>NW_026522045.1:12892500-15292500 GCF_021234435.1 Artibeus jamaicensis
GATTACTAGACATATGGGGGGTAAAATATATTTTAAAGCATTTTTGAGTAGTGGGTATGTCGTGGGCCAGGTTTGGTAAAATATTTCCCTCCTGAGGCCATGGCAGAAATCATTAACCCCTCACAACACTCTTTGCCAAAAAATTTCTATCTGATCTCATAGTTCTTATCAGTAGGCAGTCACCATAGTCACCTGCCATTGCAGGCTTGGTCTAGTGATGCAGAAAATAAATAATACCCTTAAGGAATTCATAAAATAGTAGAGTATATCAGACATTAATATTTGTTTTAGTATAGAATTGGGCCTATCAATTTTACTTCAAGGGTAAGGAACAGGGACATAGTATCATTTTATGGAAGAGGTGATATTTGAAATGGGTCTCAAAAGATAAAAGGATTTTTCAACAAAAGGGAGGAGAAATGCCATAAAATGTGAGTCTGAAGTTTTTGAAATTAGGTCTTGGTTATACATTTGTTGGTAAATTAAATAACTTAAGAGTTGAGTGTCAGTATGGTGAGTCATAGCCTTATTGAACAGTTCTGCCAAAACACATTTTGCCAAAAGAAATTGATCAATGTTGGATGACAGAATTAAGATTGTTAAAGTTTTAAAAGAAGGACTGATGGGGCAAAACAAAAATGTCTAATGTTTCTGTTTTAGGAGAGATTTTATTTAATACATTTAATAAATGTAAAGTTAGACATTTAGATTTCCAAAATTCAACTGTACAAATGAAACAAATGGATATTAACAGCAGCCCTAAGATTTCAGTTGATCCTAAGGTTAATATGAGTCATTAAGTTGGAGAAGTTAATAGTGAGGGATAGTATGACGTAGTGAAAAGATCTCTGAAATGGGAATTAGGGAACCCAAGTTTAGTTCTATCTCGATAAATAACTGTGTGACCTCAGTTAAGTCATTTCTCTTCTCTGACCTACATTGTCTCCTGAAGAAGTTAGACTAAATTTGTAGTTTACAAACTATATTTTTCAAATCCTCTGGATTCTTCTTGGGATAAACTAGGGAAAAAAGAAAGAAGTTGAAATGATGAAGGTTCTGTACCCTCTCACCTTCTTTTCATTTAAAAAAATGAATTCTTTTTTTTATTATTGTTGTTAAAGAGAAACTCCATTCTTAACTGTTTTAAGAATTAACATTCTGGCTAAGATTTTACTTATAAAATGATTTCATTATTTAAAAGTAATACTTTAAAACTATTTAGCAATAACATTGTAATATTGGAGTACATTGATATTGTACTCCATGGAGTTGTGTGTAAATTAATAAAATTAGTCTCTCTCTTCTCTGAAATGGTCAGGAAATATCTGAACACTTCCATTGTGAATACCATGCTTTGGGAGGGACATTGACAAAATGGAATTCATTTAGGGAAAGATGACTCAAGTTAAGAAACGTATATACATATAGGAAATAATAGGGTTGCTTATCCTGAAAATAAAAGATGTGTGGGACATGATGAGCATATTAAAATATTCAGAGTTATCCTGTTGAAGAAGAATTTTTCTTATTTTGTTTAGCTTTAGAAAACTGAACTGTAACTACCAAATGAAAAGTTTGCAGAAAAGATTTTTGACCCAACATAAGAGGCAACTTTAAAACACATAGCCCTACAAAATAATGAGCTTGTAAACAGATTTAAAAAATGGGCTATAGGGATGGTAGGAGGTAGAAGAGAGTAAAGGAGTGGAGGATAAATGGTGATGGAAGGAGACTTGACTTGGGGTAGTCAGCACACAATAACATATACAGATGACGTATTACAGCATTATACACCTGAAATCTATAGAATTTTATTAACAAATGTTAACTCAATAAATTCCATAAAAATTATAAAAACAAAAACCAAGCTACACATTTTGCAATATAAAAGAAAACATTGTCACTGTTTTCATTCAAAAATCAAAAAATGAACTAAAAAACACTTGTCCCTGTAAGATTATTCAGCAAGGTGGCTACATACAGCATAAACATACAAAATAGTTTTCCTATACTAGAGCAACAGTCAATTATAAAAAAACGTTGTAAGACATATTCCATTCACAATAGCAAACAAAATTATAAGATATATAGGAATAAATCTATAAGAAATCTACTAGACATACTTCCTGAAAACTATACAAGCCTTTATTAAAGAAAATATATAAGATATTTAAATTTAAAGTATTTAAAGATGTTCACTCTCCCTAAACTTATACGTGAAATTCAAAGCAAGCAAAATAAAAATCTCAATACAAAGGAAAAAGATGGCAGTGAGATAGGTGCAAGTGGAGCCCACTTCTCCCTGCACACAGGTGAGACACCTAGCTAATCTTCTGAGGAACAGAGTGAACAGCCAATGAAATTCCAGATTATATGAAGTTTGGAGGCCAAAACTGTAGAAGACATTGAAAAACTGATGGTAAGGAGATTAAGTGGGGACAACAAGGTCCCTGAGTCCAGCATGGGTTCCAGGGCTGCTGCAGCCCATGCCCAGTGCTATTCAGCACAGCCACAGAATCTTTGGAGGAGAACTGGATCAGCAGCTCCCTCCCCTACCAAAGCAGGGAAGACAGTGTGGCACCAGGAGAGGCATGAATGCTTGAAATCACTGCAGGAAATAAAGATGAAGTAGGAGACATACAGAGGAGGTGTACACCCACTGGGACTGTGGCTGTCAGCTAGGTCATTACCAGAGAAACTGGGGAGCTGGGTGGATCCTGGAGAAGAGAGAAGGGTTTTGGCCCTGTTGAACTCTGACCCACATAGTCTTCAGTCTGGTTAGATGCTGGGCTGTGTGAAAAGCCTGACACCTGTTAAGAATGGCAGGCTTAGAGACTTCCGCCAAGATGGAGGCATAGGTGGAGACGCCATGCCTTCTCTCACAACCAAGTTTAGGGATAACTAAATATTAGCAACAGAAAACATAGCCAGAACACAGAAAATTGAAGTTTTCGGAAGTCTGATAACAACAAATTCTTCAGCCTGACCGGTAAGGGGCGAAACCAGCAGCTGTTGGAGAGGGGTTGCAAAGAAACACTCGGTCAGACGGACTCGGGCGTGCAGAACCCAGGTGCGTGGAACCCAGGTGCAGGGTTGGACCTAGTAAGCGACTCAGCGAGCGACCGCAGGGAAACAGCGAGGGAGCAGGGCTGCGGGTTGACTGTGGTCGCACTTTCGTGCTCAGATAGACGAGCAAGGGAGTGGGCGGTGAGACTATGGGACTGAGCAGGCCCCACAGCGAGTGGCAGCAGAGGGCGCCGCCATTTCCCCTCTTTGACCCACCTCCACATATAGCTTCACAACCCAGTGACCTGAGAGTCCAAGGCTCCTCTCCTCATACTTAACGGGCAAGAACAGACCAAAAATGGCTCAAGAAGACTCTCAAAGCCCCAGAGCCTATAAATCTAAGCGATGAAGAAATAGCAAAACTCTCAGATGCACAGTTTAAAACACTGGTGATCAGGATCCTCACAGAACTGGTTGATTATAGCCACAAATTAGACAAACATATGAAGGTGAAACTAATTGAAATGAATGGAATTGCACAAGAAACCAGTAGCGATGAAAAGGAAACTGGGACTCGAATCAAAGGAGTGGACCAGAAGAAAGCAAATAATGGCCAAACAGAAAAGAGTCAAGAAGCAAGAATTCAAAGAAATGAGGAGAGTCTTAGGAACATCCAGGACATCTTTAAACGCTCCAACATCCGAATTATAGAGGTACCAGAAGGGGGAAAGGAACAGCCACCAGTGGAAAACTTATTTGAACAAATAATAAAGGAGAATTCCCCCAATCTGGCAAAGAAAATAGACTTCCAGGAAGTCCAGGAAGCTCAGAGAGTCCCAAAGAAGTTGGATCCAAGAAGGAACACACCAAGGCACATCATCATTACATTAGCCAAGATTAAAATGAAGGAGAGAATCCTAGAAGCAGCAAGAGATAAGGAGACAGTCAACTACAAAGGAGTTCCCATCAGACTGTCAGCTGATTTCTCAAAAGAGACCTTACAGGCAAGAAGGGGCTGAAAAGAGGTATTCCAAGTCATGAAATCCAAAGACCTACAATCAAGATTGCTCTATCCAGCAAAACTTTCATTTAGAATGGAAGGACAGATAAAGTGCTTCTCAGATAAGATCAAATTCAAGGAGTTCATCATCACCAAGCCCTTATTATAGGAAATGTTAAAGGGACTTATCTAAGAAAAAGAAGTTAAAGAAACATGAACAGTGAAAGGACAACAAACTCACAGTTATTAACAACCACACCTAAAACAAAAGCAAACTAAAAGGACAGCTAGATCAGGAGTGGAAACATAGAAATGAAGATCTCAAGGAGCGTTAGCAGTAGGGGAGTGGGAGGAGGAGAAGGGGAGAGAAGGTACAGAAAATAAGTAGCATAGACAGTAGATAGAAAATGAATGGGGGGGCAAGAATAGTATAGGAAATATAGAATCTAAAGAACTTGAGACACATGATCATAAACTAAAGGGGGGGTAATGGTGGGGACGGGGGGGTAGGGTGGAGGGGAATGAAGGGGGGAATAGAACAACTGTAATGGCATTATCAATAAAAATAAATTTAAAAAAAGAATGGCAGGCTTAAACAAGTGGATTTTACTAAAAAAAAATGGGGGGGGGGCTCTCGGCTGCTGTTTAAGAACTTTCATGCAGCAGCTGGCCTGTGCAGCAGTTGGCTCTCCCTGGTGGCAGGGTGGCATGGTGGTAGGCTAGGAGATAGCATGCTGCATGGACCATTCAGAGGACAATAGGGCCCAAGGAGATAGCAGTCCCCAAAGAGACTTAATTTAGTGTGGGAGCTGAATGGCCCTGAAGAGAATTTGTGAGGCATAGCCCCCAGGCCAGCAAAGAGGGAGAAGGTAGTGTGTGAATTTTCCCTAATCAGTGCACCACATGGGCAACACAAATGGTGGATTAAAGGCACAGGCCTAGTGTATATGGACAGTGGGGGCCCAGCAACACAGGTAGCACACACAGGATCTGGGCTGGAAATTGGGCAACAGTGAATATCGTGGCCTATACCTGGCCCCCATTCTTGCAAAACCACTGGAAGGGAGAAAAGGGAAGCCCAGCCCCACTTTGCCTGTGGAATCCAGGAAGACCAACAGAACTCACTTGGTAGGTTTAAAGTCAGCAGGAGGTTTTTTTCCCCAAAAATGTGAAACAATAAGACCTGGAACTGTGAAAGGTCCAAAGACAGATCCAGAGAGGGAGCATAAGGCTAATGCCAACAACTGAGAAACTGAGACAAATTTCACTTTGCTATCTTATAGAATTAGCATTTTATTGTTTATTTCCATAATTATTATTATTTTCATTATTTTTATTTCTTTTATTTTATTAGTATGTTTTATTTTTCTTCTTTCTGTTTAGTTTTCCTCATTTTGTTTGTTTAATTGCATTATTTGGCTGGTTTTCCTGGTTCTCTCTTTCATATTGTATTTTAATTTTCCTTCTTTCACTTCAGTTGTATTCCCATAACACATCATTCTTAGTCGTGTATTTTCTATTCCTGTTATTCAGATGATATAGTTCTTGTCATATAATTGTTGTTCCACTATTGTAAATAATTGCTGTCCCATACAATTGTAAATACTACACAGCACCCCTCCCTGGTCTTAGCTCATTTCACTATATTCCTGAGCTATATTATTGTTGTGGTTAATTCTATTCTCTCACACACTATCCTAGTTTCTGTCCTGTACTCTCACTCTATCTCATTATCTAACCTCACACAAGTGCTCTGTATCCTAGATTCAGCTCACAATCCTTCTCCCCTCTAACAAGAGCTTTATGTCTTTTTCATATTTTATAAAAAGTGGCCAATTGGGTGAAATATCATGGTTAACACTATGCTTATCCAAAGGATCTCCCATCTGTTCTCTACTTGTTGGTATTTTAAATCCCATAGAATACTTTCTGGCTGCCTGAATTCATTTTGCCTTCTCCCTGCCACTGATCACATATAAAATTAGGTGGGAGCTGTGAACACAAATATAACTGTTGCATGGGAGAACCCACCAACAAAGGAACCACTAACAGGTAAAAACCCAAGTACAAGAGAGCCCACACAAATGGAAGAAAGGGCAAACCTAGAGTACCAGAAAAGGAGATCAAAGAGACCACACCACTGAATCCCATGGAACTCCTACCATTCAAGTTCACCTTACAAAGACAGCTAGCAAAGCAGAATATCAGGAAGCACAGAAACAAACAAAAAGAGTCATCTAAAAGGGGGAGACAAAAAAGAACCTGCAATCAAAGGAAAGGAAGACTCCCCACTAAAAGAGCTAAATGAAATGGAGGTAAGCAAACCATCAGATATATTCAAAAGAATATTATAAGGATACTCAAGGAACTCACAGACTACAAGGAATACAGTGAGAACTACAACAGTATGAAAAAGAAAATAGAAAGTATAAACAAAATTAGAAAGAAATGAAAAATAAAATTTCTGAAATAAAAAATACTAGGAGTTACAATCAGGCTGGATGAAGTGGAGTCCTGAATTAGTGAGCTGGAATACAAGGTGGAAAGAAACACCCAGGTAGAGCAACAGCACAAAAAAATGACTAAAAAAATACGAAGATAGCATAAGGCAACTCCCACACAACATGAAACACAACATTTGAAACATAGAGTTACCAGGAGGGGAAGAAAAGGAACAAGGGTTAGAAACCCTAGTTGCAAAAATAATGACAGAAAATTTTCCAAACCTGGAGAGGTGAAAAAAAATTCAGGTTCAGGAAGAACAGTGGGTCCCAATTAAGATGGATCCAAAGAGGCCTATTCCAAGGCATATCATAATTCAAATGGCAAAATTCAAAGACAAAGAGAGATTCTTAAAAGCAGCCAGGGAGAAAGAAGTAACATACAACGGGGCTCAATAAGGATAGCAGCTGATTTCTCAACAGAAATACTCCAACCAAAAAGATAAGGGAAAGAGATATATCAAGTAATGAAAAACAAAGGCCTGCAACCAGTACTACTCTATCCAGCGAGGCTCTCAATTAAAATGTTAGGTGAAATAAAGAATTCCCCAGGCAAAAGAAGGCTCAGAGAACACACCTCCACCAAACCAACAGTGCAAAATGTGCTAAAGGGACTACTATAAGATAAGGAAGGAAAAGTGTGAGAAACAGGAAGACAGGTACATAGGAAGAAAAATTAATAAATACCTGTGAATAATAACCTTAAATGTTAATGGATTAAATGTTCCAATCAATAGACTTAGGGTAGCTGAATGGATAAGAAAATATGAGCCACACATATACTGCCTACAAGAGACCCACCTCAGAACAAAAGTGAAGGGTTGGAAAAAATATTCCAAGCATATGGACAGGGGAAAAAAAGTGGAGTATCAATACTTACATCAGACAAACTAGACTTCAAACCAAAGGCCATAACAAGAGACACTGAAGGACACTTCATAATACTCAAGGGAAGAATCTATCAAGAAGACATAAATAGTGTAAACATAAATACCCCAACACAGATGCACACAAATATATAAGATAAATCTTGGAGGACTTCCAGAAAGATATAGACAGCAACAACTTATACTAGGGGATTTCAACACTCCACTGTCAAAAAATGGACAGACCTTTCAAACAAAATAGCAACAAAGATATTGCAGCATTGAACAATGCCATAGGTCAAGTGGACTTAAGAGTCATATATAGAACCTTACATTGCAAAGAAGCAAAATACATTCTTTTCAAATACACATGAAACATTTTCAAAGATAGACCACATAATAGAAAACAAAACCAGTCTCAAATTCAAGAACATTAAAATCATATCAAGCATTTTCCCAGGCCACAAGGACCTGAAACTAGAAATCAACCTCAAGGAAAAAATTGAAAAAGACTCAAATTCACAGATATTTAATAGCATGCTATTAAACAATGCATGGATCAAGAATGAGACCAAGGAAGAAATAAAAAACTATATGGAAACAAGTGAAAATGAACTCCAACAATCCAAAACTTATGGGACACAGCAAAGGCAGTCCTGAGAGGGAAGTTCATAGCAAAACAGCAATACCTAAAAAAGATAAAAACATTTCAAATAAACAATCTAACCCTACATCTACAAGAACTCGAGAAACAACAACAAAGCTCAGAGAGAGTAAAAGGAAAGAGCCAAGACTAGAGCAGAATTAAACAACAGACTAAAAGAACAATTCTACAGATCAATAAATCCAGGATCTAATTCTTTGAAAAAATAAATAAAACTGACAGTCCCTTAAGCAGACTCATCAAGAAAAAAAGAAAGTGGAACCAAATAAACACAATCAGAAATGAAAAAGGAAACATTACAACTGATACCACAGAAATACAAAGAATTATAAGAAATTACTACAAAGAAGTACACACCAAAAATTTTGAAAACCTGGGTGAAATGGACAAATTTTTTGAAAAATATAATCTTTCAAACCTGAATGATAAGAAGCAGAACACCAGAACAGACCGATAACAGTGGGTGATATGGAAGCAGTAATCAAAAAACTCCAGGCACACAAGAGGCCTGGACTGGATTGTTGCATGAGAGACTTTTACAAAACATTTAAGGAAGAACTAACCCTTATCCTTCTGATATTATTCCAAAAAATCCAAGAAGAGGGAAGACTCCCAAACTCTATTTATGAAGCCAGCATTTTCCTAATCCCAAAATCAGATAAAGACACAATAAAGAAAGAAAACTTCACGCCAATATGGCTGATGAACATAGATGCTAAAATCCTCAACAAAATATTGGCAAATCATATCCAGCAATTCATTAAAAAGATCATACACCATGATCAAATGGGATTCACTCCAGAGATGAAAGGATGGTACAATATTTTCAAACCAATAAATGTAATACATCATTTAAAAAAAAAGGAAATACAAAAATCACATGATCCTATCAACCAATGCAGAAAAAGTGTTTGTGGGGGCGACCCCTCCGCAAGTCCCCCCGGTGCCATGGACATGTGTGAGTGAATAAATATGGCCGAGAAGCGATGAGATCTGTTTGGGGATGGAGACGTGGGCTGTGGCCAGTTTCTCTGGGGAGAAAAAGGCCTGGAGAGCCCTCTTCCATAGCCTTTTATTGGGTTGTAATACACAGGAATATGGGGCAGCAAGGATCAAACAGTAGATAACATTTCAAAGAGGTCTGAGGGTTTCAGTCTGAGTCAGTGTCTGTCAGGAAGAGAGTTGCAGAAACTTTGGGAGACATACTCATTTCCTCTCAGACCCTTATCATATGAATGAAAGCACTCTTAGCAGAGCAGATTTCACAGGTTTATCAGCAAGTCTTTGTGGTGCCAGATTTTTCCCCAGGGCACGCTCTAGCCAGGCAAGGAGCTGCACCTCTCTCCATTAGGTATTCAGGCTTAAGGGGATTAGAGCCAGGAAGCGCTTCTCCCAGAGGACATGGGGACTCAGGCTTTGACAAAGCTGGGGGGTGAGAGACCGACCATTGCTCTCTGTTGCAGTCCCCCAAGTCCTTCCATGACAGCCTCCCAGGTAATCGAGTCTGCTTTGGTTGCCCCCCGCTGTGAGGGGTCTTACCCGTCATTGACTTCCGACCAAGCTCAGGGGGCAGGGAGAGGAACTGAGGCAGCGTTTGCTACCAGAGACAGGCTTTGTCTCCTGCGGCTGGCATTCCAAAGGTCGTCTCTTGCCCTTAGCCACAAGGGGTAGATATACAATTCCTAAAATCAGGCAGAGCATTCTACTACAAGTGTTTCCTAAAGTACAGCACACATTTATGATAAAAAACACTTAGCGAAGTGGGAGTAGAGGGAGCATACTTCAATATAATAAAGGCCATAATATGAGAAACCTACAGTCAACTCAATACTCGATGGCCAAATATTAAAAGCTTTCCCTCTAAGATCAGGAACAAGACAAGGATGCCTGTTTTCACCACTCCTATTCAATATGGTATTGGAAGTCTGAACTACAGTTATCAGACAAGAAAAAAAAATAAAAGGCAACCAAATTGGAAAAGAGGAAGTAAAAGAGTCCACTTTCACTGTTTGCAGACAACGTGATTTTCTGTGTGTACACAGAAAACTCTATAGACTCCACCAATCAACTGTGACCTAATAAGCGAGTTTGGCAAAACAGCAGGATAAAAAGTCAATATTCTGAAATGTAAGGCATTTTGGTATACCAACAATGAAATATCAGAATGAGAAATTGAAAAAAAAACATTTGATATAGCAACAAGAAAAATAACGTACTTAGGAATAAATCTAATCAAGGAGGTAAAAGACCTGCACATAGAAAACTGCACAACACTGAAGAAAAAATTAAGAAAGACAGAAACAAATGGAAGAATATCCTATGTTCATGAATTTGATGAGTTAAAATCATGAAAATATTCATACTGCCATGGCTGGTGTTGCTCAGTGGATTGAGTGCTGGCATGTGAAGCAAGGGGTCTCTGTTTCGGTTTCCAGACAGGGTACATGCCTGCATTACAGGCCAGGTCCCTAGTAGGGGGCACATGAGAGGCAACCACACATTGATGTTTCTCACCCTCTCTTTCTCCCTCCCTTGCCCTCTAAAAATAAACAAATAAAATCTTTTAAAAATGTTCATACTACCCAAAGCAGTATATAGATTCAATGCAATCCCCATTAAAATACCAATAACATTTTTTTCAGATACAGAACAAATATTCCAAACATTTATTGGAACCATAAATGGTGCCAAATAGCTGCAGCAATTTTTAGAAAAAAGAACTAAGTAGGACAGATAACAACGCTTGGCATCAAACTATATTACAAGATCTTAAAATGGAATAAAAATAGTCTCTTCAACAAATGGTATTTGGAGATCTGGACAGCTACATGAAAAAAAATAAAACTCAATCACCAACTTATACCATACACAAAAATAAACTCAGGATGGATAAAAGACTTAAATATAAATCGTGACACCAAAAAAATCCTACAGGAGAACATATGCATCAAAATTTTCACTGATACATCTCTTAGGGCAAGAGATAAAGGAAAGAATAAACAAATTGGAGTACATCATGTTAAAAAGCTTCTACACAGCTAGAGAAAACATTTGCAAAATGAAAAGGGAACCAAATGTATGGGAAATTATATTTGCCAATGATACTTCAGACAAGGGTTTGATTTCCAAAATATATAAAGAACTCACACAACTCCACTTCAGGAAGACAAACAACCCAATCAATAAATGGGCAAAGGATCTGGGCAGACACTTCTCCAAGGTGGACATACAGAGTGCCCAGAGTCTTACGAAAATATGCTCAGCATCACTAGCCATCAGAGAGATGCAAATTAAAACCACAATGAGATAGCACTTCACAATAGTGAGAATGGCCATCATGAACAAATCAACAAACAACAAGTGCTGGTGAGGCTGTGGAGAAAAGGGAACTCTAGGGCACTTTTGGTGGGAATGCAGACTGGTACAGCCACTGTGGAAAACAGTATGGAATTTTCTCAGAAAACTAAAAATGGAATCGCCTTTTGACCTGAAAATTCCAGTGCTAGGATTACACCCTAAGAATCCTGAAACACCAATTCAAAAGAACCTATGCACCCTAATGTTCATAGCAGTACAATTTACAATAGCCAAGTGCTGGAAGCAACCTAAGTGTCCATCAATAAATTAGTGGATCATAAAACTATGGTACATTTACTCAATATAACACTCCACAGCAGAGAGAAAGAAGGAATTTTATATCCTTTGCGACAGCATGAATGGAACTGGAGAGCATTATGTTAAGTGAAATAAGCCAGGCAGTAAAATACAGATACCATATGATCTCACCTATAAGTGGCATCTAATCAGCAAAACAAACAAGCAAGCAAAATATAACCAAAGACATTGAAATAAAGAATAAAACTGCCCTGGCTGGTGTAGCTCAGTGGATTGAGCATGGGCCTGAAAACTAAGGGATCGTGGTTCAATTCCCAGTCAGGGCACATGCCTGGGTTGCAGGCCAGTTCCCAGCAGGGGACACACAAAAGGCAGCCATACATTGATTTTTCTCTCCCTCTCTCTTTTCCTTCCCCTCTAAAGATAAATAAATAAAATCTAAAAAAAAAAAAGAATAAAACTGACAGCAACCAGAGGTGAGGAGGGAGTATAATGGAGGAAAAAAGGGATAAGTCATCAAAGCACAAGAATAAAGGAGCCGTAGACAAGGCCAAAGGGAAGTGGGTTGGAGGGTAGGAGGTGGGAATGTGTGCAGCACAGGGGAGTATTAGGGGGAAAATGGAGACAACTGTACTTGGACAACAATAAAAATGAGAGAATTACTCTACTTATACATGATAACTTAATTTGAAAGTTAAAATCTTTCCATTTCTTTGCTTTCAGTAAAACGGAAGGAGTATTTTGGGGAAAAAATAAGCCATAAAATAAAAGACTAATAAACTGGATTATGCCAAAATAAAAAACTTTTTATTTAAAGTTTTACAAGAAAATATGTGTTTAAAAAATTCAAAATGTTAGCTGTAAGCAACATAAGCAACAAAAATTATCTTGTAAAATATATCATAATTAATTTTTTAAAGAACAATCCAATAAAAATTGGTAAATTAAATAAACAGGAAATTAATTAACTATTAGTTTAAAATGAATAAAGGTCATGCTCATTTAATTTTTATAGTATCAGGGCAATGCAAATTAAAGAATCAATTATATATATAATTGATTCTTTAATCAATTATATATATATATATCAGTCAAATCAATCAAAATATATATATATATATATTTTTTTTACCCATTGGACTGGTAAAAACCTAAACGATTAATAAAGTTATAGTTGAAGGTATGAGAAAACAGCACTTTTATGCACTGTGGATGGCATTATACTTTCATAAAGCCTTTTGGGGGAGAAATTTGGCAGCATTTATGAAAACATAAAATTCATATAATCTTTGGTCCAGTGAGTAATTCTTCTAGGAATCTATCTATTGGGTATATACATAGATGCTTATTGTAGTATTACATGTAATTTCAAAAATTGAAACCAAGCTAAATATTCACCAAAGGGGGACTACTTAATAAAGTACAATATATGCATACTAGAGACTATCATTCAGCTGTTCAAAAGAATGCATTGGAAATATATGTATCCAAATAGAAACAGCTCCAAGTGTTGGAAATATAAATCACACACACACACACAAGTAAAAATTATGTGATCTTATTTATTTAAGGAAAAAGATATATTCATCTCCATTTCTATCTCTATGTATAAAAATATCAGGGTTTTTCAGCTTTGACACTATTGACATTTAGGGCCAGATGATTCTTTCTAAGGAGCTGTCCTGTGTCCTGTTGGATATTTAGCCACATCCCTGGCTTCTATCCACTAGGTGCCAAGAGCATCCCACCCCCAGCTGTGACAACCAAAAATGTCTTCACACATTGACAAATGTCCTCTGGGGAGCAAAATTGCCAGGTTAAGAGCTATTGATATAAATACATATATTTTTAAATATTTTATTTATTTATCTTTAGAGGGGAAGGGAAGGATAGAGGGAAAGAAATATAAATGTATGGTTGCCTCTAGTGTGTCCACTGGTGGGAACTGGCCTGCAACCCAGGCATGTGCCCTGACTGGGAATCGAACCGTGATCTTCTGGTTCGCAGGCCCGTGCTCAATCCACTGAGCTACACCAGCCAGGGCTAAATACATATATTTTTAAGGGTTAGAAGGATACACATTGAACAGTAAAAAATGGTCACCTCTAGTGGGAGAAAAAAAGATATGGAAAAGGAGAGAAGACTTTTTCATATTCTTTATATACTTCTAGATTGCTTGAATCACCTAAACATTATAATGGGCTAATATATTATGTGTGTGTGTGTGTGTGTGTGTGTGTGTGTGTGTGTGTGTGTGTTTTAAGACAACAAAAAGCAATGAGCTTCTTGTCTCTGGAGATGTTCAGAGTTTAAATTGGTAAGAGTAGTTTTTATTTCACATGGGAAACGAAACTGGGTGACCTCATAAGGTTAACTCGTTGGCTCTACAAAGTTCTATGCTTTTAAGAGAAGAAATTGTCAGGTTCTTTCTCTCTCTCTCTCTCTCTCTCTCTCTCTCTCTCTCTCTTTCTTTCTTTCTTTCGTTTTTATTATTTTTATTTTTTAGTTTATTATTCATTTTTTAATTTTAAATTTTTTACCCATAATCTTTATGTAAAAAATGTGATTACATTGTATTTCTACTCTTTTTCTATGTAAATATATGTATTTTTTATTGTTGTCCAAGTACAATTGTCTCCATTTTCACCCCTGAGGGAAAATGGAAAAAGGGCCATCAAGGAACATGTATTTAAAAAAATGTATTGTTGTTCTATTATAGCTGTCCCAATTTCCACCCACCCCAATTGCTCTCCCCTTTCTGGCCCACACCCCCTCTCCCACAGTAAATCCCCACCTTGTTCCTGTCCATGTCTGTATCTTTAAAATAGTTAGACTTTAAACTCTTGCTTAATTTCAACATATTTTGAAGTTTGGTTTTATTCATTTCACCTAAGCTGCTAAACTGTTCTTATAAATCCAATCTTCGGGCCTACTATAGAACCTACTAGGAACTATAAAATGTGAAAAATAAACCAATCATAAATACTAAACTAAGAAAATAACCAAGTTATTTTCTATCAAAGGCTCATTTGTAGCTTCTTTTTCCTCAATAACTGGATTTAAATCATCTGTACATTTCATTTACAGTAAAATTCACAGCTATAATGCACAATGCTAATTCAGGGTTTACCCTTATCATGGCTTACTTGTTCTTATCCTTTTCCTTCAATGAATGAAGGAAACATAAACACGAAAATAAAATTAGTGATACACAAGCCAACTGCTTTATCTACATCTTGAGTTTATGGGATTAGTAATGGTCTCCCTGGAAATCTCTAGGTTGTATAAATAAGAGCTATTCCAGTTAGTAGTAACTGTGGAGCTGTTGTGGTAAAGCATTTATTCTTTCACCTTGCTCCTCATTTCTGTATCATGTTGGGAACCACCCTGCCTGGTTTCAGAAGGTGTAATTGTAATCCCCCATGGCTAAGGCTGAGAGACCTTGGGACCATAAGCCAGTAAGGAGACAAAGCTTATCTCCCTAGCAAGGGCACCACCTCTTCCCCCTTCACTTCACCCTGCTTGGCCCTGAACCTGACTGGTTAGCCAATGACAGGTAAGATTCCTCAAAGGAGGGATGACCTAAGTCAGGCATGATCATGAGGGCTCCCCTCAGGGAAGAACTTGGGGGCTATAGAAAAATGGGTTGATGGAACCTCGCTCCTGGGCTATGACATAGCCTGAGTCCTCATCCTGTCTGCAAGAAGTCTCTGGATCTCTTGGCCGCCTTACTTCCCCTGCCTGACATGAGTCTAAAACAATGCCGGAGGTGGGTGCAGACCTGTGCTGGAAAGGGAGGGTTCCCTGGGATGATCAGGTCTAAGAAAAAATGAATAAAATCCTGTGAAACCTGCTTTGCTAATACCCTCAATTTAAATGATAAGGGTCCCAGTGTGAAATGAGTTTGTTTCCCAAAAGTTTTATGGCTCTTCAGCTAATTGACCCTAACTCAGAATAAGCCCTCATAGTTCTTTGATTATCTATTGTTTGATCCTTACTGCCTGACAATGATTGATGAGCTTTACATATATGCCCTGTATTTGTATACAAATGAACCCAATAAAAGCCCATTGAGGAAAAGGCTCCTGGTCCTTCTCCTTTGAGAGATTGGCCACCTTTCCTCCCCAAGCATATCATGTCTTGGTAGACTTATTCTCATCTGTGGTGGCCAAGTGGGGGCCCTGTGGGCAGAGCCCCCCAACAGTATCAGCATCTTGGGTCATAGGACAGAGTCTGGGGATGCAGTTAGAATGCTATTTTTGCTATTGATGGTCAGAGGTATAAGTCCTTGTAAGAAGTCAGTGAGATAGGTAAGAGGTCAAGAGAAGGATTGCGGAAAAAAAGCAGTGTTTGAAAAAAGGTGAAATTGAATTGTTTAGAAGAGTTCAGAAAGCATCACTACTTTAGTTCATAAGAATTCTTTTGAATCAAAGCTTGAGTCAACATTTATTAAAACACCATCTACGTTCCATTTCTAGAACATTTGTAACACCCTTCATCTTTTCCTCATTCCGTGACAGGCAAGTAAGTAATATATTGGCAGATTCACAAAGCAATTATGATATATGAAATGCACCAGTACTACCTTGTTTCAAATTTAATGGAAATCCGGTCCCCAAGTTATTCAGTTCTTCTGCCATCCCAGTTCCAAAAGTTACTGGCACTGTTTTACCTCTAGTCCCCAAGAAATAAAATGGTCCTCTGGCTGCAAATCTGACTCTGTCCTGGAGAAGACAATGGCTTTCAGATCATAGGAAAATACTACTATCAAAGACAGGCTGCATTCTCAACCATACCCAACCTTCCTAGATAAAAGTACTGTTGGCAGATTCAGGGGATGGCTATGGTTGGGGACAGCTTATACAAAGGTGGATTGTGGGCTCAACGGTGTGAGATTTCTCTCTAGGGTGAGGGTAGAGAGGTGATGAGATGCTCTACCCCTCACAAATTCTTCTCCCCATCATCCTGCCTGAATACCTGGCTTTTCTGCATTCTAAGTACATCAGAGACACAACTATGTTTTTTTTAATCAACAAATTCTATTTAGCAAACATGGGTCAGACACTATGCTAAGTGCTGGGAATACACTGATGAACAAAAATAGACATGGTTCTTGCACCCCATGTATGTTACAGACTGGTAGAGGAGACTGATATTGACCAAATAGTCACCAAAATAAATGTAAAATTACAACAGTGGTAAGGATACTAAGGTGAGACACATGATGCATATACAAAGGAAACACAGTTTAGACTACTTGTCTACCTAGTACATCCATACCTAACCCCCACCTACTTCCAAATGAAGACCATCACTGTAATAGTTGGTGGTAAGGAAGAGATAAACCTGCCTAAACTCAGACAAAGGTGCAGAAGTCCCTGCTCTCCTCATAACACCTCTTCTGGAACTGGTGAGAACAGTCTGTTTCACCACAGACACAAGCCAAATGAAACAGTGATAAGGCAGAAAATATCTTCCACCTATGGTGCAGAGAGGTGGCAGTCAAGCAATGAACTGGTATCAAGGATTTGAAATATTTTATATCCATAGTCCTCCAGAAGATAGGAAGGCCCCAATGAAACAGAGTAGGATGGTATATGCCCCAGGTGGCAAACACAAGGCCCAAAAGCCAAATTCAGCTCTCCACCTTGTTTTATCCATCCTGGCACTGAGCTCCTTGCCCCTAGGTAAGGAGTATTTACATTTATACAGTCCTAAAATTACATTCGACCCTTTGAAGGCAACCTTGAGGCTAATGTGACCTCTGGTGAAAATGAGTTTGACACCCCTGGATAGGATGGGGCAACCAAAAGGCTGTAGGGGACCAGAAAGACCAGATTGGGTACAATTCAATTTGACCATACCCAATCTGGTCAAAGGCCAGTTCTGCTTGTGTCTTTGGAAGACATTATTCTGATCCTGAAGCTCACTAGAACTAAATCAATCTAATCATCTAATTCATCACAAGGAGCCGTGAGTTACAAGTACCGTAGTTTTAAATAATGCCTAACAGTCTTGAAGAAACTATCCAGTTTCATTCCTCAGCCACTATATATCACATATTATACATTTTCCTTGCCATGTCTTTTTCAGCTTATGGTTCAGGGGGAGAAAACTAGTTAATATAATTACTTATTTATAGTGGTCACAATCACCCAACCCCATTTTTGGTTTTCTCATGTGGGCTAGACAACAGGTGTTCTTAATAAAGATTAACT
This sequence comes from Artibeus jamaicensis, assembly GCF_021234435.1. Taxonomy (NCBI): domain Eukaryota; kingdom Metazoa; phylum Chordata; class Mammalia; order Chiroptera; family Phyllostomidae; genus Artibeus; species Artibeus jamaicensis. Next base: position 12,910,371 of record NW_026522045.1, read on the forward strand.
TAAATTTAATGGTTCTAATTGCCATTTGCATGGGTAGCAGATTGCATTCAGTTCACATGCTGCCTTTTATGGCCCTTTATTCCTCACCACATATCAGATTTGCATCTGGCTGGAGAGAATCTGACTGGCAGTACCGGCTGGCTACTTGGAGTCAAGATGCTGGCATAGCAAAGGCTCACAGTACAGGGAATCCTGGAGCAGTGGCAACAATGGGCCTGGCTAATTTGTTTCTTTTTTTTTAATATTAAATTTTATTTAGTTAGTTTTCAAGTACTTTTTTTATCTATTTCTCCCATCCCACCCCACCCCCCCCCCGGTCTCCCCCTCCCTCCCATCCCCCCCCACCAGTCCTCATCTCTGTGTCTTTCATACTTGTTCCTCAAAACCCCTCCCTCTTTTTCCCCTTAAGTTCCCTTCCCTCTCCCCTCTGGTCGCTGCCCACTTGTTCTCTATTTCAGTGTCTTTGTTTTTATTCTGTTTGCTTGTTTGTTTCATTCTTTAGCTTCCTGTCAAAGGTGAGATCATAATTTGTTTCTTAATGTAGTTACTTTGTTTGGTTCTCAGTACTGGCAAAAAAAGGGTCCTTTTGCTCTGTTTGGAACTCAGACTTTGTCTTAGGTCTGAAGGACTGGCAAGACACTGGGTAGGCTGACACCTCAGTTTTCATATAAACCTGACCCTGCTTTTTTGTTCTGAAAATTATTGGAAATGTCTTATAATACAAAAGTGAGCAAGGGATATGAACACCGCTGTCCAAAGAAGAGAATATAGGACAGGTTCAATAAATACATAAGGAGGTGCTCAACATCATCAGTAACAAGAGAAATGAAAATTAAAACAAAGGAAAGTTACTGTTTCTCAACCATTTGATTGGCAAATATGAAACACAAAGATAAGTATCAAGTGTTAGTGAGAATGTCAGGGAACTGAATTTGTGGGCTCAGAGACAATTGGTAGTAGCTGATAAAGTTTTACTTATGTATTTTTCCATAACCTAGCAATTTTCATTCCCATATTCACTTTAGGGAACCCCTAACAAGCATGTCCAAGGAGGTGTAAATGATGTAGCATTTGCCATAATAGCCCCAGATAAAAAATAACCAAAATGTTTATTAGTAGAGAAATAGACAAACTACAGAATACTATTAAACTGTAAAAAATAATGAGATGGTGTATATTTTCTATAGCTTCACATAATATATAGTAGTCCCTTTGAATCCACAGGAGATATGTTCAGTGAAACCCAGTGGATGCCTAAAACCAAGGGTAGCATCCAACCCCATATATATTATGTTTTTTTCTATACATAAATTGTATCTATGATTCACTTAAATGTATGAATTAGGTAATTTCACAGATGAAGACCTTAGCAACAGCAGCGTACTTTTTTTTCTTTCCTTATTAAGTAGAGAACTTTCGCTTTTTCACTTGAAGGAAGCATGTTACCACTTTTCTTTGGCATATCTGAATTACCAATACCAATACTCTTGTGCTTTGGGGCCATGCTTAAATAAAATAAGGGTTACTTGAACACAAGCACTGCAACATAGCAACAGTCTTCTGACAACAAATATGACTACTGACTAACAAATGGGGTAGCAATGATTCACTTTCCAGGCAAAATAGGGCAGAATGACATGAGATTATATCACAATTCTCAGAACAGCACAAAATTAAAATCTTTTGAATTGTTTATTTCTGGAATATTCCATTTAATATTTTTGGGCCAGAGTTGACTGTGGGTATCTGAAATTACAGAAAGTGAAACTTCAGATGAGGGGGGAACTATTATATGTGTAAAACAGATAAAGCTCTGAGCCCCAGCTGATGTGGCTCAGTGAATTGAGTGCCAGCCTGTGAACCAAAAGGTTGCTGTTTCAAATCCCAGTCAGGGCACATGCCTGGGTTGTGGGCTAGGTCCCCAGCTGGGGGCATGTGAGAGGCAACCACAAATTGATGTTTCTCTCCCTCTCTTTCTCACTCTCTTCCCCTCTCTCTAAAAATAAATAGATAAAATATTTGACAAAAAGAAGCTCTGAAAGTTCACAGCCATAAAACTTCTTACCTTTGAGAAGGGGAGTAAGGTGGGAAAAGCCAAGTTGTTCAGAGATATTTGGTGTTATCTGTAATACTGTAATATTTTATAAGCAGAACGTGTTCGCATATTATTTATATAATTATATTTTAGTTTTAAAATGTAAAGATAGTATTGTTATCTTACAAAATTTTTAAATGATAAGAAGATGCATATTGTTGGTAATAAGACACTCCCCTAGTATAACAATGATGTGTATAATTATAGTCTTTTTTGTCTGAATATTTTATATAGTTATGATCTATAAATTATAGCGTATTTCTTTGTTTAATACATGGTTTCTCAATGATAGCGTTATTGACATTTTGGGCTGGATAATTGTTTTTTATTGGGGGTTGTTCTGTGCACTGTAGGATGTTTAGCAACATCCCAGGCCCCTACCTAGTAGATGAGAGTAGCACCTCCACAGTTAAGATGATCAAAAATACCTCTGGAGAGAAAGACAAACACCATATGATTTCACTTATATGTAGAACCTAAAGGACAAAATAAACAAAGAAAGAAAATAGAAACAGATTTATAAATACAGAGATCAGAGTGATGGATGCCAGATGGGAGGGAATTTGGGGCTGGGTGGAAAAAGCAAAGGGATTAAAACATACAAATTGGTAGTTATAAAATAGTCATGGGGATGTAAAGTACAGCTTAGGGAATATACTCAACAATATTGTAATATCTAATAACTATGTATGGTGCCAGGTGTGTACCTGAAATATCAGGAGGACTGCTTTGTAAAGTAGATAATTGTCTAGCTGTTATTCTTTACACCTGAAACTAATACAAAATAATGTTGAATGCAAACTGTAATTGAAAAATAAAATTTAAAAAATCTCTGGGTGTTGTTAAACATCACATGGCAAAATTGCCCCTGTTTTAGAACCATTACATCTTTAGCATAATGTCATGATATGAATTTTCATAACCTATCCTATGTTTTCAAACTTAATGCCAATGTGTTGTCTACTTTACTTTCAGATCCTGACCTGTGGATCTCATCCCTGGCCTTGATAACTTGACCTTGCTTTCTTACTGCTCCTTTTCTAGGTAAGTTGGTTTGGAATTCCTCAAACAAAACTGTACTCTGACTTATCACGACTAATGCAACTAGAAAAGCCAAGCCTCTTCCTCTGACATCTGTGGACTAATTTTTAGATCATGGATCAGGAAAGAGAGATAGTAATCAGGAAACCAAATAAGACTGTAGAAAGTAATCAGTCCAGATCCACAGCTGTGAGTCAAAGCCACAGGGCTAAGGACCAAGGCTGAGAAGCATAACCCAACTAGATCTCACCCCAAGAACATATTTCAGCACAGTTAATAGCATGGCTACTTGGCTAATGATGCTTCCCTATTCCCTGTCTGTTTTATGTAGACATTGTGCAGGATCCCAGGGCACCAATACAGAGGACAGACATTGGCCATGGAAGGGATGGCATCTAGTTGATGAAGTCAAAACAGAGACCCCAAAGCTTATATTACAAAGAGATAAAAGAGGTTGATGCCAGGTTTTAGGCTTACTCTTTAATGAAACATTTACCCAATGCCACATATTAAACACTGTGTTAGGTGCTGAGGATGCCAAGATGATTCCAGAATGATTTAGTATAAAAATCTATTTACCACGTAATTTCTAGAAAGAAAATAACTCTCAAGAGTTAATATGTAAAACCAGTGAGAATACCTCTCATTTTGGGCACTTAATTAGACCATGTATCACACTCTATCCCATTCCCTCAGTATTTCAGTTTGCCTCCCACAGGGTATGGGAAGTGAAAATTGAGCTGTGAGACTCTTTGCCTTTGAGGCCCTGATTCGAGGAAAGGGCTGAGTTCATTTCCAGAGCATAGGAAGGCTGGTATCAGATTTCATCATATGAGCTTATGGCATGAAAATTTGAATATCCTGCTCCCTAAACTTCAAAAAATGCTCATCTGGCCTAGGTTTCTGCAGCTCTGAACTAAGTTGAAGATAACCCTTCTTGGTTCACTGCCTGTCTAGCCTCTCACTCCCCAGTGCCTTGAAGGAGTGGAGATAGTTTGAGGATTTTATTTCCTCGGACGCTGGATCACTTCCCTGCCTGCCTATCTAGCCTTTTACTGATAAGATGTTTCCTGACAACTATGGTAAAGATCTGCAGACACAAGGAAATGGAGGCAAGTTAGACTGACACTGGTGTGAAATCTGGAGAGATAATGAAAATCTCTTCTTAGCAGAAAAGGGAGCATTCCAGAATATCATTATGCCTTGTAAATAACTCACTGTTCTCTGAAGAGTGCAATGAATTCAATAAGAGAAGTCTCCACAATGCTTTCTTGAAAATTTAGGGGTTTATTGCTTCCGGATTCACTCATTGGCTAAATGCTGAACTACCTCTTATTGCCATCCAACAGAGATAATTCTTTTCTGTGAAATACATATGTGGTGACTTTCCTGAATGCCTATTCCCTTTGTCTTGTAGTTTTTCCTTTGTTCTTCATTTCTGTGACATTAATAGGCCCTAAGGAAGTGAAAAATGACAAGTGATGTACTCCAGTGTAAGGTACACAGTGGCCCTTTGGGGGCAGATTCACAATTCTGGGTCCCATTGATAGCCCTGTCTCAATTTATGTTTACAAGTCCAGAAATTTCTGGTCATACTCACAGACAGGGGGAGTCTAGAACAAAATTTTTTTAAATAACCAGTTTGTTTTGTTAGCTCCCAACCTCCTACTTGGTAACCCCTTCCCCCAATACTGGGCCATTCTTTTCCCAAGTTGGTGAAACCATCCTGTCCCATTCCTTACAGATGCCTTCATTCTTAGCAAGATATAAACACTGAAAATAGCTAAATATGCTATTTTTTCCTCCCAAGGCTTTTCAAGCCACAAGTTGGAGGGTAGGAGAAGAGCTCTTTACTATGTTTGAAAATGTACAACTTGCATGTTCAACTAGCATGAGCTCAGTCCTAGGAACAAGGGTTCTAGGTCCTAGGCCCTTTCATTTCTGTGGGGTTTTTTTAAAGATTTATTGAAGTGCTCTGCAGTTACACTCCAGTTGTGCCATTCCAAATTACTGGAATTAAAGTGAGTTCATGAAAAGCCACATGTAGAAAGACAGCCATTCTCCTCTGTGACTTTGGAGCCTTTGGCCACAGGACTATATGAGATAATTGTGGTTTAAATATCATCTCTTCCAAAACCATATTCTCCATTTCAATGAAAAAAATCCAATTTTATCAGGCTTCAAGTTCTACAGCTGTTTGTAGAAAGCAACAATGGTCAGAGTGGCTTAATCTAATTTGAACAGTTTCCAGAACTGTGGGACAGTGTCAAGCTCTATGCTTTATTAATGATGCTATAATTGTTTTATCTTAGGAGACCTGGCTCTATTTCTTCAATGCATTCAAACATTTCTTCGATATATGTTTTTCCAAACAAATAATCTAATGTTAAATAACTTAATAATAGGTGGGATCACCTGCAACTGGATTCAAAAGTATAGAAATAGATTTATGGAGAGTTGAACATTTTGGGGAAAATCCCAATTCCTGCCCTGCATATCTTGTTTCAATGTTTCCTTCTCTGTCAATAAAACTATCACTTCTATCCTATGTTATTCCCGGGTCCCACTAGTTCTCTCTTATATTTGTGACAACTTTATTGAGGTATAATTCACATGCTACACAATTTGCAGTTGAAAAGTATACAAGTCAGAGGGTTTTAGTATATTCACAGAGTTGTACAACCATTACCACAATCAATTTTAGGACACTTTCATCACTCCAAAAAGAATCCTCATACTTATTAGCAGTTACTCCCCATTTTCCTCCAATCTTCCCAGCCTAGACAACCAACCAATCTACTATCTATTTATACAATAATACATATATTTTAACAGCAACCTTTAGAAAACTTGCACTATCCAAAGGGATAATCCCCAAGGGGTGTTTTCGGGTACTGTGTCACTCATAAAAGGAAACATGTGGAACAGTTGTGGCCCTATAGCTGCTACACCCGAAATCACATTATCTATTAGCACACATTTTCAAGAGTCTAAGGCAGTGGAAAAAAGTGTCCTGCCTGACAGCAAAGCAGATTAAGCCAGCAATGCTAAATGAGTCCCCTCTTTGACCCAGTTCTTTCTCCTAGGACCTGGGTCTTTAGTTCTTATCACAATTTTTTTTTCTGACGAAGGAACAGGTAAAACATCACCCCTCACTCCAAGGTCACATACCACACTGACCTTGTTCTATAGGTTTCTGACTTACAACAAAGGGGAATAAGAACACACAAATACTTTAAGTTGACTTGCTTCCATCCAAGAGGTGAGGAGTATATTACAGGAGGATACATTCATTTCATTGCTATCCATTTAAGTGGAAAGCTGCTGAAGAGCATCCTTTTATGGCCTTGAAGGAATTCATGACTACCTCCTGCCCCAGTAAATACTTTTGCTTTGCTCCTCTACCATCTATCTCAGATTTTGAGCTAGGTACTATATGGGTACCAGACATATGGAAAATGAATAAGACAGCTTCTACAAACCCAGCTTGGGTAAACCTGCTTCTAAAACCTCTGTTAAAAAAGGACAGTCACCTACAAAGGAGTTCCCATCACACTGTCAACGGATTTCTCAAAAGAGACCTTACAGGCAAGAAGGAGCTGGAAAGAGGTATTCCAAGTCATGACATCCAAAGACCTACAACCAAGATTACTCTATCCAGCAAAACTTTCATTTAGAATGGAAGGGCAGATAAAGTGCTTCTCAGATAAGATCAAATTCAAGGAGTTCATCATCACCAAGCCCTTATTATATGAAATGTTAAAGGGACTTACCTAAGAAAAAGAAGATAAAAAAGATGAACAGTGAAAGGACAGCAAAGTCACAGTTATTAACAACCACATCTAAAACAAAAGCAAACTAAAAGGACAGCTAGATCAGGAGTGGAAACATAGAAATGAAGATCTCATGGAGGGTTAGCAACAGGGGAGTGAGAGAAGGAGAAGGGGGGAGAAGGTACAGAAAATAAGTAGCATAGACAGTAGGTAGAAAATAGATAGGGGGAGGCAAGAATAGTATAGGAAATATAGAATCTAAAGAACTTGAGATACACAGACATGAACTAAAGGGGGGAATGGTGGGGGTGGGGGGTGCAGAGTGGAGGGGATGAAGGGGGGAATAGAACAACTGTAATGGCATAATCGATAAAATAAAAATTAAAAAAAGTTGTCCTATTTTCCCAAAGTTACCGTGAAACAAAATGTATCTCTCTTGTTGGTTGTGCTTAGTTCCTGAAATTCTCATCCAGGTAAGTGTTTGGTTGAAGGCTTTGATGGCCCTGGTAACTGCTAAATATGTATTAACTAATTCCCTGCAATTACTCCTTAGTAGTTTCTCAGGATAACAAAACCCCAACAGGCAGTTGAAAGGATGGAACTTCAAGTAGGCAGTATTTGGTGGAAGGATAAAGAGAGAATAGGTCCTTTTGTTACTCAATATATGGTCTGTGGACCAGTAGCATGGACATCACCAGAGGGATTCTAACAAATGCAGAATCTTAGACCTCACCTCAGACTTTTTGAATCGGAAGCTGCACCTTAATAAGATTCCTAGGTGATATATGCACTAGTGAGAAGTACTAGTCTGTAGCAGATTTACTCAACTTCAACATTATTGACATTTGGGGCCATATAATTCTTTCTTGGCAGGGGTTGGAGGAACTGTCCTGTGCATTTTAGTATATTTATTAGTAGTATCTCTGATCCCTACCTACTGGATAGGAGTACTGTCCTACCCATATGTCATGACAACCAAAAATATCTCTAGACATTGCCAAATATCCCCTCTTGTGGGGGGGACCCAAATCACCTCAGATTGAAAACCACTGGTTTAGAGCAATCCTTACTAATTTATAATCATTTAAATGTCAACTTTATACTTTTGCCATCTCCACATATACTTTTAAAAAATGACTATTTTTAAGATGTAAATATATATATTTAAAACATATATATATATAACATAAAATCTATGTTTTATAGATTTTTGAATCCCAATTTAATACAGGGTGGGGCAAAAGAAAGTTTACAGTCATTCATAAGAAAAGTAATACAATCATTAATAAATAATAACAGGAATAAATTCTTATTTTGTGTACTTACAACTATAAACCTACTTTTTCCTACCCTATATTATGTATTAAACATTTTCTTATGTTTCTACATATTATCAAAACCACTGTTGTTTTTAATTTTTAAGTACAGTTGATATACATATTATTTTATATTAATTTTAGGTTTGCAGCATAGTAGTTAGACAAATATATAATTTACAAAGTGTCCCCATCCAATAATTCCAGCACCCACCTGGCACTACACGTAGTTATTGCAATATTATTGACTATATTCCCTATTCTATACTTTATATCTTGTTGCTATTTTGTAACTGTCAACGTGTACTTCTTAATTGTTTTACCTTTCTCACCCAGCCCCCCATTACCCCTCCTATCTGGCAACCCTCAGTTTTTTATCTGTAACTATGAATCTGTTTCTGTTTTTCTTGTTTATTTTGTTGTTTAGATTCCACATATAAGTAAAACCTACGATATTTTTTCTCTCTCTGACTTATTTCAATTAGCATAATACCCTCTAGGTCCATCCATGTTGTTGCAAATCACAAATAGTAAGAATTGATTATTATTTATGGCCAAGTAATATTCCATTTATGTGTATGTGTGTGTGTGTGTGTGTGTGTGTGTGTGTATGTGTGTGTGTGTGTCACTTCTTTATTCTCTCATCTATTGATTGGCTTTGGGGTTGCTTCTATATCTTGGCTATTGTAAATAATGCTTCCATGAACCCAGGAGTGCATATACCTTTTCAACTTACTGTTTTGGTTTCCTTTGGATACCTACTCAGAAGTGAAATTGATGGGTAATAAGGTAGCTCTACTTTTAATTTTTCAGACTCTCCATACTGTTTTCCATAGTGGTTGCACCAATTTGTGATCTCCGTGTATAAGGGATCCCCTTTCTCCACTTCATCACCAGCACTTGTTGGTTGATTTATTTATAATAGCCACTCTTATAGGTGTGAAGTGACATCTCACTGGGGTTTAATTTGCATTTCTCTAATGATTAGTTACTTCGAGCATTTTTCATATGTCTATTGGCCATTCATATGTTTTTTTTTTAATTATTCTTTTTGTGATTTTTCTCCCTGCTGACCCTCTGTATCTGGTCCAAAGTCATTGCTATGCTCATTTCTAACTGCCTAGATGCAGGAAGAAGACTGCAGACAGAGGTTTGAATCTTAGTGCCACAATCTACAAGTTGGGGAAGCTTGGATGATACTGCCACAGTGTAAAATTTCTCCAAATCGAAATTAATAAACAATGGTATAAGAGCTAGATCTCCAAGATGATGGCCTAGGTAAACACAATTCACTCTTTCCCACAACCATATCAAAATTACAACTGTAGAACAACCATCACTCAGAACTGTAAGAAATCAAGTTGAATGGAAGTCCAACAACTATGGAATTAAAGAAACCACATCCACCCAGACTGGTACAAGGAGCACAGAGATGGAAACACAGACATGCAAAACAGGTTATTCCCATACCCATATGTGGTGGGTAAAAATTCTGGAGGGATATCTCATGAGGGAGGGGTCCCAGCCCCATACCAAGCTCCCCCCGCCAGTTCAGGATTCCAGTGCCTGGAAGATAAGTCCCCATAACTTCTGACTGCAAATACCATTGGGATTGAGTCAGTGAAAGAATCTGCTGGATTCCAAAGCAGTTCCACCTAATGAAGCCATGCATGGACTTACTCACACACAAATCTCTTAGTTCTAGCACCCATTCATGGGTATCAGCTTGAACAGCATCAGTGGCATGTGGGGAAGAACTGAACTGCCTGGCATCAGGGCAAGAGCTGAAGGACATCTTTTTCTCAAACAGAAAGGCAGGCAGAGGCCATTGTTCCCTTTTTGAATCATCTCCCCACATAGCTGGCAGGCTGATGCCGTATCTAAGACTCCATCAACCTGGCCACCACTGTTTACCCTGCCCTGGAGATCTCCTGAGACTCCATTCCACCCAACTTATGGGCTCATCCAAGCTGTTAGCAAGATATAAAGTAGAGAATAAGGAATATAGTCAATAATGTTGCAATAACTATGTGTGGTGCCAGGTGGGTGCTGGAATTATTGGGTGGGAACACTTTGTAAATTATATATTTGTCTAACCACTATGCTGCAAACCTGAAATTAATATAAAATAATGTGTATATCAACTGTATTTAAAAATTAAAAAAGTGGTTTTGATAATATGTAGAAACATAAGAAAATGCTTAATACATAATACACAATGGCTATCCCATATGAATGGCATGCCTAGGTTCATGCTTCACATCTTCCTCAATACTCTGAAACAAGCAACAGTTAGCCTGATCAAGTCCCCAGCCCCCATATTACTTGCTAAGTGGCCCCAGGCCCAGCACTAGCAGCAACCAGCCTAGGTTCACAGCTTGGCTGTGCCTGGGGCCCTCCAAGCCCAGCACAAGTAATAGCTTTCTGTAGATTGCTTTATCAGTTATGCAGGGTGGCTCCAGGCCTAACACAGGTGGTGGCTGAACTTCACTTGTACACGTGGGAAACCCCAGGGCGTGCTCACCCAGTGGACTGCTATAGACCATGCCATAGTGCCACCATATTGCTCCTGCACAGCTGATTCTTTTTGTAGGGCAGAGGTTGGTAATCAGTGGTCACAGTCAGTCCTTCCAGCTTATTGACCTGACTAAATCCCTCCTATTGATTTGCCAACAGTAATCAAGGCTCAACTACAAGAGGAGGGTGTACTCAGCACACATGGAGTGAACAACTCTAATACCTAGTACCCAGCATGGGCAACAGGAGAGGCTGTGCCACTGAACCTTACAAGACACCTACTACCTTAGGCCACACTACCAAGACAGGCAGTAATAGCAGCCATACATAACACATAGAAACAAATGCAGGAAGACTGCCAGAATGAGGAGACAAAGATACATAGCCCAAATGAAAGAATAGATGAAAACTCCAGCAAAAGAACTAAACAAAATGAGGATAAGCAATCTATCATAATCAGAGCTCAAAACACTGGTTGTAAGGATGCTCAAGGAACTTAGTGAGGGCCTCAAGAACATAAAAATGATCCAGCAGAAATAAAGGACACACTAATTGATATAAAGAACAATTTACAGGGAATCAACAGTAGAGTAGATGAAGCTGAGAATCAAATCAGTGATTTGGAATATAAGGAAGCAAATACCAACCAATCAGAAAAATAAGAAAAAGCAATCCAAAAAATAAGGATAGTGTAAGGAGCCTCTGGGACAACTTCAAGCATTCCAACAAAGATCTGAATCATAGGGATGCCAGAAGGAGAAGTAAAAAAGAAAAAAAATTGGCAATCTATTTGAAAAAATAATGAAAAGCTTTCTTAATTTGGTGAATTAAATAGACATGCAAGTCCAGAAAGCACAAAGAATCTCAAACAAGATGGATGCAAGGAGGCCCACTCCAAGACACATCATAATTGAAATACCAAAGGTTAAAGATAGAGAGACAATCTTAAAAGCAGCAAGTGAAACACAGTTACCTGCAGGGAATTTCTCATAAGACTTTCAACTGATTTTTCAAAAAATACTTAGCAGGCTAGAAGAACAAGGAATATACAAAGTGATGAAAAACAAGAACCTAAAACCAATATTACTCTATCCAGCAAAGCTATCATTTAAAATTGAAGAAGAGGGGATCCTGGGAAGATGGCAACGGAGTAGGATGGCGTTATGCTAGCTCCTGTACTCATGGGTGAAAATCCTGGCAGATCTATAGAGAAACTGCACAATAAACCATCAGTTACCCAGCATTTATGAAATTAAAAGACCAGAGATTGTGACCGATGCTGAAACACCAGACAGTGGCAGACTCAGCTACTGGAGCTGGGACACACGTGGCCCCTCTGCTGCCACCAACACAGGTGGTGAGCAACAGGCCTGAGAGCCGGGGAGTCAGGTACAGGAGCCGGACACTCCAAGCCCCTGTGACGGTCATGGGGGACAGAGGAGTCAGGAACGAGAGCTGGGACATTCTCTGATCCTGTGCTGATGCCATAGCTACCAGCCTGGGCAACAGAAGAGTCAGTTGCAGGAACTGGGACACCAGAGGCCCCTGTGACGCGGCCATAGAGACGGGCCTGGGTGCCAGGGAGCCAGCTATGGGAGCAGAGACATTCCCAGCCATGGTGCCGCTGCAATAGGGACAAGACTGGATGCCGGGGAGTCCGGTACTGGAGCCGGGACACTCCAAACCACCGTGACGGCCCTGGGCAGCAGAGGAGCCAGCTACAGGAGCCAGACATTCTCAGCCCCTGTGCCACTGCCATAGCGACAGGACTTGACGCTGGAGAGTCAGGTAAGGGAGCCGGGACACTCCAAACTCCTGTGATGGTCCTGGGAGGCAGAGGAGTCAGCTACCCAGCTGAGGCATTCTCAGCCCCTGTGCCGCTCCCATAGCGACAGGTCTGGATGCTGGGGAGTCAGATACCGGAGCTGGGACAGTCTATTCCTCTGTGCCACTGCCATAGAGACAGGACTGGATGCTGGGGAGCCCAGTACGGAAGCCAGGACACTCCAAACATCTGAGAAGGTCCTGGGCAGAGGCAGAGGAGTCAGCTACAGGAGACAGGACATTCTTGGCCCCTGTGCCGCTGCCATAGTAACAGGCCTGGGTGCTTGAGGAGGCAGCTACTAGAGCCTGGACATTCAGCAGTGGTAGGCGACCAACGCAGGGACCACCGCGAGGACCAGCGTGAGTGTAGGTGGAGACAAAGAACATCAAGAAACTTCAAGGAGTCTGCACCACTGAACTTCACAAGGAACATACCACAGAAGTTCACACCATAAAACCAAGCTTTTAGAACAGATCAATTTTAGAAGCAGAGACTAACAAGAAGAGTCTCAAACAATGGGAAGACAAAGAAACAATCCCCAAATGAAAGAAAAAAGCAGAAACCTCAGAAAAAATGTTAGATGAAATAGAGGCTAATCAACTATCAGATAGTGAATTCAAAGCACTGGTTATTATGAAGTTCAAAGAGCTGACAATGAGCTATCAGAAACTACAGGGGAACTACAATGATCTCTCTGCAAACTACATCAACATGAGAAACAAAATAGAAAATATCAGAAAGCGACAAGAGGAAATGAAGAATACAATTTCCGAATTGAAGAACACAGTAGAAAGTTTCAAAAGTAGGATAGATGAAGCGGAAGATAGGATTAGTGAATTGGAGGACAAAGTAGAAAGAATCTCACGGAAAGAGCAAGAAAATAAAAAGAGACACAGAAAGAATAAAGAGGGATTAAGAGAAATGCAAGACAATATGAAACGTAATAATATCCGAATAATAGGAATACCAGAAGGGGAAGAAGAAGAACAAGGGACAGAAAACATATTTGAAACAGAAATAAGAGAAAATTTCCCTAATTTGATGAGAGAAAAAGTCACACAAATCCAGGAATCAAACAGAGTCCCATGCAAGAGGAACCCAAACAGGCCCACTTCAAGACACATCATCATTAAAATGGCAAAATTGCAGGACAAAGACAGAATGTTAAAGGCAGCAAGGGAGAAAAAAGAAATAACATACAAGGGAGCCCCAATAAGGTTAGCTACTGACTTCTCAATGGAAACACTCCAAGCGAGAAGAGAATGGCAAGAAATATTCCAAGTAATGAGAACCAGAGGCCTACAACCAAGGCTACTTTACCCAGCAAGGCTATCAATCAAAATAGATGGCCAAATAAAGAGCTTCCAAGACAAAAAAAAGCCTAAAAGAATATGCTTCCACCAAATCAGCTGTACAAGAAATACTAAAAGGACTGCTTTAAGAAAAGGAAGGATAAGAGGGAGACAGAGAGGAACACAGGTTCAAAAATGGCAATGAATAAGTACCTATCAATAATAACCTTAAATGTAAATGGATGATACGCTCCAATCAAAAGACACGGAATAACTGCATGGATAAGAAAGCATGACCCACACATATGCTGCCTACAAGAGACCCACCTCAGGACAAAAGACCTACACAGACTAAAAGTGAAAGGTTGGAAACAAATTTTCCAATCAAATAGACAAGAAAAAAAAGCTGGGGTAGCAATTCTCACATCAGACAAAATAGACTTCAAAAAAAGAGCCATAAAGAGAGACCCAAAAGGTCATTTCATTACACTCAAGGGAAGAATCCACCAAGAAGACATTAACATTGTAAACATATATGCACCAAACATATGGGCACCCAAATTTATCAAGAAAATCTTAGAGGACTTCAAGAAAGATATTGACAGCAACACAATTATAGTAAGGGATTTTAGTACCCCACTATCAAAAATGGACAGATCTTCCAAACAAATTATCAGCAAAGATATTGTGGCATTAAACAATAACCTAGATGAAATGGACTTAACTGATATATATAGAGAGCCCTTCATCCCAAAGAAGCTAAATACACATTGTTTTCAAATACACATGGAACATTTTCAAAGATAGACCACATGATAGGACACAAAACGAGCCTCAAAAAATTCAAGAAAATTAAAATCATACCAAGTATCTTCTCTGACCACAAGGGAATGAAACTGGAATCCAACCCCAAAGGAAAAAACCCAAAGCACCCAAAATTATGGAGACTGAATGGTATGCTATTAAACAACGAATGGATCAAGAATGAAATTGAGGAAGAAATCAAAACGTTTCTGGAAACAAATAAAAATGATCTCACAACAACCCAAAACTTATGGGAAACAGTGAAGGCACTCCTGAGAGGGTAGTTTATAGCAATACAGACCTACCTAAAGAAGATAGAAACATTTCAAACAAACAACCTAACACTACGCCTACAAGAACTTGAGGAACAAAAACAAAGACAGCCCAGAGCAAGCAGAAGGAAGGAAATAACCAAGATTTGAGCAGAATTAAATGACATAGAAATTAAAAGCAAAATTCTAAGGATCAATGAATCCAGGAGTTGGTTCTTTGAGAAGATAAACAAAATAGACAAGCCTTTAAGTAGGTTCATCAAGAAAAGGAGAGGACTCAAATAAACAGAATCAGAAATGAAAGAGGAGAGATTACAACTGATACCACAGAAATAGAAGGGATTGTAAGAAATTACTATGAAGAACTGTATGCCAAGAAATTTGAAAACCTTCCAAATGGGAGGACACATTTGAAAACCTTCCAAATGGGAGGGAAAATGGACACATTTCTAGAAAAATATAATCTTCCAAAACTCAGTGAAAAAGAAGCAGAAAATCTAAATACACCAATAACAGCAAAAGAAATTGAAGCAGTAATCAAAAAACTCCCATCACACAAAAGCCCTGGACCAGATGGTTTCACAGGAGAATTCTACAAAGCATTTAAGGAAGAGGTAACTCCTATTCTCCACAGACTATTCCAAAAAATCCAGAAGGATGGAAAACTCCCAAATTCTTTTTATGAAGCCAGCATCATCTTAATTCCAAAACCAGATAGAGACACAACAAAGAAAGAAAACTTCAGGCCAATATCGCTGATGAACATAGATGCTAAAATCCTCAACAAAATATTGGCATATTGCATCGAACAATATATCAAAAAGATCATACACCATGACCCAGTGGGATTCATCCCAGGTTTGCAAGGATGGTTCATTATCCGCAAATCAGTAAATGTAATACATTACATAAACTAAAGCAAAGACAAAATTCACATGATCATATCAATAGATGCAGAAAAAGCTTTTGATAAGGTACAACACCCATTTATGATAAAAACACTCAGCAAAGTGGGAATACAGGGAGCATTTCTCAAAATAATAAAGGCCATATATGAGAGACATACAGCCAATATCATACTCAATGGGCAAAAACTAAAAGCTTTTCCACTAAGATCAGGAACAAGATAAGGATGTCCACTTTCACCACTTCCATTCAATATAGTATTGGAAGTTTTAGCCCCAGCAATCAGGCAAGAAAAGGAAATAAAAGGCATCCAAATAGGAAAGGAGGAAGCAAAACTGTCACTGTTTGCAGATGACATGATAGTGTACATGGAATATCCTATAGACTCTACCCCAAAACTGCTCGAACTAATTAATGAATTTGGCAAAACAGCTGGTTACAAAGTCAATATCCAGAAATGAAAGGCATTTTTGTATACAAACAGTGAATCAGCAGAAGCAAGAATCAAGGAAAAAATCCCATTCGATATAGCAAAAAGAAAAATAAAATATCTGGGAATAAACCTCACCAAGGAGGTAAAAAACCTGTCTGCAGAAAACTACACAGCCCTGAAGAACGAAATCAAGGAAGACACAAACAAATGAAAACATTTACCTTGTTCATGGATTGGAAGAATTAACATCATCAAAATGTCCATACTACCTAAAGCAATATACACATTCAATGCAATACCTATTAAAGTACCAATGGCATATTTCACAGACATAGAACAAACACTTCAAAAATTATATGGAACCATAAACGAGCACGAATAGCAGCTGCTCTTTTGAGAAAGAAGAACAAAGTAGGAGGGATCACAATACCTGATATCAAACTGTATTACAAGGCCACTGTAATCAAAACAGCTTGGTATTGGCATAAAAACAGGCACATAGACCAATGGAACAGAACAGAGAGCCCAGAAATCAACCCAACACTCTACAGTCAATTAATATTTGACAAAGGGGGCAGTAACATAAAATGGAGTAAAGATAGCCTCTTCAACAAATGGTGTTGGGAGAACTGGACAGCTACGTGCAAAAAAATGAAACTTGAGCACAGACTTAAACCATACACCAAAATAAATTCAAGGTGGATAAAAGACTTAAATATAAGCCGTGACACCATTAAAGTCCTAGAGGAGAACATTGGCAAGAAAATCTCAGATATTCCACGAAGTAACTTCTTTACTGATATGTCCCCTAGAGCAAGGAATGTAAAGGAAAGAATAAACAAATGGGATCTCATCAAAATAAAAAGCTTCTGCATGGCTAAAGAAAACAGTATTAAATTAGCAAGACAACCAACTGTATGGGAAAACACATTTGCCAATGATACCTCAGACAAATGTTTAATCTCCAAAATATATAAAGAACTTACACCACTCTACTCTAAGAAGACACCCAACCCAATTCAAAAATGGGAAAAGGACTTGAACAAACACTTCTCAAAGGAGGACATACAGAACATCCAGAGTCACATGAAGAGATGCTCAGTATCGTTAGCTATCAGAGAGATGCAAATTAAAACCACAATGAGATACCACTTTACACCAGTCAGGATGGCTATCATAAACAAAGCAACAAACAACAAATGTTGGAGAGGTTGTGGGGAAAAGGGGTCCTTAGTTCACTGTTGGTGGGAGTGCAGACTGGTACAACCATTATGGAAAACAGTATGGAATTTTCTCAGAAAAATAAAAATCGACCTGCCTTTTGACCCAGCAATTCCACTGCTAGGATTATATCCTAAGAATCCTAAAACACCAATTTCAAAGAATCTATGCACCACAATGTTCATAGCAGCACAATTTACAATGGTCAAGAGTTGGAAGCAACCTAGGTGCCCTTCAGTAAATGAATGGATCCAAAAATTGTGGTACATATACACAATGGAATTCTATGCTGCAGAGAGAAAGAAGGAGCTACTACCTTTTGCAACAACATGGATGGAACTGGAAAGCATTATGCTGAGTGAAATAGGCCAGGTGCTGAAAGACAAATACCATATGATCTCACCTTTAACAGGAAGCTAAACAGCAAAACAAGCAAGGAAGCAGAAAAGGAAAAAAATCCAAAGACACTGAAATAGAGAACAAGGGGACAGTGACCAGAGGGGAGAAGGAAGGGAAGTTAAGGGGAAAAAGGGGGAGGGATTTGGAGGAACAAATAGGAAGGACACAGGGATGAGAACTAAGGGGGTGGAAATGGGAGGGAGGTGGAGAGTAAGGGGCGGGGGAGGCTGGGATGGGAGAAATAGACAAAAAAAACTGTACTTGGAAAATAACTAAATAAAATTAATTAAAAAAATTGAAGGAGAGACAAAGAACTTCCCGCACAAGAAAAAGCTAAAAGAATTCATCATCACCAAACCATTACTATATGAAATGTTAAAGGGACTTAATTAAGAAAGAGAAGAACAAAAGTATGAACAATATGATGGCAATACATTCGTATTTATCAACATTTGAAACTAAAAACAAACTAAGCAAGCAAGCAGAACTGAAACAAAGCTATAGATATGGAGAACAGTTTGATGACAAGATGGCAGGGGGGCTGCAGAATATATGAAAAGGTGCAGGGATCAAGATGTACAAATAAGTAGTTACAGAATAGCCATGGGGATGGAAGTATAGTATAGGAAAGGGAGTAGCCAAAGAACTTATATGTATGACTTGTGGACAGGAACAAAGGTGTGAGGATTTCCTGAGGGAGTGGAGAGTGCTGGGTTGAGGGAGGCAAAGGAGAAAAGTTGGGACAACTGTAATAGCAAAATCAATAAAATGTGATTTTTACCTACAGAAATTTGCCCCATTCTGAGCTATAGTACTGATAAAATAAGATCAATGTGAATTTTTCTAATACATCTAAAAAACAACTCACAAGTACTAGAATTTGAAATACTCCTCTAGGAATCCAATAAAAAAATACCTCGCAACATGGAAGGAATGTCTACCACCTTTTGAAAAATCTAGCCCAGAACATAGTTCCTGAGAAAGGCTCTGGCAAAACCTGGACTGCCAAGAGTATTAACAAGTTGCATGATGCTTGGGAAGTAGAGTGGAACCATTAAAAGCAAATTAATTTTTCTACTTAATTTTGTTTCTGGGCAGGCCACGTTACTAGGTTTGGGTATTGGAACATTACACCTACCTATGTTTTAGAGATTCCATGTGTAGTCATATTGACTTAATCTAGAATATAGATCTAATTTCATTTCCCTCACTTTGAACTATTGGTGACTGTACTGGTTCCCCAAATGATTTCACTATAGTCTGACACAACTTTCATATAACCCTCTTTGGCCATATGTTAGTCTACTTAAAGAGTCTCAGCTTCTCTTAGCAGAGCTGCCTTCCCTATCCAGGGAAGAGACAATCCCCTGTACGAGTTACATTAATAATAAAAAGACCCAATTCACTGTTTCTCAGCTGAATCAGCAGCCTGTGCACACTGAGTAGAGGAATAACTATTTCTTAAATTTATTTCAATTTTTTTATTGTGGTTCTAGTAAAATGGTCTCCATTTTCTCCTCACCACTCCCCATGTCCCACTCACCCCCACCTCCCACCCTCAATTATACCCCTTTTGGTCTTTGTCCATGGGTCCATTATACATGTTCTTTGACTTGACCCTTCCCCTTCTTTCCCTAATTATCCTACTCCCTCTCCCCTCTGGTCACTGTCAGTTTGCTCTTTATTTCCATGTCTCTGGTTCTATTTTGCTCCCTCGTTTATTTTGTTCATTAGGTTTCACTTATAGGTGAGATCATTTGGCATTTGTCTTTCCCTGCTTAGCTTATTTCACTTAGCATAATGATTTCCAGTTCCATTCATGCTGCCATGAAAGATAGGAGTTCCTTCTTTCAGAAAGAACTATTTTTATGTGAATTTCACCTATGGGTCATTTAAACATGAGTCCTTTCCTATGTACAATCCTTTACAAATCCACAGCACTGCAGTAGGGTGGAGGGGGCACGGGAGGGGGAGGGAGAGAGAGAGAAATCTGGAGTAGGGTGCACAGAAAATATGTGGTAAGTGCTCTTAGGAGAGCTCACAGGCTGAAACTCTGGGATCTTGGGGTTCCTGCTCCCTTCAAAGAAACAAAGAGTGCTTGTTTTAGAACACAATCCCAGATCAGATTCTTCTAAAGAAGAGGCAATAAGACAGAAGCTAGAATTCAGGAAACCTAGAACTCCCTCTTTCATGGCCTGTGTTCAACTCTAGCTGTCTTGCCAATCTCTGAGGCAAAAGATGAGTCTGCGTCTTCAAGAACTGCATAATAGAGGCATAGGTGAGGCAGAAACCTGGAGCAATGGTATGGTAGCAGGGAAAGGGAGGTGATTGTCATATATAATTTATTTGACACTGTTCATTATATTCTTTCCCATGCTGTTTTCACCTAGAATAAATGTTTTAAAGTAAGTGAAGAATGCAGGGATGAAGATATGCAAGGGAGAAGGGGGATAAACTACCACTGGCTAACATGTCATTAGGACACATTCAATTTCAGACCCAGGGACACATTGTGAATTGGCTTTGAGAACCTAGTTAACATTATGTTTATTTTTAAAATCATTTATAATCACCTTGAGAGTTTTTATTTAACCTCTACCTGGGCCCTACTCCAGACTAATTTATTTCTGAAACTCTGAGGTAATCCCAGGCATCAATATTTTTGTTAATGTTTTATTGTTCATACTACTACAGTAGTCCCAATTTTCCCCCTTGGCCCCTGATCCAGCCTGCTTACCACTTCTGTAGTCAATCCCCTCACTATTGTTCATGTCCCTGTGTCCATCATATATGTTCTTTAACTAATGTCTTCATATTATTTTAATCATTCTCTCCACCTCCTTTCTTATAGCTGTCAGTCTATTCCATGATTCTATGTGTCTGATTCTATTTTGCTCATTAATTTATTTGGTTTGTTATATCCCTCTTATAAGTGATATCATATGGTATTTGTATTTCACAGGCTGCCTTATTTCACTTAGCATAATAGTCTCCAGTTTCATCCATGCTGTTGCAAATGTAGGAATTCTTTTTTTCTGATGCATAGTATTCCATTGTATAAATGTACAAGCGTTCTTTAATCAACTCATTTACTGATGGGCACTTAGGCTTTTTCCAACTCTTGGCTATGGTAAATAGTGATGCTGTGAACATTGGGGTTCATAGCTTCTTTTGAATTTGTGCTTTGGGATTCTTAGGGTATATTTCCAGCAGTGGAATCACTGGGTCGAAAGGTAGTACCACTTTTAGTTTTTTGAGGAAATTCTGTACTGCTTCCCACAGTGCCTGCACCAGTATGCATTCCCACAAATAGTGCAGTAGGGTTCTCTTTTCTCCACATCTTTGCCACTATTTGTTGTTTGTTGATTTATTAATGATGGCCATTCTGACACCTGTGAGGTAATATGTCATTGTGGTTTTAATTTGCATGTCTCTGATGGCTAGTGATGCTGAGAATCTTTTCATATGTCTCTGGGCCATCTGTATGTCCTAGGAGAAATGTCTATTTAGATCCTTTGCCCATTTTTAATTGGATTGTTTGTCTTCCTGGTGTTGACTCATGTGCGTTCTTTATATATTTTGGAGATTAAGTCCTTGTCCAATGTATCAATGACAAATACATTCTCCCATACTGTGGGCTCTCTTTTCATTTTGAAGATGTTTTATTTAGCTCTGCAGAAGCTATTTAATTCTATGTAGTCCTATTTGTTTATTTTTTTCTTTTATTTCCCTTCCCTGGGAGATATATTGGCAAAAATATTTCTACATGTGATATCTGAAATCACACACTAATTTTATTGCCTATGTCTTCCCCTAAAATTTTTAAGGTTTCACAACTTATATTTAGGTCTTTTATCCATTTTGAGTTTATTCTGTTCTATGGTGTACATTGGTGGTCTTGTTTCTATTTTTTGCATGTACCAGTTCAGTTCTCTAACACCATTTGTTGAAGAAACTAGCTTTACTTCATTGTATGCTCTTGCACCCTTTTTAAAGTATTAATTGACCATAAAGATATAGGTTTATTTCTGGTCTGTTTATCTGTTCCATTTATCTACAATATCTGTCCAGAAGGCATCAAGCCATGTAATATGAAAAATAAAAACTTTCATTGAAGAAGAAACAAGATACAAAAAATATTGTAATAGGACAATGATGCCTCAGTCCCCTTTAAAGTAGGCACCTTGGGACCACACACAGTTCTCTCAGTCGCCATCAGCTGCCCCATTGTATTTTCCTGAATCTCATCAACAGTGTGAAATCTCTTCCTTTTTAAAGGTGATTTTAGTTTTGGGAAAAGCCAGAAGTTGCAGGGCATGAAATCTGGGCTGTAGGGGGGTTGAGTCACCTGAGTGATTTGATATTTCACCAAAAAATTCTGCATGAGATGTGATGCATGAGCAGGTGTATTGTTGTGATGAAGCTGCCAATCATCTGTTGCCCATAGCCATGGCCTTCTGGATCATCCAAATAGTTTCCACAGAGGAATGTTCAAGCTTAATGCAAAATTTGATGCAGAGTCATTGCTCTCTACTCAGTCATTTTGAACTGGACAGCCACACAGTATACATTCTCACTCAATGATGTCTACTGCTCCCACTGACTAATACAGTGAAGTTGCCTTTGTTCACACTTGCTCATTCCAGTCCACTCTCCTTGGCTGTCAGGTTACAGCAATGTCATGCAAACCACTCTCATTATATTAACAATGGTAGGACTTTTTCTAGATAGACCTCATATATATCTGCTTTTATTCCAGTGCTAGAGTGCTTTGATTACAGTGGCCTTGCAGTATAGTTTGATATCAGGTATTATGATTCCCCTACTTTGTTCTTTCTCAAGATGGTTGAGGCTATTCAAGTTTTTCTGTTTGTTTGTTTCATATATATATATATAGGAATATTTGTCTAGATCTCTGAAATCTGCCATTGGTATTTTATTTGGAATTGTGTTGAATCTGTAGATAGCTTTGAGTAGTATGGATATTTTAATGATGTTAATTCTTCCAAACCATGAACAGGGTATATGCTTCCACTTATTTGTATCTTCCTGAATTTTTTTTTCTTCAGTGTTCTATAGTTTTCCAAGTACAGATCTTTTACCTCCTTGGTTATATTTATTCCTAGATACTTTTTTTCATTACTATAGTAAATGGGATTTTTTCTTAGTTTCTCTTTCTGATAGTTTATTGTTGATGTATAAAAATGCCATCAGTTTCTGAATATTGACTTTCTATCCTGCTACTTTGCCAAAATTACTTATTAGGTTGAGTAGAATCAGTATTTTTAAAAAGCTGCTCAAGTGATTCTAATTTTGTTTTCCAACATTTTAGTATAACCATTTTCAAATATATAGTAAAGTCTGTATCACTTACATTCTATAGTTAGCATTTGCTATATTGCCTTATCACTTATCTATCCCTCAATTCAGTCCTCTATCAAGCAATGTTATTTTTGATACATTTCCAAATAGGTTGTAGATAGTAGTACACTTCACCCTTGAACAATTCTGTAGACATATAATTAATGAGTTCAATATTTGTTTGAGATTAATTTTTATTATATAACATTTACATATAGTGGAATGCATAAACTGTAAATGTACCATTTGATGAGTTTTGACAAATGCATACATGTGGATAATTCAAACCCCTATCACCTCATGCATTTTCCCAATAAATACCCACTACAACCTCTGGGAGACAATCACTGTTCTGTTCTGATTTCTTCCAAGTGATTTCAGTTTGCATCCAGGAGGCAAACCCTTTAAAGAGAAACAAATTCCAGCTCCCAGCTTTTAAAACTTTTTATTTAATTAATTGTTCAAATACAGTTTTCTATTTTTTACTCCCATTCCAGCCCACCCCCCAGTGCTCCCTACCTCCATACCATTTCCACCTTCCTTAGTTTTTGTCCATGTGTCCTTTATACCAGTTCCTATAAAACCTTCCCCTTTTCCCCTGAAATTCCCTCCCCTGTCCCCTCAGCTCTTTATAATTGAGGCTGTAGAGCTTGTAGGTTATCAGGTCTGGGGTCAGCTAGCTTGAGGCCGAGTCCAGCTAAACTAGTTGCTATTTGTAAGATTTTGGGCAATTTAACATCTCTGAACTTTAGTTTCCTCACCTATAAAATAAATATCATAATAGTACCTACCACACTGGGTTAATTTGGAGACTTAAATGATATAATGTAAATAAAGTAGTAATAAAATCAATGTTTATTAAGTGCTTTCAATTGGTTAGGCACTAAGCTAATTACATGAATTATTTCATCTAATCCTTCCTACTGTTATGATTTCCATGACAGATAGAAAAAGAGGATTAGAAAGGGTAATTATATTGCACCGAATCACACATGTGTTAGTTGAAAGAGCCAGAATACAATCCCAAAGTGGTTTATTCTAAGAATAACATTTCCACACTGTTAAGCACCACACTTCCTTCTGTATGCCTGATACACATAGTAAGAGCTCACAAAATGCTATGTATTTATTATGTGCACATTGTACTTTAGATATAAATGTGCATATATATTTGCCCATCACTTGTATAATTTATTCAGTTAAAGAGTCCAAATGAAAGCATAGGACCTCTGACACCCAAGCAGAAAAAGCTTAGAAATTTCAGCAGCCCCGGGTTGCTGGTCCACACTTTGGTGTGATCATCTGCATCCATTGTGTTCTTAACAAAGCCCTTTCTATCCTGACTTTGAGAAACTCCAGCAATAAGACTAGCCACCTTGCTAACCAACACACAAAACTCCAAGTGACAACATCCCTCTGGAAGAAAGAGCTAAAGCAAGCACCTTTTTCCATTAACACATTCAGCTCCCTGGCACTTTGTTTGGCAGCTGTGCTGCAGTCACTCAGGCAAAGGAATTGCTGGAAAATCAGTTACATCATCCACTTCCTCTCTGACAGACTTGCCAGGAACAGCTTGATTAACACCACAAAATCAGGGAATGGGCAGGGCTTACTTAAGTTACATTATGCTATTTTTTCTCTTCATGAAAATCCCATTAAATTGGACAATTATCCACACCCAATCTGAGGTGGCTGTTTATGTGTATCAGAGTCCATTTTCTTCTTAAATAAGGCAATATCACACAGAGCTGTTTCTTACCCTTCAGTCTTTCTTACTGGGCAACTCATTTCTAACAGCCTGTCTCACAGGCTTCATGGCACTAGTTGGTTGGCAAAAGGAAGAGAGTGACAATGTGTAGGCAGGACAGCAGATGGGTGACAGCTGAAAACAGAACAGTCTGTTAAATAAATTTCAAAGTTTTGGAGGCTCAGTTTAGCAGGCAGGCAGAAGAGAGAATGGGAAGAACATAGGGAGAAGGGCTGAGCCTTAAAGTTCAGTGGCTCCTTTGATATCTCGGACTGCCAGCCTTCTCTTAATCATGTAAAGGCTATTAGGGACTCTTCTGCCAGGGAAGGGAAATAGATAGCAATTTAGCTAAGCAAGTGCCTGGGGTTATGATGAAGTCAGCAATCAAGGGATCCTTTTCACTGGGAATGCTGATAACACAATGCAATGAAATAAAATTATGTTAGAAAGGTCAATGTTCCATTATTTCAACACCATTGGAGTTAATGTCCTCAGAGTAATCACTACTATGATTTGATGCTATCAGCTATTGGACTTGTGGCCAAAGTACAGTAAGACTGGCCTTTCTATCATTATCATTCTATCCCCCAAAAAGCTGAGCATTCCATTTAGGTACATAGCAGTAGGGAAAGAAGGGCCAAGTTAAACCACAAGAAATCTCTTCCCTGGTTCCTGGTTCCACAGAAAAAAGACAAGATATTTGTGTGAATATTCACCAGCAATGGCTGGTCCAGTTCTTTAGGAAATTTTGACTGTGTGGATACTTTTACTCTCAACATAAAGAATCAAATATCTTAGGTCTTCATTCATGCTCTGGTCCTCATTCAGAATTAGTACACATAAATAGTGTTTGCTGAGCCAAGAAAATGGGAATAAATGGTTGTATTCACTCTTGTTTCTAGGAAAAATTATAGTCCCTAAGAAACATCTGTCAGACATGGCAACAATAGATAGCATTAAGTTCTAGCCAAAAAGAGAGTCTGATCCACCATGCATAGCCCAGATATATCCACATCCCCTGGGAAGTGGAGTAAATTTTTTTAAAATATATTTTATTGATTATGCCATTACAGTTGTTCTGTTTTCACCCTTCATTCCCCTCCACCCTGCACACCCCCTCCCCCACCATTCCCTTCCCTTTAGTTTATGACCACATGTCTCAAGTTCCTTAGATTCTATATTACCCCTACTATTCTTGCCCTCCCCTTATTTTCTATCTACCGTCTATGCTACTTATTTTCTGTACCTTCTCCCCCCTTCCCCTCCTCCCACTCCCCTGTTGCTAACCCTCCATGAGATCTTCATTTCTATGTTTCCACTCCTGATCTAGCTGTCCTCTTAGTTTGCTTTTGTTTTAGGTGTGGTTGTAAATAACTGTGAGTTTGCTGTTCTTTCACTGTTCATCTTTTTTATCTTCTTTTTCTTAGATAAGTCCCTTTAACATTTCATATAATAAGGGCTTGGTGATGATGAACTCCTTGAATTTGATCTTATCTGAGAAGCACTTTATCTGTCCTTCCATTCTAAATGAAAGCTTTGCTGGATAGATCAATCTTGGATGTAGGTCTTTGGATTTCATGACTTGGAATACTTCTTTCCAGCCCCTTCTTGCCTGTAATGTCTCTTTTGAGAAATCTGCTGACAGTCTGATGGGAACTCCTTTGTAGGTGACAGTCCCCTTATCTCTTGCTGCTCCTAGAATTCTCTCCTTCATTTTAATCTTGGCTAATGTAATGATGATGTGCCTTGGTGTCTTCCTTCTTGGGTCCAACTTCTTTGGGACTCTCTGAGCTTTCTAGATTTCCTGGAAGTCTATTTCCTTTGCCAGATTGGGGAATTTCTTCTTTATTATTTGTTCAAATAAGTTTTCCACTGGTGGCTGTTCCTTTCCCCCTTCTGGTACTCCTATAATTCGGATGTTGGAACATTTAAAGATATCCTGGAGGTTCCTAAGCCTCTCCTCATTTTTTTGAATTCTTACTTCTTCATCCTTTTCTGTTTAGTCATTTTTTTCCTCTTTCTGGTCCACTCCTTTGATTTGAGTCCCAGTTTCCTTTCCATTACTATTGGTTTCCTGTGCATTTCCATTCATTTCAATTAGTTTAGCCTTTATATGTTCCTCTAAATTGTGACTAAAATCAACCAGTTCTGTGAGCATCCTGATCACCAGTGTTTTGAACTGTGCATCTGAAAGTTTGGCTATTTCTTCGTCACTTAGATTTATCAGCTCTGGGGCTCTGAGTTGTTCTTGAGCCATGTTTTGATCCGTTCGTGCCTGTTACGTATGAAGAGCGGAGCCTCAGGTGTTTACCAGGGCAGGGCCACCCAAGTCACTGGTTTGTGATGCTGTAGGTGGGGGTGGGGTCAGAGAGGGACAATAGAGGTCCCCTCTGCTGCTTCCCGCCTCTGGGGCCTGCATGGTCCGTCTCACCGCTTGCTCCTTCACCAGTTTATCTGCGAGTGAATTGGTGACTGCGGTCAGCCCTCAGTGGGTCCACAGCCCTGCACCCTCAGTAGGTCTGCCCACTGTTCCACACCTGGGATCCGCCCACAGCTGCCAGTGTGCCTGGGTTGTGTACCTGTTTCAGTCCGGTGGATCTTTCCTGCCTGACCCCGCTCTGCTGCTGGCTCTGCCCCCCTACCTATTTTGCTGAAGGTTTCGTTGTTGTCAGACTTCTGTATAGTTCAATTTTCTGTGGTTTGGCTGCGTTTTTGTTGCTAAAACTTTGTTTTTAAACTTGGTTGTGTGAGAAGGCACAGTGCTTCCACCTACAACTCCATCTTGGCAAAAGTCCTGGTGTAATTTTTTTTAAATTAGTAACAATTATACTAGTAGATGCCATTTTGAATGCCTACTCTATATCAGGTAATTTATAATAGCTATATCTAATTATCACAAGAGCTTTGTGAAGTAGGCATAGTGTCTGGCATAAAGAAACTGTTCAATAAAAAGGGCCTATTAAGCATAACTGTACCCATTTTATAGATGATAAACAGGCTGAAAGAGGCTTAGTAACTTACTTAGGGTCATGATCTATAACTAATTGTGGTGGTACTTAAAGAAGATTTGGAAATAGATACAGCCTGTCTTTTTCTCTCCTAGACAAACCCCAGCTTCTTGGAATAACAGCTATGGGCTTCCTGCATCTATCCTGTCACTACTTTGATCCCCTCAGTGACTATAGAGTCCATAAAATTACACTGAATATAAGAGCAGGTGTCCATGTGTAATACACCACCACTATAAAGACTTAGGGGTGTGCAACAAAAGTTATTAAACTATAGCACATACCACAGTCAGAACCCTGAAAAGACCATGAAAACCAAGGTCAAGTGGTTAGGGTTGGATGGAATTCGGTTAGGCTAATTCCTTCTAGTTATCTGGGTCCTGCTCTCCACCCAACTGAGCATAACCTAGGATTGCTTTAAGAAACTTTCTTTGAGTGAACTATGCAGCATTTTTCAGTTCCCTTACTTTTAAGGCTGCTTTGATGGTTAAGATGATTTGTGAGTTCTACTCTAGCTTGATTGCTAACTTCATATATTGGTGTTCTTTCCACTCATTCATATTTACAATGCAGTACTTGGGGAATGATTCATTGCTCTTAATTAAACATACACTTTACATATAGACCTACCTGTCAGAATAATATATAGTTACCCAAGGTAGGAGTACCTTTCTCTGCCATTCCACTGGAAAAGCACCTTGGTTGCAGAGAACATTTTTTTAAATGTGACCCCAAAGGCAAAGGAAGTAAAGGCAAAAGTAATTGAATGTGACTATATTAAACTAAAAAGCTTCAGCACAGCAAAGGAAATCAACAACAAAATTAAGAGGCAATGGACAGAATAGGAGATGTTATTTACAAACAATAGCTCAGAAACAAAAGTTTAATATCCAAAATATATAAAGAACTCATAAAACAACACCAAACAAAAAATCTAATTAAAAAAATGAGCAGAGTACCTGATCAGACACCTCCCCCAAGAAGACATACAAATGGTAAACAGATACATGAAAAGATGTTGAACCTCACTAAGTATTAGGGAGATGCAAATCAAAACAACCATGAGATACAATCTTACACCTCTTAGAATGGCTATTAACATGACATGTGATAACAAGTGTTGGAGAGGTTGTGGAGAAAAGGGAACTCTCATTCACTACTGGCGGAATGTAGACTAGTAAAGCCACTATGGAAAACAGTTGGATGGTTCCTGAAAAAATCGTGAATAGAATTACCATATGACCCAGCAATCCCACTCCTGGGTATCTACCCCTTAAAAACTCAAAAACATGTATTTCCATGAATATATTCACCTCTGTATTTGTTGTAGCATTATTCATGGTAGCCAAGACATGGAGACAACCAAAGTGTCATTTGATAGATGAATGGATAAAGAAGATATGGTACATATACACTATAGGATACTACTCAGCCATAAGAAAAAAAACAAAATACTGCCATTTGTTACAACATAGATGGACCTTGAGAATATTATGCTAAGTGATATGTCAGTCAGCAAAAGGTAAGAACTGTATGATTTCACTTATATGTGGAATATAAAACTGAAACTCATATATTAGGAGGGAACCTAATATATGATGACAGAAGATGGTTTGACTGTAGGTGGTGGGCATACAGTGCTATATATAGATCTAGTATCCTAGAAATATACACTTGAAACCTGTATGATCCTATTAGCTAATGTCATCCCAATAAAGTTAATTTTAAAAAGAAATATGAAAAATAAAATGTAGTATACACACACACACACACATATATATATATATATATATATATATATATATAATGAAATATTATTCAGCCATAAAAAAGAAGGAAATCCTGCTATTTGTGACAACATGGATGGACCTTGATAGCATTATGTTAAGTGAAATAAGTCAAATGGAGAAAGAAAAACACTGAAGGGTATTGTATGCAGAATTTTTTTTTAAACTGAACTCATAAAAACATAAAATGGAATGGTGGTTGCCAAGGGCTGGGGGTAAGGGAAACAGGGAGAGACAGGTAAAAGGGCACACGTTTTCAGTTATGAATAAGACCTGAGGATCTAATGTATAACAGGGTGACTATAGTTGATGATACTGCACTGTGTAAGTAAAATATGAAATTTTATTTGTCAGTTATACCTCAATAAAGCTGAAAAAAATAAAATCACAAGAGAAAGGTTTTGGCCTATAAAACAATATCTATAATTATCTTCATCATCTTGAGTAAGTGGTATGATGTAATTACCAAATTCATTATGTTGTCTCCAGTGGGAAATGAAAAAAAAAAAAGATAGACTACTACAGGTTGTCAAGGAACATGTATAAAGGACCCATGGACAAAGCCAAAGGGGAGTAGGATTGAGGGTGGTAGGTGAGGGTGGGTGGGGTAGAGGAAAGTGGTGGTGGGAAAATGGAGACAACTGTACTTGAACAACAATAAAAAAGAAAGGAGGAAAAAAGGATAGACTATTACAGTAATGCAGCATGTCCTCTTTGCCTACATTTTCCACAAAGATTTCTTTTTTTTATTTTTAAATGTTTTATTTTATTTTAAAAATATCTTTTTTAAAACTTTTATTTAGTTATTTTTCGAGTACAGTTTTTTGTATATTTCTCCCATCCCAGCCCCCCGCCCCGTCTCCCCACCTCCCTCCCATTCCACCCCCCCAGTCCTCATCCCTGTGTCTTTCATACTTGTTCCTCAAAATCCCTCCCCATTTTTCCCCTTAAATTCCCTTCCCTCTCCCCTCTGGTCGCTGCCCACTTGTTCTCTATTTCAGTATCTTTGTTTTTATTCTGTTTGCTTGTTTGTTTTGTTGTTTAATTTCCTTTTAAAGGTGAGATCATATGGTATTTCCAAGATTTAAAAAAAAAAAAATTCAGCACCATGGACAACACTACTGGATGCCAGTTATTGTGAGAAACAGGCTATGAGGTACAGTAGCTCCTCGAGTTTTTCCTATAGATTCTACTTTCCTCCCTTAGTAATAAGATATTACTGAAGACAGTGAAATGGTGTTCTGTACCGTTCTATAGTAAGAAATAGGAATGAGGCAGGGGAGGGGCTTTTGAAAACAAGAGATTTAGGAAAAAATAAGAATTGAGGGCAGCTATGATTCAAAACAACTTAAGTGGATAGAAATGTGTCCTTAGCCAGTTACTCGGACATAACAATACTCCCATAGACAAAGTCCTTTGTCTAGTGCTGAGTTGAAGCATGCCTGCAGCAGTCAGGAGCCTTGCTGATCCTTGCAGAAACCATCTTCACACTGGCCTCTGGGAAAATGGACCCTAGAAGTCCTTGCCAATTTTGCTAAAGGAGGAGATGAAGTGTATGAAAACAAGAGAGGCTACAAGGGCAAATAAAGATGAAAATATAAGGATCTTACATTGTGCTATGAAAGAGAGTTCTCCAAACTAGTTTGGAATAAATCCCTAAGGAGAGTGGGAATGAGGAGTGCCTGCCATTTCAAATAACCAGCTGACTCCTGGGGCTTGCCAAGCAGTAAACAGAACCAGTGAAAGCAAGAGCTGAAAGGGCTCTTAAAGATTCTCTAGCTCAGTGGTTCTCAAATGTGAACTTCCATTAGAATCACCAGGAGGCCTTATTGAAACAGATTGCAGGGTCCCAACCCCAGAGTTTCTGATTCAGAAAGTGTGGCATAGATCCTGGCAATCTGCATTTCTAACAAATTCCCAAGTAATTTTTATGCTTCTGATGGAGGAAGGGGCATACTTTGAAAACCACACTCTAGTGCAACTCCTTTAGGGCACAGGAAAGGCAACTGAGGCTTAGAAAAGAAGTGACTTGTCCAAGATCACACAGTTGGGTAACAGTCCATCCAACAAACCCCCAAACCCAGGCCTCCTGATTTTCAATCATGTGTTTTTATCCCAGAGCATCACACTCAGATTTAGTCACTAATCTAGCATCTGATGGCTAACTAGATGATAGCGATAGAAATGGATTCAGCCTTTTCTTTGACTCTATACAGAACTCCCAGCTTCAGCTTCTGCTATATTGGTCAAAGCACTGTCAAAGCAGAGGCTTGACCCTCCATAACAACACCACAATCATGTCTATCCCTACTTCTACTACTCTTTTGGCATCAATTCCACACAAAATTCATGGAAAATTGATTGCATACTAGGTGGGGTTGCCATATTTAGCAAATAAAAATACAGAATACCCAGTCAAATTTGAATTCTTCAGTGTTTATCTGCAGTTCAAATGTAACTTGGTATTTTGTATTTAATCTAGCAATCCTAACCCTAGGAAACTGCTGGTCAGTTTAAAGAAAGGAAGTTAACTTCTTAGTTGATGGTTCACTATGCCCCCACTCTAGCCTAGATTGTAAAGAGGCTAAGGAGCAACTGGCCCCTCCACCCCCCTTCCTCCTGTTGGGCTTGTTGGGTCTCTATTGAACAAGAATAGAAAGACTATGATTTGAAGAGCAGAAAAAAAAGCAGCAGCTGAACTTGTATCCTCTAGTATTTCTCAATTCTATTAAAAGTTTGATTCGGGTTTCATGCCCTGTAATTAACCAAAACAAGAGGAAGACAAATAAAATTCTGCACAGATGTTTCACACTGACAGACCTGACCTTCCCAGCTGAGGGTTCTTTGTGCTGGGAAATTGTTACCTAGCAACCAGGCCTTGCAGCTGCCACTGTGAACACTGAAAGCATGACTTACAGAAAAGAAGCCAGGAGAAGAAGGGTGAGGTGTGTCTACATCAATCTGAGTTTTATCTTGACATCTAATACTGTGTTCCAGTAAGAGAAACTAAACAGGAATTGAAACTCTTTCCTGTAGTGATTCAATTGCCAACTTAGGCTGGTTGGGCTCAGGAGTCACCTGCTCTGGCAGTCACCCCTGGGTGTGAAAATGGTAGGCTTAAAAGAGGAGGGGCAATGATATGCTTCCCAGATATGGTAAATACTCTGCCTGGTACACATAGCATTTTTTTTCTTTGACAGTGGAGCACATCTTCAATCTCCAGTACACATCTCTAATAATTGGGCATTTCTTTCCTCCTCCACTTCTTCCTCCTCGTATCCTTTTCTTCATTTCCCACTCCCCCCTCCCTCCATTCCCTCCTATAATCTGTCTCAAAGTGTAAGTGAAAGGGCCCACCAACTGTTTTTTAAAAACTCTCCAGATGTTGAGAACTTGCCAATACTGCAGAAGGTGAATGATTACACCAGTGAATTTCACATATTAGTACTTAAATGAATCACCTTGCCTGCTTCTTTTTCTTTAATTTCTATTATATTTTATTGATTATGCTATTACAGTTGTCCCAACTTTCCCTCCTTGCCCCCCTCCACCCAGCACTCTCCACTCCCTCTGGCAGTCCCCACACCTTCATTCATACCCATGGATCACACATATACATTCTTTGGCTACTGCCTTTCCTATACTGTACTTACCATTCCCATGGCTATTCTGTAACTACCTATTTGTACATCTTAAACCCTGCACCTTTTTATCTATTCTCCAACCCCCTCTCCATCTTATTGCTATCAAACTGTTCTCCATATCTATGAGATTGTTTCTGTTCTGCTTGTTTGCTTAGTTTGTTTTTAAGCTTCCATTGTTGGTAGATGTGTATCTATTGCCATTATATTGTTCATAGTTTCGAGCTTCTTTTTCTTAATTAAGTCCCTTTAACATTTCATATAATAATGGTTTGGTGATGGTGAACTTCTTTAGTTTTTTCTTGTCTCGGAAGCTTTTTATCTGCCCTTCCATTCTAAATATCTTTGTTGGGTACAACAATCTTGGCTTGTAGGCCCCTGCTTTTCATGACTTTGAATATTTCTTGCCATTCCCTTCTAGCCTGAAAAGTTACTTTTGAGAAATATGCTAAAAGTCTTATGCGAACTTCCCTGTAGGTAACTAACAGCTTTTCTCTTTCTGCTTTTAAGATGATCTCTTTAGCTTTAACCTTTGGCATTTCAATCATGATGTGTCTTGGAGCCTCTTTGCATCCACCCTGTTTGGGACTCTGTGCTTCCTGGACTTGCATGTCTATTTCATTCACGAAATTAGGGAAGTTTTGTTTCGTTACTTTTTCATATAGATTTCTGATTTCTTCTTCTTTCTCATCTCCTCCTGGCACCACTGTGATGTGAATGTTGGAATGCTTGAAGTTGTCCCAGAGGCTGCTTATACTATCCTCGTTTGTTTGGATTTTTTTTCTTCTTGTTGTTCAGATTGGTTTTTTGCTTCCTCACATTCCTTGGCTTCATTCACTCTACTGTTGTTTCTCTATAAATATTTCTTTATTGAATTAATGTATACTCTATTTCTTTTTAAAATATATTTGATTGATTATGCTATTACAGTTGTCCCACTTTTTTTCTACCCTTTATTCCCCTTCACCCTGCACCCCTCCTATCACCAGCATTCACTCCCACTTAGTTCATGTCCATGGGTTGTACATATAAATTTTTTGACTTCTCCATTTCCTATACTATTCTTAACCTCCTGATGTCCATTTTGTGCCTACAAATTATGCTTCTTATTCCCTGTACCTTTTCCCGAATTCTCTCCCCTGCCCCTCCTCACTGATAATCCTCGATGTGATCTCCATTTCTGTGATTCTGTTCCTGTTCTTGGGTAATGTACTTATGATCTGCCTTAGTGTGTGCTTTCTTGTGTCCAACTTCTTTGGGACTCTTTAAGCTTTCTGGACTTCCTGGAAGTCTATTTCCCTTGCCAGATTGGGGAAGTTATCCTACATTACTTTTTCAAATAAGTTTTCAATTTCTTCCTCTTCTTCTTCTCCTTCGGGCACCCCTATGATTCAGTTGTTGGAACATTTAAAATTGCCCCAGAGTTTCCTAAGTTTCTCCTCATTTTTTTTTTTGAATTCTTGTTTCTTCATTCTGTTCTGGCTCAATATTTATTTCTTCCTTCTCCTCCAAACCATTTATTTGAGCCCCAGTTTTCTTCCCTTCACTCTTGGTTTCCTGTACATTTTCCTTTATTTCACTTTTCAGAGTCTTCACTTTTTCCTCTATTTTGTGACCATACCCAACAATTTCCATGACCATCCTGATTACCAGTGTTTTGAACCCTGCCTCTGATAGGTTGGTTCTCTCTTCATTGCTTAGTTGTATTTTTCTTGAGCTTTGATCTGTTCTTTCATTCGGGCCATATTTTTTGTCTTGGTGTGCCTGTTACATAGTGAGGGAGGGTGCCTTAAGTATTCACTAGGGCTGGGCAACCCATATCACTGCATTGTGGCATTCTATGTGCGGGAGGGATCTAAAAGGGAACAATGCCATTCGTTCAACTCTTGGCTGGCATTCAGTCACTTCCTCCACTATCCACAAGCAAATTGGGCCCTTCTGGTGCTGATTCCTAGGTGGGTAGTTTTGTGTACATTCTAGGACCCTGTGTGTCCCCCCCCCAATGAACTCTCTTCTGAGGCTGGGAAATTCTCCTACCACCTCGATTCCCACAGGTCAGAGGTTTTGAAACTTTATTTCCCCCCACTGGAACGCTGGGTTGCGTCATCTGTCTTTCTCTCCAGTTGTTCCTCCTGGTTTATCCTCATGCAAATGTCTGACCACCTACTATGCCAGCTACCACCTTGCAATGAGTCATCTCCACCCATAGCTCCCTGTCTCCACCCCTCCCACTTGTGTGGATAAATGTTTATTCTTTAACTCCTTGGTTGTTGTACCTTTATACAGTTCAATTTTCTGGCAGTTCTGGTTATATTTTCTTTTTAAACTTTGTTCTCCTGTTGCTTATGTGAGGAGGCAAAGTGTATCAACATATGCCTCCATCTTCTGTGGAAGTCCCATACTAAATCATTTCTGTGAGCATCCTGATATCAGTGTTTTGAACTCTGTATCTGATAGGTTTGCTCTCTTCATTGCTTAGATCCATTTTTGGAGTTTTGATCTGTTCTTTCATTAGGGCCAATTTTTTTGGTCTCAGCATGCCTGTTATGTTGTAAGGTGTGGAGCCTTAAGTATTGGCCAGGGAGGGGCCACCAGCTCTATCTTGTGGCACTGTATGTGGGGGAGGGATCAGATAGGTAACAATGCCACTTGCTTGGCTCTTGTCAGCTTTCAGTCACTTTCCCTGCTACCCAAAAGCAAATTGAGCCCTTTTGGTGTTGATTCTGTGTGGGTGGGCTTGTGTACATTCTAGGACCCTGTGGGTCTCTCCAAAGAACTCTCATGTGAGGCTGGGAGTTTCTCTCACCACCACAACCCTCACAGGTTTTTACAGCCAGAAGTTTTGAGACTTTTTTTCCCAGCACTGGAAGCCTGAATTGCATGGTCTCTCTTGCTCCCCAGTTGTTCCTCTCGGTTTATCCACATGCAAATGTGGGACCGCCCAGTCTGCCAGCCACCACCTTGCCCACCCAGTCCTCAAGCTGCCACCTTGCTGCACATCCTCTCTGCCCCAGCTACCCATCACCTTCGCTCCTACCAGTCTAAATGAATGTTTCTTCTTTAACTCCTTGGTTGTCAGACTAATACACAATTCGACTTTCTGGCAGTTCTTGTTTTTAAATTTGTTTTTGTCCATCTTTTGGTTATGCAAAGAGGCAAAGTATATCTACCTATGCCTCCAACTTGGCAGAAAGTCTATAGTCTTCATTTCTGACTGGATATTTTTTATGCTGTTGAGGCCCTCACTAAGTTTCTTGAGCATCCTTATAACCAATGTTTTGAACTCTGCATCTTGATAGATTGCTTACCTCCATTTTGTTTACTTCTTTTTCTGGAGTTTTGATCCATTCTTTCATTTGGGTCATATTTCTTTGTCTCCTCATGTTGGCAGCCACCCTGTGTTTATTTCTATGTATTAGGTAGAGCTGCTTTGACTCCGTGTCTTGGTAGTATGGCCTAATATAGTGGATGCTCTGTAGGTTTCAGTGGCACAGCCTCCCCTATTACTCAAGCTAGGTACTCTAGGCATGCCTTTTGTGTGAGCTTAGTACACTCTCCTCTTGTAGTTGAGCCTTGGTAGCTCTTGGAAGGTCAATGGAAGGGATTTCCCCAGGACAGTCAGTTGCAAGTATTGGCTGTAACCACTGACCACTATCCTCCGCTCTCCATGGAGGATCAGCTATGTAGGGGCAGGGTGTTGGTGTCCAACATTTTCTGTAGCTGTCCACTGAGTTCTCTGGCCCGGGGGTTACCTGGGTTGTGCAGGCCAAGTTCAGTCCCCACCTGTGTTTTTCCTGGGGCCACTCTGCCTGAATTATAAATCCAGCTGAGATGGATTATACTTGTGTTGGGCTTGGAGATTCCCAGGTGAAGGCAAGTTGTAAATCTAGGCTGCCTGCTCTTAGTGCAATGCCTAGGGCCACTTAGCAACAGGTACAGGGGCTGGAGTTCACTTAGGCCAGCAGTTGCTTGTCTGAAAGGATTTACAAAGTTGTGAAGCTTGATCTATGACCAGCTATTCATATGGGAAAGCTACTGATAACAGCTGTAAGTTAGGTGGGATGGATCCTCAGTGAATCTCCACAGCAAGGCAAACATTGTTAGCCAGGTTGATGGAGTCTTAGATATGGCACCTGCCTGCAGGCTCTGTGGCTCTGCCCACTTTTCTGTCTGGGAGAAAGATGTCCCCTAGCTCTCACCTGATGCCATACACTTTATGTCCCCCAGTCCCTCCCTTTATGCCACTGGTGACTTTCAAGTTGTATCCAGGTGCCAGAGCTCAGAAAGAGTGAATCTGAGTCGGTGAATCCATGTGTGGGGGTTCTTTAAGAGGAAATGCTTGAGTGTCCACATGTTTCTTCCACCGACTGAATTCCTGCTGGTTTTTGCTGCCTGAGTTATGGGAACTTATCCTCCTGGCACTGGAACCTTGGGCTGGGGTGGGGGGCTGGGGTGGTGTTGGGACTCCTTGGTCCCAAGATATCCCTCCCAAAGTTTTATCCACCACACATAGTTGTGGGACCAGCTCCTTCCACATCTCTGCCCCTCCTACCAGTCTGAATGGATGCAGTTTCTTTAATTCCATAGTTGTCAGACTTCCATTTAACTTGATTTCTGCCAGTTCTGAGTGATGGTTGTTCTATAATTTAGTTGTAATTTTGATGTGGTTGTGTGAGGAACCACAACCATGGAGCCTTAAACTGCAGAGACTTGTGTCCCATCCTTTAGCTGCTAGAGTCTAGAAAACTTGATTTAGTAGGTTTGAAATGAGATCCAGTAATCTGCATTTATAACAAGCTCCCTACAAAATGAGGTCTATGTGCAACACTGCAAAATACTTGTTTGTGGTATTTTTTGACATAAAACTTTTTTTATGTAATTAAATAGTATTCTTCACACTAGTTTACCAATCTCCCCAAAGAGATAATCATCTTCCGACTTCATATGTTTAATGGGTAAGGACCCAGTTTATGTCTCTGGGTGTGAAGAGCCACTTCAGGGGGCATTACTGGCTTGACCTACTACTATACTACAGCTGTCTGTCTACTAAGCATCCATTTTGTCTTTGTATCCTACACTGATATGAAAACAAGGTTGGAATAGAATGCACTGCCATTTCAGAGACTTTACATTGGTTACATTGTGATTGGGTTATTCAGCTCACAGCCCTTTAGCAACAACAAATGTCCAAATTCAGATGCAAAACATAGCACCTACCCCTTAACTTCATCTCACCTTCTTCATCCCATATTCATAGAAAGTTTGTATAGTTTTCTATTGCTGTGTGACAAATTTAGCAAATTAAAACAATGTCCATTCATTATCTCAGAGTTTTCAGAAATCAGGAGTCCCTGCACAGCTTAACTGGGTCCTCTGCTCGGACTTTCACAAGGCTGCAGTCAAGGTATAAGCTGTGTTATAGTTCTCACCTGTTCCCAGATTTTCTTCCAAGCTCATTCAGGTTGTCATCAGAGGTTAGTTCTTTGCAATCATAAGAACAAGGTCCTTCCTTTCTTGCTGACTGTCAGTCAGGAACCACATTCATCTCCTAGAAACAACCTACCCACAGACACTTTTATATGACAATACAGTAGTTCACTTTTTTACCAGTGGCAGAAAAACTTTCTGACTTCTTCTGTCTCTGACCTCCAGGCTCCCTTCAATATTTTTTACTTTATGTCTGTTATTGTATGTGATCACTTGAAGATTTTGTGTTTAAATTTTAAAGCAGTAAAGCATTGTAAACTGTGATGAGTGGCTGTTAATGACACTCATGTGTGAATTGTGTATGAATTATGTATGAATACATGTGAATTCATGTAATTCATACATGAAATATATTACTTAATTTGAGTACCTTTAAAATATAAATTTATTTTTATTTTTTATTTATTTTCATTTTATTTATTTTTGTATTGTTCAGTTACAGTTGTCCTGCTTTTTCCCCCATTGCTCTCCCTGACCCATCCTCATCCCCACTCCCAGTCAATCCCCTACATTGTCTGTGCCCATGAGTCCTCTATTCATGTTCCTTGACTATATAATTCCCCTTCTTTCCTCTGTTATCCCCCTCCCCCTCTCCTCTGGTCACTGTCAGTTTGTTCTTTATTTCAATGTCTTTGGTTCTATTTCACTCATTTGTTTGTTTTATTGATTAGGTTCCCCTTATAGGTGAGATCATATGGTATTTATCTTTTACTGCCTGGCTTATTTTACTTAGCATAATGCTCTCCAGTTCCATCTATGCTGTTGCAAAGGGTAGGAGTTCCTTCTTTCTTTCTGCTGCATAGAATTTATTGTGTAAATGTACCAGTTTTTTTTTATCCATTCATTTACTGATGGGCATTTGGGCTGTTTCCAGCATTTTGCTATTGTAAATTGTGCTGCTATGAACATTGGGGTGCGTAGGTTCTTTTGAATTGGTGTTTCAGGAATCTTAGGGTATAATCCCAGCACTGGAATTGCTGGGTCAAAAGGCAGTTCCATTTTTAGTTTTCTGAGGAAATTCCATAGTGTTTTCCACAATGGCTGCACCAATCTGTATTCCCACCAACAATACACTAGGGTTCCCTTTCCTCCACAACCTCACCAGTACTTGCTTGTTGATTTGTTTATGATGGTCATTCTGACGAGTGTGAAGTCGTATCTCATTATGGTTTTAATTTGCATCTCTCTGATGGCTGGTGATACTGAACATATTTTCATATATCTGTGGGTCCTCTGTGTGTCCTCCTTGGAGAATTGTCTGTTCAAGTCTTTTGCCCATTTATTAATTGGGTTGTTTGTCTTCCTGGAGTGGAGTTGTGTGGGTTCTTTATATATTTTGGAGATCACACCCTTGTCTGAGGTATCATTTGCAAATATGTTTTCCCATACATTTGGTTCCCTTTTCATTTTGCTGATGTTTTCTTTAGCTGTGCAGCAGCTTTTTATTTTGATGAAATACCATTTGTTTATTCTTTCCTTTATGTCCATTACTCTAGGAGACATATCAGTGAAAATATTGCTGTGTGGAATATCTGGGATTTTCATGCTTATGTTCTCCTATAGGATTTTTCTTGTTTCTTGAGATAGACCTCTAATGATGTAAACTGCCCTCTTTTTATCAATTTTGCTGTATCTCAAAAGTTTGGATGTCATATCGTCATTTTCATTTGTCTCTATGTATCTTTTGATCTCTCCTTTTATTTCTTCTCTGACCCAGTCATTCTTTAGTAGCATGTCATTTAATTCCACATATTTGTTGTCTTTCCCACTTTTTTGGCCATTGATTTCAAATTTCAAAGCATTGTGGTCAGAGAATATGCTTGGTATTCTGAGGGTAATGTAGACTGGTGTAGCCACTATGGAAACAGTATGGATGTTCCTTGAAAAATTGACTAGAGTTATTATGTGACCCAGCAACCCTTCTTCTGGGTATCGACCTGAAAAATTTGAAAACAGTTATTCAT
Organism: Artibeus jamaicensis; assembly: GCF_021234435.1. Lineage (NCBI taxonomy): Eukaryota > Metazoa > Chordata > Mammalia > Chiroptera > Phyllostomidae > Artibeus > Artibeus jamaicensis. The sequence goes on from NW_026522045.1 coordinate 12,951,260, forward strand.
AAAAATATATGTACACCCCTATATTCATTGCATCATTATTCATGGTGGCCAAGACATGAAAACAACTGAAGTGTACTTCTATAGATGATTGGATAAAGAAGACTTTATATATATTTAGATATAGATATAGATAAATAGATATAAATATAGAAGATTTTATATAGAGATATATATATATACATAGGTAGACAGATACACACAGAGTCAGGAAGAAATAACATCTGCTTGAGTGTGATTGGTAGGGCTAATAATATGAGATAATAATCTATAGTTTTAATCTGAACACTTCACCTAAAATGTCATATGGTGTGCTTGAGTGTGATATTATTATGTTACAGAATTTTATAATTATAATTTTGTAATAAAAAAGGGATGTTATTTGTGCTGGACTCTGTGTGTGTATATATATATAATGAAATAGTACTCAGCCATCATAAAAGATTAAATACTGCCATGTGCAACAACATGGATGGATCTTCAGAATGTCATGCTAACCAAAATAAGTTAGATAGAAAAAGTCAAGAACCACATGACTTTTTAAAATATTTTTATTTATCTTTAGAGGGGAAGGGAATGAGAGAGGGAGAGAAATATCAGTGTATGGTTGCCTCTCATGCATCCCCTGCTGGGAACTGGCCTGCAACCCAGGCATGTGCCCTGACCGGAAATCGAACTGAAGCTGTTTGGTTCGAAGGCCCGTGCTCAATCCACTGAGCTACACCAGCCAGGGCAAGAACCACATGACTTTTATTCATGTGAAATATATAACTGAAAACAATAAATAAAAAAAACAAGACGAACAAACAAAAACTCATAGATAACAGTATGGCGGGTGCAAGAGGGAAGATGATTAGAGAGGTAGAAAAGGGTAAAGGGGGTCAAGTATATGATGAAGGGGGCAAATATATGATGAGTTTGGGTGGTAAACACAATGCAATATATAGGTTATGTACTATAGAATTGTACACTTGAATCCCATATAATTTTATTAACCAATGTCACCCTAATACATTTAATAAAATTAAAAAAACACTAATAATTTGAAAACATTGGGTGTTTTGTTTATTATGTATGCTATATATAATTAAAATCTACTAATATCTGAATTATTGCTAGTGTGGAGTCACTTCTAAACATCAACAGGAAGCAGTATAAGCTTACTTATCTGGGATCTTCCAGGTTTGAGTTAAAGAATCATAAAACTTTAAGTTTAGAAAGGACTAAAGTATATAGAATGTTTGCATTATAGATAATTTTGGGGTAATCTATTCTACAAATTAGAAACTGAGATCCAATAAGGGGCAGCAATTTACTCTAAACTACCCAGTTCTTTAGTGGCAGAGCAAGAATCTCTGGGTCTCTTGCCCAAGGCTCTTTTCCATCATCCTTCCCTCTATTGTAGTGATTGGCAGAGGTGTTCTGTAGAAGATCATGCCTTCAGACTCCAGATTTAAATATCAGCTCTTTGCTTTGTCTTCTGCCTGCTGGCCAGGCCCCACAATCAATTAAGCCAACTCCATAAAACAAATTTCTTTGTAATTATACATATCCTAATGGTTATGTTTCTCTGAAGAATCCTGGCTAACACTGAGGCCTCATAGTAGATATGTTGGACTTTGTGATCCCCCATGGTCTCTCTTGCATATTTTTCTTCCTTTTTGAAAAACCTATCATGTGCTGGCCCTGATCTATTGTATTGTAATGGAAAATCAAGTTTTCCTTTTTTTTTTTCAAAGGAAAGATTTCTAAAGTCTTCAAACACTGATCAACCTTAGTTTTTCTAATTATATTTTACTCTGATTATTCTTGTTGTGTATCCCCAATTCATTGGCCTTTCATGTGAAGATTTCCAATGTCTGTATCTTTGCACTTATGCTTATGTGTTATATATACAAACTCAGCTACCCAATCAACTTCTACACCCTCTTTTACTCAGCTGCCAACTGCAGGGTCACAGACTAACTGACAGAATCAATTCCCACCTGGAAATAAATGATACCACATATCAATCCTAGAAGTCTCTCCTTGAAGATACTGAAGAGGCAGATTACTATTTCCAATTCTGAGTCCATCAAGCCAGAGAAAATGCTGACTATTGACAGCACTTTATCATGCTTGGTACAGTGGGTAAAACATGTTAAAAGTAAACTAGAAGGGTTCTACTTGGTACTTATCAATTATTAGTTGGGGGCTCTAAAAACCTACCAGTCTCTTGGAGTAAATCCTCAATCATAGCATTGTTATTCATGGCTTGGCTGATGTGAGCTTACAATATCAACCCAGGAAACAGATAACCCACTATATCCTGAGCTGGTTATTCATTAGTTACAGTAGGCACAGTGCCTAGAGCCCACCATATATTTATAGACCCATACATGATTTAATTAATTTTAAAATCAGAAAAAATAAATTTTATGTTGAAGGAAAGACTTAAATATATTAAATCATTATATTTGTTTTAATAACAGCACAATGATCATTACTGGCTTTAGTGGAGGAAAGGGTTCATAAAAGTAAAAGTACCTAGAGCCCACAAAAGTCACAATGCAACTGTAAGTGTATTAACAATTCCTGAAGAACCCAAATCTAAAGGGTAGGATTGCCCACTAGAGAACCCTCACTTTTTTAAATCAGGGGAGTCCCTGGGAATGCGCAAACATCAATTCCCAGAAGGCAGAGAGCTAAACACTTGACACTCCAAGCAAACAAGTCTCCATTCTCTTTGCAAACAATAACAGGAAACAACAGTTCACCTATAAACTGCCGTATTAAATAAACTGTGAAGGCAAAGACTGCCAGAGGAAAGCATTTTATCATGGCTGTAATGTCTCTGGTGAATAAGACCAGAAATGTCCTGACATACAAATATTTATATACAATTTCATCAGATGAGATGGCCAATACGGGCATAGATATGCATAGACAGACACAAAGACACATAAGAAGGTATTGGTCTCTGGCCCCAAACCTGTTTTAAGAGATTTTATCATGCTGGATGAAAGATTCCACCCCCTAGGGTCTGCCAAATTGTTGCCAACTGGAAAAGCATGAATTTGGTGCAATCTATATAGAAAAGTGTGCAGTATACATATGTGGCAAGTGCTACTTATAGTAGTTAAGTCTAATTAGTTCACTTGTCCCTGATTCCTCCAGTGAGACTCTGCAATAAAGGAATTCTGGTTATATAGGACTAAGTCTATTGTGAAGATTCTAAACCTGGCAATGGAATTGGTGTTGCTATCTCTTTACCACGGTGGTCAGAGAAGCCAAACTCTAATGCCTGTGACCAAAAGTCGTAATCTCTTACAACTTTGGAGGGCTCTTGACACGTCTAGAAAAATGTCCCCTTTGAGCAATTTCTGCTTTTTCCTTTTGAGTCTATATCAGAGACTAATGTTCTCATACCCTACCCTGACCCTGTGAGAATAGGTGATACCTTTGTGGTGATTGTCAATACTCTTATCTACAAATGTCCTCTGCCCCAGTTTATTGCCACTGTGAAAATGTAATGGTACCTGTTTTGTTTCCATTTAATTATTCCTTTGGGCCTTGAAGGCTTTTTCTTTTCAATATTCTCTTATTAAAGTGTGAATAAATACCCAAGGTAGAGGCCTGTGGTTCCCAAAGTGCAATCTACCATATGGTTCTAGTTATTACTTTTAAAGGTATAATGTTCAAACAAGTTTAGGGAATACTGGACTAAATAAAGTCAAGAATGTTTCTTTACATTTTGTTTGTTAGTTCATTTTGTTCATTAGATGCCCCTAATAGGTGAGATTATATGGTATTTGTCTTTCACCAAGTGGCTTATTTCACTTAGCATAAAATTCTCCAGTTCCATCCATGCTATTGCAAAAGGTAGGAGTTTCTTCCTTCTTTCTGCTGAGTAGTATTCCATCCTGTAAATACCGTGGGTATAGAAACATGGAACAGACTGAAAGGGACTAGAGGGGAGAGGGGAGAAGGATAATGCTGGAAAGAAGCAGAGGGATTTAGACAAAGAACATGTGTGAGTGATGCACAGACCTGGACAACAGTGTGGGAATTGACTGTGGGAACATGGGGTGGGATGGGTTGAGGAGGGCAAAGGGGGAAAATTGGCACAACTGTAATAGAATAACAATAAAAATGATTTTTAAAAAGGGTTCTTTACAGACAGCTTATTAGAGTCTTTTTCTAATAATTTTTGCTTCTATGCAATGTTACTAAACTTATTCAACCAAAGAACATTTGATTAGACTAGTATTATATATAACACAATTTTGAAAATATGTTATAAACAAATAGGAGCTCACATGTAGAGTGAGGATTGATTTGTTAGAGTCTTCTCAACTGAATCTATGAGCTGAGATTGAGGCTCTGAGAAAAATCAAATCCAAAAAAGGTTTAATTTATCTGAATATAGGACCTTAAGTTACAAGGTGGGACAGAGCACAATTGGACAAACATCTAGGTCTGCATATTAAAATGCATATATGACATAAATTATATCAGAAGGGAATTTTAGCAAATACGTATAACACAAGAGTGAGAGGATATTAAGGCCATAGGAAAATGAAACAGGCCCATTGTAATAGATTTGGAGGATGGGGAGCTGCCAAAGAAACATCAAATCCCATAGCTTGACCCAGTCATGACTCCATCTGCCTAGTTGTCTCCGAGGCTCTTCCTAAGCTAGGTCCCTCCATCTAATATACTAGAGATTTTGTCTCCTGTTGCCAATAAAATTGACTATTCAAGTAACCTAAATTTGGCTGGTTTGATACCCTAAATCTTCATGTGAAACAGCCCTTATCTGCTACATTTGACATAGCTTCATACTCCTGCCTCAAAACTATTCTCTTAGCCTCTCTGGACACATCTTCATCTATTTCTCCATGGTTCTCTCTAGCAATTCCTGGATTCTTCCTCCTACCTATACTTTTAATGCAAATATTCCTTTAATGATATTTTCCAAGAACAACTTCTCACATAAACGCTTGGTGGGCTAATTTACCTGCCTGATTTTAACTACCTTTATAGTAGGTACCAAAATCTGTACCTCCAGCCCGTGCTTCTTTCCTGAGTTCCAGACCCATATATACCTCTACTTTCTGTAGATTCCACTTCTATAGCAGGGCATCCCAAGTTCAATGTACCTAAACTTCACTTCTTGCTCTGGATTTCCCTGCATCAGTGAATGGCCCTACCATTCATTCATATATCTCAGCCATAAAGTTCAGAGGCATCCAATCCTCCTCCTCTGTCATCTGTGGTAGGCAGAATTCTAAAACCGATCCTTGCCCTTGTATTGTCTCCTCCCATGAGTGTGTGAGGTACCTGTGAATACGTGTCATTCCTAAGATTATGTTCTATAACATGGCAAAAGGCTTTTCAGATGTAATTAAGGTTAATAAGCGGTTGATTTGGAGTTAATCAAAGGGAAGATTATTATACAGGTGGTAGTAATTTAATCAATGAGCCTTTTAAAAGCAGAAAGTTTGTTCTGACTGGTGTCAGAAGAAGTTAAAGAGATTCTAAGCATGAGAAGGATTTGAGGTACACTTGTTGGCCTGAAGATGGAGAGAGCCATGTGAGAAAAATGTGTGTAGCCTCAAGCTGCAAGTAGCTCCCAGTTGGTAATCAGCAAGGAAATAGGAACCTCAGACCTACAGATCTGAGGAACTGAATTATTGCAAAACCCTGAATGAATCTGTAATTGGATTCACCCCTAGAGCTTCAAGATAAGTTCAAACCATCTGACAACTTTACTTAAGCTATGTAAAAACCCTAAAGAAAGAACACAGTCAAGTCTGCTGTAACTCTGACCTACCAGACAGTTAGATAATAAATGGATGTTGTTCTAAGCTCCTCTGTTTGTGGTAATTTATATACAGTAGTAGAAAACTAATACACACCCAAATTCAATTAAGTACTAAGCTTTCCAATGTGTTTAAAAATTATTTTATTGTTCTTCAATTATAGTTGTCTGCATTTACCCACCACCACTCCTCCCAACCCCAGCCAAACCTATCTTCCTGCTTCTTGCTTCTACCCTCCTTGGTTTTATCCATGTGTCCTTTATAGTTGTTCCTGAAAACCCTTCATCCTTTCCCCCCATTATCCCTTCCCATCTCCCCTCTGGTTACTGTTATATTGTTCTAAATTTCAGTGTCTCTGGTTATATTTAGCTTGATTTTTCCTTTGTTGATTATGTTCCAGTTAAAGACAAGAGCATTTGGTACTAGTCCCTTACTGCTTGGCTTATTTCACTTAGCATAATGCTCTCCAGTTCCACCCATCCTGTCACAAAGAGTAGAAGCTCATTCTTTCTCTCTGCTGCATAGTATTCCATTGTAGAAATGTACCATGGTTTTTAAAAATATGTTTTATTGATTATGCTATTATGTTTGTCCCATTTTCCCCTCTTCATTCCCCTTCACCCTGCACACCCTCTCCCACCCACATTCCCCCCTTTAGTTCATGTCCACATGTGCTAATTTCTTTAGCTTCTACATTTCCCATACTATTATTGTCCCCCCCCATCTATTTGCTACCTACCAACTATGCTACTTATTCTCTGTACCTTCTCCCCCTCTCTCCTCCTCCCACTCCCCTGTTGCTCACCCTCCATGTGATCTTCATTTCTGTGGTTCTGTTCCTGTTCTAGTTGTTTGCTTAGTTTGTTTTTGTTTTAGGTGTGGTTGTTAATAATTGTGAGTTTGCTGTCATTTTACTACACATGTTTTTTATCTTCCTTTTCTTAGATCAGTCCCTTTAACATTTCATACAATAAGGGCTTGGTGATGATGAACTCCTTGAACTTGACCTTATCTGAGAAGCACTTTATCTGTCCTTCCATTCTAAATGAAAGCTTTGCTAGATAGAGCAATCTTGGATGTAGGTCTTTGGATTTCATGACTTGAAATATTTCTTTCCAGCCCCTTCTTGCCTGTAAGGTCTCTTTTGAGAAATCAGCTGACAGTCTCATGGGAGATCCTTTGTAGGTAACTGTCTCCTTATCTCTTGCTGCTTCTAGGATTCTCTCCTTCATTTTAATCTTGGCTAATGTAATGATGATGTGCCTTGGTGTGTTCCTTCTTGGGTCCAACTTCTTTGGGACTCTCTGAGCTTCCTGGACTTCCTGGAAGTTATTTCTTTTGCCAGACTGGGGAAGTTCTCTTTTATGTTTGTTCAAATATCTTTTCCACTTATTGCTGTTCCTCTTCCCCTTTTGGTACCCCTATCATTCGGATGTTGGAAGATTTAAAGATGTCCTGGAGGTTCCTAAGCCTCTCCTCATTTTTCTGAATTTTTTTTCTTCATTCTTTTGTTTGGTTGTTTTTTTCTCCCTTCTGGTCTACTGTATTGATTTTAGTCCCAGTTTCCTTTCCATCACTATTGGTTCCCTGTGCATTTTCCTTCATTTCACTTAGTGTAGCCTTCATTTTTCATCTAATTTGCAATGAAATTCAACCAATTCTGTGAGCACCCTGATCACCAGTGTTTTGAACTGTGCATCTGATAGGTTGGCTATCTCTTGGTCTCTTAGTTGTATTATTTCTGGAGCTTTGATCTGTTCTTCTGTTTCAGCCATTTTCTTTGTCTTGTCATGCCTGTTGTGTACTGAAGGGCAGAGCCTTCGGTGTTCACGGGGGGGGGGGGGAACCCAGTTGCTGGGTTGTGATGCTATATGTGGGGGTGGGTCAGAGAGGGAACAAAGGCACTTACTTTACCTCTGTCAGACCTCAGTTCCTTCTGCTGCTTCCCTCAAGCAAACTGGGCCCTTCTGATGATGGTTCCTAGGTGGGTGGACTTTTGTATGTTCTAGGACCCTGTGGGTCTCTCCAAAGAGCTCTTGTGTGAGGCTGGGAGTCTCTCCCTGTGTGTCAACCCCCATGGGTGTTTTCAATAAGTGTTTTGAGGCTTTATTTCCTGAAGCTGGGACCCTGGGTTGCGTGGTCTCTCTTGCTCCCCAGTTATATGCATGCAAATGTGGGACTGTCTGGTCAGCCAGCCACCTTGCAAACAGTGCCTTGCTTCACACTTGCCTCCTCGCTGGGTCTGCCCATTGCCACCCAGCACCCTGGGTCTTCCAACTGGTTCCTGGGTGCCCAGGGTCTGCCTGCTGCCATCTTGTGCACCCAGGGTGCCTTGTGCGCCTGGTGTCTCTGCTTCTTGTACCTCAACCCCTTTCCACTTGGCCGCCAGGCTTTGCCCCACCTACCGGTCTGGATGAATGTGTCTATTTCAGCTCCTAGGCTGTCCTACTTCCATACAGTTCAATTTTCTCTCCGTTCTGGCTGTTATTTTGTTTGTAAAATTTGTTGTCCTTATTTTGGTTGTGCGAGGAGGCACAGTGTGTCTATCTATACCTCCATTTTGGCCAGAAGTCTGTACCATAGTTTTTTTATACATTTATTTACTGATGGGCACTTGGGTTGCTCCCAGCACTTGGCTATTGTAAATTATGCTGCTATGAACATTGGGGTGCATGGGTTCTTTTGGATTGATACTTCAGCGCTCTTGGGGGATAATCCCAGCAGTGGAATTGCTGGGTCAAAAGACAGTTCCATTTTTTGTTTCCTGAGGAAATTCCATACTATTTTCCACAGTGGCTGCACCAATCTGCAATCCCACCAATAGTGCACTAGCGTTCCCTTTTCTTCACATCCTCTTCAATACTTGTTTGTTGATCTGCTTATAATGGCCATTCTCACCAATGTGAGGTGATATGTCATTGTGGTTTTTATTTGCATCTCTCTGATGGCTAGTGATGCTGAACATCTTTTCATATGTCTTTGGCCCTGTGCATGCCTTCCTTGGAGAAGTGCTTGTTCATGTCTTTTGCCCATTTTTAATTGGGTTGTTTGTCTTCCTGCAGTGGAGTTATGTGAGTTCTTTATATATTTTGGAGATCAAACCCTTGTCCCAGGCATCACTGGCAAATATGTTTTCCCATATAGTTGGTTCTCTTTTCATTTTAATGCTGTTTTCTTTAGCTGTGCAGAAGATTTTTAATTTGATGAGGTTCCATTTGTTTATTCTTTGCTTTATGTCTCTTATTTTAGGGGTCATATTGGTGAAGATATTGCTGCATGCAAAGTCTGAGATTTTTCTGTCAGTGCTTTCCTCTAGAACTTTTATGGTGTCATGACTTATATTTAAGTCTTTTATCCATCTGGACTTTATTTTTGTGTATGGTGTAAGTTGGTGATCAAGTTTCATTTTTTTGGCATGTGAACCTTTCCCATTTCTACCTCCCAATTTTTTTACAGATTTATTTATTTATTTTTATTTTTAGAGAGTAGGGAAGGGTGGGAGAAAGAATGGAGAAAAATGTCAATGTGTGTTTGCCTCCATGTGTGCCCCACTGGGGACCCAGTCTGCAGCCCAGGCATGCACCCAGACCAAGAATTAAACTGGCAACCCCTTGGTTTGCATGCCGGTGCTCAGTACCCTCAGCCACACCAGCAAGGGTTGTTTTTGAACTTCTTTATTCCTTTTATATGTCCACTACCACTGTCAGAGTTTAGATCTGTCTATTCTTCCTGTACTAGCACATAGTCTCCTACCTGGCCACCCTGCTTTTGTCTTTCTCAAATCCAAAACAACAGAGTGAACTACCCAAACTGCAAATATGATAATGTCATTCCTTTGCCTGAAATTCTTCAGTGGCTTCTATCCCTACAGGATAACAATCAAGCTCCTTAATATAGATTACACAAGGTTGCCTTACATTTCTTCTAAGTTTCATCTTCTGTAATGTCTGCCTTGTGTTTCATCCTATAATGCAGTGTATCTCAACCATAGCATAACTGACACATTGGGTCAAATAAATCTTTATTTGGAGGGATGTTATGTGCATTTGTGATATTTAGCAGGATCCCTGCTAACTTTTGAGGTCATAGTACTTTTAGATGTGAGGATATGGGCCACTATTATTTGTAAGTGTCAGATCAAATTTAAAATGTAAGAAACCTCTTTTTTTCCAAAACACTGATGCTTGATAAATTGGATTTATATATCCCCTCCCGCCCCCCCAAAAAAAAACCCTGACCCTTACCTCATGTCATACACAAAAATTAACTCAAAATAGACTACATACTTAAATGTAAGAGATAAAAAACTATAAAACTTCTAGAAGAAAACATAGGAGAAAAATTTTGGAAACTTGGGTTAGGTAAAGTATTCTTATATTTGATACCAATGCATTATACATATAAGAAAAAATAATAAATTACACTTTATCAAAATAAATAACCTCTTTTGAAAAGTTAAGACAGCTGTTAAGAAGATGAAAACGAATGCTACAAATTGGGAGAAAATATTTCTAAATTGTTTATATGATGGAAAACATGAATCCACAATATACAAAAATACTTATAACTTAATAAGAAGAAGACAAAGGAGGTGCAGAGATGTGGAATGGACTTATTCCACACACACGTAGCAATAAAAAAATATGGATAGATGACCCTGGCTCATGTGGTTCAGTAGTTTGAGTGATGGCCTGTGAACCAAAGGATCACTGGTTTGATTCCCAGTCATGGCATATACCTCGGTCGCAGGCCAGGTCCCCAGTAGGGGGCATGTGAGAGGTCACCACACATTGATGTTTCTTTCCCTCTCTTTCTTTTTCTCTTCCTCTCTCTCTCTAAAAGCAAATAAATACAATCTTTTTTTAAAACAGGGGAGAGATGTCTCAGCTACAGAGTTTTCCCCCTGAGGAGTGAGGGGTTCCAGCCTCATGCAAGGCCCCCAGCCCAGGATTTCAATGTCAGCAATAGAAGACACAATAACTTCTGGCTATGAAATCCATTGTGAATTCTATCCCAGTGAGATATGTGTTTCTGGAGTCTCAGGCAGTCTTCTTCAAGGATCCATGCATAAACTTACTTGCTGATGGACTCATTCACTCTGAGCCCCAGTATTGGGCAGCAGCTCAAAAAGCACCAGGATCATGCCAGGAGGAACTGAATTATCTGGCTTCAGGGCAAGGGCTGGAGGGGCAGCTGTCTTCCAGACAGAAGTGCTAGCAGAGGCCATTGTTTCTTTTATAAGCAGTTCCTCTGCAGGTGGTCACCATATCTCAGTCTGTATCAACTGGGCTAACACTGTTCATATTGCCCTGATGATTCCCTGAGACCCCAACTCACCCAACTTGCTTCCAGTAACTTTTCCATACAAAGGGCCTGTCATGGCACATGCTGCATACTTTCCTAAAATCTCTCAAAGGTTCACAAACCTGAAACACGCAGAATCTGACATTAGCATGCCCTGTACCTCTTGCTAAGCAGCAAGCCCTGAACTATTTTCAACCAGTCTCAGTTACAAGCTTAGCTACTCTCAGAGATCTCCAAGACCAGCATAAATGACAAATATCTGCAGATCATATTGTAGCTTATACCAAGTGGCCCTAGGCAGAACACAGGTAGTGGCCGACCTAGGCCTGCACCTCCCAAGAAAATATGTGCCCAGGTGCTAGCTTCCGGCAACACCAGAGCACCACCCAACCACATTCACAAATGACATAGTCAAAGGGCAGACTGGGCAGGTATCATAACCCTGCTAAAGTGAATCCTACTCTGTAAAGTCAGCCCCTGCACTTCAGCTCCTCACTGTAGTTATGGCCACTCCTTATATCCAATCTGCCTGAGGGTCAATCCCTCCCATTTGTGTGCCAACTGCAATCAAGGTTTAATTATAACAGGGGGGCAAATACAGTCCAAAAAAAGACACAATAGAAACACCCAGCTCAGATGACTAAGGAAACTGTGACACTGGGCCAGACAGAATACCTACTATATAATACCTTTCTATCAAGACTGGGAGACACAGTGGCTATACCTAATACAGACTAACAAACACAGGGAGGCTGCAAAAATAAGGAGACAAAGAAGCATGTATCAAATAAAAGAACAGTACAAAATTCCAGAAAGAGAACTAAATAAAATGGAGACAAGCAATCTACCAGATGCAAAGATCAAAACACCAGTTATAAAGGAGCTCAATGATCTCAATGATAACTTCAACAAAGGGATAGAAAACATAAAAATGGAGATATAAAAAATTAAAATAGGTGAGAAATGAGTAATATACTCAATGAAATGAAGATGGAATCAACAGTAGATTAAATGAAGCAGAGGATCAAATCAGCAATTGGGAAGTTAAGGTAGAAGAAAACACCCAATCAGTATTGCAAAAAGAAAAAAAAATTTGAATGAGGATAGTTTAAGGTGTCCTTGGAGCAACACTAGGTGCATCTACATTTACCTTATAAGGGCACAGGAAGGAGAAGAGAGAGAGCAAAAACCCGAAAATCTATTTGAAGAAATAATGACAGAAAACTTCCCTTACCTAGTGAAGGAAATGTATATACAAGCCCAGGAAGCACAGAGAGTCCCAAAGTTTAAAGAAACTTGGGTTCAAAATGAACCCAAAGAGGCCCACACCAAGATACATCATAATTAAAATGCCGAAGGCTTAAGACCAAGAGAGATTTTTTAAAAGCACCTAGAGAAAAGCAGATAGCTATTTACAAGGGAGCTCCTATAAGATTTCTCAATAGAAACTTTGAAGGCTGGAATGGATGGACAAGAAATATTCAAAGTGAGGAAAAGCAAGGACCTACAACCAAGATTACCCTTCCCATCAAAGCTATCATTTAGAATCAAAGGACAGATAAAGAGTTTCCCAGACAATAAAAGCTAAAGGAAGTTCATCATCACCAAACCAGTTTACAGGAAATGTTAAAGGGACTTCTTTAAGAAGAAAAATACATAAAAATATGGATAATACAATGGCAATAACTCCATATCTATCAACAGTTACTTTAAATGGAAATGGATAAAATGTTCAAATGAAAAGATACAGGGTGGTTGATTGGATAAGAAAAAAAGACCCTTACCTATGTGGTTTACCAGAGACTCACTTCAGATGTAAAGATACATACACTAAAAGTAAAAAGATGGAAGAAAATATTTCATGAAAATGGAAACAACAAAAGCTTGAGTAACAATACCTATACCAGACAAAGTAAACTTTTAAAAGGCTAATGAGACTAGAAAGACTCAGCAATTCCTCTTCTTGGTATTTACCTGAAGAAACTCAAAATATCAATTCGCAAAGACATAATCATTCACATATTCTTTGCAGCATTACTTACAATAGCCAAGATATGAAAACACACTAAGTGTCTATCAATAAATGAATGGATAAAGAAGTGGTAAATATATATATTAGAATATGACTCAGCCATAAAAAAATGAAATGTTGACATCTGGAACAACACAGATAGATATAGAACGTATTTTTCTAAGTGAAATAAGTCAGACAAATAAGTCAGAAAAGACAAATATCAGATGATTTTGCTTATATGTGAAATCTAAAAACAAAATAAACAACATAACAGACTCGCAGACACAGAGAACATTTGATGGTTGTCAAAAGAAGAGAGGTTAGGAGGATGGGTAAAAAAAGGCAAAGGAATTAAGAAGTACACATTGGGGACTTCCGGCCAAGATGGGGGCATAGGTGGAAACATTGTGCCTCCTCACACAACCAAGTTTAGAGACAACAAACTTTTAGTAACAAAAATGCAACCAAAACACAGAAAATTGAGCTATACGGAAGCCCAGCAACAACAAACCATTCAGCCAGACTGGTAAGAGGGGTGGAGCCAGTGGCGGAGCAGGGTCAGGCAGGAAAGATCTGCTGGACTGACCCAGGTGCACAAGCAGCTGTAGGCAGATCCCAAGTGTGGGGTAGCAATGGGCGGACCCAGTGAGGGTGCAAGGCAGCAGGCCGACCATGGTCACACATTCCTGTGCAGGTAAACCAGGCAAAGGAGCAAACAGTGAGACAGATCACCCAGGCCCTAGAGGCGGGAAGCAGCAGAGGGGACTGCTATTGCCCCTCTTTGACCCCGCCCCCCCCACAGCATCACAAACCAGTGACATGTGTTGCCCCGCCCTGGTGAACACCTCGGACTCTGCCCCTCATACATATCATGCACAAACAGACCAAAACATTATGGCACAAGAACTCAAAGCCCCAGAGCCAATAACTCTAAGTAACCAAGAAACAGCCAACCTATCAGATGCACAGTTCAAAACACTGGTGATCAGGATGCTCACAGAATTGGTTGATTTTAGTCACAAATTAGAGGAACAAATGAAGGCTAAACTAATTGAAAGGAAGAGAAATGCACAGGAAAACAATAGTGATAGAAAGGAAACTGGGACTCAAATCAATCCAGTGGACCAGAAGGAAGAAAAAAATGACCAAAGAGAAAAGTATGAAGAAATAAGAATTTTTAAAAATGATGAGAGTCTTAGGAACCTCCAGGACATCTTTAAATGCTCCAACATCCGAATTATAGGGGTACCAGAGGGGGAAGAGGAACAGCCACAGGTGGAAAACTTATTTGAACAAATAGTGAAGGAGAATTTCCACAATCTGGCAAAGGAAATTGACTTCCAGGAAATCCAGGAAGCTCAGAGAGTCCCAAAAAAGTTGGACCCAAGAAGGAACACACCAAGGCACATCATAAATACATTAGCCAAGATTAAAATGAAGGAGAGAATTCTAGAAGCAGCAAGAGATAAGGGGACTGTCACCTACAAAGGAGTTCCCATGAGACTGTCAGCTGATTTCTCAAAAGATACCTTACAAGCAAGAAGGGGCTGGAAAGAAGTATTCAAAGTCATGAAAGGCAAGGACCTACATCCAAGATTTCTCTATCCAGCAAAGCTTTCATTTAGAATGGAAGGACAGATAAAGTGCTTCTCAGATAAGATCAAATTCAAGGAGTCCATCATCACCAAGCCCTTATTATATGAAATGTTAAAGGGACTTAGCTAAGAAAAAGAAGATAAAAGAAGATAAAAAACATGAACAGTGAAAGACAGCAAAGACACAGTTATTAACAACCACACCTAAAACAAAAGCAAATTAAGAGGACAGCTAGATCAGGAGTAGAACCATAGAAATGAAGATCACATGGAGGGTTAGCAACAGGGGAGTGGGAGAAGGAGAAGGGGGGAGAAGGTACAGAAAATAAGTAGCATAGATGGTAGGTATAAAATGGATATGGGGAGGGCAAGAATAATATGTGAAATATAGAACCTAAAGAACTTAAGACACGTGGTCATAAACTAAATGGGGGGAATGGTGGGAGAGCGGGTGTGCAGAGTGCAGGGGAACGAAGGGGGGAATAGGACAACTGTAATGGCATAATCAATAAAATATGTTAAAAAAAGAAGTACACATTGGTAGTTATAGAATAGTTATGGATATGCAAAGTACAGCATAGGGAAATATAGTTAATACTATTGTAATAAATATGTATGGTGTTGGATGGGTACTGGATTTGTTGGGGTGATTATTTTGTAAAATATATAAATGTCTAATCATTGCATTGTACACCTTAAACTAATACAATATTGTATGTCCATTGTAATTAAAAATAAAAATTATTTTAAAAATAAAGACGCAAATAACATAAAATTCTTATTAAATGGGCAGAGGATATAAATATACATTTTTTCAGTAAGAATATACAAGTTTCAATAAATATGTAAAAATATATTCTATATCACTAGTCATTAGGGAAATGCCAATAAAAACTACAATAAAATCCCACTTCTCCCCCACTAGGATGACTAAATTAAAAGATAGATAATAACAAGTGTTGTAGAGCATGTCGAGGAATTGGAATCCTCATACATTGCTGGTAAGGATATAAAATGGTGCAGCCAATTTAGAAACAAATTGGCAGTTTCTTTAAACAGACATATAACTGTACAACCCAGCAAATACCATTGGTAAGTACCATTCCTAGGTATTTACCCAAGATAAATGAAATCATATGTCCACATAAAATGTGAACATGAATGTTCATGACAGCATTATTCAAATAGCAATAAGGTGTCAGCAACTCAAATTTCTATCAACTGATGAATGAATAAATAAAAGGTCGTATATCTGTACAATAGAATGTTATTCAGCCATGAAAAGAAATAAAGTATTACTGTGCTACCACATGATGAACTTTGAAAACATGCTGGGTTGAGAAGCTAGTAAACTATGGATCACATTTTATGTAATTTTATTCACTTTAAATGTTTAGAACAGGCAAATCTGCAGAGAGAGAAAGTAGATAAATGATGGACTAGGTGTTAGTGGGATATCAGGACTAGGGTATGATGTCTAAAGGATGTAGAGTTTCTTTTTGTGGTGATAAAACTGCTTTAAAATCAAATTTGGCAAAACTCTGAATATACCATAAGTCATTGAATTGCACACTTAAAATGGGTGAGCTGTATGATATGGGGACTTTGTGTCAATTAAGCTATTTTTTTTCTTTGTTTTCTTTTTTAATTTAATTTAATTTTTTATTGATTATGACATTACAGTTGTTCTATTCCCCCCTTCACTCCCCTCCACCCTACCCCCCGTCCCCACCATTACCCCCCC
The DNA here is from genome assembly GCF_021234435.1 of Artibeus jamaicensis. Lineage (NCBI taxonomy): Eukaryota > Metazoa > Chordata > Mammalia > Chiroptera > Phyllostomidae > Artibeus > Artibeus jamaicensis. Next base: position 12,967,718 of record NW_026522045.1, read on the forward strand.
TTTAGTTTATGACCATGTGTCTCAAGTTCTTTAGATTCTGTATTTCCCATACTATTCTTGCCCCCCATCTATTTTCTATCTACTGTCTATGCTACTTATTTTCTGTACCTTCTTCCCACTTCTCCTCCTCCCACTCCCCTGTTGCTCACCCTCCATGTGATCTTCATTTCTAGGGTTCTGCTCCTGATCTAGCTGTCCTCTTAGTTTGCTTTAGTTTTAGGTGTGGTTGTTACTAACTGTGAGTTTGCTGTCCTTTCACTGTTCATCTTTTTTATCATCTTTTTCTTAGGTAAGTCCCTTTAACATTTCTTATAATAAGGGGTTGGTGATGATGAACTCCTTGGATTTGATCTTATCTGAGAAGCACTTTATCTGTCCTTCCATTCTAAATGAAAGTTTTGCTGGATAGAGCAATCTTGGTTGTAGGTCTTTGGATTCATGACTTGGAATACCTGTTTCCAGCCCCTTCTTGCCTGTAAGGTCTCTTTTGAGAAATCTGCTGACAGTCTGATGGGGACTCCTTTCTAGGTGACTGTCCCCTTAGCTCTTGCTGCTTCTAGGATTCTCTCCTTCATTTTAATCTTGGCTAATGTAATGATGATGTGCCTTGGTGTGTTCCTTCTTGGATCCAACTTCTTTGGTACTCTCTGAGCTTCCTGGATTTCCTGGAAGTCAATTTCCTTTGCCAGATTGTGGAAATTCTCCTTTATTATTTGTTCAAATAAGTTTTCCACTGGTGGCTGTTCCTTTCCCCCTTCTGGTACCCCTATAATTCGGATGTTGGAGCATTTAAAGATGTCCTGGAGGTTCCTAAAACTCTCCTCATTTTTTTTGAATTCTTGCTTCTTGACTCTTTTCTGTTTGGCCATTATTTGCTTTCTTCTGGTCCACTCCATTGATTTGAGTCCCAGTTTCCTTTTCATCGCTATTGGTTTCCTGTGCAATTCCATTCATTTCAATTAGTTTTGCCTTCATGTTTTTCTAATTTGTGGCTATAATCAACCAGATCTGTGAGCATCCTGATCACCAGTGTTTTAAACTGTGCATCTGAGAGTTTTGCTATTTCTTCATTGCTTAGATTTATAGGCTCTGGGGCTTTGAAATCTTCTTGAGCCATTTTTGGTCTGTTCACGCCCATTAAGTATAAGGAGCGGAGCCTTGGACTCCCAGGTTGCTGGGTTGTGATGCTATATGTGGGGGCTTGATCAGAGCAGGGAAATGGGGACCCCCTCTGCTGTTTCAAGACACTGGATGAGGAGCAGAGCCTTAGGTGGTTAACCAGGGTAGGGTCACTCAGGTCACTGGGTTATGATGCCGTATGTGGAGGTGGGGTCAGAGCGGGAAAATGGCGGTGCCCTCTGCTGCCGCTGACCTCTGGGGCCTGCTGTGTCCCATCTAACCACTCTCTTGCTTGTCTATCTGCGCCCGAATGCATGACCACAGTCAAATCTTGGCCCCGCTTTCTCGCTGGTTCCCTGCGGTCGCTCTCTGGGTCGCTCACTAGGTTCGCCCATTGCAACCCTGCACCTGGGTTTCGTGCACCTGAGTCTGTCTGACCGAGTTTTCCTGTGCAACCCTGCTCTGCCAGCTGCTGGTTTCACCCCTCTTACTGGTCAGGCTGAAGAATTCGTTGTTATCAGACTTCCAAAAGGTTCAATTTTCTGTGTTCTGGCTGTGTTTTCTGTTGCTAATATTTAGTTGACTCCAAACTTGGTTGTGTGAGAAAGCAAGGCGTCCCCACCTATGCCTCCATCTTGGCAGAAGTCTCAATTAAGCTACTTTTAAAACTGTATTCGGAGACAATGGTTTGTGGGTGGGGTTTTTTTTGCCACTTTGAGGAAACAACAATAATGACAAAGATTAAAATAAAGAACTAAGAACAAGAGACTAGTTACTTCAATGGTTGGTAGTAGAGCAATCTGTATCTCTGGATAAATCCCCACTTGATTCTCTTCAGTTTAATCAAGCAGTAACACTGATGCTAACCTCCACCACTGGCAACAGTCCTTTCCAGGACCTAAAAGAACACCATTGTGAAATAGATGCCTTCAAAATGGCACCGTCAAATGCTTGTCACAATTTTAGCAGTCTGGCTTGTATCTTTCTTTGCTTTTTAAAAAATGATTTGTCCACTCAGTACTCATATCCACATTGGAAAGAAAAGGAGATCAAATCAAAATTACAAGCTTGAAAATATTCTTTGGTCAAGTCAACATAAGTGGCAAAAAAGATCTGAATATAAGGACTGTGCAAATACCATTTAGGGAACATCCTAGAATACAATGTATTCACCACGGTGAGTACAACATCACATTGGAGATTCTAGAAATATAGAGAGGTGGAGGGTATTGAGAAGACTAGCAGCTTGGTTAAAAAATATCTAGAAAGAAGCAACATTGTGAGATACATACTCTCTTGTCATGGAGTTAGAAGTACTATTAAAGGTCATATACTTATCTACACAACTAAGGCCCAGAAAAGAGATGTGGTTGTCCCCATAATACATAGCTAGTGGAGAATAGACTAGAACTCAGGTCTCTAAATCCCAGCCTAGGTCTCTTTCCATATGCTGATTGTTGGATATCAATAGATTTATCAGTGTGGAAGACTGGAATACTATGCCAAAGCTTTTGATTTAAAGGGCCAACCCCACCTCATTCACTGTTCAGAGCCAGGAGCATCTCATCAATGATAAAACTCTTAAAAGGACAAGTTACTTAAATAACCAATAACAAGGTTACAATTTTTTTCTCTCTCCAGAAAGACAGTATATTTGATGTTTGACCACCTCTACCATAAGCACTCTTTTAAAGTACAAAATCTACCTCAGCATGAGGCATCTTGAAGTATACTCTATATATGGTAAGGAAGTTTACAAACTGTCTTCTTTCACAGAGCCCAGCCTGGCTCCCCATATTTGTTTTTATTAATTTCATGTCCAAACCAATCCTGTCAAGGTTTGTCTCCAGGAATCAAACCTGTGAAAGGTTGCAGGAAGGTTGGGGAGAGGGCAGAATTTTGGTAATACAAACAATCACCTTTCCAGCCTTGATTTACTTAAGGTAATGTAAATAATAAATGACCTCCCTCTTGGAGCATAATTTATAGCCATGTGGCCTTTTCCTTTCAGCCCAATGTTGACTGAAAAGATCATAATACTAGGAGGAGAGAGAGGCTGGCTCTGGGAGAGCTGAAGGCCAGGTAGTATAAGTAAGGCCAGATGTGACTAGATGGGGCAGAGGTGATGGAGGGAGGGAAAAACCAGCTACACAGGCCCAGTAAAGACCTTGGAAAGGGCATTCAAAATTTCCAAGGTTAAATCCAACTTGTCTTCCTATGTTTCCTGCAATTGCCTTGTGATTGCAGCACCCAGTTATTTAGTATAGCAAAATGGAAGGGATAAGTCTTTCCTGGAATACTTGGCGGTGTAGTTCAAACATCCTTCATGTTCTCATTTTCTTATTACACCATCTTATGGTTCAAACAATTTCTTAAAACTCTCTTCTAGCTTCCAAAAGTACAGGTAATCTTGAAATCAGCTTAAATCCCTTTTTTGTTATTCTAAGAGCTAAAATTCCTTGCCCAAGTAGTTGGTAATAGAAGGATATAGACAGAAACATGAAATAAATTCACACAATTAAAAATTGGCCTAATGAAGCTAATACAAATACTAAGGGCCAAAGCTATCCCTTAGGCACTTATATGAGGCAATAGTAAATCTTTGACTGCACAAATCTTGAAATGTGGACAAAACTGACACTAGAGATGCCAGTAAATGTAGCATAGAATCACATGGTGTTAGGACAAGCTATACCCCTGTGTAAGAGGCCAAAAAGCTGAAAATCTATTTTTTAAATATATATTTTTAAATTTTATTTAGTTATTTTTCAAGTACAGTTTTTTGTCTATTTTTCCCATCCCAGCCTCCCCTGCCCCTTGCTCCCCACCTCCCTCCCATTTCCACCCCCCTTAGTTCTCGTCCCTGTGTCCTTCCTATTTGTTCCTCCAAATCCCTCCCCCTTGTCCCCCTTAACTTCCCTTCCTTCTCCCCTCTGGTCACTATCCCCTTGTTCTCTATTTCAGTGTCTTTGTTTTTTGTTTTTTTTTCTGCTTTCTTGTTTGTTTTGTTGTTTAACTTCCTGTTAAAGGTGAGATCATAAACATATTTGCCAATGATACAAACCTTTGCCTCAGACGAAGGTTTAATATCCAAAATATACAAAGAACTTACACGACTCCACTCTAAGAAGACACCCAACCCAATTAGAAAATGGGAAAAGGACTTGAACAAACACTTCTCCAAGGAGGACATACAGAACATTCAGAGACACATGAAGAGATGCTCAATATCGTTAGCTATCAGAGAGATGCAAATGAAAATCTATTATTAAAGCTTTGCATTACTAACAGAAACACCATGCTGTGTGCTTTACAAAAATGAATTTAAGGCTAGATAGACCATGTATGTACTGAGCCAGCAAGTTAACTGGAAATTTGTATTACAAGTTTTATGCATCCATGATCTTTAAGGATAAAGGTAAGTGTGTCTTGATTAAATAAATTAATAGTTGGGTCATTTTGTCAGCATACTACAACAACTCCAGCTACCCAGAAATCAATAGAACAATGTCACCTGAGAGTGAACTAATATACATCATTATCCAACCCTTCACCATGTTTTCCCTGACCAAGTTTAAATCCATTACAGCCCATGGGAGTATCTATGGACCTACCCCCTATTCCTAATTACATTAGCAAATTCTTTTTGAGGTGAGGAACAAATTGGGACTCCTTCCCACTGGTAATGGTTAGCTTCCCTGCCTATACAAACTGTAATACCTTAGGGGCAAAAAGTCGAGAATTCAGTCTTCTATAATGGCAAAGCATAAGACCTAAAAACACCAAAAGCTCCAAAAGTACATACAATCAAAATTAAAACAAAGATAAAGAGATGAGAACCATGTCTACAGATTGTTTGTCAAATGGTATGCATAGGAATAGAAGCAACAATCAATCTGGTATGATCAACCGGATTGTTTGAAACATAGAAGGAGAAAACCATGTGTTCTATTTATCTGGGATCCAGTTAGAGCAAGACAGAAATCAAGTGAGGGACTTAATTTCATGTTAAAATTGTTAATAACAAATAGCCTTGACCACATTTTGTCCTTTCCACTAAAAACAGGCTAAACGGAATCTCATCCAAGCAAGTCCAAGCCATTACAACACATGTGCCTTCTGCCTGTGTAGAGGAGGAACATATTCCCAAGTAGTAAGAATACCCACCAGTAATCAGTGACTGATAGGTGTTAACATTAGAGCTGTCATCACTAGAATTGGGAAATGGGCTGGAATTGAAAATTTTGAGTTTGGCATCAACTTTCAGTATACTCAGAACTTGTTCTGTAATTAGTAGGTTTGTCCATGTACCACCAAATAGTGTTATTTAATGTCCTTGCTGTAACCACACAACAATGTTTGATTTGTGGGTTACCCCATGCACACTAATCTTACCAGTGAGGTTAGGACAGTTACTTCCAAATTATTCAGCATCTCCTGTAAATAGCATTTCCTAGTGTGCTTTGAAGAATATATGTGTATGTGTATATTTCACTATATATATTCCATAATACATACATTCCATATCATATATTCTATAATATACATTCTTTTTAAGTATATTTTATTGCTTAATGCTATTACAGTTGTCCCAATTTTTGTCTCCCCTTTATCTCCTCTCCACCTTGCACCTCCCCACCCTCCAGAATCCACACCCCCTTAGTTCATGCCCATGAGTTGTACATATAAGTTCTTCAGCTTCTCTGTTTCCTATACTATTCTTATCCTCCCACTGCCTATTTTGTGCCTTCCAATTATGCTTCTTATCCCTGTACCTTTTCCCCATTCTCCCTCTCTCTCCCGCTGATAATCCTCCATGGGATCTCCATTTCTGTGATTCTGTTCCTGTTCTAGTTGTTCACTTAGTTTCTGATTTTAGATTCAATTGTTGATAGTTGTGAGTTTGTTGTCATTTTACTGTCTGTAGTTTTTGAGCTTATTCTATTTCTTAGATAAGTCCCTTTAACATTTTATATAATAAGGGCTTGGAGATGATGAACTCCTTTAACTAGACTTTATCTGGGAAGCACTTTATCTGCCCTTCCATTCTAAATGATAGCTTTGCTGGATACAGTGATCTTGGATGGAGGTCCTTGCCTTTCATGACTTTGAATACTTGTTTCAAGCCTCTTCTTGCCTGCAAGGTGTCTTTTGAGAAGTCAGTTGATGGTCTTATGGGAACTCCTTTGTAGGTAACTCTCTCCTTTCCTCTTGCTGCTTTTAAGATTCTCTGTTTATTTTTTTAATTTTTATTTATTTATTTATCTTTAGAGGGGAAGGGAAGGAGAGAGGGAGAGAAACATCAATATATGGTTGCCTTTTTTGGGTCCCCTGCTGGGAATTGGCCTGCAGGGAACCAGCCTGCAATCTCGGCATGTGCCCTGACTGGGAATTGAACTGCGATTGTCTGGTTTGCAGGCCCGCACTCAATCCACTGAGCTACACCAGCCAGGGCTCTCTGTTTATTTTTAATCTTGGGTAACTTAATTATGATGTGCCTTAGTGTGTCTCCTTGGGTCCAATTTCTTTGGGACTCTCCATGCTTCCTGGACTTCCCGGAAGTCTATTGGCTTTGCCAGATTGGGAAAGTTATTCTTCATTATTCATTCAAATAAGTTTTCAATTTCTTGCTCTTCCTCTTCTCCTTCTGGCAGCCCTACGATTCAGATGTTGAAATGCTTAAAGTTGTCCCAGAGGTTCCTAAGACTTTCCTCATTTTTTTGAATTCTTCTTTGTATATTCTGTTCTAGTTGGATGTTTATTTCTTCCTTTCCTTCCAAATCATTGATTTGAGTCCCAGCTTCCTTCCCTTCACCTTTGGTTTCCTGTATATTTTGCTTTATTTCACTTTGGGTAGCCTTCATTTTTTCCTTCATTTTGTGACTGATCTCAACCAGTTCTGTAAGCATCCTAAGTACCAGTATTTTGAACTGTGTGTCAGATTGGTTGTCTTTCTCCTCATTACTTAGCTCTTTTTCTGGAGTTTTGATCTGTTCTTTCATTTGGACCATATTTCTTTGCCTTGGCACACCTGTTACGTTGTAAGGGGGGAGAATCTTCGGCACTCACCAGGGTGGAGCAAGCCTCTTTGTTGCACTGTGGTGCTGTCTGTTGGGGAGGGGTCAGAGAGGGAACAATGCTGCTTGCTCACTCTGGTGTTGCCCCAATTTCCAATTAACTGTCCTGTGAGCCTGGGAGTTTCTCCCACCTTTGTAACCCCCTCAGTATTTACAGCTAGAGATTTTGAGTCTTAGTTTGAGCCCCATGAGCCAGCCCCTTCTCACCAGTGAAGTTCAGTCCACCACCTTGCTGCTGGTCCTCTCTACCCATCTGGCTGCCTGTCTCCTCATCTCCACCCCTCCTACTGGTCTGGATGTATGTTTCTTTTTAAATTTTTTTATTGTTGTTCAAGTACAGATGTCTCCATTTTTACCCCACCATGGCCCCCTCTCCCACCCATCCCCACCTCCTACCCTCAAAACTACCCCCTTTGGCTTTGTCCATATGCCCTTTATACATGTTCCTTGATGGCCCTTCCACTATTATCCTTCTTCCCCCTCTTCTCTGGTTACTGTTAGTTTTTTGTTTATTTTAATGTCTCTGGTTGTATTTTGCTCACTTGTTTGTTTTGTTGATTAGGTTCCACTTATAGGTGAGATCATATGGTATTTGTCTTTCACCCTGGGGCTTATTTCACTGAGCATAATGCTCTCCAGTTTCCTTAACATTGGTTGTCAGAGTTCTATGCAGATTGCTATTGTGGCAGTTCTGTTTTTTTCTTTTATGGGTCGTTATCCTTCTTTTGGTTATGTGAGGAATAAAGTGTTTTTATGTATACTTCCATTTTCACTGTAACCCCATCCCATTACACATTCTATTATATATTCATATATATTCAATTATATATACATATATGTATGTATATATACACACATATGTATATATTCCAAATATATTATATATACACACATATTCCATATATGTGTATGTATGTGTGTGTGTGTGTGTGTGTGTGTATATATATATATATATATATATATATATATACTCTAAACAACATATTTGTGTTAAATAAGATTGGAAAATTTTAGGGCTAAATTAAATGAATTTTCTTTCTGCAGGACTTCTCAGAATATTTAATATACTAATAAACCCTATGAATCTCTAAGAAAGGCATACGATTTGTAGCATTTTACAAACTTATTTGGCCACAGGAACCTTTTATAAAGTGTTTCTCAGGCCAGGGTGGTAGGGATAGCTCTCGCCATCTTACCATATACTTTGGAAAATACTGCTTTAAAAGTCTGCCCTCACTGACTTCCAAATAAATAAAGTACAGGAGTCTCTCCTATAGAAAATCCACTCTTTTGGGAAGGCATCTATCTCTTCAGATAGACAGACATAGGGAAAGTGTCTAGAACTCTGAAAGCAGAGGGTGTCTCAGAACATCTACCTGAGCTATGTGAGAATCTCTTTGTGTTAGTTCATTCAATCAACAAACATTTATAGAACATCCACAATGTATCAGGAACTGAGCATTTTTAAAAAGTTAAAATTGTTTTAACTTTGCATAGTGGAGACAGAGTTTCAGAAATAACATAACATGAACCAGGCCTTAAAAGATAACTACCAGGGGTCACAATAGGCAGAGGTAGACTATTTAAAGAGAAGGGACCCTATCAACAGTGACACTGATGCCTGACAAGGCAGTTCTGCTCCCTCGAGCACTGCCTATTGAGATTTTTGTACACACACCATATTATACAGTGGCATTTTGTAATGTGCTCTCCCCCAAAATAGGAGATGGTGCTTGGAAGAGCTGAATTGCTATTCTTTGTGTCCTGCTTTAGGATCAAAATCTACTCATCAATGGACTGAAACTTGCTTGCCCAGGTGGTGGAGGTGTCCCTTTATTTATTATTGGGAGCAGTCACAGAATGCCAAAGAATGATATATCACCACAAAAATGTTGCAAGTTCAATCTAAGAATGATGGAGGTAAAGGGAATGATCTAATATTTATATATATGTATATATTAAATTGTCATTTACATATTTATCTTATTTAATGATAAATATTATGCATACATATTGATATCATGTGTTTTAATTCATAGAGTGCTTTCATATCCATGATTTCCTTTAATCCTCATGAGAATCCTGTGAGCATGGGTAGGGCAGGTGTGATCAGCCCCTTTGTTCAAACACCAAAGGTATTTTATGAGATAGAAAGTATGGACTAATAATAATCTACACGCATCTTCTCTGATGGGGGACTAGGATTCTTTTTAGAGCTAACAGAACCAGCCACTCTTCCAATTTACTTGGAACATTTTTTGTCATATATTTACAACTCCCTGTGCTCAAGAGAATGGTGCATCTGTCTAATGGAGATGTTTGGCTACATTCTTTCCCAGATATTAATATAGGTGGTACTTTAGTAGCATAACCAATGACATGAAGAACCTGATTTGGAAGAGAACATATGGCAGCATCTTCTTAGGCTAATTTTAGAATCCTGAAACAGTCCCTTTCTCGCACAAACCATCAGCAGAATGAAAATAAGATAGCCATGTTACATGGAAAACAAAGAGAGAAAAATATATGGTGTAGTGAGGCAAAGGCAACAAACTAAATATTTCAGTTTTTCCACCAGATTTGACTCTTATCCTAGAATACATGGGTTACTTCAACCTCTTTCTAACAGAATTAATGCTAAATACCAATGTAAGGGAATCTAAGAATAAATGGGTGGGGAAAGCCCATTTCCAGTCACATACATTGAACAATGAAGTTTGCCTTATGTAATAGCTAAATTCATATACATAAAAATACAAGACATAGGTTCTAACACATCTTTTCTTAAAAGGTAAGAAAGTTGAGGCTGTGATTATTTTACTTGGTAAGTCAGAAGCAGACTGAATTTAAAAGCCTCAGATTCTTGGTCCATCGCTTTGTCTGCTGAAAAGACTTTTCTTCAAAATGAGACATAAAATATCATATTGGAATGATGAGAGGTGGAGGAAGAGTCCTTCAACCAGAAATGATGCCTTATGTATAAAATATTCATCCACAAATTTAGAACAAATAAGAAGAAAAGTAGTCTGAAAAGTCACCTACCTGTTTTCCATCCAGAGTGTAGAGTTTTTTGACAACCCCGGTCTCTAGTTTGATGGCTTCAGTGATGTCAGTGAGGACTTGCTCAAAAGAGTGGGCTGTTTTCTTGTTCAGAAGCACACGCACAGCCTTCCGAGGCTTCACTCCACTGCGGATGATGGTCACCAGCTTGGGGCGCACAAAGTCCTTGTTCTCCCTGGCCTGGGCACTGTTGCTGCTAGCCAGGGACTGGGGGGCTTTCATATTGGCAGATGTTTTCACATTGACAGACCAGTTGGGATTGACATTCTTGGTGTATTCCACCTTTTTAAAGAAGTTGTCTGAAGAACAAACATAGCTTTCCCCTAAGGGAAGACATAAGGAGTAATTAGTTTTAATAGCAGATATATGGACTATTCTACCAACTAATACAAACTGATTTTGGAGTACAACTTTTGGAGAAATGGTGATAATAAACAACCTCAGGTACAATTCCTAGTTGGGCTCTATAACAACTTGGCTCATTCAAATTCAAGAGCAAGTAATCAGAAAAACATTCTTCATTATAATGACATACTTGGTTTAATTTAAAACCCTATAGTCCTAGCTAGTGTGGCTGAGTGCTGGCCTGTGGATCAGGGGGATGCAGGTTTGATTCCCAGTCTAGGGCACATGCCTGGGTTGTGGGCCAGGTCCTCAGTGGGGGATGCATGTGAGGCAACCACACATTGATATTTCTGTCCCTCTCTTTCTTCCTCCATTCCCATCTCTAAAAAGTAAACCAAATCTTTTTAAAAATCCTATGAAACTAAGGGTCCCAAAGACAATGAACACAGTTAAATATAATCTAACAAGTATAGTCTTACTAGAATTGAAATGTTTATGTTAATTTCTAGGATGTTTGTTAACATCTATGGGCATTCCTGGAGTGTCTCTCACATGTATCTCTTCCTTAATGTCCCTGTCCTGTTTCTGGGCTCATAGCCCTGTTCCATTGTTATATTATAAACCAAGAAGAACTTTCAAAGTTGATAATTTTTATTTCAAATTAAAATGACCCAATAACCCTGCATATTAGACATATAGTACATACTTGCCAAGAAGTCAGATTATCCTTTGCAGAGAGAACATAGCTAACCAGCAGAATATTTAAATGGGAAATATACATGTGTTGAATGTACATATGTATTAATAATGGTGCCCTCTATGGCTCACACCCAGCTGGAGACATTGTCTGAATAACAACCTGTACACACACATACACACACAATATTCTTTGTGTCTGCAAGTTATAACTCTTCCTTGAGAAATACTCTTATTTGTCTCTACCACCAACCCTCATCTTTACATCTTCCCAAATGCATCACTGTGTTTAAGGCCATCTTCATCAGTGTTCACCCTTGGCTGCTGCAAGTAATGAGGTTAAGATGTAAGAATATATGACATAGCCTAATTTAGGGATTGGAGGGGTCCACTGTAATTTTCACATGTACCTTGGGGTAGAAGAAATAACTAATGCAATGAAGAAACACAAAGGCTAGAGGCAAAAGGAGGTGATTAGACACCTGGGACTGGAAGTTGGAAAAAACAAAAGAGGTAGACTCAGCCTGGGGGACAGAATATTGGACAAGGTTGAATTTCTTAAATAAAATTCATTTGCCTCAAGGTATACAGAAGTTCACCCAGAGGTCAAGCGGTAGAAAAACAGTATGATTTAATTAGGCTTAACTTGCCAGTAATAGCTCAAATACATAAATAAATAAATAAACCAACTCTAGTCAGTGCAAAGAAAACATTAAATATAATTATGCTCTGATGGCTCTTCTTCCTTTGGTCTCAGCAGGACAAGCATGCAGAGACATTCAGAAACACTGGGCTGGTAATGCACTCTCTTTGCAAATATTGATTGCTGTGCTGTAGCACCAAATCTTTTAAGCCATGGCAATTAATAAATTTCTCAGTTAATGCTGAGAAAAGATTAAGTCAGAATCTCTAGGGCACCTTTGAGAACATTTATGGGTGTGTGTGGAAGGAGAGGGTAAGTGTCTTCCAACACAGTTCTGAGTGCCAGAAGCTGCTAGTTTCCTTTCATGTTTTGTATGTTAACCATAGACACCCTGGTGCACACACACACAAAAAAATAGGGTGGTCAAAAACCTTAGCCAAAAGAAACCCTAATTTCTCTAGCTCTCTTGTTGGTTAATACAAATCAACCAGCATTATAGTCTAGGATCTTTTATTTGTGGCTTAAAATGATGAAAGGGAGGGTCTTTTAATGCCCCCATATATTTATAGCCAATATTTCCCCTACCCTAGAAAAAGCCTATTGCTTAGCACTTTACCAGTTTCATGGGCACTTTTTTAAGAGACCACTGTCTTTACATCAGATGTTTTCCATAACTTGTCATACTCTTCAAAACACAGACAACCTGTGGTGTAGAAATGTGTGAGGCTATATATTTATTTCACTCACATACGGTCTCTTCTAGAGAGTCAACTGTGTGACCCTACTAGGAATCTGGACTTTTTTTTTTGCTCCCATAGCTCTTAAACCTCTTAAGTCTCTGAACTATGAATATGATTAAGTACCCCCAGATGAAAATGAACATGTGGTAGAGAGCTACAGCATCATATGGCACCCAAGAATTTTCCAGAGAGCCCAGCCCTCAGCCAAATCTACATTAAGCACCTTCGAAAAGTACCTTTCAGTCTCTCCATTCTCTCTCCTTTGGCCCCAAACTGGAGTAGTCAGAAAAATAGCAACTGATGTGATGTCAGTCAGAATGCAGTCCTGCAGTCCTATATCATTGGGCAAGTTATCTCACTGCCTTTGGTTCAGTTACTTGTATGCAAAGTGGGGACTATAGTAACAATCCCTATCTCGTAAGGTTATTTTGAGGCAAAAATCACATGACAGATATGAAGTGCTGAGCTCAGAGCCTGGGACATAGTAAGCACTTGATAAATTATAGCTATCCTTATTATTAATGCTTTTATTGGAAGAGAACAAGAAGGAAAGAATAAAAAGGGAAAAGAGGAAGAAACAGTTGGGATGAAGAAAAAGAGGAGGAATAGAAGCTGAAGGAGACTTCCACCAAGCTGGAGGCATAGGTGGAGATACCGTGCTTTCTCACACAACCAAGTTTAGAGACAACAAAATATTAGCAACAGAAAATACAGCCAGACCACAGAAAATTGAACTTTTCGGAAGTCCGATAACAACAAATTCTTCAGCCTGACCCGTAGAGGGGCAAAACCAGAAGCTGGCGGAGCGAGGTTCCATAGGAAAACTTGGTCAGACGGACTCAGGTACATGGAATCCAGGTGCAGAGTTGGACCTAGTGAGCAACCTAGTGAGCCCGACCCAGTGAGCAACCGCCAGATCTGGCAAGGGTGAAGGGCAGTGGGTTGACTGTGCTGGTGCATTCCTGCACACATAGACCAGCAAGGGAGTGGGCAGTGAGACGGGACTGAGTGGGTCCCAATGACAGGAGGCAGCAGAGACACTCGCCATTTCCTGGCTTTGACCCCACCCCCACATGCAAGGTCACAATCCAGCAACCTAAGCAACCCTGCCCTGGTGAACACCTAAGGCTTCGCTCTTCACCCAGCAGCAGGAAGCAGGAGAGGGGGACACCATTTCCCCATTCTAACCCTGCCACCACATACAGCGTCACAACCCAGCAACCCCACCCTGGAGGCCCTGCCCCACCCCTAAGGCTCTGCTCCTCATTCTTAATGGGCGTGAACAGACCAAAAATAACTCAAGATCTCAAAGACCCAGAGCCCATAAATCTACGTGACGAAGAAATAGCAAAACTTTCAGATGCACAGTTCAAAACACTGGTGATCAGGATGTTCAAAGAACTGATAGATTTTAATCACAAATTAGAGGAAAATATAAAGGCTAAACTAATTGAAATGAATGGCAATGCATAGGAAACCAATAGTAATGGAAAGGAAACTGGGACTCAAATCAAAGGAGTGGACCAAAAAGAGGAAAAAAGTGACCAACCAGAAAAGAAATAAGAAACAAGAATTCAAAAAAAATGAGGAGAGACTTAGGAACCTCCAGGATATCTTTAAATACTCCAACATCCAAATTATAGGGGTACTAGAAGGGGGAAAGGAACAGCCACAAGTGAAAAACTTATTTGAACAAATAATAAAGGAGAACTTCCCTAATCTGGCAAAGGCAATAGACTTCCAGGAAAGCCGGGAAGCTCAGAGAGTCCCAACGAAGTTGGACTCAAGAAGAAACACACCAAGGCACACCATAATTACATTAGCCATGATTAAAATGAAGGAGAGAATCCTAGAAGCAGTAAGAGATAAGGGGATAGACACCTATTAAGGAGTTCCCATCAGACTGTCAGCAGATTTCTCAAAAGAGACCTTACAGGCAAGAAGGGGCTGGAAACAGGTATTCCAAGTCATGGAATCCAAAGACCTACAACCAAGATTGCTGTATCCAGCAAAACTTTCATTTAGAATGGAAGGACAGATAAAGTGCTTCTCAGATAAGATCAAATTCAAGGAGTTCCTCATCACCAAGCCCTTATTATATGAAATGTTAAAGGAACTTATCTAAGAAAAAGAAGATAAAAAATATGAAGAGTGAAAGAACAGTAAATGCAGTTATTAAGAACCACACCTAAAACAACAGCAAACTAAAATGACAGCTAGATCAGGAGCAGAACCATAGAAATGAAGATCTTCGAGGACTTCCACCAAGATGGAGGCATAGGTGGATGTGCCGTGCCTTCTCACACAACCAAGTTTAGAAACAACTAAATATTAGCAACAGAACACACAGCCAGAACATGGAAAATTGAACTTTTCGGAAGTCTGTTAGCAACAAATTCTTCAGCCTGACCAGTAAGGGGTGAAACCAGCAGCTGGTGAAGTGGGGTTGCACAGGAGGACTCGGTCAGACGGGCTCAGGCACGTGGAATCCAGGCGTGTGGAATCGAGGCACAGGGTTGGACCTAGTGAGCAACCGAGGGAGCGACCAGGCGAGCGACCATGGAAGAGACAGTGGGGGAGTGGGGCTGTGTGTTGACTGTGGTCGGGCATTTGTGCGGAAGTGGACAGGCGAGGGAGTGGGCGGGTCCCCGCCGCCATTTCCCTGCTCTGACCCCAACTCCACATACAGCATCATAACCCAGCGACTCTGAGTTGCCCGTACCAGGTGAACCACCTCAGGCGCTGCTCCTCACCCAGCAGCACGAAACACAAGAGGGGGTCACCATTTCCCCACTCTGACCACGCCCCCACATACAGCATCACAACCCAGTGACCAGGGAGTCCAGGGCGCCGCTTCTCACACTGAAAGGGCATGAACAGACCAAAAATGGCTCAAGAAGATTTCAAAGCCCCAGAGCCTATAGATCTAAGCAATGAAGAAATAGCAAAACTCTCAGACGCACAGTTTAAAACACTGCTCATCAGGATCCTCACAGAACTGGTTGATTATAGCCACAAATTAGACAAATATATGAAGGCAAAACTAATTGAAATGAATGGAATTGCACAGGACACCAATAGCGATGAAAAGGAAACTGGGACTCAAATCAATGGAGTGGACCAGAAGAAAGCAAATAATGGCCAAACAGAAAAGAGTCAAGAAGCAAGAATTCAAAGAAATGAGGAGAGTCTTAGGAACCCCCAGGACATCTTTAAACACTCCAACATCCGAATTATAGGGGTACCAGAAGGGGGAAAGGAACAGCCACCAGTGGAAAACTTATTTGAACAAATAATAAAGGAGAATTTCCCCAACCTGGCAAAGGAAATAGACTTCCAGGAAATCCAGGAAGCTCAGAGAGTCCCAAAGAAGTTGGACCCAAGAAGGAACACACCAAGGCACATCATAATTACATTAGCCAAAATTAAAATGAAGGAGAGAATCCTAGAAGAAGTAAGAGCTAAGGGGACAGTCACCTACAAAGGAGTCCCCATCAGACTGTCAGCAGATTTCTCAAAAGAGACCTTACAGGCAAGAAGGGGCTGGAAACAGGTATTCCAAGTCATGAAATTCAAAGACCTACAACCAAGATTGCTCTATCCAGCAAAACTTTCATTTAGAATGGAAGGACAGATAAAGTACTTCTCAGATAAGATCAAATTCAAAAAGTTCACATCACCAAGCCCTTATTATATGAAATGTTAAAGGGACTTATCTAAGAAAAATAAGTTAAAGAAACATGAACAGTGAAAGGACAACAAACTCACAGTTATTAACAACCACACTTAAAACAAAAGCAAATGAAAAGGACAGCTAGATCAGGAGTGGAGTGGAAACATAGAAATGAAGATCTCAAGGAGGGTTAGCAACAGGGAAGTGGGAGGAGGAGAAGAGGGGAGAAGGTACAGAAAATAAGTAGCATAGACAGCAGATAGAAAATAGATGGGGGGGCAAGTATAGCATGGGAAATATAGAATCCAAAGGACTGGAAACACATGGTCATAAACTAAAGGGGGGGTAATGGTGGGGATGGGGGGAGGTAGGGTGGAGGGAAATGAAGAGGGGAATAGAACAACTGTAACAGCATAATCAATAAAAAAATTAAAAAAAAGAAGTTAGCTGTAGTTGACCTAGAATGTAATGAATATATGATGTAAAAGAAAAGATTAGTTTCTTGATATTATGAAATAATGAAAATGTACAATACAGTATGTAATTCTATTGAACAATGTTGAGAGGTGAATTTTATCAAATAAAATTCCTGTTAAGTGACATATCATAAAAAAAAAAGTTTCTGGAAACAAATGAAAATGATCATAAAACAACCCAAAACTTATGGGACACAGCAAAGGCAGTCCTGAGAGGGAAGTTTATAGCAATACAAACCTACCTAAAGAAGATAGAAACATTTCAAACAAACAACCTAACCCTATGCCTGCAAGAACTCGAGGAACAACAACAAAGACAGCGCAGAGCAAGCAGAAGGAAGGAAATAACCAACATTAGAGCAGAATTAAATGACATAGAAACTAAAAGCACAATTTTAAGGATCAATGAATCCAGGAGTTGGTTCTTTGAGAAGATAAACACAATAGACAAGCCTTTAAGTAGGCTCATCAAGAAAAGAAGAGAGAGGACACAAAGAAACACAATCAGAAATGAAACAGGAGAGATTACAACTGGTACCACAGAAATAGAAGGGATTGTAAGAAATTACTACAAAGAACTGTATGCCAAGAAATTTGAAAACCTGGGGGAAATGGACACATTTCTAGAAAAATACAATCTTCCAAAACTCAGTGAAAAAGAAGCAGAAAATCTAAATACATCAATAACAGCAAAAGTAGTGGAAGCAGTAATCAAAAAACTCCCATCACACAAGAGCTCCGGACCAGATGGGTTCACAGGAGAATTCTTCAAAGCATTTAAGGAAGAGCTAACCCCTATTCTCCACAGACTATTCCAAAAAATCCAGAAGGATGGAATACTCCCAAATTCTTTTTAGGAAGCCAGCATCATCTTAATTCCAAAACCAGATAGAGACACAACAAAGAAAGAAAACTTCAGGCCAATATGACTGATGAACATAGATGCTAAAATCCTCAACAAAATATTGGCAAATCGCATCCAACAATATATCAAAAAGATCATACACCATGACCAAGTGGGATTCATCCAAGGTATGCAAGGGTGGTTCAATATTCGCAAATCAGTAAATGTAATACATCACATAAACAAAAGCAAAGACAAAAACCACATGATGATATCAATAGATGCAGAAAAAGCTTTGGATAAGGTACAACACCCATTTATGATAAAAACACTCAGCAAAGTGGGAATACAGGGAGCATTTCTCAAAATAATAAAGGCCATATATGAGAGACCTACAGCCAATATCATACTCAATGGGAAAAAACTAAAAGCTTTTCCACTAAGATCAGGAACAAGACAAGGTTGTCCACTTTCACCACTTCTATTCAATATAGTATTGGAAGTTTTAGCCACAGCAATCAGGCAAGAAAAGGAAATAAAAGGCATCCAAATAGGAAAGGAGGAAGCAAAACTGTCACTGTTTGCAGATGACATTATAGTGTATGTGGAAAATCCTATAGACTCTGCCCAAAAACTGCTCAAACTAATTAATGAGTTTGGCAAAAACAGCTGGTTACAAAGTCAATATCCAAAAATCAAAGGCATTTTTGTATACCAACAGTGAATCAGCAGAAGCAGAAATAAAGAAAAAAATCCCATTCGATATAGCAAAAAGAAAAATAAAATATCTGGGAATAAACCTAACTAAGGAGGTAAAAAACCTGTATGCAGAAAAGTAAACAGCCCTGAAGAACGAAATCAAGGAAGACACAAACAAATGGAAACATATACCTTGTACATGGATTGGAAGAATTAACATCATCAAAATGTCCATACTACCCAAAGCAATATACAGATTCAATGCAATACCTATTAAAGTACCAATGGCATATTTCACAGACATAGAACAAACACTTCGAAAATTTATATGGAACCATAAACGAGCACAAATAGCAGCTGCTCTTTTGAGAAAGAAGAACAAAGTAGGGGGTATCACAATACCTGATATCAAACTGTATTACAAGGCCACTGTAATCAAAACAGCCTGGTACTGGCATAAAAACAGGCACATAGACCAATGGAACATAACAGAGAGCCCAGAAATCAACCCAACTCTCTACAGTCAATTAATATTCAACAAAGGGGGCAGTCACATAAAATGGAGTAAAGATAGCCTCTTCCACAAATGGTGTTGGGAGAACTGGACAGCTACGTGCAAAAAAATGAAACTTGAGCACAGACTTACACCATACACCAAAATAAATTCGAGGTGGATAAAAGACTTAAATGTACGTCGTGACACCATTAAAGTCCTAGAAGAGAACATTGGCAAGAAAATCTCAGATATTCCACGCAGCAACATTTTTACCTATATGTCCCCTAGAGCAAGGAATGTAAAGGAAAGAATAAACAATTGCGATCTCATCAAAATAAAAAGCTTCTGTGTGGCTAAAGAAAACAGTATTAAATTAGCAAGACAACCAACTGTATGGGAAAACATATTTGCCAATGATACCTCAGACAAAGGTTTAATCTCCAAAATATACAAATAACTTACATGACTCCACTCTAAGAAGACACCCAACCCAATTAGAAAATGGGAAAAGGACTTGAACAAACACTTCTCCAAGGAGGACATACAGAATATTCAGAGACACGTGAAGAGATGCTCAATATTGTTAGCTATCAGAGAGATGCAAATTAAAACCACAATGAGATACCACTTTACACCAGTCAGGATGGCTATCATAAACAAAGCAACAAACAACAAATGTTGGAGAGGTTGTGGGGAAAAGGGGTCCTTAGTTCACTGTTGGTGGGATTGCAGACTGGTACAACCATTGTGGAAAACAGTATGGAATTTTCTCAGAAAAATAAAAATCGACCTGCCTTTTGACCCAGCAATTCCACTGCTGGGATTATATCCTAAGAATCCTAAAACATCAATATCAAAGAACCTATGCACCACAATGTTCATAGCAGCACAATTTACAATAGCCAAGAGTTGGAAGCAACCTAGGTGCCCATCAGTACATGAATGGATGAAAAATTTGTGGTACATATACACAATGGAATTCTATGCTGCAGAGAGAAAGAAGGAGCTACTACCCTTTGCAACAACGTGGATGGAACTGGAAAGCATTATGCTGAGTGAAATAGGCCAGGTGCTGAAAGACAAATACCATATGATCTCACCTTTAACAGGAAGCTAAACAACAAAACAAGCAAGCAGAAAAAAAAAAAAAAACACAGACACTGAAATAGAGAACAAGGGGATAGTGACCAGACTGGAGAAGGAAGGGAAGTTAAGGGGAAAAAGGGGAAGGGATTTGGAGGAACAAATAGGAGGGACACAGGGATGAGAACTAAGGGGGGTGGAAATGGGATGGAGGTGGGGAGCAAGGGGCGGGGGAGGCTGGGATGGGAAAAATAGACAAAAAACTGTACTTGAAAAATAACTAAATAAAATTTTTAAAATAATAAAATAAATTAAAAAATAAAATAAAAATAAAAATAAAAAAATAAAAAAAAGAGGAGGCTCCAGTTGCTACAAATCGGAAATATAGAAGCTTTCTGGCTAACAAAGTCATGGGCTGTCATTGCTGATGCACACTGAGGACAAGATACTTAAAAGAATTTATTGTTTAAAGAAGTTTTAGGTTCACAGTAAAATTAAAATGAAGGTGCAGAGATTTCCCACATGCCATTTGCCCCCAAGCATGCATAGTCTCCTCCATTATCAGCATCGCTCATTCCACACACACACACAGAAACAAAACATTTATAGTGATTAAAACCAGTGAAATAGGAAGTCAGATGTTCTTGAATTCAAATATCAATCAAGCATTTACAAACTATGTGGGTTCAGGCAAATTACTTAATCTCTGAGTCTCAGCTTTTTCATCTATAAATTGAAGATATTACACTAGTGACATGGAGTCCCTTCTCATCTTAAAGCTCTATTAAAGGACTTTTCTTTTTTTTTCCATATCCCAAATGGACTTTAGGAGACAAAGCTATTATGGTAGTTAAATATTAAAGAAATCATTGTCCACCACTGAGGAATCTCTAATTCTACTATTAGAAAGACATCAAATATGCCAATTTCTCTAGACCAAGGCTTCCTTGTTCTGATTTTGCAAATGTCTGCAACACCTGTTGCTAGAGCTCAAATGTTTCCTGCACATTCAGTTGCCTGGCACTTGGAGTTGGGTAAGGTGTGTTACCACTTTACACAGCTGAGTTCTCATTCTGTCACAGATTCCAAGGGTCATTTCCTACCCATTAAAGCCCAAAGAGAAAACTGACTTCAGAGAGCCAAGCAACATGACGATTTGCTGGAATTGACAAAGTGCTTCTGTGTGAAGGGATAAGGAAATGAAATCATAAAAGCACAGCTAATAGTGCAGAAAGGGAACAAATTGTGGGTTTAAGATGATCTAATGTCTACTTCCCTTCATATTCAGTAGGGCTCCATTTTAAAAAACATTAAACATTTATATTTTCTCAGTGCAAAAGCGCTTCTGCCTGGGTTTTCTTCTTTTTTTCCAAGGCTTCATTACTCAAGAAGAAATATATTAAATGGTACTTTATTATATCATCGTACCTATTAATGATACATCTCTCCCAGGTGTGCTCAAATCTGCCTCTTTGTCAATGTACTTGCTTTAGTAGTCAGAGAATTAATTAGTGAGAAGGTATTTTCATCTCATTGGAACAAATGATCTATGGCAAAGGAACTGAATCATAGCTAGGGTCACTATACAGCTCAGATTTTCTAATGAGACTGTCTCAATTATAAATATTCTGCCCCATGGTTGGAATAATAATGCTCAAAATGCCTGTAAGATTGTTCTTAATACTCATATATAAGAAGTATAAGAAATATTTGGATAGGACATTAGGGGAAGGAAAAAGATTCAATGATGAAGACTAAGCAAGACAAAAGGAAAAGTCACTCATGGATTTTATTCCTTGGGACTATAGCTAATAAGGGACATCTTCTACATTACTTTGCTAAGACCCTTAGTGTAACCAGAGATCTGTGGAAAAGTTGACATCAAACTGAGTTTGGTCCCAAATTTTCCCCTTGCTACTTTTAGTATCTAGCAGCAGACACTTGACTAGAGGCATTAGACAAAGGAGTGCTACAAGACAATAGTGATTATTAGATGACTGCTTTTTATTTCATTTGATTTTAGGCTAGGTATTTAATAATGTGGCCATTTGAGAATGTAGCATGTTCTATGCTCCATTATTCCTTTAAGATCTACAAAGAAAAAAAACAAAAACAAGTATTTCTGCATGCTAAGGAACTCTCACCACTGTAGTTAGCTGAAGGGGACCATCAACATCACCTAATCCAGTGTTTCCAAGTCTAAGTGGTGATAGGAATCACCTGGGAATTTTGTAATAACACACATTCTGGAGCCATAGTCCTGGGGATTCTAATTCAATAGATCTAGGATGTGGCCCAGGAATTTATATTCCTCTAAAACTCTAAAAGATTCTTAAAGGCAGACAAGTATGGAAAACATTGACCATTCCAATGTCTCACAATCATCATTATCATCATTGTTTTTACATCATTGAGAATAATGGTACCTTGTAGCTGTAGTTTTACCTTATCAATGTGTTTTGATATCTATGATTCTATCCTTGCAACCACCATCACAGATAAGATAGGTTTACTAGTTTCATTTTACAGATAATTATATTACAATAAACACCAAATATGTTCTATGCATATATGGACTCTTATTCCTCAATAAAAAATGAAGTGTAGTAGATACATGCTATAACAGGGATAAGCCTTGACAACATTTTTCTAAGTGAAAGAAGCCAGTCACAAAAAATACATAGTGTATGAATCAATTTATATAAAATGTCAAAAATAGGAAAATCTGTAGAGACCTAAAATAGATTCATGCTTGGGGCTGGAGAGAATAGGGAAAATAGTCAGTGGCAGCTAATTGCTACAGGGTTTATTTTTAATACATTATTTATTTATTTTTAGAGAGAGAGGAAGGGAGGGACAAAAACACCAATGTGAGATTGAAATAACAATCACCCCAAAGAGGGACTGAACCCACAACACAAACATTTGCCTTCACCAGGAATCAAACTGGAAGTCTTTTTGTTTTGTGGGATGATGCCCAACCAACTGAGCCACAATGGTCAGGGTTGGGTTTCTCTTGAGGGTGATAGAAATGGTCTAAAACTAATTATGATGATGGTTACACCAGTTAGTAAAATTTCTAAAAAGTCATCAAATCACACACTTAAATGGGTGAATTTTATGGTATATGAACTATACCTTAGTAAAGTTGATTTTTAAAGATGAGTTGTTTTAAAAAGAGAGAACAGTGTTGAAAGACAAATACCATATGATCTCACCTTTAACAGGAAGCTAAACAACAAAACAAACAAGCAAGCAAAATAAAAACAAAGACACTGAAATAGAGAACAAGGGGACAGGGACCAGAGGAGAGAGGGGAGGGAATTTAAGGAGAAAAATGGGAGGTATCTAGAGGAACAAGTGTAAAGGACACAGGGACAATAACTAAGGGGGGGAATGGGAGGGAGGTAGGGAGCACTGGGTGGGGTGGGCTGGGATGGGAGAAATAGACAGAAAACTGTACTTAAAAAATAACTAAATAAAAAGACTGGGATCGGAGAAATAAACAGAAAACTGTACTTGAAAAATAACTAAATAAAAATTCAAAAATAAATAAAAAGAGAGAACATTAGTCACTGTGATGAGAATGACAAACCTATGGTTATATAGCTAATAAGCTATAAAGTAGGGTGATTCAAACACTAATTGCTACCCTTTATTGAGTGCTACTGTGTGCCAGGAAGAATGCTAAACACAATATACATTGTCTTATTTAATTCTCAAAGCAGTTATTCTAAATTTACTGATGAAAAATTGAGGCTTGGGTAGTAAAAGTGGTTTTCCCAAGGTTACAAGCTAGCAGTTGACAGATTTTGAATTTGAATCAGATCTAATTACAAATCTTTCCCCATTTTTATCTTCTCCCTCTAAGACTGGAACCTAATGTCCCTGATTCTTCACCCAGAGATCTTTCTAAACTTTTTCAGTTTGAAGTCTCATGGGAAGCAATATATGTGACTTTTTATATCTTTCATTCAACTTCTTCCAAAAGTGACCAAGGTAAGGGACTTCTGCTTTCATTTCTAGATAAGTAGTTAGATACAAATGACAAAATGAAAGAGGAGAAGACTCTTTTTCTTTATCCTCCTCATTCTGATGCCTCTTCTTATATTGCTCTGTGGTGGTGGGAAAACCAATTACATTTCTCAACATTATGGCAGAGATACCCCAGAATTTCCTTGACTAAATGGTCAGTAATCAAAAATTGGGGGGCATTGAGGGTTACTACAGCCTGTGGTCATAGATAACATATGAATAAATGCAACTCAGACATGTTTATACTCTACATAGTCCAGTAATTCACCAGGAAGTATTATCACTGCAGGTAGAAATTGTAAATGAGAGGAGTCCAACCTAGCAGGACTCAAAAGGATCAAGAAAAAAGGAAGCTACAGTCTTCAAAATTATATTTATTTTTTATTTTTTAAGGAAAAATATTATTTATTTTATTTTATTTATTTTTAAATTTTATTTAGTTATTTTTCAAGTACAGTTTTTGTCTATTTCTCCCATCCCAGCCCCCCCATCAAAATTATATTTATTACTTACATTGAACTGAGATTATAACACACACAAAAACATGAGGTTGAGGGAGAATCAATATCAAGAGCTTATATGAGCAACACATGTTAAAAATACATTTGGAAAAAATCTATACATGACAACTTTCTTATATCAAACACAAAAACATTCTAATCTTGCTCTGAATACAATGTCACTTGGTTCAGAAGCTTGTGGTAGTGTCTATCGTGGTCTTTAGAAGATCACAGCTAGTGAAAATGAGAATATATTGGGTCATTCAGGTCACTTTGTTTGTGAAAATTATTACAGAAAAAGGCCCTCAAATTTGACTGAGATGTGTATTTTACAGTGACAAAAGACACATACTTTATTGATTACTCCATTAGATAGCTCCCTCAATCTAACTTGAATCCCTTCTTCTAGCATGCCCTGAATCTCCTTTATTTTAAGATCTACACTAGGATGACCAGTCCTTCAGTGTTCAGGAAAAGCCTCGGATTAACCTCTGTCTGGCCATCTAATGTATGATCAAATAATCTAAGATTCCCCGGCATCATTTTCCAAGGTCATCTAAATAGAAAAACCTCAGACTTGAATTCTGAGACCTACATCCAGCATCTATATAGACACTGTCTCTTATAAGTAACTGACCCCAAATCTTTTGACCTGACTTGGAAAATAGCAGCTATCTTCAAAAATATGGCTGTACAAGGGAAGCCCTCATGTTCCTTTGTCTAGGAACACAAGAAACCTAGAAGCAGTGAAGCAGAGGCGGGTCACTCCCACATCAAGTCATTGAATGTGCTATTTCTCCTTCCTTGTTGGCTCTTTTATAATTTGATTTCCCTAGAAACCTGCCTGCTCTAAACTCACCATTGCTCAGGGAATGGAAAGAGTGAAGAAGAAAGGCTGGAGTGTGGGGCAGAGGTTGGGCAGGAGTATTTTTATTATCACCTCTATTTGAGACTGACCTTTAAAGCATTGTGTTCAGGTTAAACTGATCAAATATATTATACCAATTTAAAAGTGGGGGTAGGGAGGCATTCCTAATATAATTTATTTGATCAAATAAAATATAAGAATGCACCCTAAGATCTATTTTGAAACGACTACAAAAAAGGCTTCATGAAAGAGCAAGTTTTTGTAAGAGGTGGGCCCCTGTTTGGGGGTGGGTAGATAGGTTGTCAGGATTTTCAGCAATCTAGTCATAAAATTCAATTGGAAAACCAAAATGTAAAGAAGATCTAAAAGGATTTATGTACAGTGAGTCAGTTCCTATTCTAAAAGAAAGAGTCTTTGTTAAAATACCAGACATACCTACAGCTTTCTTTGGTATTTCTCTTAATGACCTCAGCCTTAGGGACACACCCTGAAGTCTGCTTTTTAGAAGCAACAGCTGAGCAGTGACCACTTACCTAAAAGTATAATCCTTTGTGAACATGTCCAGGAAGTCCTGCTTTTAGGATGCATATTTCCTTATGTTGCAATTCACAAATAGTCTCTTAGCAGTTCAAAGGATATTTGGGTATATATTTTCTTCTGTTAACCCAACCAAACTTCTTTCCTCATTTACAACCCTTAATGATTTCATGGTCTGCCTATTTAATAGTGCTTCTGAGAGGTAATTATTAAGATCTAGAGTAAATGATACAATTCATGTTTTCCTTTGTAAACCCCGGCGAGTAAGCACAATGCACTATTGCCATCATCTATACTTCAACCCCACAGAGACTGAAGGCCATGAAAAAGCTAATGGTTCTGTTGGTGCCTATAGAATCAGAAGCCTGACTATCAAACTGGTGTTTAACAAATATATTTCCTAATTTCTTTCAATGAAATCCAAGAAATGTAGTCATAACCAATGATGCCACCTCCCAAAAAGGGCCACCACCCACTCCTTGAATTACCTTCCTCCAGTTCATCCATGCTTCCGATTTTCCTGGATCCATCAATGGTGTAAATGTAGCGCACTCCCTGAGGCAGGTTGATATTGTCAGACAGAGATCGAGTCAGATCAGCCAGCAAGGCATCGAAGCTGCGAAAACGGTCAGAGGACACAGCATACACAATCCCCTTGAAGTAACGGTCCCCATTGCGGTAGAAACGTACCTTTTTGGCTTTCTTTTCATTGCTCAGTGCCTGCAAGGTTCTGGTTCGGTAGAAGCTACAATGAGCACTGTGAGTGGGGCTAGGCAGCCCATTCATCCGTGAACCTCTCATGTTCCTGGATGTCTTATCTCTTTCATCAAAATGTCCAAAATCAAGTTCCATATTTTGGTGGAACCTCAGAGACCTGAGTGTTGGATAAAAGGGTCGGGGTGAAAAGAAGCCAAGAAAAAAAGTCAGGGAGAAAAAGAAATAAAATATTAGCGAGATACAGATCTGCAATCTGCTGCTTGTGAAAAGAACTGGTTGGAAAAAGCCTGTGACCCATCTGCTGCTTGCCCCTGAGCTGCAGGAATATTGATCTTAATAGAGAGGAAGGAGGGGCCGAGGGAGTGCTGATGGTTGTGGGGGTTGGGGTGAGAGCTGGAGAAGCAAATTTGGCACTGTTCTAAACAGAGGAGTAGGAGGGATTTTGAAATAGCTTAAAATCCTGAGACCTACTGACACTGGCTCCTATCAAATTGTAACTTAGGGTTAAATACATTAAAACTGTCATCTGTTTCTTTATACATGCCCACATCACTACCAGTTGTAAATGAATCTATAGCCTAACAAAATTCCCCTTGAAAAGAACAGAAGTAGCTAGGCAAGGTTAGCATCTCCAGTTTAGAAATCAATTTCTGCATCTCAGTAAAATGACTACAAAGGGGAGTGTTTTAATATTATTCTGAACTCTCTTTCTTACCCCAGAATAAACTAGGATTCTCCTTTAAAGGGACAGCCTCCAGGGAATAGCCAATGTCTTTGTGCTATTCATCAACCCCTTTCCCCCCAAGCTGGTGCAGCTATCCAACATTCATAAGAAATAAGCTGGGAAAATGATTAGGTAAATCAGCTATTTAAGAAGTTATTAGATTGCTTCCCTCTGGTACAAAATTTGGTCACAAAATCCTTTTCTAGTCTTTTTAGATGCTTTATCCTCTCCCCATCGATGCATTCCCCACCTCTTGATGGAATAATTTAATTGTTGAAAGATTCCCAAATGAGTCCATACATAGCATAGGTGGCCTGTAGAAGCAAGCACACCTTTCATTGTTCTGAATTTCTACCCTGACTGAAGGGGCATTTTGCCCCCACAGCAGACAATTCACCCCCAACTTGTGTATTGTGCAGGTGTATCACCAGAGAAGAAGATGGTCATCTGTAAGATCTGCTCCCCCCCCCTTCTGCTAAAGGAAGAAAGGAAGGGAGGAAGTAGAGAGAGAGGGGTGAAGGGAGAAATAAAAGAAGAAAATCATAACATGAAACAGAAGATACAACAGAAGTCTGAAATGCTAGAAAAGGTAGTGACAGCTTTAGAAACAAACTATTAACATGCATCTCACATATGGGGATAAAAAAACTCACAAAGCAAGCAGGATTCAGCTGCTATGCATTGTCATGTTGAGATATTTGCAAGGGACCAGGAGGACAGGAGATAAAGGAGGACTGGTGCCTAGTAGGTTTGTCAGGCTTGGTCCCCCTTTTCTTCCAATGTCACCATGACCTGTGCTGAGCTCAGCATTGTCTCTGTCAGACAGCCTGCAGTGTTGAGAAACCCCACCTCCTCAAAACCAGTAGCAAGCATTTCCCCAGGCTTGCTGTAATGTTTGGCTTTGCTCTAGTGTCAGGGGTTATTATTCTAAATCAACATCATGGTGAAAACAAAGAAACATCAAACTCACTTTTCCAAAGGGAAATTCCAGGTAGATGCTTAAGGAAAGAATCCAATAGTAAGGAAAGGAGAAAGAGGAGAGAGAGAGAGAGAGAGAGAGAGAGAGAGGATTTTGCCTTGTGCTTTTCCCATTTGATATCCGTTACATTCTGCCTGAAAATAACTTGAAAGCCCCACTCACCGGTTTTCTGCTGGTTGGGTGGAGATGCTGAGAGAAAGAAAACCAATCTCTCTATGCCTTTGTTGTCTGAGCTCCAAGCAAGAAATTCCTGCCAGGGTGGATAGATGCCTTCTAGGTCCTAGTGCCTTATTCAGCTTCTCCCAAATACTCAGGCTTAGTGAATTCTCCCAACCTGCTACGATTAAATGCAAGGTTTTTTTTTTAATTCACAGGTTGCATTAACAACTAGAAAGGTTTCATTTATAACCAACAGAAAATTGCATGGTAGCAAAAAGATTTCACAAGCAAATTTAGAATGCTCTAATGAGCAATGTGCTAGCCCTTTCTTTTAGGGAATTGGCAATTTTGCTTGGTCAAAACCTTGGTTTAATCTCCCTGAAAGCTGGACTGAATCAAACCAGGCTTCTTAGAAACTGTTGCTCTCTTCCTTTCACCTTCTTGAAAAAAAAAAACAATAAAATCAGCAAATTCTTTAAGGAATTTTAGTTCTTGCATCCAACAATCGGGTATTTTTAAAATAAGGATAGTGGAGTAGGCTAAGAGAGAGTAGGAAATATAACACAAGGGAAATGTGTTTTAGAATTTCATGGAGGATGAAGTGGAAAAAGGACCCAAAGACCTTTTAGGTTCATGTAATAATTTGGTTAATGGGATCTGCGACATTTACCTTTAAGAGTTTGAAAGTTCTGAGTTTGGTTATAAAACCCAGAGACCTTTTCATGTGAAGTGAATCTGATGACTACAAGATAAATATTAAGAGCTTTCTCCTCAAATTCCCCATTTGTTACTAATTTGGTTCATTATATCAAAGATATAAAGGTCAAGGAAGTATCCAAATTGAAATCATTAAATGTAGCCAAACTATAAGACAAAAGAAGAGAAAGGTGAGAGACAAAAGTGGGGTGGCTACCATTTTCATAACTGAGGATACATGATGTATTAATATTTAAGTCTTGAACTATCATTGTTACAATTTTCACTTGGTTTTAAGGAAGTTTAGAGATAGCATGCTGAGTAATTGTCTTATATCTGATTCCTAGTACAATTAACCCTCCTTTTTATATATAGCTGCTGCTGATTTACAGTTAAGCACTTTCTGTGCATGTGTTTTACTGTAAGCGACCTCAAAGTGGTATGAAAAATACAATTTCTCTTCTTTGCAAGGTGTTGGTTCAACAAAGCATAAACTATGCATTAGCTGGGTGGTGAGCCTCAAGTGTGCAATGTACACAGTCAAGTCCTCCTTGCTGCTTCTCTTTTGATTTCTAAATAAGCCCCTGAGGTAACTGCATGTGTCTCTCCTGTTCTCTTCCATTTATTCCTGCCTTACATTATGTCCACCTCTTGAAAAAACAGGGTTATTCATATCACAGGCACAGAAATATAAAGGAATTGATGATGATTCAAATGTAAGAAAAATTTTAGTTTTAACAAATGCCAATAAGCTTAGCAATCAATGTATGCAAAAGCTATTGTTTCAGGAACTGAAAGTATGACCCACCTTGACTCCAGCAGACCATAAGTAGTTTCACTTTTGTGTCTCAGGAGGACTGCAAGCAAGCAATCAAACCAAATCAAGCAAGTATCTGAACCATTGTAACTGCAGGGTGAGACATTACCACCCAGGGCACAAATGAAAAAACACTGCAGCTTTTTATCAATTAACTTTTCCCCTAAATTCCAATCCCTTTTTCTATACTTTCCTTCTCCTTATAAAACAGGTTGGTTTAAAATGAAATTTAATATAGACAAAAATGTACTTGAAAAATAATTAAATAAAAATTTTTAAAAAAGAAATTTAAGATGGTTTGTTAGGGTACAAACCCTCTGTCTTCTCAGAATGCCAACTGTCTGAATAAAGTGTCCATAAAGATTCAATCCCTGTCTTTGCTTATTGGTTCTGGTAGTGACAGGCAACACAAAAGCTGGCCTTTCTGATTTAGGAATGGGAGCAGGAAAATATGGAAATTCCATTCAGTGGTTGCAACTTCCTTGTCCAGCAAGGCCAATGTCTTAAATGGTTTTGGCACAGCATACGCATTCTGTAAATATAACAAATGATTTTTCATTAAAATTAAAAATCACTTATTTCCAATGCAGATATAAAAATGGATAGGATTTTAAAACTTAAAGGATTTGAAATATATTTTAGAGGAAATTTCTTCATCATGTAAAATTTCTAACCACTGTGGATGTTGCAAATTTTTTTTATTTTATTGATTATGCTATTACAGTTGTCCCAATTTTGCCCTCTTTGCCCCCTCCACCCAGCAACCCACACTCCCTCTGGCAACACCCTCCTCCTTTGTTCATGTCAATGGGTCATATGTGTATATTTTTTGGCAACTCCATTTTCTATACTTGCTCTTAACGTACCCTCGCTTATTATGTACCTACCAATTTGTGCTTCTTAATCCCTTCACTTTTTCTGCTGTTCTCCCAGACCTCCCTCCCAACTGGTCGCCATCCCAGTGTTCTCCATATCTAGTTTCTGTTCTTTTTGTTTGCTCAGTTGTTTTTTGGATTCAATTGTTGATAGTTATATATTTATTACCATTTAATTTTATCTTTTAAAGATTTTATTTATTTATTTTTAGAGAGAGGGGAAGGAAAGGAGAAAGAGAGAGAGAGAAACATCAATGTGTGGTTGCCTCTGATGCCCTCCCTCCTGGGGATCTGGTCTGAAACCCAGGCATGTGACCTAGACTGGGAATAGAACCGGCGACTGTTTGGTTTTCAGGCCGGCACTCAATTCACTGAGCCACAGCAGCCAGGGCTATTTATTATCATTTTGATGTTCATAGTTTTGATCTTTTTCTTAAATAGGTCTCTTTAACATTTCATATAATAATGGCTTTGGTGATGAACTACTTTAATTTATTCTTTTTTGGGAAGCTCTTTATCTGCCCTTCCATTCAAAATTATAGTTTTGCTGGATAGAGTAATCTAGGTTGTAGGTCTTTGCCTTTCATGACTTTGAATACTTTTTGCCAGCCTCCTCTAGCCCGCAAAGTTTCTTTAGAGCAATCAGATGATAGTCTTATGGGAAATCCTTTGTAGGTAATTACCTGCTTTTCTCTTTCTGCTTTTAAGATTCTTTCCTTATCTTTAACCTTTGATATCTTGATTATGATGTGTCTTTGTGTGGTCCTCTTTACATCTATCTTGTTTAGGACTCTCTGTGCTTCCTGGACTTGCATGTCTATTTCCTTCACTAAATTAGGGACGTTTTCTTTTATTATTTTTCCAAATAGGTTTTTAATTTTTTGCTCTTTCTTTTCCCTTCCTGGCACCCATATGATGTGAATGTTGGAATGCTTGAAATTGTCCTTATGCTTTCCTCAATTTTTTGAATTTTTTTCTTGTTGCACTGATTGGTTGTCTTTTTCTTCCTTCAGTTCCAAATCATTGATTTGATTCTTGGCTTCATCCCCTTCACTGTTGATTCCAGTAAATTGTTCTTTATTTCAATTAGTGTCTCCTTTATTTCTGATTGGATCATTTTTTATGCTGTTGAAATACCCGTTGAATTCCTTGAACATCCTATAACCAGTGTTTTAAACTCTGCATCTGATAGCTTATCTCCATTTTCTTTTGTTCTTTTTCTGGAGTTTTGGTCTGTTCTTTTATTTAGGCCATATTTCTTTGTCTCCTCATTTTGGTAGTCTCCCTGTATTTGTTTTTATATATTAGTTAAAGCTATTACTCCATGTCTTGGTAACATGGCCTAATATATCAGGAGTAGGGTCCCTACACTTCTAAGGTCCAATGGCACAGCCTCCTCAACCCTAAGCTGGGTACTCAAGCTACTTACTCCATGTGAGCTGAGTACTTACTCCCTCCTCTTGTAGTTGAGTCCTGATTGCTATCAGTGGGTCAATGGCAGAAATTTACCCAGTCCAAACAGCTGGTAGGACTTCCTATGTCTCCTGGCCGGCAACCACCTCCCTCTGTGGTTAATGGAGATGTTTGGGTGGTGGTGCTCTGATATGGTCTGTAACTGTCCATGGGCGTGCAGGCTCTTGAGTTTCCTGGGTGGTACAGGAAAAGGTCAGTCTACACCTGTATTCTGTCTGTAACACCTTGGCATAAGCTATAATGTGATCTTCAGATGGCTACTGCTAGTGCCAGGCCTGGGGTCACTTACTGAGATGTATGGGCACTGAGCTATTGCTTGTTTGAGCATATTTAGGATAGTCTGAAGCCTGCACCTAGCCCATCCATTCACATGGAAAACCCACTGTTGCCAGCTTGGATGAGCCAGTAAGTTTGATGGGGCAGAGTTTTCGGTAATCATCAGGCCAGGATTTTCCATGTAATCCAGGTTTATGGGGACTCAGACATGGTGCCACTGTACTGTGGCTCAGTGTGGAGAAGGGCTCAGAAAAGGATCAATGCTGCTGTCTGAAGTTCTGTTTGGGAGGAAGCTGTCCCCCAGCTCTCTCCCTCATGCAGACACTTCAGTTCCATCCCATATGCCACTGGTGTCTTTCAAGATGCCACCCTGGTGCTGGAGGTTAGCAGGTGTGAGTCTGGGTGAGTTTGAGGAGATGCTTGAAAATTCCATAGTTTCTTCTGCTGACCCAACCTTCACTGGTTTATACATCAGAAGTTGTGGGGATTTATCTTCCTGACATTGGAACCCTTGGCTGGCTGGTCTGGTATGGGGACAAGGTCCCTCACTCCCAAGATATCCATCCCTCTGTTTTATATCCAGCACATATGGGTTTGGGGTGAGTCCATTCCATGTCTCTGCCCCTCCATTCCTCCATGCATCTGGATTAATATGGCTTCTTTAATTCCTTAATTGTTAACTTCCATATACCATGATTTTCTTAAAGTTCTGAGTGATATTTGTCCTGTAGTTTAGCTGCAGTTTTGCTGTGGTTGTGCAAGGAGGTGAGTTGCATTTACTTACATTGCCATCTTGACTGGAAGTCAGAAAATGTTTCTAAGAAATAGTCTACATGGAGATCTAAGATGGCAGAGGATTAAATGGAAGCTACACTAACTTCCTCCCAGAACCAATCTGGAACTACAACTAAATTGTAGAGAAATCATCTTGAATAACTGACTGACCAATAGCTGGAGAGAAGCCTTATAACCATGAGCAGACAGAAGAAAACACTTCAACACAATATGACTGGTAGGGAGTGTGGAAGAGACACAAGAGGGAAGTCTGGGCTCCCACTGGTGGCATCTGAATGGCAGAGGAATATTTCATCAGCCAGGGGTTTTCCCCTGGGAAGAGAGGGATCTAAATCCCAAGCTGGGCTCCCAGACTAAGCACCAGAGTCAGAAAACAACCCAGATAACATACAGCTATGAAATCAGCACAGATTCTATTGGCTAGTGATGCAGTGAGTCTTTTAAAGGGATAAAGAAAAAAATAATTTGCAGACACTTACCCTGGGTGCCAGCAAAGGGAGGGCAGAGTAGATTAGAGATACTTGAGGAGAGTCTGGGGTTGGTGGCTCTGGGGAAACAGTCACCAGGATCCATGTATTGAGTCACCCCCATACTACAGGAGCGATTTCTTTCAGGCAGAGCACTCACCTCTGAATGGCAACAGCCTGAGGATAAGTGATAGCCCCAGTGAAAGGGATCAATATGCCCCACCCTACGGTGCTTAAGCCTGATAATGGATTCCAGTTTGATTATATTAACAACTGATCAGATTTACAGCTGATTAGATTAACACCTAAGGCAGAAAATACAAAGAAGCAGCCAAAACAGAAAGACAAAGAAACAGAGCCCAAATGAAAGAAGAGAATTTCCCAGAAGAACTAGATGAAAGGGAAGTAAGCAATTTATCAGAGTATAGAGTAATGATTATAAGAATACTCAACAGCATGAAAAATGACATAGAAACCATAAAAAAGGACCAATCAGAAATAATGTGCCTTGGGTGGTGTGGCTCAGTGGACTGAGTGCTAGCCTGAAAATCAAGGGGTCACCAATTCAACTTCCAATAGAGGCACATGTCTGGGTTGCAGGCCAGGTCTCTGGTTGGATACAAGCAGGAGGCAGCCACACACTGATGTTTTTCTTCCTCTCTTTCTCTCTTGCCCTCTCTCAAATAAGTAAATATGTAAATAAGTAAGTAAATAAATGAATAAAATATTTTAAAAATAAAGAATGCAATATTTGAAATAAACAATACACTGGCAGGAATAAACAGTAGGTTCGAAGAGGCAAAAGATTTATTCAACATTTTGAAAGCCAAGGTAGAAAAAAACAATCAGGAAGAGCAGCAAAAAGAAAAAAAGTATTTAAAAATGAAAGCTTAAGAAACATCTTGGACAACATGAAGCATAACAACATCTGCATCATGCAAATACCAGAAGGAGAAGAGAGTGAGCAAGGGATTGAGAAACTATTTGAAGAAATAATGACTGAAAACTTACTTAATCTGGTAAAGGAAAAAGACACACAAGACCAAGAAGCTCAAAAAATCCCAAACAAGATGGACCCAAAGATGCCTATACCATGACACATTATAATTAAAATGACAAGACTTAAAGATAAGGAGAGAATCCTATTGGCCACAGAGAAAAAGCAAGTAGCTAGCAACAAGAGATTACCAATAGCACTTTCATCTGATTACTCATCAGAAACATTTTAGGCCAGAAAGGAGTGGTGGGAAATATTCAAGGTGATGAAAAGCAAGGACCTACAACCAAGGTTATTTACCCAGCAAGGCTATCATTTAAAATGAAAGAGAAATAAGGAGATTCCTAGACAAGAGAAAGCTAAAGGAGTTTGTTATCATCAAGCCAATACTGCAACAAATGTTAAAGGCCTTGCTTCAAGAAGAATAAAAATAGAGAGGGAGGAAGATGGCAACGGAGTAGGACGGATTGTACTCCAGCTCTCGTACACGTGGGTGAAAAGCCTGGCCGAGCTATGGAGAAACAGCGTAATTAAGCAACAGATCCACAGCATTTATGAAGTTGAGAGAGCAGCGATTGTGACAGACGTTGAGATTACAGTCAGCAGCAGCTGACTGAGGTGCTCTCCTGCGACGGCTTGACTTGCTTATCACCTAGCCTGGCAGTGAGGAAGTATTGCGCCAGAGAGCAAGGGAACCAGGCAGCCTCGTGGGACAGCAGGCACTGCATCCCAGTCTGGTAGCCTGGCTGGCGCTCACTGGCAACACAGCCCACACACAGGTCCTGCTGCAACCAGAAAAACTGGTTTGGACAGTTTAAAACCAACAAGGGGAGTTTTTTGGTTTGTTTTGTGGGTTTTCTTGTAATATCATTTATTTTGAATTTTATTATTGCTTTATCTTTCAATACTTTGATCCTCTTCTTTCTTTTTTCCTCTTTTAGTCCTTCTTCCCTTCTTCACAAACCTATCACTTTTTCCTCCCTTCTCCTGCCTTTTTTGTGCTGTTTTCTTTTACTTGTTTGCTGCTGCATACTTGTATTATTTTTCATCATTCTCACTTCTCTTATATTCTAATAGTATCTTTATATTCCTCCTCCTACTGTATAGGCTTCTTAGTCTTGGCAGGTTATATTGTTTATCTGACAGGTCTCCTCTGTTCTTGCCTCCACAATGCATTTCTAATTTTCTATACATTATGCCTCTTGTTTTCCTTTAGCACACTACTCGAAGCTCTATACTCCCTATTCAGACTGATCTCATAGAGTCGGTCACAGGATTGTTACTCTAACTCTAATACTACTGTAAACAATAGCTATTCTATATAACTATAAACACTTCACAACTAATCTCCCAGATCTTAGCCCACTTTACAAGTTCCTGAATTCTATTACTGTAGTGATTAACTCTATTTGCTCATGCTATACACCTATTTACTACTCCTTACTCTCACCTTACCTCAAAATCTGACCATCTGAAACCTCAATGCTTTCTAGTTCCAACTAACAAGCCTTCCCTCCCCAACAAGAGGCTTATCTTTTGTCCATCCTCTCATAAAAGTGGAAAGTGGAGCTGAAGATTATGGGTAACACTATATATAGCCTAAAGATAGCCTATTTCCTCTCTACCGGCTGTGGCTGTAAATATCATAAAAAATGGTCTGCTTTCATAAACTATTTTGCCTCGTCCTACAACTGATTACACATACACGATAAAAAGAGTAGGTGGAAATGGAGAACATTAAGATACCTGAAGGAGTCTACACCACTGAAACTCACAGGTATTATACCACAAAGGTTCACAACATAAACCCAGGGAGTCAGAATAGATAAATTTTAGAAGCTAAGGTTAACAAGAAGAGTCTCAAAAACAATGGAAAGACAAAGAAACAATCCCCAAATGAAAGAAAAAGCAGAAATTTCAGAAAGAATGTTAGATGAAATAGAGCTTAATCAACTATCAGATAGTGAATTCAAAGCACTGGTTATCATCAAGTTCAAAGAGATCACAATGAGCTACCAGAAACTACAGGGGAGCTGCAATGGTCTCACCGCAATCTATATCAACATGAAAAAGGAAATAGAAACTATCAGCAAGGGACAAGAGGAAGTGAAGAATATAATTTCCGAATTGAAGAACACAGTAGAAAGTTTCAAAAGTAGGATAGATGAAGCAGAGGATAGGATTACTGAGCTACAGGACAAAGTAGAAAGCATCTCACAGAAAGAGCAGGAAAATGATAAGAAACTCAGAAAGAATGAAGAGGGATTAAGAGAAATACAAGACAATGTGAAATGTAATATCAGAATAATAGGGATACCAGAAGGAGAAGAAGAAGAACAAGGAATAGAAAACATATTTGAAAAAGTAATGATAGAAAACTTCCCTAATGTGATGAGAGACAAAATCACACAAATTCAGGAATCACAGAGTCCCAATCAAGAGGAACCCAAGGAGACCCACTTCAAGACACATCATCATCAAAATGGCAAAATTCCAAGACAAAGAGAGAATCTTAAAGGCAGCAAGGGAGAAAAAAGAA
Organism: Artibeus jamaicensis; assembly: GCF_021234435.1. Taxonomy (NCBI): domain Eukaryota; kingdom Metazoa; phylum Chordata; class Mammalia; order Chiroptera; family Phyllostomidae; genus Artibeus; species Artibeus jamaicensis. The sequence goes on from NW_026522045.1 coordinate 13,005,123, forward strand.
ATAAGATACAAGGGAGCCCCAATAAGGTTAGCTACTGACTTCTCAATGGAAACACTTCAAGCAAGAAGAGAATGGCAAGAAATATTCCAAGTAATGAGAACCACAAGCATACAACCAAGGCTACTTTACCCAGCAAGGCTCTCAATCAAAATAGAAGGCCAAATAAAGAGCTTCCAAGACAAAAGAAGTCTAAAAGAATATGCCCCACCAAACCACTCTTACCAGAAATACTAAAAGGGACTTCCGTCAAGATGGAGGCATAGGTGGATATGCCGTGCCTTCTCACAGAACCAAGTTTAGAGACAACAAAATATTAGCAACAGAAAACACAGCCAGAACACAGAAAATTGAACTTTTCGGAAGTCTGTTAACAACAAATTCTTCAGCCTGAGTGGTAAGGGGTGAAACCAGCAGCTGGTGGAGTGGGGTTGCACAGGAAAACTCGGTCGGACAGACTCAGGTGCGCGGAATCCAGGCGCGCAGAATCCAGGTGCAGGGGTGGACCTAGTGAGCGACCAAGCAAGCAACCGAGGGAGCGACCAAGCGAGCGACCAAGCAAGCGACTGCGGGGGAAAGAGCGAGGGAGCAGGGCTGTGGATTGACAGTAGTCGCGCATTTGTGTGGGGATAGACAAGCAAGGGAGTGGGCGATTGGACTGGAATGCAGCGAGTCCCCACAACAGGTGGCACACAGGGCGCCGCCATTTCCCTGCTCTGACCCCACCTCCACATACAGCGACATGACCCAATGACTCTGAGTGGCCCGGCCCTGGTGAACCACCTAAGGTGCTTCTCCTCACCCAGCAGCGAGAAACAGCAGAGGGGGTCGCCATTTCCCCGCTCTGACCACGCCCCCACATACTGAGTCACAACGCAGCGACCTGGGAGTCCAAGGCTCCGCTCCTCATACTTAAAGGCTGCGAACTGACAGAAAATGCTCAAGATCTCAAAGCCCCAGAGCCTATAAATCTAAGTGATGAAGAAATAGCAAAACACTCAGACGCACAGTTTAAAACACTGGTCATCAGGATCCTCACAGAACTGGTTGATTATAGCCACAAAATAGACAAATATATGAAGGCAAAAGTAATAGAAATGAATGGAATTGCACAGGACACCAATAGCAATGAAAAGGAAACTGGGACTCAAATCAATGGAGTGGACCAGAATAAAGCAAGTAATGGCCAAACAGAAAAGAGTGAAGAAGCAAGAATTCAAAAAAAATGAGGAGAGTTTTAGGAACCTCCAGGACATCTTTAAACGCTCCAACATCCAAATTATAGGGGTACCAGAAGGGGGAAAGGCACAGCCACCAGTGGAAAACTTATTTGAACAAATAATAAAGGAGAATTTCCCCAATCTGGCAAAGGGAATAGACTTCTGGGAAATCCAGGAAGCTCAGAGAGTCCTAAAGAAGTTGGACTCAAGAAGAAACACACCAAGGCACAACATCATTACATTAGCAAAAATTAAATTGAAGGATAGAATCCTAGAAGAAGTAAGAGCTAAGGGGACAGTCACCTACAAAGGAGTCCCCATCAGACTGTCAGTGGATTTCTCAAAAGAGACCTTACAGCAAGAAGTGGCTGGAAAGAGGTATTCCAAGTCATGAAATCCAAAGACCTACAACCAAGATTGCTCTATCCAGCAAAACTTTCATTTAGAATGGAAGGACAGATAAAGTGCTTCTCAGATAAGATCAAATTCAAGGAGTTCATTATTACCAAGCCCTTATTACATGAAATGTTAAAGGAACTTATCTAAGAAAAATAAGTTAAAGAAACATGAACAGCAAAAGGACAACAAACTCACAGTTATTAACAATCACAGCTAAAATAAAAGCAAACTAAAAGGACAGCTAGATCAGTAGTGGAAACATAGAAATGAAGATCTCAAGGAGGGTTAGGAACAGGGGAGTGGGAGGAGGAGAAGGGGGGAGAAGGTACAGAAAATAAGTAGCATAGACAGTAGATAGAAAATAGATGGGGGCAAGAATAGCATGGGAAATATAGAATCTAAAGGACTTGAGACACATGGTCATAAACTAAAGGCGGGGTAGGGTGGAGGGGAATGAAGGGGGGAATAAACAACTGTAACAGCATAATTAATAAAAAAAATTAAAAAAAAGAAATACTCAAAGGACTGCTTTAAGGAAAGGAAGAAAAAGTGACAGAGAGGAACACAGGTACGATGGCAATGAATAAATACCTATCAATAATAACCTTACATGTAAATGGATTAAATGCTCCAATCAAAAGACACAGAATAGCTCAATGGATAAGAAAGCATGACCCACACATATGCTGCCTATAAGAGACCCACCTCAGGACAAAAGACCATCACAGACTAAAAGTGAAGGGCTGGAAAAAATTTACCAAATGGACAAGAAAAAAAAAAGCTGGAGTAGCAATTCTCATATCAGACAAAATAGACTTCAAAAAGAAGGCCATAAAGAGAGACCCAGAAGGTCACTTCATAATACTCAAGGGAAGAATCCACCAAGAAGACATTAACATCATGAATATATATGCACCCAACATACGAGCACCCAAATATATCAAGAAAATCTTAGGATGCTGGGAAGATGGCGATGGAGTAAGATGGAGCTGATGCTAGCTCCTGTACTCATGGGTGAAAATCCTGGCAGATCTATAGAGAAACAGCACAATAAACCATCGGTTACCCAGCATTTATGAAATTAAACGACCAGAGATTGTAACCGATGCTGAAACACGAGACAGCAGCAGAGTCAGCTACTGGAACTAGAACACACGCAGCTCCTGTGCTGCTGCCAGAGCAACAGCCCTGGGAGCCAGGGAGTCAGGTACGGGAGCCATACACTCTAAGCCCCTGTGACAATCCTGGGTGACAGAGGAGTCAGGAACCGGAGCTGCGACATTCTCGGCCCCTTTGCCGATGCCATAGCTACCGGCCTGGGCAACAGAAGAGTCAGTTACAGGAGTTGGGACACCAGAGGCCCCTGTGATGCAGCCATAGAGACGGGCCTGGATGCCGGGGAGTCAGGTATGGAAGCCGGGACACTCCAAACCCCTGTGACAGCTCTGGGCGGCAGAGGAGCCAGCTATAGGAATGGGACATTCTCAGCCCCTATGCCGCTGCCATAGCAACAGGTCTGGACACTGGGGAGTCAGGTACCAGAGCTGGGACATTCTAAACCTCTGTGCCACAGCCATAGAGACAGGACTAGATGCCGGGGAGTCAGGTACGGAAACCGGGACACTCCAAACACCTGTGACAGCCCTGGGGGGCAGAGGAGCCAGCTACGGGAGCCCAGGGACATTCCCAGCCCATGTGCCACTGCCGTAGTAACGGGCCTGGGTGCTTGAGGAGGGGGCTACTAGAGCCGGGACATTCAGCAGTGGTAGTCGACCAACGCAGGGACCAGCGCAAGGACCAGCGTGAGAGTAGGTGGAGATGAAGAACATCAAGAAACTTCAAGGAGTCTGCACCACTGAACTTCACAAGGATCATACCACAGAAGTTCACACCAAAACCAGGCTTTCAGACCAGGTTAATTTTAGAAGCGGAGACTAACAAGAAGAGTCTCAAACAATGGGAAGACAAAGAAAAAATCCCCAAATGAAAGAAAAAGCAGAAACTTCAGAAAGAATGTTAGATGAAATAGAGGCTGATCAACTATCAGAAAGTGAATTCAAAGCACTGGTTATTACGAAGTTCAAAGAGCTCACAGTGAACTACCAGAAACTACAGGGTAATTTCAATGATCTCTCTGCAAACTACAGCAACATGAAAAAAGGAAATGGAAACTATCAGAAAGGGACAAGAGGAAATGAAGAATACAATTTCCGAATTGAAGAACACAGTAGAAAGTTTTGAAAGTAGGATAGATGAAGCGGAGGATAGGATTAGTGAGTTGGAGGACAAGGTAGAAAGCATCTCACGGAAAGAGCTAGAAAATGAAAAGAGGCGCAGAAAGAATGAAAAGGGATTAAGAGAAATGCAAGACAATATAAAATGTAATAATATCCGAATAATAGGAATACCAGAAGGAGAAGAAGAAGAACAAGGAATAGAAAATGTATTTGAAAGAGTAATGAGAGAAAATTTCCCTAATTTGATAAGAGAAAAAGTCTCACAAATACAGGAATCACAGAGTCCCAATCATGAGGAACCCAAGGAGGCCCACTTCAAGACACATTATCATCAAAATGGCAAAATTCCAAGACAAAGAAAGAATCTTAAAGGCAGCAAGGGAGAAAAAAGAAATAACGTACAAGGGAGCCCCAATAAGGTTAGCTACTGACTTCTCAATGAAAACACTCCAAGCAAGAAGAGAATGGCAAGAAATATTCCAAGTAATGAGAACGAGAGGCCTACAACCAAGGCTACTTTACCCAGCAAGGCTCTCAATCAAGATAGATGGCCAAATAAATAGCTTCCAAGACAAAAGAAGCCTAAAAGAATACCCTCCACCAAACCAGCTCTACAAGAAATACTAAAAGGACTGCTTTAAGGGAAGGAAATATAAGAGGGAGACAGAGAGGAACACAGGTACAAAAATGGCAATGAATAAGTACCTATCAATAATAACCTTAAACGTAAATGGATTAAATGCTCCAATCAAAAGACACAGAATAGCTCAATGGATAAGAAAGCATGACCCACATATATGCTGCCTACAAGAGACCCACCTTTGGAGAAAAGACCCTCACACACTAAAAGTGAAAGGCTAGAAACAAGTTTTCCAAGCAAACAGACAAGAAAAAAAGGCTGGGGTAGCAATTCTGATATCGGACAAAATAGACTTCAAAAAAAGGGTCATAAAGAGAGACCCAGAAGGTCACTTCATTATACTCAAGGGAAGAATCCACCAAGAAGACATTAACATTGTAAACATATATGCACCAAACATAGAGGCATTCAAATATATCAAGAAAATCTTAGAGGACTTCAAGAAAGATATTGACAGCAACACAATTATAGTAGGGGATTTGAACACCCCACTATCAAAAATGTACAGGTCTTCCAAACAAATTATCAACAAAGATATTGTGGCATTAAACACCACCCTAGATGAAATTGACTTAACTAATATATATAGAGCCCTTCATCCCAAAGAAGCTAAATACACATTCTGTTCAAATGCACATGGAGCATTTTCAAAGATAGACCACATGATAGGACACAAAACGAGCCTCACAAAATTCAAGAAAATTGAAATCATACTAACCATCTTCTATGACCACAAGGGACTGAAATTGGAAACCAAGCCCAAAGAAAAAAAACTGAAAGCACCCAAAATCATGGAGACTGAATGGCATGCTATTAAACAACGAATGGGTCAAGAATGAAATTATGGAAGAAATCAAAACATTTCTGGAAACAAATGAAAATGATCTCACAACAACCCAAAACTTAAGGGACACAGCGAAGGCAGTCCTGAGGGGGAAGTTTATAGCAATACAAACCTACCTAAAGAAGATAGAAACATTTCAAACAAACAACCTAACCCTATGCCTGCAAGAACTCGAGGAACAACAACAAAGACAGCGCAGAGCAAGCAGAAGGAAGGAAATAACCAAGATTAGAGCAGAACTAAATGACATAGAGACTAAAAGCACAATTTTAAGGATCAATGAATCCAGGAGTTGGTTCTTTGAGAAGATAAACACAATAGACAAGCCTTTAAGTAGGCTCATCAAGAAAAGAAGAGAGAGGACACAAAGAAACACAATCAGAAATGAAACAGGAGAGATTACAACTGATACCACAGAAATAGAAGGGATTGTAAGAAATTACTACAAAGAACTGTATGCCAAGAAATTTGAAAACCTGGGGGAAATGGACACATTTCTAGAAAAATACAATCTTCCAAAACTCAGTGAAAAAGAAGCAGAGAATCTAAACACACCATTAACAGCAAAAGAAATTGAAGCAGTAATCAAAAAACTCCCATCACACAAAAGCCCCAGACCAGATGGTTTCACAGGAGAATTCTACAAAGCATTTAAGGAAGAGCTAACCCCTATTCTCCACAGACTATTCCAAAAATTCCAGAAGGATGGAAAACTCCCAAATTCTTTTTAGGAAGCCAGCATCATCTTAATTCCAAAACCAGATAGAGACACAACAAAGAAAGAAAACGTCAGGCCAATATGACTGATGAACATAGATGCTAAAATCCTCAACAAAATATTGGCAAATCGCATCCAACAATATATCAAAAGATCATACACCATGACCAAGTAGGATTCATCCCAGGTATGCAAGGGTGGTTCAATATTCGCAAATCAGTAAATGTAATACATCACATAAACAAAAGCAAAGACAAAAACCACATGATGATATCAATAGATGCAGAAAAAGCTTTGGATAAGGTACAACACCCATTTATGATAAAAAACACTCAGCAAAGTGGGAATACAGGGGGCATTTCTCAAAATAATAAAGGCCATATATGAGAGACCTACAGCCAATATCATACTCAATGGGAAAAAAATAAAAGCTTTTCCTCTAAGATCAGGAACAAGACAAGGTTGTCCACTTTCACCACTTCTATTCAATATAGTATTGGAAGTTTTAGCCACAGCAATCAGGCAAGAAAAGGAAATAAAAGGCATCCAAATAGGAAAGGAGGAAGCAAAACTGTCACTGTTTGCAGATGACATGATAGTGTACATGGAAAATCCTGTATACTCTACCCAAAAACTGCTCAAACTAATTAATGAATTTGGCAAAACAGCTGGTTACAAAGTCAATATCCAGAAATCAAAGGCATTTTTGTATACCAACAGTGAATCAGCAGCAGAAGCAGAAATAAAGAAAAAATCCCATTCGATATAGCAAAAAGAAAAATAAAATATCTGGGAATAAACCTAACTAAGGAGGTAAAAAACCTGTATGCAGAAAAGTAAACAGCCCTGAAGAACGAAATCAAGGAAGACACAAACAAATGGAAACATATACCTTGTTCATGGATTGGAAGAATTAACATCATCAAAATGTCCATACTACCCAAAGCAATATACAGATTCAATGCAATACCTATTAAAGTACCAATGGCATATTTCACAGACATAGAACAAACACTTCAAACATTTATTTGGAATCATAAATGACCCCGAATAGCAGCTTCACTTTTGAGAAAGAAGAACAAAGTAAGGGGGATCACAATACCTGATATCAAACTGTATTACAAGGCCACTGTAATCAAAACAGCCTGGTACTGGCATAAAAACAGGCACATAGACCAATGGAACAGAACAGAGAGCCCAGAAATCAACCCAACTCTCTACAGTCATTAATATTCAACAAAGGGGGCAGTAACATAAAATGGAGTAAAGATAGCCTCTTCAACAAATGGTGTTGGGAGAACTGGACAGCTACATGCAAAAAAATGAAACTTGAGCACAGACTTACACCATACACCAAAATAAATTCGGGGTGGATAAAAGACTTAAATATAAGCCATGACACCATTAAAGTCCTAGAGTAGAACATTGGCAAGAAAATCTCAGATATTTCACCCAGCAACATTTTTACCTGTATGTCCCCTAGAGCAAGGAATATAAAGGAAAGAATAAACAAATGGGATCTCATCAAAATAAAAATCTTCTGCGTGGCTTAATAAGAATTTAATAATAATTTAATACTGTTTTCTTATGAAGAAAACAGTATTAAATTAAACAGACAACCAACTGTATGGGAAAACATATTTGTCAATGATACCTCACACAAAGGTTTAGTCTCCAAAATATACAAAGAACTTACACAACTCCACTCTAAGAAGACATCTAACCCAATTAAAAAATGGGCAAAGAACTTGGACAGACACCTCTCCAGGGAGGACATACAGAATATTCATAGACACATGAAGAGATGCTCAATATCGTTAGCTATCAGAGAGATGCAAATTAAAACCACAATGAGATACCATTTTACAGCGGTCAGGATGACTATCATAAACAAAGCAACAAACAACAAATGTTGGAGAGGTTTTGGGGAAAAGGGGTCCTTAGTTCACTGTTGGTGGGATTGCAGACTGGTACAACCATTATGGAAAACGGTATGGAATTTTCTTAGAAAATAAAAATCGACCTGCCTCTTGACCCAGCAATTCCACTGCTGGGATTATATCCTAAGAACACTAAAACATCAATTTTAAAGAAGCTATGCACCCCAATGTTCATAGAAGCATAATTTACAATAGCCAAGAGTTGGAAGCAACCTAGGTGCCCATCAGTAAATGAATGGATCCAAAAATTGTGGTACATATACACAATGGAATTCTATGCAGCAGAGAGAAAGAAAGAGCTACTACCCTTTGGAACGACATAGATGGAACTGGAAAGCATTATGCTGAGTGAAATAGGCCAGGTGCTGAAAGACAAATACCATATGATCTCACCTTTAACATGAAGCTAAACAGCAAAACAAGCAAGCAAGCAGAATAAAAACAGACACTGAAATAGAGAACAAGGTGACAGTGGCCTGAGGGAACAGGGAAGGGAATTTAAGGGAGAAAAATGGGGAGGGATTTGGAGAAACAAATATGAAGGACACAGGGACAAGAACCAAGGGGGGTGGAAATGGGATGGAGGTGGGAGCACAGGGCGGGGCTGGGGCTGGGAATGGGAGAAATTAAGAAAAACTGTACTTGAAAAATAACTAAATAAAATTATTTTAAAAAAGAAAATTAAATAAAATAAAATAAATAAAAACTAAAAATTGTTATTGTGTCTCTGCTAGTCATATTGCAACCACACTTGAGAAATGGCATGTAGTCCTGATTGCTGTATATCTAGGAAACTAATTCAGTCACAAAAACCACAGTATATAAGGGGAATATTGATAGCCTTAACATTCATGGAAATATAAATTATGTGTGGGTGAAAAGACACAGGGGAGCATGTGGACTTGTGTGTTCATAATACAATATTAGGTTAAAGATATACGCTAACACATGAAATTATTTTAAAATAAAAAAATTTAGTAAAGAAGAATAAGGTGTGAACCATGAAGAGAAGAACCAAAGAGCATCATTCTCAGATCCTGCTGAGCTTGACTTCTTGTATAAGCTTAGTGCTGGATGGGGAAAAGGAGCCTTTGGCAGTGTATACAGCCCTATCCAAAATTGAATAAAGAGTGCTTCCACAGTGTTATTTACCCCTTGAGTAATGTACATGTTATTTTTAAATGGCCACAAATTCATCGAAACTCCTCCCATTGAGGTTTGGAGTCTATGTTCCATCTCTTTGAATCAAAGTGGCCCTTTTTTTTTTTTTACTTTTTAAAATTAATTGTATTTAGTTATTTTTCAAGTACAGTTTTTTGTCTATTTTTTCCCATCCCAGCCTCCCCCGTCCCTTGCTCCCCACCTCCCTCCCATTTCCACCCCCCTTAGTTCTCGTCCCTGTGTCCTTCATATTTGTTCCTCCAAATCCCTCCCCCTTTTCCCCCTTAACTTCCTTTCCTTCTCCCCTCTGGTCATTATCCCCTTGTTCTCTATTTCAGTGTCTTTATTTTTTTCTGCTTGCTTGTTTGTTTTGTTGTTTAGCTTCCTGTTAAAGGTGAGATCATATGGTATTTGTCTTTCAGCACCTGGCCTATTTCACTCAGCATAATGCTTTCCAGTTCCATCCATGTTGTTGCAAAAGGTAGTAGCTCCTTCTTTCTCTCTGCAGCATAGAATTCCATTGTGTATATGTACCACAATTTTTGGATCCATTCATTTACTGATGGGCACCTAGGTTGCTTCCAACTCTTGGCTATTGTAAATTGTGCTGCTATGGACATTGGGGTGCATAGGTTCTTTGATATTGATGTTTTAGGATTCTTAGGATATAATCCCAGCAGTAGAATTGCTGGGTCAAAAGGCAGGTCGATTTTTATTTTTCTGAGAAAATTCCATACTGTTTTCCATAATGGTTGTACCAGTCTGCACATATACCTTGTTCATGGATTGGAAGAATTAACATCATCAAAATGTCCATACTACCCAAAGTGGCCTTGTGACTGCTTCAAAGAATGTAATGTGACAGAAGTGTCATGATATTACTTTTTATGTTAGATCATAAAAAACATGCAACTTACACCTGTTTTTTTAGTGATAATACCTCTGAGGGAAGCCTGTTGTACTGTAAGAAGTTCAATAATCCTGAGACTGATATGGTAAAGAAGCCACATGTAGACACTATAGGAAACAATGTCAGCATATCCAGTCTACCAGCCATTGGCACCAAAGCAACATACATGGAAGTTAAGCCATCTTGGATCCTCCATATCTCAATTCACACCACAAGGAGCAAAACAATCACCCAGCCAATCTCTACCCAAATTCCTAAACCACAGAATCCATGAGCATAATTAAAAATGTTGTTGTGTCACTAAGCTTTGGGTGGTTTATTATGCAGCAATTGTTGTTGAACCAAATGCGTAGTAAGAATTTGAAGTTGAGGTTTGAGGCACCCAAAGTAACTCATTCAAATACTGTTCTATGGAACACGACTCTGGCTTTGAGGTGTTCTTCTCTTTTGCCTCATTTTAGCTCACTTTTTAAATTTTTATTTATTTATCTTTAGAAGGGAAAGGAAGAAGAGAGGGAGAGAAGTATCATTGTATGGTTACCCCTCACTATTCCCCTGCTGGGAACTGGCCTGTAACCCAGGCATGCACCCCAACCAGAAATCAAACCATGCTCCTTTGGTTTGCAGGCCTGTGCTCAATCCACTGAGGTATGCCAGCCAGGGCCTCATTTTTAATAATATGTCTGTGGCCAAATACCAACCATGTGGTAATAGGGCCAACTTGACCAAGACTAAGATTTGGAAGAGCTGAAAGAGAAAAAATAAGCACAGGAGGTAAATGTAGTACTTTTTATGTGAGAAGAGGAAGTGCCAAATGGACTGGGACAAGTCTCTCAAGATGTTACTAGCTCTTTTTATCTTAATACTTTATCTCTCTCTGTCCCAGACCCAGGGGGACAGCCACAGGTGTCAGTTCATTCACACCATCAGCATAACTGACTTCTCCTATTGCTTCATGTGAATTCATTCTGAAAAATTGGGAATGATAATAACCATGGTCATCTTGTTTTAAAATTTTTATGAGAGCCAGTAAGGTTGGTGCAAACTGACAGGAGGACTTAGAAATGGCAAAAGAACCAATGTGTTACCACCTGGTTTTCAATCATAAACTTTGCTAATTTAAAGAAAATTGTGACATTTATAAGGAATCATACAAGGTGAGGTTTTTACTGTTAGTTAGAATCCTACAATTTGGGGGCATAAAGACCCTTAGAGCTCTTCTAGTCAAATTCACTCATTGTACCCACGATAACCCTGAAACTCAAAAAGAGGAAGTGATTTGTACAAATTTATTAAACAAGTATATGGCAGGGAAAAATTGTTTTTCAGAATGGTCTTCCAGTCAAGATGGAGGTGTAAATAAACGTGCCTCATATCCTTGCACAACCAAAGCAAAAATCACAACTAGACTACAAAACAAATATTACCCAGAATTGTCAGAAAACTGAGATGTATGGAATTCTGGCATCGAAGAAATTAAACAAGCCACATTTGTCCAGATAGGTAGGAGGGACAGAGAACTGTCAGAAAAATTGAGCTGTATGGGAGTCAGACAACCAAAAAATTAAAGAAACCACATTTATCCAGATGGGTAGGAAAGGTAGAGACATGGAGAGGCATGGAGATATAGAACAGGCAGTCCCATATACATGGATGTTAGATAAAAATTGAGAGGGATATCTTGGGAATGAGATATCTCAGCCACACACCAGACGAATCAGCCCACAGATCCAGCACCAGGAAGATAAGTCCTAATAACTTCTGGCTGTAAAAATCATTGGGGGTTGGGGTGGCAGAAGAAACTGCAGGATTCTTAGGAGCCTACTCTTAAAGGGCCCACAATGGACTTAGGACTTATGTAGATGAACTCCTTCTGCATTTCAAAACCAGGGCAATAGCTGGAAGGGCACCAATGGCATACATGGGGGCACTGAAGTGTCTGGCATCAGAGTGAATGCTGGGGGACAGTATCCTCTTGGACCAAACTCCAGAGGCCAGGCAGTGGCATTCTCTATGAGCCCTCCTCTACACCGAGCCATAGAGCAGTGGCAAAGTTTGTCCAACCTTGGCAATTACCTAAGTCTCTGCCCATTCCAACTTACTGGTGCACTTTTCTACAATAGGCCACACTACTAAAACAGGGAGTCAAAGCAGCTCTACCTAATATATAGAAAAAAAACAAGGAAGCTGCCAAAATAGGGAGACAAAGAAATATGGCCCAAATTAAAGAACACAACAAAACTCAGAAAAAGAGTTAAATGAAATGGAGATAAGCAATCTATCAGATACAGAGTTCGAAACACTGGTTATAAGGATGTTCAAGAAACTCAGTGGGTACTTCAACAGCATAAAGTGATACAATCAGAAATGAAGAAGACACTAATTGAAATAAAGAACAATTTACAGGGAACCAATGGTGGAGTGGATGAAGCTGAAAATCAAATCAATGATTTGGAACATAAGGAAGAAAAACTCAATCAGAACAGCAAGAACAAAAAAGAATAAAAAAGCAAAGATAAGCTAAGTGGCCTCTGAGAAATCTTCAAATGTAGCAACATTTGGATCATATGGGTACCAGAAGAACAAGAAGAGCAAGAAATGGAAAACTTATTTGAAAAAATAATGAAAGAAAACTTACCTAATTTGGTGAAGGAAATAGACATACAAGTCCAGGAAGCTCAGAAAATCCTAAATATGATGCATAAAAAGAGGACCACACAAAGACACATCATAATTAAAATGCCAAAAGTTAAAGACAAAGAGAATCTTAAAAGCAGCAAGAGAAAAGCAGATAGTTACCTACAAAGGAGTTACCCTAGGACTGTCAGCTGATTTCTCAAAAGAAACTTTGCAGGCTAGAAGAAACTGTCAAGAAGTATTTAAAGTGATGAAAAGTGAGGTCCTGCAACCTAGATTACTCTATCCAGCAAAGTTATCATTTGGAATAGAAGGGCAGATAAAGTGCTTCCCAGACAAGAAAAAGCTGAAGTTCATCAATACAAAGTCATTGGTATATGAAATGTTAAAAGGACTTTAAAAAAGCAAGAATATCAAAAATATGGACAACAACAAGGGGGGGTGGAAATGGGGGAGGGGTGGGCAAGGCTGTGGTGGTGGGGAAGGCTAGGGGGAAAAGGCAGAAAACTATACTTGAGAAATAATTAAAAATTTTTTAAATTATGAACATTAAAATGACAATAAACTCACTACTATCAACAATTAAATCTAAAAAACAAACTAAGCAAACAGACCAAACAGAAACAGAATCATAGATATGAGGCTCATTGGAGGGTTATCAGTGGGGAGGGCAAAGAGGACAAATGGTGAAAAAGATGCAGGGATTATAAAGCACACATTGGTAGGTAAAAATAGACAGGGGGAGGTTAAAAACAGTATAGGAAATGGAGTAGCCATAGGAACTTATATACATGACCCATGGACATGAACTAAGTGGGTGATGGCTGGAGGTAATAGGGGCACTGGGTGGAGGGAAGCAAAGGGGAAAATTGGAATAACTGTAATAGCATAATCAATAAAGTATATTTAAAAAAGAAAAACCTGATTTTCCAATCCTATTCCACAGTATTCTCACCATACTCTACATCAATGCCTCACAAGCTTTAATGTACACACAAACCACTTGGGTATCTTGTTTTAATTGAAATGCACCATTAAGGACTAATATTCTTTTTTTTAATTTATTTATTTATCTTTAGAGAAGAAGGGAAGGAGAAAGGGAGAGAAACATGAATGTATGGTTGCCCTTTGCGCATCGCCTGCTGGGAACTGGCCTGCAACCCAGGCATGTGCCCTGACTGGGAACTGAACCACGATTGTCTGGTTTGCAGGCCCAAGCTCAATCCACTGAGCTACACCAGCCAGGGCCAAGGACTAATATTCTGAACGTTTAAGCAGTTCTCAGGAGATACCAGTGCTGCTGATCCTTGGAATGTGCTTTGAGTCGCAAGGCTATTGGGCATAACTAATGGGAGAAGCCAGCAAATCCTTTCCCTAGAAATGTAACCATCACTGTGAGTCTTCTGTAATTTGTGTCTTTTGCCCTGAGTAGAATATTTTTTACATGCCATCCTCTTATAATCTCCCTTCCTCTTGAAATTTTTGCCACTTGCCTTGAAATTAGCACCAGGAGATAATAATATAAGCATGCACAGGAGAAAAGATACCAAGAAATGTAATGGCATGGGTAAGTCCATTTTACTTCTCCTTAGTGGATTTTTGCAAAAGATTTGTTGAAGATGGAGGTAGAAACTGGCTTTAAAATGCTTGGGAGTTATTTCTGGATTTCCTGTCCCCTGTATTCATGGAAAATCTAGAGCATTCAGTATGAATATGTAATAGTGTGCCTAGTTTTCTTGTGTGGTTTGTGTAAACTTGTCACATTTTTTATAGCCACACCACATATATTTAAAGGTTATAGATATGTGATGAGGTTTTAGTGGAAATGATTCAGAAAATTGCTTTAATACTTTATTTTGTCAGTAATGTTCTGGCTTGTACTTACAGAAGAAGTGAATGAAGAACAGGGAAGATTAGGCCTTCTATTTATATTAACCAGGCCTTTCAACTTAAGCAAGATTATTTTCCCTCCCAAATATATATATATATATATATATATATATATATATATGATAGAGATAGAGATAGATATAGAGATAGAGATGTAGATATAGATAGATATAGATAGATATATATATATTCACATGGAAACTGGTCCTATGCCTTTTCAGCTCTGTGACCCCTATGACCTTAAGTAGTTCACTTTTTTCTCTCGAATTCAGTTCCCTCATTTGGAAAAATGAGGAAGTGGACTACTTCTAAAATTTTTATATTCCAATTACTATCTCCAGGTATGAATAGTAGTAACTGATAAGCAAGACGATGACTAAGACCTTGAAAACATCTGCTTAAACCTGGTCCTCCAGGTGCTCTTACTTCGTAATGTAGAAAAGTGACACACATATTAGAAAAATTTCAGCAACAAAAATTGAAACAGTGCCTTTTCTGGTTATCTCTTAGTTACCCAGAAAAATAAACCAGAAGCCTTCTCTCAATCACTAAGAGTTCTGGTAACCTGAGGCTTTCCTCTGATAAGCTTTTCTGCTTGCATACTTTTCTTTTTTAACAATTTTATTTAGTTATTTTTTAAAGTACAGTTTTTTGTCTATTTCTCCCATCCCAGCCCCCCTCCCTCCCATTTCCACCCCCCTTAGTTCACATCCCTGTGTCCTTCATATTTGTTCCTCCAAATCCCTCCCCTTTTTTCCCCTTAAATTCCCTTCCCTCTTCCCTCTGGTCACTGTCCCCTTGTTCTCTATTTCAGTGTCTTTGTTTTTATTATGCTTGCTTGTTTGTTTTGTTGTTTAGCTTCTTGTTAAAGGTGAGGTCATATGGTATTTGTCTTTCAGCACCTGGCCTATTTCACTCAGCATAATGCTTTCCAGTTCCATCCATGTTGTTGCAAAGGGTAGCAGCTCCTTCTTTCTCTCTGCTACATAGAATTCCATTGTGTATATGTACCACAATTTTTGGATCCATTCATTTACTGATGGGCACCTAGGTTGCTTCCAACTCTTGGCTATTGTAAATTGTGCTGCTATGAACATTGGGGTGCATAGGTTCTTCGAAATTGATGTTTTAGGATTCTCAGGATATAATCCCAGCAGTGGAATTGCTGGGTCAAAAGGCAGGTCGATTTTTATTTTTCTGAGAAAATTCCATACTGTTTTCCATAATGGTTGTATCAGCCTGCAATCCTGCCAACAGTGAACTAAGGTCCCCTTTTCCCCACAACCCCTCCAACATTTGTTGTTTGTTGCTTTGTTTATGATAGCCATCCTGACTGGTGTAAAGTGGTATCTCATTGTGGTTTTAATTTGCATCTCTCTGATAGCTAACAATATTGAGCATCTCTTCATGTGTCTCTGGATATTCTGTATGTCCTCCTTGGAGAAGTGTCTGTTCAAGTCCTTTTCCCATTTGCTTGCATCCTTAATGCTTGCTGTTGACAACAAATATGACTAGAGGTAGGACTTGGGACAGCTGGAGTCTAGACTCAGTGGGATGCAGAATGGGCTGAAAATCATCTTTTATTGTTAGATTTCAGGAATGACCTTGAATGAAATATGTTTAATTTCAAGAAGTGTTTAGCAGATCTTTCAAAGTAAGTTCAGATTCAAATTCCTTTGTCACCATTTAGAAAGAAAGCAGAAGAGAGAGAAATGTTAGGCTAAGGTTGACTCCCTGACCTTATAAATTAGGTCTTAACAAGTCCCCTTTGTTTACCAGTACTATGCCTCTCATGCAAGTAAGCACTCAGTGTTTTAAGAACTTATTTGAATGCTTATGGTTTAGGAAGAAATTTAAAAACAGAATTATATACTAAAATGTGGATTAGCCCAAGTCCAACTACATTATATCTCTATAGGTCCTCACCTTGGAGTTAGACACTACCTGTTTTATTTCTCCTTTTATTTATTTATCTATTTTGGGGGGCTACCTGGCTTGTGAGAGAAATCTAAAAGGCCTTCTAATGTAAAATAATGTACATTATTTTACTTGGATCTAACTTTAAATAAAGCAGGCTTTCTTAACTTTGACATTATTGACATTTGGAGCTATTCTTTGTTGTGGGGGGATTTCTTGTGCATTTTAGGATGTTTAGCAAAATCTCTGGCCTCTACCCATTAGGTTCCAGTAACACCTTCCTTCCAGTTATGACAATCAAAAAATGTCTCCAGACATAGCCAAAAATTTCCTGGATGTGTGGGAGGTATGGAGGGAATAACCCATCTTCTTGCAATCTATCTGGACCCCATGTAAGAAGCCTGCCTTTCATCTGGAGGTGATCAAAAAATTGCTATGCATACCTTGGAGCCTGTCCAAAGATCTAGGTTACAAGGACAGAGATCATTTGTCTTAGCTTGATACTTTCATCTGCTATGAGCTCTCTCCTGGAAGTTCTCTATAACAATGACAAATGAATTACAACACAGAGCTAAGGTCTGGTCTGTTTAAGAAAGCCGTTGCACTTTATTTTGAGTTTTTTAAAAGATTTATTTATTTATTTATCTTTAGAGGGGAAGAGAAGGAGAGAGGGAGAGAAACATCAATGTATGGTTGCCTTTCATGCGTCCCCTGCTGGGAACTGGCCTGCAGGGAACTGGTCTACAACCCAGGCATGTGCCCTGACTGGGAATCGAACCGCGATTGTCTGGTTCGCAGGCCCGTGCTCAATCCACTGAGCTACACCAGCCAGGTAATTTTGAGTTTTTGGTTCTAAGAAGTATTCGTGGCTTCTGTAGTTCACATAGAGATAAGGTATGAAGGAAGGAAGGGAGACAGGGAGGCTAAAAGAAAAAAAAGAAACAAATAGGGGGTGGATAGAGCATGTCTGATCTATTCTTCACATCTTAAGAAGCAGAAACCTAAGTCAGCTCAGGAAGAATTGGCCATAAGATATTTTTAAATGCCCACATATGGAGAATTCACACTGCAACCTTTCAATAATGGTAATTCTAATCATGATTATCCTATTTCATATAAGACTTCTATTTTCTTGAGTTATAAAAATGTCCACTTATTATTCATAAACCTTTATTCCATATCATCTTAGGAAGGAAATAGAGCTGCAAATAGGAATTTTTAAGTGTGGCAGACAAAGTCGACAGCTAGAGACCTGGGTTTTCAGCTCAAGTTCTTCTAACCAGGAGTGTGATCTTGAGCCAGTCATCCTTCTACAGCCTTGATTCTTTAAACTGGAAAATTAAAAAAGCTGGACTGTAAAATCTCTAAGTTCTCTTTTTCTAAAACAATACATCAATTCTTTGGTTCTTAAAATGTGCTAAATTGCACCTTGGAATTTGATTTCCAAGTAACTAATGGCACCATCTTGTGGCCAGGACAGGGTTTTTCTTTCTTTATTTTTTTTCTTTTTTTTTAATTTATTTTTTAAAATTGATTATGCTGTTACAGTCGTTCTATTCCCCCCTTCATTCCCCTCCACCCTGCCCCCCCATCCCCACCATTACCCCCCTTTAGTTTATGTCCATGTGTCCCAAGTCCTTTAGGTTCTATATTTCCCATGCTATTCTTGCCCCCCCCCATCTATTTTCTATCTACTGTCTATGCTACTTATTTTCTGTACCTTCTCCCCCCATCTCCTCCTCCCACTCCCCTGTTGCTAACCCTCCTTGAGATCTTCATTTCTATGTTTCCACTCCTGATCTAGCTGTTCTTTTAGTTTGCTTTCGTTTTAGGTGTGGTAGTTAATAACCGTGAGCTTGTTGTTCTTTCACTGTTCATGTTTCTTTAACTTCTTTTTCTTAGATAAGTCCCTTTAACATTTCATATAATAAGGGCTTGGTGTTGATGAACTCCTTGAATTTGATCTTATCTGAGAAGCACCTTATCTGTCCTTCCATTCTAAATGAAAGTTTTGCTGGATAGAGCAATCTTGGTTGTAGGTCTTTAGATTTCATGACTTGGAATACCTCTTTCCAGACCCTTCTTGCCTGTAAGGTCTCTTTTGAGAAATCTGCTGACAGTCTGATGGGGACTCCTTTGTAGGTGATTGTCCCCTTAGCTCTTGCTGCTTCTAGGATTCTCTCCTTCATTTTAATTTTGGCTAATGTAATTATGATATGCCTTGGTGTGTTTCTTCTTGAGTCCAACTTTTTTGGTACTCTCTGAGCTTCTTGGATTTCTTGGAAGTCTATTTCCTTTGCCAGATTGGGGAAATTTTCTTTTATTATTTGTTCAAATAAGTTTTCCACTGGTGGTTGTGTCTTTCCCCCCTTCTGGTACCCCTATAATTCGGATATTGGAGCGTTTAAAGATGTCCTGGAGGTTCCTAAGACTCTCCTCATTTCTTTGAATTCTTGCTCCTTGACTCTTTTCTGTTTGGCCATCATTTGCTTTCTTCTGGGCCACTTCATTGATTTGAGTCCCAGTTTCCTTTTCATCTCTATGGGTTTTCTGTGGAATTCCATTCATTTCCCTTAGTTTAGCCTTCATATGTTTCTCTAATTTGTGGCTATAATCCACCAGATCTGTTAGGAACCTGATGACCAGTGTTTTAAACTGTGCGTCTGAGAGTTTTGCTATTTCTTCGTTGCTTAGATTTATCTCTGGGGCTCTGAGGTCTTCCTGCAACATTTTTTGTCTGTTCTGGCCCTTTAAATGTGAGAAGCGGCGCCTAGGACTCCCAGGTCGCTGGGTTGTGACGCTGTATGTGGGGGCGTGGTCAGAGCGGGGAAATGGCGGCGCCCTCTACTGCCGCAAGCCACGGGGACCGCCGGGCCTGGTCCAAGTGCCCACTCCCTCGCCTGTCCGCTCACCCACAGATAGGCAACCGCAGTCAACACGCAGCACCGCCTCCCCACTGTCTCCTCAGCAGTCGCTTACCTGGTGGGTTGCTCAGTCGCTCACTAGGTCCAATCCTGGGTTTGGAACCCATGCGTCTGGATTCGCGCGTCTGGATTCCGCGCCTGGGTCCGTCCGACCGGAGTCCTGTGCAACCCCTCACGAGACGCCAGTTTCGCCCCTTACTGGTCGGGCTGAAGAATTTGTTGTTACCGGACTTCCGAAAAGTTCAATTTTCCGTGTTCTGGTTGTGTTTTCTGATGCTCATATTCATGGTTTTTCTTTATTTTTAAGTTGTCTCTCCAGATAAGGCACAGATGATAATTTGTATTTACTCAATACATTTTCTTTTGTTCTTTCTATCTATTTACCTATCTACCTACCTAGCTATATATTCATCTATCCACCATATTTTCCCTTTTATTGAAGTATAACACTATTCATAGGTTGATAAATATTCACAAACTCAGCATACCTAGCACCCAGATCATGAAACAGAACATTACTGTGTCCCAAAGCCCCATTATACCCCTTTTTATACACTCCCCCATACCTATAGACACAATGAATTTCATAAGTGTAATGTTTTGCAAAATGATCCAAATGTGAAGTTTACTAAAGGCTCTCCCCCCCAAAATTACCATTATCCTGATTACTAATAGCATTAATTAGTTTTGCTTTATTTTGTACCTAATATAAGTTGAATTTTGCAGTATGTACTCTTTTGCATAGTATCCCTTCACTCAAAATTATGCTTGTGAAATTTACCCATATTGTTGCATGTGGTCATAGAACATACTTTTTGCTATGTAGTATTCCTCAAGAGCTTTTAAAAACTATCTGTAAATAAATTAAATTTTATTTTTAGTATAAAATTAATGTGCAAAGTAGAAACATTTTAAAAATTTACTGATAATCCTCCGCTGAAAGGCAATGACCATTAATATTTTGGTATACAATAATTTGGTGTGTTAATATCTTAGAATTACAAACTCAATGAACATCCTCGATCACAAAATGTCTTCTGTTTTCCAGGAGATTTTCCTGTAATAGTGTATCAGAACTAGGATTATTGGGTTGAAGCCTTTAGAATCAGGAGACAGCTCCAGTTTGTGCCTAAAATGCAGTGGTAAGAAGCTGGGGAAGGAACTGACACATACTGAGTTCTTAGTAATATATTTCTCAGACATTGTGTTGGGTGCTTTGCTGACATTCTCTTATTTAATTATCACAAAACCCTACAAGGTCCATATAAATTTCATTTTTGAGAAAGAAAAATTAAGGTTCATAAAGGTTAAATAACTTGCCCAAAGGCACACAAAGAGTAAAGTGGTAGAGCCAAGATTCAGACATGTGTCTGTCTGGCTACAAAGCTTGTGATCTTTCAACTCTTCCACTTAGCCCCTAAAAGTTCAATTTCAATTAGGTAACTGTGATATTCCATCTTCTCTAATTATCTTCTCCACATGTTTGTCACAGTTCCTAAGGAACTGATGATATTCTCTGAGCGGGGGTAAATTACACGTTTCTCATCCTTTACACTGAACCAAGACCATCAGAGTAGGTTTGGTCTTCCAGTGGGCCTAAGAGATAGAGATTAAGCTCCAGGAAAATGTGAACCATGTTTTTTATTCATGTTCATACTTCTTAAATTTCCTCTACAATAAAATGAGAGTCTTCTTTTCTGATTTATTTCCATTGTATCAAACCATCTGAGTACTCTCTCTTTCCAGTCCGAACCCTTCGACTTTTCTCCAACTTGATTGTTGTCATAGGCAGCTGTGGCACTACTGAAGGTGTTCTGTCTCTCCTTTCTGCAAAAGCTAAAGCCCTATTGCTGAGTTTTTGGATGCCCTTTTTGTTCATAATCTACTTTCTAGTTTTTTATTCTTTCCTCCTCCTGTTAAGTTTATGTTCTTTGTTTTCCCTATCTCTTATTATTAGTCCTACTACCACTGCTACTACCACCACCACCACCACCACCACCACCACCACCACCAGTAGAATCTTAGTTGATCTCCCAGATTACCTGCTATCACTTTGGGAAGAAGAGAGTAGAGTATGGAAATGATGAGAAGGGGAAGAAGGAAAAAGGTCTGTGCTTGGTTCCATGAGAAGCCAAGGCCTCAGCTCAATTCACTTGCTGCATGTTCTCAAGAGCAGCATGAGCACTCAAAATGCCTACTATGAAGACAAACCCATCCTTCTGCACTCTGGCTTAGGCCCAAGGCCTGAGTGAGATATTAATATGTTCTTCTTTGTTATGAATTGCCCAATGAGAAGGCCCTTTCTCAGAGGCGTACTTCCCAATCCTCCAAAATGGCACCAAACTAAAATTCCATGCAACAACCTCAACCTGATGCTAAACCTTATATCAGGTTTGGGCCACTGATGGACACAAGGCTAATAGGCATTAAACTCTTATTAGTTTAAAAAATGTTGCAGGAACAATTGGTTACCCATGTGCAGAAATAAATAATTTCCCTTATACCTAATACGATATACAAACATTAACTCAAAATTGATCATAGACCTAAATGTTGGAGCTAAAACTATAAAATTCTTATAAGAAAACACAGAAGTAAATCTTTTTAACTTGAGTTAGTTAATACATATGATGATAAAAGCTGGAGTGACAAAAAAAGTAGAAAAATGAGACAATCAAAATGTAAAACTTTGTACACCAAAAAATTAAATAACCTAGATAAAATGAACAAATTTCTAGAAACACATAAATTACCAGAACTGACTCAAGAATAAATGGGGGATTTGGGTCAGGATGGCAGTGTAGGTAAATGCAATACTCAGATCCTCCCACAATCACATCAAGATTATAATTAAACTACAGAACAACCATAATTCAGGACCACCTCTGAAATCTAGCTGAAAAGAAGTCCTATAGTTAAGGATATATAGAAGCCACATCATGACTACAATTTTGTTGCAGTAGGAGGGATTAAGACATGGAACAGTCTGGTCCCACAACCACGTATGGTAGATAATATTGGGAAGGATATCTCAGCTGTGGTGGTCCTCGCTGAGGAAAGAGGAGTCCCAGACCCATACTAGGCTCCCTAGCACAGGGTTCCAGTTCCATAAAGAAAAGCTCCCATAACTTCTGGCTGTAAAAACCAGAAGGGAGTGTGTCTGAATAAGGCAGAGGCCTTCTTGAGCCCCAGGCTTTCATCTTAAAGGGTCTGTGCATGGACTTACATGGACTCACTCCCTCTGAGCTCCAGTGCTACAGCAGCAGCTTGAAAAATACCAGGAACATACACAGAGGAACTGAATTGTTTGTCATAAGGGCAAGACCTGGAAGGGCAGCTTTCTCCCAGACAGAAGTGTTGGCAGAGGCCATTTGTTCCTTTGTTGAGCCATTCCCCCACACAGCTGGCAGGTGGGTGCCATATCTGAGTCTCTATAATCTAGCTAATATTGTTATCTGCCCTCATTATTATTCCCTGAGACCCCACCCCTATCAACTTGTGGGCCCACCCTAAAATTTCTAGTGACTTTCACACAGTTTGTATTGGTTCATGGTTTGGACTTTCCTAAAATCTGTCAAACAAGCAGAATCTGTCCTTAGCATGCCCCATACATCTCTTTAAGTGGCCCCAGGCCCAACACTAGCAGCAGCCTGCCTTGGTTGTAGGTTGTTCTTACCTGGGCAACTCCATGTCTGACACAAGTAGCAGCCCTTTGCAGATTGTTTTGTAACTCAGACCTGGTGGCCCTGTGCAGGGCATAGGGGGAAGCTGACCTTGGCTTGTATATCCCAGTAGGTCCCAGGACCAGCACACCTGGTGGACAGCTTCAGACCACATTGAAGTACTACTTAACCACCTTCAAAAGTGACACATTCAAGGGGAAAACCCAGCAGGCAACAGAGCCCTGCTGAAGTAAGACCTGCTCTATGGGGCCAGCCCCTGCACAGCTGATTCTTCATGATGGTTGCAACAAGTCCTTGAAGACAATCATCCTTGGGGTAAGTCCTTCCCACTGGGGTGACAACAACAATGAAGTGTCAACTACAACAGAAGAGTATACACAGCTTACATGGTGGGCGGGTACCTGGAGTACCCAGCTCAGGTGATCAGGGAGTCTGTGCCACTGGACCCTACAGGACACCTGCTATATGAGGCCACTCTACCAAGACCAGAAGATGTAGTAGCTCTACCTAATACACAGAAACAAACACAAGAAGTCAGCTAGAATGAGGACACAAAGAAACATGGCCCAAATGAAAGTACAGAACAAAACCCTAGAGAGAAAAACTAAATAAAATGGAAACAAGCAATCTATCAGATACAGAGTTCAAATACTGTTTAGAAAGATGCTCAATGAACTTAAGGGAAGAGTAGATGAACTTAGTGAGAACTTCAGCAAAGAGATAGGAAACAGAAATGGAGACAGAAAACATAAAAATGAACCAGTCAGAAATGAAGTATACATGAACTGAAATGAAGACTATATTACAGAGAATCAACAATAGAATAGATGAAGCAGAGGATCAAGTCAGCAGTTTGGAAGATAAAGAAGCAGAAAACACTCATTCAGAAGAGCAAACAGAACCCCCTCAAATTAAGATAGCACAAGGAGCCTCTAAAACAACTTAAGCATACCAATGTTTGCATCTTGGAGGCTGGAATAAAAAGAAAGAGAGCAAGGAATTGAAAACCAATGGGGAAAAATAGTAGAAAATTTCCCTAAGCTGGTGAAGAAAAATAGATTAAAATAGGAATAATAATATAGAAATAAATACTTATCTATCAACAATTGCTTTAATTGCAAATGGGTTAGATACTCCAAGAAAATGAATTATATGTCCTAACTAAAAGAAGGGATAGCAACACAAAATGTTTATATGTACTTTCTAAAAGAGACCCATTTCAGATTAAAAAAAATACACACACACACACACACACACACACACACACACTGAAAGGAAAGGGATGGGAAAAGATAGTTATGAAAATGGAAACAAGTAAACAGTTAAAAAGGTGAGATAGCAATACTTGTATCAGACAAAATAGACTAAAACAAAGGCCATATACCAAGAAACAAGGAAGGACCCAGCAATTCCACTTCTGGGTATTTATCTGAAGAAACCAAAAACACTGAATTGAAAATACACACATATCTATACGTTTGTTGCAACATTATTTGCAATAGTCAAGATATGGAAACAACCTAAGCAACCATCAAGAGATGAATGGATAAAGAAGTGGTGCATATGTACAATGGAATATGATTCAGCCATAAGAAAGAATGAAATCTTGCCATCTGCAACAGCGTGATGGACATAGAGAGTACTGTTCTGAGTGAAATGTCAGACAGAGGAAGTCCAATGTCATATGCTTTCACTTACATTAGAAATGTAAAAAATGAAATAAAGAATTTTAAAAAGCAGACTGATAGATTCAGAGAACATTTTGATGATTGCGAGATAGGAGGAGAGTTAGGAGGATGGTGAAAAGATAGAGAGATTATGAAATACAAATTGATAATTTCAGAATAGTGATGGGGATGTAAAGTACAGCATAGGGATTATAGTAACTATGGATGGTGTCAGATGGATTTAGAATTTATCAGGGTGACCACTTAGTAAACTATATAATGTCTAATCACTGGGTTGTACACTTGAAACTAATATAATATTATATGTCAATAATAATTAAAAAGCAAAAATTTATTTAAAGTCAGAAAAAGAATAAATGGAGGGGAGAGGAAGATAGTGTTCTGGTAGAAGGGAGCAGATTCCACTTTCCCCTACACATGGGAGAAAATCCTAGCAGATCTATGGAGTAAAAGAACAAACAGCCAACAGTACCTCAGCATATATGAAAATAAGAGACCCAAAATTGTAGCAGACACTGAAAAACCAGATGGTAAGGAGAGTGCTTCAGGACAATAAGGTCCCAGGGGCAGGAGCTGGGACCAGGCCAGCTGCAGACCCAGGCCCAGCACTGGGTCTGCCACAAAGTCCTTGGGAGAAAGCCAAGGCAACTGCTCCCTCCCTGGCCAAACAAGCACTGGGAGAAACCTGGTTGCTTGAAGTCACAAGGAGGGGAATAAAGACTAAATGGCAAACACAAAGGGACTGTTTGCACCCACAGAGTCTGGGGATTCCAGTGGGAAAAGTTGAGAGTTGAGAGTCCAACAGTGACAGGCCCTGACCCAACATTCACTGGTCTGGCAGAATTGGGCTGTGGGAGAAGCCAGGCTACTGTATGGAGTGTCAGGCTTCAGAAGGAGGAAATTCTCAAAAAGAAAAAGTGAAAAAAGAGGCAGTGTTTGGGGAATTCTCCTGCAGCAATTGCTCCAGCCTCCCTGCCACCCAGCCAGGCAGCAATCCTGAGGTTGCATGGAAGGTTATGCTGAAGACCCTTCACACCCTTACAGCACTAGGAAGGGTGCACACCTGCAGGACCTAGGCAGCCTGGCCAAGAGCATGTGTGCACCCGCACCCCAGCCCAGAGCAGTAACACCTGGGAAAGTGTGCACTCAGGAAGGCCTGGATCCTACACCCAAGGCTATGGGGAGAGGTGCTAGGCTAGCTTCAGGGAGAGAGCAAAGGCTGAGTGAAGATGGGGAAGGAAGAAAAGCCACACCAATCACCCCTCAGCCTGCTGCAGCCACCAAGACCTGAAAAACCAGCTTGGCCACTTTGAAACCACGAGGCTTTTTAAATTTAAATTTATTTTTCAAAAATTTTTTTATTTTTAAATTTTTCTTATTTTTTATTTTTAAATTCCCTTTTCCTCTCTTTTGTTTTATTCATTCTTCCTTTATTTCCAATTTTATCCCTTCTTCCTTCCTTCTGCTTTTTAAAAATACCTACAAGTTAGACAAAAAACAAAACAAAACAAAAAAAAAACCCTGAAACTGTGAAAAGACCACAGTTGGACCCAAAGAATGGGAATCACAACAGCTGAGACAGTGAAACAAATTTAACTGTGCTATTACAGAGAACCTGCAGGTGATTGTATATTTGTATTTTTATTATTTTTTTCATTATTCTTACATCTTTTATTTTAATAGTATTTTTGTAGTCTTCTTCTTTCTGTATAGTCTGCTTTGCTTGGCTGGTTATATTGTATCATTTGACAGATTTCCCCTGTTCTCTGTTCAACAAGGTATTGCTAATTTACTGTCCTTCACTTCACTTGTATTCCATTAGCACACTACTCAGGCCCTTTACTCCCTATTCTTGTTATCTAGATCTCATACATTCTGTCATATGATTGTTGCCCTAATATTATTGTAAATAACAGGTGTTACATACAATTGTAAATACTGCAAAACACCTATCCCAGAACTGAGCCCACTTCATGGTTTTCTGAATTCTATTATTGTACTGGTTAACTCTATTCTCTCACACACTACACCTACTTACTTTCCTTTATTCTCACCTTACCTCAGAATCTGACCTCCCACAACCTCACTGCTTTCTAGATCCAACTCATAATCCTTCCCTCCCCAAGAGTCCTATCTTCTTTCCATCTTTTTGTAAAGGTAGCTAGTTGGGTTGAAGATCATGGTTAATGCTATACATAGCCAAAGGATCTCCTATCTCTTCTCTAGTTGCTACTGTAAATATCATAGAATACTCTCTTGCTGTCTTAAACAATTTGCCTCCCCCCTCCAACTGATCACAAAAAAAAGTAGGTGAAAGTGGTGAACACTAGGATACCTGCTGGAAGAGGAAATCCAACAACAAAGGAGCCACCAAAGATAACAACAGAGGAAGGTGAGGGAGGAAGTGGAAACCACACAAAGCTCAATCCAGGATATATCTGGAAATATAAATAAATAGTGGAGAAACTACCCAGTACACACAACAGAACAAGAGCAAGAGAGACTCCTCAAAACCTTGTACACATGGAAGAACCAGCTTCAAAAAAACCTGCCCTCACCAGAACAACAAAATACAAAATGTGGTAGACAGAATGATGCTCAGTTAACCAGCTGGTGGAAAGGACCCACCAAAGAAAGACCCAGTGACAATCAAAACCCAAAGACAAACACAGAGCCAACTTAAATGACAGTCCAGGAACAGTGAGCTGGGGAGATTCAGGAGATGGCTCCACTAAATCTCACAGGTATTCTATGCAGAATTTGACACCATAAACCCAGGGAGCCAGAAAAAAACAATTTAAGAAGCTGAGGCTAAGAAGAGTCTCACAAACAAAGGGAGGACAAAGAAACAATCCCCAAATGAAAGGAAAAACGGGCCCTGGCTTGTGTAGCTCAGAGGATTGAGCGCGGGCTTGTGACTCAGAGTATTGTGGTTCCATTCCCAGTCAGGGTACATGCTTGGGTTGCAGGCCAGTTCCCATCAGGGGACACACAAGAGGCAACCAAACATTGATATTTCTCTCCATCTCTCCTTCCTTTCCCCTCTAAAGATAAACAAATAAAATATTTTTTTTAAAAAAGAAAGAAAAAAAGGAAGCCTCAGAAAAATGCTAATTGAAATAGAGGCAACTCAACTATCAGATATTGATATCAGGAAGCTCAATGAGCTCCCAATGAATTACCAGAAACTACAAGGGAACTACAATTAACTAACTACAAACTATATCAACATGAAAAAAGAAATAGAGACTATCAACAATTGCCAAGAGGAAATAAAGAATACAATATCTGAACTTAAGAACACAGTAGGCCCTGGCTGGTGTAGCTCAGTGGATTGAGCACGGGCCTGCGAACCAGACAGTCGCGGTTCGATTCCCAGTCAGGGCACATGCCTGGGTTGCAGGCCAGTTCCTTGCAGACCAATTCCCAGCAGGGGACGCATGAAAGGCAACCATATATTGATGTTTCTCTCCCTCTCTCCTTCCCTTCCCCTCTAAAGATAAATAAATAAAATCTTTAAAAAAAAGAACACAGTAGAAGGAATCAAAAGCAGGATTGATGAAGCAGAAGATTGGATCAGCGAGCTAGAAAACAAAGTAGAAATAAACACCCAGAAAGAGCAAGAAAAGGAAAAGAGGCTCAGAAACAATGAAGAATGATTAAGAGAAATGCAAGACAATACAAAACATAATAATATACATATAATAGGTACACCAGAAGAAGAAGAAGAGCAAGAAATAGGTACACCAGAAGTAGAAGAAGAAGAGCAAGGAATAGAAAACCTATTTGAAAAAGTAATGATAGAAAACTTCCCTAATTTGATGAGAGAAAAAGTCCCACAAATCCAGGAAACACAAAGAGTCCCAACCAAGAGGAAACCAAAGAGGCCCACTTCAAGAAATATCATAATTAAAATGGCAAAATATCAAGACAAAGAGAGAATTTTAAAAGCAGCAAGAAAGAAAAAGAAAGTAACATACAAGGGAGCCCCAATATCTTAGCTACTGACTTCTCAATGGAAACACTCCAAGGCAGAAGAGAATGGCAAGAAATATTCCAAGTAATGAGAATCAGAGGCCTGCAACTAAGGCTACTTTACCCAGCAAGGCACTGGGTAAAGAAAGAAGGCAGAAGGCCAAATAAGAAGCTTCACAGACAAAAGAAATCTAAAAAAAGACACCTCCACCAAACCAGCTCTGAAAGAGATGCTAAAGGCACTGCATTAAGGAAAAGAAGGAAAGGAGATAAAGAGAGAGAGGAACACAGGTATGAAAATGGCCACGAATAAGTACCTATCAATAATAACTTTAAACATAAATGGATTAAATGCTCCAATCAACAGACATGGAATAGCTGAATGGGTAAGAAAGCCTGACCCACACATATTCTGGCTACAAAAGACCTACCTCAGAAAAAAATACCTACACAGAGTGAGAGTGAAGGGCAGAAAAAAAAATTTCCAAGCAAAGGACCAGGGAAAAAAAAAGCTGGGGTAGCAATACTCATATCAGACAAAATAGACTTCATAAAAAGAGCCATAAAGAGAGACCCAGAAGATCACTTCATAATACTCAAGGGAAGAATTCACCATAAAGACATAAACATTGTAAATATACATGCACCCAATATAAGAGCACCCAAATACATAAAAAAAAAATTAGAAGACTTCAAGAAAGATATTTACAGAAACACAACTATAGTATGGGATTTTAACACCCCACTGTAAAAAAACAAACAGATCTTCCAAAATATATCAACAAAGATATTGTGGCATTGAACAATGCCTTAGATGAAATAAAATTAACTGACATATGTATAGAGAGAGCCGTTCATCCTAAAGAAGCTACATACAAATTCTTTTCAAATGCACATAGGACATTTTCAAAGATAGACCACATAATGGGACACAAAACAAGCCTCAACAAATTCAAAAAATTAAAATCACACCAAGCATTTTCTCTGACTACAAGGGACTGAAAGTAGAAAGCAACCCCAAGGGAAAAAACGCCAAAGAGTCAAATTTATGGAGATTGAATAGGATACTATTAAACAATGAACAGGTCTAGAGTGAAATTAGGGAAGAAATAAAAAAGTTTCTGGAAACACTGAAAGTGAACTCACAACAACCTAAAACTTATATGACACAGCAAAGGCAGTCCTGAGAAGGAAGTTCATAGCCATATAGGCCTACCTAAAAAAGATAGAAACATTTTAAACAAACAACTTAACACTATAACTACAAGAACTGGAAGAACAACAATAAAGACAGCTCAGAGCAAGTAGAAGGAAGGAAATAACCACAATCAGAGCAGAATTAAATGACATAGACACAAAAAGCACAATTCTAAGGATCAATGATTCCAGGAGTTAGTTCTTATTTTTTAATTAATTTTATTTAGTTATTTTTCAAGTACAGTTTTTTGTCTATTTTTCCCTTCCCAGCCTCCCCGCCCCTTGCTCCCCACCTCCCTCCCATTTCCACCCCCCCTTAGTTCTCGTCCCTGTGTCCTTCCTATTTGTTCCTCCAAATCCCTCCCCCTTTTTCCCCTTAACTTCCCTTCCTTCTCCCCTCTGGTTACTGTCCCCTTGTTCTCTATTTCAGTGTCTTTGTTTTTTTTTTTTTTTCTGCTTGCTTGTTTGTTTTGTTGTTTAGCTTCCTGTTCAGGAGTTAGTTCTTTAAGAAGATAAACAAAATTGATGATCCTTTAAGCAGGCTCATCAAAAAAAAAAAAAAGATAGAGAACCCAAGTAAACACAATAAAAAATGAAGGAGGAGAGATTACAACTGACAGGACAGAAATACAAAAGATTGTAAGAAATTACTACGAAGAACTGTATGCCAAGAAACTCAAAAACCTAGGTGAAATGCACAGATTTCTAGAAAAATATAATCTTCCAAAACTCAATGAAGAAGAAGCAGAGAGCCTGAACAGACCAATAACAGCAGATGCAATTGAAGCAGTAATAAAAAAAACTCCTGTCACACAAGAGCCCTGGAGCAGATGGTTTCACAGAATTCTACAAAGCATTTAAGAAAGAGCTAACCCCTATTTTTCACAGACAATTACAAAAATCCAAAATGATGAAAGACTCCCAAACTCTTTTTATGAAGCCAGCATCATCCTAATCCTAAAACCAGATAAAGACACAACAAAGAAAACTTCAGGCCAATATCACTGATGAACGTAGATGCTAAAGTCCTTAACAAAATATTGGCAAACCACATCCAACAATACATTAAAAAGATCATATACCATGATCAGTGAGATTCATCCCAGGGATGCAAGAATGGTTCAATATTTGCAAATCAGTAAATGTAATACATCACATAAACAAAGACAAAAATCACATGATCATAACAACAGAAGCAAAAAAAAAGCATTAGATAAGTTACAACACCCATTTATGATAAAAACAGTCAGCAAAGCGGGAATACAGGGAGCATTCCTCAATATAATAAAGGCCATATATGAGAGGCCTATAGCCAACATCATACTCAATGGGCAAAAACTAAAAGCTTTTCCACTAAGATGAGGAGCAAGACAAGGTTGTCCACTTTCACCACTTCTATTCAATATAGTATTGGAAGTTTTAGCCACAGTGATCAGACAAGAAAAGGAAATAAAAGGCATCCACATCGGAAAGGAGGAAACAAAACTGTCACTGTTTGCAGATGACATAATAGTGTACATGGAAAATCCTATAGCCTTCACCCCAAAACTGCTCGACCTAATAAATGAATTTGGCAAAACAGTGCAATACAAAGTCAATATTCAGAAATCAAAGGCATTTTTGTATACCAACAATGAATCAGCAGAAGCAGAAACCAAAAAAAAAAAAATTCATTTCATATAGCAATAAGAAAAATAAAATACCCAGGAATACACCTAACCAAGGAGGTAGAAGACCTGTATTCAGGAAACCACACAACACTGAATAAAGAAATCAAGGAAGACACAAAAAATGACAACATATACCATGTTCATGGATCAGAAGAATTAACATCATCAAAATGTCCATACTACCCAAAGCAATTTGCAGATTTAATTCAATACCTATTTTGATAGGTACCACTGACATATTTTACAGACATAGAACAAACAATTCAAAAATTTACATAGAACCATAAATGACCCCAAATAGCTGCTGCAATTTTGAGAAAGAAGAGAAAAGTAGGAAGGATCACAATTCCTGATACCATCTCTATTACAAGGCCACTGTAATCAAAACAGCCTGGTACTGGCATAAAAACAGGCACATAGACCAATGGAACAAAACTGAGAGTCCAGAAATAAAACCAAGTCTCTACAGTTAATTAATATCTGACAAAGTGGGCAGCAACATAAAATGGAGTAACAATAGCCTCTTCAACAAATGGTGTTGGGTCCTGGGTTGTGTAGCTCAGTGATTGAGCTCGGGCCTGTGAACCAAACAGCTGTGGTTCTATTCCCAGTCAGGGCACATGCCTGCAGTGCAGGCCAGTTCCTATTCAGGGGACACATGAGAAGCAACCATACATAGATATTTCTCTCCCTCTCTTCTTCACTTCCCCTCTAAAGATAAATAAATATATTTTTAAAAATGGTGTTGGGACAACCAGACAACTACGTGCAAAAAAAAAAAAGAGAAAGAAACTCGAGCATCAACTTACACACTACACAAAAATAAATTCAAGGTGGATAAATGATTTAAATATAAGCCATGACACCATTAAAGTCCCAGAGGAGAGCATACACAGGAAAATCTCAGATATTTCACCCAGCAACATTTTTACTGATATGTCCCCTAGAGCAAGGAAGAAAAAGGAAAGAATAAGCAAATGGGATCTTCTCAAAATATAAAGCTTGTGCACAGCTAAAGAAAACAGTATTAAAATAAAAAGAGAACCAACTGTATGGGAAAAGATATTTGCCAATGATACCTCAGACAAGGGTTTACTCTCCAAAATATATAAAGAACTTACACGACTTCACTCTAAGAAAACATGCAACTCAATTAAAAAATGGGAAAAGGACTTGAACAGACACTTCTCGAAGGAGGACATACAGAGAATCCAGAGACACATGAAAAGATGCTCACTATCGCTAGCTATCAGTGAGATGCAAATTGAAACTAC
Source organism: Artibeus jamaicensis (assembly GCF_021234435.1). NCBI lineage: Eukaryota > Metazoa > Chordata > Mammalia > Chiroptera > Phyllostomidae > Artibeus > Artibeus jamaicensis. The sequence continues at coordinate 13,038,044 of NW_026522045.1, forward strand.
AATGAGATACCACTTCACACCATTGAGTATGACCCTCCTAAACAAAGCAACAAACTAGTGTTGGAAAGGTTGTAGAAAAAAGGGTACCCGAGTTCACTGTTGGTGTGATTGAAGACTGGTATAACCACTATGGAAAACAGTATGGAATTTTCTCAGAAAAATAAAAATGGACCTGCCTTTTGACCCAGCAATTCCACTGCTAGGATTATATCCTAAGAACCCTGGAACACCAATCCAAAAGAACTTATGCACTCCAGTGTTCATAGCAGCACAATTTACAATAGCTAAGTGCTGGAAGCAACCTAGGTGCCCATCGGTAAATGAATGGATCAAAAAACTACGGTACATTTACACAGTGGAATTCTATGCTGCAGAAAGAAAGGAGCTACTACCCTTTGGGATAGCATGGATGGAACTGGAAAGCAATATGCTAAATTAAATAAGCCAGGTGGTGAAAGACAAATACTATATGATCTCACCTTTAACAGGGACCTAAACAACAAAACAAACAAACAAGCAAAATATAACCAAAGACACTGAAATAGAGAACAGGCTGACAGTGACCAGAGGGGAGAGGGGAGGGAATTTCAGGGGAATAGGAAAAGGGTCTACAGGAACAAGTATAAAAGATACATGGACAAAAACTAGGTGGGCTGGAAATGGGAGGGAGGTGGAGAGGACTAGGGGAGGGTTGGCTGGGATGGGAGTAAAAGACATAAAACTGTGCTTGAAGAACAATTAAAATAAATAACTAAATTTAGGAGAAAAAAGAGTAAATGGAGAATCTGAATAGACCTATACCATTTAGAAAGATTCATTAGTAATAAAAATTCAAGAAAAGAAAAGTTCAGGACTAGATGGCTTCACTTGTTAATTCTGCCAAACATTTATTTTAAAAAGAATGAACACAAATTCTTCTCAAACGTTTCCAAAAATAAAAAAGAAGAGCGAATACTTACTAATTCATTATATGAAGACAATTTTCCCCTGACACCAAAGACATACGAAATCATCACAAGAAAAACAAACTAAAGAGAAATATTCTATTTTAATACAGGTTCAAACATTCTCAACCAAATACTAGCAAACCAAATCCATCAGTATATTAAAAATTCCAGAACAATTGGGATTGATCCCTGGTAGGAAAGGGTGGTTTACAATGAGAAAAGTAACTCATGTAATACATCACATTAATATAAGGGAGTATTAAAACCAACATGATAATTTTTATTAAGGCAAAAAACAATTGATTAATTCAACTGGATCTTCTTGGTAAAACTTTCAACAAAATAAGAATAGAAAGGAATTTCCACTGCATGATAATGGGCATTTATGAAAAACCCACAGCTAATATCATATTCATTAATGAAAAATAAAATATTCCCATAATCTCAGGAATAAGACAAGAAGTCCTACTTTTATTACTGCTGTTCAAAATGTTGAATATAATAGAAGTTCTCATCATATCAATTAGATAAGAAAAGAAATACAATAGACCTTCTGTATCCATGGTGTTTGCATCCACAGATTCAACCAATGCAGATAGAAAATATTTGGGAAAAAATCCCAGAAAGTTCCAAAAAGCAAAACTCAGATTTGCCATGTACCTAGCGCTATGCTGAATACATGCAAATAAAATCACATGTACACATACCCTGCTGTAGCCTATATAAAAATATAGGTTAAATGCAAATACTTTGCCATTATAAATAATCTACACACAGAAAACACTACTAGAAATAATAAATATATTCACCAAAATTATAGGATACAAAAAAAAACAAGCAAAAAATCAGTTGCATTTCTATATGCCAGAAATGAAAAATATATAAAGAAATTTAAGGAAACAATTCTACTTATAATGACATTTAAAGAATAAAATAATCAGGAATAAGTTTAATCAAGAAGGTAGAAGACTTATATATTGAAAAATTCAAAACTGTGCTGGAAGAAATTAAAGAACACTTAAAAAATGGAATATCTCATTTTCATGATTGTAAGAATTAATATTACTAAGATGGAAATACTACCCAAAATAATCTACAGATTCAATGCAATACCTATCAAAATTTCAGAAATTTCAAAGCAAATCCTGAAATTAATATGGAAATGCAAGGTGCTTCAAATCCAAAATAATCCTGAAAATGAACATAATTGGAGGACTCACAGTTCCCTATTTATTCAGCTATCTAAATTAATGAAGTATAGCATGTCCTAAAATAATGCTGTTTCCTTTAATGTTGTTTTCTTATAACATTGAAGTTCCTAGGAACTTAACTGCTGTTGATATTAATTAGCCTATGCTAAAATTGGTTTTATTATAGTCATTTCTCTTAAAGTTGCAGGCCCTATAAATGATGTTAAGTGAAAACTTACCATACTTATATATGCTACAATGTGGAAGACCCTCAAAAACATTATAATAAGTGAAAGAAAACAGACACAACATATTACATATTGCATGATCCAATTTACATGAACTAGTCAGAATAGATAAATCCATAGAAACATAACCTACATTGGCATTTTTCAGTGACTAGGGGTAATAAGAAATGGGAAGCAACTGCTTAATGGTTACAGGGTTTCCTTTTGGGATATGGAAAATTAGAACTAGATAAAGGTGGTGGTTGCACATTTTAAATGTACTAAATGTGTTCACTTTAAAATGGTTAATTTTATGTTATGTAGTTTTTATCTAAAAAAAAAATTTAGTGCTTTGAAATATACCATCCAAAAATGAAAAGACAACCCACAAAATGGGGGAAATTTTTCAAATCATATAATTGATAAGGCACTTGCATCCAAAGTAATTTGTTTATACAGGTCAATAATTTAAAAATAATAATCCAATTAAAAACCAAATGGGAAAATATTTTTAAAAATACATTTTGTCAAAGAAGATATAGAAATTGTCAACAAGGGACTTCCAGCCAAGATGAGGGCATAGGTAGATACACTGTGCCTCCTCACATTACCAAAAAAAAGAACAACAAATTTAAAACCAAAAAATAACGAGAACTGCCAGAAAATCAAACTGTATGGTAGTCATACGACCAAGGAGTTAAAGAAGAAACATTCATCCAGACTGGTGGGAGGGGCAGACAGGAAGCTGAGGCAAAGAGGACTTGCAGCAAGGTGGCAGCGGGAGGACCAGGAGGTCCCACATTTGTGTATGGATAAACTGAGAGAAAGAACTGGGGAGCAAGATGGACTGAGCCACCTAGGGTTCCAGAGTTGGGGAAACAGCCTCAAAACCTCTGACTGTAAAACCTGTGGGAGTTCAAGCACTGAGAGAAACTACCAACCTCACAGGAGAGTTTGTTGGAGAGATGCACAGAGTCCTACAACATACACAAACCTACCCACCTGTGAATCAGCACCAGAAGGGCCCAGTTTTCTTGTGGGTAGCAGAGAAAGTTACCAAAAGCCAGCGAACAAACAAGCAAGCAAAATCGTTCCCTCTTTCCCCTCCCCCAAATACAGTATGACAATGCAGCAACATGGGTCGCCCTGCCCTGCTGAATATTCAGGGCTTTGCCCCTTACTACACAACAGTTGCACTGAGACAAAAAAAAAATATGGCCCAAATGAAAGAACAGATCAAAGCTCCAGAAAAAATACAACTACGCAGTGAAGAGATAGCCAACCTATCAGATGCAGTGTTCAAAACACTGGTAATCAGGATACTCACAGAATTGATTGAGTATGGTCACAAAATAGAGGAAGAAGTAAAGGCTAGAAAAAGTGTAATAAGTGAAAATGTACAGGGAACCAACAATGATGGGAAGGAATCTGGGACTCAAATCAACCATTTGGACCAGGAGCAAGAAAGAAACATTCAACCAGAATAGAATGAAGAAACAAGAATTCAAAAAAAATGAGGAGAGGCTTAGGAACCTCCAGGATATCTTTAAATGTTCCAACATCCAAATATAGGGGGTACCAGAAATAGAAGAGGAAGAGCAACAAATTGAAAACTTATTTGAACAAAACATGAAAGAAGTTTTCCTTAATCTGGAAAAGGAAATAGACTTCCAGGAAATGCAGGAATCTCAGAGAGTCCCAAAGAAGCTGGACCCAAGGAGGAATACACTGAGGCACATCATAATTACATTACCCAAGATTAAAGATAAGGACAGAATCTTAGAAGCAGCAAAGAGTTCTCATCAGATTATCAGCTGATTTCTCAAAACAAACATTGCTGGCAAGAAGGGGGTGGAAAGAAATATTCCAAGTCAAGAAAGGCTAGGATCTACATCCAAGATTACTTTATCCAGTAAAGCTATAATTTAGAATAGAAGGACAGATAAAGTACTTCCCAGATAAGGTCAAGTTAAAGGGGTTCATCATCACCAAGCTCTTCTTATAGGAAATGTTAAAGGGACTTATCTAAGAAAAAGGAAATCAAAATTATAAATAGTAAAATGACAACAATATGGATATACCTATCTATAACCGAACCAAAAATTTTAAAAAAACACTACACAAACATCTAGAAGAGGACCAGAATCACAGAAATGGATATCACATGGATGGTTATCAGTGGGGAGGGGGGAGGGTGAGAATAGAAGAAAAGGTACAGGGAATAAGAAGCATAAATGATAGATACAAAATAGACAGGGGGAAGTTAAGAATAGTATGGGAAATGGAGAAGCCAAAGAACTTATGCGTATGACCCATGGACATGAACTAAGGTGGGGAAATGCTATTGGGAGGTGGGGTACAGGGTGGAGGGAATGAAGGGGAGAAAAATGAGACAACTGTAATAGCATAGCTAATAACATATATTTTTTTAAAAGTAAAAAAATACTATTTTGAGCAGTGGAAAAATGTCTAGATAGGCATATTGCATCAAGTGGAGAGTACTTTGAAGGTGACTGAAGTTTAAACATGAAGAATAAATATACAATTTTTGTAAGTAAATTACAGTTTTTGGGTGTTCACCCTCATATATCTTAATAAAGCTCTTACCAAACAAAAATCTGTGTTAGAACTGTTAATAACTCTTAGCTATCCAGTGAATAGTTAAATACGTGAGTCTAAAATCAAGGGGAGAGTTTCAAGATGGAGACATAATGTTGAGAGTCATCAGCATATTGATGGCATTTTTTTCAGTAATCTATTGCTATGTTAAAAGAAAACCCCAAACTGAATAGCTTAAAGCAACAGTGGATTATTATTTTTAATGATTCTGTGGTTTTGTATTACTTATGTGATTGCAATGATCTGGTAGATCAACTGCAGCTGGCAGGTACATGTATGTCTGAGATCTTGGTGCTGTCTGAGGTACTTCAGTTCTCCTCCATGTTACCTTTGCCTCTACACATGGTCTCTTTTCATTTACTCATGTAACACAAGCTTCATACAGGGGAACTGGTTTCCAGGAAACAGAAGCAGAAACTACTAGACCTCTTAAGCTCTAGGCTCAGAACTGGCATGTTCCAATTTCACCACAGTCTATGGGTCAAAGCAAGTTATAAGGCCAGCCCAGGTTTAAGAAGGAGAAGAAGCAGTCACCACCTCCTCATAGGGGAAATAATAATGTGCACATCCAGCAATGGAAAGAATTCTTGGCCAACTTTGCAGATAATGCATCACAATATTTAAAGTCATGAAATTAAATGAGATTTTTAAGGGAGTGAATATACAGTTGGCCCCTTGAAAAACACATAACTGTACAGGTCTACTTACATGTGAATTTTTTCAATAAATATATTGAAAATTTTTTATATTTTAATAAAGATTTTATTTATATACTTTTTTTACAGAGGGGTAGGGAGAGAGAAAGAAAGGGAGAGAAATAGCAATGTATGGCTGTCTCTTGCACACGCCCTGCTAGGGACCTGGCCTGCAACTCTGACTGGGAATCAAACTGGCAACCCTTTGGTTTGCAGGCCAGCACTCAATCCACTGAGTAATATCAGCCAGGGCCTTGAATTTTTTCTTAGTACCATGAAGCAATTGTGTCAATTACACTAAGCTATCATAAAGCACCCATATTGCTGCATCTTCATTATAAATGCATGAATTGCTATACCTGTATATAAACACAAATTTATTTTCAAATTATCTTTCAACTTTTGATGTCTAGTGTTAGTAATATATATAACATCTACAGTGTTTTGTATCATATAAGACAGTATTGATATAGATAATGATGATTCACTTTGTAAACAGATGATGTAAATGTACAGTATTGCTAAATATAGTATACTATAAGTATATTTTCTCTTCATTGTGATTTTATTAACATTTAATTTTTTCTAGGTTTATTGTAAAAATACAAAATATAATAATACAACATACAAAATGTGTGTTAATTGACTGTTTATGGTATTGATAAGGCCCCTGGTCAACACAGGCTGTTAGTAGTTAAGTTTTAGGAGTGTCAAAAGTTATATGTGTATTTTCACCTGCACAGGGTTGGGGGTGAGGGAGGGAAGACAGTGCCCCCAACTCCCATCTTGTTCAAAGGTCAATTGTAAATAAATATCAGGTTTGAGGATTGAGGTCTGGGACACTCCAATGATGGAGAGAAAGCTGCAATGGAAACTGAAAAATAGTAATCTATGTGGTTTATGAAAACCAGGAGATAGACTTTAGGTTCAAATTCTGGCTTTGCCACTTACTAGCTGTGTTACCTTAGATACTTACTTGACCTTGAGTAAGCTTATTAATCTTGCTAAGTCTTAATTTCCTCATCCATAAAATGAGGATAATAGTACCTGTTTACCCTTGTCTTGATCACAAGGCAGAGAAATAATTAATGAGTAAATAAATCCAAGGTCTGTCCAGAAGGTATCCAGCTCTGAAATGTGAAAAATAGAGACATTTGTTGTAGAAGATACAAGATATAAGAATCATTGTACATAGGATAATGACTCCTCAGTCCCTTTCAAAGTAGGCACATTGAGACCTCACACAGTTCTCCCAATCATCATCAGCTACCCCACTGTATATTCCTGAATTTGATGGACAGTCTGAAATCTCTTCCTTTTCAAAGGTGATTTTAGCTTTGGCAAATGCCAGAAGTCACAGGGTACCACATCTGGGGTGTAGGACGACTGAGTCACCTGGGTGATTTAATGTTTTGCCAAGAAACTCTGTACAAGATGTGATGCATAAGCCGGCACATTGTCATGATGAAGCTGTCAGTCACCAGTAGCCCATAGCTGTGGCCTTCTGAATCATCTGAATAGTTTCTAGAGAGGAGTGTTCAAGCTAATGCAAAATTTGATGCAGTTTCATTGCTCTACTTAGTCATTTTGAATGCGATGGCCACACAGTACATATGCTCACTTGAGGATATCTACTGGCCCCCACTGACTAGTACAGTGAAGTCATCATTGTTCACACATGTGCATTCCAGTCCATTCTCCTTGGCTGCCAGGTCACATCGATGTCACACAAAGTGTTCTCATTATATTAATAATGGCTGGACTTTTTCCAGACAGACCTCAAATATAAATATATAAAATACATAAATAAATATATATATAAATAATATTGTCCTTTGGATCAAACACAAGAAAGCCGTTAGTTACTTTGGAAAGTGAGATACTGGGAGGAGAAATTAGCTGAAGGATGAATTGCAGCCTCTTTCAGAAAGCTTATCTATAAAAAATATAGAGGCTAGAGTGCAACAAAGTATCAGTTATGAAGTTTTTTTAAAATATGGTAGAAAAGAAGGAAATTAGCAATGACATGGATGGACCTTGAGGGCATTATGGTAAGTGAAATAAATCAGACAGAGGAAGGCAAATACTGTATTATTTCACTTACATGTTGGATCTAAAACAAACAAGCTGAGCTCATGGATACAAAGAACAGTTTGGTGGTTGCCAGAGTTAGGGGTAGAGAGTCAGCAACATTAATAAAGGGGGTCAAAATATACAAACTTCCTGATATAAAATAAATAAGTCATGGAATATAACATACAAATTATTAATTATAATGGCTATAATTAATAATTGTACTCTATATTCAACAGTTGCTAAGAGAGTCAATCTTAAAAGTTCTCATCACGAGAAAAGGTTTTGTAACTTTATATTGTGATGGATGTTAACTGAACATTATGTTGTGCACCTGAAATTAATATGTGGCACGTCAATTATATTCCAATTTAAAGAATAAAGTAGATATTAAATATGCTTAAATGCTGATCAGTAGACGCTAGTAGAGAGAAGATAAAAGATGGGGCATGGTCTTCACAGTATGAAAAGAATGAAATCAATGTATATGTGGGACCATTAAATTTGGGCAGGAGGGAGGAGTCCTTTTCTTCCAAATCAGGATGCAAAGAGATTATGGAGGAGTGAAGGTTTAGATATGTTTGTAGGCAGTATTTGTTTTTTAGTGACTCAGAGAAGAAATGTATATACTGGAGAGACGCTGGTGGTGAGGTTGAGAGTAACAAAGGTTGAAAGTGTGTAGAGAATGGAAGCAACTTCTGAAGAGGTGGGACAGATAAAAGGGTAGTCACCTGCTGAGCCACCAATGAGCATGCTTCTGTGATTTTCTCCAGCAGAGCTCTGCAGTCCTGGAAAAGAAACAGATGACATAAAGGGGTAGCATGATACAGGGTTCACTTTTATGGGGTAGACATTTTGCTAATTTTAATTCTGCCTTTTAGGAAGACTAAGGGTGAAAAGTCAGGTAGAGGGTCTGTGCTGAGCTTAAATTCTTTTCAACACGTGAAACATCCAAACCTGTAAGAATTTTTATGAGTTTATTTGAGCTAAACTGATGACAATTGCTAGGAAGCAAAATCTCAACAGATTGAGAAAAAGCTCCCCCAAAATGGCACTTTCACCACTTATTTTATACATCAAAATAAAAGGGTAACATGTAAGAGGGTTACATAAAATCCATTGCTGGTAAATTAGGGAGGTTGGGGAAAGCAAATGGGAGGGGAATCTCTAGGATTGGATAAAAAGAAAAATGATAGACACATACTACTTTTACATTGTTGGGTACAGGATACTTAACAGTTAACAATTAACATGATAACATTAACAATGAGGGGCTCTGTGGTCTTACAGTCTGGTGGGAGATTGTGCCCTGAGGAGTCTGGAAAAAGGAAATTGCCTTGACATTTCAAAGGTGTATTATCTTAGATGCAGAAATGCTTCAAGGTAAAGATTGATCTTCATCAAGAAAGACACCTGCCTAGGACATGACTACCTGCCATGACTCACATTTAGCTAGAAAGTTTTAGTTTCAGACCATTCCATGTGGTAACTTTATGCCTCTGACTTTGTAAGGCCCACCATGCAGGCTTCCCCTGGGCTTCTAAGGTTTAGAATATGGCTCCTTTCTCATCCATATTCTTATTCATGATAATAACCAATGATGTAGAAATGTGCGGGAACTAAGGAAGAGGGAAACTGAAAATTTCTGAGAACCACTTATTTACCAGGAGCACAGAATACATATGTGCAATTTATCATTTAAACCTCACAACCACCATAAAAATAGAATTATCTTTGTTTTAAAGATGAAAATCATCAAGGCTCATTGAGTCTAAGGAACATGCCTGAGCCTAGTTTTCTGGTTGTACTTCCTTGGGAATGCGAAGGCAGACTGAATATTGATGGGGCAAAGTGTACATGGGGCATGATTAGCTTTATGACATTGGTTGGAGACTTCACACATACTGCATGCTCAGTGTTCATCTGGAAAATAACAGAGAGGAGGCCGATCAGCAGGCCTCTCTCTGCCTGGATGAGGGGGAATTTACTCATTTATAATTCTGTCTTTTAAGACACCAGTATTACTGCTAGAGACTCCATCTAGCCTTGCTCTCCTTCTCATTACACTTCTTGAAGGAGGGTGTCTCTTTTTTTTTGCCAGCCCTAGCCCAAGCCCTGTCTTTTAAAACCTCATTCAGTGGCTCTTCTAGTTCCCTTTTTGTAATGGTCACTCTTAAATATCTTTTTGATTAGGGTCAGAAGGTCACTACTTATTGTCATATTCTAATGGAATATAGCCAGGGCCCCCCAAAAGGCAGATTTGTAATGGGGTTCAGAACTCGGGGTATCCAGGAATATAGGATATACCCACCCCCACAATCCTGGCTGGGGGATGGGACATATAGAGCAGGTCCTTGATAGTTACTTTGCATATCAATAACAGCAGACTAGTCCTCATATCTATATGCAAAAATTGTTATTTGGTATATCAACCGGATAGCTAGGGAGATGGGCATGACTTTGACCCATGATATACCCAGGAGGCAGTTCTCCTTAGAGCACCTGCATGAGTACTTGGAGATTATTTACTCCATGCCGCGGGGCCATGTCTGCCCGGACTAATTATGGCAACCAAGAAAGGCGGAAAAATGCAAGAGTTGTGGCAGGTGTAGCCAGCTGTGGGAAGAGTCAGACCATGCAGGAAGGAAAGTGGTGAAAGAACTCTAGCTGGTAGGCCATGAGGAGGTGCCGCATGATTTTGGATTAAAAACTGGAGATTGCAATGACACAGCAGGTGGTGTTGGGGACCGCAGGAGACCTGCCCAGCTGAGCATGGATTACTGGGAAGAACTAGGAGCCTAGCCAAGCTACTGACTTCAATTTCATTTTCCTGAGATATGGTGCCCCCAACTGGCCTGGTTGGGCAAAGGAAGGGGGCACAAGACTGTGTGTGTGTGTGTATATATGGGTGTTTAAAGGGATTTTGGGATTTTAACAGCAACATTCCACCATTACTCTAAACCTGTATAACTTTTGAATAAATAGTTCCTTTCCTTTTTACCAAAAACTGGCACTGAGAGCCATAGTTCCTACCTAGAGGTAGGCAAGGTGAACCTAGTATGAAAGGACCCCAGGGGGCTTGTTTTGGTAACAGTATCTAGGCTCTCCCTCACAACGGGTTCCTTTCGGTAACAGTATCTTTATATCGGATTAATGACATCACCAGTTCCTTTTTTCACTAGCTTCCTTATTTAATCACAAAGAGAACCCCTCAGATTTTAGAGATAGAGAAACCAAGACACAGTGTCAGCCACAGTGACCAGGTCTGTGGGATGTTTGCTAACACTAGGTCTCAGCTATGAATGATCAGGGACTTAAAAATCTTGAGTTAACTTCATGTAGATGAAAGAGTCAAAAGAGGTTACCACCTGTATTAGCCTACCAAAACTAATTAGAGTGAACAGTAGCTTAGCCCTGGAGCAGGGTTCCCAAGCCTCTTACTAAGCCCATCCTTAACCCTTTAGTTGTGAGGCCATGAGCACAGGGCTAGAGGGGGTGGACCAGTCAGGGGAATTAGTTGGGGTCTTAGAGCACTAGCTACTAATGAAACAGTATAAAAAGATTTCATGTATTTCAGCTCTGGCTGGTGTAGCTCAGTGGACTGAGTACAGGCCTGTAAAGCAAAGGATCGCCGGCTTGATTCCCAGTCAGGGCACATGCCTGGGTTGCAGGCCAGGTCCCCAGTAGGGGACACATGAGAGGCAACCACACATTGAAGTTTCTCTCCCACTCTTTCTCCTTCCATTCCCCTCTCTCTAAAAATAAAGAAAGAAAATATTTACAAAAAACAGATTTCTAAGATTTTACAACTGGAAAGATCTCATTTGGACAAACCAGCCTCAGTGGGTATAAATGCTATCTAGGTGTGTGTATGGTCAGAAGGCAAGCAGGTTAATACTTTTAAAAACTCAAGTACATGAACTATTTTAAAGACCGTACAGTGTTTCAATGTCTATTCTGTCCTTCTTCCAAAGTAAAAGTTTTATTAGTTGGGTACGTGGTCACCAAACTTAAAAGTACATTCCCCAGGCTTATTTGCAGCTAGTTGCAGTCATGTGATTAAGCTATTGCCAATAGGATGCTGCTAGAAGAGACATGAAAAACCTCCTCTTCGAACTCTTAAAGGGAGAGATCATCTTCTTCTTCTTCTACTTCCTTCATCCTGCCATTTGGTTGTTGGACATTGTGGAGAGCCATTTTGTGCCCTGTGGACAAGGGAAATACCCTAGGGTTGGTTGAGTCACAGGATAGTAAGAGCCTGGAGCCCTGGAAACATTATACAGCAGAGTTGCCATGCAGCCAATGCAGCCTGGACTGTAATGTGAAAGGAAACAACCTTCTTCTCATTGAAGGTATTGTAAATTTAGATCTTTGTTACAAACAGCCTAAACAATACCGAAAATAAGTGTTTTATGGGTTTCTCTCTTTGTTACTCTTTTCATATATACATATATATGGCACCTGAGCCACATGTATGTATATGTATTTCTTTCTATCAGGTTAAGAGTTAATGCCATAAAGGCACAGGTGCTGAGATCTGATTTTGATATTAAGCTGATTGTACTCTTAGAAGTTGTGTTGATCATTGAAATGGCCTTATGTACCTTTTTGAATTAGGAAACATATCAATGTACCACCCTGGAAGTGAAATGGAACAAACCTTAACTTTACTTTCTTTCTTTCTTCTTTTTTTTTTTGCTTGTTCAATAAGGTTATTATCTTTATCTTTAAAATCTTTATAGAAAATTGTGGTTTGGTTTATTAGCTCTCAGCAGCCTGTTCCTGAGATCTGAGGAAGCTTGCTTTCTTCTGAGTTACCTGATCTTTCTTTCTTCTGAGCAGAAAGACATTTTGGGATGATTCTACTTCTTCTTTTTAACTTCTTTCTTATGTTTCTTCTCATAGACTGGATTCTCTGGTATAGCAGCATGAGCCTTCTTATACATTTCCTCCATCACGTCTGGAGTTACATTGTTCTTTATATAATGAGAGAATTGTTTCTTGTAAGCATTTTCATCTTCTTCCATTAGATAGCACATATAATCTGCCACATTCTGACCCATCATGTGCTTTTCATGCACTTCCTCATTGAATTCCTTGCTTTCTCGATCATAACCAGGGAATTGATTGGTACTGTGAAGAATAGACAAGCCTCCATCCACAGCTCCACTCAGGACCCCAAACACTTCATTTCTGGTAGTAGTTCTGGCAAGCCCTGCATTCAAATAGCAGGTGAAGGCACCGGGTTGACCATTAGGGCTTTCCACATTGTATTAATCTCCAGTCACATGCACTTGGCCTTCACAGATCCTGTCCATGTGAAACCTGTTGAGAAGCCTGCAGACCAGTACAATATGCTGTAGCATAATTTGTCAGGCCTATCTTCATACCACACTTTGGGAGTTCATGAGCATAAGCTACACAAACTATCATATCTCCTTCTATACAGGCATAAGCAGTTGACAAATGATATCTCTGTTGGTTACACAAATGATCATCCTCTCTTTGGGTGTGTTGTACTTATTTTTATCCTAGATTACCACGTGTTTCCGGGCACAGTAATCATTTTTACTCTCTCATCATCTTCTAAATTTCACTTGGTATCTCTTGAAGTAGGGCTTATTTTTGACAACTTTTACAAACCCTGGCCACAGCTTGCCACAAACTTACAGGCCCAGCAGAGCTCTGGCAGGAGGAAAAGCTAACCTTACTTTCTATAGTCTGTAGTTCAAGCATGGACAGATTCATATTCTCCTTGAGTCTTAATGTTCCCATGAGAAGAAGGTGATACAAGACAACACATGGAGCAGTGAAAAAGAAAGAAGCCATCTCTACAGTCAGTCAGGTTGAGTTGGCCCTCAGGATCACTGGGGTAAGAGACAACATAATAGGAATGGAATCTGCCTTTTTGACCAAGTTGGGTATTAGGATTAGTGATTGTCTATATCAAAGAGTAGCCTTATACCTGTTAGACTTAATACTTACTTTGCTGCAGAAAATCTGCTTGCTTCCTAAAATAATTTATCTTAGGTCATAATGAACAGAACTGAAACAAATGAGATGGTAAAATACCATAGAGCAAGATATGTGCTCTCTCTAGTTGTAGAATTTAAACTGAAGCACCAGACATGTCTATCAAGAGTTTACTGTAAGATTTTAGCCAGGAATTATTATTTTATTCAGCTAAATCTGGAGAATCACAGGGCAAGAACCTGGCCCACAAGTAACCACTACAAACATTTTCCAATCCCTTTACCTTTTATTGACTATTTGTAGATGTGTGATGTCATTTAATGCTCACAACAACCCTGTAAGGTAAATATTATTATCCATATCTCATAGATAACAAGATTAAGGATTAAAATGGTTAACCTCAAGCTAGTACTGGGAGTGAGCCAAGACTTGAACCCAAGTCTGACTTCAACCTAAGCAAAAGCTGAAAGTTAAGTTCTGTATCAGAAGTTAAGCTGTGAAGGACATGAGATGGGGCAGATCTCCCTACACAGGCTAGTTCTCATCTTGAGCCCTGAAATTTAGAGTCAGGCAGTTCATTGGAGACCTGTTTTTGTTTTTGTTTTTGTTTTTGTTTTTGTTTTTGTTTTTCAAAAATACCCAATTTCTTATGAAACTTGGAAACTGAGTAACAGGTATCAAGGACAATATTTTAGCTTCAGTAGGCATATTGACCTGTTATAAAAAGTACAAATATCCAGCAGCATGTGGATACTGGGGAGAGGCCAAGTGTGTGAAGAATCCACAACTTATATCATTAGTTAGCCTAGAAAGAAAAAGGACTGTATCTTTGGTTGTTTGGAGCTTATCTTGAGGAGACAGATACCTGATTAACAGACAATTTTATTCCAGGAAACAGCTTTACTTCTAGGCACAGGAATTGTTTATATGTTTTCCAGAAAGTTCTCTTCTCCCTTCAAAGTAAACTGTAGGGTCTTTAATGATCTTTTCCACACTGGGCTGTAATTCACTGTATTCTCATCTGAGAGTAAAGATGGAAAACCCAGTTTTGACATGAACTCCAGACATCAGGAGAGAAAGGGAAAAGCCTGTCAAGATTCTGTTTTGTTTTGTTTTGTTTTGTTTTGTTTTGTTTTGTTTTGTTTTGTTTTGTTTTGTTTTAAGGCAAGAACTGCTGCCCATTCAAGATGAAATCAGGACATAGGCTTAGGGATCTATTATATTGTATACTTCATTAGTGATTGGGGGACTTGATGTTCAAGATGAGTGTATAACAGGATGCAGCCAGGGACCCCCAATTGAAGGATTTGAAATGGGGTCTAGAACTTGGAGTGTCCAGGAAATAAAAAATATAGGATATCCCCACCCCCACAAATCTGGACTGGGGGATGGGACACATGGAGCAGGGCCATCTAGAGTTATTTTGCATACCACAGCTGGCCAGCTTTGTACCTGATATGCAAAAATGGTTATTTTGCATGTCAACAAGTCTAGTGAGGGAGGTATGCATAACTTTGACCCGTTAGGTAACTGGGAGGCAGTTCCCCTTTACAGTGCTTGCATAAGAGCTTGCAGATGCTTCACTCTACCCCATGGGGTCACACCTACCTAGACTTACCATGGCAGGCCACAAAGGCCAGAAAAATGTGTGAGTATTGGCAGGTGTAGCTGGTTGTGGGAGAAGTTGGAAACGGGGTTCCAAATTTGCACTGTGATTCAAACCCAGGCACAGCAACCATGCAGGTTCTAACCATGTGGTTTTAAGGGTTCCCTTGACCATGTAGCTCAGGAAGCAGGAAAGCAAGATGTAGCAACAATGCAGAGTCCTCTCAGTGGTTTGGAAGAATGCAGGAGAGACAATGCATAAAAGAAAGGGGTGAAAGGACTCTTGCTGGTAGGCCATAAAAAGGTGCCACATGGCTATGTTGCCACCACAACTGGAGATTGTGGTGGCAACATAGCTGATAGTGGTTGGGAACTGCAGGAGGCCTGCCAGTGAAGCATGGATTACTGGGAAGAACCGGGAATCTATTTGAGCTACAGACATCTATTTATTCCTGAGATACTGTACCCCTGACTGGCCTGACTGGGCAAATGGGGGAAAGAAGGACTGTGTGTATTTGTGGCTGTTTTAAGGAACTTGGGGATTTTTAACAGCCAAATTCTGCCATTACTCTAAACTTGTATAACTTCTGAATAAATAATTCCTTTTTACCAAACTCTGCAATTGAAAACCTGGCAGTGGGCAAAAAATCCACAGACAGGATTTCTGTGACAGAGAGACCCTGTATCTGGCTCCCCCTCACAGATCCATTCTGTAACAAGTGGACTAGGTCCTTTCCTTCTGGGACCTGATGAGAAAGATCTGTTGTTTGGGTACTTAGCTAAGCCTAGTGATTTAACAACAAATAACAGGGAAGAAAAAAAGTCCCTGAGGGAGGCAAGATAGAGTTTTCAAAAGACTCTGAGTTTATAAGCAAGCCTCTGGGGCAACAATCAACTCCTATGCATATCTCACCTTCAAACACACATGCCAAGCCAAAGCCTGGTGAAGAATACACAGCCTCTGCAGGTCAGCACCACAGAATTATTACAGCATAGAAGACATTATAAACATGAATAATCAAATTAAACATTTTTCATTCATTCACCAAACATTTTAATGCAATTCCAGTTTTTCTTTAACCATAATATATACCCTTTTCTAGTCAAACCTCTGTCATTCAATGACTGTCAATTATCAACCTTCCCTAGCAAGGTAGTTACATAGTTAAAATTCACTGCAAGTCTGAGCTTGGCTATTTTGTTGTTGATTTACCTGGTATATCGATTAAGATGCTGTTGACTCCAAATAGCAGAAAACCCTTGCCCCTTTCTAAATCAGATGACTTTTTTTTATTGACTTGTGCTTGATGACATGTGAAGTGGAAAAATTATCCTGGAGAATCTGAGTGAGCTACAAGGGTTCTTATGATAGGAAGTCAGCAGGGTCAGAGTCAGAGAAGGAGATATAACAATGGAGGTAAAGGTCGGAGTTGTATGGGGTCATGAGACAAGAAATGTGAGAACATCTAGAAGTTGAAAATGGCTAGAAATAAAATCCCCACTAGAACTTCCAAAAGGATTGAAATTCTGCCAACACCTTGATTTTAATTTTCCAAGACCCATTTCAGACATCTGAGTTCCAGACCTGGAAGATAATTTGTATTGTTTTAAGACTCTAAGTTTGTGGTAATTCAAAATAGCAGGAATGTGAAAATAATATACTACCATATTGTTTAAGTCAGAGCAGACTTCAGGGTTTGTTGGTTCAACAGTTTAAAATTGTCATCAGGTACAACTCAATAAAAAAATGCACCTGATTTTAAAAGGGGCTAAACTCTTGAATAGCAATTTATCTAAAGAAGATATACAAGTGGCCAATAGACACATGAAAAAATAATATCACTAGTTATTAGGGAAAGGTGAATAAAAAACACAGTGAGATTCAACTTTATGTCCATTAGGATGACTGTTATTAAAGAGAAAAATAATTAAAAAAAGAAAAAACAGCAACCCCCACCCCCAAAACAACCAGTGTTGATAGGATGTGGAGAAAATGAATCCCTCATACTTTACTGGTGGGAATGTAGAATAGCACTGCTGCTAAGAAAAACAGTATGGGGATTCCTTTAAAAATTAGGCAGAGAATTACCACATGATCCTGCAATTCCACTTCTGATTATATACTCAAAACAATTTAAAGCAGGGATGTTACCAAATATAGATTGAAGTTTGGCTTCCTGCTGCCCCTAGGCAAATTCTGAAAGAAGAGATTTGGTTTAAAAAATAGAGTTTTATTCAAAAATTACACAATTTGGAAGAATGGCAGGCTTCTGCCTCAAAGCCCATCCCTCCAGGAACACCCAGACGGAAACTGCCACTCTACCACACCAGTCCGAGGATGTACTCAGAGTCCTTCCTCCCATTTAAAAATAAAATCCTTCAGGATCCAACTTCTTTGGGACTCTCTGAGCTTCCTGGATTTCCTGGAAGTCTATTTCCTTTGCCAGAACTGGAAAGTTCTCTTGTATTATTTGTTCAAATAAGGTTTCCACTCGTGACTGTTCCTCTTCTCCTTCTGGTACCCCTATAATTCGAAAGAGACCTTACAGGGAAGAAGGGTTTGGAAAGAGGCATTCCAAGTCATGAAAACCAAAGGCCTACAACCAACATTGCTCTATCCAGCAAAGTTTTCATTTAGAATGGAAGGACAGATAAAGTGCTTCTCAGATAAGACCAAATTCAAGGAGTTCATCATCACCAAGCCTTTATTATATGAAATGTTAAAGGGACTTACATAAGAAAAAGAAGATAAAAATGATGAACAGTGAAAGGACAGCAAACTCACAGTTATCAACAACCACACCTAAAACAAAAGCAAATTAAGAGGACAGCTAGATCAGGAGTAAACCATAGAAATGAAGATCACATGGAGGATTAGCAACAGGGGAGTGAGAGAAGGAGAAGGAGGGAGAAGGTACAGAAAATAAGTAGCATAGACAGTAGATAGAAAATAGATAGGGGGAGGGTAAGAATAGTAAGGGAAATACAGAATCTAAAGAACTCGAGAAACATGTTCATGAACTAAAGGGGGGACTGGTGGGGGAGGGGGTGTGCAGGGTGGAGAGGAACGGAGGGGGGAATAGAATAAATGTAATGGCATAATCAATAAAAAATGTTTAAAAATAAACATTAAAATACCATCCTTCAGGAAATGCAGATGGCTGCATCATGATCATTCAAGCAGCTCAGCCTTTTTCTCTGCCACTTTTGGACCTAAAGCTTCTTCCTGGAGTCTGCACAAATGGCTGGCACCACCATTACACAACCACCACTTCCTGTACCAGGAGCCCACGGCTTCTGCCAACAGCTCCAGCCAGCAGTGCAGGGGCTCTGTTGCACAGCTCCTGCTGGTCCTGCAAACACTCTGGCCAGTACGTCTGTGCCAGTGGGTTAGTAGGTCCTTGAGAGGAACAGGGGCCTGTTTCTCCTTTTCCTGAATTTTTTGAAATTTTAAATATATTTTATTGATTATGCCATTACAGTTGTCCTATTTCCCTCCCTTCATTCCCCTCCACCCTGCACACCCCCTCCCCCACCATTCCCCCCTTTAGTTTATGTCCGCATGTCTCAATTTCTTTAGATTCTATATTTCCCATACTATTCTTGCCCTCCCCTAACTATTTTCTACCTACCGTCTATGCTACTAATTTTCTGTACCTTCTCCCCCCTTCTCCTTCTCCCACTCCCCTGTTGCTAACCTTTCATGTGATCATCATTTCCATGGTTCTGCTCCTGATCTAACTGTCCTCTTAGTTTGCTTTTGGTTTAGGTGTGGTTGTTAATAACTGTGACTTTGCTGTCCTTTCACTGTTTGTATTTTTTTATCTTCTTTTTCTTAGGTAAGTCCCTTTAACATTTCATATAATAAGGGCTTGGTGATGATGAACTCCTTGAATTTGATCTTATCTGAGAAGCACTTTATCTGTCCTTCCATTCTAAATGAAAGTTTTGCTGGATAGAGCAATCTTGGTTGTAGGGCTTTGGATTTCATGACTTGGAATACCTCTTTCCAGACCCTTCTTGCCTGTAAGGTCTCTTTTGAGAAATCCGCTGACAGTCTGATGGGGACTCCTTTGTAGGTGACTGTCCCCTTAGCTCTTGCTGCTTCTAGGATTCTCTCCTTCATTTGAATCTTGGCTAATGTAATTATGACGTGCCTTGGTGTCTTCCTTCTTGGGTCCAACTTCTTTGGGACTCTCTGAGCTTCCTGGATTTCCTGGAAGTCTATTTGCTTTGCCAGATTGGGGAAATTCTCCTTTATTATTTGTTCAAATAAGTTTTCCACTGGTGGCTGTGCCTTTCCCCCTTCTGGTACCCCTATAATTCGGATGTTGGAGCATTTAAAGATGTCCTGGAGGTTCCTAAGACTCTCCTCATTTCTTTGAATTCTTGCTTCCTGACTCTTTTCTGTTTGGCCAGTATTTGCTTTCTTCTGGTCCACTCCATTGATTTGAGTCCCAGTTTCCTTTTCATTGCTATTGGTGTCCTGTGCAATTCCATTCATTTCAATTAGTTTCACCTTCATATATTTGTCTAATTTGTGGCTATAATCAACCAGTTCTGTGAGGATCCTGATGACCAATGTTTTAAACTGTGCGTCTGAGAGTTTTGCTATTTCTTCATCGCTTAGATCTATGGACTCTGGGGCTTTGAGATCTTGCGACATTTTTGGTCTGTTCTGGCTCTTTAAGTGTGAGAAGCGGTGCCTTGGACTCCCAGGTCGCTGGGTTGTGAAGCTGTATGTGGGGGCATGGTCAGAGCGGGGAAATGGCGGTGCCCTCTACTGCCGCTTGCTGGGGGGACCCGCTGGCCCCGGTCCAACCGCCCACTCCCTCGCCTGTCCGCTCACGCACAAATGGGCAACCACAGTCAACACGCAGCACCGCTTCCCCACTGTCTCCTCCGCGGTCGCTCGCCTGGTGGCTCGCTAGGTAGCTCACTAGGTCCAACCCTGCGCCTGGATTCCGCGCGTCTGGATTCCGCGCCTGAGTCCATCTGACTGAGTCCTCCTGTGCAACCCCTCACCAGCCGCTGGTTTCGCCCCTTACCGGTCAGGCTGAAGAATTTGTTGTTAACGGACTTCTGAAAAGTTCAATTTTCCGTGTTCTGGCTGTGTTGTCTGTTGCTAATACTTAGTTGTCTCTAAACTTGGTTGTGTGAGACAGCACGGCACATCCACCTATGCCTCCATCTTGGCGGAAGTTTATTAGACTCCTTCTAAAGCAACCTCCCTCACACTGGGGTCTGGACAGGCCATCTGTCTAGGTCTACTTGTTTCAGGAACTCGAAGAGATATTCATGAACCCATTTTCATAATTCACAATAAACTAAAGGTGAAAACAGCCCAAGTTTACATAGACAAAGGAATGAATTAAATAAGTAGTACCTACGTACAATGAAATATTATTCAGCATTACAAAGGAAGAAAAAAATTTAAGATTCTATTTATTTTTAGAGAGAGAGGAAGGGAGGGAGAGGAATATCAATGTATGGTTGTCTTTCATGCACCCCCTACTGGGGACCTTGCCTGCAACCCAAGCATGTGCCCAGGCTGGGCATCAAACTTGCAACCCTTTAGTTCACAGGCCAGCACTGAATCCACTGAGCCACATCAGCCAGGGCCAAAGGAAGAAAAATTTTACACATGCTATAAAATAGATGAACTTTGAAGACATTTTGCTAGGTGAAATAAGCCAGTCACGAAAAGATAAAAATTTACAACTACTCTTATATAGTGTTTCTAGAATAGTTAAATTCATAGAAACAGAAAGTTCAATGGTGGTTGCCAGGAGCAAGGAAGAAGGAGAATGGAGAAGTTAGTGTTTAATGGGTACAGAGTTTTAGTTGAGAAAGATAAAAATATTCTCAAGATAGATAATAATAATGGTTGTAGAACAATATGAGTGTATTTAGTGTCTTTGAACTGTACATTTAAAAATGGTTAAGATGCTCTAAGTTCTTCTTGAGCCATGTTTTCATCTGTTCGTGCCTGTTAGGTATGAGGAGCAGAGCCTTACTTGTTCACCAGGGCGGGGCCACCCAGGTCGCTGGGTTGTGATGCTGTATGTGGGGGCGGATCAGAGAGAGGCCACCCAGGTCACTGGTTTGTGACGCTGTAGGTGGGGGCGGGGTCAGAGATGGACAATTGTGGTCCCCTCTGCTGCTTCTAAGAGGACAGCTAGATCAGGAGCAGGACCATAGAAATGAAGATCACATGGAGGGTTAGCAACAGGGGAGTGGGAGAAGGAGAAGGGGGGAGAAGGTACAGAAAATAAGTAGCATAGATGGTAGGTAGAAAATAGATAGGGGGAGGGCAAGAATAGTAGGGGAAATATAGAATCTAAAGAACTTGAGACATGTGGTCATAAACTAAAGTGGGGAACGGTGAGGGAGGGGTTGTGCAGGGTGGAGGGGAATGAAGGGGGGAATAGAACAGCTGTAATGGCATAAGCAATAAAATATATTTTAAAAAATGGTTAAGATGGTAAATTAATGTTTTGCTTATTTTACCATAATTTTTTTAAAAGTTCACCAGAGATTAGATTCTTTCCATTAGTGTAGTTTGTTATCCAGAGATCAGCTGCTAATTAAAGCTATTATTTACCTCAGGGTCATGAGAAGGTTGTGAAAAGCAATCCAAGGTAGAATGCTTTTGGGTTATAACCAGGAGAAAAGCCTATCTCTTAAAAGTGAGGACAAAGTTTCCCAAAAGACTCCAATAAACCTTTACTTAAATTTCAGGTAGTTTGAGTGTCTGAACCATAAATGGCAAAACAGATGGGTTTATCCTCAGACCAATCTGGTTTACCCCTTGAGCTGAAATCAATTTCCCAAATTACCTTGCTGCAATTCAATGAAAAATGGATGAAATGAGTCCTGAGGGGTCAACCACAATGATCACTACTGTCACTTTACAACTTTTGTAGCAACATCAAACTCAAATGCACAAATTTTGGGAAAAATATCTATGCAAAATTTAAGCCATCTTTTCAACTCCTTCCAACTGCTGGCAACACTCCCCTCAATCTCAGTTCCGATGTCTGCCTGTATCTCACCCTATAGCCACAAGAAAGGTCAGAATACAGGCCATATTTACTTTGGTATC
This sequence comes from Artibeus jamaicensis, assembly GCF_021234435.1. Lineage (NCBI taxonomy): Eukaryota > Metazoa > Chordata > Mammalia > Chiroptera > Phyllostomidae > Artibeus > Artibeus jamaicensis. Next base: position 13,060,478 of record NW_026522045.1, read on the forward strand.
AATATTACCTGGGAAGTGCCTGGAAAACAGGGTTTCCTAGATCCAGCCCAAGAAGTGCTAAGTCAGAACCTTAAGTAAAAACTATATTAAAATTGTATCTCTCTGTCATGAATTTACATTTTCCTAAGTATCCTAGGGAATTCTAATGCTGATCCATGGAATATTCATTGAGAAGCCCTGGTCCTATCTTTACTAAGAACTGTCCTAGGTGCCATAGATAAAGTGACAAAGATGATATGGGTCATACTTTTGAGGAGTTCAAGTCTATTTAGGAAAACATATACATAGATAATTATGACAAGACCTGATAGATACTATGGTAGAGATATGAATAGAATTCTCTGAAGCTGATACTAAGGGAGTCAGGAAAAGATTCACAGAATATTTGACTATAATGAGAAAAAAATTATGGGAGTGCATCTACACTGAAAAAGAGAGAGACACACAGAGGGGAAGGAGAGAAATACAAAAATTTAACAATTTTATTAATTCATACTACCAGGAAGACTAAGTGAGTCCCATTCTTAGGTGATCATGAGAAAGCAGAAGTGAATTTGTGAGTTCTTCATGGTATTTCAGCTCCCAACTTCTCACAGCTTTAGCACTATATTGCACTGCTAGTGATTCTAGTATTTAATGATACAATGTTTTTACATACATATTAATGTACAACATTGTATTAAAAAACATGTGTCACATACTTAGGGATGGTTTAATACGTTCCAAGGATAGTTTTTACTATATGTAGTTAAACATTGTATAGTTGCTTTTAAACTAAATTTCACATCCCAATCTCTACCCCATAGTGGCACCTTAAACAATTATTCCAAAGAAGGAATGACAGTTATCTAGGTGAAAAATGAGAAGAGAGATTCCAGGCAGAGGGACTAAAATTGTTAGATAATGGAGTTACTAAAGAGAATGGCACATTTGGTGAACTAGCCAGCATGTAGCATGGCTTTTAGAAGGTGTATGAAGTAAAGTAACAAGAGATGCAATCAAGTAGGTCAGGTGAGGTTAGATTATTAAATGTGACAGACTCTGGCCTGCAGAGTCCACGTGTTGTGACTGAGGATGAAAACAAATGCACAGGCCACAGCAATCCTGTGGAGAAAAGGGGATGGCATAGTCACTCTCTCAAGAGGGGGGTGCACCAATCCTTGCCTGGACAGGCTTTTATTGTTTTTCTCAGGTTTTACATCAAAGAAGGATTTATTTTCTATGACATAGAACATTGTTGTCTACATTTTAGGTACAATCAAAGAAATGAAAATAACAAAGGCAGAAGAGAAAGGCAGCAAGCTGATAAGCTCTGTTCTTGGAAAATTTACACAGGTTTTGGAAATTACCTTGAAGGTAGGCAATACACATCTACTGTTTCAGACCGGGGTGAGGGAGTTTTAGCAAGAGCAAGCTATAACAGTCTGTATGCATTTTCTAGGCCTGATTCCCATGGGAAAACCCAGTTTAAGGATCTAGCTCCTGTCTACCACATTGCTTCTGTAGGTTTTCCATACAGAGCTGAGTCACACTTGCCAGACCAAAACAAACTGATTCCCTACAATTAAAGACAAAGCTAAGGAACTTAAACTTTAAATGGAAGACATTGAAGGTGTTTAAATACATTAATGATAAGATTATATGTGCACTCTAGAAAGATCATTTATTGACCAGGTGGTTATTACAATAAGCCTTCACTTAATGTTATAGATAGGTTCTTAGAAACTGAGACTAAGTGAAACAAGGTATAATGAAACAAATTTTACCACAAGCTGATTGATATAAACAATAGTGGAGTTCCTGCAGCATATTTCCAGTCACAAAATAGCACCAAAATTCTAAATAAAACCCCAAACACTTCTAATATAAAGCATTGAAATAAATGTAAACCACACATACATTTAAGAAAGATTAGTAAAAACAGGTAAGATCATTATATTCCAAACCACTCATTCTGGTTCAGAGTCACAGGGAACTGGAGCCATCCTGACAGCTCAGGGTATATGGCAGGAACTCACCCTGGACAGGATACCTTGCATCACAGGTGCCCTCAGACTGGGAAAATTTATTTTTTAATTATATTTTATTGATTATGCTATTATAGTTGTCCTGATTTTCCCCCTTTACCCCCTTCCACACAGCACTCCTCACTCCTCAGGCAATCTCCCCACTACTGTTCATGTCCCTGGGTCAGGTGTATAAGTTCTTTGGCTACTCCATTTCCTATACTGTACTTCACATCCCCATGATTATTCTGTAACTGCCTATTTGTACTTCTTAATCTCCTTATCTCTTCACCCATTCCCTCCCACCCACTCCCATATGGCAACCATCAAAATGCTCTTGGTATTCATTTTTCAATGTATTTTATTGATTATGCCATTACAGTTGTTCTATTCCCCCCTCATTCCCCTCCACCCTGCACACCCTCTCCTCCACCGTTCCCCCCCCTTTAGTTTATGACCACGTGTCTCAAGTTCTTTAGATTCTATATCTCCCCTACTATTCTTGCCCTCCCCCTTATCTATTTTCTACCTACCATCTATGCTAATTATTTTCTGTACCTTCTCCCCTCTTCTCCTTCTCCCACTCCCCTGTTGCTAACCCTCCATGTGATCTTCATTTCTATGGTTCACTCCTGATCTAGCTGTCTTCTGAGTTTGCTTTTGTTTTAGGTGTGGTTGTTGATAACTGTGAGTTTGCTGTCCTTTCACTGTTCATCTTTTTTATCTTCTTTTTATTAGGTAAGTCCCGTTAACATTTTATATAATAAGGGCTTGGTGATGATGAACTCCTTGAATTTGATCTTATCTGAGAAGCACTTTATCTGCCCTTCCATTCTAAATGAAAGCTTTGCTGTATAGATCAATCTTGGATGTAGGTCTTCGGATTTCATGACTTGGGATTACAGCCCCTTCTTGACTGTAAGGTCTCTTTTGAGAAATCAGCTGACAGTCTGATGGGAACTCATACCTAACAGGCACAAACAGATCAAAACATGGCTCAAGAAGAACTTAGAGCTCCAGAGCCAATAAATCTAACCAATGAAGAAATAGCCAAACTTTCAGATGCACAGTTCAAAACACTGGTGATCAGGATGCTTACAGAACTGGTTGATTTTAGTGACAAATTAGAGGAACATATGAAGGCTAAACTAATTGAAATGAATGGAAATGCACAGGAAACCAATAGTAATGGAAAGGAAACTGAGACTCAAATCAAAGGAGTGAACCAGAAAGAGGAAAAAAATGACCAAACAAAAAAAAATGTAGAAACAAGAATTCAAAAAAATGAGGAGAGGCTTAGGAACCTCCAGGACATCTTTAAACATTCCAACATCCGAATTATAGAGGTGCCAGAAGGGGAAGAGGAACAGCCACGAGTGGAAAATTTATTTGAACAAATAATAAAGGAGAATTTCCCCAATCTGGCAAAGGGAATAGACTTCTGGGAAATGCAGGAAGCACAGAGAGTCCCAAAGAAGTTGGACCGAAGAAGGAACACACCAAGACACATCATCATTACATTAGCCAAGATTAAAATGAAGGAGAGAATTGTAGAAGCAGCAAGAGATAAGGGGACAGTCACCTACAAAGGAGTGCTCTTGGTATTCATGATTCTGTTTCTGTTCTTCTTGTTTCCTTAGTTTGTTCTTTATATTCCATTATTGGTGGACATGTATTTGTTTCCATTTTATTGTTCATTGTTTTTATCTTCTTTATCTTTTTTATTTTATTTAATTATTTTTCAAGTACATTTTTTTGTCTATTTCTCCCATCCCAGCCCCCCCGCCCCGTCTCCCCACCTCCCTCCCATTTCCCCCCCAGTCCTCATCCCTGTGTCTTTCATACTTGTTCCTCAAAATCCCTCCCCATTTTTCCCCTTAAATTCCCTTCCCTCTCCCCTCTGTTCACTGCCCACTTGTTCTCTATCTCAGTGTCTTTGTTTTTATTCTGTTTGCTTGTTTGTTTTATTGTTTAGCTTCCTGTCAAAGGTGAGATCATATGGTATTTGTCTTTCAATGCCTGGCCTATTTCATTCAGCATAATGCTTTCCAGTTCCATCCATGTTGTTGCAAAGGGTAGTAGATCCTTCTTTCTCTCTGCAGCATAGAATTCCATTGTGTATATGTACCACAATTTTTGGATCCATTCATTTACTGATGGGCATCTAGGTTGCTTCCAAATCTTGGCTATTGTAAATTGTGCTGCTATGAACAATGGGATGCATAGGTTCTTTTGGATTGGTGTTTCAGGGTTCTTGGGGCATAATCCTAGCAGTGGAATTGCTGGGTCAAAAGGCAGTTCCATTTTTACTGTCTGAGGGAATTCCATACTGTTTTCCACAGGGGTTAAACCAGTCTGCATTTCTACCAGCAGTGCAGTGGAGTTCCCATTTCTCCACATCTTCTCCAACACTTGTTTGTTAATTTGTTTATGATGGCCATTCTCAGTGGTGTAAAGTGGTATCTCATTGTGGTTTTATTATTTTTTCTTTTTCTTCTTTTTAATTTTAATTGTTGTTCAAGTACAGTTTTCTGCCTTTACCCCCATTCTAGCCCACCCCCAGCCCTCCCCACCCCCTCCCATTTCTGCCTCCCCCTTGTTAATGTCCATGTGTCCTTTATGCTAGTTCCTGCAAACCCTTCCCCTTTTCCCCTGAAATTCTCTCCTCTCTCCCCTCTGGTCACTGTCAGCCTCTTCTCTGTTTCAGTGTATTGGGTTATATTTTGCTTGTTTGTTTGTTTTGTTGTTTAGGTTCCTCTTAAAGGTGAGATCATTGTAGGAACTAGTATAAAGGGCACACGGACAACTAAGGGGGGTGGAAATGGGAGGGAGATGGGGAGCACTGGGATGGGAGTAAAAAACAGAAGACTGTAATTGAACAACAATTAAATAAAAATATAAATAAATAAATAAATAAATAAACAAATAAGTAAAGGTGAGATCATATTATGGTATTTGTCTTTCACTGCCGATGTGTGCACTGACCAGCAGTGCCCGTGGCATCATGGATGAGACGTGAGACAAATTCACATGGACTACCGAGTCCTGTGGAGGAAAAGGGATGGCACCACTACTCCCTCAAGGGGAGAGAGCCTCAGAACAGCCTGGTCACCCTCTCAAGGGGAGAGTGGCTTGGAGAAGCCTGGAAATTCTCTCAAAGACAGAGAAAGAGAGAGAGAGTGCTGACCGTTGCCTAGACAGGCTTTTATTGGCATTTTTGCACAGGAGTTCAGGTACAACTTATTAATCATTGTCAGGCAGTAAACAGTAGATAGTATACAAAGAACCATTAGGCCTTCCCCTAAATGAGGGTCTGTCAGGTAAAACGCTATAGAACTTTAGGAACATAAACTCTTTTTCTGCTCGGCCTTTATCATTTAACTAAAAACATTCTTAGCAAAGCAGGTTTCACAGAGTTTCACATGTCCTTTCTCAGGCCTGAACACCTGGGGAGCCTGCCCTTTCCAGCACAAGGCTGCACCACCCTCTGTCATTGTTTTCAGGCTCCAAGGAATTCTTGGAGACTTCCCGCAGACAGACTGAAGACTCAGGCTTCCTCAAAGCCAGGGGGTGAGGGTCCATCACCCCCTTTCTCCATAGCCCACCAAGTCCTTCCCTGGGGCCTTCCCCTGATCATGCATGTCTTAGGTGATTCACCCCTTGGGGAATCTCACCTATCATTGTCTAACTGATCAAGCACTGGAGGCCAGTTATGGGAAAAGAAGCAGAAGTGGTGCTCCTTCCAGGCAGATAAGCTGTGTCTCCTTAGTGGCTTATAGTCTGAAGGTTGCTCACTCAGCCTTAGCCATGGTGGGTTTCAGCTCCTGAAACCAGGCAGGGCGGTTCCCAACACACTGCCTGGCTTATTTCACTCAGCATAATGCTTTCCAGTTCCATCCATGCTATCCCAAAGGGTAGGAGCTCCTTCTTTCTTTCTGCTGCTTAGAATTCCATTAGGTGAATGTACCACAGTTTTTTTTTATCTATTCATTTACTGATGGGCACTTAGGCTGCTTCCAGCACTTGGCTACTGAAAATTGTGCTTCTACGAACATCGAAGTGCATAGGTTCTGTTGGATCGATGTTTCAGGGTTCTTAGGATATAACCTAGCAGAGGAATTGCTGGGTCAAAAGGCAGTTCCATTTTTAGTTTTCTGAGAAAATTCCACATTGTTTTCCACAGTGGCTGCACCAGTCTGCATTCCCACCAACGACACAGTAGGGTTCCATTTTCTCCACAACCTCTCCAACATTTGTTTCTTGCTTTGTTTATGATGGCCATGTTCAATGGTATGAAGTAGTATCTCTTTGTGGTTTTAATTTGCATCTCTCTAATGGTTAGTGATTCTGAGCATCTTTTCATGTGTCTTCTGTACCTTTTGTTTGTCATGCTTAGAGAGTGTCTGTTCAAGTCCTTTCCACATTAAAAAAAAATTCTATTCTAGCACGGAGTCGGGTGAGTTCTGTATCTATTTTGGAGATAAAACTCTTGCCTGAAGCATCATTGGCAAATATATTTTCCCATATGTCTGGCTCACTTTTCATTTTAATCCTGTTTTCTATAGCCATGCCAAAGCTTTTTACTTTTATGTAGTACCAATTGTTTATTCTTTACTTTATGTCTCTTGCTCTAGCAGACATATTGATGAAGATATTGCTGCATGGAATATCTGAGATTTTCCTCCCTATGTTCTCCTGAAGGACTTGTATGGTGTAACAACTTATATTTAAGTCTCTTATCCATTTTGAATTTATTTTCTGTATGGTGTATGTTGGTGATCAAGTTTCATTTTTTTACAATGTAACTGTGGAGATCTCCCAACACCATTTGTTCACGAGTCTATTTTTATTTCATTTTATGCTTCTCTCTTTGTCAAATGTTAATTGATCATAGAGACTTGGGTTCATTTTTTGGGCTCCATTCTGTTCCATTAAACCATATATATGTTCTTATGCCAGTTTTAGGCTGACTTCATTACAGTGGACTTGTAATACAATTTGATATCAGGTACTGTAATTCCTCCTACTTTGTTCTTCTTTCTCAAGACTGCTGAAGACATTCCAGGTCATTTATGATTTTATATATATATTTAAATTGTTTGTTGTATATCTGTGAAACATGGTATTGGTACTTCAGTAGAAATTGTGCTGAGTCTACAAATTGCTTTGGGTAGTATGGACATTTTGATAATGTTAATTCTTCTAAATGATAAATATGGTATATGCTTCCATTTGTTCATGTTGTTCTTAATTTATTTCTTCAGTTTTGTGTAGTTTTGTGAATAGTGGTCTTTTACCTCCTTGGTTAGGTTTATTCCCAGGTGTTTTATTATTATTTTTATATCAAATGGGATATTTTTTATTGCTGTTTCTGATGTTTCATTGTTGGTCTACAAAAATGCCTTTAATTTCTGAGTATTGACTTTGTATCCCACATTTCTGCCAAATTCATTTATTATGTCTAGTAATTTTTTGGTAGAGTCTATAGGATTTTCTATATACACTATCATGTCATGTGCAAACAATGACAATTTTGATCCTTCTTTCCAATTTGGATGCCTTGTATTTCTTTTTCTTCTCTGATTGCTGTGGCTAGGACTTCCAATACTATGTCCAAGAGAAGTGGTGAAAAAAGGCATCCTTATCTTGTTCCTGATCTTAGTGGGAACGATTTTAGTTTTTGCCTATTGAGTATGATGTTGGCTGTACATCTTTTATATATGGTCTTTATTGTGTTGAGAAATTCTCCCTCTTTTCCCACTTTCCTGAGTGTTTTTTTTTATCATAAATGGGTGCTGTGCCTTATCAAATGCTTTTTCTGCATTTATTGATATGATCATGTGATTTTTCTCTTTGCTTTTGTGTATGTGATGTATTATGTTTATTGATTTGCAAATATTGTACCATCTTTACACCCCAAGGACCAATCCCCCTTGGTATTGGTGTATGATCTTTTTAATGTAATACTGCATGTGGTTTGCCAATATTTTGTTGAGGATCTTAGTGTCTGTGTTCATAAGCAATATTGGCCTGAAGTTTTCTTTCTTTGTTGTGTCTTTATCTGGTTTTAGGATTAGGATGATGCTGGCTTCATAAAATATTTGGGACTCTTCCCTCTTCCTAGAATTTATAGAATAATGTGAGAAGGATAGGGGTTAGTTCTTCCTTAAATGTTTTCTAAAATTCTTCTGTGAAACCATCCCGTCCAGTGCTTTGTGTGCTGAGAGTGTTTTGACTACTGCTTTGATTTCATCAGCTGTCACTGGTCTGTTCAGGCTTTTTGATTCTTCTACATTCAGTTATGGAACATTATGTGTTTCTAGAAATTTGTCCATATCACCTAGGTTTTCAAATTTCTTGGCATATATTACTTTGTAGTAATTTTATAATCTCTTGTATTTCTGTAGTATTGATTGTAATTTTTTTCTCTTTCATTTCTGATTTTGTTTATTTGGGTACTCTCCCTTTTTTTTTTCTTGATGAGTCTTAATGAAGGCTTTTTAATTTTGTTTTTCTTTTAAAAAACAGGCTCCTGGGTTTATTGATCCTTAGAATTGTTTCTTTAATCTCTGTGTTATTTAATTCTGCTCTGATCTTAGTTATTTCTTTCCTTCCACTTGCTCTGGGCTGTCTTTGTTGTTGTTCCTCACGTTCTTGTAGATGTTGGGTTAGGTTGTTTATTTGAAATGTTTCTATCTTTTTTAGGTAAGCCTGTATTGAACTTCCCCCTCAGGACAGCCTTTGCTGTGTCTCATAAGTTTTGGATGGTTGTGAGCTTGTTTTTATTTGTTTCCAGAAACTTTTTGATTTCTTCCTTGATCTCATTCTTTTTTTTTTTTTATTTGGTTACTTTTCAAGTACATTTTTTTTTTCCTCTTCCCCCCCCCGCCCGGTCTCCCCCTCCCTCCCGTTCCCCCCCCCCCCCAGTCCTCATCTCTGTGTCATTCATACTTGTTCCTCAAAATCCCTCCCCCCTTTTTCCCCTTAAGTTCCCTTCCCTCTCCCCTCTGGTCGCTGCCCACTTGTTCTCTATTTCAGCGTCTTTGTTTTTATTCTGTTTGCTTGTTTGTTTTATTCTTTAGCTTCCTGTCAAAGGTGAGATCATATGGTATTTGTCCTTCAATGCCTGGCCTATTTCACTCAGCATAATGCTTTCCAGTTCCATCCATGTTGTTGCAAAAGGTAGTCTCATTCTTGATCCATTCATTGTTTAATAGCATGGTATTCAATCTCCATGGGTTTGAGTGTTTTTGACTTTTTTCCTTGAGGTTGGTTTCTAGTTTCAGTCCCTTGAGGTCCAAGAAAATGTTTGATATGATTTCAATTTTCTTGAATTTTTGAGGCTTTTTTTGCGTGTATAATGTGGTCTATTTTTGAAAATTTTCCACGTGCTTTTGAAAAGAATGTGTATTTTGCTTCTTTGGGATGAAAGGTTTTATATATACAATGTTAAGCCCATCTGATACAGGATATTGTTCAATGCCACAATATCTTTGATGATATTTTGTTTGTAAGATCTATTCATTTTTGACAATGGGGTGTTAAAATCACCTAGTATAAGTGTGTTTCTGTCCATATTCTTCTTGAAGTCCTCCAAGATTTTCCTTTCATATTTTGGTGCTCCATGTTAGGTGTATATATTTCTACAATTTTTATGTTTTCTTGATGGATTCTTCCCTTGAGTATTACAAAGTGTCCTTCTGGGTCTCTTTTTATGACCTTTTTTTTTTTGAAGTCTATTTTGCCTGACATAAGTATTGTTACCCCGGCTTTTTTGTTCCTGTCCATTTGGGTGGAATATTCTTTTCCAACTATTCACTTTCAGTCTGTGTAGTTCTTTTTTTTCTGATGTGGGTCTCTTGTAGGCAATATATGTGTGGATCATGTTTTTTAATCTATTCAGTTACTGTATGTCTTTTAATTGGAGCATGTAATCCATAAACATTTAAGATTATTATTAACTGGTGCATATTCATTGCCATTTTATCCCCTTTGTACATGTGTTCCTCTCTCACTCTTTTTCTTATCTTGTTATTGCAGTCCCTTTAGCATATCTTAAAATGCTGGTTTGGTGGAAGAATATTCTTTCAGCCTTCTTTTTTCCTGGAAACTCTTTATTTTGCCTTCCATTTTAATTGAGAGCTTCGCTGGGTGAGTAGTCTTGGATGCAGGCCTTTGCTTTTCATTACCTGGAGTATTTTTTGTCACTCTCTCCTGACCTGTAGTTTGTCTGTTGAGAAATCAGCTGCTAGCCTTATTGGAGTTTTCTTGGATATTACTTCTTATTTCTCCCTTGCTGCATTTAAGATTCTTTCTTTTAAAAAAATTGGCGTTTTAATTATGATGTGTCTTGGAGTAGGCCTCTTTGGGTTCATCTTGATTGGGACCCTATCTGCTTCCTGTATTTGCTTGATTTTTCCCCTCTTCAGGTTTGGAAAGAAGTCTTCTGTCATTATTTTTTCAAATAAAGTTTCTGTCCCTTGCTCTTGTTCTTCTTCTGGTATTCCTATGGTTCGAATGTTGTTTGACATTTGTTGTCTTGCAGTTCCCTTAAGCTATTATTTTTTTTTTAGGTTTTTTTTTTTTTTTCATGAAGCTGCTATACCTGGGTATTTCTTTCTGCCTTGTCTTCCACCTCCCTAATTGGTCCTCTGCTTCATCTAGCCTGCTTGTAAATCCTTTTAGTGTGTTTTTTATTTCCAAAATTATACTGTTCATTTCTTCTTTTTTTTTTTTGTTTACAGTTTCTATTTCCTTTTTCATACCGTTGTAGTTTTCACTCAGTTCCTTGTAGTTGTCAGTGAGTTTTTGGAGCATCTTTATAATCATACTTTGAATTCTATATCTGATAGTTTGCTTGCTTCCATTACCTTTAGCTCTTTTATTGGGGGGTATTTCATTCCTTTTGATTGCAGTTTCTTTCTTTGTCTACCTATTTTTGGTGACTCTTTTGGTTTGTTTCTGTGCTTCTTGATGCTCTGCTCTGCTACCTCTCTTTGTAGGGTGAACTTCTATGGTAGGAGTTCTAGGGATTCAGTGGTGTGGTCTCTTTGATATCCTTGTCTGGATGCCCTAGGTTTTTTCCCTTTCTTCCATTTGTGTAGGCTTCCTTGTTGTACTTGGGTTTTACCTGTTGGTGGTTCCTTTATTAGTGGATTCACTTCTCCAGTGGGTTTACTGATGTTCACAACTCCCACCTTGTCTTATTTTTGATCAGTGGCAGGGTGAGGGCAAAATGGATTAAGGCAGCAGGAGAGTATATAAATAGGATTTAAAGTACCAACAAGTAGAGCACAGATAGGAGGTCCTTTGAAGAAGACAGCAATAACCATGATATTTTACCCAACTAGCTACTTTTTATAAAATGTGAAAAAAAGGATAAGTCTCTTATTAAAGGGGAGAAGGAATGTGAGCTGAACCCAGAAAGCAGAGCACTTGTGTGAGGTTAGATGATGAGATATAGTGAGAGTAAAGAATAGAAAACAGGCGTAGTATGGGAGATAATAGAGTTAACCACAATAGTAAGAAAGCTCAGGAAGATAGTGAAATGGGCTAAGATCAGGGAGGAGTGCTGTGTAGTATTTACAACGATGTGGAACAACAATCATATGACAGAATCTATAAAATCTGAATAACAATAATAGAAAGTATATGTTCAAAAGTAGTATGCTATTGGAACATGACTGAAGTGAAAGAAGCAAAATTAAAATGAAATGTGAAAGGGAAAACAAAGAAAACCAGTTAAACCACAATGAGATACCACTTTACACCAGTCAGGATGGCTATCATAAACAAAGCAACAAACAACAAATGTTGGAGGGGTTGTGGGGAAACGGGGTCCTTAGTTCACTGTTGGTGGGAGTGCAGACTGGTACAACCATTATGGAAAACAGTATGGATTTTTCTCAGAAAAATAAAAATCGACCTGCCTTTTGACCCAGCAATTCCACTGCTAGGATTATATCCTAAGAATCCTAAAACATCAATATCAAAGAACCTATGCACCACAATGTTCATAGCAGCACAATTTACAATAGCCAAGAGTTGGAAGCAACCTAGGTGCCCATCAGTAAATGAATGGATCCAAAAATTGTGGTACATATACACAATGGAATTCTATGCTGCAGAGAGAAAGAAGGAGCTACTACCCTTTGCAACAACATGGATGGAACTGGAAAGCATTATGCTGAGTGAAATAGGCCAGGTGCTGAAAGACAAATACCATATGATCTCACCTTTAACAGGAAGCTAAACAACAAAACAAACAAGTAAGCAGAAAAAAAAACCCAAAAAACAAAGACACTGAAATAGAGAACAAGGGGATAGTGACCAGAGGGGGAGAAGGAAGGGAAGTTAAGGGGAAAAAGGGGGAGGGATTTGGAGGAACAAATAGGAAGGACACAGGGACGAGAACTAAGGGGGGGGAGGAAATGGGAGGGAGGTGGGGAGCAAGGGGCGGGGGAGGCTGGGATGGGAAAAATAGACAAAAAACTGTACTTGAAAAATAACTAAATAAAATTTAAAAAAAAAAGAATTCTGCCTTCAAAAAAAAAAAAAAAAGAAAACCAGTTAAACATGCAATTAAACAAAAAAAAAACAAAAAATTAAATACAAAGAAGAAAATAAAAATAATAAAATTAAAGAAAGAAATAATACAAATAAAATATAAAATGCAAGTTCTGTAGGATAGCAAAGTGAAATGTGTCTCACTTTCTCAGTTGTTAGCTTTACCCTTATAATACCTCTCTGGATGTCTCTGGTCCTTTCACAGCTCCAGGTCTTATTGTCTTATACTTCGGGGGTGGGGGGCAGGAATACTCCTGCCTACTTTAAACCTGACAAGGGCGTTCTGCTTGTCTTCCTGGATCCTGCAGGCAGAGGGTGGCTAGGCTTTGCTTTTCTTCCATCCTGTGGCTTTTTGAGGATTGAGGCCAGGTCTGCGCTTCAATATTCACAGTTGCCCAGACTCCAGCCCATGTCCTCTGTGCACTGTCAGCTCCCACTGTCTATCTATGCCAGATTGGCACCTTTAAGCCACCAATTGTGCCAGCTGTGAGGTGCACTAATGAATAGCAACTCACATTCCACCTCCTCCTCCGTCTTTGCTGGCCTAGGTGCTGTGCACTCTCAAAGTCTCTTCAGGGCAGTTCAGCTCCCCCATTAAATTAAGTCTCTCTAGGGACTGCTAACTCCCTGAGCCCTGCTGCCTTCCTCTGAATAGTGAAAATCCCCTTGTTTAAACCCACCATTCTTAACAAGAACCCAGCTTTTCACTCAGCCCAACTTTCTGACTAGTCTGGGGACTCTCTGGGTCAGGGTCTGACATGGCCCAACTCTTCTACCTTCTCCAGGTGTTACCCAGCACCCCAATTTCTCTGGTAATGATGTAGCTGGCATCCACAGTCCCAGTGGGTAAACACCACCTCTGTGCATCTCCCACTTTTTCTTTATTCACCCCCCCCCAGTGACTTCAAGCATTCAGGTCCATCCTGGTGCCATGGTGTCTTCCCTGCTCTGGTAGGGGAGGGAGCTGCTGATCCAGTTTTTCTCCAAAGCTCTTCTTGCAGCCACTGACCCTGGCATCATACAGCCTGTAATGTCAGTCTCAGGACTGCAGCAGCCTTGGTCCCCGCACCAGTCACAAGAATCTTAACATCCCAACGAAATCTCCTTACCATCTGCTTTTCAACATCCTCTACAGTTTTGGCCTCCAAACTTCATATAAGCTGGGATTCTGTTGGCTGTTTACTCTGTTCCTCAGAAGATCAGCTAGGTGTTCCAGCTGAGTGCAGGAAGAAGTGGGTTCCACTCCCACCTACCTCATCACCATCTTCACCACATCCAATTTTTTTTATATTTTTAGATGTTATTTTATTTATTTCTGCACTGATCCTTATTATTTCCTTTATTCTACTCATTTTGGGTTTTGTTTTTGGTTCTTTATCAAGTTCTTTTAAGTGTAATTAGATTGTTTATTGAGATTCTTCTTGTTTCTTAAGGTAGGCCTGTAATGCTATAAATTTTTCTTGTAGGACTGCTTTAGCTGCATTTTATAAATTTTCTGTTTTTGTGTTCTTATTTTATTTTGTTTCAAAGTATTCTTCAATTTCCTCCTAGATCTCGTTAATTCACTCTGTTTTTTTAAAATTTTCACTGTATTTTTCCATGACCATTTAGTCCCAATTTTTCCTCTACACCCAACAATCACCATACTGTTGTCCATAAGTCATTTTTCATTTTTGCTTAATGTCTCCACTCCCTACTCTCTTCCCACCTTATCTGTCATCTTGCTTTATATCTATGAGACTGTCTCTATTTTGCTTGTTAGTTGAGTTTGTTCATTACATTCCACACATGAGTGAAATCATATGGTATTTGTCTCTTTCTGACTAGCTTATTTCACTTAGCATAATGTTGTCTAGGTCCATCCATAATGTCACTAAGAGTAAAATTTTCTTTTTTATATAGATGAGTAGTATTCAATTGTGTAGATGTCCCATACTTGTTTTATCTATTCATCTATGAAGAACACTTAGACTGCTTTCAAATCTTGGAGATTGTAAATAAAGCTGCAATGAACTTAGGGGTGCTTATGTTCTTTCAAATTAGTGTTTCGGGTTCCTTCATATATATTCCCAGAAGTGGAATAGCTGGGTCAAAAGGCAGATTCATTTTTAATTTTTTGAGTTATCTTCATACTGCTTTCTACAGTGGCTGCACCAGTCTGCATTCCCACTAACAGTGCAAAAAGGTTGCACTTTCTCCACATCTTTACCACCACTCATGACTTGTTTATTTATTGGTGATAGTCATCCTGACAGCTGTGAGATGATATTTCATTGTTATTTCAATTTGCATTTCTCTGGTGATTTAGTGACATTGAGCATCTTTTCATACGTCTGTTGACCATCTGTATGTCCCCTTTGGAGAAGGGGCTACTCATGTCCTTTGCCCATTTTTTTAAATTGAATTGGGTTTTTTGTGTGTTGACTTTGGAAAGTTCTTTATAAAATTTGGATTTATCAAATCCAAACTCCTTATCAAACCCATCAGATATATTGGCCAATATGTTCTCCCATTCTGTGGGTTGTCTTTTAATTGTGTTGATAAAGTTCTTTTGTTTGCCTTGCCTGAGGAGATATATCTGATAAAATATTGCTATAAGCAATATCTCAAATTTTGCTTCTTAAGATTTCTTCTATGCATTTTCTTGTTTTAGTCTAGCATTTAAATCTTTAATATATTTTGAATTTACTCTTGTTTGTGGTGTAAGAAAGTGGTCTAGTTTCATTTTTCTGCACATATCTGTCCAATTTTCTCAACAACATTTATTGAATAAACTATTGTTAACTCATTGTATGTTCTTACTTCCTCTGTTGAAAATTAATTGACTGTAAGTTGTGGTTTTATTTCTGGGCTCTCTATTCTCTTTCATTGATCTATGTGTCTGGGTTTGTTTCTTTGTTTGTTTGTTTGTTTTCCAGTATCATGCTGCTTTGACTTCTATGGCCTTATACTATAGTTTTCTATTTGGTACTGTTGTGACCATTCAAACTGAGTTTCACCCTCTTGGTACCTTTAAAGCACATGATCCAGCTATTTGTATTAAATAAATTAGGTTTTTATTAACAGGGTTTCAACCTTCAGGGGGCTGAAAGCACTCCTGCTCTGAGCCCTTCTGTACCCCAAGACCTAGAACTTTCCTTGTTCCCCAAAAGACTAGAAGCTAAAATCATGTCCACAGGTCCCCCTTTTCCTTATCTGTCCTTAAGTTGGTCACACCAAAGATCTCCATCCTCTTCGGAATGTGCACTTGTGGGTTTCAAAGTCACCATCTTCTTGCAACAGTTCTTTCTTTTAGGATCTATGGTGTGCTACTCTTTCTCCATGTAGTGGTCTAGGAACCATGTACCATGCCTAGAATCTCAATAATAGTGTCCAAGATGCTGGAACCCAGGGAGGCAAATGTCCCAGCATGGGACCCTGCCTCCAAGTGTGGGCTCCCATCCATGTGGAGTCTAAGCCCTAGGAGGCACATATCCCAGCATAGAACTCTGCCTCCAGGAGTGGGCACCCATACCTAGAGCAACTTTTCCATACCTAGAGCATGAGAGAGAGAGAGAGAGCACAAGCCTTTCTGCTTTTAAGTCCCACTCCCTTAAAAAAATCTCCAAAATAAATAGCATTGCCTTCTTCTACCAAGCCAGACCAGTTTCAGAATATCCCACTCAAGGAGGCTGAAGATGGCAGCAAGGTAGGAGGGAGCAGATTCCTCCTGCCCCTATACATGGGAGCAAAACCTAGCCAATCCACAGAGAAACAGAGCAAACAGCCAACAGTACCCCAGCATATATGAAGATAGAAGACCAAAAATTGTAGAGGACATTGAAAAATCAGATGCTAAGGAGAGTGCTTCAGGACAATAAGGTCTCTGGGACCAGCACAGGGACCAGGGTGGCTGCAGACCCAGGCCTGGCACCCACCACATCTGCTGCAGGGTTCTTGTGAGAGAGACAGGTCAATGGATCCCTGTCTTGCCAAACAAGGTTTGAGTAGCACCAAGAGAGACCTAGTTGCTTGAAGTCATAGAGATGGGAATAAGGATTAAGTGGCAAATACATAAAGTCTGTGAGCACCCATAGGGTGCTCACCCATGTGGATGCCAGTTAGGGAGACTTGAAAGTAAGGCTGTGATGGGCCCTGACCCAGATAGTCCCCAGTCTGGCTGGAGGATTGGGCTGTGTGAGAGGCCAGGCCTCTGTATGGAAAGGCAGGCTTGAGTAGGAGAAACTTCTCAAAAAGAAAAAGTGAAAAAGTTCTCCTGCAGCAGCCACTCTGGCCTCTTCCCTACCCAGATGTGTGGCACACCCTAGGTGACAAAGAAGGCCCTGCACACATTCCCATAACCCTGGGAAGAGAGCGTGCCTAAACCTGAGGGACCAGAGGCAGCCTGGCCTAGCACGCATGCTTGACACCTGGGGAGAGTACCCTCTGAGGAAGGCCATGAGCCCACACCCAAAGCCTCAGGTAGAGGACCATGAGCCCACACCCATAGCACTGGGGAGAGTAAACTCTGAGGAAGGCCTGGCAACTATACACAAAGCCCCAGGGTGAGGGTCCCCTGTGGAACCTGAAGGACCAGAAGCTGCTGGGGAGTTAGGCTGGAGGATGATTAAGTGTGGATCAGGAAGAAAGAAAAACTAAACCAATTGCCCTCAGCCTGCTGCAGCCAGGAAGACAAGCAGAACTGGTTTGGCTAGTTTGAAGCCAGCAGAGGCTTTTTTTTTTTTAAGTAATTCTTTATTTTTTTATTATTTTTTTTAAATTTTTAACTAGTTTTTACTCTCCTTCCTTCTTCTTTCTTGTTTTATTGCTTCTTCCTTTCTTTCCTATTTCATCTCTTCTTTCACCCTCCCTCTTTTTTTAAAAAAAATATTTTCCACAAATGAGAAAACAAAATACAAACATAGAACTGTGAAAAGACCAGATTTGGGCCCCAAGAGGAGCCATCCCAACAGCTGATATAGTGAGACAAATTTCACTTTGCCACTATAGAGAACCTACAAATTATTACATAACTGTATTATTATTTTTCATTATTCTTACATTATTTATTTTATTAGTATTTTTGTATTTCTCTCCTTTCTGTTTAGTCTTCTTTGCTTGGTTGGTTAAATTGTATTGTTTGACAGGTTTTATTTGTTCTCTCTTTGATAGATATTGTTAATTTACTTGTATTCCATTAGCACACTACTCAAGGTCCTATACTTTCTACTCTTCTTATCCAGATCACACAGATTCTGTCATAAGATTGTTGCTTCATTATTATTGTAAATAATAGCCATTCCACACAGTTGTAAAAACTACACAGTACCCCTCCAAAATCTTAGACCAAGTCACAGTTTCCTGAACTCTATTACTGTTGTGCTTAACTCTATTCTCTCACAAACTACACCTATTTTCTAACCTTTACTCTCACTTTACCACAGAATCTGACCTCCCACAACTTGTTTTCTAGATCCAAGTCACAATCCTTCCTTCCCCAACAAGAGTCTTATCTTCTTTCCACCCTTTCTAAAAAGTGGATAGTTGGGTAGAATATCACAGTTAACACTACACATAGCAAAATGATCTCCTTTCTCTTCTCTACCCACTGCTACTGTAAATATCATAGAATACTCTCACTTTTTTCAACCGTTTTGCTTTCCCCCTCCAACTGATCACACACACACACAAAAGAGTAGATGGGAGTTGTGAACACCAGGATACCCTCTGGAAGAGGAAACCCAACAACAAAGGAACCACCATCAGATAATAACAGAAAAAGTTGAAGGAGAGAGTGGAAGCCACACTAACTTCAAACCAGGACCTACCTGGAAATACAACTAAACAGTGGAGAAATTTTGTGGAACAAACACCTGAACACAAGTAAGAGAGAATCTTCAAAACCTTACACACAGGGAAGCATCAGCTTCAACACAACCTGTCCACACCAGCAAAACAAAATACAAGAGGTGGTGGACAGAGTGACCATCAGTTAACCAACTGGTGGGAAAGACCCTCCAAAGAAAGACCCAACAGCAACTAAAACACAAAGACAAACACAGAGCCAACATAAATGACAGCCCAAGACCACTGAGCTCAGGAGATCAAAGAGACAGGACCAATTAATATCAGAGGTATTCTATCATACAAGTTCACACCATAAACCCCGGGAGTCAGAACAGACCAATTTAAGGAGCTGAAACTAATAAGAAGAGTCTCACAGACAATGGGAAGACAAAGAACAAATCCCGAATGAAAGGAAAGGAGGAAGCTTCAGAAAGAATAGTAAATGAAATAGAGACAAATCAACTATTAGATACTGAGTTCAAAGCAATGCTTATCAGGAAGCTCAAAGAGCTCACAGAGAATTACCAGAAACTACAGGGAAACTATGATGAACTCATACCAAACTATGAAAAACATGAAAAAGGAAATAGAAACTATCAACAAGGGCCAAGAGGAAATGAAGAATACAATTTCTGACCTGAAGAATACAGTAGAATAAATCAAAAGCAGGATTGATGAAGCAGAAGATCAGATCCCTGAGCTGTAGAACAAGGTAAAAAAACACCCAGAAAACCCAAGAAAAGTAAAAGAGGCTAAGAAAGAATGAAGATGAATTAAAGGAAATGCAGGACAATATGAAATGTAATAATATTCATACAATAGGGATACCAGAAGGAGAAGGAGAAGAGCAAGGAATACAAAACCTGTTTAAAAGAAATGATGGAAAACTTCCCTAACTTGATGAGAGAAAAAGTCACACAAATCCAGGAAACACAGAGAGTCCCAATCAAGAGGAACCCAAATATGCCCACTTCAAGACATATCATAATTAAAATGGGAAAATTCCAAGACAAAGAGAATCTTAAATGCAACACAGAGAAACAGGAAGTAACATACAAGGGATCCCGATAAAGTTAGCTGCTGACTTTTTCATGAAAATACTGCAAACAAGAAGAGAATGGCAAGAATTATTCCAAAGTAATGAGAACCAGAGGCCTGCAACCAAGGATACTTTACCCAGCAACGCTCTCAATCAAGATAGAAGGCCAAATAAAGAGCCTCCAAGACAAAAGAAGTCTAAAAGAATACACCTTCACCAAACCAGCTCTGCAAGAAATACTAAAAGCATGGCTTTAAGGAAAGGAAGTAAAACAGAGAGACAAAGAGAAACACAGGTATAAAGATGGCAATGAATAAGTACCTATCAATAATAACCTTAAACCTAAATGGATTAAATGCTTCAATCAAAAGTGATAAAATAGCTGAGTGGATAAGAAATCATAACCCACACATGTGCTGCCTACAAGAGACCCACCTCAGGAAAAAAGACCTACAAAGACTGAAAGTGAAAAGGTGGGAACAAATTTTCTAAGCAAACAAACATGAAAAAAAGTGCCAGGGTAGCAACACTCATATCACACAAATTAGACTTCCAAAAAGCCATAAAGAGAGACACAAAAGCTCACTTCATAATAATCAAAGGAAGAATTAACCAAGAAGACATAAACATTGTAAATAAATACACACCCAACATAGGAGAGCCAAAATACATAAAGAAAATCATGGAGGACTTCAAGAAAGATGTTGACAGCAACACAATTATCCCCAACAGTGGGGATTTTAACACCCCACCGTCAAAAATGGACAGATCTTCCAAATAAAATATCAACAAAGATATTGTGGGATTGAACAATGGCTTAGATCAAATGGACTTTACTGATGTATATAGGGCCCTTCATCCCAAAGAAGCAAAATATGCATTCTTTTCTAATACACATGGATCATTCTCAAAAATAGACCACATGATAGGACACAAAACTAGCCTCAAAAATTTCAGAAAATTAAAATCATATCAAGTATTTTTTCTGACCACAAGAAACTGAAACAGAAACCAATCCCAAGGGAAAAAAACCCAAAACAGTCAAAATCATGGAGACTGAATAGAATGCTATTAAACAATGAATGGGTCAAAAATAAAATTAGGGAAGAAATCAAAAAGTTTCTGGAAACAAATGAAAATGAACTCACAACAACCCAACACTTATGGGAAAGAGCAAAGACAGCCTGAGAGGGAAGTTCATAGTGATACAGGCCTACCTAAAAAAGACAGAAACATTTCAGATAAAGAATCTAACCCTACACCTACAAGGACTGGAGGAACAACAGCAAAGACATCCCAGAGCAAGTAGAAGGAAGGAAATAACCAAGATCAGAGAAGAAGTAAAAGACATAGAGAGGAAAAGCACAATTACAAGGATCAATAAATCCAGGAGCTGGTTCTTTAAAAAAATAAACAAAATTGACAAGACTTAAGCAAGCTCATCAAGAAAAAAGATAGAGGACCCAAATAAACACAATCAGAAATGAAACAGGAGAGATTAAAATTGATGCCCCAGAAATACAAGGAAATTTTAAAACCTAGGTGAAATGGACAAATTTCTAGAAAAATATAACCTTCCAAATCTCAATGAAGAAGAAGCAGAAACACTATACAAACCAATTAACAGCAGATGAAATAGAAGCAGTAATCGAAACAACTCCCAACACACAGAAACCCTGGACTGGATGGTTTCACAGGAACATTCTACAAAGCATTTAAGGAAGAGCTACCCCTATCCTTCACAGACTATTCCAAAAAATCCAAAATGATGGAAGATTCCCAAACTCTTTTTATGAAGCCAACATCATCCTAATCCCAAAACCAAATAAAGACATAACAAAGAAGGAAAAATCAGACTAATATCGCTGATGAACATACACGCTAAAATACTCAAGAAAATATTGGCAAACCATATCCAACAATACATTTAAAAGATCATGCACCATGACCAAGTGGGATTCATCCCAGGGATGCAAGGATGGTTCAATATTTGTAAATCAGTAAATGTAATACATCACATAAACAAAAGCAAAGACAAAAATCACATGATCATATCAATAGATGAGGGAAAAGCTTTTGATAAGGTACAACACCCATTTATAGTAAAAACACTGAGAAAAGTGAGAATAGAGGGAGCATTCCTCAATATAATAAAGGCCATATATGAGAGACCTGCAGCCAACATCATACTCAATGGGCAAAAACTAAAACCTTTTCCACTAAGATCAAGAACAAGACAAGGTTGTCCACTTTCACCATTTCTATTCAGTTATAGTCTTGGAAGTCCTAGCCACAGCGATAAGACAATAAAAGGAAATAAAAGGCATCCAAATCAGAAAGGAGGAAACATAACTGTCACCGTTTGCACATGACATGACAGCCAGTGCCCATGGAAAATTTTATAGACTCCACCCAAAAACTGCTTGACCTGATGAATGAATCTGACAAAACAGTAGGATACAAAGTCAATATCCAGAAATCGAAGGCATTTTTGTATACTATCAATGAAACAGCAAAGCATAAATCAAGAAAAAAATCCCATCTGATATAGCAAAAAGAAAAATAAAATACCTAGGAATAAAGCTAACCAACGAGAAAAAAGACCTGTATGCAGAAAACTACACAACACTGAATAAAGAAATCAAGGAAGACACAAAAAAATGACAACATATACCATGTTCATGGATTGGAAGAATTAGCTTCATCAAAATGTCCATACTACCCAAAGCAATTTACAGACTCAATGCAATCCCTATCACAGCACCAATGGCATATTTCACAGACATAGAACAAACACTTCAAAAATTTATATGGAACTATAAACAACCCCAAATAGCAGCTGCAATTTTGAGAAAGAAGAACAAAGTAGGAGGGATAACAATACCTGATACTAAACTATTACAGGGCCACAGTAATCAAAACAGCTTGGTACTGGCATGAAAACAGGCACATAGACCAATGGAAGAGAACAGAGAGCCCAGACATAAACCCAAGTCTCTATGATCAATTAGTATTCAACAAAGGGGCAGCAACATAGAATGGAGTAAAAATTGCCTCTCAACAAATGGTGTTGGGAGAACTGCACAGCTATGTGCAAGAAAATTGAAACTTGAGCACCAACTTACACCATACACCAAAATAAATTCAAGGTGGATAAAAGACTTAAATATAAGCCGTGGCACCATTAAAGTCCTAGAGGAGAACATTGGCAGGAAAATCTCAGATATTTCACGCAGCAACATTTTTATTGATATGTCCCCTAGAGCAAGGAATATAAAGGAAAGAATAAACAAATGGTATCTCATCAAAATAAAAAGCTTCTGCATGGCTAAACAGTATTAAAATAAAAAGAGAACCAATTGTATTGGAAAACATATTTGCCAATGATACCTCAGACAAGGGTTTAATCTCCAAAATATACAAAGAACTTACATGACTCCACTCTAAGAAGACAAGCAACCCAATTAAAAAGTGGGCAAAGGACTTGAACAGACATTTCTCCAAGGAGGACATAGAGGATCCAGAGACACATGAAAAGATACTCAATATTGCTAGCTATCAGAGTGATGCAAATTAATACTGCAATGAGATACCAGTTTACACTGATCAGAATGGCCATCATAAACAAAGCAACAAACAACAAGTGTTGGAGAGGTTGTGGAGAAAAGGGGACCCTAGTTCACTCTTGGTGAGATTGCAGACTGGTACAACCACTATGGAAAACAGTATGTAATTTTCTAAGAAAACTACAAATGGACTTGCCTTTTGACCCAGCAATTCCACTGCTAGGATTTTATCCTAAGAACTCTGAAACACCATTTCAAAAGAACCTATGCACCCCAACATTCACAGCAGCACAATTTACAATAGCCAAGAGATGGAAGCAATGTAGGTTCCCTTCAGTCAATGAATGGATCCAAATCTATGGTACATTTACACAATGGAATTCTATGCAGCAGAAAGAAAGAAGGATCTCCTACTTTTTGCAACAGCATTGATGTAAGTAGAAAGCATTATGCTGAGTAAAATAAGCCAGGTGTTGATAAACAAATACCGTATGATCTCACCTTTAACAGGAAGCTAAACAACAAAACAAAGAAGCAAGCAAAATGTAACCAAATACACTGAAATAGAGAACAAGCTGACAGTGACCAGAGGGGAGAGGGGAAGGAATTTCAGGGGAAAAGGGGAAGGGTTTACAAGAAAAAGCATAAAGGACACATGGACAAAAACTAAGGGGGGTGGAAATGTAAGGAAGGTGGGGATCACTGGGGGGGCAAGCTGGGATGCAAGTAAAAGACAGAAAACTGTACTTGAACACAATTAAAATAAATACATTTTTAAAATAATTATACCTCTGCACTGTTGGTGGAAATGCAGGCTGGTGGAGCCACTGTGGAGAACAGTGTAGAGGTTTTTTAAAAAACTAAAAATGAAACTGTCTTATCACCCAGCAATCCCATTTCTGGATTTATAGCCAAATAAACCTGTAAAACTAATTTGAAAATATATATGTACCTCTATGTTTATGGCAGTGTTCTTTACAATAGTCAATATCTGTATACAACCCAGATCCCCATCAGTAGATCAGTGGATTGAAAAGATGTGGTACAGTTACACAGTGGAATACTACATGGATGAATCTGGAAAACTTTATGCTAAGTAAAATTAGCTAGTCAGAGAAAGATAAACACCATATAATCTCACTCATATGTGGAATCTAGCAAACAAAATGAAATGTAGAACAAAACAGAAACAGAAGCATGGATATATGGAACAGACTGACAACTGACAAAGGGGAGACATTGGGGAGCTGGATGAAAGAAAGTGAGGGGATTATCCAAAGAACATGTATTCATAATCCATAGACACAGACAGCAGTGTGGTGAAAGCTGGAAGGAAGGGGAGCACTGCGTGGAGGTGGGCAAAGTGGGGACAACAAAGACATCTGTAATAGTGTCTACAATAAAAATAAAGTTAAAAAATTTTTAAAATCCTCAATGAGATATCAGCACATGCCTGTCAGAATGCCTATCATCAATTAATCAACACACTAGCACTGGTGAGGATATGGAGAAAAGGGAATCTTTGTACACTGTTGGTGGGATTGCAGACTGCTACAGCCACTGTTGAAAACAGTATGGAGTTTCCTCAGAAAAATTTAAAAATGGAACTGCCCATTGACCCAGTGATTCCACTTTTGGATACATGAATTTGAATAATATATGCACCCCTATATTCATTGTAGTACCATTTACAGTAGTCAACATGTGGAAACAGCTCAAGAGCCCATCAATATATGAGTGGTAAAAAAGCTGTGGTACATTACACAAATGTGGTACATTTTCACAACCACAATGAAAGATGGAAATCTTACCTTTTGTGACAGCATAGATGGACCTGGAGAATATGCTAACTGAAATAAGCCAGTGAGAGAAAGACAAATACTGCATGATCTCACTTACATGTGGAATTTAATGAACAAAATAATTTAACAAATAAAATAGAAACAGAATCATAGATACATAGAACAGACTGACATCTGTCAGAGTGGAGGTCACCTGTCTATTCAGTGATGCAGTCAAGATCTGAACTGATTATATCCCAAGAATCCTAAAACATCAATTTCAAAGAACCCATGCACCACAATGTTCATAGCAGCACAATTTACAATAGCCAAGAGTTGGAAGCAACCTAGGTGCCCATCAGTAAATGAATGGATCAAAATATTGTGGTACATATGCACAATGGAATTCTATGCAGCAGAGAGAAAGAAGGAGCTACTAGTCTTTGCAACAACATGGATGGAACTGGAAAGCATTATGCTGAGTGAAATAGGCCAGGCATTGAAAGACAAATACCATATGATCTCACCTTTAACAGGAAGCTAAACAACAAAACAAACAAGCTAAACAACAAAACAAACAAACAAAACAGAATAAAAACAAAGACACTGAAATAGAGAACAAGTGGGCAGGGACCAGAGGGGAGAGGGAAGGGAATTCAAGAGGAAAAATGGGGAGGGATTTTAAGGAACAAGTATGAAAGACACAGGATGAGGACTGGGGGGGGGAATGGGAGGGAAGTGGGGAGATGGGGCAGGGGGGGACTGGGATGGGAGAAATAGACAAAAAAAACTGTACTTGAAAAATAACTAAATACAATTTAAAAAAAGATCTGAACTGAAGTTTGTGTCCAAAAACCATGGTGTTTTCAATCTCCAACACATCCCAGCATAGCCCAAATATACAAGGTTGGGAGGCCAAGTGAAAAAAGGGTGAAAAGACTGAGAAAATACATGTATATGAAATACATAGACATAGACAACAGTATGGTGATAACCAGAGGGAAAGGGGGTTGTGGGCAGGTGCAAGAGAGAAAGGGAGTATGAATGGGGACAGAAAGAGACTTAGGGCAATGGGTTCACAATGCAATATGCAAATGATATTTTGTTGACTCTTACACTTAAAATATGTATGGTTTTGTTAACCAATGTTATGCCCCAATAATCTCAATAAAAATGAAAAATACAATAATAAAGAGGAGTGGTGTGTGAGAAGATGGGAAAGTAAATTGGAGCCAGATTGTGGAAAACCTTGATTGCTAACCTAATATGATGAGGTATGTCCCCCCAAATTCCAGCCATTGCTAATATAATGAGAAAAGTTTGCATGACATCAGTGTAAACCTGGAAGCAAAGGAGAGTGGACTGGAATGAGCATTCATGATTAACGACAACCTCACTGTACTAGTCAGAAGGGGCAGTAGATGCCCACTGAATGAACATGTGTACTGTGTGGCCATCACATTCAATATGACTAAGTGAGAACAACAAATCTGCATTAAATTTTGCCTTAAGCTTGAACATTCCTCCACAAAAACTATTTAGATGATTCAGAAGACAGCAGTTATGTGCAAATGGTGATTGGAAGTTTCATCACAACAACATGTCTGCTCTTGCATCACATCTTGTGCAGTGTTATTTGGCAAAACATCAAGTCACTCAGGTGACTAAGGCCCTCTACAGCCTGGATTTGGCACCCTGCCACATCTGGCTTTTCCCCCAAACTCAAATCACCTTTGAAAGGAAAGATATTTCAAATCATTGATGAAATTCAGGAAAATACAAGTCAGCTGATGGAGATTTTGAGAACTGTGTGAGGTCCCAAGGTGCCTACTTTGAAGGGGACTGAGGTGTCATTGTCCTATGTATAATGTTTCTTGTATGTTGTATCTTCTTCAATAAATATCTACATTTTTCATATTACATGGATGAATACCTTCTGGACAGACCTCATATATTTGGGCTATATCAAGATGTATTGGAGATGGAAAAGACCATGGTTTTTTAACACAAACTTGATTTCAAATCTTGAGTGCATCACTGTGTAGGCAGGTGACATTTAGTAAATCATTTTTCCTAATTTTCAACATGGGAATAATTATCTGGACCTCATGTTAGTTGTGAAAATTAAATTGACTAAGGGTAGCTATTATGTGTTAGGAGAAGCACTGGTAGATTGAGAGGCAAAGATGGAGGAGATGATTATAGCCACACTTTGAAAGGTATATTCATCAGCAAAAGAAAGAGGGAACAGCACACTGCTGTTATAATTCAAGTGATAGGTTATATATCAAGTGGGGCAAAAATAGCTTTACAGTTGTTTCTGTGTAAAATCATTCAATAATTAATAAATGATACTACAAGAATAAACTCTGTTGTGCACACTTACAACTGTAAATGTACTTTTGCCCCATGATGTATGCTGATTCAAAAACTACAGCTGTCAAAGGATCTCTTACACTGATTAGATACCAAACAAGGATGGTGATACTCAAAGACTTTCTAGAATTGGAATGAATAATACCTGTGATGGATGAACTGCATGGAGAAAGGTGGGGAAATAATCAAAGAGGACTCTGTTTTTTTAACTTAACTGAACAGGAATTTTATTGGTTTTGACAGAGCCCAGAATGTTAAGAAGCAGAAAAGGTTTGTCATATGGGTGGATGAGCCAGGTTTTGAACTTCTGTGAGGAAATAGTAATTTTATGGAGAGTGAGGGAGAATAGGAGATTTGAAGGGGGGCTGGAAATGTTAAGGTAGTTCAGGCAGTTGTCAAGTTGGGAGCTTGGGTTTACCTAAAAGGCAGTAGAACCCTCCCTGGGAAAGGTACAGAAAGGAGGGTGGATGTTTTTCGGGAACAATTCAGCATGTTTGAAAATTTATTTCAAATAGGCCAGTACTATTCACAAGAGAGGAGCAGGAATTGTAGAGATCTTTTCTTTGTTCTTTCCTTTTGTCCTCTTTATTTCTATATTACATGTCTCCCAGTAACTAATGTAGAACAAGAATATAGAATTCTGCTACTATAGTAGTATGTCAGCTACATTGAAGGATTAACAGGTTTTTTTATGAGCTGGATATGAACTTAAGAATTAATGCATATTAGTTTCTAGAGGGAAAAAATGTGTTTTGAGTTCCAAACCATTAAACTTTTGGAACACATTTCATTTGTAATATGAAGACTGCCTACATTAAAATCATATTTACAGTACTCTTCCACTGTATTCAGCCATTCTATAAAGTGAGATGGTACTTAAAGTATATATGTTGGAAACCACCCTGCCTGGTTTCAGGAGCTGAAGCCCACCATGGCTAAGGCTGAGTGAGCAAACTTTGGACCATAAGGCACTAAGGAGACAGCTTATCTCCCTAGAAGGAGTACCACTTCTGCTCCTTTTTCCATAACTGGCCTCCAACACTTGATCAGTTAGCCAATGACAGGTAAGATTCCCCAAGGGGGGAACCACCTAAGACAGGTATGATCATGTGAAGCCCCAGGGAAGACTTGGGGGGCTAGGGAGAAAGGAGGTGATGGACCCTCACTCCTCTTCCTTGACAAAGCCTGAGTCCTAATTTTTTAAAATTCCTTGGTTATCTGCCTCCTTTGCCAGACTTAAGCCTGAAACAATGACAGAGGGCGGTGCAGCCCTGTGCTAGAAAGGGTGGACTCCCTGGGTGATCAGACCTAAGAAAGAATATGTAAAATCCTGTGAAGTCTGCTTTGCTAAGAATGCTTTTATTTAAATGATAAAGGTCCGAGCAGGAAATTAGTTTGTTTCCCAAAGTTTTTTTTTTACCCCTTTAGCTAATAGACCTTGACTCAGAATAGGCCCTCATAGTTGTTTGTATGCTATCTATTGTTTGATCCTTACTGCCTGACAATGATTAATAAGCTGTACCTGTATTCCTGTGCAAATTAAACTTAATAAAAGCCTGTCTAGGCAACAATCAGCACACTCTGCCCTTAAGAGAGTGGTCAGGCCAATCTGAGGCACTCCCCCCTTGAGGGAGTAGTCGTATGGTCCCTTTTCCTCCACAGGACTCAGTAGTCCATGTGAATTTGTCTCATGTCTCATCCATGACACTGCGGGCACTGTAAGCCAGTGCACACATCACATATACACAGGGAAATCATCTTTTCTCAATGTGGAAGCTTATTAGCTTCATCAGGTGGATGGCTGCTGGTCCATCTGCTCTTGATTAAGAGGTTGGTCATCCATAACTCTTGAAAGGATCGTATTAATTTACTTCATAATAGCCGTTAGTTGCTTCAGTCTTTGCCCCTAGACTGCCATGAAGAAAGAGGCCTAAGGGTTAGTAATTACCTCTCTTATCTCAGGCTTCCAGCTGCTGCCTTCTCCTAGGAAAAATCAGTTGGTAGAGGGATGCTTTGGTTTAGTGGCCATTCTACAGACCTGGGAACATATTGGGCACTTACTATCCCTTCAAAATCTCTCTATGTACAGAATGCCTTTGTAATGTCCTGATATTGGCAACCTAGTTTTCTACAGTCCTGCCTTGTCAGTTACCCAACTGGAAAGTTCCTTTGGTCACTATATGCCCTTCCTCCTGAGCAGTAGCTTTTTGTGCCACTTGAGGAGATAACTGACAATTAACTGGCAGTGGGGATCATAATAATCCTGAAGGAGAAAGCAACATGTGTTCATATGTGACTGAACCAGGGCCTTACTGATGTGGACTCTGGCCAGTCGTGTCCATGGTGTTGTGGATGCAATGAGCAAATTCACATGAACTGCCAAAGTCCTGTGGAGAAGAAGGGACAGCACAGCCACTCTCTGAGAGAGAGTGCCTCAACCCTTGCCTGGAAAGGCTTTTATTGCTTTCTAATGGTATACATCAAAGAAGTTTTTCATTCATTATGCTCAGGTTTTCTTTAGGTGATTACTTTTTATAGATAAGAAAGGAAAGGATGTTACTGATCACTTATCACAAATTAACAAGGAAAAAATATTGCAAATGCAAGGAAAAGATAAGAGTGATTGGTCCGGTTACACTCTGTCCTTGGGTGAACCAGCACAGACTTCAGGAAGTTACTTTAAATATATGCAGTAAGCATTATCTGCTTCAACTCAGGGTGAGGGGGCTTTAGCAAGAGCAAACCTCAAAGCACCCTAGATATAATGCAGGCCTGATTTCCCACAAGAAAGCCCATCCATGAGTTTGGCTCCTGTGTGCCAACTCGTACCTGTTGGTTTTCCGATAGGACTGGGCTACATTCAACATGCCAAGTGGATCAGTTCCCTATAACCTACTATTTGTAGAATAGCTATTTTCCTTCTGATGGGGTGAGTCAAAAGAGAAATACAGAATATAGAGAATTCAGAAACATTAAAGTGACTCCTGTCTAGAGATAATTTTATTTAGTTTCCTTTTTCTTCTGCTAGTTCAGCACTTCAAAATTCATGTTTAGGGAGGCAAAATAGTGCCAGAGTGTACTGATTATATATATATATATATATATATATATATATATATATATATATATATATATATATATATAAAATTTTCAAGAAAAATTCAAAAACAACAGTAGAAGGCAGAATAAAATTGAAATGATATTGTATTTTAGAAGACAGATACCAACTGATCAGGGATCCCTGGGACTCTGAAATTCCTATGCTTTAGAGGGAGTAAACAAGAAACATATGAACCAGACCACTGCCCAGCTTTAACTAGAGTTGATTGCTCCATATATCATCAACCCAGATAATTTGGAACATTGAACTATAGTTATTCTGTACATACATATTCTGTAACCAATCACTTCTACTAGATTATGATTTTGATACTTCATTCAATGTTATTCCTGAATTACCAGTATTAAGCCCAGCTACGGGGACAAAAATATACTTTGTTGCATTCAACACTGTACCTACCATATGTTAGATACTCTACTCAGCATTGGGGGATAAATTAGACATGGTCCCTCTTCACAGGATGCCTATGGTTTAGTGCACAGGTGGCAAACACAAGGCCTGCAGGCCAAATCCGGCCCATTGTATTACCTCACCCAGCACCTTGTTTCTACCTGGTGGCAGTGCTGAGCTCTCGCTTAACTATTAAGGAGTACTCACATTTATACAGTACTAAAATTACATTCAGTCATTTGAAGGCAGCCATGAGGCTGGTGTGGCCCCCAGCAAAAATGAATTTGACACCCCTGATTTAGTGGAAGAATTAGAAACAAATGCAGATTTTAATATAATGTTAGAAACACACATGAGGTGCCACAGGTGCACATAGCCCAACCTGGGAATTCAAGAATAATTGCCTAATGGACATAGCACATTAACGAACTTTGAAGGATTGTTTAGAATTATGGAGGGAAAAAAAGGTGGGAGAAGCTCCCCTGGCTGGTGTAGCTCAGTAGATTGAGCACTGGCCTGTGATCCAAAGAGACGCTGGTTCAATTCCCAGTCAGGGCATATCCCTGGGTTGAGGGCCAAGTACCCAGTAGGGTGCATGTGAGAAGCAACCACACATTGCTCTGTCTCTCCCTCTCTTTCTCCTTCTATTCCCAGCTCTAAAAAAAATTAAAATCTTTTTTAAAAGGTGGGAGAAGCTTTCTAGGCAGGGAGGACAATGTAATCAAAAGTATTAAGCAATATCAAGTGTGCAAATAACTAGAAGCAATATGAATTATTAAAATATACACTTACAGTCAACAGTGGTAAAAGACGGGGCTTAAGAGGCTACTAAAGAATCTGAGCATTATACTATATTTGTGAGGTAACTGTGTGAGATTTGAAAGCCAAGGATTACTCATTTATTATTCAGAGTCTGTAATGAATTTGATAGAAAATTATCAATAAATCTGGTCTGAAGATCTGAAATGACAGATTATGATAGCCAAGAATCAAATATATTTATATGCACACATATATACTGCTGCTTTTAGAAAATATCAGGAATGTGAACAAAGATTTATGTACAATGATATTTATGTAGCATTATTTATAAGTGGTGAAAAACTAATAACTATTTAAATGCCTAGTGGTAGGGGAATGATTAAATTTGCTGAGGTACATATATATGGTGGAGAATTATGCTATCATTAAAAAGTCATATTGTGGAAGACTGGATAATGATATGAAAGTGCCCATGAAATACAACCTGAAAAATGCAATATACAAAACAACAAATATAGTATGATCCTGATTTTAGGAAACATATATATCCTTAGATTACAGGAGATTTTTCCCTTTCTTTTTATTTTCTATGTTTTTTAAAGCTTTCTACTGTGGGCATGTATTACATGTATTCTATCAAAATGGCACTAAATATTTTAAACACCAGTGATTATCATCTTTCTGAATTTTCTTTCTTTTTTTTGTTGGGGGTCATACTCATTCAATTCCTGAGAGACAATGATCATTTGGAAAGGTTTTTATGAAAATTAACAGACTCAGTTAAAGAGTTGGTACATAGAGCCTTTAAGCTTGTTAGGGGTGTCTAAAAGAACAAGAATTGTGGGTAATAACTCAGAGGAATAAAATATGTGACCAGTCAACAACTGGAAGATATTCAGTGGAAAGTCTGAAGACTAAATAATAGAAAACTAAAGATTAAGGATATGTGATTAAATTTCAGCTGGGAAGATTTAGGACAGAGATAGTGCAAATGATGTTGGAAATACAAATTATTAAAACCTGAAGTGTGCCACCAACAAATGATTAGATATGCAGTTGTGTATGGTGCTTTTAAGTCTAGATTAGTTTACAGGTAGGGAGATAGACGAAATGACCCATGCAATCTTTTCCAGCAACAAAATCCTATCATTTCCTGTTTGAGTAGAATATAAAAAATGATGGTAACATATTTTTAAAGGGAAAATTAGCAATTAAAAGTTAATGGGAGCTGGGAATCATTTATATTTTCATCCCTATCTTTTGCCATGCCCATTGATAAAAGATTTGGATATAATCAGGGCACAATCAAGTACTATCTATTATCAGCATGTAATGATAAATGAAAATTTTTAAAACATAGTACAGTGAATACACATCCAAAATTTCTTTTCATATTACTCCTTTACTCACTCTTAAAATACACCATCCCCTAGACTTGTAGGTGATAGGATCCTGTAAATGGTGAGTCTTGGAACCAGAGCCTCAGAGGTTGGCTCAGATCCAGGGACCCATTTATATGATGTTTGTTCTGAAATCTCCCTGAAATTATAAAGCATAGCTTCTAAGCAAATCTCCTGACAACTTAATGACTTGACTCTGCAAAGTTAACAGTAACCCAGGAAGCATGTTGTAGTACTGTTATTGCTGTTGTCCAGCTAGGGAATTGTTACTGTGATTTACAGGTCTCTTTGCCTCAGACAAAGCAGAGAGCTTGAAGGAAATGCTGATCTTTGAGCAGGGGAAAAGTGTAAGTATCCAAAAGGCACATGAGGATAAGAATCCTTGTCATGTAAACTCAGAGCAGTGAGAAAATCCCCTTTATTTCTCAGGGAGTTCTGGTAATGATTAATACAGACCTGACATCTCCTTAACATGGAAAAATGCATTTTTAATTCTGAAATCAGAGCTAAAAATTGCTATGCAAACACACTTGGGAGAAGAAAGAGGGTTATGGCATGGCTCAGCCATACTGGGGTGAATGTGAAGACAGGGGGCTCTAATGGGTTACTACTTGAGATAGACACTATATTCTCTCTTCAATGATGGAGACTCAATACAGAAGCAAGGTGAGGTACTAGGAGGTTCTGGTGGACATTCCCCTTCCAATCTTGGCCCAGAGCAGCATATCAGAATCTGAGTGCACATATGTTTATGTGCATGGGAGCAGTGTATGAATGAATAAGAGTACAAGGTCATTAACTTGAAGATTATGAAGAAATATTAGAACTTATTGAGCCATCAATTATGGCAGGCATTGAACATATGTTCTCTCACCCGGTTCTTACAAAGTAGATTTTATTTCCACACTCAGAAAACTGTGGTTTAGAGAGACTAAATAGCTTGTTCAAGGTTTTAGATGTTAATGCAGTATGGAAATAAAACCATGTTTTTGGTGTGGAGTGTAGCCTAGGCTCCCAACTTAGCTTACAGCATCTCTAAACGAGATACCATTGAGTTTATGTGTACATTTAAAGTGTCAATTTGCTAACCATAATCATTTAGAGTACTTCACATTTTTTCTGACTCCTGTCATTTTTGTTGTCTTTGTTTATTATAGCAAGAGTCTTAAAAAAATGGAAGTGGACTGAGCCTCCCTGGTCCTCTGAGAGGCTCTGTCTCTGATGTTTCCAGAGTACAGCATGTCTTAAAACATCATTTTGGTCAATGTTGTTTTGTAATAACATTAATTTAAAAAAGAAAAATAAAGATCCAAGATGGCAGTGGAAGCTATACTCACCTTATCCCAAGACCAAACTGGGATTGCAACTAAATTATAGAACAATCATCTGGAATAACCAAATGAAGACTAGTTGAAGAGAAGTCTTGTAACCAAGAATTTACAGATGAAGCCACAGCAAGACTGGTAAGAAGGGCAAAGATGTGGAAAGGGCTCACCCCACTCCTACAGGTGGTGACTGAAGTTCCAGAGGAACATCCAAGCTGCAAGGGTTTGTCCTGAGAAGTTTCAGTCCTAAACCCCAAGCCAGCTCCCCAGCCCAGAGCAACAAAGCTGGAGAAAGCCCAAATAACATCTGCCCATGAAAAGCAGTAAGGATTCTGTCTGTCAGGGAGGGGTTGGAGTCTGCTAGATACAAAGGCAGAGTTTTAAAGGGATAATGCACATTTTATTTGCAACCACTCACCCTTATTTAACAGAATGGAGTCATGGGAGGATACTCTGTGTTTGTGGCTCTGGGGAGACAGCTGAAGGGAAAGCTGCCAGGATCCCTGTGCTGAGTCATACCCCCATACTACAGACTCCATCTTTCTTGGGCAAAGCATCCCTCTCCATATAGCAACAGCCTGGAGGAAAGCAACAATCCCAGCCTCTAGACTCCCTGTTGACCCATCCAGGGGAACATAGGCCCTATTGAGAAATACATCCAGAGGCTCTTTCAGTGACTGAGCCTAACTGGCAGCTGGCATACAGAGACAGGTGGAGGCATATCATGTCAGGGTGCCAGGGGACTTTTGTAGACCTGTACAAAGGTTCCTGCACCAGGTCCTGGTAAAAGCCTGCCTTGGTGTACAGCTTTGCCCTCCCTTACACACCCAGACCCAGCAGAGACAACCATAAATTGTGGATCACCTTTAGCTCCAAATAAGTTGCAAAGGGCCAGTCACAGGTAACACCATATATTGGCCTGAACCAAAGTCCCTTCCAAGAGGCCAAGAACCAACCAACACACCAAGTGACCAGCTTCAGACAACGACAGAGCACGGTCCAATGAGCTTCGCAACAAGCATGTCCAAAGGGAAATCTAGGCAGGCACCAAACCCTGTTTGAGGAGAATTATACTTCATGTGGTTAGCACCTGCAAGCAGCTTGCACACTGTGGTCAGGGTTGAGCCTGAGAGTCAGCCAGCCTATTGATTGATTGATGTGTGAATAGAACAATAGCAGTCAAGACTCAGTTACAACAGGAAGACCCACATAAGTCAAAAAAGGATATTCCTGGAGCACCCAGATCAGGTGACCAAGGAGACTACACCACTGGGCCCCAGAGAACACATACTAAATGAAGCCACCCACCAAAAACCAAGAATCATAGCAGATCTAATACATAGAAACAAACACAAAGAGACAGCCAAGATGGGGAGAGAAAGACAGAAGCCTCAAATGAATGAACAGGAGAAATCCCTGGAAAAAAGCTAAATAAATTCAGGCAAAAAATTTACATATGTAGAGTTAAAAGAAATGGTTATAAGGCTTCTCAACAGCATGGAAAAGGACATAGAGACCATAAAAAGGACAAGACAGAACTGAAAAAATACAATATCTGAAATTGAGAATATACTGGAAGGAATAAATAGTAGATTGGATGAAGCAAATGATTGAAATAGAGATGTGGAAAACAAGGTAGAAAAATCACCGAATCAGAGGAGAAAAAAAGAAAAAAGAATTTTTAAAAATGTGAATAGTATAAGGGACCTTTAATAGAACATGAAGCATAACATCTGTATCATAAGGGTACCAGAAGGAGAAGAGAGAGAAGAAAGGATTGAGAATCTATTTAAATAAATAATAACAAAAATTTCCTTAATCTGGTGAAAGAAAAAGACACACAAATCTAAAAAGTGGAAGACTCCCAAACAAGATGGACCCCAAGAGGCCCATACCAGTACACATCATAAATAAAGGGGCAAAGACTAAAGACAAAGAGAGAATTTTAAAAGCAGCAGGAGAAAAACAGTTAGTTACTTAAAGTTCCCATAAGACTGACAGGTGATTTCTCAAAACAGAATTTTCAGGTCAGAAGGGATTGGCATGAAATTTTTGAATTGATGAAAACCAATGATCTACAACCAAGACTACTTCAACCAGCAAGGTTATCATTAAAAGTTGAAGGAGAAATAAAGAGCTTCACAGACAAGAAAAAGCTATAAGTCTTTGTTACAACCAAACCAATATAACAAAAAAATTGTTAAAGGGCAAGAAGAGGGAAAAGAAGAAGGAGAAGAGGAAGAAGAAGGAGGAAGAGGAGGAGAAACATAGGTAAAAGAATAAAGTGCCAATAAATACATTCCTAGCAATAATTACTTTAAATATAAATGGCTTAAATGCTCCAATCAAAAGACATAGGGTAGCTGAATGGATAAGAAAATAAGAATCATATATCAGCTGTCTACAAGTGACCTACCTCAGAATGAAAGATACACACAGATTAAAAATAAAGAGATAAAAAGATTTTTCATGCAAATGGAAATGGAAACAAAGCTGGAGCAACAACACATATCTGACAGATTAGACTTAGAAAAGGTTATAGTGAGAAACAAGAAAAATAATGCACAATCATAAAGGAAGCAATACAAGAAGATATAACCCTTGTAAACATACAGGAACCCAACACCTGAATATGTAAGACAAATCTTGATGGACAAAAAGGAGAAATTAACAGTAAAAACCCATAGTAGGGGATTTTAACATCACATTGACATCAATGGATAGATCTCCCAGACAGAAAATTAGCAAGGAAACAGCAGCCTTATATGACACATTAAATAAGATGGATTTAATTAATATCTCTAGAGCATTTTACCCAAAAGGAGCAGAATATACATTCTTTTCAAGTGCACATGGAACATTCTCTAGAATAGAACATATATTAAGATGCTACCAGAGGGGAGAGGGAAGGGAATTTAAGGGGGAAGGGAGGAGGGATTTGGAGGAACAAATGTGAAGGACGCAGGGACGAGAGCTAGGGGGTGGAGATGAGAGGGAAGTGGGGAGCATGGGATGGGGGGCTGGGATGGGAGAAATAGACAAAAAACTGTACTTGAAAAATAACTAAATAAAAAAAAAACAAGTCTCAATAAGTTTAGGAAGATTGATCACACCAAGCATATTCTCTTTCCATCATGGTAAAAAAACTAGAAATCAACCACAAGAAAAAAACTGAAAAACACATGACATGAAGGCTAAATGACATGTTTACTAAATAACAAATGGGTTGGAGACCCAACATAGCAGAGGAATAAGTGGAAACTACACTAACTTTCTCCCAGGAACAAACTGGAATTACAACTAAATTAAAGAAAAAACATCCTGAAAAATCAACTGAATACTCGATGGAGAGAAGCCTTATAACCATGGACAGATGGAAAAAGGCACATACCATAAGACTGGTACAGAGAGCAGAGGATGTGCAAGAGAGCTGGCTGGGCTTTTATGAGCAGCAGCTGAAGTCCTGGAGGGATATTTCAGCAGCCAAAGTGTTCTCCATGAGAAGTGTGGGGTCTAAACCCCAACCTGGGCTCCCAAGCCTACAGCACCAGAACTGGAAAAGGAACCCAAATAACATGGCTGCAATAATCAGTGAGGTTTCTGCCCACCATGGAGAGATGGCTAGAGATGTAGAGAGCCTCCTAAAGGGCAAATGCACAAAATTTCATTGCCAGCCACTTACCCTAGGCTCTGGCAGAGGGAGGTCAAAATGGACTAGAGACATGTGAGGACAGTCTGTGGTGGGTTGCTCTGGGAAAAAGAACAACCACCAGGATCCCTGTGCTGAGTCATTACCTATACTGAAGGAATCATTTTTCTCAGACAGAGCACACCTCTCCAAATGGCATCAGCCAGAGGGGATGCAATAGCTCCACCCACAGAAATCATTCTCGACTAACCCTTTGGTGCTTAATTCCTGCTACTGAGGAGTACAGCTGGAAGGCTTACACTTTTTAAGCCTAATGGAAAGGCTTAAGGCACAATTGGATCTCTGGGAGCCCTGAGACTTTAGCTGACTCTCCCGTGAGCCCAGGGCTGGTAGAAGTGGGCCTTGGTGTGCAGGCTGCATCTTTCTGCACACAAACAGACCCAGCAGAAAAATCCACATGATATGGATCACTGATAACTCCAAACAGGTTGCTGGGGCCGGTCACAAGCAATGTCCAACAAAGGTCTGTACCAGAGTCTTTGTAGAACTGCTTAATATACAAAAACAAGTACAAAGAAGCAGACAAAATGGGAAGACAATGAAAAATACCCCAAATAAAAGAAAAAGAAAATTCTCTAGAATAAGAATTAGATGGAATAGAGGCAAACAATGTATCGGATAGAGAGTTCAGAGTAATGATTATAAGGATACTCAACAGCATGAAAAAAGACATAGAAATCATAAAAAAGGTCCAGTCAGAAATAAAGAATTTAATATCTCAAATAAATAATACACTGGAAGGAATAAACACTAGGTTAGATGAAGCAGAGGATTGAACAAGTGATTTGAAAGGCAAAGTAAAAAAAAAAAAACAAGCAGAGCAGCAAAAAGAAAAAAATTTTTTAGAAATTGAGGAGAGTTTAAGAAACTTTGGGATAACATGAAGAGTCACAACCTTGGCATCATGGGAATAACAGAGAAGAGAGTGAGCCAGAGATTGACAACCTATTTGAAGAAATAATGACTGAAAACGTCCCTAATCTGATGGAGGAAAAAGACATATAAGTCTAGGAAGCTCAGAAAGTACCAAACAAGTTGGGTCCAAAGAGTTCTACACCCAGACACATCATAATTAAAATGAAAAATCTTAAAAATAAGGAGAGAATCCTATCAGCCACAACAGAAAAGCAGATGGTTACCTAGAGGGGAGCACCAATTAGACTGTTAATCGGATTACTTAATGGAAACATTTCAAGGTAGAAGGGAGTGGTGGTATTAAATAGTCAAGATGATAAAAAGCAAGGACCTACCTTATCCAGCAATGCTATTATTTAAATCAAGGAGAAGTAAGGAGCTTCCCAGA
The DNA here is from genome assembly GCF_021234435.1 of Artibeus jamaicensis. Classification (NCBI taxonomy): domain Eukaryota; kingdom Metazoa; phylum Chordata; class Mammalia; order Chiroptera; family Phyllostomidae; genus Artibeus; species Artibeus jamaicensis. The sequence continues at coordinate 13,099,648 of NW_026522045.1, forward strand.
CAAGAAAAAGCTAAAGAAATTTGTTAATAGAAAACTAGTACTGCAACAAATGTTAAAGGGCTTGACAGAATAAGGAGGAGTAGGCAGGGTGGTGGGAGGAGGAATAGGAGTAGTGGTGGGAGGAGGAGGAGAAGAAGAAAAAAACAGAGAAAAATAGTCTAACAATAAAATGACACTAATGTGTATTTATCAATAGTAACCCTAAATGTAAATAGCCAAAACGCACCAACCAAAAGACATAGGGTACCTGAATGAATAAGAAAACAATACCCACATATATGCTGCCTTTAAGATACCCACCTCGTATTGAAAGATACACACAGACTAAAAATAAAGGACTGAAAAATAATATTTGATGCAAACAGAAAGGCAAAAAATGCTTGCTTAGTAATAAACATATACAACAAAATAGACTTTAAAACCAAGGCTATGGTAAGAGACAAAGAAAGACACTACATAATGATAAAAGGAACAATCTAACAAGAGGATATAACTGTATAAACATTTATGTACCCAACATGGAGGATCTAAATATGTAAATCCAATTTTGATGGACAAAAAAAAAAGGGAGAGATTGAAAGAAATACAAACATAGTCAGGTATTTTAACACCCCATTGACTTCAATGGATAGACCGTCAAGGCAGAAAATTAACAAGGAAACAGCAACCTTAAAAGACACACTATGCACTTTGAATTTATTTTTGTGTACGGTGTAAGTTGATGCTCAAGTTTCATTTTTTGCACATAGCTGTCCAGCTCTCCCAACACCATTTGTTGAAGAGGCTATTGTTACTCCATTTTATGTTGCTGCCCCCTTTGTCGAATATTAATTGACTGTAGAGACGAGTTTATTACTGGGCTCTCTGTTCTATTTCACTGGTCCATGTACCCTGGGCAAGCACACAGACACAATTGTGAAGAGATGGCTAGAGTATAGGCAGCTCTGGAGGAGACAGACTGAACCTGGGAGGATTCAAGCAGATGCACAAGGACTTGTGAGAGATGTTTGGAGCTGATCTGATGCCTGGAATGCTGACCAGACTTCTGCATTTCTGAAGCATGGTAGCTTTGAGTGGCATATTCTTTTTTTCATTTTTTAAAATTTTAACTGTTGTTCAAGAACATTTTTCTGCCTTTTACCCCCATCCCAGCCCACTCTCTGAGCCCTCCTCACATTCCTCCTGTTTCCACCCCCCCTTATAATTGTCCATGTGTCCTTTATACTTAATCCTGAAACCCTTTCCCTTTTCCACTCAAATTCCCTTCCCTCTCCCCTCTGGTCACTGTCAGCCTGTTCTCTATTTCAGTGTTTTTGGTTATGTTTTGCTTGTTTCTTTATTTTGTTGTTTAGGTTCCTGTTAAAGGTGAGATCATATGGTATTTGTCTTTCACTGCCTGGCTTATTTCACTTAGCATAGTGCTTTCCACTTCCATTCATGCTATCCCCAAAGGTACAAGTTCTTTCTTTCCTTCTGCTGCATAGAATTCCATTGTATAAATATACCATAATTTTTAATCCATTCATTTACTGATGGGCACATAGGTTGGTTCCAGGTCTTGGCTACTGTACATTGTGCTGCTATGAACATTGGGGTGCATAGGTTCTTTTGAAATGGTGTTTCAGGGTTCTTAGGAACTCCTAACAGTGGAATTAGTGGGTCAAAAGGCAGATCCATTTGTAGTTTTCTTAGAAAATTACATACTGTTTTCCATAGTGGTTGTACCAGTCTGCAATCTCACCAAGAGTGAACTAGGGTCCCCTTTTCTCCACAACCTCTCCAGCACTTGTTGTTTGTTGCTTTGTTTATGATGTCCATTCTGACCAGTGTAAACTGGTATCTCATTGCAGTTTTAATTTGCATCACTCTGATAGCTAGCGATATTGAGCATCTTTTCATGTGTCTCTGGATCCTCTGTATGCCCTCCTAGGAGAAATGTCTGTTCAAGTCCTTTGCCCACTTTTTAATTGGGTTGCTTGTCTTCTTAGAGTGCAGTCGTGTAAGTTCTTTGTATATTTTGGAGATTAAACCCTTGTCTGGGGTATCATTGGCAAATATGTTTTCCAATACAATTGGTTCTCTTTTATTTTAATACTGTTTTCTTTAGCCGTGCAGAAGCTTTTTATTTTGATGAAATCCCATTTGTTTATTCTTTCCTTTATACTCCTTGCTCTAGGGGATATATCAGTAAAAATGTTGCTGTGTGAAATATCTGATATTTTCCTGCCAATGTTGTCCTTTAGGACTTTAATGTTGTCACAGCTTATATTTAAGTTTTTTATCCACATTGAATTTATTTTGGTGTATGGTGTAAGCTGGTGCTCGAGTTTCATTTTTTTACACGTAGCTGTCCAGTTCTCACAACACCATTTGTTGAGAGGCAATTTTTACTCCATTTTATGTTGCTGCCCCTTTGTCGAATACTAATTGACCATAGAGACTTGTGTTTATTTCTGGGCTCTCTGTTCTCTTCCACTGTTCCATGTGCCTGTTTTTTAGCCAGTACCAGGCTGTTTTGATTCCAAAGGCCTTGTAATACAGTTTAATATTAGGTAATGTGATCCCTCCTACTTCCTTCTTATTATTAAAAATTGCAGTGGCTATTTGTGGTCATTTTGGTTTCATATAAATTTTTGAAGTGTTTGTTCTATGTCTGTGAAATAGGTATTGCATTGAATCTATAAATTGCTTTGGGTAGTATGAACATTTTTAAATATATTTTATTGATTATGAAATTACAGTTGTCCTATTCCACCCTGCCCACCCCCTTCCCCACCATCCCCCCTCTTTGGTTTATGTCCACATGTCTCAAGTTCTTTAGATTCTATATTTCCCATACTATTCTTGCCTCCCCTGTCTATTTTCTACCTACCGTCTATGCTACTTATTCTCTGTACCTTCTTCCCCTTCTCCTCCTTCCATTCCCCTGTTGCTAACCCTCCATGTGATCTCCATTTCTATGGTTCTCCTCCTGATCCAGCTGTCCACTTAGTTTGCTTTTGTCTTAGGTGTGGTTGTTAATAACTGTGTTTGCTGTCCTTTCACTCTTCACCTTTTTTATATTCTTTTTCTTAGATAAATCCCTTTAACATTTCATATAATAAGGGCTTGGTGATGATGAACTCCTTGAATTTGGTCTTATCTGAGAAGCACTTTATCTGTCCTTCCATTCTAAATGAAAGCTTTGCTGGATAGATCAATCTTGGATGTAGGTCTTTGGATTTCATGACTTGGAATACTGCTTTCCAGACCTTTCTTGCCTGTAAGGTCTCTTTTGAGAAATCAGCTGACAGTCTGATGCAAACTCCTTTGTAGGTGACTATCCCCTTATCTCTTGCTGCTTCTAGGATTCTCTCCTTTATTTTAATCTTGGCTAATATAATTATGATGTGCTTTGGTGTGTTCCTCCTTGGGTCCAACTTCTTTGGGACCCTCTGAGCTTCCTGGATTTCCCGGAAGTCTATTTCCTTTACCAGATTGGTGAAGTTTTTGTGTATTATTTGTTCAAATAAGGTTTCCACTTGTGGCTGTTTCTCTTCCCCTTCTGGTACCTCTATAATTCGGATGTTGGAGCATTTAAAGCTGTCCTGAAGGTCCCTTAGCCTCTCCTCATTTTTTTGAATTCTTGTTTCTTCATCCTTTTCTGTTTGGTCGTTTTTTTCTTTCTTCTGGTCCACTGGATTGATTTGAGTCCCAGTTTTCTTTCCATCACTATTATTTTCCTGTACATTTCCCTTCATTTCAGTTAGTTTAGCCTTAACCCTGGCTGGTGTAGCTCAGTGGATTGAGCTCAGGCCCGCTAACAAGACAACTGTGGTTCGATTCCCAGTCAGGGCACATGCCGGGGTTGCAGGCCAGTTCCCTGCAGGCCACTTCTCAGCAGGGGACACACGGAAAGAAACCATACATTGATGTTTCTCTCCCTCCTTCCCTTCCCCTCTAAAGATAAATAAATAAAATCTTTAAAAAATTCCTGACTATAATTATTTTGCTGTCAATATCTTTCTTGAAGTCCTCTAGGATTTTCTTTATGTATTTGGGTTCTCCTATGTTGGGTACATATATATTTACAATGGCTATGTCTTCTTTGTAGATTTTTCCTTTGAGTATTATATAGTGACCTTCTGGGTGTCACTTTACGGCCCCTTTTTTGAAGTCTATTTTGTCTGATATGAGTATTGCTACCCAGGCTTCTTTTTCCTGGCTGTTTGCTTGGAAAATTTGTTTCCAACCCTCACTTTTAGTCTGTGATGGTCTTTTGTCCTGAGGTGGGTCTCTTGTAGGCAGCATATGTGTGAGTCATGCTTTTCTAGCCATTCAGCTATGCTATGTCTTTTGATTGGAGCATTTAATCCATTTACGTTTAAGGTTATTATTGATAGGTACTTATTCTTTGCCATTTTTATACCTCTGTTCCTCTCTGCCTATCTCTTTTCCTTCCTTTCCTTAAAGCAGTCCTTTTAGTATTTCTTGTAGGACTGGTTTTGTGGAGGCATATTCTTTGAGACTTCTTTTGTCTTGGAAGCTCTTTATTTGGCCTTCTATCTTGATTGAGAGCATTCCTGGGTAAAGTAGCCTTGGTTGCAGGCCTCTGGGCCTGCATTGCTTGGAATATTCTCATTACTTGGAATATTTCTTGCCATTCTCTTCTTGCTTGGAGTGTTTTAATGGAGAAGTCAGCAGCTAACCTTATTGGGGCTCCCTTGTGTATTACTTCCTGTTTCTTCCTTGTTGCCTTTAAGATTCTTTCTTTGTCTTGGAATTTTGCCATTTTAATTATGATGTGTCTTGAAGTGGGCCTCTCTGTGTTTCCTGAATTTGTGTGACTTTTTCTCTCATCAAATGAGGGAAGTGTTTCATTATTACTTTTTCAAATAGGTTTTCTATCCCTTGTTCTTCTTTTCCTTCTGATATCCCTATTATTTGGATATTATTATGTTTCATATTATCTTTCATTTCTTTTAATCCTTCTTCATTCTTTGTGACCCTCTTTTCTTTTTCTTACTCTTTCTAGGTGTTTTTTTCTACCTTGTCCTACGACTCGCTGATCTGATCTTCGGCTTCATCGATCTTGCTTTTGATTCCTTCTACTGTCTTCAGTTCAGAAATTTTATTCTTCATTTCCTCTTGGCCCTTGCTGATAGTTTCTTTTTTTTTTTCATGTTGATATAGTTTGCACTTTAGTTCCCCTGTAGCTTCTGGTAGCTCATTGTGAGGTCACTAACTTCCTGATAACCAATGCTTTGAATTCAATATCTGATAGGTGACTTTCCTCTATTGCATCTAGCATTCTTTCTGAGGAAACAACCACCTTTCTTTTCACTTGGGGATTGTTTCTTTGTCTTCCCATTGTGAGAGTCTTCTTGTTAGCCTCAGCTTCTTAAATTGATTTTTTTCTGGCTTCCTGGGTTTATGGTGTGCACTTCTGTGGTAGAATATCTGTGAGATTCAATGGTGTAGTCTCTTGTATTTTCCACGCTCACTAGTTTTAGGCTATCCTTTGACTTGGCTCGGTGTTTGTCTTTGGGTTTTGATTGTTTTGGGGTCTCTTTTTTGTGGTTCCTTCTCACCAAGTGGTTAACTGATGGTACCTCTGTACCCCTCTGTTGTAATTTGTTGTGGTGGTGATGGTAGGTTGTGTTGAAACTAGTTATTTGGTGTATACAAGGTTTTGAGGATTCATTCTCTTTTGCTCTTGTTCAATTGTCTTTACTGGGTAGTTTTTTTCACTATTTAGTTGTATTCCCAGATAGGTCTTGGATTGAGGTTTGTGTGGTTTCTACTCCCTCCTTCACCTTCTGTTGTTATCTTTTGGTGGTTCCTTTGTTGTTGGGTTTCCTCTTCCAGTGGGTATCCTGGTGTTCACCACTTCCGCCTACTCTTTTTTTGTTTTCAGTTGGAGGGGAAGGCAAAATGGCTTATGACAGCAGGAGAGTATTTTATGACATTTACAGTAGCAGCTGGTAGAGAAGAGATAGGAGATCCTTTGGCTATGTATAGTGTTAACCATGATATTTCACCCAACTAGCCACTTTTAAGAAAGGATGGAAAGAAGATAACACTCTTGTTGGAGAGGGAAGGATTGTGACTTGGATCTATAAAGCAGTGAGGTTGTGGAAGATCAGATTCTGTGGTAAGATGAGAGTAAGGGATAGTAAATAGATGTAGTGTATGAGAGAATAGAGTTAACAACTACAGTGATAGAGTTCAAGAAACTGTGAAGTGGGCTAAGATCCTGGAGAGGTGTTGTGAAGTATTTACAATTGTACAGAACAGCTATTGTTTGCAATAATATTAGGGCAACAATCATATGACAGAATCTATGTAATCTGGATAACATAAGTAGAGGGTATAGAACTTTGAGTAGTGTGCTAATGGAACACAAGTGAAGAGAAGGACAGTAAATTCACAATACACTGATGAAAGAGAGAACAAGGGAAACCTGTCAAATGATAAAATTTAACCAGTCAAGCAAAGAAGACTATACAGAAAGAAAAGGAATACAAAAATACTATTAAAATAAAAGATGTAAGAATAATGAAAAATATAATAATACAAATATGCAGTAACTTGTAGTTTCTCTGCAATAGGAAAGTGAGATTTGTCTCTCTGTTTTGTACTTTGGGATGCCCCCTCTTTGGGTTTAACTCTGGTTCTTTCGCAATTCCAAGTTTTTTGTCTCACTTGTTGGGGGGGTAACACCTCTTGTTGGTTTCAAAGTGGCCAAACCTGTTTTTCTGGCCTCACTGGCTGCAGCAGTCTGCGTTTGGCCTTTCTCCCTTCCCGATATGTGCTTGGTTAATCTTATGAGCACTCTCCCAAGAGCTACTCTGGTGACTCTCCCCAGTGCCCCACACAGGGGATCCAGGTCTTCTTTAGAGCACTCTTTCCCCAGGGGTCATCACCATGGACTAGGGTCAGGGGGAGCATGCCCGGCCAAGCTGTCTTATTCCGTGAGTTTGGGCACGAACCCTTCCCAATGCTATGGGGGAATGCAAGGCATTTCACCTGGCTGGGTGGGGAGTAGCCTGAGCAGTTGTTGCAGGAGAATCTCCCAAACAGTTTTACTTTGTGAGAAATTCCTCCTACTCAAGCCTGCCACTCAGTACAGCCCAATTCTCCAGCCAGACTGGTGACTATTGGGTCAGATCCCAACACTGCGACTCTCAACTCTCCCAAGCCTGTGACCACAGACTTCGTGGGTGATCACATCCCTTGTGTGTTTGCTTCTTTGTCCTTATTCCCCTCTCTGCAACTTCAAGCAGCCAGATCTCTCCTGGTGCTGCTCAAACCCTGCTTGGCTGGGGAGAGAGGGAGCAGTTGGCCAGGTTCTCTCCCAAGGACTCTGAAGCAGGCCTGCTGCTCCCAAGAAGTCTGTAGTAGACCCAGCACCAGTTGCCAGGCTTGGGACCAAGGCTTCACCACTCCTATCCCTGTGCTCATCTCTAGGAGCACAGGGAGTCCTGAGGCCGTCTCCTTACCGTCCGGTTTTTCAGTGTCCACTACAATTTCTGGTCCCTTATTTTCATATATGCTAGTGTACTATTGGCTGTTTGCTTTGTTTCTCCATAGATCAGCCAGGTTTTTCTCCCATGTGTAGGGGGAAGTGGAATCTGCTCCATTCTACTCCATCGCCATCTTCCCAATCTGCCTCATTGAGGTTTTAATTCCCATCTCTCTAATGATGGGTGATGTTGAGCATTTTTCTTATGTCTGTTGGCCATCTGTATGTCCTTTTTGGAGAAGCATCATTTCAGATCCTTTGACTATGATTTAATTGGATCATTTGTTTTCTTGGTGTTGATTTGTATAAATTCTTTATATATTTAGGATGTTAACACCTTATCAGATATAGTGTTGCTGAAAATGTTCTCCCATTCAGTGGGTTTCCTTTTTATTTTTCAGTATATTTTATTGATTATGCTATTACAGTTTTCCCAATTCTTTTCTTTTTATTCCCCTCCACCCTGCACCCCCAATCCTCCAGCATCTCCCTCTTAGTTCATGTCCATGGGTTGTATATATAACTTCTTTGACTTCTGTTTTCTATAAAATTCTTAACCTCTCCCATCTATTTTATGCCTACAAATTATGCTTCTTATTTCCTGTACCCCCCAGTCTTCCCCTGCCCTTCCCCACTGAAAAATCTCCATGTAATGTCTATTTATCTGATTCTGTTTCTGTTCTAGTTGTTTGCATAGTTTTTGTTTTCATTTTCTGAGGTTCACTTGTTGATAGTTTTGAGTTCATTGTCATTTTACTGTTTTGATCTTTTATTTTTTAGACAAGTCCCTTTAACATTTTAAATAGTAAGGGCTTGGTGATGATGAACTCCTTTAACTTGACCTTATCTAGTAAGCACTTTATCTTCCTTTCCATTCTAAATAATAGCTTTTCTGGATAGAGTAATCTTGGATGTATATCCTTGCCTTCCATGACTTCCAATACATGTTTCCAGCCCATTCTTGCCTGTAAGGTTTCTTTTGAGAAATCAGCTAATAGTCTTATGGGAACTCCTTTGTAGGTAACTCTCTCCCCTTCCTCTTGCAGCTTTTAATATTCTCTTCTTATCTTTAACCTTGGGTAACTTAATTATGATATTTCTTGGTGTGTTCCTTCTTGGGTCCAATTTCTTTGGGATCTCTGGGCTTCCTGGACTTCCTGGACATCTATTTCCTTTGCCAGATTGGGGAAGTTTTCCTTCATTATTTGTTCAAATAAGTTTTCAAATTCTTGCTCTTGTTCTTCTCCTTCTGGTACCCCTATGACTCTGATGTTAGAGTGTTTAAAGTTGTCCTGGAGTTTCCTAAGCCTGTCCTTATTTTTTTGAATTCTTATTTTTTTTATTCTGTCCCAGTTAGATGTTTATTTCTCCCCTTTGTTTAAAATCATTGATTTGAGTCCCAGTTTCCTTCCCTCCACTATTGGTTCCCTGTACAGTTTGCTTTATTTCACTTTGAGTAGCCTTCATTTATTTCTTCATTTTGCAACTGAGCTCAGTCTGTTCAGTGAGCATCCTGATTACCAGTGTTTTGAACTCTGCATCTGATACGTTGACTATCTCCTCATTGCATAGCTCTTTTTCTGGAGTTTTGATCTGTTCTTTCATTTGCTCTATATTTCTTTGTCTAAGTGCACCTGTTATGCTGTATGGAAGCAGGGGCTTAGGTATTCACCTGAGTGAGGTAAAACACATCACTGTGTTGTGGCACTGTCTGTGGGGGAGGGGTCACAGAGGGAACAATGTGTCTAAGTTACTCTGTTTTAGCTCCACTATCCAACAAACTCTCTCATGTGAGACTGGAGTTACTACTGCCATGGCAACCCCTACAGTAGTTTACAGTTAGCTTGCACCCTGAGTTTCCCATTCAGCCAGTTCCGCCTTGCCTATACAGTCCACTGCCTCTTGCACATCATTTCTACTCAGCTGCCTGTCTCCTACTGGTCTGGGTGAATGTTTCTTCAACTCCTTGGTTGTCGGAGTTTCATGCACTTTGATTTTATGGCACTTCTGGTTGTTTATTGTTTTTAGATTGGTTGTTATCCTTCTTTTGGTTTTGTGAGGAAGCAAAGCATTTCTACCTATGCCATCTTGGCTGGAACTCCAAGTTGACTTTTCATTTTGTTGATGGTTTCTTTCACTGTGATAAAGTTTTATACAGTCCCATTTCTTTATTTTTCTTTTTGTTTCTTTTGACCATGAACATATATCACAAAACTATTGCTATGAGAAATGTCTGGATTTTACTGCATATTTTTTCTTCTAAGATTTTTATGGTTTTGCAACTTTAGGTTTTTAATTCATTTGGAGTTTATTCTTGCATATGGTGTAAGTTCATGGTCTAGTTTCATTCTTTGACATTATCTGTCCAATTTCCACAACATCATCTATGGAATAGACTCTCTTTACTCCATGGTATATTCTTCTTTCCTTTGTCAAATATTAGTTGACCATAAAAGCATGTGTATAACTCTGGGCTTTCTATTCTGTCTCATGGTTCTGCATGCCTATTCTTTGTATTTTATTCATTTTTTATTGTTGTTCATGTACATTTGTATCCATTTTCCTACCACCCCCAAGCCTACCCCCTTTGGTTTTGTCCATGTGTCCTTTATACACATTACTGGATGATCCTTCCCCTATTTTCCTGCATTATCTCTCTCCCCTCTCCTTCCCGGTTACTGTCAGGTAGTTCTTTATTTAACTGACTCTGGTTGTATTTTGCTTGCATATTTGTTTTGTTGATTAGGTTCCACTGACAGGTGAGATCATATGGTATTTGTCTTTCACTACCTGGATTATTTCACTTTGCATAATGGTCTCCAGATGTGTCTATGCTGTCACAAAGGGTAGGAGCTCCTTCTTTCTTTCTGCTATGTATTATTCCATTGTGTAAATGTACATAGTTTTTTGATACGTTCATTTACTGATGGGCACTTTGCTGATTCCAGCACTTGGCTAATGAAAATTTTGCTCCTATGAACATTAGGGTGCATAGGCTCTTTTGAATTGGTATTTCAGGATTCATAGGGTATAATCCCAGCAGTGGAATTGCTGCGTCAAAATAAAATTCCACTTTTAGTTTTTTTGATGAAATTCCATACTGTTTTCCACAGTGGCCTCACCAGTCTACATTCCCATCAACAACGTACTAGGGTTCCCTTGTATGCCTATTCTTATGCTGATACCATGCTGTTTTGACTACTATGGTGTTGTAGTATAGTTCGATGTAAGGTAGTGTGATACTGATACAGGGTGCAGCCAAGGGGGGCCCCCAAGAAAAAGATTTGGAATGGTGTCCAGACTTCAAAGTATATGGGAATATTGGAGAGACATATAAGATGTCCTCACCTTCCCCCCCCCCCAGGAGGAAGGGACCAATAGAGCAGGACCATTGAGAGCTGTTTTGCATAGCAACAGTTTTGCAGCTAACCTCTAGAATGATTATTTAACATATTTATAACCTTGAACTGGCTTCATAGATATGTTAAATAGCTGTGGCCATGTTTTGAGCCAGGGAGAAGGGAGTAACCCAGACGTGGCAGCCATTGAAGGGTAAGCCCCGTGGTTTGGGGCAAAGTGAGGACCCCTGCAGTCATGTAGGGGACAGCCATGCAGTTTTGGCAGAGTGAGGGTCCCCTCTTGGCCAGGTGAAAGAGAGAGCCACATGGTTTTGATAGAGTGTGGACCCCTTTTTCCCAGGTGGAAAGGAAAACCATGCAGCTTTGCCAGAATGGAGATCCCTGCAGCCAGGTGAAGAAAAAAGCCACATGCTTTTGGTGGAGTGAGAACCTCTGCAGCTTTGGTAGAAGAGGCCCATGCACCTTTGGGGTGCCCACTTTGGCCTAGTGGCCTGGAAAGCAGGAGAGACTTTGACTGGAACTGGGTGCAGAAGAACTCTTGCCAGTGGACCATGAGAGAGTGCCACATAACTTTGGATTAACTCAAGAGCCTGCACAGTGACACAGCTGATGGTGCCAGCGGCCTGAAACACAGGCGTGTGCTCTTTTCCTGATTTACAGTACCCAGAGTTGAGACAGTGGGAGAAAGGACTGCTGTGTGGGTGTAGGTGAATACCCTAAAGGACTTTGATATTTTAGTGGAGGCATTAAGACTAAATAGCATTAAATAAACATTTTGGCTTTTTCACAGGAATTTTCACAAATCTCTAGCATTGAGAGATGTCTTTCCAATTGGCAGCAGACAGAAGAGCCCAGTAGATATTAGTATTCTGTCCTTGGGAAGCACCCTTGTTCTGTAGCAGTTTTTGGCATCCCTAGGTCGGCCAAATATTGCCTCTTCCTCAGACCTCTTGTTCTGTAACAATACCTCTAACTTTGTTCTTTCTTTCTCAAGAGTGCTGTGGCTACTTGGAGTCTTTTGTGGTTGCATATAAATTTTTGGAGTATTTGTTCTAGATTGGTGAGATATGCCATTGTTATTTTAATAGGAAATCCATTGAATCTATAGATTGCGTTGTATAGTATGGATATTTAATAATATTAATTCTTCCTATCCATGAACATAATATATATTTCCACTTATTTGTATCTTCGTCAATTTCTTTCTTCAGTGTCCTATAATTTTCTGAGTACAAATTTCTTATATCCTTGTTTAAATTTATTACTAGGAACCTTAATTTTCTTGTTGCAATAGTAAATAAATTGTTTTTTTAATTTATCCTTCTGATAGCTCGTTAGTAGTATATAAAAATGCCACTAATTTCTAAATGTTAATTTTGTACCTTGTTGCTTTACCAAATTCATTAATCAATGCTGGTCACTTTTTTGGTGGAATCTTTGGAGTTTTCTATATACAGTATAATGTCATCTGAAAATAATATTTTACTTTCTCCTTTGTAACTCAGATGCCTTTATTTATTCTTATCTAATTACTGTGGCTAGAATTTTCAGTACTATGTTTAATAACTTGTTAAAGCAGACATCCCAGTCTTGTTCCTGGTGTTAAGGAAAACAGTTTCAATTTTTGTCCATTGAATGTAGTGTTGGGTATGATTTTCTCATATATGGCCTTTATTATGTTGAGGTCTGATCCATCTAATCACATTTTGCTAAGAGTTTTTATCATAAATAAATACTGGATTTAATCAAATGATTTTTCTACATCTGTGAGGAGGGACCCAAAATAAACCAGAATTATGTTCTGGGAGGAAGGCCCATTGTAGTATAGACATCCCACACTAGGTGAGTGTTCTAGGAACCCATCTGTATCAGCGTATCAGTGTACCAGCTGGCATTGTTGTGAGAGGTTTGGTTTGACTTCAGTGAACTTTTTTTGAAGACTCTTTCAACACATTTGCTTATTTAATAATGGGTGATGTATGAGCACACCTGCCTACACCATGCTGAGCATTTAGAAGTTTTTGACCAAAAACAGCATGACCCACATATTCTACCTCCCTATTCACCTGATCTTGTCCCAAGTGACTTTTTTGTTTCCCTGAATGGAAAACATCATCAAAGGGAAATATTTTTCTGGTGTGAAAGAGGTGAAACAAAAAATACTGAAGTACCGAAAGGCATCAAAATTGATGACTTCAAAAACTGTTTTGAGCAGTGAAAAAAATGTCTCATTACATGTATTGCATCAAATGGAGAATATTTTGAAGGTGACTGAAGTTTAAATACACAATATTTTTAATAAATTAATTCCAGTTTTTGGCAGGTTTTCCCTAATATTAAAGTGACCATGTGATTTTTATTTTTATTTTGTTTATGTGATTTATCACATTTATTGATTTGCAAATATTATACCAACCTTGCACCTGCAAAATAATTCCACTTGATTGTGATGTATGGTCTTTTTAATGTATTTTTGGTTCCAGATTGCTTTTATTTTCTTGCATTTTTTGTGAGATTTTTAACATTTATGTTCATCAAGTATATTGGCTTATAATTTTCTGTTTGTAGAGTATTTGTATGGTTTTGAATGTAAGATAATGTTGGCCTTGTAAAAGGAGCTGGGAGTCTTCTATCCTCTTGAATTTTTTTGAATAATTTGAAAAAGATAAGTGTTAATTGTTTGAAAGTTTGGTAAAAATTTCACTGAAGCCATTGGCACAGGACTTTAGTTTTGGGGATTTTTTTATTACTGCTTCAATTTTATTCATTTTAATTGGTGTATTCAAATTTTCTGATTCTTCTTTTTTCAGTTTTGGAGGATTTTAGGTTTCTAGAAATTTATCAGTTTTGCTCATGTCCAATTTGTTGGCATATATTTCTTCATAATATTTTTTTACGATTTTATGTATTTCTGTGGAATCAGTTGTCACTTACCTTTCATTTCTCTTTTTATTTATTTGGGTTCTCTCTCTCTTTTCCTTGATAAGTCTCATTAAATGTTGCCAATCTTGCTTACTTTTGCAAAGAATTAGCTCTTGGTTTCATTGATTTTTTTTGTGCTTTTAAGTCTCTGTGTCATTTATTTCTGCTTAAATCATAATTATTTCTTTCCTTGTGCTTGCTCTGAGCTTTATTATTCTTTTTCTATTTCTTTTATGTGTAAGTTTAGATAATTTATTTGAGATTTTTCTTGCTACTTGAGGTAGACCTGTAATGCTCTGAATCTCCCTCTTAGAACTGCTTTTCCTGTATCCTGTAGATTTGGGGTTGTTGTATGTTCATTTTTGTTTGTCTCCAGGTAACTATCAATTTCTTCCTTGATCACATTGTTAACCAGTTTATTGTTTTATAACCTGTCCCTCAGCCTCCATGTGTTTGAGACTTTTTTATTGTAATTGATTTCTAGTTGCTTACTGTTGTGGCCAGAGAAGATGTATGATATGATTTCAAACTTTTTGAATTTATTAAGGCTTATTTTTTTCTAAGCATGTGTTTTTTCTTAGAGAATGTTCCATGTGCATTAAAAAATGTATATTCTACTGGTTGGGGATGAAATTTCTGTAAATACTAATTAAATCCATCTGGTCCAGTGTGTCATTTATAGTCACAGTTGCCAGTTGATTCTTTGTCAGCAAGATCTATACATTGATGTCAATGGAGTTTTAAAATCCCTAAATATGAGTGTATAATTATGTATCTCTACCTTACTGACCACTGTAGGAAACTGTTTTGTGTGGTGTGGAAATGTAGCTCAGCACTCACGTGGAAAACCAGCGGGGAATGAGTAGGCACACACAGGAAGAATATTCGAAAAGAGGTTTTCCCTGGGGAATCAGGACTCCATTGTACCTAGGCAGCTATGAGGATTGCTTTTACTAAAACTCACTCACCCTGAATTGAAGTAGAAAGGGCTTCCTGCAACTTCCTAAAATCTGAGCTAAACCTCCCAAGTATGGAGAGCTACCAATCCAACCACTTTTCCCTTTACATTTGCAAATATTCTTCTTCTTTGATGTAATTAGCAACATCCTCTCCTTTGTTGTCTGTAAAAAGTAACCACCTAATACAAACCTGTGCATAGTAAATGAAGACTACCTTCCATGTAATGTACCCAGGAAAACAATAAAGGCCTGTCCAGGCTGGGGTCAGGGCCCTCTCTCTCACTTAGAAAGTGGCAACACCATCCCTTTTTTCCCCACAGGATTTCTGTAGTCTGTGTGTATTTGTTCACTAACAGCTGCAACATACACAGATCCTGCCAGCCAGGATCCACCACAGTCCACCAAGATTTTCTTTACTTATTTACGCGCTCATATGTTTGGGTGTATATATGTTTACAATGTTTATATCCTCTTGTTGAATCAATCGTTTTAGTGTTATGAAAGGTCCTTCTTTGTCTCTTGTAATGGACTTCATTCAGAAGTCTACTTTGTCTGATGTAAGTACTGCTACTCCAGTGCTTTTTTTGTTTGCTTCCACTTGCATGGAATAATTTTTTATTGCCTTACTTTCATTCTCTGTGTTTATTTTGTTCTGAGCTCAGTCTCTTGCAGACAGCATATATATGGGTTATGTTTTCTTATCTATTCAGCTATGCTATGTCTTTTGATTGGAGCATTGAATCCATTCAAATTTAAATGAACATTGGGGTGCATAGGTTCTTTTGGATTGGAGTTTCATGGTTCATAGGATACAATCCCAGCAGTGGAATTGCTGGGACAAAAGGCAGTACCATTTTTATTTTTCTGAGGAAATTCCATACGGTTTTCCCTAGTGGCTGCACCACTATGCAATCCCACCAACAGTGTGCTAGGGTTCCCTTTTATCTACATCCTCTATAAAACTTCTTGCTTTTTGCTTTGTTTATGATGGCCATTCTCAATGATGTGAAGTGGTATCTCATCTTGGTTTTAATTTGTACCTCTCTGATAGTTAGCTGAGCATTTTTTCATATGACTCTGGGCTCTTGGGATGTCCTCCTTTAAGTAAGGTATGTTCAGATCCTAATTGGGTTGTTGGTCTTCCTAACATGGAGTTCTGTGAGTTTCCTATACATTTTGTAGATCAAAGGATTGTCCAAGGTATCATTTGGCAATGTGCTTTCCCATATGGTTGGTTCCTTTTCATTTTGCTAATGCTTTCTTTAGCAATGCAGATTTTCATTTTTATGAGATCCCATTTGTTTATTCTTTCCTTTATGTCCCTTGCACGAGGGGACAAATTGGTGAAAATAATGCTGTGGGGAATATCTGAGCTCTTCCTTCCTGTTTTCTTGTAGCATTTTCATGGTGTCTTGACTATTTTTAATTATTTTATCCACCGTAAATTCACTTTTGTGTATGGTGTAAGTTGGTGGCTGTGTTTCTTTTTCTCTTTTCTTTTTTTGCATGTAGCTGTCCAAATGTTCCAACACCATTTGTTGAAGAGACTATTTTTACACCATTTTATGCTTCAGGCCTATTTGTCAAATGTTCATTGACCATAGAAACTTGTATTATGTCTAGGCTCTCTGTTCTGTTCCATTGGTCTATGTGTCTGATTTTATGCCAGTTCCAGGCTGTTTTTATTACATTCACCTTGTAATAAATACAGTTTGATATTGGGAATTGTGGACCCTCCTACTTTGTTGTTTCTCAAAATTGCTGTGGCTATTCAGGGTTGTTTATGATTCCATATAAATTTTTGAAGTGTTTGTTCTATGTCCGTGAAATATGTCATTGGTACTTTAATAAGGTTTGGGTTGAATCTATAAATTGCTTTGGATAGTGTGGACATTTTGAGGATGTTACTTCTTCCAGTGTGTCAGCAGGGTACATGCTTCCATTGGTTTGTGTTTTTCCTTTTTTTAATTTTTTAAATTTTATTGATTATGCCACTACAGTTTTTCTATTCCCCCCTTCATTCCCCTCCACCCTGCACCCCCAACCCCACCATTCCCCCCTTTAGTTTATGACCATGTGTCTCAAGTTCTTTAGATTCTATATTTCCCATACTATTCTTGCCCTCCCCTATCTATTTTCTACCTACCGTCTATGCTACTTGTTTTCTGTACCTTCCCCCCCTTCTCCTCCTCCCACCCCCCTGTTGCTAACGCTCCATGAGATTTTCATTTCTATGGTTCTGCTCCTGATCTAGGTGTCTTTTTAGTTTGCTTTTGTTTTAGGTGTGGTTGTTAATAACTGTGAATTTGCTGTCCTTTCAATGTTCATCTTTTTTATCTTCTTTTTCTTAGATAACTCCCTTTAACATTTCATATAATAAGGGCTTGGTGCTGATGAACCCCTTGAATTTGATCTTATCTGAGAAGCACTTTATCTGTCCTTCCATTTTAAATGACAGCTTTGCTGGATAGAGTAATCTTGGTTGTAGGTCTTTAGATTTCATGACTTGAAATACCTCTTTCCAGCCCCTTCTTGCCTGTAAGGTCTCTTTTGAGAAATCAGCTGACAGTGTGATGGGAACTCCTTTGTAGGTGACTGTCCCCTTAGCTCTTGCTGCTTCAAGGATTCTCTCCTTCATTTTAATCTTGGCTAATATAATTATGATGTGCCTTGGTGTGTGCCTTCTTGGGTCCAACTTCTTTGGTACTCTCTGAGCTTCCTGGATTTCCTGGAAGTCTATTTCTTTGCCGGAATTGGGAAGTTCTCCTTTATTATTTGTTCAAATAAGGTTTCCACTTGTGTCTGTTCCTCTTCCCTTCTGGTACCCCTATAATTTGGATGTTGAAGTGTTTAAATATGTCCTGGAGGTTCCTAAGTCTCTCCTCATTTTTTTTGAATTCTTGTTTCTTCATATTTTCCTGTTGGCCATTTTTTTCTTCCTTCTGGTTCACTCCCTTGATTTGAGTCCCAGTTTCCTTTTCATCACTATTCGTTTCCTGTGCAATTCCCTTCATTTCAATTAGTTTAGCCTTCATATGTTCCTCTAATTTGTGACTAAAATCAAACAGTCTGTGAGCATCCTGTTCACCAGTGTTTTGAACTGTGCATCTGAAAGTTTTGCTATTTCTTCATCGCTTAGAGTTATGGGATCTGGGGCTTTGAGATCTTCTTGAGCCATTTTTGGTCTGTTTGTTCCCATTAAGTATGAGGAATGGAGCCTTAGATGTTCACTAGGGCGGGGCTGCCCAATTCGCTGGATTGTGACGCTGTATATGGGGGCAGGGTCAGAGCGGGGAAATAGTGGCCCCCTCTGCTGCCTCTAGACGCTGGGGCCTGCTCGGTCCCATCTCACCGCCTACTCCCTCGCCGGTCTATCTGCGCATGAATGCACAGTCCACAGTCAACCCGCCGCCCTGCACCCTCGCTGGATCCGCCGGTCGCTCATTTGGTGGGTCACTAGGTTTCCCGATTGCAACTCCACGCCTGGGATCCTCGGGCCTGAGTCCGTCTTACCGAGTTTTCCTGTGCAACCCCACTCTGCCAGCTGCTGGCTCCGCCCCTCTTACCAGTCAAGCTGAAGAATTTGTTGTTATCAGACTTCCGAAAAGTTCAATTTTCTGTGTTCTGACTATGTTTTTTATTGCTAATATTTTGTTGTCTCTAAACTTAGTTGTGTGAGAAAGCACGGTGTATCCACCTATGCCTCCATCTTGGTGGAAGTCTTCTGTTTGTGTTTTTCTTAATTTCTTTCTTCAGTGTTATGTAGTTTTTTGAGTAAAGGTCTTTTACGTCATTGGTTAGGTTTATTTCTAGTTACCTTACTATTCTTGTTGCTATATCAAATGGGATGTTTTCCTGATATTTCATTGTTGGTCTACTAAAATGCGTTTGATTTCTGAATATTAACTTTGTATCCAGCTGTTTTGCCAAATTTACATATTAAGTCAAGCAGTTTTTTGGCAGAGTCTGTTGGATTGTCTATGTACACATCATGTCATGTGCAAACAATGACAGTTTTGATTCCACCTTTCCAATTTGGATGCCTTTTATTTCTTTTTCCTGTCTGAATGTTGTGGCTAGGACTTCCAAAACTATGTTCAAGAGAGGTGGTGAAAGCAGACATCCTTGTATTATTTCTGATTTTAGTGAGAAAGCTTTAATTTTTGCCCATTGAGTATGATATTGGCTATAGGTCTCTTATATATGGCCTTTATTATGGTGAGAAATGCTCCCTCTATTCCCACTTTGCTAAATGTTTTTATCATAAATGGGTTCTGTACCTTATCAAATGATTTTTCCAAATCTATTTATATCATCATATAATTTTTGTGTTTCATTTTGTTTATGTGATGTATTTCATTTATTGATTTGTGAATATTATGCTATCCTTGCATTCCTGAAATGATCTCATTTGATTATGGTATATTATCTCTTTAATGTAATGCTCAATGCAGTGTGCCAATATTTTGTTGAGGATTTTAGCATCTGTGTTCCTCAGCAATATTGGCCTGAAGTTTTCTTTGTTGTGTGCCTTTATCTGGTTGGGATTAGGATGATGTTGGCTTCATTAAAAGAGTTTGTGCGTCTTCATCTTCTTGATTTTAGGTGAATAGTCTTTGAAGTATAGAAGTTAGCTCTTCCTTAAATGATTTGTAAAATTCTAATGTGAAACCATCCAATCCAGGGCTTTTGCGTGTTGTGATTTTTTTATTAGTGCTTCAATTTCATCAGCTGTTCTTGGTCTATCCAGGCTTCCTGCATTTTTTTCACTCAGTTCTGGAAGGTTATTTATTTTCTGGAAATTTGTTCATTTCATCTAGGCTTCCAAATTTCTTGGCAAAGAGTTCTTCATAGTAATTTCTTACAATCCTTTGTATTTCTGTGCTATCAGTTGTAATCTGTACTCTTTCATTTCTGATTGTGTTTATTTGGGTTCCCTCCCTCTCTCTCTCTCTTTTTTTATGAACCTATTTAAAGGCTTGTTGATTTTGCTTATTGTTTTAAAGAACCAGCTCCTGGTTTCATTGATCCTTAAAATTGTGCTTTTGGCCTCTATGTCATTTAATTCTGCTCTGATCTTGGTTATTTCCTTCCTTCTCCTTACTCTGGGCTGTCTTTGTTGCTGTTTCTTGAGTACTTGGAGGTGTAGGGTTAGGTGGTTTATTTGAAATGTTTCTTTTTTAGGTAGGCTTGCATCCCTTTGAACTTCCCTTTCAGAATTGCCTGCACTCTGTCCCATAAGTTTTTAGATTGTTGTGAGTTCATTTTCATTTGTTTCCAGAAACGTTTTGATTTCTTTTCTAATGTCATTCTTGGCCCATTTATTGTTTAATAGCATGTTATTCAATATCCTTGAGTTTGAGTGTGTTTGAGTATTTTCCTTGAGGTTGGTTTCTAGTTTCAGTCCCTTGTGGTCAGAGAAAATGCTTGATATGTTTTCAATTTTCTTGAATTTGTTGAGGGTGGTTCTGTGTCCTATCATGTAGTCTATCTTTCAAAATGTTCCATGTGCATTTGAAAGGAATGTTTATTTTGCTTCTTTGGGACAAAAGGCTTCATATATATATATATATATATATATATATATATATATATATATAATCAGTTAAGTCCATTTAATCTAGGACATTGTTCAATGCCACAATATCTGTTCATATTTTGTTTGGAAGTTCTATCTATTTTTGA
Organism: Artibeus jamaicensis; assembly: GCF_021234435.1. Classification (NCBI taxonomy): domain Eukaryota; kingdom Metazoa; phylum Chordata; class Mammalia; order Chiroptera; family Phyllostomidae; genus Artibeus; species Artibeus jamaicensis. The sequence goes on from NW_026522045.1 coordinate 13,120,077, forward strand.
TAATTGGGTGTTGAAATCCCCTACTATAATTTTGTTGCTGTTAAGATGTTTCTTGAAGTCCTTCAAGATTTTCTTTGTGTATTAGGGTGCTCTTATGTTTGGGTGCATATATATTTACAGTGTTTATGTCTTCTTAATGAATTATTCTCTTGAGTATTGTGAGGAGACTTTATGGGTATCTTTTTATGGCCATTTTTTTTGAAGTCTATTTTGTCTGGTATGTGCATTGCTACCCAGCTTTTCTTCCTTGTCCATTTGCTTGGAATATTTGATTCCAGCCCTTCCCTTTCATGCTGTGTAGGTTGTTTGTTCTAATGTGGGTCTCTTTTTATTTATTTTTTATTTTTTAAATTATATTTTATTGATTATGCTATTACAGTTTTCCCAATTTTCTTTCTTTCTTTTTTCTTTATTCCCACTCCATCCTGCACCCCTCAACCCTCCATAATCCCCCTGCTTAGTTCATGTCCATGGGTTGTACATATAAGTTCTTAGAGTCCTGTTTCCTATACAATTTTGACCTCTCAGTGTCTATTTTATGCCTACCAACTAGCTTCTTTTTCCCTGTACCTTTTCTGCCCATTCATCCCCTCCCCATCCCCATGGAATATCTTCCCTGTGATGTCCATTTCTCTGATTCTGTTCCTGTTCTACATGTTTGCTTAGTTTTTGTTTTCATTGTTTTCCTTTCATATATTTTTGTTCATTTGTTGATAATTGGATTTGTCATTTTACTGTTCATAGTTTTGATCTTCTCTTTCTTAGATAAGTTTCTTTAACATTTCATATAATAAATGGCTTGGTGATGATGAACTTCTTTAACTTGACCTTATCTAGGAAGAACTTTATTTTCCCTTCCATTCTAAATAATAGTTTTACTGGCTAGAGTATTCTTAGATGTAGGTCCTTGCCTTTCATGACTTTGAATACTTGTTTCTAGCCCCTTCTAGTCTTCATGATTTCTTTTAAGAAATCACCTGACAGCCTTATGAACACCCCTTTGTAGGTAACTCTTTCCTTCCCTCTTGCTGCTTTTAAGATCATCTCTTTGTCTTTAATCTTGGGTAACTTAATGATGATGTGCCTTGGTGTGTTCATCTTTGGGTCCAATTTCTTTGGGACTCTCTGGGCTTCCTGAAAGTCTATTTCCTTTGCAAGATTGGGGAAGTTTGCCTTCATTAGTTGTTCAAAGAGTTTTCAGTTTCTTGCTGTTGTTCTTCTCCTTTTGGCACCCCTATAATTTGGATATTGGAATGTGTCAGGTTCTTATAGAAATTTCTGAGCCTCCCTCCATTATTTTGGATTGTTGTTTCTTCATTCTGTTCTGGTTTGATGTTTATTTCTCCCTTTAGTTCCAAATCATTTATTTGAGTCCTGTTTTTCTTCCTTTCACTGTTGGTTCCCTGAATGTTTGCTTTATTTCATTTTGGGTATCTTTCATTTGTTCTTTTATTTTTTCAACTGAGCTCAATCAGTTCTGTGAGCATTTTGAATTCCAGGGCTTTAAATTCTCCATCAAATAGGTTGGCTATATCCTCACTGGTTAGCTTTCTTTCTGAGGTTTTGCTCTGTTCTTTGATTTGGCCCTATTTTTTTTTTTGCTTGTGGCCCCTGATAAGTTGTAAGAATGTGAGGCCTTTGGTATTCACCCATTCAGGGCAAGCCTCCTTGCTACACTGTGGTGCTGCCTGTGGGGGAGGGGCCAAAGAGGGAACAATACAGCTTGCCCACCCATCTCTAGCACCCTTTTCAATAAACTCTGGTGTGAGACTGGCAGTTTCTCCCACTGGGGCAACTGCCATAGTCCACAGCCCCCTCTGAGTCTCTGTTTTCCCTTAAGTCAGCCCCTCCACATAGCCTGCTCTGCCCCCACAATCCACCACCTCACCGCAGTTTCTCTCTGTTCTCTGCATTCCCAGTCTGTTTGTTCTCCTTGACTGTTTCTTTAAATTCGTGGTTCCATGCAGTTTGATTTTCTGCCATTTCTGGTTCTTTATTGATTTTGGTTTGGTTGCTTTTCTCCTTTTGGTTGTGTGAAGAAGTGAAGGATTTCTATCTAAACCTGCATCTTGGCTAGAACTGTCCTTAAGGTGGATCTCTTGCAGGCAGCATATGTGTGGGTCATGATTTCCTATTCATTCAGCTATTGTATGACTTTTGAATTTAACATTTAATTCATTTATCTTTAAGGTTATTATTAATATGTACTTATGCCCATTTTTCATACCTGTGTTCCTCTCTGTCTCACTCTTTTTCTTCTTTTTCTTAAAGCAATACTGTTAGCATCTCTTGCAGCGCTGGTTTTGTGGACGTGTATTATTTTATACTTCTTTTGTCTGGGAAGCTCCTTCTTTGGCCTTCCGTCTTAATTGAGAGACTTGCTGGGTAAAGTAGCCTTGGTTACAAGCCTCTGATCCTTATTACTTGAAATATTTCTTGCCATTCCATTCTGGCTTGGAGCATTTCCATTGAGAAGTCAGCTGCTAGCCTTATTGGGGCTCTTTCGTACGTTACTTCCTGTTTTTCCCTTGCTGCCTTTAAGATTCTCTCTGTCTTGGAATTTTGTCATTTTAATTATGATGTGTCTTGAAGTGGACCTCTTTGAGTTCCTTTTGATTGTGACTCTCTGTGTTTCCTGGATTGGTGTCAGTTTTTCTCTCATCAAATTAGGGAAGTTTTCCATCATTACTTTTTCAAACAGGTTTTGTATCCCTTGTTCTTTTTCTCCTTCTAGTTTCCTTATTATTTGGATATTATTACATTTCATGTTGCCTTGCAGTTCCCTTAACACCTCTTCATTCTTTCTGAGTCTTTTTTCTTTTCTTTCTCTTCCTGGGTGTTTTTTCTACCATGTCTTCCAACTCACTGATTCAATCCTTGCTTCATATAGACTGCTTTTGATTCCTTCTACTGTGTCCTTCAATTAAAAAATTGCATTCTTCATTTCTTCTTGGCCCTTGTTGATAGTTTCTATTTCCTTTTTCATGTTGATATAGTTTGCAATGAATTCATGATAGTTTGCCTGTAGTTTTTAGTAATTCTTGCAATGAATTCATGATAGTTTGCCTGTAGTTTTTAGTAATTCTCTGAGAGCTCATTGAGCTTCCTGGTAACCATTGCTTTGAACTCAATATCTGATAGTTGACTTTCCTCTATTTCATTTAGCATTCTTTCTGAGGATTTCCCCTTGCTTTTCATTTGGGGTTTGCTTTTTGTCTTCCGATTGTGTTTCAGACTCTTCTTGTTTGCTTCTGCTTCTTAGATTGATTTTTTCTGACTCCCTAGGTTATGCTGTGAACTTCTTTGGAAGCAAACCTGTGAGTTTCAGTAATGCAGTCTCTGGGACTTGCTGGTCTTGGGATATTGTGTATGTTGGCTCTGTGTTTGTCTTTGGGTTGTGATTGTTGTTGTGTCTTTCTTTGGTTGGTCATTCCCTTCAACTGTTTAACTGAGGGTCACTCCATCCACCACATCTTGTATTCTGTTTTGCAGGTGCAGACAGGTTTGTAGTAAAGCTGTTTCTTCTGTCTGTCCAAGGTTTTGAGGTTTCTCTCTAACTATTGTTATGTTGTTTGTTCTGGGCAATTTCTCCACCATTTAGTTATAATTCCAGATTAGTCCTGGGTGAAGGTTGGTGTGACTTCCACTCACTCCTTCAACTTCTTCTGTTATTATCTGTTGGTGGTTCCTTTGTTCATGGGTTCTTTCTCCCAACACGTGTACTGGTTTTTACAGCTCCTACCTACTCTTTTATTTGTACAGCAAAATGGATTAAGATAATGGAAGTGTATTCTGTGGGATTTGAAGTACCAACCCATAGAGAGGATATAGGGGATCCTTTGGATAAGTATACTGTTAACCATGAAATATTAGCCAACAAGCCACTTTTTAGAAAGGGTAGAAAAAAGATAAGACTCTTGTTCGGTGGGGGAAGGATTTTAAGTTGGATCCAGAAAGCAGTGAGCTTGTGGGAAGTCAGATTATGAGATGGAGTGAGAGGAAAGAATAGAAAATAGGTGTAGTTTGCAAGAGAATAGAGTTAACCACAATACTAATAATGTTCCAGAAGACAGTGAAATGAGCTAAGATCCAGGAGGTGTGCTCTGTAATATTTACAGTTGTATGGAACAACAATTATTTACAATAGTAATGGAGCAACAATCATATCACAGAATCTGTGTGGTCTGAATAAGAAGAATAGATAGTACATGACCTACAGTAATGGGGTGTTGGAACACAACTGATGTGAAAAAGAAAAATTAAAGTACACTGTGAAAAAGAAAACAAGGTAAACCAGTCCAACAATGCAATTAAACAAACAAAATGAAGAAAACTAAACAGAAAGAAGAGAAATAAGAAAATACTAATAAAATAAAAGAAGTAAAACCAATGAAGAAAAAATAATAATACAAATGAACAATCACTTGTAAGTTCTCTGGAATAGCAAAGTGAAATTTGTCTCAGTTTTCTTGGTTGTTGGAATGACCCTTCTTTGAGTCTGACTCTAGTCTTTTCACAGCTCCAGGTTTAACTGACTTGTTGGGGAAGGAAGGAAGGAAGGAAGGAAGGAAGGAAGGAAGGAAGGAAGGAAGGAAGGAAGGAAGGAAGGAAGGAAGAGAGAGAGAGAGAGAAAGAAAGAGAGAGAGAGAAAGAAGAGTGAGCCTCTTGCTGGCTTTAAACTGGCCAAACTATTTCTGTTTGTCTTCCTGGCTGCAGCAGGCTGAGGGAGGTTGGGTTTTGCTTTTACCCCTTTATGTGGTTTTGTGTGGATAGGGGCCAGGTCTGAGCTTCACTCCTCACAGTTGACCAGCCTCCAGCCCAGTTCCTCAGTTTGTTGCCGGCCCCCCAGTACCCTTCTGTGTCAGACCTACTCCTTTAGTTCACCATTAGTGCTGTCCTTGAAGCATACCAGTCAGGGGCAAGTCACATACCACCTTCTCACTCTTTGCTGTCCTAGATGCTAGGGACTCTCAGAGTCTATTCAAGGTAGTTTGGCTCCTGCACTGAGTTAAGTCCTTCTGGGGACCACTGAACCCCTGAGCCCTGCTGCTCTCCTCTGCAGAGGGTGCTTCTGTCTTTTTCTTAGTAAGCCAGTTTGTCCTCAAAGGACAGGAGCACCAAGTGGCGGCAGTGGCAGACCCAGGTGTCCACCCCTGGGACTGCAGAAGTGAGTGTGTGGCCTCCGCTGCTGCGGAGGTTGGGGCACAGGGTACAGCCTTGATGGGGGCTGGGTCACCATGCATGCCTTTGGGGTCTTGGGTGCAGGCAGACACCCTCCACCACTGTGGCCATGGTAGGGGAGTGACCATAGTCCTGGCAGCAGGGGTGGGTGGCCATCGAGGCTGCAGTGGCACAGCTGGGGAGAGGCAGGCGCAGATGCTGGAGGAGAATTCCACTGTAGGAGAATTCTCTAAACAACCACCAAGAGCCTTTAAAAAAATTCCTCTTGTTCAAGCCTGCTGCTCCAAACAAGTGCCTGGCTTCTCATACAGCCCAACTTTCCAAATAGACTGGAGACTATCCAGGTCAGGGCCCATCGCTGCTCAACACTTCTTCCTTCTCCAGGCATCACCTGGCTCACCAATTTCTCTGGTTATGACCCAGTTGGCATCCACAGTCTCAAAAGTTGCACACTGCCTCTGTGCATTTACCAATTTGTACTTCTAGCATTCAGGTTTATCCTGGTGCTGCTCAAACTTCCCTGTTTGGTAGGGGAGGAAGCCATTGACCTGGATCTCTTCCAAGAACCCTGTGGTCGGCCCAGCAGGCACCGGGCCTGGAGCTGCAGCTGCCCTGGTCCCTTATTGTCGCAAAACAATCTCACTACCATCTGATTTCTCAATGTCCTCTACAATTTTGGCCTCCAATCTTCATATATCCTGGGATACCATTGGCTGTTCAGTCTGTTCTTCAGAAGATCAGCTAGATGTTCCACCTGTGTGCAGGGGGAAGTGGATTCCACTCCCACCTATCTTGCAACCATCTTTTTTGTAATCTATAACCACTGTTTTAAACTATGCATCTGATATCCTGGTTGCTTCAATTTTATTTCTATCTTTTTCTGGGGATTTCTGTTGTTCTTTTATTTAGGCTATATTTCTTTTTAAAAAATATTTTATTGATTATGCTATTACAGTTGTCTGATTCTCCCCCCTTTTATTCTCCTGTGCCCTACACACCTCCTCCCACCTGCATTCCCCCCCTTTAGTTCATGTCCATGGGTCATATATATAAGTTCTTTGGTTTCTACATTACCTATACTATTCTTAACCTCCCCCTGTCTATTTTCTACCTACCATTTCTGCTACTTAATCTCCGTGCTTTTCCCCATCTCTCTCTGTCCCATTCCTTCATGTGATCTTTATTTCTGTGATTCTGTTCCTCTTCTAGTTGTTTGCTTAGTTTGTTTTTCTTTTTTCTTTTTTTTTTTAGGTTTGGTTGTTAACAACTGTGAGTTTGTTGTCATTTTACTGTTCATATTTTTATCTTCTTTTTCTTAGGTAAGTCCCTTTAACATTTCATATAATAAGGGCTAGATGACAATGAACTCCTTTAACTTGACCTTATCTGGGGAGCATTTTATCTGCCCTTCCATTCTAAATGAAAGCTTTGCTAAATAGAGCAATCTTGGATGTATGTCATTGCCTTTCATGACTTGGAATAATTCTTCTCAGCCCCTTCTTGTCTGGAAGGTTTCTTTGGAGAAATCAGCTGGCAGTCTGATGGGCACTCCTTTGTAGGTAACTGTCTCCTTATCTCTTGCTGCTTCTAGGATTCTTTTCTTAATTTTAATCTTGGGTAATGTAATGATGATGTGCCTTGGTGTGTTCCTTCTTGGGTCCAACTTCTTTGGGACTCTCTCAGCTTCCTGAACTTCCTGGAAGTCTATTTACTTTGCCAGATTGGGGAAGTTCTCCATTATATTTTCAAATAAATTTCCAATTTCTTGCTCTTCCTCTTCTCCTTCTGGCATTCCTATGATTCAGATATTGGAATGTTTAAAGTTGTCCCAGAGGTTCTTAATCCTCCCCTCATTTTTACCTGTCTTCATTCTGTCCTGGTTGGATGTTTATTACTTCCTTCTGCTCCAAACTGTTGATTTGAGTTCTGTTTTCTTCCCATCACTATTGGTTTCCTGTAGATTTGTCTTTATTTCACACAATGCAACCTTCATTGCCACCTGGGTGTTTTTATTTTGTTGCAGTACCCAGTGAGTATCTGGAGCATCTTGATAACCAGTGTCTTAAACTGTACATCTGATAGGTTGGCTATCTCTTCATTGCTTAGTTGTGTTTTTTCTGGAGCTTTGAACAGTTCTTTCATTTGGGCCATTTTTTTTTTGTATCAGCATGCCTGTTATGTAGTAAGGGGAGAGGCCTTAGGTGTTCACCAGTTCAGGGGAACCTACAGGACTGCATTGTGACACTGTATGTGGGGAAGGTGCCAGAAACAGAACAGTGCCACTTGCTCAGCTCTCTGCCAGTTTTCAGTCACTTCACCTGCTACCCACAAGCAAAGTGGGCCCTTCTGGTGCTAATTTCCAGGTAGGTGAGTTTGTGGACATTCTAGGACCCTGTGAGTCTCTCCAACAAACTCTCCTGTGATGCTGGGAGTTTCTCCTGCTGCCATCTCAACCCTGACAGGTGCTTTCAGTCAGAGGTTTTGAGGCTTTATTTTCCCATCCTGGATCCCTGTGTTGCACAGCCTATCTCATTCCCTAGTTGTTCCTCCTGGTTTATCTTCATGTGAATTTGGGACCTCCTGATTCACCAGCCACTGTCTTGCAACAAGTCCTCTCCTCCTGGCTGCCTGTCTATGCCCCTCCTACCAGTCTAGATGAATGTTTCTTCATTAACTCCTTGGTTGTTGGACTTCCACATAGTTCAATTTTCTGTCAATTATATATATATTTTTAAATTTGTTGTTGTCCTTCTTTTGGTTGTGTCAGGAGGCACAGTGTGTTTACCTACACCTCCATCTTGGCTGGAAGTCCTCTGGGCTATATTTCTTTGTCTTCCTATTTTGTCGGTCTTTTTGTGCTTGACTCTATATATTAGGCAGATCTGCTATGACTTCTAAGCTTGTTATGAAGGCTTTCTGATATAGGTGTTTTATGGGTCTCAGTGGCACAGTCTTTTAGATCACATGATCTAGGTGCTCCAGAAATGTTTCTTGTGTGGGTTATGTGTGTCATCATACTGTAGTTGAATCTTGAATGCTGTTGCCCATTCATGGGTGGAGTTAACCTGAGTTTGACTGATTAGAAGGATATACCTTATTCACTGTACATGAGTTACAATTCAGGTGATACCTCACAAGGCAGAGTTGTTCCCAGCACATGCCTTCTGGAATACCCTTTCGGGTGACATTTGTATGGCTACTTGGGTCAAATTCTGGTGACCTTCGAAGCCCACCACTGGTTGTGTTGTTTCTGGGCCGACTTGGGTAGGATTCCAGTGCAGCTCAATATAAAATGTTGTGTGTAACTAGCCTTAGGCTACCTGTCTGAAGTACCACACTATTCAATGATTGTGGCATGACTCCTGGGCCTGGAAGAGCATAGCAGAAGGCAAGCTGTGTATAATCATCAGCTTCCTGCTACTCTAAAATTAGAGCAGATCAATAAATCATCCAAAACTCTCTGAGGTTGGTATCTACCTGTCAGCTACTCCACTACTCCCTGTGGTTTCCTGAACTTCCTCTAGAGCCTTTTGAAGAAAGACTGTATAGTGGGCTCAAGTTGGCCATGCCCAACTGCCCCTCCCACATGGCACACGCTCTGTAGGGCAGGACAATAGGTTAGAATGATGGGACTATTTGGCACCCTAGTTGGGGGCAGCATGGTCAGGCACTCAGTGCAGAGAACATAGCCCCTACTCCTGAGCCATACCACTCAGTCTCTGCTAGCATCTTCAACTCTAGCTCCCCCAGGAGAAGCATGCCTCTTGTTCAGGTTGGGTGCAGCCAGCTGTCCCTTCCCACCCATTGCAGGAGCAAGCTCAACAGGATGAGGCCACTGGGCCATAGGAAAATGTGTTAAGAATCTTCTTTTTGAGTGTGGTACCCTCAAAAGTCTTCTTTTGAGGATGGTCAGGAGGGAAGAGTGTTCTATGCCTCTCCTTAGTTGCATAGCCATGCCCACTCAAGCCATGTACCTATACTGCTCAATAAGATACACTCCAAATGTCCCAGCTCTGAGCAGCATCATTCCCTTCCTCCCCCCTAAACTTAGCTCAGGTGGGAAGGGCCACCAGGACTTGGGAAAACAGATTAAGATAGTCTTCCACTGGGGTTGGTGCCTGCTGAACATGTGGGAGGGGGTTGGGCGCCAAGCCTCCTCACAGCTCCATAGCCATGCCCACTTGAATTTTGGACCTGAGGCTCTGAGGGAGATGCACTTTGAAGGTCCTAGCTCTTAGCAGTCCTTCTTTTTCCCAAGCAACTGAGCTTAGCAGGGCAGGGTCACCAAGACTTGGAAAGGAAGAATATAGTTTTCCTTGGGAGCGGTACTGGTTGTATAGCCTACAGGTGGGAGGGGAGAAACAGACTCCGATTCCAAAGCCTCACATTTCAATGTCTCTGTGTGTCTGCTATCATTCTCCAGAGAAAGTGTACACCAAAGATTTGTGTTGGGTGCAGCCAATGGTCCTTTCTGCTGGACTCAAGTTTGGCAGGGTGATGTCACCAGTATTGGAGGACAGGTTTAGTACACTCCTCCAGCTGCTGCTGTAAGAAATAGGAGTACCGGACCCTGGAAGATGTTGCCTAGGAAAGTGTGGGATGTTGATTCAGAACCAGGACCATGGTAGCTGACCCCTAGATATTTATTTGGGGCCACATCAACCAGATCTTCTCTTTATGACTCCCATACATGCCGAGTCACCTTCCCTCTACTGGAGGCCTGGGTAGGTTCCCAGGAGTGAGCTTCTAAGTGTTGCCCTGTAGTACAGCACCTGGAATTTTAGCAGACTACTTCTTCTATCCAGAAGATAGAGTGCCTACTGATATTCACTGACATATGTTATACAGGCTCCACTTCCTGGCCCTGGTGCTCTGGGTTGGGGATTCCTGCATGGAATTGGCACTCCACACTTCTTAAGGAGGACTTTTACCTCTGAAATATCCCCCTGGCTTCTTAGATAGCACATGTGGGTGCAGGGGCCAGCCCTCCCTGTATCCCCATCCTTCTTATTAGTCGATATGTAGCTTCTATAAATCCTTGGATATAATACTCCTGTTAAGCTGTCCTTCAGTTGGTCATTCAGGCTATTGCTCTATAATTTAGCTATAAATCCACTTTTTTGCCAGAGGAGGTGCATATAGTTTCCACCTACTCCATAGCTATGTTGAAAAAAAAACCACTCCTCTTTATATTCACTATATTAAAACCCTACCAGAATCTGCCCTGGATACTACTGCTTTTGGCTATGGTTGCTGCTGGGTGTTGAATCTTTTCCTCATCAAGGCCCAACTCAAATTCTACTTCCTCCCCAAATCTTTCCCTTCTACCACCTTTCCTCACCTACAAATGCATTCAAACAACAGCCAAAAGTTCTCCCCCTTTCCCAAATAAACATAACACTAAGTATGTCCTGTATTATAGTTATCTGAGTGGAGATGATAACCCCAACTACTACTTTAAGTTCTTGAGGATGAGCATCCAAATTTCTCACTTTCAGTCTTAGCAAGTGGAGGTGTTCATGATAGGGGTTCAGTTGTTTAAGGAATGAATCATCAGTGAAAATTAAGAATGCAAGGTAAAGTGAGGACTTTCTGTTTGATGAAAAGCCCATAGGACTTTTCAAAAACTTTCTTAAGAATTTTAATTACACCATAAAAAATTTGTGTAAAAAAGATAGATATGCAGCTATTGTCACCATTGATTTATTTTTATTATTTTTAAAAAGATTTTATTTCTTTTTCTTTGTTTGTTTTTTTATTTAGTTATTTTTTCAAGTACAGTTTTCTGTTTATTTCTCCCATCTGAGCCCACCTTACCCCCATGCACCCCACCTCCCTCCCATTTCCACCCCCTTAGTTATTGTTTCTGTGTCCTTTATACTTGTTCCTCTAAATCCCTCCCATTTTTCCCCTTAAATTCCCTCCCCTCTCTCCTCTGGTCGCTGTCCCCCTGTTCTCTATTGCAGTGTCTTCGGTTTTATTTTGCTTGCTTGTCTTTTGTTGTTTAGCTTCCTGTTAAAGGTGAGATCATATGGTATTTGTCTTTCAACACCTGGCCTATTTCACTCAGCATAATGCTTTCCAGTTCCATCCATGTTGTTGCAAAGGGTAGTAGTTCCTTCTTTCTCTCTGCTGCATAGAATTCCATTGTGTTATATGTACCACAATTTTTGGATCCATTCATTTACTGATGGGCACCTAGGTTGCTTCCAACTCTTGGGTATTGTAAATTGTGCTGCTATGAACATTGTGGTGCATAGGTTCTTTGATATTGATGTTTTAGGATTCTTAGGATATAATCCCAGCAGGGGAATTGCTGGGTCAAAAGGCAGGTCGATTTTTATTTTTCTGAGAAAATTCCATACTCTTTTCCATAATGGTTGTACCAGTCTGCACTCCCACCAACAGTGAACTAAGGACCCCTTTTCCCCACAACCTCTCCAACATTTGTTGTTTGTTGCTTTGTTTATGATAGCCATTCTGACTGGTGTAAAGTGGTACCTCATTGTGGTTTTAACTTGCATCTCTCTGATAGCTAATGATATTGAGCATCTCTTCATGTGTCTGTGAATGTTCTGTATGTCCTCCTTGGAGAAGTGTCTATTCAAGTCCTTTTCCCATTTTTTAATTGGGTTGGGTGTCTTCTTAGAGTGGAGTCATGTAAGTTCTTTGTATATTTTGGAGATTAAACCTTTGTGTGAGGTATCATTGGCAAATATGTTTTCCCATACAATTGGTTGTCTTGCTAATTTAATACTGTTTTCTTTAGCCATGCAGAAGCTTTTTATTTTGATGAGATCCCATTTGTTTATTCTTTCCTTTATATTCCTTGCTCTAGGGGACATATCAGTAAAAAAAATTGCTGCGTGAAATATCTGAGATTTTCTTGCCAATGTTCTCCTCTAGGACTTTAATGGTGTCACGACTTACATTTAAATCTTTTATCCACCTGGAATTTATTTTGGTGTATGGTGTAAGTCTGTGCTCAAGTTTCATTTTTTTGCACATAGCTGTCCAGTTCTCCCAACACCATTTGTTGAAGAGGCTATCTTTACTCCATTTTATGTTACTGCCCCCTTTGTCGAATATTAATGACTGTAGAGAGTTGGGTTGATATCTGGGCTCTCTGTTCTGTTCCATTGGTCTATGTGCCTGTTTTTATGCCAGTACCAGGCTGTTTTGATTACAGTGGCCTTGTAATACAGTTTGATATCAGGTATTGTGATCCCCGCTACTTTGTTCTTCTTTCTCAAAAGAGCAGCTGCTATTCGGGCTCATTTATGGTTCCATATAAATTTTCGAAGTGTTTGTTCTATGTCTGTGAAATATGCCATTGGTACTTTAATAGGTATTGCATTGAATCTGCATGTTGCTTTGGGTAGTATGGACATTTTGATGATGTTAATTCTTCCAATCCATGAACAAGGTATATGTTTCCATTTGCTTGTGTCTTCCTTGATTTCATTCCTAAGGGCTGTGTAGTTTTCTGCATACAGGTTTTTTACCTCCTTAGTTAGGTTTATTCCCAGATATTTTATTTTTCTTTTTGCTATATCGAATGGGATTTTTTCCTTGATTTCTGCTTCTGCTGATTCACTGTTGGTATACAAAAATGCCTTTGATTTCTGGATATTGACTTTGTAACCAGCTGTTTTGCCAAATTCATTAATTAGTTTGAGGAGTTTTTGTGTAGAGTCTATAGGATTTTCCATGTACACTATCATGTCATCTGCAAACAGTGACAGTTTTGCTTCCTCCTTTCTTATTTGGATGTCTTTTATTTCCTTTTCTTGCCTGATCACTGCGGCTAAAATTTCCAATACTATATTGAATAGAAGTGGTGAAAGTGGACAACCTTGTCTTGTTCCTGATCTTAGAGGAAAAGCTTTTAGTTTTTTCCCATTGAGTATGATATTGGCTGTAGGTCTCTCATATATGGCCTTTATTATTTTGAGAAATGCTCCCTGTATTCCCACTTTGCTGAGTGTTTTTATCATAAATGGGTGTTGTACCTTATCAAAAGCTTTTCCCTCATCTATTGATATGATCATGTGATTTTTGTCTTTGCTTTTGTTTATGTGATGTATTACATTTACTGATTTGTGAATATTGAACCATCCTTGCATCCCTGGGATGAATCCCACTTGGTCATGATGTATGATCTTTTTGATATATTGTTGGATGTGATTTGCCAATATTTTGTTGAGGATTTTAGCATCTATGTTCATCAGCAATATTGGCCTGAAGTTTTCTTTCTTTGTTGTGTCTCTATCTGGTTTTGGAATTAAGATGATGCTGGCTTCCTACAAAGAATTTGGAAGTTTTCCATCCTTCTGAATTTTTTTGAATAGTCTGTGGAGAATAGGGGTTAGCTCTTCCTTAAATGCTTTGTAGAATTCTCCTGTGAAACCATCTGGTCCAGGGCTTTTGTGTGATGGGAGTTTTTTGATTACTGCTTCAATTTATTTTGCTAATATTAGTCTATTCAGGTTTTCTACTTCTTTTTCATTGAGTTTTCGGAGATTATATTTTTCTAGAAATGTGTTCATTTCCTCTAGGTTTTCAAATTTCTTGGCATACAGTTCTTTATAGTAATTTCTTACAGTCCCTCTATTTCTGTGTTATCAGTTGTAATCTCTCCTCTTTCATTTCTGAATGTGTTTATTTGTGTCTTCCCTCTTCTTTTCCTTATGAGCCTACTTAAAGGCTTGTCTATTTTGTTTATCTTCTCAAAGAACCAACTCCTGAATTCACTGATCCTTAGGATTGTTCTTTTAATTTCTATGTCATTTAGTTTTGTTCTGATCTTGGTCATTTCCTTCCTTCTGCTTGCTCTGGGCTGTTTTGGTTGTTGTTCCTCATGTTCTTGCAGGTGTAGGGTAAGGTTGTTTGTTTGAAATGTTTCTATCTTCTATAGGAAGGCCTGCATTGCTATAAACTTCCCTCTCAGGACTGCCTTCGCTGTGTCCCATAAGTTTTGGGTTGTTGTGAGATCATTTTCACTTGTTTCCAGAAACGTTTTGATTTCTTCCCTAATTTCATTCTTGATCCATTCGTTGTTTAATAGCATGCCATTCAGTCTCCATGATTTGGGGTGCTTTGGGTTTTTTCCTTTGGGGTTGGTTTCTCATTTCAGTCCCTTGTGGTCAGAGAAGATGCTTGGTATGATTTCAATTTTCTTGAATTTTTTGAGGCTCGTTTTGTGTCCTATCATGTGGTCTATCTTTGAAAATGTTCCATGTGCATTTGAAAAGGATGTGTATTTAGCTTCTTTGGCATGAAGGGCTCTATATATATCAGTTAAGTCCATTTTATCTAGGGTGTTGTTTAATGCCACAATATCTTTGTTGATAATTTGTTTGGAAGACCTGTCCATTTTTGATAGTGGGGTGTTCAAATCCCCTACTATAATTGTGTTGCTGTCAATATCTTTCTTGAAGTCCTCTGAGATTTTCTTGATATATTTGGGTGCCTCTATGTTTGGTGCACATATGTTTACAATGTTAATGTCTTCTTGGTGGATTCTTCCCTTGAGTATAATGAAGTGACCTTCTGGGTCTCTCTTTATGGCCTTTTTTTTTTGAAGTCTATTTTGTCCGATATGAGAATTGCTACCCCAGCTTTTTTTTCTTGTCTGTTTGCTTGGAAAACTTGTTTCCAGCCTTTCACTTGTAGTCTGTGATGGTCTTTTGTCCTGAGGTGGGTCTCTTGTAGGCAGCATACGTGTGGGTCATGCTTTCTTATCCAATGAGCTATTCTGTGTCTTTTGATTGGAGCATTTAATCCATTTACTTAAATGGGGCTTTGGAGTGTCCGTCTCCCGTACCTGACTCCCCGACTCCCAAGCCTGTTGCTCTGTGGGCAGCACAGGGGCCACGTGAGACCCAGCTCCAGGTTTAAAGTTATTATTGATAGGTACTTATTCATTGCCATTTTTGTACCTGTGTTCCTCTCTGTCTCCCTCTTATTTTTCCTTCCCTTAAAGCAGTCCTTTTAGTATTTCTTGTAGAGCTGGTTTGGTGGAGGCATAATCTTTTAGGCTTCTTTTGTCTTGGAAGCTATTTATTTGGCCATCTATCTTGATTGAGAGCCTTGCTGGGTAAAGTAGCCTTGGTTGTAGGCCTCTGGTTCTCATTACTTGGAATATTTCTTGCCATTCTCTTCTTGCTTGGAGTGTTTCCATTGAGAAGTCAGTAGCTAACCTTATTGGGGCTCCCTTGTATGTTATTTCTTTTTTCTCTCTTGCTGCCTTTAAGATTCTCTCTTTGTCTTGGAATTTTGCCATTTTGAGGATGATGTGTCTTGAAGTGGGCCTCCTTGGGTTCCTCTTGATTGGGGCTCTCTGTGATTCCTGGATTTGTGAGACTTTTTCTCTTATCAAATTAGGGAAATTTTCTCTCATTACTCGTTCAAATACATTTTCTATCCCTTGTTCTTCTTCTCCTTCTGGTATTCCTATTATTCGGATATTATTATGTTTCATATTGTCTTGCATTTCTCTTTACCCCTCTTCATTCTTTCTGAGCCTCTTTTCCCTTTCCTGTTCTTTCTGTGAGATGCTTTCTACCCTGTCCTCCAACTCACTAATCCTATCCTCCGCTTCATCTATCCTACTTTGGAAACTTTCTACTGTGTTCTTCAATTCGGAAATTGTATTCTTCATTTCCTCTTGTCTCTTGCTGATAATTTCCATTTCCTTTTTCATGTTGCTATAGTTTGCAGAGAGATCATTGTAGTTCCCCTGTAGTTTCTGGTAGTTCACTGTGAGCTCTTTGAACGTCGTAATAACCAGTGCTTTGAATTCACTATCTGATAGTTGATCAGCGTCTATTTCATCTAACATTCTTTCTGAAGTTTCTGCTTTTTCTTTCATTTGGGGATTGTTTCTTTGTCTTCTCATTGTTTGAGACTCTTTTTGTTAGTCTCTGCTTCTAAAATTGATCTGTTCTGAAACCCTGGTTTTATGGTGTGAACTTCTGTGGTATGATCCTTGTGAAGTTCAGTGGTGCAGACTCCTTGAAGTTTCTTGATGTTCTTTGTCTCCACCTACACTCACATTGGTCCTCGCGCTGGTCCCTGTGTTGGTCGCCCACCACTGCTGAATGTCCCGGCTCTAGTAGCCACCTCCTCCAGCACCTAGGCCCGTTACTACGGCAGCGGCACAGAGGCTGGGAATGTCCAGGCTCCCGTATTTGGCTCCTCTGCCGCCCCGGGCCATCACAGGGGTTTAGAGTGTCCCGGTTTCCGTTCCTGACCCTCAGCGTCTAGTCCTGTCTCTATGGCAGTGGCACAGAGGCTTAGCATGTCCCAACTCCCGTACCTGATTCCCCACTGTCTAGTTCCGTCGCTATGGCAGCGGCACAGGGGCTGAGAATATTTTGCTCCTGTAGCTGGCTCCTCTGTCGCCCAGGTCCGTCACAGGAGTTTGGAGCATCCAGGCTTCCATACCTGACTACCCGGCATCCAGTCCAGGCGCTATGGCAGTGGCACAGGCGCTGAGAACATCCCAGTCCCGTAGCTGGCTCCTCTGCTGCGTCACACGGGTTTGGAGCATCCCGGCTTCCGTACCGGACTCCCCAGCGTCCAGTCCTGTCGCTATGGCAGCAGCACAGGGTCTGAGAACGTCCTGGCTCCCGTAGCTGGCTCCTCAGGGCCCAGGCCTGTCTCTATGGTGGCGTCACAGGGGCCTTTGGTGTCCCAGCTCCTGCAACTGACCCTTTCATTGCCCAGGCTGATAGCTATGGCATCAGCACAGGGGCCGAGAATGTCCTCGCTCTGGTTCCTGACTCCTCTGTCTCCCAGGACCGTCACAGGGGCTTGGAGTGTCCATCTCCCGTACCTGACTCCCCGACTCCCAAGCCTGTTGCTCTGTGGGCAGCACAGGGGCCACGCGAGACCCAGCTCCAGTAGCTGACTCTGCCGCCGTCTGGTGTTTCAGAATCGGTCACAATCTCTGGTCTTTTAATTTCATAAATGCTGGGTAACCGATGGTTTATTGTGCTGTTTCTCTATAGATCTGCCAGGATTTTCACCCATGAGTACAGGAGCTAGCATCAGCTCCATCTTACTCCGTTGCCATCTTCCCAGCATCCCGGAAGGGTTTTTTTTTTAAGAGAAAATTAGAATTTTAATCAAGACAACCCAAAAATTATTATTCACTATCTTATTTTTAAGGTCTGCAAGTCCTTCTAGAACTTTGACATTTTTACCCCAAGGGAAATCAGAAGTGAGCCATATAGAATTGCTGACTTGCAAATACTAAGAAGCAGATCTTAGACATAGCCTCATTCCCAGGGCAGGAGTGTGATACAGTGATTAAAAGCATGGATTTAGAGTCAGACATACTTTTGTTAAGAGTTTAGGCTCTATCACTGACTAGTTGTATGACCTATAGTGAACTACTTTACCTCTGTAAGGTTCAGTTTCCCCTTCTGTAGTTTCTAAAATGAGCCATACTCTGCAAAGCTTTGCAGAGTATGTAAAGCGTACTCAGCAAACTGCCTCTGTACAGAAAGTCCATCCACCTTGAATACCATTTAGCTTTTGAACCCTGAATAGGTCCTACTCATCCTTCAGGTTTCAGATCAACATTGCTGCTTCCTAGAAGCCTGGATTTCCCAGCCAGAGTTAGGTAATGCTCTTCTATGTCTCCCCCTTATGTGTCCTAAACACATCTTCAATCATAATAAATGTATAATTGGTAGTTTTAAAAAATCTGTTTCTTCCACACATTGGGAACCAGAAAATTAAGTTCCATGGGCTAAATCTGACCCATGACCTCTTTTTGTATAGCTTTCATGATGGGTTTTGGCATTTTTTTATACAGTAGGTTAAGAAAAGAAGAATATCTAAGAGAGACCTTAAGTGTCCCACAAATCCTGAAATATTTACTATCTGGCTCTTAACAGAAAAAGTTTGCTGACCCCTACCACAGACCAAAAGCAATTTGAGGGCAAGGACTGTATTTCCATTTCACTCCATGTCCAATTCCTAGCAGAATGTCTGACATATAATAGGCAGTGAATGTTCATTGAATGAGGGAATGAATTAATAAGTATAACCAGTATTTTAAAAGTATAATTTATGACAGAATCAAAACACAACTTTATTTTGCTTCCTAATATGTAAATAAAATGTCCTCCATTGGGGTAAATTTCCCTGACCCTGATGAAAATTTGGACAGATTTCATGACTTTTCTATTCATTTCTTCAAGAACAAACAGTCCTAAGGTCATTTAGAGTCACTGAACACAGTCCTGATTCAGTAATCAGGACATGTTGAGTCTAAGATGTTAACCAAATAATTCAGGTTTTACTTAGAGATGAGGTCCCTTCTTTCATCCCATGTTACAATATGTAAGCATTGGTCACCTGTTGTCAAACAAGAAGATGATATGTTTTTACATCTTTCCTCACTTGCCACCTTCTTTTGGACATTCACCAGGATGGAAGCAGGAACAGGGTGAAGTAAGGGAATGGACCATTTCTTTCTTGGTAGAGTAAATACTTTCCAACTATGTGGGTCACATTTTCTTCTTTGGGTTGTTTAAGGACCTCTTTCCTACAATTTGAGACCTGGGCTGATGCATTTCTAGTCAGGTTGCTAGTTTACAACTCCTTCCTCAGCACCTAGGAATCCAATAGTTATCTCTGGCTTTTTTTTTTTTCTGGGTTCTCTCCACCCCGCCAGGTGGCTCTGTTGGACAAGGCCCAGAGTGATCCCATCTTGGCCCTCTTTCTTGCATGGCCCCCATTTTGCTCCCAAGAAACACTCAAACATATTTTGCCTTGACAAATTCTGGGAATGCTAACCAATCCCAACACAGTCAACCATGCCAAGGGCCATGTTAGCTTTCTTGGAATGGAGCCTCTACTGCAGAGAACAAATTTGTAGCTGTCTGACTTATCCAATGAAACAGTCTCTTCTGGCATTGAGGTGAAAGAGGTATTATCTCCTCGACTCAAGCACTTCTGTGAAAGATGAAGTAGAATCTTAGCCTGGCAACAGATCTCTGCAATAAAATGTTTTCAAAAAATTTCCTTATTCTCCTCCACTGACCTTTTTTCTTGGAACCTGTTTTGAAGTATTTTCTTTGCATATTCTGTGTATTATAATCTGGTTTTGGAATTCCCCATCTACTGTAGAGTATCTATTATGTCTTTCTAGAAACAATTTTAATGTCATGCTACCTAAGGCTTATTTTTTAATATAGTTTATTGATTATGTTACTACAGTTGTCCCATTTTCCCCCCTTCACTCCCCTCCAACCTCCACACCCCCTCCCCGCACATTCCCCCCTTTAGTTCATGTCCATGTGTCATACTTATAAGTTCTTTAGCTTCTACATTTCCCATACTATTCTTACACTCCCCCTATTTTCTACCTACCAACTATGCTACTTATTCTCTGTACGTTTTCCCCCTCTCTCCTCCCCTCACTCCCTTGTTGATAACCTTCTATGTGATCTTTATTTATGTGGCTCTGCTCCTGTTTTATTGTTGCTTAATTTGTTTTTGTGTTAGATGTGGTTGTTAATAATTGTGAGTTTGCTGTCATTTTACTAGACATGTTTTTATCTTTTTTTTTCTTAGATAAGTCTCTTTAACATTTCATATAATAAGGGCTTGGTGATGATGAACTCCTTGAACTTGACCTTATCTGAGAAGCACTTTATCTACCCTTCCATTCTAAATGAAAGCTTTGCTGGATAGAGCAATCTTGGATGTAGGTCCTTGCATTTCATGATTTGGAATATTTCTTTCCAGCCCCTTCTTGACAGTAAGGTCACTTTTGAGAAATCAGCTGACAGTCCGATGGGAACTCCTTTGTAGGTGACTGTCCCCTTATCTCTTGCTGCTTCTAGAATTCCCTTCTTCATTTTAATCTTGGGTAATGTAATTATGATGTGCCTTGATGTGTTTCTCTTTGAGTCCACCTTCTTTGGGACTCTCTGAGCTTCCTGAACTTCCTGGGAGTCTATTTCCTTTGCCAGATTGGTGAAGTTCTCCTTTCTTATTTGTTCAAATAACTGTTCCACTTGTTGCTCTTCCTCTTCCCCTTCTGGTACCCATGTAATTTCATTTTGGAATGTTTAAAGATGTCCTGGAGGTTCCTAAGCCTCTCCTCATTTTTTTTTGAATTCTTGTTTCTTCATTCTTTTCTGTGTTTGGTTGTTTCTTTCTTCCTTCTGGTCCACCCCACTGATTTGAGTACCAGTTTCTTTTCCATCACTATTGGTTCCCTGTGCATTTTCCTTTATTTTACTTAGAGTAACCTTCATTTTTTCATCTAATTTGCAACCAAATTCAACCAATTCTGTGAGCATCCTGATTATCAGTGTTTTGAACTGTGCATCTGATAGGTTGGCTATCTTTTTCACTTAATGGTATTATTTCTGGAGCTTTCATCTGTTCTGTCATTTGGGCCATATTTTTTTTGTCTTGACATGCCTGTTACATGGTGAGGGGCAGAGCCTTAGGTATTCACCTGGGTGGGGCAACCCAGTTGCTGGATTGGGATGCAGTATGTGGAGGTGTGGTCAGAGAGGGAACAATGGCACTTGCTCTGCTCTCTGCTGGATTTCAGTCACTTCCACCGCTTCCCTCAGGCAAACAGGGTCCTTCTGGTGTTAGTTCCCAGGTGGGTGGGCTTGTGTATGTTCTAGGACCCTGTGGATCTCTCCAACGAGCTCTCCTGTGAGGCTGGGAGTCTCTCCCAGAACCTCAACCCCCACAGGTGTTTTCAATGGGTGTTTTGAGGCTTTTATTCCCCCATGCTGAGACCTTGGGTGGTGAGGTCTGTCTCACTCCCCAGTTTCACTGGGATTATCTGTGCTCAATGTGGGACCGCCCAGTCCACCAGCTGCCTTGTGTGCAGCGCCCCTCCATAATCTGCTGCCTCACTGGGTCTGCCCACTGCTGCCTTGCGCTCCCAGGGTCCACCAGCTGACACTTTGCTGCCAGTCCTCTCTGCCCAGCTGTGCGACTCCACCCCTCCTACCAGTCTGGATGAATGTTTCTTCTTTAACTCTTTTGTTGTTGGACTTCCATACAGTTCAATTTTCTGTCAGTACAGGTTGTTTTTTTGTTTCTAAATTGTTGTCCTTATTTTGGTTGTGCAAAGAGGCACATGCCTCCATCTTAGCCAGAAGTCTATTTTTTTCTAATTAGCTAATGAAAGTTAGACAATCTCTGGCAAAATCTACAGTTATATTCATGTAGCCTTATTCTCTTTCAATATCTACAATTTTGAGATAATAATATTAACATTTATTGAGCATCTACTAGGTCATGAATGTTTTAGGGATATTTTCTGATGTAATCCTCATGAAGATAATTATCCCCTCTTTTATAGAGGAGTTTCAAAAAATTAATTGATTTCCTCAAGGTAAGTGGTAAAATATAAATCAAAGCTGGTATAGAAACACAGGTCTACCTGATTTTAAAATCCATGGTCTTTTTGTTACACCATGATGTTCAAAGTTTTCCACCAGAATTCCCCAAATGGAGTGTATCCCTAGGAAGTCTGAATAACTCAAAAAGGGACCACCACAAGTGCAAAATTTCTCTGAAAGCACCTGCTTGATTGTAAAAATGCATAGAAAATTTGTATTTTATTCTGCAATATGTGTTTATTGTCATATAAACTATGTTGAAAATTGTTCTCCCTATCTGAATTTTTAAATAAAATTGATCCTCTAAAATATGTACTATATTTACCCTGTATTTTCATGGGTCTTGAGCATACTACTCCAGTTTGAGAAAGTTCAACACATTCCATAAGTTATTAGACTATACCAGTAAGGTATAAAGGGTTTCAAGGAGAGCCTCAACCTGCTGTAACCCCTGGAATGAAGGAAATAAAAATATAAATGATACTTGTTAAGGAGAATTTGGCAATAAAGGAAAAAGCACTGTAGTAATTTCTTTTTTCTTTTTAAAATATTTCATTTATATTTATTTTTAGAGAGAGAAGGCAGGGAGAAATACATCTCCCATCGATAGATAGACAGATGCACCAATAAACTGCCTCTCTCATACCCCCAACCAGGGACCTTATCTGCAACACAGGCATATATCCTGACTGGGAATTGAACCAGCAACTTTTTGGTTCACAGGCCAGTGCTCAATCCACTGACCTGCACTAGTCAGGGAAGCAGTGGAAAGGTTTTCTTAGGCTCCACCGAGGACTAAATGCCAATCAACCACAAAGTTAGGCAATATAGAGCTTTATTGGGGTTTGCACGCCCAGGCAAGTTTCTCTAGTCTGCAGAGTGGGGCAGCGTTTTATTTTGGTTGGCTCTCTTTGTGGGAGCTGGGGGTTGGTCCCCTTTGAACAAAGTGGCAATATATCATTGGTGGTTCTCCTTGGTCTCGTGTTGTTATGCAGATATCTCTTTTGGCAAAGCCCGCCATTCTGGCTCTTGGGTTTGACGTCATCCGTCTTTTCCAGGTTGTAGTTCAGCCACCATTTTGTCCTACCCCACCCATCCTGATAGCAGTCATTTCTTAAAGATTGGCATTGCAGTGTTATTACTATATACTATCATTCTTATAAAATATTATTATTAATTTATTGATAGAAATTCTTGATTATCATGAGTTGTTGAGTGAACTATACATTAATGATGTTATAATATTGAAAAAGTGACATGAGGACGTTCAGCTGTTCATTATGCAGAGGCTATGGAGTATAGAAACTACATGCTTATTTCCGAGAGAGGGAAAGTCCATAGTTTGCATTGAGTTCTCAAAAGAATCTGAGACCTGTAAAATGTTAAAAACCACTGCTACAGAGAAAAGAGCAGAGACTTTGGGATCACACTGTCTTATTTTCAAATACTGGCTCCAAGCTTCCTAAAGTGTATGATATACTTCTTCTCTGAGTCTCAGTAACCTTATTTGTAAAATGAGAATAATACCCAAGTCAAGAGTTGTTGTGAGGATTAAATGAAATTCTCTATATTAAATGCTTGACACAGAAGGGTCACACAAGAAATGTTAATCTCCCTCCTCTGCCACAATATATGAAACACGGTAAGGACATTTAAACTACAGGTAGATGAATAATTTCTAAAGAAATATGTACCCTGGAAAGAAATGCATTCTTCAAAGATATTCTACCTAAAGCTTAGATCCTCCAACCAGAAACTCAGACATAGATTCAAAGACTGATATTAAATTTCCACAAAAAATGTTTAAATAATAAAAGTACTCAGTTCATGCCTAAACAAACATTCCCCAAACCTGGGGACATATATATGAATATGTTCTCTTTGGAAAGACAGAATTATTTAAATACCACTACACCCTGGCATATTTGGTTTCAATTCTAAGCATATATTACTGTAAGACCTGGGATGAAAAACTTCTTTAATTGTGCAATAGATCTGATCCTCTTAAGTGACATATGAAGAAGCTTTCAGCAAAACAGAGAGCCTTTGCTAATCCTCCAAATGCATGAAGAAACCTCGAAGGGGTTAAAGTGCAAGGCTTATAAAAACTTTGCTTCTCAGCTTCTCTCTTATCTCCTCCCTCTCTGACTCCATAACGCTAAAGGCAGAGGAGAGCTGAATCACTCACTACCTTTCCTGCATACTCTAAAGTCTTCCCTGAGAAAGGGAAACTGGGGACTTTATTCAGTTTGCTTTTATTCAAGTGTTCCAGAGGGTATATACACATATCCGAACGACACTTTTCTTAGCTTTTTAGAGTTTATAAGGAGAAAGGCAGTTGAAACTGCACTCTAAAGCTGTAAGTGGCAACTGGCATTTTAAATACCTATTAGATGTTTTTATATTTTGCACTGGAAAGGTTTGACTCTTCTGGAAAGAGAAGGCATAATTTGCACGAATATAGTCTTGCATCCTGTTTCTCTGGCAAAACAAGACTTATATTCTATTTTCCAGATATTCCAGAGATGTTCCTGAACAAGTTGTCTGTGCAAAGGGTGATTTAAACCTCCAACCCATTCATCCCGTGAGCCAGGAAAGGTAAGAGAGATTTGAAAATATTATGATGTTATTTACGGTGAAGTGAGCGGCACTATTTTATTTATCAGCAGGTGTAGCAAACAGGCACCATCTGCTGCAGAAAATATAGCAACTCCCACTTGAGAAAGCTTATTACTTAATGGCTCCAGCCATTGAAAAAGCACTTGTGGTTAGAACTGTTTTTTCATAGGCTTATATGGAACTAGATACTCTAACAGCCTCTTCCTCCCTTAGTTTTCTTGCCCTCACGCTGGGCAAATAAATGCAAACTGAATGCATTAACTCCTAAAAGCTGTTTCAATTGATACTTT
Source organism: Artibeus jamaicensis (assembly GCF_021234435.1). NCBI lineage: Eukaryota > Metazoa > Chordata > Mammalia > Chiroptera > Phyllostomidae > Artibeus > Artibeus jamaicensis. Next base: position 13,144,561 of record NW_026522045.1, read on the forward strand.
TAACTTTCTCTTTTGAATTGTTCCACTGATCATTTTTCTTAGCTATTTGGTGGGATTTCAACTCTGGAATCATATAGGCAGGTGTCATGCAGAAAAATGTAAAATTACCAGTGCATTTTTTTTTCAGAACTTTATCATGTTAAACTAGCAAAAGTGACTACTAGTAGCTCCTTGAGGACTGAAATCCTATACCCCAGCACTTATCAGTTTGACTGGTACTTTGTTTGGCATTCAGTGGTCTACTGAATAAATGTCAATCTGATTTTCAGTATCCAAGCAGAACCTTATTGCTGTTATTAGAAACAAGATTCACTAAACAATCCCTCTTAGAGTTGATGGATGGAGAAAACAATACATTCCCTTCTCATTTTAAGGGGACAAATTCATGATCTGGGTGAATTTTGTGCTTCTGTGTGGTTATATATACTGTGATGATGTGGAACATTACCAAAGACTTGACATTTCAATGTTCATACCAAAAACACTCAAAGTTTAATTTATTACCAAGGGTTTTATTTATCAAATTAATGGCAAACATACAATCAGAGAAGCAAAGGTGTATTCACATTGCTGGTGGATATTTTGATTTACATTAGAAGAGAAGTAAACCAGATGTTCAGGCTAATGTTGGACATTAGCCAATTATTAAATTAATCTCTTTGCCATTCCCCCAAACTTCCCTTCTCCTTTCCTTTCTTCCTCCCTTCTTTACCAATGTTTTTCTGCTTCCCTATCTTCATCTCTACCTCTTAATCATTCATTTCCTCCTACGCCTTATACACTTCCAAAATCCCTAATCATTTTACTCACTTCTCACATTTCCTTCCTTTGTTACTTCTCCTTCCTCTATTTTCCTACCTTTATTTTCCTATTTGTCCTATCCCTCAGTCTCCTCCTTATCCCTCAATAGCTTTTTATCACTTTATCAAAGATTAGAGACTGAATTTTATTTTATGAACTTTCCAGAAAGGACTGCAGGATACTAAAATTCTATAAGGTATTTCCACGAAAATCAGACACTTCAGAATTAATAGAATTTTTATTTCTTTTTGCAGTCTCATAGTTTTTCTTCTTTCCAAATGATGCAGAACTTTTAATGGAGCAACCACATTATCTAAATAACTCATTGTTTAGTTAGCAAAGATAGCTATCACAATCCTGTTTGGAAAGCTTTCATAAAAAGTTGTCACAGATACAGGACCAGAGTAACAAAGAGGATTCCTCACTTCCTAAATTTTTGTTAAAAAATCCTTCATGGATTTGAGGAATTAAATTGATAGACTTGTCTGCATTAAACAGGATATTTGGTTTCGTGTAGACTGTGGAGGTTTTAAGAAATATATGATTAGTTTTCAAAACCTTGAAATGAAATGTTTAAAGAAATTGACAACTGCCCTGGCTGGTGTAGCTCAATGGATTGAGCACAGGCCTGTGAACCAAAGGATCGAGGTTCGATTCCCAGTCTGGGCACATGCCTGGGTTGCAGGCCAGTTCTCAGCAGGGGATGCACAAGAAGCAACCATACATTGATATTTCTCTCCCTCTCTCCTTCCCTTCCCCTCTAAGGATAAATAAATTAAATTAAAAAAAGAAATGACAACTGTATGTGAGATTGTTCAGAACTGATAGAGTTTCAGAGTCAATTGTTTAAGAGGCATAAAATGTATTATCAACTGTTAGTGAAAATAATCTATTGATGCAATTGCACTCACTGTAAACCCATCCCATGTAGTTTTCTTTAAAATTATGTAACTGAAATAGTAATTCAAGTGCAAAGTTTCTGACAAAGTGATTATTCCCTAGTTCCAGGTTATAATCAGGAATTCAGTCTCCTTTACACAATAAGAAATAGGGGAGTGGGTGACTTGAATAAAAAGAAAAGGGAGTTTTAGGATCTTCCCCAAGCCATATTAGCAATCAAAACAGAGAAAAGACTGGGCTTCTCTTCAAACTGTTGGTGCAAAATGCATTTCTTCTGCTATATCCACTGATTTAGTCAACAATCATTGAGCTGCTACTGCAAGCATGGTTATATAAGGAATAAAATGTTGAAAAAATATCCCAAAAGAATTTATAAATTACAACTTACAGAAAAACACTAGATCATTGTCCTAATACTACAAGGTTTGGGGTTCTATTCCAGGTCAAGGCACATACAAGGATCAACCAATAAATGCATAAATAAGTGGCACAGCAAAATGATGTCTGTCTGTTTGTCTCTCTCTCTCTCAAAATCAACAAAAAAAATTTTTAATGCTTTTTTAAAGTAGGGCTCCCAAACAACCAATAAAACAGATTAAACAGATTAGCTATGTGTTTTAGCTGGGCTGTCTAGACAAAAAGACTTATTGTTAACTCTCAAAGCTTACTGTGCAAAGAATCACCTAAGAACTTGTGCATATAATGAATATTCCTGAGCCTTGATTTAAAATATTAGATTTCAGTACGGCTGGTAAAATGTCTAGGAAATTTACATTTTAAATGATGTATGGGGTCCATGCATCACACTCTTGAGAAAAACTGGATTTGAGAGAACAAACAAGGTCCAGAACCAAGGGCTTGGGGAGATGGAGCTACCAATAGCAGATCTGAAATCTGTCTTTTTAACAAGCTTCTCAGGTGAACCACTGCCATTGGGGCATGGTATTTCTAGGGAAGTAAAGGATACCTGCTGTGATTGTCTTTTCCACTTGTTAGTGAATCAGAAATCAAGGTAGATATACCTTTAAGTATTGCAAAAATGTCTTCTAGACCATTGCTCCAAAGACAATAAGAAAAGACTAAATCTTTTTGCATTTGTTGCTTATGAACCAGGTGGTTCTTCATAGGTGTTAGGGGCAGCAGGTAGGTAGACTAAGAATCATGCAGCTTACAGGAAGTAGGCTAGTGAATATAAAATTTAAGCTGAAGTGTTCCCAGGCTGGGGGAAAAATTCAAGATCATAAGAAGACTACTGTGATTGTTGGAACTATTTCTGTAAACTCTCCTTGAATATGTTAACAAGCGACAGAACTAGGCTACATTGTCAGCTCTCCACTACTACTGCACATAGAAGTTTGACAGGTGATAGTGGTTTATATTGTTTATTTTAGTCACTCACATTCAAAATTCATGTTTAGAATCACAAGCTAAATCATTTTGGAAGACTTCTGTAGTAAATAGTTGCTGATATTTACACACTGGAATGGTTGTCTTTGCCAGTAAAGACAAGGTTCTGGTTTTTTTTTTTATTATATACATTTTTTAAAAATTTTTGTTTTATTGATTATGCCATTACAGTTGTTCTATTCCCCCCCTTTATTCCCCTCTGCCCTGCACCCCCCACCTCTACCATTCCCCCCCTTTAGTTTATGACCATGTGTCTCAAGTTCTTTGGATTCTATATTTCCCATACTATTCTTGCCCTCCCTCTATTTTCTACCTACCATCTATGCTACTTATTTTCTGTATCTTCTCCCCCCTTCTCCTCCTCCCACTCCCCTGTTGCTAACCCTCCTTGAGATCTTCATTTCTATGGTTCTGCTCCTGATCTAGCTGTCATTTTAGCTTGTTTTTGTTTGAGATGTGGTTGTTAATAACTGTGAGTTTGCTGCCTTTCACTGTTCATCTTTTTTATCTTCTTTTTCTTAGGTAAGTCCCTTTAACATTTCATATAATAAGGGCTTGGAGATGATGAACTCTTTGAATTTGATTTTATCTGAGAAGGACTTTATCTGTCCTTCCATTCTAAATGAAAGTTTTGCTGGATAGAGCAATCTTGGTTGTGGGTCTTTGGATTTCATGACTTGGAATACCTCTTTCCAGCCCCTTCTTGCCTGGAAGGTCTCTTTCAAGAAATCTGCTGACAGTCTGATGGGAACTTCTTTGTAGGTGACTGTCCCCTTATCTCTTGCTGCTTCTAGGATTCTCTTCTTCATTTTAATCTTGGCTAATGTAATTACATGATGTGCCTTGGTGTGTTTCTTCTTGGGTCCAACTTCTTTGGGACTCTCTGAGCTTCCTGGATTTCCTGGAAGTCTATTGCCTTTGCCAGATTGGGGAAGTTCTCCTTTATTATTTGTTCAAATAAGTTTTCCACTGGTGGCTGTTCCTTTACCCCTTCTGGTACCCCTATAATTTGGATGTGGAGTGTTTAAAGATGTCCTGGAGATTCCTAAGTCTCTCATTTTTTTTGAATTCTTGTTTCTTCATTCTTTTCTGGCTGGTCATTTTTATCCTCCTTCTGGTCCACTCCTTTGATTTGAGTCCCAGTTTCCTTTCCATTACTATTGGTTTCCTTTGTATTGCTATTCATTTCAATTCGTTTAGCCTTCATATGTTTCTCTAATTTGTCACTAAAATCAACCAGTTCTGTGAGCATCCTGATCACCAGTGTTTTGAACTGTGTATCTGAAAGTTTTGCTATTTCTTCGTCACTTAGATTTATGGGCTCTGGGGCTTTGAATTCTTCTTGAGCCATTTTTGGTCTGTTCGCGCCCATTAAGTATGAGGAGCAGAGCTTTAGGGGCAGGGCGCCCCTCCAGGGCAGGGTCGCTGGGTTGTGACGCTGTATGTGGGGGCGGGGTCAGAGCTGGGAAATGGCGGCTGTCTCTGCCGCCTCCCATTGCTGGGACCCGCTCCGTCCCATCTCACTGCCCACTCCCACGCAGGTCTATCTGCGCAGGAATGCGCCAGCACAGTCAACCTGCCATGCCCTTCAGTGCAGGAATGCACCAGCACAGTCAACCTGCCACACCCTTCACCTTCACTGGATACACCGGTCGCTCAGTGGGTTGTGCTCACTAGGTCACTCACTGGGTCTGCCGTTTGCAACCCCACGCCTGGGATCTGCACACCTGAGTCCGTCTGACTGAGTTTTCCTGTGCAACCCCGCTCCACCAGCTGCTGGTTTCGCCCCTCTTACCGGTCAGGCTGAAGAATTCGTTGTTATCGGACTTCTGAAAAGTTCAATTTTCTGTGTTCTGGCTGTGTTTTCTGTTGCTAATATTGTGTTGTCTCTAAACTTGGTTGTGTGAGAAAGCAAGGCGTCCCCACCTATGCCTCCATCTTGGCGGAAGTCCGGTTCTGTTTTTATTGATCATAAAAGATGCAATTATTTGATCCCAACTAATATGCTCTCTCAATTTCTTCTAATTTTTAAATACTGAAAAAAGGTGTGTTGCCATGTCCACAGACTTAAATGAGAAAGTAAACACACAAAAATAAAATTGGGAGAAGCCTGCATTCCTTAATTTGTTAAAGTGACCCATTGTACTGGAACCTGGAGTTTTAAAATGAATCCTTAGATTTCAATCTTCTTTAGTTCATTGCTAGGCTTTCTTGGTTAAACTAGAAAAGTGGTTATCAGTCCTGACTATACTATAGAGTCACTTGGGAAGCTTTAAAATAATACCAGTGTTTGGACCCCACCCCAGACCCATAAAATCTGACTCTGCAGTGGTGCCCTGACCCCTAGTCAAAAGATTATAATTCAGAATATCTGGCTTGAAGCCCAGTTTCTATATTTTAATATGTACCTCAGGTAAATCTTATGATCAGTTAGTTTGGAAAGCACAGTTTTAATTTTAGTTATTATCTGCTGTTCAGTAATTTGAATTTTTCTGTAACCTTTTAATAGTTACTTACCAAATAGGAAAAAAAGCATTCAAAATAATAAAAACTCGGGATATCATTTTAAATTTAATTTATTAATAGTAAACCATTTTGTAATATATCAGTTAATTTTTACTTCAAAAATTGCCATCTGATTTTCTTAGATACCTGAATCATTTATTTTTATTTATTTTCAGAAAAATAATTCTGTTGAAGATTCGTAAAAGTCAAATCTTCTGAGCCTAAAACTACTGCTGTCAGCACCTGTGAGACTTCATCCATCTGAAAATTACCAGGTCTGACAATACTTTTCTTCCAGTGTACAGTGAGTGATGTCAACAAAACTGTAGAAAACACATTCTCTAGCATTCTAGCCTTCAAGCTGTGGCAGCTGTTTAGGAACCTTACAAGCTCTGTCTTTAGGTGAGATTCAGAAAGACAAGAAGGGTAAAAATTCAGATATGCTAAGCTTGAAATATACAAAAGCTTTAGAAAGTCTCTTCATATAGAAACCCAATTAAGTTCACATAATTAGTGCATGCATTTAGATGAGTTGTAAGTAAAACAAATCCCTTTCTCCTACCAAAACTGAATAAAAGTGTGATTTAATACTCTGAGACATTCTTGTACCTATACCAGTATCATAAAGTAATTTCACAATTTTATTTTAATCACTATAATGTCACCACTTTTTTGCTTATGTACTACTGACATACCTCTGGTCATGATTGCTTTGTAGGAGACTGTTAGAAAACCTCCAATATATTCAGAGATAATCTAAGTGACTGTGGAATGCCTCAAGGGCAGTAGAAATCAAATAGAAACAAATACCTACTCAAGTGTCGAGTGATGACAGAGACACATCTCAAGTACCCTGGAACTCTCACTGAATGGACCCATTTCTCCACCCCAGCAACAGAGGTTAACACCACTTTAGATAAGTATCCCAACCTGTACATATATGTGGGCTTATTCCTGAGCCTCCTGGCCATTCTCCTCCTGCTGCTCTTCATAATGCTCCTTCGGTTCAAACATGTCATCTCACCCATCAACTCTGAGAGCTCAGAAAGTGTTCCTGAATTCACAGATATAGAGATGCAGAGTCGAATTCCCACTTATTAAAGCCAGGATGAAGATGAGTTTTAGTGGATCTCAGTAAACTTTTGTATGTGGGTGATGTCCAGGAAAGCTTACCTTTATTGCATGCAACTTCCCATGTCGGAAATCAAGAAGTTGTTCATTTAACAAAATGTTGTTTGTGTTTTCTTTGTGTTACTCTTTATCTTGACTCCATTTGTCAGATAACTAAGAGGTTTAATACTCATTCTTTTCTAGGAATATAAAAAATGGCAGCTGGTGGGAGGGCATGTTTCCATAGTAACCACAGAGAGCCAGATCCTTGAGCAAACCTCAGACCACAGAAATTCACATGCAGCTGTTGTAAAAAAAAAAAAACAACAAAACACAGGATGCCTGCAACTGCAAGAACAAGGAAAATTTGCCTTCAAAGGGGCTGATTGTTCAAAGAGGGTTACCCAAGAAAAGAACAAGTTTGACCCTAAAGAATTGCTTTTATCATCTAAGGCCATTGGATTTGAATCAAATGAAAGAAAACATTTAAAGAAACTTTCAGTTTAAAGAGCAAGTTTGCAGAAAGAAGTTTCCAGTCAACAAACTCAGCTAGACAGGAAAAACGTGCATTTTATATCTGTGTTATTACTATTACTGAACTTTAAAAAACTCAGATAATGACAGATGTATTACAAAAATCTGGAACAATGAGATTCTCCCAAACCAAGAGAAAACTAAGTCAAAATGTGCTCATGACAATTAAAGTTACATTATACATGCAGATTTGTTTCCTCTTTCTTCCTCCCTATCACAGGGTTGAGTTGACATAAACATGAGCTTTGTTTAAAGGTGACCCTAGCAAAGAGGACTCAACTTCACTTGGAAGCAGAAATGAAATAATATTAAAATAATATTAAATTGTTGAACAAAGTAATTAAACAATTAAAGCCGCTGTTAAATTATTGTGGCTTTGGACAAAACATTCAAGCTTCTGGATACCAGGTTTTTCTTTCTGAAAAATGATCAGATAGCTATTTAGTCATCACCAGACTCCTTTTAGATCTGAGTGTAAGAAAAATAGAGACAAAGGAGGAAAGGACTAAACAACATCCCTCAACAAATCTTTACTGAGATCAACGTCCTCAAATTGACATTTGTCTTGCCCAGAAAATGTTCCTTCCTTCCTGATCCCTGCCAAAAGATGAAGTGTTTCACTTATTACCTATAAGATAAATATATTTTGAAAAATTAAATCTTCATAAGTAGCCCTGGTATGCCAATAGTAGAAAAAGATTGATGTTTTTTAAGAAACCAAATGTTTCAAAGGGGAACCATATTAGAATTTGGAAGGGTGGTCATATTTTTTTGCCACCAAAGAACAAGTATACCTGTGTTAAATTCTATCTGCTTAAAAAAAATCAATTATCTATTGCATCTAAAAAGTGGTTGTTAAATTTCACAAGATGCTCCCTCAGCAACTGCAGTGGAAGTGAGAGAGAAATGGAATGGAAGTTAGGTTAATGTCATCTCCACCCAGACATGCAGCTCTCTCTAGCTTGTTACCAATTTAGATTGTCACTTTTGTTCTAAGTCTAGCTTGGTGGTGAAATTCCCAAGTGCTTCCTACTTTTATACACAGTCATTTGGCAATACTTCCCTCTCCAAGGGGCTGCAAGTGTATAATCCCTACACACAGAGCTAAACTTAGCAGTGAGGCTGACTCTGGCACACCTGTTACAACAGTACAGTTAAGAGCTGGCAGCTGTAGTCTACACTATTCAGAATAGATCAGCAGGTAGGCTAAAACAGATAGGGCATACACTTCTCTTTTGGCATATTTTTCCCAAATTAAAAGTGACTCATATTATTACATTTGGTGATTTATGTTGTGTCTTTATTCAACACCCAGACTCCATATACTCTACAATTTTAGTTCTTGGCAGCCATACATGGACTTCCTCAAAGGCTGGCAATATACCCCAGAACTTCTTAAGGACACATATGTCTCCCCTCCCTTTGTGCTCACAGTATTTGAATGCATTTTACAATTAAGAAGTCAGTGGCTGGCTAAATTAAGAAATTGACTACACTTCCAATAGCAATAAATAGCAAGATGCCCAATGCCTTGTTGCTGAATCTAATGAACAGACAGACTGCACATTTATTTCTTGCTCATCTACGTCCCCAACCAAAATTTTAGGAGTTTAAAACTGCCATTTAATCACTGACCTTGTAACAGGGTGCAGCCAAGAGGGGTGCCCCAAAAAGGTATTTGGGATGGGGTCCAGAACTCAAGGTGTCCAGGAAATATTAGTATGTCTTCACTCTTACCCCCCACAGGTGTCAGCTGGGGGAAGGGACAAAGGAGAGGGGCCATTGAGAGCTGTTTTGCATAGCAACAGTTTCGCAGCTAACCTCTAGAATGGTCATTTAACACATCTATAACCTCTAACTGGTTTCATAGATATGTTAAATAGCTGTAGCCATGCTTTGAGCCAGGGAAAAGGGAGAGACTTCCACCCAAGGTGCAATTGGGAGGCAACTCCCAGACTCCATTACAGCGCCTGCGTGAGAGCTTGGAGATGATTAACTCCATGCCATGGGGCCATGCCTCCAGAATCATGATGGCAGCTCAGTAAACTTGAAATATATGGGAGTGCTGGCAGGTATAGCCAATTGTGGGAGGAGTCGGAAATGGGGCTGCAAAAGAGGACTGGCTCTGGGATTTAAAACCTAGACACGGCAGCCATTGGTGGAGAATCATGCGGCTTTGCCAGAGTGGGGACCCCCACTGCGATGTAAAGAAGAGAACCACACACTTTTGGCCAGAATGGGGACTCTCACAGCCATGTGAGAGAGAATCACCATGTAGCTATAGCAGGGATTACTACGTGGTTTTGCCAGAGTGGGGACCCCTGCAGCCATGTGAAGGAAAGAACCATGCAGTTTTAACCAGAGTACAGATCCCTGCAGCTCTGGTAGAAGAGGACCACCTGACTTTGGGGTGCTCCCTTTGGCTGCATGGCCTGGGAAGCAGGAGAGACTTTTCCTGGAAGAATGGGTACAAAGAACTCTTTCCAGTAGGCCATGAGAAGGTGCCACATGGCTTTGGATTAATTAGAGATCCTGCCTGGATGGTAACACAGATGATGGTGCCAGCAACCTGAAACACAGACATGTGCTTCCTTTCCTGAGATATGGTACCACTAATTAGGGCAGGGGGAGAAGGAAGGATGGTGGGCATCTGTGGTTATCCTAAAGTACTTTGATATTTTAATGGGGGACAATGGGTCACTACTTTAAGTCTGTATAGCTTTAAATAAACCTTTTCACAAATCTCTGGCATTGAGAGACATTTTTCCTCTGGTGGCGGACAGACAAGCCCAATAGGTGGTCCGGATGGTATTAGTATACCGTCCTTGCAGGGGGGCCCTGTTGTTCTGTGACAGTTTTTGGCATCCCTGGGTGGGCCAAATATTGCCCCCCTTGGACCTCTGTTCTGTAACAACCTGGATGAAGTTTTTAATTTATGATTGGGTTACTCACCTGGAAAACAACCACCCTCTTTCATCACAACTATCCCATGGGATCCAGATCTTTGAGTATTAATGAAATCACACTACACATATTGCACTAAAATAGTAGCATAACCACTCACAGTTTCCAATGATAACATATATGGAGATGAATTTAAGCAGATGTGTCATTATGGTGACTTACATGGTATTAATCTTTAGGAAAATGAAATTGAATGTTTTCATCATAGCAAACATTGTAAAGAAAAGAAAATTTCTATTAATATTGAATTATATCCCCCAATGTATTAATTAACATATATATTACTATTCAAAGAAGCAGCAGCTAGAGTAATGTGCATAATTTGAATTTACCCATTTATCCAAAATGCTGACTTGTCCATTCCCTCCCCAACACCCACTGTCCAAAAAATTTCACATTAGCCTAAATGTACATATACAGGTAGGCTATTTACATATAGATGCACTTTATTTTAAGGTGGAAAGAATGATTATTTACTTTTTATTATGCTGAACCATATGTAAGTGCCATTTCTGTATGTCAAAAATGCTCAAATATTGGCAATTTCATGTAATTCAAACTAATATAAAGACCATTATATCAATTATTTAAATAGTAAACTCTTCTATTGTTGTGGACCACTCTGCTTCATTCTAGGAATTGTAACTCTATCCCCTGTGGCTAAGGAGGAGTCAGTGACCTTTGGAATGTGAGACACAGGAGACAAAGCTTGTCTTTGGCAGCAAACGCTGCCTCAGTTTCCTCTCCCTGCCCCCGAAGCTTGGTTGGAAGTCAATGACGGGGAAGACCCCTCACAGCAGGGGGCAACCTAAGCCAGACTCGATCACTTGGGAGGCCTTCATGGAAGGACTAGGGGGGCTGCAACAAAAAGGGAGCAATAGACTCTCACCCCCCAGCTTTGACAAAGCCCGAGTCCCCATGTTCTCTGGGAGAAGCGCTTCCTGGCTCTAATCCCCTTAAGCCTGAATACCTGATGGGGAAGGGTGCAGCTCCTTGCCTTGCTAGAGCGGGTCCTGGGGGAAAATCTGGCATCACAAAGACTTTCTGATAAACCTGTGAAATCTGCTCTGCTAAGAGTGTTTTCATTCATATGTTAAGGGTTTGAGCAGGAAATCCTAAAACTCTGTTCCTGACAGACACTTACTCAGACTAAGCCCTCAGAGTTCTTTGAAATGTTATCTACTGTTTGATCCTTGCCACCCTGTATTCCTGTGTATTACAACCCAATAAAAGGCCCTGAAGGAGGGGGCTCAACACCTTTTTTCCCCTGAGAAACTGGCCACTGCTCAAGGCCTTTTTCCTCTGGGAAACTGGCCACCTCTCCTCCCCAAGCGGATCACATTATGTCTCAGTCATGTTTACTTTCATCCGTGGCACATGGGGGGACTTTCGAGGAAAGTCGCTCCCACATTCTATGTTTAAAAATAATTAAATGTCTAAAAATTTACTTTGCATACATTTCAGAACCACTGGTTGTATAAAACAAGGTACATTATAAAAGATTTATATATTATGTGTTATATATTAGGCAAGAAATATTAAAGTTAATCAAGACATTTTCATACAGCCTAATTTTTCCATTCATGCCAAATCTGAGGCTTTGAACTCATAACTGAGTTTGACTGCAGCAGACCCTACCACACTTGCTAAATAGGTAAAAGGGATCCATTTAATGCAATCAAATGGTTATATTTAGTGAGACATTTTATTCATCTGTTATTTGTACAAAAGGAACTTTTTTAACAAAATGAAGAATTGTGTGGAAGAAAATTTGTGTTTGTTTTTTTTTAAATCATTAACATTTGAAGTACATTCATTTGGTATAAAAACAGAAATATAATATTTGAATTAATATTTAGCATGTCCTTTTTGACCCTTGGAAAATAAATTCTCTTTGGTTTGTTGATAACAAATATCTGTTGTCTGAAGAACGTGAAGAGCATTAGTCTTGCTATTTCAATTTAAATTGTAACTGCAAATTTGAAGGACTTATACTTTTGAGGAGTCATTATTCTTTTATTCCCCAACCTCCCACCTTTTATTTTCTCCCCACTTACAAAATTATTGATGTGTTAGATTGTTTTTTAGTAGTAAGATGTGAAAAATGGATATTTACTGCCAGCTGTCAATGAAAGTGACCTGAGGTAAGAGTGAGAAAAGGTGAAGAATATGCCAATATCCTTCAACAGCCACCCCTTGTAATATATTTTTAAAAATATATCTTCCATTTTGTTCCAGCTTTCTTCATTTGATCCTCACAGGATGAGGATCACATGAGTGAAGGTATTTAAGTCTGTTTTACAAAAGAGGACATGAGCATTAAGAGATTAGTAAGGTATTTGTAGTCACACAAAGGCCAAGTGAAGTGAGACTACAAGTCTTGAGAATACAAGTCTTGAGACTCGTAGTTTAGTACTCATCCCACCATGATTTGCTTTCTGAGTACTGAATAGATGTTTCAAGCCTGTCCATTCTATAATCCTCCAAGATCTGCAAACAACAATTAAGCTCTATAGATGATTTATTCCCTGTGCCCTAATTCAAGGCAAATGAGCAGAATTCTGTCATCACTTTAATTTTATAAACACAGGAATACATATTAACAGACTGTATGAAAGATAGGGGGAGGGTAAGAATAGTAGGGGAAATATAGAATCTAAAGAACTTGACACATGTGTTCATGAACTAAAGGGGGGAGAATGGTAGGGGAGGGGTGTGCAGGGTGGAGGGGAATGGAGGAGGGGAAATAGAACAAATGTAATGGCATAATCAATAAAATAAAAATTAAAAAAAGAAAGTTTATACAAAGGCAAATGCTGCAGCTTTAATTTACATGATGAAAGAAAGAGGCAGAAATATGGATGGATGATCACCCTTAATGCAAATCCCAATTCTTTGATTGCTTGACTTAATATTCAGAGTCAATGCCAGTTTTCATATTTATGACTATCTCTCCCTATCACCCCTAGAAATGAGAATACCTCCCCTAAGAGAAAAATAGTGTTCCTATTTAAAATTGTGTAGTGTTCTAAATGTACACAGCAATTTCATTTGTGTTCTGTAATAAATAAATGACATTAAAAGTGAGAAAATTACTGGCTAGAAGTATTTCCTCTAGCCACAAAGAAATGAATTATTATAATTGTAGAAAAAGGAGACAAAAATATGGTACACATGTACAGTGAGAAAATTAAATGCACATTATATAGGTGAGGAGAATAATTTGAACAATTCCAAATATTCCAGTTGATTTTAACATCAAATATTTATTGATCGAACCATATGTAAACATTGGGGAAAATCACAGAGATAGATTATACAGAGTATTGGGTTTGGCTCTGTGGGCATCTAAAGCTTGCAATCACAAAGGTTACAATCTGGCAAAGATGATAATTACCTACATTCATTCATTCATTCAACATTTATTCAGCATCTACTGGGTGTGCTATCAAGGAAAATAAGACACACTCTATGCTCTAGTGAAAAATATAGCCTACTGGGATTGACAACACCAATCAGAGAGTTACGAGAATACTGTTCTATAAAGGAGAAGTTTAAGGTGCTTGAGTACATATAAAGTGGAGGTGATGCTGCCTAGCCTGGCCTAGTGTGTAAGAGAAAGCTTTACTAAGGAGATAATATCTAATACAAAATCTAATGGATGAGTAAAAGGAGAGAATAGGGTAAAAATTCCATAGAACAGCATGTGCAGATTCTGATGTCAAATAAACTTGGCATACCTTAAGAAGCACAGTGAGCAAGAGAAAATCTTCAGAAAGCTGGAAAGTTAACAGGGACAAGAACATGCAGTGCCTTGTGGACAATGTTATGGGTTTTTTTACTTTATTTGAAGCATGCAGAAGAAGAAAACCTGGCAGTAGTGTGGAGGATAGATTGCAGAGGGCAGGAGTGGATGCAGAGAAACCAGTTGTGAAGCTCCGGTGGCAGTTAAGGAGAAAGGTGATACTTTGACTTAGACTTAACCACCAACAAGTGGGTAGGGATAAAGAGAAGTAAATACCATATTTTTCAGATCATAAGATGCACCCATGTTTTAGAGGAGGAAAATAGGGGGAAATTTTTGAAGCAAGAAAAATATGGTAAAATATTTAATAAAATTAATAACATAACTTTCACCAATGTAAATGTAAACAGAACTCAACAGTAGCATTAACAGCCATTATTCCTCCCAACTTTGGGGGGAGTGTCTTATAGTCCAAAACATACAATAGCTTTGAGATACATTTAGGAGACAAAATAAGCATTGTTTGCTGATGAATTGGATAATAAGGAAAAGTAAGAAGGGAGAATCTGTAATGATTTACTGGTTTCTGGTTAGAACAGTCTGGTGCCTCTATTCACTGAGATAGAGAACACTGGTGAATTATCAGATCAAGGGGGAATAAATTTGGTTTTGGACATCTTTTGCTTGATGTGCCCTTAAGACATCCAAGTGCAGTGTTGAACAGGAAGTTACACATATGAGTCTGGAGCTTGCAAGAGAGGTTAAGGCTGAATATATAAATTTCAGAGGTGTTAGTACATAGGGGCTGCTTAGGGAGGGGTTGTAGAGTACATTGAAGAGAGAATGACAATAATGGTATATGGAATATGTCCCAATATGCCCCTTCCCTGTTTTTGGATGGTCAGTCACTTTTCAAGTAGTTTGGAAAAGATTACTTTTAAAGGTCCCCAAACTAAGGTAGATCACCCAGAGATAACTGAGATCAGGAGAAGTATAAGAGTCAGTCAGAGCCAAAGTCCTTTGAGGGGAGGGAAGAGTACAACCTTGCAAGACCAAATAAAAATATCAAGTGCAAAGATTTGGGGCAAGAGCATAAATAACAGGGAAATACAGTCAATAATTGGAAGCCACAAACCAATGGAGCAGTGTATATATAGGTCAGGAATATAGGACAAAGAGGGTCCTTCAAGTTTGCAATAAACAGGGGTTGGTTGTCAAGCACAGATATGTAATTGTATTGATTATAGTCCAGGAAGGAAATAAGTGGCATTATCAAAAAGGGTGAGTAAAGAAACATTTTTTAAAAAGGACTATTTACAAAGGGGTGGGTAGGATTAAGGGGGAAACAGAGATGGCAAAGCACCCAGGGATTAACAGCAGCAGGAGGAAGCTACTACCATTTCTAGGGTTGAAGGGGGAAGAGGAGGGAGCTGTGATTGGAATCCAACATGCTCCATAGCCATGAAATTAACAACCTAAGTTCTTAGGCCATGGAACAAAGCCAGTAGGGGCCCAAAGGGTTAAATATCCCAAGCCCTTTCAGTTGACTGGCACAGATTGAATTTACCTGAAAGCCAGAGGACTAGCAAATCCAGGTGATGCAATTTGTAGAGGTAAGCATCCTAGAGCCATAAGCAGGTTGGAAAAGGCTTGTGTGCATGGATCTGGAAGAGAAAACAGGGAATATCCAGTGTAGAAGTAAATAGGCATGTTGAGATGGCTTAAAGATCCCACTTGAGGTTTATGAAATATGATTTTACCATAAAACAGATAAAACATACTAGAGATTTTTAAAGGAGACATATCACTGAAGTCCAATCAGAAAAACCAAACTATTTGAAAGCTATATGAAATAGAGGGAATTTAATACAAGGAATTAATAATGCAGGTGATAGAAGACAAATGGAGATAGTGAAGCAACCTAAATATTACTAAAAGCAGAAAGCTAGCACCAATCTTAGAAATTGAGAAACAATGGAATGAGGCAATGTTACCAGAGCCTGGAAGCTGGACCACTCACTAGTCCCTAGAATTATGGAAGGGACTGCATGGTGGGAGATAAAGCCACAAAAGGGGCTATCTTGTAAAATCTGGGACCTTAAAAGGGTTATCTGACAGGAGCTACAACCATGAAGGGAAAAAATTTTGAACCATTTTTGGTAAAACTTGCTGTGATTGATTAATGCTGCCTTTTATCCTGAAGGGGATAATGGAGACACACCATATATATTTTTCGCTATGGACACAGATCTGTGTAGCATGGAAATATAAAGTGTTAGTATAAGACCTAGCTGGGGGCAGAATTTCTTCGAGAAAGAAAGTTGTATTTATCTGGCAATACACTATAATAGGCCATTTTGATTGTGGAAATATAACTGTCAGAGTATATAAGGGGGGACCTCCCCAAAGTGGAATGTATTTATAAAGATTCTGTATTTATTCTTACATGTTTGAACTTCAGTCACCTTCAAAGTACTCTCTACATTTTCCACTGCCCAAAATAATTTTTAACTTGTAGTTTTGATGTCTTCTAGTACTTCTGCCATTTTCTGTTTCACCTCTTCCATATCAGCAAAATGTTTCCTTTAAGAACTTTTTTCATCCAGGGAAACAAAAAAAGTCACTTAGGAAAAGATTAAGTGAATAGGCAGGGAGGGGCATGGGGGTCATGCCATATTTGGTCAAAAACTGCTGAATAGAATACTCAGTGCAGTGTGGGCAGGTGTGCTCATAAATCATGCATCATGAAATGGGCAAACACATTGAAAGAGTCTTCAGAAACATTCACTGAAGCCACAGGCAGCCTCTCACAACAACACCAGCTAGTGCACTGATACAGATGGGTTCCTGGAATACTTACCTAGCAGGGGAAACCTGTACTACCAGGGGCTTGCCCTCCAGATTATACTTCCAGGTTTATTTGGGTCCACCTCCCATGTAGCTGGCTTGGACTAGAAGCAAGAAAAAGATAAATAAAGTAAAACATAAAAATGAACATATATTCTAACGGTTGTCATACATGAACTAGAAATGAGAAGTTAACAGTACAAAGTAGACAGGGCACCTGGCAACATGGCAGGAGGCTGGAGGCCAACCAAATGAGATAACCAGTGAAGATTCTTCCCTCAGAAGTACTTTGAAGAACAGCAATGTTTAATGTTCAATTTTAAGACTTGCTCTGATGCTCTAAAATATAACTTTCTCCCATGTCCCCAAACTTTCATTAAAATCTACAACCCATGTTGCCTGGAGATATTAGTACTTTGCTAAGTGAAGGGACTATGATGGTGTATTTCATGGTGGCATGGTATAGAAAATGGACTACACACAGAAGACAAAACACAGATCAAAAATGGGAAATTTGACAAAGCAGGAACTTGGATGCAAAGGTAAAGAAAAGAAATATGAGACTCTTCTTTATCCCCAACATGAAATCCTAAAACTTATTAGGTGCCTGGAGACATGATAATTACACATCTAGATCAAATCTTTCAAAATTTAACATTTTAAACGATCAGAATATCCAATACTTATTTACCAATCTAATACATGTATAGGTTATGCTGAAATCTTCTAGCTAGTGCTAACATTAATTATACTCTAGAGTTCTAATTTGTGGGTAGATAATGTTCCAAAGAATAAAAGATATTGATTTCAAACTTTTGAACAATTTCCACAATGAAGTTGTAGAGAGTTAATTTGTGTAGTTTGAAAGGACAGAGAACTAAGACCAAAAGAGAGAAACTAAAAGGAGAAGCATTCATACACAGAGTGTTAGCTCATTGTGTTTCTAGTAAGAGGTTACCCCAAATAGATGAAAGTTTCTTGTAGAGTAAAATATTATTAAAACAGTTCAAGCAGAGGCTGATGGCCATATCCATCAGAGATGATGATGATAATTATCATCAACATATTTTTAAGTCATTATGTGTTAAGATCTATGCTTAATATTCTTTATGTTTTCTTATTTAAACTTAACAAAACCCTACAAAGTGGGTATTGTTATTATTCTCATTTTACCTATAAGAATATTGAGGCTTAGAAATGTAAAATAACTTGCCCAGATCACACAGCTAATGAGTGACACAGAACTGTGATTCTAACCCATAACCAACTTACTTCACAACCCATATCCTACTGTATGTATAAATATGTGTATATACTATACGATCTGTGTGCATTTGTTTGTCTGTGCATATATACATCTCCATGCACAAAACACTAGGAAAAGAAATGCTTTAACCCATGGGAAAAGATGAATAAAATATAGCCCTCTCAAAAGAAAAAAAACAACAAATTTTGAAATTGATACAAACTGAGAGAAGGTTTATAAAATTTTCATTGACGAGACATGTGAAGTAACAAAGTCCTATGAATTTGACCAAGGAAGAGAGGGAGACATATCCTGGAAACTATGAATGAAATGTATTGAAATGTCAACTACCTCAACTGTAATCTAACTGGACCATCTATCTGCTTAATCAGATAAAAAAGAGATCTACATGGCATCTCAAAAAAGAGAGACAAAGAATTGGTCATTGTTTACAAAGCAACCACATTACTTCTTTAAATTATTAAATGTTTTAAGTCTACAAAAAATGCAAAGAAAATTTTAAAAGATAAACCATTTTACCTTTAAACCATCACAAGCCTTTGACAAAACTCAACATTTTAGCATATATTAGCATCAGATTTTTAGGAAACAAAAACATTATAGGCAGACTTGAAGCCCTGTGTACATCTCCTTTCTGAATGTTGTAGTATGAGAGAATGTGCCTATGAAACCTATTCTTCTGCTGTAGAGTTAACTGCTGAGAACCAAAACCATCTACCCCTGCTCTGATTTTTCCCAATGAGGACTGAAATTACCTATCCTCCCCAACCTATAACCTACTCTCTACATTAATGACAATTCTTCCAGGTGATTCTTGTCCAAGCAAATGGCTTGATTGCTCATCAAAATAACTTCCCAAAAGACTCCTCAACTTTTTAATGGAAAGTCAACAATCAGTTTATGTCCTAACATTTCTTGGATACCTGTCCTCAAAATCCTCCCATTGCTGTTTTCAAAAACCACAACCCTTACCCAAAACTTAATCAAGACCCCACATTGTAAGACCCACTTCAGACCAAACTTTCAATTATCAATAAATTCTGACCTTGCTTTTATCCCTCTGAGATACTACCAAAGCTCAGAGGAGGTGCTATTCTCCCTTAACATGGTAAGCAAATAAACTCAGCACATTTCTTTTTATTATATTTGAGGAACCAGCTTTCACTACTACTTTCAATTTGTTATTCATCATTACAACATATGATTTAATTTGCTTTACTAAATATGTATGTATCCATAATTGTATGTAATATTGTTTTGCAATGCAAGATTTTAAACAATATAAATATATCATAATATATATATATATCCTTCTGCAGCTTAAAATTATAATGGTTATTAAGCATGTGACATTTATCATTTTCACCATTGTATTACCTTACATAAATGTACTACAGTTGTCCTATTTATTTTCTTAGGTGGATATTTTGTCTGATATTAACAGAGCTATACCTGCTTTCTTTTGGTTAATATTTTCCAACTATATACATCCTTTTACTTAAAGTATGTGTGTCCTTATTTTATGTATGTACCTTATAAATATAATACTGTTGGATTTGGCTTTCTTATTCTCTTTAAAATCTGTGTGCTTTAATTGGTGTGTTCAGCCTATTTATATTTACTGGAATTACCAATATATTTGGATTTATTATTATCATCTTTTTTTGTTATTTCTCTCAGTTTTTGTTTGTTTTCTCCTATATTTTATTTAGTTGCTTAATATTTTAATTCCCTTTTTATTCCCACTACTGATTTGAAAATTAAGTATTCTATCCTTTTTAGTGATTAAACTTAATATATTAAAATATTTTATAATGCCCTGGCTGGTGTATCTCAATGGATTGAGCGCGGGCCTGTGAACCAGACAATCGCGGTTCAATTCCCAGTCAGGGCACATGCCTGGGTTGCAGCCCAGTTCCCTGCAGGCCAGTTCCCAGCAGGGGACGCACAAAAGGCAACCATACATTGATGTTTCTCTCCCTCTCTCCTTCCCTTCCCCTCTAAAGATAAATAAATAAAATATTTAAAAATTTTTTATAATAATGTGAAAGATAAAGTTCATTAGCATGTCTAATTTTCTCTTTCATAATACAAGAACTGAACTATAGAATTCTTTAAATTAATAATTTTCCTCTCATCTTCTACATTACTTTTTTAGCATCTTATTTCCATTTTTGTTTTACTTTAATTTCTGTTTAAATTAAAATAATATATAATAAATCTTAAAATCCTGTTTCTTACTGCTCCTGTCAACTAAAGGACATTTTTATTGAGGATCTAGGGTCACAAGGGTAAGGCATAAGGTGGTCCTGAGTTCCAAGGATGTGGAGGAGGGGACTTATTTAACTTTCTTGGGGCACAAGTTGTTGGTGTGGCCACACTCCTTCTTGTGTCAGTTGACAGGACAGGGGATGTAGGTGGGGAAAAAAAACTTGCAGTGTACTTGTGGGCAAGCTGGCAGAGGGAGGATTCCATGATGCAACCCTGCAGACCAAGCACTAAGTGCAGGGTGGATGTTTTCTGAATGTTGTAGTATGAGAGAGCGTGGCTATCCTCCACCTGTTTGCCTATGAAAACCAGACACTGATGGTCAAGCAGGATACCCTCCTTGTCTTGGATTTTAGTTTTGACATTCACAATGGTGCCACTGGGCTCAACCTCGAGAACGATGGTATTGCCAGTCAGGGTCTTTCCAAAGATCTGCATCTCTGCATCTACTGGGGAGGCTGCACCACTGCTTCCTCAAGTATCTTAAAATTTTTTAAATATCATACTGAGTAAAATATCTTAGGCAAATGGTATATATTTTATGATCACACTTATATTAATTTCTACAACTATGTAATTCAATGGTAGTTACCAGCTACAGGTGGCTACTAGGTAGGCATTTGATATATGATTAGTGCAAACTGAGACATACTATAAATGTAATTTGCACACTGGATTTCAAAGTCATAATATAAAAACAGCATTAAAATGAAAAAAGAACCAACCATATGGGAAAACATATTTGCCAATGATACCTCACACAAGGGTTTTATTGCCAACGTATATAAAGAACTCACACAACTCCAGTCTAAGAAGACAAGCAACTCAAATAAAAAATGGGCAAAGGACTGGAACAGACACTTCTCCAAGTAGGACATACAGAGGGTCCAAAGACATATGAAAGGATGCTCAGTATCACTACCTATTAGAGAGATGCAAATTAAAACCACAATGAGATACCAACTCACACCATTGAGAATGGCCATCATAAACAAAGCAACAAACAACAAATGTTGGAGAGGGTGTGGAGAAAAGTGAATCCTACTACACTGTTGGCGGGATTGCAGACTTGTACAACCACTGTGGAAAACAGTTATGGAATTTCCTCAGAAAACTAAAAATAGATCTTCCTTTTGACCCAGGAATTCCACTGCTAGGATTATATCCTAAGAACCCTGAAACATCAATCCAAAAGAACCTATGCACTCCATTGTTCACAGCAGAACAATTTACAACAGCCAAGGGCTGGAAGCAACCCAAGTACCCATCAGTAAATGAATGAATAAAAAAACTGTGGTATATCTATACAATGGAATTTTATGCAGCAGAAAGAAAGGAGGAGTTCCTACCCTCTGTGACAACATGGATGGAACTGGAGAGCATTATGCTAAGTGAAATAAGCCAGATGATGAAAGACAAATACCATGTGATCTCACCATTAAGAGGAACCTAATCAACAAAATGAACAAGCAAGCAAATTATAGCCAAGACATTGAAATTGAGAACAGGCTGACAGTGATCAGGGAGAAGGGAGGGGATAGAGGGGGAAAAGGGTAAAGGGTTTACAGGAACAATTATAAATGACATATGGACAACAACAAAGGGGGTGGATATGGAGAAGGGAGGCCGGGAGGGCTGGGATGGTGGGGAGGGGTGGAGAAAGAGGCAAAAAATGTACTTGAAAAACAATTTTAAAATTGTAGTAATAAAAAAATAATAATGTAAATATTTCATTGATAATTTTTATACTGATTACATGTTGAAAATGATAATATTTTTGATATATTGGATTAAATAAATGCATTATTTAAATTAGCCATTTGTTTGTTTTACATTTTCTACCACAAATAATAGAAAATTTTAAATTACACATATGGCTCCATTTTTACTTACATTGTATTTCTATTTAACAATACTATTCTAGAAATAAAACTCTATGGTAAAAAAAAAACATCAGACAAGGGCTTGATCTTCAAAATATATGAAGAACTCATTTGACTTAACACCAGTGAGACAAATAATCTAGTGAAAAAATGGGCAAAGGACCTAAATAAACACTTCTCCAAGGAGGACATAGAGAGGGCCCATAGACATATGAAAAGATGCTCAGCATCACGAGCCATCAGAGAAATGCAAATTAAAACCACGAAGAGATATCACTTCACATATGTCAGAATAGCCATCATTAATAAATCAACAAACAGCAAGTGCTGGTGAGGATGTGGAGAAAAGAGAACCCTAATGCACTGTTGGTGGTAATGCGGACTGGTTCTGCCACTGTGGAAAACAGTATGGAATTTCCTCAAAGAAACTAAAAATGAAACTGCCTGTTGACCCAGTAATTCCACTGCTGGGAATATACCCTAAGAATCTCAAGTCACCAATTGAAAAGGACTTATGCACCCCTGTGTTCATAGCAACACTATATATAATAGCCAAGTACTGGAAGCATGCTAAGTGTCTAGCAGTAAATGAGTGGGTCAAAAAACTATGGTACAATTACACAATAGAATACTACACAGCAGGAAGAAAGAAGGAACTCGTACCCTTCATGACAGCATGAATAGAACTGGAGACTGTTATGCTAAGTGAAATATGTCAGTTGGTTAAAGACCAATATCTTATGAAATCACTTATGAGGAATCTAATGATCAAAATAAACTAATAAACAAAATAGAACCACAGGAATAGAAACATAGAACAGACTGACAGTGACCAGAGGGGAGGGGCGTGGACAATGGTGGAAAGAAGGGAAAGGGTGTAATCCAAAAACATTTGTGAATGACCCACAGGCATGGACAACAGTGTGTGAATTGACTGTATGGAATGGGCATAGGAGGGCAAAGAAGGAAAAAATTGAGACAACTGTTAATAGAATAACAGAAAATGATAAAAAAGAAAGTGATATTTTAAACATATTAAACAAAAGAATCTAAACAGATTTGGAGAGATGAGGGTGGAGGATCACCTGGGAAAGTCAGGAAGAAATTACTTATGGTGATAAATATGATTATAGAGTTTAGCATTATGCAACTTATTAAACCGTAATTAATGATATGCATGCTAAAGTGTTCTGGGTGAATTATATTTATATTTTCAATTTATTTTGAAATGCATAAAAAATTAGGGTAGTTCGATATATGGATAAAAGAATGAATAAATAGACAGTTGTGGGTAAAAGCAACTATTGTAAACTGGTAACTAAAGAATCTAGAGAGTAGGTATATAGTTGCATAGTGTATAATGCTTCCTATTTTTTTATATTTGAAATGATGAATGATATTATACATGTAGATAATTTTAAAAGTTAAGCACACAAAACAATGGTTTTTAAAACACTGGCCACCAGGCAATTAAGTGCACTAATTTGTAGATATGAAAAATAAATAAAGTGATGCTTTTGATTGACCTAGCTTTAAGAAACAGGTATTGAGGCAAAGGCCAGTGGACTGTCTTGGTTGAAAATATGGAGCACAGTCTTTAAGAGATTAATGCAACTAGAGTTAATAGGGAAGAAATGAAACCCCAGAGACCTGCAGAGGTCTCCTCTCAGGTATTCAGCAGAGTACCTATCAAGTACATGTGTGTAAAAAATCTATCTGAGACCAGAAAGAATATATAAAAGAATGAACAGTGCCTGATACAGAGGACCAGAAATAATGCCTATTTTCACCAGTCAGACTGCAAAAACTCACAATTCACAGGTCTGGCCTTACTGGTAGGTAAATCTAGCCCTACACTGAGGTCTGCTTTGGACTTCGCTACGCAATAAAGATAAAACCTGAAAGGATCAAACTATTTCAAATTAAGTTAACTGCATACAAGAACAAAGCTCACAAACAATGACAGGAATACAAGTATATCCAATATTTCCAAAAATAAAATTCACAATTCTGACATCTAGTCAAAGATTATCAGGTACTAGGAGAAAAAATTAATCAGAACTAACCTATAACTCACAGATACAAGAATTAACATGTAAATGCACTAAAACACTTATTATAACTATATTCTGTATCTTCAAGAAGTTAAATAGACATATGAAGAAGACCCAAATTGAACTTCTACAGATAAAAACTACAATTTAGGAGAGGAAAAATTCACTGGATGGGATTAAATGCAGACTGGGTATTACAGAAGAAAAAATAAGTAAACTTGAACTCATAGCAATAGAAACTATACAAAATAAAACACAGAAAGAAGAATACCAAAAATAACATACTTCATTAATTATAACTGTTTGACAACTATGAGTAGCCTCATATATGAGCAATTGGAATGTTGGAAGGGAGTTGGGAACAGAAAATGTTTGAAAAAAATGGCTGAAACTTTACAACACTAATGAAAATATAAGCTCACTTATCCATAAAGCTCAATAAAGCCCCAAGCACAAGAAGTACAAAGAAAACTGCAGTGAGACACATCATAACCAAACCACTGATAAAGAGAAAATCTTAAAAGCAACTACATTTGTTGCATATAGAGGACTAAAAATAATAGCATTATATTTCTTGTCAGAAACAATGTTATAGAAAAGAGAGTGGACATCTTTCAAGTTCTGAAAGAAAAAAAAAACTGTCAACCTAAAATCCTATATATGGCAATATATA
This sequence comes from Artibeus jamaicensis, assembly GCF_021234435.1. Lineage (NCBI taxonomy): Eukaryota > Metazoa > Chordata > Mammalia > Chiroptera > Phyllostomidae > Artibeus > Artibeus jamaicensis. The sequence goes on from NW_026522045.1 coordinate 13,169,519, forward strand.
TTTCAAAAAAAATAGTCATTTTCAGACATATAAAAATCAAAAAAGATCATCACCAGCAGGCTTGCACTATAAGAAACATTAAAAGATGTCCTTCAAGGAGAAAGAAAATGATACCAGAAGGAAATATTGATTTAAACAAAGAGCAAGAAGAAGAGCACCAGAGTTGGTTATATGGGTAAATATAGAAGACTTTTCCTTTTATTTCAATCTCTTCATTTAAAAAAAATAGATTTTATTTATTTATTTATTTTTAGAGAGAGGGAAAGGGAAGAAGAAAAAGAGTTAGAGAAACATCAATGTGTGGTTTCCTCTCACGTGGCCGCCACTAGGGACCTGGCCTGCAACCCAGGCATGTGCCCTGACTGGGAATCGAACTGGAGGAGACCCTTTGGTTCACAGCCCATGCCCAATCCACTGAACTACACCAGACAGGGCCTCAGTCTCTTTGAAAAAGTAGTGCAAACAAGAATAATAATAATGCACTCTGAGATTTAGAGCACACATAAAGGTAAAGAGTATGACAACAATACCATAAATGCTGAGAGGGAAGAAATGCAAAATCACAATAGTAAGATTCGGATGCTATATGTGAAGTGGTATAATAATACCACTTGAAGGTATACTATCACAAGTTAAATGTGCATATAACCTTACAGTACTGCAACTCACCTTTCAAACCAGCTTGACTCATCCCTGTTAACCAAGTCTATCACTTTTCTTGATTTTCTACCCCTCATAGTTATTTACTATTTCCTCTTTGCAATCTCAATGGTTATAATTGCTTATATTCTTGCATTTAATCACTGCATTGTGATTCATTCATTTGCATATATGTGAACTCCTTGAGGGAAAACATTCATCTTTACATCTTCAGTGACTAGCGCAGAACCTGGCACAGAATATATGTTCAGTAATACTGGATGGCTATATGGCTAAATATTATATTCTTTGTCTCATACTTCAATTCCTCTGGTTCCTATAGCTGAATTTCCTCAGTGGGAAGATCTAATTCCATACTCTGGACCACCTACTCTGTTCCAACCAGATGCAGTTAATTCTGGTTACCTCCAACTGGGTCCTGAACTATATGAAAGACCTACAGATACTGTTTGTATTTTACTTGCCATTACTGGAAGAGAGTGTAGACTAGTTTAAGTTGAGAGGTTGCATTTAGTAAACAGGTGGTTCATAAGAAAGCCTGAATATTGTTCTTTATGTATTCATTTACTAAATATTGTCCTTTGTGTATTCATTTACTTAGCAAACATTTTCCTAACTGTACTTCACATGCATGGAGAATAAAAGGTCCACATAATAACAAGCTCAATGGGGGCCTTCATGGCTGGCCTTACACACTCAGAGACCTAAAGTAACCATATACGATAGTCTGAAATTAAAACTTCCTAACTGAAAATGAGTCATGGTGAGTAATCATGTCCTAGGTTGGTATCTTCCTTGACAATGGTTAATCTTTGCTTTAACTGAGCATATCTATTGCCTTTTTGCATCTACAATAACGTACCTTTGGAATGTCTGAGAAATTCACTTTTTCCAGACCTCTCAGGGAAAAATCTCCCACCAGAGCAGAGACCACAGAACCATTCATTATCTTGTTCTCCCAAATACCAGCTCAATAGGCTGTAAATGTTGATTGTTAACCATCTTATACCTACCAATATAAGAGAAGTATGTGTCTCCCACTTTATTCTTTTTTTAGAGCGGGGGTGGGGGGAGTTAGGAAGAAAGAGAGGGAAAAAAACCAATGTGAGAGAGAAACTTTGATCACTTCCCTCTCATATGCACTGTGACTGGGGACCTAAACCACAACCTAGGCATGTGCCCTGACCAGAAATCAAAAATGCAACCTTTAGCTTGGGGGATGATGTCCAACCAACTAAGCTACTCAGGTCAGGGCTCCATTTTATTCTTTACTCTATCTCAGGTATGTCCCTCCTTTTCTTTCACCTGCTTCCTTAATCTACCACTAATGAATTTCATGTTACTCTCTTATATCTCCTCCTTTGATTGTAATGTATAAAATAAGATATAAAACTATCTTCTTTAGAGCACTTTCTCAATTTGTTGAGATTTTTCTTCCCAGCAGTTGTCATCACTTTGGCTCAAATGAGCTCATAAAATTTTTCTACAGGTTTGGAAGTTTTTATGCTCACATATGTTGAATTCTGAAAATGTCTGATTAAGTAGAACCTAAATTAGTGGTATTTTACATTACATGAGGAAAATAGAGATAATAATATATTGAATAATAATAATAAATATTATTCTAGAATAAATATTTAGAATAAATAAATATTTATTCTAAATAATAAATTTAGAACAAAACAAATGCTTCCCTCCAGGATATATAACCACATAGAAATTTCATTTCTTTAATTCAAACTTTTCTTTTTTCTTTCCTTTGATTCAAACAGGCCTCATTCAGCACCCTGACTCACCTGCTTCCTTCTCCCTTGCAAGTCTACTCCTTTAATCATCAAGCCCTCAAGACAATGAGGTTCTGATCAGTATCAAATAATCTATGAAAAAATCCTTGGTCTATGGACCCCAGAGACAGTTCTCAAGTAAAGATAACATCTATGCCTCAGTTATATTTCAGTTCCAGACCCAGCAAAGTGGTGACACCAGAGGAAGCAATGCCATGGCTGAAATCAGGGCCAGAGGCACTGATCACCCACCCTACCCTAGTGATGACCTATCTGCAGATACTGTGATCCCAACCATGACCCCAACTCCCTTAGTCACCATGAATAAAAATTTTCCCCTGAATAACCCACCCCCTAGAAGTTACCCAGAAGCCATATCTTTTTTGAGCATTGGTGCTGGGGTCCAGGTCTCAGAGCATTGGTGCTTGGCAGGTCTCAGAGTCCCCAAAGGTTGGACGGCACAGGCAACAAATGAAGATCCAGACACCCGGTTGGATGCTGGAGAACAGCCAGCCTCAGTGGGTCTGACCGAACTCTCAGAGCTGTGACAGTTGATTTAAGCTTTATTTTTATAGAGATTGTAACATAACACATATATGGCATGACCAATTAAGCAGAAAAGATTAATGCAAAAAAAGTACAGGAAATTCCATAGATCAAGTTATGTTAAACAAAGGTTATTTTGACCAGGAGAGTCATTAATTAGACAATTAGAACTAGCTGTATAAACAGAGCTTTAGATGTCTTATTATTTATTAAAGTTCTTATAATTAGGCATGGGGCAATTATTTCTATGTGCTTAGTTTGTAATAATTAATTAGCTTGTCCTGCTTCTTTTATCTGTCTAATTCAACTTGATATATATTTTTGACCAAGGTAGAAAAGGGGCTGTTACTCCATCAACTTTTAGATGTTCAGGGGCTACTTCATTAAGGGGGACTTTGTTCTTTGGCCAAGAAATTATTTTGTATAACTTCATTGGAATTATGCAGATCATTGGGCCTGAAATGCAGGTGTCTAAAAATCCCACCACCTATTAATTGCAAAAACAAACATGCAAGGAGAGATAGACAGGAAATCCAGCCATGGTTGCCTCTGCTGTGTAGATGCATCTCATCCATCCCAACTGTGTCAAGGGATGGCTGCTGGCCGGCTCCTAACACATTGACTCACCTCTCTCCAGACATGGGCAACATTCTGAAAATAAACCCTTAATTTCTTTGCAGCAAGCTCCTGTTCCTGTCTTAATTGGGCTTTGATGCATGCAGGCAAGTGGACCCATTAGTCCTATAGCACATATACTCCTAATACCACTTTATAATCTTCTTCATTATCTAATAGGAATTTAGGTTTGAATGTTTCCATTTATTTTTAATCAAAGTTTTTTCATTTTGTTTGACAATTTATTAATCAGAATATGTGCTATTGATATCACAGTAGGTTGTTATGGAAATAGTGGAGATGTCACAACTCAGTGTTATAGCACCATTTTGAAGAAAGAATAAATTAAAATGTAGGTAATAAAGAAAAACTTGCTTTGATTCAAATACATACAATAATTAGAAAAAGGACAATATGGAAATTTTTAAAAAGCTCTTTATGCTGATGACTATTTCTTCAAAATTTAATGGAAGGAGTTTTCAAGACAGCTATGCACATTTATGTTGGATTCATGTATATAATCAATCAAAACAAGGTAGTTACACAGTAATAACTGATGTGGTAATGATGAGATTCTGAAGCCAGTAAATGAATATGCATCACTGGCTTTTCATATATAAATTTTATTACTAACAGAGCATTAATGTTTAGTTACATTTCTATATAACACTGTGGTTAATAGGAGTATCATGAGAAAATGATAGAAAAGCTCCCTACATTGCATTTGGAAATTTACAAGAAACAAAAAAAATCCAGATTTAAATTACAGCAACAGATCTTCCTTATCTGGGTACTAAAAAACAGTTCAGCATGAGAATGTGACTAACAGATTTGTATCTAATCTACAATTCAGTTATAATTCTCTGATGGATATTGATGTTTCCTTTACTCCAAGATAAAAATGCACAATTTTTTTAGTAGACATTGTCCCCCAAAGAGCAAGTAGGCTGGGGCCATATATGAGATTCCATCAACTTGGCTAACACTGCTTGACCCACCTTGGTGATCCCCAGGGTATCCGCCCCACCCAATTTACAGGCCCACCCAAGCTGATTTTCCATAAAAATATTTGGTCTTAGCTCCCAAATCCTACCAAACAAGCAATGGTTGACCTAAGTAAATCCTAACAGATTAGACAGCCAGATTGGATTCACAGCTTGGCTTTGCCTGGGAATCTCCAAACCCAACACAAGTAGAAGCCATCTCAGATTACTTCTCAGCTCAGGCAGGGTACCCTGGACAAAATACAGGTGGGGGCTGACCTTGGCCTGTACCACCCAGGAAACTCCAGAGCCCATGGACTCAGTGGACAACTACAGACCACATAAGACCACCACCACCCTGCCCCTGCACAGCAGACCCTTCAAGAAGGATGGTGGCTGGAAGTCAGTGGTAACGGCCAATCCTTACCGCTGACTTGCCTGGATAAATCCTTCCCATTGATCTCCCAACAGCAACCAAAGCTCAACTATAAGAGGAGGTTGTTCAGCCCACAAGAAGGGCACACCTCAATTACCCAGCTTGGGTGATAGGAGAGGCTGTACCAGTGGACCCTACAAGACACCTAGTACATGAAGCTACACTACCATGACATAGAGTCAAAGCAGCTCTACCTCAGACATAGAAACAAAACACAGGGAGGCTGCCAAAATGAGGAGACAAAGAAACATGGCCCAAATGAAAGCATAGATTGAAACTTCAGAAAAAGAGCTAAACAAAATGGAGATAAGCAAACTATCAGATGCAGAGCTCAAAACACTGGTTATAAGGATGCTCAAGGAACTTAGTGAGGACCTCAGCAGCATAGAAAAGACCTTGCGCAAAATGAAGATACACTAATTGAAATAAGAACAATTTACAGCAGGGGTGTACAAACTTTTGGTGCCCCTACACCACACTGGAAGAATAGTTGTCTTGGGCCACACATTAAATATACTGTGACATGTAATCACCAAAGTATCTCATAAGGTTTTAAGTAAACTTACAATTTTGTGTTGGGCCACATTCACAGCCATCCTGGGCTGCATGTAGCCTGTGGGCCACAGGTTGGACACCCCTGATTTACAGGAAATCAACAGTAGAGTAGATGAAGCAGAGATTAAAATAATTGATTTGGAACATAAGGAAGAAAAAACAACAACAACAACCATGCAGAACAAGAAGGAAGAATCCAAAACAATGAGGATAGTATAAACAACTTCTGGAACAAATTCAAGAGGTCCAACATTTGTATCACAGAGGTGATAGAAGGAGAAGAGAAAGAGGAAGAAATTGGAAATCTATCTAAAAAACAGTGAGAGAAAACTTTCCTAATTTGGTGAAAGCAACAGACATGAAAGTCCAGGAAGCACAGAAAGTCCCAATTACAATGGATGCAAAAAGGCCCACTCTAAGACACGTCATTATTAAAAGACCAGAGGTTAAAGATAAAAAGAGACTCTTCAAAGCAACAAAAGAAAAGAAGTTAGTTACTGGAATGTTGCCAAATGGGAGGGGGGAGGGGGATAATGGGTGAAGAGGTGAGGGGATTAAGAAGTACAAATAGGTAGTTACAGGATAGCCATAGTGATGTAAAGTACAGGATAGGAAATGGAGTAGCCAAAGAACTTATAGGCATGACCCATGGACATGGACAATGGTAGGGGGGTTGCCTGGAGAAGTGGGGGACAAAGTGGGAAAAATCAGGACAACTATAATAGCATAATCAATAAAATATATTTTAAAAAAAGAAACAGATGTTCTTTGAAAACATATTTACTCAACTATGCATTAATCAGAATCTTGGTGACAGAATGCATGAAATAAATGATTGTTAAATTGAAGATGACATTCAGTTTTACGTGTATCTCTTTCTTACATCTCTAGTATATATATGTATGTATATATGCATATATGTATGTACATATATAATTTGAATAAAATATATTTTATACTTTAATATATAATTTTTGAAATAATCATAGACTCACAGAAGTCTACAAAAGAAAAGCTATCATGAGCACTCATATAAAGTTTTAGTATGAATGTAAATGTTCATTTCTCTGGGATAAATTTCCAGGAGTGTAATTTCTGGGTTGTAAATTGTAGGTTTAGTTTTGTAAAAACTGCCAAACTGTTTTCTAGAATTACTATACCATTTTACTTTCCTACTGGCAACATATTTGATATTTAATTGTTCTGCATATTCGCCAACATTTGATGTTATCAGTATTTTTTTTCATGTAGTTATTCCGATATGTGTGTAGTGATATCTGATTTGTAGTTTTAATTTGCATTTATTTGATGGTTAATGTTAAACATTTTTTTCTTGTGTATATTTGCCATCTGTATATCTTCTTCAGTGAAATGTCTCTTCATGTATCTTGCCTATTTTTCAACTGTTGAGTTTTGGAAGTTCTTTAAATATCCTGGATATTGTAGTAGCTCTTAGTAAGATATGTGGTTGGTAAATATTTTCTCAAATTCTGTAGTTTATCTTTTTCATCCCTCTTAACAGTTTCTTTTGCAGGGCAGACATTTTAAATTTTCATGGGACAATTTACCAATTTTTCCCCTTATGGATCATGTTTTTGCTGTGAAATCTAAGAGTTATTTGCCTAGTGGTAGTCCCCAAAGGTTTTCTACCATGTTTTCATTTTGTGTGTGTGTGTGTGTGTGTTTTAGGGAGGAGATTTCTCATCTTATGCTTTATGTTTTTTATTATTGTACAATTACAGTTGTCCTAATTTTCCCCTCTTACTCTACCCCATCTTACCCACCCCATCTCCCACCTTCAATCCCCCCCATTATTTTTGTCCATGTGTCCTTTACACATGTTCCTTGACAACCCTTCCCCTTTTTTGTCCTGTTATCCTCCTCCCCTGTCTCCTCAGGTCACTGTCAGTTTGTTCTTTATTTCCATGTCTCTGGTTCTATTTTGCTCCCTCGTTTGTTTTGTTGACTAGGTTCCACTTTTAGGTGAGATCATATGATGTTTGTCTTTCATCACCTGGATTATGTATTTCACTTAGCATCATACTCTCCAGTTTTATCCATGCTTTTGCAAAGAGTAGGAGTTCCTTCTTCCTTTCTGGTGTGTAATATTCCATTGTGTAAATGTAGTACCATTTTTTTTTACAATAACCAAGAGCTGGAAACAGGCTAAGTGCCCATCAGTAAGTGAGTGAATCTACCATGCTTCAAACTAAAAATTGTATAGTTTTGCATTTCACATTTAAACTGGTGTTTATTTTGACTTAATTTTCATATATGGTATGATGATTATGTGAAGGAATTTTTATTTGCCTGTAGATGTCCAATTGCTTTAGCACCATTTGTTTAAAAGGCTATTCGTCCCCCATTGAATTAATTTAGCTCCCTTGTCAACAATTAATTGGATATACTTGTGTGTTTTTATTTCTGGGTTTTTATTCTGTTCCACTGATTTATGTGTCTACACTTCTACCAATGCCATACAGTCTTAATTATGGATAATATGTTGTAAGACCTAGCATTAGAGTGAGAGATTTTTTCCATATGTATATACTGAAAATTGCTCTTTTATAGTAATATCGCTTTGGTGTGAGTTACTACTTGTCTCTAATGTGGGTCATCAATGTGCAAAGAATTATGATACAATAAATATACTTTATTGGTAAATAAATAAATATATTATTGTATTTATAACAAAAATAACATTAATTAGTAAAAATACATTTAAACTATATGAGAGAAATAATTTAATATTCATCCTTGATGGACTGATATAATGGGAAGAGTTTTGTTCTAAGAGTCAGGATACCTAGGTTTCATATCTAGTTTTAACACTGATGAGCTATATTACTTTAAGTATGTCTCTCTGTAACCAGGCAGCCTGGGATCCAGCACCTTGCCACATGTACAAGCATAACAGAAAGATTTGTGAAGAAAGAAAGAGGTTTTTATTAATAAGGTACCCTATTTGTTGTGGGGGTGCCGAAAGCATTCCTGCTCCAAGCCAACCTCCTCTGCAAAGCACAGAAATTCTCATGTTTCCAGAATGACTGAAATCCAAATCCGTGCCCAGAAGTTTCCCTTCATTTTTTGTCTGTCCTTTTGGAGCTCAGGATGGCTACACAAACTGGTCTCCATCCTCAGGCTCTCTCCCTCCATCTCTCTCTGGTACACACTTGTGAATTTTAGTGTTACTGTAACAGGATGCAGCCGGGGGGGGGGCCTTCCTGAAGAGGAATTTGTAATGGGGTCTAGAACTTAAGGTGTCCAGGAAATATTAAAAATACAGGATGTCCTCATCCCCACAAGTGTGAACTGGGTGATGGGACACATGGAATAGGGCCATTGAGACTTGGGCTCATTTTGTAACATTACCATCACCTCACAGCAGCGCTCTCTCTACCCTGAGGTTTGCGATATGCTGCCAGATCAGTCCAGACATAGTCATGCAGGTGAAATTTCATCCGAGGGGCCCTGACACTCAAAGCTGCCTGAGTTCCTGGGGCTGAAAAACAGTCCCAGCTCATACCTCCATGTATGAGGGACTGTTCCTCTTCCATTCTTTGATCACACCAGCCTCTCATGGTCAAAGAATAGAAGCAGTCCAGGAACTGTGCAGTGTTTTTCACAGTATCCCAAGGGCTGGTGCCCAGTGATACACGTCCTAGCACTAAACTCTGCCTCTGCAAGCTGGCTTCTGACTGTTTTAGGCCTAAGTCCTGAGCAGTCCTGGCAGATGCTGGCCCCACAAGTGCTTCCCAACTGGGGGTGTGGGACAAGGAACAAAGCAAGACTTCTCCAAGCTTTGTTTTAAAGTCTCCTCCCCAAATTAGTGACCAGCTTTTCCACCTATGTAGGCCAATGTTGGCCATTTTTGTCACAGTTTTCCCCTCTTCCAGTTATCATTCTGTGGAAGGGAGCAGAAGTTTCCTAGCTGTGCACAGGTGCACAAGTGTCTTGGCCTGGGGTGGGACATCAGTCTCCTGCTGCAGCTTGCTGACCTCCACCATACACGTGTGTTTTAACGTTTTTGGCCCCATACAGCTTCAGTACATGCTCCCTCCATCTGGATCAGGAGCTGCTCCCTGATGGAGAGCTGCTGGAACCACACACACTGACTGTTTACTGTTATTACAGGTAATAGCCTTCGGCCTTGAAGCCCCTCCCCTGCTGGATCATACCGTTCAATTACTGGGGAAATGTGTGCTGGTTTGTTTACAGTTGCCTCAGTCTGCTGCATTAGCATTTCTCCCTACCTTGGCCCTTCTTCCCTTCTGTGTGGAAGTGCAGCCTCTGTGCCTTTTCGGGGTCCCCCTAAATCGAGGTCTCCCCCACTCACCAGCTATCTGACCTGACTCACTCTGCTATAATACTCTCTTAACCTGTAAAAGTCTAAGTTTCCTCATCTGTAAAATGTGTAGAAAGTAGATAGTCCCTACAATATTTTCTAAAAAGATGAAAAAATTTGAGTTCATTTAGTCTACATAAATCATATACGCAAACACCACATTTCATAATCCTGGAGGCATCATTCACACTGTATTCTATGACAGGTGTCACATAAATTCAAGCCTGAGAGACTGTAACCTACTTTTGTAAATGAAGTTTTATTGAAACACTGCCATACTTCTTCATTTACAGATTGTCTATTAGAGCATTCTCCAATATAATGGCAGATCTGATTAGCTGCAATGAAGACTATATAGTCAAGAGAGTAAAAAATATTTGCTTTACAAAAATTTGTCAAATTTTGGTCTATATAAATGCTGTTTCCTGGATGTGTACAATTAAGGTTGACCTAATTACAAGTATATCTTGGAGATACAAGGGACAAGTTCCATTCACCACAATAAAGCATGTACTGATGGGGGAATTCAAGAGTTGGAAAAAAATATTTTCAGGTAACAGTTAATAAGCTTAATAATGAATGCATGTAAAATGCTATTGTTTCAGGAACTGAACCCACCCTGACACCAGACCACAAGCAATTTGACCCTTGTGCCCCAAGGGGATTGCAAGCAATCAAGATGGTATCCAAGGCATTGTGTTACTCAGAGAGACATCCTGCTGCCCAGGACACAAAGAATGACCCAGAACACAAATGCACAAGACACACATGAAGAATCAGCAGGTCAAAGGATGAAAGGATGCTAGGAAAATTGCTGGACTACAGCTTTTACCTGATTGAACATTTTTTTGAGTTCCAAATTGACTTTTTCTGAGTTCCAAACCCCTCACCTACACTTTTTCTTCCTTATAAAAAAGACTGGCTTGGAATAAAAAGTAAGATGATCTTTTACGGTACATAACCCGCCATCTTATTAGATCACTGGACATCTGAATAAAATGCTCCCAAAGATTCAATCTTTGCATCTACTTATTGGTTCTGGTGCTGACAAGCAGCATGAATGCTGATTTATCCAATTTCAGTATCTCAATAAAGTGAGTTCTAATATTTTTGCTTGTGGGGGGGGTCTTGCCCACAATTTGTAAAAAAAAAAAAAATGCAACCTATGTAAAACGCAATAAAGCAGAACACAATAAAATGAAATATGCCTATATTTGTATATCTATAAATAAGTGAGAAAGCACTGATTTGACAAGAATTAAACTCTTTTGTATTATTAATTTAGTACTAGTTAAAAATAATCAAGGCAGCAAAGATAACATTCCTAATTTTAGTGACATCATTATCATATTAATATACAGTAGCTAAGCCTTTTCAAATAGTAGAAGTGTAGCCTAGAAGAAGTAGGCCTTGCTGTCCTATTAATTTACTGAAAGACCTAGGTGGCCCTAGGAGGAGTAGAAAATCACCAGGTAGGAAACTGTACTGTGGGAAGCTGCCTGCTGACCCTATCCAGATGCTCAGGCAAGATGGGGGTCTGGGGTTAGCCATCTGGTGTGACAGGATGCAGCTTTAACCTGAGCCTGACAAGATGTATCAAGAACAATAGTTAGCACAAATGGCATCCAGTAACCAGCTCTAGCCAATTAGACTCTGACATCCCAAACAGTTACCCTTTGTGGGTTTTTATGCTTAAAAACCCTGACCTAAGAACAACCAGGCAAGTCCCAACTTCCCTTGGTTGGCTCCACTTCCTCTCTTATCCCCTCCCCCCCCAATAAATGCTGCTCCTTGGCTCACTGCATTCATATGGTTTCTTGAGCAACTCCACTCTAAAATTTACTTGTTTCTTATCATTCACATGCCTTTCATGTCAAAAATTATCTGAGCACCAATAAGCACCATCAGATGTAATGTGTGCTGCCAGGTAAGAAATGAATAAGACAAGATATTTGTCCTCATGAAACTCACAACTCAAAACCTACTTGGGGGGAAAGGGAATAAACCAGAGAAAAAGCCAACACAAGACACATTGTAAAAAGATACATAAAAGGGGGTCAGTGGGGCTATAGAAACATTAGGGTTATGTTTTCCTTCATTTCGTAGCTTCAATAGCTTGATCATGTGATTACATAGTATAGAAAGACAGTTTTCCTTGATCTTCTTAGGGTTGCTGGATGCATCTGAAAATTAAACTAGCAAAGACAGATTAACAGGAGAAAAACATACAAGTTTTTGAAATTTTTTCATATACACAGGAGCCTTCACAAGAGAATAGGGACCCAAAGTGATCAGAGCAGGAAGATTTTATGTCTTTTACACAAAGAATCAATTTGTGAAGCACTGACAAAACAAAAGAGTTTGGGCTAGAATAGTCAATGGTGAAGAAGTAACTAGGAAAAAAAAGGTTTAGTTTAACAAAAAAAAAAAAGGTTTGTTTATACAGATTTCTCTGGTGCCATTTCTTGGCTGATTAGAATCTGTCTCTAGTAACAGGTGTATTCAACTCTAAATCATTTTTATGTCAAAGTGGTATATTTTGGGGTTATGTATTCTATTTTCCTTCAACATTGTAACACTATTTGTGTTGTTACTAAGCTTGTACTAGAATAGCTCCTTTAGGGCATGCTTTGTATGAGTTCATAGAAACTTAAAAGTGTAACCGGAAAACACACTGGTGTTTGGGCTGCCTGTCACTACCAAAACCCAATAAGCAATGACACAGATTGAATCTTTATCAGTGCTTTATTCAAATGGCGAGGGATCTAAGAAGATGTGGGTTCATACCCTAACGGACCATCTTCCCTTCTCAGGAAAGACCTTTTATAAGGGGGGGGGGAGAATAAACAAGGTGCTGTGAGGGCTTTGAGATTCAGGAGCTGCAACATTCCTGTCCTGGGCAGTTAGCTGCTTCCAGAGCATGGTGGTCATCTGCTCTCCCTGGAATATAAAGGCCCAGATGCCTTAACTTGTCCCCAAGTGGTATTCTCTAGCAGTGCCCGAGGAGGTTGGCTGTTTTCCCAGGAACCAGGATGGGCCTTATCTGTAGTTTGTGGGGAAAAAAAGCTTTAACATACACATTATTACTAGATTTATAAATTTTTACCTTAAGCTAAAATTTTCCAGGTCTTAAGTCCCCTTAATCAAAAAGATTATGCACTCTTGGCTCTTTTGAATTCCAGAGTTTTTAGTTATATTACACTAGAATGTCTGGCCTACATGGATAAAAAAAAATTATTACAGTGCTCACTTCAGCAGCACATATATTAAAATTGGAACAATATAGAGATTAGCATGGTCTCTGCGCAAGAATGACACACAAATTCATGATTTCCATATTTTTTCAAGAGGAACACAAAGAGGCTAACTTCAAGGCCCATTATAATTAAAATGGCAAAATTCCAATACAAAGAGAGAATCTTAAAGGCAGTAAAGGAGAAAAAGAAAGTAACATACAAGGGAGCCCCGATAAGGTTAGCTGCTGACTTCTCAATGGAAACACTCCAAGCCAGAAGACAAATAGCAAGAAATGTCCCAAGCAATGAGAACCAGAGGCCTGTAATCAAGGCTACTTTACCCAGCAAAACTCTAAATCAAGATAGAAGGCCAAATAAAGAGCTTCCAAGACAAAAGAAGTCTAAAAGCATAAACCTCCACAAAACCAGCTCTGCAACAAATACTAAAAGGACTGCTTTAAGGAAAGAAAAGAAAAGAGAGAGACAGAGAGGAACAAAGGTACAAAAATGGCAATGAATAAGTACCTATCAATAGCGACCAGAGGGGAGAGGGAAGGGAATTTAAGGGGAAAAATGGGGAGGGATTTTGAAGAACAAGTATGAAAGACACAGGGATGAGGTCTGTGGGGGGGGGGATGGGAGGGAGGTGGGGAGACGGGGTGGAGGGGGGGTTGGGATGGGAGAAATTGACAAAAAAAACTGTACTTGAAAAATAACTAAATAAAATTTTTTAATGTAAAAAAATACAGAGAGAAATAAATTGAACACGTTTAATAATAATAATAATAATAATAATAATAATAATAACCTTAAACATGAATGGATTAAATGCCCCAATCAAAAGACATAGAATAGGCCCTGGCTGGTGTAGCTCAGTGGATTGAGCACGGGCCTGCGAACCAGACAATCGCGGTTCGATTCCCAGTCAGGGCACATGCCAGGGTTGCAGGCAGGTTCCCTGCAGGCCAGTTCCCAGCAGGGGACGCACGAAAGGCAACCATAGATTGATGTTTCTCTCCCTCTCTCCTTCCCTTCCCCTCTAAAGATAAATAAATAAAATCTTAAAAAAAAAAGACATAGAATAGCTGAATGGATAAGAAAGCATGACCCACACATATGCTGCCTATTAGAGACCCTACTCAGGACAAAAGAACTACACAGACTGAAAGTGAAAGTGAAAGGCTGGGAAAAAAATTTCCAAGCAAATGGACAGGGGAAAAAAAACTGGGGTAGCAATACTCATATCAGACAAAATAGACTTCAAAAAAAGGACCATAAAGACAGACCCAGAAGGTCACTTCATAATACTCAAGGGAAGAATCCACCAAGAAGACATAAACATTTTAAATATATATGTACACAACATAGTAGCAAACAAATATATAAAAAAAATCTTAGAGGACTTCAAGAAAGATATTGACAGTAACATAATTATAGATGTGGATTTTAACACTGCACTGTCAAAAATGGACAGATCTTCCAAACAAAATATCCCCAAAGATATTGTGGCATTGAACAACATCCTAGATGAAATGGACTTAACTGATATATATATAGAGAGCCCTTCATCCCAAAGAAGCTAAATACACATTCTTTTCAAATGCACATGAAACACTTTCAAGGGCAGACCACATGATAGGACACAAAACAAGCCTCAACAAATTTAAGAAAATTGAAATTATACCAAGCATTTTCTCTGACCACAGGAACTGAAACTGGAAACCATCCCCAAGGGAAAAAACCCAAACGACTCAAAATTATGGACATTGAATAGCATGCTATTCACAATGTCCATATAACACTGCTTAATGTGGACAATGTTTAATAGCATTGTCCATAGCATGCTATTAAACAATGAATGGGTCAGGAATGAAATTAGGGAAGAAATAAAAAAGTTTCTGGAAACAAATGAAAAGGAACTAAAGGCAACCCAAAACTTATGGGACACAGCAAAGGCAATCCTGAGAAGGAAGTTCATAGCAATACAGGCCTACCTAAAGAAGATAGAAACATTTCAAACAAACAACCTAACCCTACAAGAACTCAAGAAACAACAACAAAGACAATCCAGAGTAAGTAGAAGGAAGGAAATAACCAGGATCAGAGAAGAATTAACTGACATAGAGACTGAAAGCACAATTCTAAGGATCAATAAATCCAGGAGCTGGTTTTTTGAAAAGATAAAAAAAATCAACAAGCTTTTAAGTAGGCTCATCAAGAAAAGAAGAGAGAGGACACAAATAAACACAATCAGAAATGAAAGAGGAGAGATTACAACTGATACCACAGAAATACAAAGGATCGTAAGAAATTACTATGAAGAACTGTATGCCAAGAAACTTGAAAACCTAGGTGAAATGGACAAAATTCTAGAAAAAATACCATCTTCCAAAACTCAATGAACAAGAAGCAGAAAGTCTGAACAGATCAATAACAGCAGATGAAATTGAAGCAGTAATCAAAAAACTCCCAGCACACAAAAGCCCTGGACCAGATGGTTTCACAGGAGAAGTCTACAAAGCATTTAAGGAAGAGCTAACCCCTATCCTTCACAGACTATTCCAAAAAATTCAAAATGATAAAAGACTCCCAAAGTTTTTATGAAGCCAGCATCATCCTAATTCCAAAACCAGATAGAGACACAACAAAGAAAGAAAACTTCAGGCCAATATTGCTGATGAACATAGACACTAAAATCCTGAACAAAATATTGGCAAACCACATCCAACAATACATTAAAAAAATCATACACTGTGACTATGTGGGATTCATCGCAGGGATGCAAGAATGGCAAAATATTAACAATCAGTAAATGTAATACATCACATAAACAAAAGCAAAGACAAAAATCACACAATCATATCAATAGATGTGGAAAACGCATTGGATAAGTTACAGCACCCATTTATGATAAAAACACTCAGCAAAGTAGGAATAGAGGGAGTATTCTTCAACATAATAAATGCCATATATGAGAGACCTACAGCCAACATCATACTCAATAGGCAAAAACTAAAAGCTTTTCCACTAAGATCAGGAACAAGACAAGGTTGTCCACTTTCACCACTTCTATTCAATATAGTTTTGGAACTTTTAGCCACAGTGATCAGACAAGAAAAGGAAATAAAAGGAATCCAAATCAGAAAGAAAGAAACAAAACTGTCATTGTTTGCAGTCCACATAATAGTGTACATGGAAAACCCTATAAACTCCATCCAAAAACTCCTCGACCTAATAAATGAATTTGGCATAACAGCAGAATATGAAGTCAATATCCAGAAATCAAAGGCATTTTTGTATACCAACAATGAAACAGCAGAAGCAGAAATCAAGAAAAAAGTCCCATTTGATACAGCATCAACAAAAATAAAATTCCTAGGAATAAATCTACCAAGGAGGTAAAAGTCCTGTGCTCAGAAAACCACACAACACTGAAGAAACAAATCAAGGAAGACACAAACAAATGAAAACATATACCGTGTTCATGGATCAGAAGAATTAACATCATCAAAATATCCATACTACCCAAAGCAATACACAGATTCAATGCAATACCTATTAAAGTACCAATGGCATATTTCACAGACATAGAACAGACCCTTCAAATTTTATGTGGAACCATAAACGACCCCAAATAGCAGCTGAAATTTGGAGAAAGAAGAGCAAAGTAGGAGGGATCACAATACCTGATACCAAACTGTACTACAAGGCCACTGAAATTAAAACAGCCTGGTACTGGCATAAAAACAGACACACGGACCAGTGGAATAGAACAGAGAGCCCGGAAATAAACCGAAGTCTCTATGGCCAATTAATATTTGACAAAGGGGGGGGCAACATAAAATGGAGTAAAAATAGCCTGTTCAACAAATGGTGTTAGGAGAACTGGACAGCTACGTGCAAAAAAAAAGAAAAAAAAGAAAGAAACTCGAGCAAAAACTTACACCATACACCAAAATAAATTCAAGGTTGATAAAAGACTTAAATATATGCCCTAACATCATTAAAGTCCCAGAGGAGAACACAGGCAGGAAAAGTTCAGATATTTCATGCAGCAACATTTTTACAGATATGTTTCCTAGAGCAAGGGACATAAAGGAAAGAATAAACAAATGGGGACTTCCGCCAAGATGGAGGCATAGGTGGAGAC
Organism: Artibeus jamaicensis; assembly: GCF_021234435.1. Classification (NCBI taxonomy): domain Eukaryota; kingdom Metazoa; phylum Chordata; class Mammalia; order Chiroptera; family Phyllostomidae; genus Artibeus; species Artibeus jamaicensis. The sequence continues at coordinate 13,186,829 of NW_026522045.1, forward strand.
GCGGTGCCTTCTCACACAACCAAGTTTAGAGACAACTAAATATTAGCAACAGAAAACACAGCCAGAACACAGAAAATTGAACTTTTCGGAAGTCTGTTAACAACAAATTCTTCAGCCTGACTGGTAAGGGGCGAAACCACCAGCTGGTGGAGCGGGGTTGCACAGGAAAACCTGGTCAGACAGACTCAGGTGCACAGAATCCAGGCACAGGTTTGGACCTAGAGAGAGACCCACCGAGCAACCGAGGGGAAACAGCGAGGGAGGAGGGCTGCAGGTTGACTGTGGTTGCGCATTTGTGCGTGGATAGACAAGCGAGGGAGTGGGCGATTGGACCGGGACCCAGGGGGTCCCCACAGCAAGTGGCAGCGGTGGGCGCCGCCATTTCCCCCGCTCTGACCCCACCTCCACATACAGCATCATAACCCAGCAACTCTGAGTGGCCTGACCCTGGGGAACCACCTAAGACTCTGCTCCTCACCCAGCGGCGCTAAAGAGCAGAGGGGTCCGCCATTTCCCCGCTCTGACCCCGCCCCCACATACAGAGTCACAACCCAGCAACCTGGGAGTCCAAGGTTCAGCTCCTCACATTTAAAGGGCACGAACAGACCAAAAATGGCTCAAGAAGATCTCAAAGCCCCAGAGCCTATAAATCTAAGCCATGAAGAAATAGCAAAACTCTCAGATGCACAGTTTAAAACACTGGTGATCAGGATCCTCACAGAACTGGTTGATTATAGCCACAAATTAGACAAACATATGAAGGCAAAACTAATTGAAATGAATGGAATTGCACAGGAAACCAATGGTGATGAAAAGGAAACTGGGACTCAAATCAATGGAGTGGACCAGAAGGAAGAAAATAATGGCCAAACAGAAAAGAGTGAAGAAACAAGAATTCAAAAAATGAGGAGAGTCTTAGGAACCTCCAGGATATCTTTAAACGCTCCAACATCCGAATTATAGGGGTACCAGAAAGGGGAAAGGAACAGCCACCAGTGGAAAACTTATTTGAACAAATAATAAAGGAGAATTTCCCCAATCTGGCAAAGGAAATAGACTTCCAGGAAATCCAGGAAGCTCAAAGAGTCCCAAAGAAGTTGGACCCAAGAAGAAACACACCAAGGCACATCATCATTACATTAGCCAAGATTAAAATGAAGAAGAGAATCCTAGAAGCAGCAAGAGATAAGGGGACAGTCACCTACAAAGGAGTTCCCATCAGACTGTCAGTGGATTTCTCAAAAGAGACCTTACAGGCAAGAAGGGGCTGGAAAGAGGTATTCCAAGTCATGAAATCTAAAGACCTACAACCAAGATTGCTCTATCCAGCAAAACTTTCATTTAGAATGGAAGGACAGATAAAGTGCTTCTCAGATAAGATCAAATTCAAGGAGTTCATCATCACCAAGCCCTTATTATATGAAATGTTAAAGGGACTTACCTAAGAAAAAGAAGTTAAAAAAACATGAACAGTGAAAGGACAGCAAACTCACAGTTATTAACAACCACACCTAAAACAAAAGCAAACTAAAAGGACAGCTATATCAGGAGTGGAAACATAGAAATGAAGATCTCAAGGAGGGTTAGCTACAGGGTAGTGGGAGGAGAAGGGGGGAGAAGGTACAGAAAATAAGTAGCATAGACAATAGATAGAAAATAGATGGGGGGCAAGAATAGTATGGGAAATACAGAATCTAAAGAACTTGAGACACATGGTCATAAACTAAAGGGGGGTAATGGGGACGGGGAGGTAGGGTGGAGGGGAATGAAGGGGGGAATAAAACAACTGTAATGGCATAATCAATAAAAAATAAATAAATTTAAAAAAAGAATAAACAAAGGGATATCATCAAAATTAAAAGCTTCTGCCCCAGCTAAAGAAAACAGTATTAAAATAAAAAGAGAACAAACTATATGGAAAAAAATTTGCCAATAATACCTCAGACAAGGGTTTAATCTCCAAAATATACAAAGAACTTACACAACTCCACTCTAGTATTACAAGCAAACCAATAAAAAATTTGGCAGAGGACTTGAATAGACACTTCTCCAAGGAGGACATACAGAGGATCCAGAGACACATGAAAAGATGCTCTGTATCGCTACCTATTAGAGAGATGCAAATTAAAACCACAATGAGATACCCCTTCACACCAGTCAGAATGGCCATCATAAACAAAGCAACAAAGAACAAATGTTGGAGAGGTCATGGGGAAAAGGGGACCCTAGTTCACTGTTGGTGGGATTGCAATCTGGTACAACCACTATGGAAAACAGTATGTAATTTTCTCAGAAAACAAAAAATGGGACAGCCTTTTGACCCAGCAATTCCACTGCTAGGATTATATCCTAAGAACCCTGTAACACCAATCCAAAAGAACCTATGCTCCGCAATGTTCATAGCAGTGCAATTTACAATAGCCAAGTGTTGGAAGCAACGTAGGTGCCCATCAGTAAATGAACAGATCAAAAAACTATGGTGCATTTACAGAAAGGAATTCTATGCAGCAGAAAGAAATAAGGAGCTCCTACCTTTTGCAACAACATGGATGGAACTGGAAAGCATTATGCTACGTGAAGTAAGCCAGGCAGTGAAAGACATATACCATATGATCTCACCTTTAATAGGAACGTAAACACCAAAACAAACAAACAAGCAAAATATAACCAAAGACACTGAAATAGAGAACAGGCTAACATTGACCAGAGGCGAGAGGGGAGGGAATTTCAGGGGGATAGGGGGTTTACAGAAACAAGTATAAAGGACACATGGAGAAAAACTAGAGGGGGTGGAAATGGTTCAGAGGTGGGGAGGACTGTCGGGAGGCAGTCGCTGGGCTGAGACTAAAATATAGAAACCTATACTTTAACAACAATTAAAATAAAATTTTTAAAAAGATAGAATTTTCTCCTTGTCTGATAGTCCCTTCTTCAATTTTTGTTTTTCTCATTGCCTTTATTGAAGCATGTCCTTTAACAGCTTCTGTTACTTTGTTCTTGTTTATCAAGATCATAGCTGTGGTGTACTGGGACATGTCTGACTGGAGAACAATAACCATCACTTGTTTTCCACCTTTGTAGTCCTTAATCAGTTTTAATCTCATTTCCAGAACAATCATTTGATGTGGCCACTTAGCAGTGGATTTTTGTATGTTCAGGGGTCATGACAAACAAAACGATAGGAGATTAAATCGAGTGCAAGAGACAATGATGCCATCAAGAGATGCAGTAAACCGGAAATGTATGAAACTGCTGGCAGCATGACACAACATACTGTTTCACAACAAACTATTTTTTAAATATTTAATTTATTTATTTTTAGAGAGAAGGGAGGGAGGGAGAAAGAGGAGAGAAACATTCATGTATGATTGGTTGACTCTCACAAGCCCCCAGCTGGGGATCTGCCCCTTAATCTAGGCATGTGCCCTGACTGGGAATTGAACCAGCGACCCTTTGTTTCACAGGTCAGCACTCAATCCACTGAGCCACATCAGGCAGGACAACCAACTATTTTTATAAGTATAAAGATTATACTCTAAAATATCTATTAAAAAGTATAGTAGGGGGGAGTTTGGCAAGATGGTGGGTAGGTGGACACTAACCTCACCCACTCACAAGAATGCATGAAATATACACCTATATTTAGAGCAAATTCACCTGATAGACTATGAGACAATTAAGCAACACTCGCACAACAAATAAGAGAGAGTGCCTCCATGGAATAGGTAGGGGCATCATGACAGCTCTCTAGGAGCTGAGGAAACACTCCAACCCTGAAGGAACTTGTGAGTGCCATTGTTTACATTTCCTCTGAAACTGTACAGCTAGCAGGAATTCTATCCAGGTTCTCTGACTGATCTGCAGGGCAATGTAGCATGTCTGCAGCCACCCCTACTGGAGATAGATGCACCAGAAACAGGATGCTATAGCTTGCATACAAGGAGCCCCTTCATTCAAAGATGGATCCAGCAGGTATGGCAGGATACTGCTTCCTGCTCCCACTGGCCTGAGCACACAAGGGACTCCCCAGCCTAAAGAGATTGCAGAACCAATGGAACATTACAGTACCTTCCTTCTGGGCTGCCAACTCCAGAGAAAGTCCAGAGATAATGGGGTGCTACTGATAATGGGGTGCTGAGTGATCTATTTTTAGATCACTCTGAATAACTATTCTCAAAAAGTCAACAAATAACTTGTGTTGGTGAGGATATGGAGAAATGGGAACACTTGTGCACTGTTAATGGGACTGAAAACTGATGCAGCCCTTATAAAAAACAGAATAGAGGTTCCTGGAGAAACAAAAACAAAAACAAAGTATATTATTTGACCCAGCAATTCCGCTTCTGGTGTTTATCTAAGGAAAATAAGAAAACTAATTTGAAGAGATATATGCACCCCTGTATTCATCTCAGCATTATTTACAATAGTCAAGATAGGGAAGCAACTCTAGTGTCTATCAATTAATTAATGGATAAAGAACAAGTGGTATATACTCGTATATACAATTGGATATTACACAGCAACAAAGAAATAAAAATCTTGCTGTTTGCAACAAGATGGATGGGTCTAGGGTATTATGTTAAGTGAAATATGTCAGGTAGAAAAAGACAAATACTATATGGTTTCACTTACATATGGAATCTAAAAGCGAAACAAAACAAATACATTCTCATAGAAACAGAATCCAAAGGGATATTTACTAGAAGGGAGCAAGTTGGAGGATAGGTGAAAATGGGCAGGGGAATATGGTCAACAATAGTGTAATAAGGTTACACAGTGACATATGATTACTAGAATTGATGGGGTGATCAAATCACACTGTAAGGTACAAAAATGTTGAATCACTACATTGTATACCAGAAACTTATATAACCAGTATTATTATATACCAACTATACTTAAATAAAAATAAGTTTTAACAAGGATGAGATAGTAAATACCCAAACCAGTACATAGTAATTTATTATAATTATCAGGTATTACATACTGTATTATTATGTATTATATGCTATACTTTTATATGATGGGCAGCACAACACTCTAGTTTACAGTAGCATTAACACAAGCACATGAGTAATGCATTGTGCTACAATGTTAAAAAGACTATGACATCACTAGGTGATGAAGATTGTTTAGCTACATCATAATCTTTTCTAAACACATTTTATTTATTATTTTTAGATGGAGAAGAAGGGAGGGAGAAAGAGTGTATGAGAAACATTGATATGTGAAACATCAAACAGAGACCTGGCCTGCAACCAAAGCATGTGCCCTGACTAGAAATCAAACCAGCAAGCTTTTGGTTTGGGGGACAAGGCCCAATCCACTTAGTCACACCAGTCAGGGTGATCCTTTGCAATCTTATGAGACCATTGTCATATATGCAATCCATTATTGGCCAAAAGCTTATTATGTGGTGCACAACTGTACTTAGGAAACTCTAAGGGTTTTAGGAGCTCTTTGCCAGAAGAAGGGATGGAGACCAAATATAGGTTTTTTATTATAAATTATGATATCACCAGTTGTTTCTACCTTTTCTAATTGTAAATAATGCTGAAAAGAACAGTGGCATAAAAATATGAGTCCCTACTTTCAACTTCTTTAGGTATACAACTAGGAATGGAATTGCTTAATTATAAAGTAATTCTATGTTCAGCTTTGTAAGGAACCACCAAATTGCTTTCAACAGCACTTATACCATTTTGCACTCCTATCAACAATTTACCAGGATTCCAATTTCTCCACATTTCTGCCAACGTATTTAATTTCATTAAAAAGTTATAGCCATCTGCCCTGGCTGGTGTAGCTCAGTGGATTGAGCACGGGCCTGTGAACCAGACAATCGCAGTTCGATTCCCAGTCAGTGCACATGCCGGGGTTGTAGGCTGGTTCCCTGCAGGCCAGTTCCCAGCAGGGGACCCATGAAAGGCAACCATACATTGTTTCTCTCCCTTTTTTCTTCCCTTCCCCTCTAAAGATAAATAAATAAATAAAAATAAAATCTTTTAAAAAAATTATAGCCATCCTAGAAGGTGTAAAGTGGTATCTCACTGTGAGTTTGATATGCATTTCTCTAATTGCTACCTTTCAGTTTTATCTAAATGTACAGGATTATATACATATACATACATATACATATACATATACATATATACATGTATATGTGTGTGTGTGTGTATATATATATATATATATATATATATATATATATATATAATGTTGAGTCCACTTGATCTAATGCATTGTTCACTTCCACAATATCTTTGTTGATATTTTGTCTGGAAGATTTATCCATTTTCAACAGTGGGGCATTAAAATCTCCTAGTATAAGTGTTTTGCTGTCTATATCTTTCCTGAAGTCATCCAAGATTTTCCTTATATATTTGGGTGCTCCTACGTTGGGTATATATATGTTTATAATATTTAAGTCTTCTTGATGGATTTTTTCCTTGAGGATTATGAAGTGTCCTCCTGGGTTTCTTTTTATAGCCTTTGCTTTGAAGTCTATTTTCTCAGATATAAGTATTTCTATCCTGGCTTTTTTTCCTGTCCATTTGCTTGGTATATTTTTTTCTCCAACCCTTCACTTTCAGTCTGTTCGTATGTGGGTCTCCTGTTGGCACCATATGTATGGGTCATGTTTTCTTACCCATTCAACTCCCCTATATCTTTTGAGTGGAGCATCTAATCCATTTACATTTAAGGTTGTTATTGATAGGTACTTATTCATTGACATTATTCTCTCTTTGTACCTTTGTTCCTCTCTCTCTCTTTCACTGTTTTTCTTCCTCTTCTTAAAGCAATACCTTTAGCATATCTTACAATGATGGTTTGATGGAAGTGTATTACTTCAGTCTTCTATTCTTTGGGAAGCTCCTTGTTTAATCTTCCATTTTAATTGACAGCCTTGCTGGATAGAGTAGTCTTGGTTGCAGGTCTTTGTTTTTCATTACTTGGAATATTGTGTGCCATTTCTTTGTGACTTATAATGTTTCAGGTGAGGAGTTAGCTGCTAGGCTTTTTGAGATTCCCTTGTATGTAACTTCTTGATTCTCCCTTGCTGCCTTTAAGATTCTCTGTTTTTGAATGTTGCCATTTTAATTATGATGTACCTTTCAGTAGGTCTTTGGGTTCCTCTTGAGTGGGACTGTCTGCGTTTCCTGGATTTGTGTGACTTCTCTCTTCAAATTAGAGAAGTTTTCCATCATTACTTTTTCAAACAGTTTTCCTATCCTTTGCTCCTCTTCTTCTCCTTCTGGTATCCCTATGATATGGATATTATTACATTTCATGTTGTCCTACATTTCCCTTAACCACTTTATGTTATTTTTTAGTCTTTTCTCTTTTTACTGCTCTTTTTGGGAGTTTCTTCTATTTTGTCCTCCAGCTCACTGATTTGATTTTCAGCTTCATTGATCCTGCTTTTGATTCATTGTATTATGTTCTTCAATTCAGAAATTGTATTTTTCATTTCCTCTTAGTCCTTTTTTATTGCTTCTATGTCCATTTTTATGTTGATATACTTTGCAGTAAGTTCCTCGTTGCTTCCCTGTAGTTTTTTGCAATTCACACTGAGCCCATTGAGCTTACTTATAACCAGTGTTTTGAACTCAATATCTGATAGTTGACTTGCCTCTATTTCATTTAGCATTCTTTCTGAGGATTCCTCCTTTCCTTTTAATTGGGGATTGTTTATTTGTCCACCAATTATTTGTCAAACTCTTCTTGTTTGCGTCTGCATCTTAAATTTATCTATCTTTACTGCCTGACTTTGTGGTGTGAACTTCTATGGTAGGAGATTTGTGAGATTCAGTGGTGCAGTCTCCTTGATCATGTGAACTTGATGCTCTTGGGATGCCCTTTATGCCTTTTGTGCTGTTCTCTGGATATAATTAGGTTTTTATTGTTGTTTGGTCTTTATTGGTGGGTTCTTCTCTGCTGCTGGTTGACTGAGGGTCACTTCACCACTATATCTTGTGTGCTTTTGTGCAGGTGCTGCCAGGAAAAAAACCCACAAAGCCCAGGGTATAAACACACATCTTCAAAAATATCTACTTCCCACAATCCCACTATCAACAATAAATGAACCAGTATTAATATGGGTGTAAAGATATTAGGACTATTATAAGAAAGGATAGGGGATATGAGATGACTTACTGAAAGACAAATGATTCTGAGAGGGTAGAAGGAGGAGCACCAATAAAAGTTGAGAGTTGGAGCATTGGAAAGAAAGAAAGAAAGTAAAATTTATATCATGGATATAAAAGGGAATGAAGAATATGGAATGGGGTATGAGAAGAAAAGCATATAGTATTAGGTTTAAACAGTATTAAAATAATACAAAATAAAATAAAGTGAGAGAGAAAAAAAGGAGGAAAATTGTAAATAATTAATGAAAATGTAGGAGCCAATTTTGAGGGAAAGCTCCACCACAGTGCTATCAACAACAAATAAGTTAAAACTAATATAGATGGTATGGGAATGAGAGAGAAAAAAGAAACAAAGAAAAGTCTAAGATGTTTAGAGAAATGGGAAATGATTTTGAAATGATAGAGGGGGAGGGAATACTAAGAGTGAGGAACAAAAACCAGGCTAAGTGAGGGAAAAATTAAAATTTTGGATTTAAGAAAAAAAGAAAAATTAAAAAGCAGGATAAAAGAAAAATAGAAGAAAGACAAAAACAGGCTAAGATGGCAAAATTAAAATTTTAGATGAAAAAAGAATAGAAGGGACCAATAAAATTTGATATTTGAAATACAGAATTAGTGAAGTTCTAGAGATAAAATTGAAAAATCAATGCAACAATAACTACCCTATCCACAACCAACTAACAAAGTGTATTAAACGTGGATAGACAACATGGGTACTTTAAGAGCAGGGAAAAAGTATTTGAGATGACCCTTGACAAGAAAATTGGTTTTGTGTGTCTGGAGTGAGGAAAAATGATAAGAAACAAGTTGTATCAAGAGAGAAAACAAAATTTGAAATGAAAATAAAGCAAGGAAAGAGAAAGGTAAAATGGGCTAGGAGGAGAGAGGGGAAAATATGTGAATTGAAATACACTATAGTATAAAATCTAGTGACTTAATATATACAAAGTTGCTGGACAAGAAATGAATGTTAAAAATCTATGCAGGAAAATAAATATCACAAATCACGGAGACTGCTTGGCTTTCATTTTGGTAGCCTCTTGTGTTTACCACTGTTTTTTTTTTCCTCCTGACTCTACCTCTGGTGATGTCAGATGTTGACCTTGTCTGACCTTAGGAAGCCTATTCCATACTTCCATGGATCTGCTGTCCCTGACTGTCTCCTTCAGTTGTTAATCTGGTCACTGTGAACTTATCAGTCAGGTTTAAGTAGCATAGGGGAGGGCAGAATCCCTCCTTGGGTGGAGGCTATTATTTTCCCTCAGACTGCTCCTGCTCAGAGGGGAGTGGTCTGTCTGAACCAGTTGGTGGCTGCAGTACCGGTGTTGGCACTGGGATTCCAGTGGCTACTCTCTCAGTTCACTCCCCAAGGCCTCTGTCCCCAGTCTCTCTAGTCCACTCTGCCCCCCCTTTTTTTTTTTGCCAGGCATCTACTGTCTGTGGCTATCTCCTTCAGTCAATAATCTAGACACTCCGCACTCAGTAGTCAGACTGAAGCACCACAGGGCCAGGGAAAAGACCCTCCTGGGGTCAAGGCTATTGTTTCCCTTCAGGTTGCTGCTGCCCAGAGGGGAGTGGTCTGCCTGAGCATGAAGGTTGCTGCCATCTGGTGGATGACTCAGCACTGAGACCCCGGCATCAACTCTCTCACTTCTCTCCCCAAAGCCTCAGTCCTTAGTCTCTTCTCAGGCATCACCAGTTCACTCTGCTCCCACCAGAACCCAGGGTAAGTGGCTGCAAATAAAAATTTGTGTGTTGGCCCTTTAAAGGTCTCTGGAATCTCTAGCCATCCGTCTCTACAACCCTGAAGCTTTTTACTGCTGGTTGTTATCTGTGTATTTTGGGGGCTCTGGTGTTCTATGATGGGAATCCTAGCTTAGAGTTTAGACCCCATTCTTTTTAGGAGGATCCAACCAGCCACTTAATTATCCTTCTGGCGCTGCTGCCTGTGGGCACTCAGCCAGTCCTCTTGAGTTTCTACTGCACTCCTCACCAGACAGGTTGTACAGAAGCTGGTTCTTCTGTCTATCTGAAGTTATATAGCTTCCCTCCGGTTGTTTCTCAGTTGTTTGTTCTATGTGGTTTCTCCACAATTGAGTTGTAATTCCAGATTGGCCCTGAGAGTTTAGAGTGAGTTCCATTCACTCCTCTGCCATATTCTCCTCCATATTTTAAATTTTCACCAGTAACTTTATTAATTTGAATATTTTGAGTATGTCAGCTGTCTCCCATTTGGTATAATGTTGGTTGTTATCAATTCATGTCACAAGTTAATTGCTATCCACTTCAACTGATTTACCTGACCACAGAGCATTGTCCAGTGATAAATCACCCCATTTAGTAACTTTAAAAGCTTAACACTATACTACATGAGGTACCAATTTTGAAAAGGAAGAAAGAGAACTACTTTCAGATATTTAAGGACTAATATTTTCTATTTATAATTTTAACACATTTAGTCAACCTCCCATACACTATGATAGATTATTTTCTGCAAAACTGCCTACCTTTACATTACTATGAGTTTTGGATGACTGGCAGAGTTATTATAAATCAGGAAGTATCAGTATGGCTATTTGTGGAAAAAAAAAAAGAAAACTGATAAATTCTTCACTAATTATTTGAGATAGAGCTTATAAATCATCATTTAGTCATTCAATCATTCAACACATATTTAAGTAATAGCTGCAATAATTCAGGAACAGAACTGGGCTATATGGATACAAAAATAATGAGACTTTGCCCATCTCCTAAAAGAGCTCACAACCTAGTAGAAAAAAGAGATGAGGATATTAACCATCACTGTGCAACATCATACAAAACTGACCTAAAAGAACAATGAAAGAATGGTAAATTCAGCCATTTTCCTGGCTTAATTGATTCACACCTGTAACCAATACTGGAATAATTTTAATCTATAATGGAATTATTTTCATATGGGAACAGTTTTGTAAAACTCTGAACTAGGTAGTGTTTCATTTAAGAAAAATAAAAATTTATATTACTACTAGGGTAGTTTAATTGTATACATAATTTTTGAAAAGAATAATTGAAAAATGAATTGTTGTAGAGGGCATATAAACTTAAATAAGGAGCATAATATTTTAGACAACTTTCTTAAGATATATATAATTCATATACCATAAAGTTCACCTTTTTAAATATTTTTAAGTATGGTCACAAGACTGTGCAACTATCACCATTAACTCCAGAATCTTTTTATTACCTCCCTAAAAGAAACCTCATACTTATTAGCAATCACTTCTAATTTTTCTCCAAAGTTCCATTCCCAGCCCTAAGCAATAACTAGTCAACTTTATGTCTTATGGACTTTCCCATTCAGGACATTTCATAAAATGGAATCATGTATATGGTCTTTATGTCTGGTTTCTTTCACTTAGTATAATGTTTTCAAATCATCTATGACAGAATGAATTGGTATTCATTGTTTTCATGGCTATATAATATTCCATTGTATGGGTATACCACCTCTGGTTTGCCTATTCATTGTTTTATGGACACTTGGGTTGTTTCCAATTTGAGGCTATTGTGAATAAGGCTACTATAAACATTTTTGTACAAATTTTTTTAATTTTTTTATTGATTATGCTGTTACAGTTGTTCTATTCCCCCCTTCATTCCCCTCCACCCTACCCCCTTTCCCCACCATTACCCCCCTTTAGTTTATGACCATGTGTCTCAAGTCCTTTAGATTCTATATTTCCCATGCTATTCTTGCCCCCCCATCTATTTTCTATCTACTGTCTATGCTACTTATTTTCTGTACCTTCTCCACCCTTCTCCTCCTCCCACTCCCCTGTTGCTAACCCTCCTTGAGATCTTCATTTCTATGTTTCCACTCCTGATATAGCTGTCCTTTTAGTTTGCTTTTGATTTAGGTGTGGTTGTTAATAACTGTGAGTTTGCTGTCCTTTCACTGTTCATGTTTCTTTAACTTCTTTTTCTTAGATAAGTCCCTTTAACATTTCATATAATAAGGGCTTGGTGATGATGAACTCCTTGAATTTGATCTTATCTGAGAAGCACCTTATCTGTCCTTCCATTCTAAATGAAAGTTTTGCTGGATAGAGCAATCTTGGTTGTAGGTCTTTGGATTTCATGACTTGGAATACCTCTTTCCAGCCCCTTCTTGCCTGTAAGGTCTCTTTTGAGAAATCTGCTGACAGTCTGATGGGGACTCCTTTGTAGGTGACTGTCCCCTTATCTCTTGCTGCTTCTAGGATTCTCTCCTTCATTTTAATCTTGGCTAATGTAATGATGATGTGCCTTGGTGTGTTTTTTCTTGAGTCCAACTTCTTTGGGACTCTCTGAGCTTCCTGGATTTCCTGGAAGTCTATTTCCTTTGCCAAATTGGGGAAATTCTCCTTTATTATTTGTTCAAATAAGTTTTCCACTGGTGGCTGTGCCTTTCCCCCTTCTGGTACCCCTATCATTTGGATGTTGGAGCATTTAAAGATGTCCTGGAAATTCCTAAGACTCTCCTCATTTCTTTGAATTCTTGCTTCTTGACTCTTTTCTGTTTGGCCGTTATTTGCTTTCTTCTGGTCCACTCCATTGATTTGAGTCCCAGTTTCCTTTTCATTGCTATTGGTGTCCTGTGCAATTCCATTCATTTCAATTAGTTTCGCCTTCATATATTTGTCTAATTTGTCGGTATAATCAACCAGTTCTGTGAGGATCCTGATGACCAGTGTTTTAAACTGTGCATCTGAGAGTTTTGCTATTTCTTCATTGCTTAGATCTGTGGGCTTTGGGGCTTTGAGATCTTCTTGCGACATTTTTGGTCTGTTCTGGCCCTTTAAGTGTGAGAAGCGGCGCCTTGGACTCTCAGGTTGCTGGGTTGTGACTCTGTATGTGGGGGCATGGTCAGAGCGGGGAAATGGCGACCCGCTCTGCTGTTTCTCACAGCTGGGTGAGGATTAGCGTCTTAGGTGGTTCACCTGGGCCAGGCCACTCAGAGTCGCTGGGTTATGACGCTGTATGCGGAGGTGGGGTCAGAGCGGGGAAATGGCAGTGTCCTCCACTGCTGCTTGCTGTGGGAACCCACCGGGCTCCGGTCCAACCGCCCACTCCCTCGCCTGTCCACCCGCGCACAAATGCGTGACCACAGTCAACACACAGCACCCCTCCCCTGCTGTCTCCCCCGCGGTCGCTCGCCTGATGGCTCGCTCGGTCGCTCCCTAGGTCCAACCCTGCGCCTGGATTCTGCGCGTCTGGATTCCACGCCTGAGTCCGGCTGACCGAGACCTCCTGTGCAATCCCGCTTCACCAGCCGCTGGTTTCGCCCTTACCGGTCAGGCTGAAGAATTTGTTGTTAACGGACTTCCGAAAAGTTCAATTTTCCGTGTTCTGGCTGTGTTTTCTGTTGCTAATATTTAGTTGCCTCTAAACTTGGTTGTGTGAGAAGGCACGGCAAATCCACCTATGCCTCCATCTTGGCGGAAGTCCCATTTTTGTACAAATTTTTGTGTTGACATATGACTTTGGTTCTCGGGTATATACTAAGGAATAGAATGACTGGGTCATGTGATAACTCTATATTTAACTTTTTGAGGAGTAGGCATACTATTTTCCACAATGGCTGTACCATATTATAGTCCCACCACTAGTAATTTCTCCACATCCTCAATTCTTTTAATTGAGGTATAACTTATATATAACATTGTATTAGTTTCAGGTGTACAACATAATTATTCAATACTTGTATACATTGTGAAATAATCATCACTATAAGTCTATTTAACAACCATTACCATAGATAGTTACAAAAAATTTCTTGTGCTAACTCTAAGATCTATTCTGTAGCAACTTTCAAATATGCAATACAGTATAGTCACTAACTATAGTCACTATGCCATATATTATATCTGCATGAGTTATTTATTTTATAACTGGAAGTTTGTACCTTTTGAACATCTTTACCCATTTTGCCCTCTCCACTCCCCCACAATCACCAATCTGTTCTCTGTATCTATAAGCTTGGTTTGTTTGTTTTTAGATTCCACATATAAGTGAGATTATATACTTGTCTTTGTCTGATTTATTTCACTTAGCCTAATGTCCTCAATGTCCATCCAACTTGTTGCAAACGGCAGAATTTCCTTTTTTATGGCTAAATAATAATCCATTTTCTTTATCCATTCATGTATCAATGAACATTTAAGTTGTTTCCATATATGGCTATTGTAAATAATGCTGCAACAAACATGGGGATGAATATATATTTCCAATTTAGTGCTTTTGTTTCTTTTGGATATATACCCAGAAGTGGAATTGCTAAGTCATATGGCAGTTCTATTTTTAATTTTTTTAGGTATCTCCATTCTGTTTTCCACAGTGGCTACAAAAATTCACATTCTCATTTTGGTTTTAAACTGTATTTACCTGATTACTAATGATGGTGAGCATCTTTATTTATGGTTATCAGTTATTTGTATGTCTTCTTTAGAAAAATGTTTACTCAGACACATTGCCCATTTTTATTTGGGTTTTTTCTCTTGTTATTGAGTTTTAAGAGTTATTTATACATTCTAGATGTAAGTCCCTTAAAATACATATGATTTAAAATTGTTTTCTCCAATTCTGTGGATTGTCTTTTTACATTCTTGATCATATCCTTTCTACTGGGTTGGCCAAAAAGTCCATTTAGTTTTTTCCATAAAATAAAATACACATTTTTCATTTTCACCAATAACTAATGATTTTGGATATTTTGAGTATATTATCTATTCCTGCATGGTATAACATTAATTGTTCTCAATTAATGTCTCAATTTGATCTCTGTCAACTTCAACTGTTCTAGCCCACTGTGGAGCATCATCCAGTGCAAAATCTCTAGCATGAAACTTTTCAAACCACTTTTGACACATTTGATCAGTCACACTACATTCTCCATACACTGCCCAAATCTTTCTTGCTTTTCAGTTGCATTTTTACCTTTCTTGAAATAATAAAGCATAATATGCCAACAATGTTGCATATTTTATTTCATCATCCATATTAAAATGGCGACACAAAAGTTCCCCAATATTGATAAGTTTTTTAATGCAAACTGATGTAACAGCTGCCACAGTACAATCTAACAAAATAGTTCCAAATGACATTAAAGACAACTAAGCACTACTAGAGCCATCTTATGGAAAAAAACAAATGAACTTTTTGACCAATTCAATAGTACAAAATTTTTCATGTTGATTTAGTCTAATTAAGCTATTATTTTCTTTTGCCACTTGTATTTTTTAGTGTCATACCCAAGAAACCATTGCTTAACAGAAGATAACAGCACAATTTTTTAACAACAGGTCAAATACAAACAAGTACTCAAAACAATGGTACCTTCACAACTCCCTTGGTTGCTGGCTGCCTCAGTATCATTACTCACATTTATTTAGAACTTTTACCCTTTCCAAAGTACTTTTTATTTTACCTGAAAACTCAACCTAGCATTTAATCCAACAAAATATCACAGAGCTAATACATGTGAGGTGCTCTGTTTGGTCTCTATGATGCAAGGATGATTAAAACACTATCCCTAAGAAATTGAATACCTACCTACAGTATATTTTGCATAAGTATAATCAAAGAGTCAATATATAGGGTGCTATTAGAATATGGCTGAGGCAATTCTACTTGGGGTGGTGAGGGGAGTCAGGGAAGATTTCCTAAAAATGTTCAGCCAGTCAATCAACAGATAGTTAATGAGCATTTATTTTGTGGCAGATATTGTCCTAGATTCCAGGAATGTAGTAGTAAAAAATTGGATATGGTTGTAGTTTTCAGGGAGCTGACAGTATACAGAAGATATGGTGGCCTGTGAAATAAGAAGAGTATTTCAGTTTTAAAGGGTTTTACCATAAACAGAAAAGAATGTGCAACAACAACAAAAAAGCAGATATGGCCCACAAAGGCCTAAAATATTTATTATTTGTTTTTGTTTTTTTACAGAGAAAGTTTGCTGTTTCTTAATCTAGAGCAGTGTTTATCAAGTTTGGCTACATATTCAAATCACTTGGGAAGCCTTAAAAATTTACAAATGCATGGGTCCCAAGTTGAGATTCTGACTTAATTGGTCTATTGTCAGCCAGAGCTCCAGAATTCTTAAAAGCCCATGATTGATTTCAATGTGTACTAAATATTGAAAACCATTGTTTTAAGTCAATACTGTCAGATAAAGTTGTTTACAATGATAAAATGTTTGATATCTGCACTGATTTACATGGTAGCCACTAATCATATAATTGAATGCAGGTGAGGCTGCCTACTTCTATGAAAGCCAACACTTGAGAGGCAGGTGCTGATGTAAAGGAAAGTGTTTTATTTGCAGATGCTGGCCACCTGAAAGATGGGGGATTTATGTTACAAAGCCCATCTTCCCCTCTCAGTGGAGGCAGAAGTTTTTATAAGGAGGGAGAGGGGAAGAGAACAAACAGATCAAGGGAGGAGGTTGCAAAGTTCTCTATGTGCTGACCAGCACAGTCCCTTACGATTAGGCAGGTGATGGTCTGCTGTGCATCATCCTGGATTCATATCATCCTTATTTTATGTCATTCTGGCTCCATGATCGAAGGTCAGCAAATCTCACAGAGCTGGGATGCCTGAAGGTTGGGGTCTGTATCTTTTTAAACAAGTTCCTAGGATTCTTATACAAAAATAGTGTTCATGGACAAGCTACCTATTAGTTGAACTCAGCATTTCCAGAAACTATGTCAAAAGAATGGAGGGGTGGGTTACAATTTCCCATTAAAATTTTCCACTGTTACAGTCATATGTGGTTATGAGCACTTGAAATTTGGGTACAGTGACTGAAAAAGTGTAATCTAAATTTTATTTAATATTAATCAACTTAAATAGACATATATGGCTAGTGACTACTGTATTATATATAGCAGCTCTGGAGGGAAGGTTGATATTAAAAGATCAAATAATAGAAACATTGGACTTCCTCCAAGATGGAGGCATAGGTGGAGACGTCATGGTTTCTCACACAACCAAGTTTAGAGACAACAAAATATTAGCAACAGAAAACACAGCCAGAACACAGAAAATTGAACCTTTCGGAAATGATAACAATGAATTCTTCAGCCTGACCGGTAAGAGGGGCGAAACTAGCAGCTGGCGGAGCAGGGTTACACAGGAAAACTCAGTCAAATGAACTCAGGCACGTGGAACCCAGGCGCAGGGTTGGAAGGGCTAGACCTAGTGAGTGATCCAGCAAGCGAATGCAGGGAACTAGCAAGGGAGCAGGGCCGAGATTTGACTGTGGTCACGCATTCATGTGCAGATAGACCAGCAAAGGAGTGGGCAGTTAGACAGGACCCAGCAGGCCCCAGCGGTCAGTGGCAGAAGAGGGCGCCACCATTTCCCTGCTCCGACCCCGCCTCCACATACAGAGTCATAACCCAGCCACCTGAGTGACCCTGCCCTGGTGAACAACCTAAGACTCTGCTCGTGACCCAGCAGCGCAACACAGCAGAGGGGGTCGCCATTTCCTCGCTCTGAACACGCCCCCACATACAGAGTCACAACCCAGTGACCTGGGAGTCCAAGGCTCCGCTCCTCATACTTAACGGACGCGTACAGACCAAAAATGGCTCAAGAAGATCTCAAAGCCCCAGAGCCTATAAATCTAAGCCATGAAGAAATAGCAAAACTCTCAGATGCACAGTTTAAAACACTGGTGATCAGGATGCTCACAGATCTGATTGATTATAACCACAAATTAGAGGAACATATGAAGGCTAAACTAGTGGAAATGAATGGAATTGCACAGGAAACCCATAGCAATGAAAAGGAAATTGGGACTCAAATCAATGGAGTGGACCAGAAGAAAGCAAATAATGGCCAAACAGAAAAGAGTGAAGAAGCAAGAATTCAAAAAAATGAGGAGAGTCTTAGGAACCTCCAGGATATCTTTAAACATTCCAACATCCGAATTATAGGGGTACCAGAAGGGGGAAAGGAACAGCCACCAGTGGAAAACTTATTTGAACAAATAATAAAGGAGAATTTCCCCAATCTGGCAAAGGAAATAGACTTCCAGGAAATGCAGAAAGCTCAGAGAGTCCCAAAGAAGTTGGACCCAAGAAAAAAAACACCAAGGCACATCATCATTACATTAGCCAAGATTAAAATGAAGAAGAGAATCCTAGAAGCAGCAAGAGATAAGGGGACAGTCACCTACAAAGGAGTCCCCATCAGACTGTCAGTGGATTTCTCAAAAGAGACCTTACAGGAAAGAAGGAGCTGGAAAGAGGTATTCCAAGTCATGAAATCCAAAGACCTACAACCAAGATTGCTCTATCCAGCAAAACTTTCATTTAAAATGGAAGGACAGATAAAGTGCTTCTCAGATAAGATCAAATTCAAGGAGTTCATCATCACCAAGCCCTTATTATATGAAATGTTAAAGGGACTTACCTAAGAAAAAGAAGTTAAAAAAACATGAACAGTGAAAGGACAGCAAACTCACAGTTATTAACAACCACACCTAAAACAAAAGCAAACTAAAAGGACAGCTATATCAGGAGTGGAAACATAGAAATGAAGATCTCAAGGAGGGTTAGCAACAGGGTAGTGGGAGGAGGAGAAGGGTGGAGAAGGTACAGAAAATAAGTAGCATAGATGGTAGATAGAAAATAGATGGTTAAGGCCTGGCTGGTGTAGCTCAGTGGATTGAGCACGGGCCTGTGAACCAGACAATCGCAGTTCGATTCCCAGTCAGGGCACATGCCAGGGTTGCATGCTGGTTCCCTGTAGGCCAGTTCCCAGCAGGGGACGCACGAAAGGCAACCATACATTGATGTTTCTCTCCCTCTCCTTCCCTTCCCCTCTTAAGATAAATAAATAAAATTAAAAAAAAAGAAAATATATGGGGGTCAAGAATAGTATGGGAAATATAGAATCTAAAGAACTTGAGACACATGGTCATAAACTAAAGGGGGGTAATGGTGGTGATGGGGGGGTAGGGTGGAGGGGAATGAAGGGGGAATAGAACAACTATAATGGCATAATCAATTAAAAAATAAAATTTAATTAAAAAAACAAATGATAAAAACATTAGATAAAGTAACATTTACTGAGAGGTTGGATGTGCTAGGTACTGTTTTATGCTTTACATGTAAAAACTTTGATCCTCACAATAACCCAGTGAGTTATGTATCATTATCATATCCATTTCTCAAATGAAGAAACTGAGAAATGAAGAGGTTAAATAATTTGCCCAAAGACACAACATTTCTAAGTGGTAGAACTAAGATTAGAACTCAAGTCCCTAGGCTCCAAAATTCATGCTATTAATAATTTCACAAAGCTATTATTTAGTTAAACAATAACAAGTGCACAGTGCATAACTATTATAGCTAAAGAGTAATGTAAATAGCTGCAACTATAATTATAAAATCCAGAGAAGTAGGTAGTTGATATAAAGAAATAATGTTCTAGGACTTCCTCCAAGATGGAGGCATAGGTGGAAACACTGTGCCTTTTCACACAACCAACTTTAAAAACAACAAAGTTTTAGCAACAAAAATGCAGCCAAACCACAGAAAATTGAACTATACAGAAGTCGGACAACAACGAACCATTCAGCCAAACTGATAAGAAGGACAGAGCCAGCAGCAGAGCGGGGTCAGGCAGGAAATATCCACCAGACCAACCCAGGCGCGCAACCCAGGCAGCTGTGGGTGGATCCCAGGTGTGGAGCAACAGCGGGCGGACCCACTGAGGGTGCAAGGCAGCGGACCCACTGAGGGCTGACCACAGTCACACATTTGCTCACAGATAAACCAGTGAAGGAGTGAACAGTGAGACGGACTATGCAGGCCCAAACAGCTGGAAGCAGCAGAGGGGACTGCTATTGTCCCTCTATGACCCTGCCCCCATATACAGTGTAACAAACCAGGGACCTGAGTGGCCCTGCCCTGGTGAACAACTAAGGCTCCTCTCCTCATATGTAACAGGTGCAGACAGACCAAAACATGGCTCAAGAAGAACTCAAAGCTCCAGACACCATAAATCTAAGCCAACAAGAAATTGCCAAACTATCAGAGGCACAGTTCAAAACATTGTGATCAGGATGCTCACAGAACTGGTTGATTTTAGCCACAAATTAGAGGAACATATGAAGGCTAAACTAATTGAAATGAAGGGAATTGCACAGGAAACCAATAGTGATGGAAAGGAAACTGGGACTCAAATCAAAGGAGTGGACCAGAAGGAAAAAAAATGACCAAACAGAAAAGGGTGAAGAAACAAGAATTCAAAAAAATGAGGAGAGACTTAGGAACCTCCAGGACATCTTTAAACGTTCCAACATCTGAATTATAGGGGTACCAGAAGGGGAAGAGGAACAGCAACAAATTGAAAACTTATTTGAACAAATAATAAAGGAGAACTTCCCCAATCTGGCAAAGGAAAGAGACTTCCAGGAAATCCAGGAAGCTCAGAGAGTCCCAGAGAAGTTGGACCCAAGAAGAAACACACCAAGGTACATCATCATTACATTAGCCAAGATTAAAATGAAAGAGAGAATCCTAGAAGCAGCAAGAGCTAAGGGGACAGTCACCTACAAAGGAGTCCCCATCAGACTGTCAGTGGATTTCTCAAAAGAAACCTTACAGGCAAAAAGGTGCTGGAACTAAGTATTCCAAGTCATGAAATCCAAAGACCTACAACCAAGATTGCTCTATCCAGCAAAGCTTTCATTTAGAATGGAAAGGCAGATAAAGTGCTTCTCAGATAAGATCAAGTTCAAGGAGTTCGTCATCAACAAGCCCTTATTATATGAAATGTTAAAGGGACTTATCTAGGAAAAAGAATGTGAAAAATATGAACAGTAAAAGGACAGCAAACTCACAGTTATTAACAACCACACCTAAAACAAAAGCAAACTAAGAGGACAGCTAGATCAGGAGCGAACCATAAAAATGAAGATCACATGGAGGGTTAGCAACAAGGGAGTGGGAGGAGGAGAAGGGGGGAGAAGGTACAAAGAATAAGTAGCATAGACGGTAGATAGAAAATAGATAGGGGGAGGGCAAGAATAATAGGGGGAATATAGAATCTAAAAAACATGAGACATGTGGTCATAAATTAAAGGGGAGAATCGTGGGGGAGGGGGTGTGCAGAGTGGAGGGGAATGAAGGAATGGAATAGAACAACTATAATAGCATAATCAATAAAATATATTTTTTAAAAATAAATATAATAAAAAGTTACTTTTAAAAAAATAATGTTCTAGCACACATGAGTTTGTAGATGGTGAATCATTCCCATGATAGAAAATAATCTAGAATAAACTACAGTCCAAAACCTATGTTGAGAGCACTGTAAAAATAAGAGTGATTTAGAGATTTTCAAGTCCAACATCTATTATATAAAGGACAAGGAGAAGCCTTTGGGAACTTTGGCATAATTAATGGGGAGCTGTATCCTGAGCAACTTGGATAATTATGCCTCTGGGGGCCAGTTCTTACACAATGCTTTAGCCTAGGTACAAATTTTGCTGCTGCCTTTTGCTCAGAATAAGTGGAAGTAGTAGTTAGTTGCCATACCTAAATGATAAATTACTGACACACCGCATGCAGCAGCAAGTTATGTTTCTTCCCCACAATTATCACAGGCTTTACTTTACAAAAACAACATCTATAAACTAACTAATAAAATATCTCAACGATAAGCACACAAGCAAGAAGCACCAATTAATATCAGGAAAACAGACATGATGTAAGAAACTTACCAAAATTAATAAACAAATCAATATCAAAAGAGAATTAATGTAGCAAATGGCAAAAGACTTTAAAATGAGTAATGTTCTCAGAAGACTATGAGAATTTATCAAATCCATAAACAAGGAAAATGCTGATGTAAAACAAAACCAATTGTAGGTTTTGGAAACTACATCAATAAAAGATAAAATACAGCATACAATAGGTATATGTAATAGTCTCATGGGACAGCAAAAAAGAAATATTGTGTTATAAAATCAAACCAAAAGATTCTAACAGTGGTGAAAGAAAAAAATATAAATTTTGAGAAAGCAATAAGAAACATGGATGACAGATCTAGAAGTTCAATAGCCATGTGGCAGAATTCCAAGAGAAGAGAACATAAAGAAGAGAGAGGAGGATGTTAATAAATCAATAATAAAAGGTGATTTCTCAGAAATGATAAAAATACTATTCTTCAGAGGGAAAGTGACCATTAAGTGATAAATAAGGTACACAAGAGAAGACTCATGTAGATGTATTGTGGTGAAATTACTAAATATTAAGGCTTAAAAAATGATGGAAATTCTGAAAGCTTCCATAAAAATATATTAGATAAAAGAAACAGCAAAAAGAAAAAAAAATAAAGTGTGTAGTTAAGTCTAAGTTGTAGATGCATAATATCAAAATATTTTTTAAATTATTTGGAAATAAAATTTTAGGAAATATCCAATTGGAGACAACAGAAAAGAAATTGTAAAGTTGCTAAAGTTATTGTCTAATACAAGGGAAAATATGAGTTCTGATTACAGTGGCCTTGTAATACAGTTTGATATCAGGTATTGTGATCCCCCCTACTTTGTTCTTCTTTCTCAAAAGAGCAGCTGCTATTCGAGCTCGTTTATGGTTCCATATAAATTTTCGAAGTGTTTGTTCTATGTCTGTGAAATATGCCATTGGTACTTTAATAGGTATTGCATTGAATCTGTATATTGCTTTGGGTAGTATGGACATTTTGATAATGTTAATTCTTCCAATCCATGAACAAGGTATATGTCTCCATTTGTTTGTGTCTTCCTTGATTTCGTTCTTCAGGGCTGTGTAGTTTTCTGCATACAGGTTTTTTACCTCCTTGGTTAGGTTTATTCCCAGATATTTTATTTTTCTTTTTGCTATATCAAATGGGATTTTTCTCTTTATTTCTGCTTCTGCTGATTCACTGTTGGTATACAAAAATGCCTTTGATTTCTGGATATTGACTTTATAGCCAGCTGTTTTGCCAAACTCATCAATTAGTTTGAGGAGTTTTTGGGTAGAGTCTATAGGATTTTCCATGTACACTATCATGTCATCTGCAAACAGTGACAGTTTTGTTTCCTCCTTTCCTATTTGGATGCCTTTTATTTCCTTTTCTTGCCTGATCGCTGTGGCTAAAACTTCCAATACTATATTGAATAGAAGTGGTGAAAGTGGACAACCTTGTCTTGTTCCTGATCTTAGTGGAAAAGCTTTTAGTTTTTTCCCATTGAGTATGATATTGGCTGTAGGTCTCTCATATATGGCCTTTATTATTTTGAGAAATGCTCCTTGTATTCCCACTTTGCTGAGTGTTTTTATCATAAATGGGTGTTGTACCTTATCGAAAGCTTTTTCTGCATCTATTGATATGATCATGTGATTTTTGACTTTGCTTTTGTTTATATGATGTATTACATTTACTGATTTGCGAATATTGAACCATCCTTGCATTCCTGGAATGAATCCTACTTGATCATGGTGTATGATCTTTTTGATATATTGTTGGATGCGATTTGCCAATATTTTGTTGAGGATTTTAGCATCTATGTTCATCAGCGATATTGGCCTGAAGTTTTCTTTCTTTGTTGTGTCTCTATCTGGTTTTGGAATTAAGATGATGCTGGCTTCATAAAAAGAATTTGGGAGTTTTCCATTCTTCTGAATTTTTTGAAATAGTCTGTGGAGAATAGGGGTTAGCTCTTCCTTAAATGCTTTGTAGAATTCTCCTGTGAAACCAATCAACCCAACTCTCTACAGTCAATTAATATTCGACAAAGGGGGCAGTAACATAAAATGGAGTAAAGATAGCCTCTTCAACAAATGGTGTTGGGAGAACTGGACAGCTACATGCAAAAAAATGAAACTTGAGCACAGACTTACACCATACACCAAAATAAATTCAAGGTGGATAAAAGACTTAAATGTAAGTCATAACACCATTAAAGTCCTAGAGGAGAACATTGGCAAGAAAATCTCAGATATTTCACGCAGCAACTTCTTTACTGATATGTCCCCTAGAGCAAGGAATGTAAAGGAAAGAATAAATAAATGGGATCTCATCAAAATAAAAAGCTTCTGCATGGCTAAAGAAAACAGTATTAAATTAGCAAGACAACCAACTGTATGGGAAAACATATTTGCCAATGATACCTCAGACAAAGGTTTAATCTCTAAAATATACAAAGAACTTACACGACTCCACTCTAAGAAGACACCCAACCCAATTAGAAAATGGGAAAAGGACTTGAACAAACACTTCTCAAAGGAGGACATACAGAACATTCAGAGACACATGAAGAGATGCTCAATATCATTAGCTATCAGAGAGATGCAAATTAAAACCACAATGAGATACCACTTTACACCAGTCAGGATGGCTATCATAAACAAAGCAACAAACAACAAATGTTGGAGGGGTTGTGGGGAAACGGGGTCCTTAGTTCACTGTTGGTGGGAGTGCAGACTGGTACAACCATTATGGAAAACAGTATGGATTTTTCTCAGAAAAATAAAAATCGACCTGCCTTTTGACCCAGCAATTCCACTGCTAGGATTATATCCAAAGAATCCTAAAACATCAATATCAAAGAACCTATGCACCACAATGTTCATAGCAGCACAATTTATAATAGCCAAGAGTTGGAAGCAACCTAGGTGCCCATCAGTAAATGAATGGATCCAAAAATTGTGGTACATATACACAATGGAATTCTATGCTGCAGAGAGAAAGAAGGAGCTACTACCCTTTGCAACAACATGGATGGAACTGGAAAGCATTATGCTGAGTGAAATAGGCCAGGTGCTGAAAGACAAATACCATATGATCTCACCTTTAACAGGAAGCTAAACAACAAAACAAACAAGTAAGCAGAAA
The DNA here is from genome assembly GCF_021234435.1 of Artibeus jamaicensis. Taxonomy (NCBI): domain Eukaryota; kingdom Metazoa; phylum Chordata; class Mammalia; order Chiroptera; family Phyllostomidae; genus Artibeus; species Artibeus jamaicensis. The sequence continues at coordinate 13,211,875 of NW_026522045.1, forward strand.
AAAAGAACCCAAAAAAACAAAGACACTGAAATAGAGAACAAGGGGATAGTGACCAGAGGGGAGAAGGAAGGGAAGTTAAGGGGAAAAAGGGGGAGGGATTTGGAGGAACAAATAGGAAGGACACAGGGACGAGAACTAAGGGGGGGGGGAGGAAATGGGAAGGAGGTGGGGAGCAAGGGGCAGGGGAGGCTGGGATGGGAAAAATAGACAAAAAACTGTACTTGAAAAATAACTAAATAAAATTAAAAAAAAAAAAGAAAATATGAGTTCTAATGAAATCTAGATTTTTATTTTTAAAAAATATATAATGTAAAAAACAATATATATATATATATATATAGTGAGTTAAGGATACCAACTAGATATATAGAAAGAACATATTCACCTTAGAAACTACAGGAACCAAAGTAAAACAACAAGTTAAATCATCAATCCAACTAAAAGAAAAAATAAACAAGAAAAATGAGAAATAGAAAACATAAAATAAGATGGCAGTACTAAGTCCAAATTTACAATAAATATTAATAGGATAAATTACTGTACTAAGAAACAACTATAAAAATTTTAAAATGGCCCTGGCTGGTGTAGCTCAGTGGATTGAGTGCGGGCCTGCGAACCAGATTGCGCTTGATTCCTAGTCAGGGCACATGCCTGGGTTGCAGACCAGTTCCCTGCAGGCCAGTTCCCAACAGGGGACGCACGAAAGGCAACTATACATTGATGTTTCTCTCCCTCTCCCCTTCCCCTCTAAAGATAAATAAATAAAATATTTATAAATAAATAAATAAATAAATAAATAAATAAATAAATAATGTAAAAATGTTAATTATCAAATAATCTGAATATTACAAAAACTTCCCAAAAGAGTTAAATGATTCAGGTACAGCATTCATCTAGATTCCCAAATGTTAACAAATAAACACTTTCATTTTCTGTCTCTAACATTCCCCTGAAATGTTTCAGAGTAAGTTGCAGACAGGATGTTCTTTCACAATATTACAAAGTTCCAGCTATTGAGACAAAAGGTGAAATTTGAATAAAGTCTACATAGGAGATAATGTTGTACCCGTGTTAATTTCTTGATTTTGATTATTGTATGGTCTACAATTAATATGTAAGAGCCTTATTTCTGCAACTTATCTTCTCCATGATTTTCTGAGAAATTCTTTAATTTCTGGCACCACAGAATATTTCAGAATCATCTTGTACTTCCTATGACTTAGCACTGAAATCATTAATTTCTCCAAAAGCCCTTGTTCTTTTATCAGAAAATGATATTTAAAAACCAAAATCTGGGCACTGAGTGTGCTCATTGATACCAGAATATATGAAGTCTGTACAGAAATGTAATATGAAAAATAGAGACATTTCTAGAAAAAGATACAAGAAACATTGTACATAGGACAATGATTCCTCAGACCCCTTCAAAGTAGTCACCTTGGTATCTTACACAGTTCTCCTAATTGCCATCAGCCGTCCTGTTGCATTTTCCTCAATCTCATGGATGGTTTGAAATCTCTTCCCTTTCAAAGGTGATTTTAGTTTTTGGAAAAGCCAGAAGTCGCAGGGCACCAAACCTGGGCTGTAGGGGTTGCTGGATCACTTAGGTAATTTGATGTTTCACAAAAAACCTGCCATGGGATGTGATGCATGAGTGGGTGCATTGTCATGAGGAAGCTGCCAAACACCAGTTGCCCATAGCTGCTGCCTTCTGAATCATCTAAATAGTTTCCACAGAGAAATATTCAAGCTTAATGCAAAATTTGATGCAGATTTGTTGTTCTACTCAGTCATTTTGAATGTGACAGAAACATAGTACCCATGCTCATTCAATGGCATCTACCACCCCCACTGACTAACTAGTACAGTGAAGTCATCATTGTTCATGCACATGCATTACAGTCCACACTCCTTGGCTGCCAGGTTACATCAATGCCGGGTAAACCATTCTCATTATATTAACAATGGTTGGACTTTTTCAGGACTTATATTCAGAGAAGTTATGTATCACTCTTACATATTTCTTCTACTCTTCCTCCATATTGCCCCCTTTCTACCTTGTCCCCAACCAACTCCTGTAGATAATCAATCTCATTTGTTTCTAGTTTATATTTTCATGTTTGTTTTTTGCACAAATGACCTGATACAGCTATATTTTTTATTTCTCCCCTTTCCTTATGTAAAAGGTAGGATACAGTTTTGCACTGTTTTTTTTTTTTTCACTTAATATATTCTGGAAATCACTCAATGTCAGTTCATAAAGGTCTTCCTTATCCTCTTTTGTATCTGCATAGTATTTCATTGTGTGAAGTACTATACTTAGTTAAGCACTTTCTTGCATGAGGACTTTGGTTGTTTTCAGTATTTTGAAATCATAATGCTTAATGAATAACTTTATGCATATATATTCTATATTGTTGTAAGTCTATTTTCAGGGTGAATTCCTAGGGATAGGATAGTTTTTTTGTAATGACAAATACATATGTAGTTTTGTTAGTTATCTCCAAATATCTCTCCAAAAAGATTTTAGCACTTTGCACTTCTACCAGCAGTATATGAGAGAAACTGTTACCCCACAGCCTTGCTAAGAGAATTTGTTGGCATAGTTTTAATTTTCACCATAAGATGGGAATTCTAGACCATCTATACACTTATGATTCATTAAGAGAGAACCACTGAAATAAATAAAATTGAAAATAAAGAAATAGAAAAAGCTATACTAGACAAATGTAAAGAAAATAAAGCTTATTTATCAATGTTAATGTCACATAAAATAGAATTCAAGGTAAATAAATTTAATAGGACAAAGTAGAATATGCCATGGTTTTATCCACCAAGAAAACAAAATAGTAATGAATCTTTAGGTTTCTAACAAGAGAGCTTTAAAATATAAGCAAAATCTAGCAGAAATGTAAGGAGAAATGTACAAAATCACTATCACAGTAGGAGACTTTAATAAACTTTTAATAATGATCAAAAAAGATCAAGTAGAAAAATAGGAGAAGGTGTCTTGAGTGGGTTACCTATCAATCAGACTTTGAAACAAGGACTGGGTATGGGCGGTTTCTTTGGGAAGTGGTCCCAAGAATCACTTCCAAAGAAACAGGGTGCAACTGCTGTGAGCAACTAGAGATCATTTCTGCTAGGACCTCTCTGAGCAACTGTATGGAACAGACTTCATAATGCCTCTCCACAAAATAGAGAAGCAGGAGCATTTATGTACTGACTTTTATCCTCCTTTGGTGAGAGTTCTCCATCCTTGGGGCATCAACTTCTCACACTTTTAGGTTGCACCAGTACACAGTTTAGCAATCTTCTGTACCTCCCAAGAAAATAAGAGCATGGAGATATCATGACTTGTGGGGGTGGACTCTGCCAATAGACCCCTCGGGCTGCTGTGGATGAGAATAATTCTACCCAGACATAATCAGCTTGGGGAGGAAAGGTAGCTAATCTCTCAAAGGAGAAGGGCCTTGAGCCTGTTCCTCAATGCACTTTTATTAAGTTTAATTTGCATAGGAATACAGGGTATAAAGCTCATCAGTCACTGTCAGACAGTAATGATCAAACAATAGATAACATTCAAAGAACTATGAGGTCTTATTCTGAGTCAGGGTCAGATAGCCAAAGGGCCACAAGACTTTGGGAAACTCATTTTATGCTTGGACCCTTATTTAATTTGAGGGTATTCTTAGCAAAGCAGCTTTCACAGGATTTTATGCATTCTTTCTTAGGCCTGATTGCCCTGGGGAACTGTCCCTTTCAGCACAGGACTCCACCACCCTCTGGCATTGTTTTAGGCTTAAATCATGTGGGGGAAGTAAGGCAGCCAAGAGATTAGGAAACTTCTTACAGATAGAATGAGGACTCAGGCCATGACAAAGCTGAGGGGTGAAGGTCCATCACCCCTTTTCTATCATCCCCTAAGTCCTTCCCTGATGGCCCTTTAGCCACCATGCCTGTCTTAGGTAGTCCCTCCCTTGAGAAATCTTACCTGTCATTGGCTAACTGGTCATCAGCCTGAGGCCAAGCAGGGTGAGGTAAAGGAGGCAGATGCTGTGTCCCTGCCAGGAGGATAAATTTTGTTTCCTTAGTGGGTTATGGTCCTAAGGACTTTTTACTCAGCCTTAAGCATGGGGGATTACAGCTTCTGAAACCAGGCAGGGTGGCTCTCAACCATGACTCATGCTTGATTCCAGATATTTGCAAAGATACATTGGACTTCTACCAAGAAGACCTGAAATTAGGTAGGTTCAAAGATATTTCATGGTATATAAGCACCTGTCATAGTAGGATTATTGAAGGTTTAAAGGATACAAGTAATTTCATATGGTGTGTGGTGGGCTTGTTGTTTGTAAGGTAGGATAAAACTCTATCTGACAAAACTTGTATACCAGACTTTAAAAGTAAATTTTATCACTTTGCAATGGGAGCTATTTCAGGTTTTAAGCCTGGGAATGGCAGTCAGATTGTGCTTCAGTATGTAACTTTTTAAAGGTACAGGATGGTTTTGAGGAAGGAATGGATAGGGCCAGTCTAATCAGTCTATTGCAATAGTCCAGAGGACTGAGGTGAGTAGGATTTGGCTCAGGACAATGAGAAGGGGAAAAAAATGCAAGATAACTAGGAGCATAAAATACCAGAAAGAGAGTTGGGAGAAGAGATGGTAGACGTTGTCGAGGACCTCCACTTGTGGGGTCCACGGCATTGTAGCTGAAACAAAAGAAATTCACATGGACTACCAAATCCTGTGGGGAAAAAGGGTGAGTGACCTCTCTCAAGGGGGAGTGAAAGCCTCAGCCCTTGTATCAATGAGCTTTTATTGTCTTACTGGGTACATTACATGAAGGTCCTCATTAACTATGCACAGGTTCACTTTAGGTGGTTACTTTATACAGAAAACAAAGGAGAGGATGCCAGTAATCACATCTTAGAAGAGGGATATTTGCAAAGGAAAAGGCAAAAGTGGTTAAACCGGTTACACTGGTCCTTGGAAGGTCTGGCATGGTTTTTAGGAAGTTACTTTGCAGTAAATGTTTGCCACTGGGGTCTGGGCCCATGCCACACAGAATGGTCTCCTACAGAGGTAATCATCTAAATTTGGAACATTTTGAGTCTGTCTTTACAGAATTCTAATGAGATAAATAGGAGGTGAAACCATACAGAAACTTCGTTTTTTAATAGAATCTTTTCTCCTTTATTTCCTTTTGATTCAAACAGGCCTCATTCAGATCCATGACTTAACCTGCTCCCTTCTCCCTTGCAAGTCTACTCCTTTAATCATCAAGCCCTCATGACAATAAGGTTCTAATCAGCATCAAATAATCTTAGGAACAAAGCCTCAGGTCTATTGATCCCAGAGACAGACTTTTGGTCAAATTAGTCATAACATCTATGCCTCAGTTTTGTTTCAGCTCCAGACCCAGAAAAGTGATGACACCAGAGAAAGTAATGTCATAGCTGACATCATGGCCAGATGCACTGATCATATACCTCCTACCCTAGCGCTGACCAGTCAGTAGAGACCATGACCATGACCCTGACCACGACCCCTAACTTCATTAGTCGCCATGATTAATGCTTTTTCCCCTGTACAACCCATCCCCTAGAAGTCATCCAGGAGTCAGGTCTTTGATCATTAACTCTAGGCATGGACCACTTCCTCAAGTAATAAACCCTTACTTTCTTTGCTAGAAGCTATTTGTGTCTTATTGGTCTTTGATGCACACAAGCAAACAGACTCCTTTAGTCTGGTAATAGAGAGACATAATGTTGTGACAATTTAAGAAAGCTATGGCCCCTGTATGAGGTTGTGACTTGCCCAAAATTACAGAGCTATTTAGTTTCAGACTGAAAACTAGAACAGACTTCTAGTCTTGAGTTCTCTCATTCTAGCAGTATGTCAAAACAAGCAATTGATGCTGCTGCTGAACAGCAGTTGGGGTCCTGCTGCCCATCTCCACCCTCTAGGCAAAATTCCAGAGGCAAATGTTTAGTGGTAAAGAAAAGGAGTCTTTATTCAAAAGCTTCACAATTTTGGAATAACAGCTTTCCATGTGCATTAGTCATTTAAGCTTATCAATTAAGGCTAAACTCCAACACCTGAGTTCTATAATTTCCCCTTATTAGTTTTAATTATCTTATTTCTATAGGGTTAATTTACAAACTAAAACAACTTAAGATAAACAAGCTACACAATTTTGGAAGAATGGCAGGCTTCTGCCTCAGAGGTTGTCTCCTTTAGAAAATCCAAAGAACAAACCTACCAACCTAAGCCAGACCAGCCTGACACTAGGCTGTGTATGGAGTCTCCTTCCATTCAAAATATTATCTGTTGGGAAATGCAGGCAGCTACAGCACCATCATCCAGGCATTCCTAGAGGAAGAAGAGAGACAGAGCCATGGAGAGCCTATGCCCACCTGTCCAAGAGCCCTTCTTCTATTCCAAATCTTCTTGCCCATAATTCCATGCACTCTGGGGGCATTCAGCTTTGCAGCCAATCCCATCCTAGACTGTTTACCATTGCCTCAGCAAACTCCTCCTAAGGCCACTCCCTAGTTCTCCCCAGTGATCCGATCAGATTACTTTGTATCAATTCCATATTTAACACTTCTTGAACTTTGTGTTCTTACAAAGGCTAATGGATGAATGTCTCATTCTTCTGTAGCCACTTCCTGCTGGCCATGGACATAGTACTACTTATCTCCTGGCCCAGAGATCTGTAAGAGAAAGGGGGTCTGGGGTGGAGGGAGGCCTTCACACAAGGGAAAAGGATATTGCAAAGTCCAGATCAGTTGGCTGTTTCTGGGAAGTGGCATACACAATGTCCAAATGATGGCAAAGTTGGCATCCTTGTTGTACTATATAGGTCAGAAATTTGTCAAGAGTTAGAAGACACAATTAGAACCATAACCACTAAATAACAACAGTATGGACCAATTTTTAAATGTCTCTGTTAATAAAAAGATGCTTTCTTGGAGGAAAGTGTGCAAAGCATGTCATACCTGTCTGAAGCCCTTTTTCCCACTGTACCTAATTCAAGGTCAGGGAAAATATTCTAGGATTCTTTAACACATTCTGCACCCTTTCTTTCCAAACCATTAGGGCAGAAAAGGAAACCAGTTTTAAAATGAGTCCCACAGACCACCCCATACTTCATCAACCCAACCACTTAATCCAGTCAAACCACTGAACCTCAGGAGGCTGCAATGAAGATGGGCTTTTCAAATGAGGCCTATATTGTGTCAACGAACATGTAGGTAATGAGATCATAGGCATAAGCCCCATGAAAAGAGAAGTGAGGACACACAATTTAATTCATACAACAAATCCCAAATCAGAGTCTGCAAGACTGTCTTTTGAGAAGACATCCAGTTGCAAGACCTTTGCTGGAATGACATTAAACAGTGACAATCTGACAAAACTTTCCTGCCTATAAATTGAACATTTCTGATGATGTTACATTACAACTTCAACTTCCAAGTGAAAAGAATCTTTTAAAGACAGCTGTATTAAAGTCTTATTTCCACTATTGAGCATTGTGACTTTCCTCGTTACATGAATTTTCACCTTAAGCTTACCCTCATTGTCCTAAAAGAAACTGAATTAAGTACAGTTTTAATTTTGCCTCTTTGTTTGCATAAATACAAGAGTATCAATTGACCACAGGATATTTAAGTCTGCTTTGCTAGAATTCAAACAAGCAACCTTTAGATTGAGTTTTAGTTTGCCCTTCAGGGAACACAAGCCAAGCCACACTCATGCCACCTGGCTTTTCCTGCAGTATCTATCATCCTTAAGTCCTTGAGGTTCCTATCGTTGTCTTGAGGTACCTCCTAGCATTCTTACAGGAAAGCAACCTTTGTTCCTTCCCTAGAAAGACTACCATGAACTACACAAACAAACAAAATACCAAGTCATTTTTCCAGTGGGCTTTCTTTAGCTTTTAATGTCAATCTTGGTTCCTCAAGGTTTTCTGGTAACAACCAGATTCCAGTCATGTGCTCTTCAGGCATGACATTCCAGTCAAAGTCTTTATTAAAAACACCAATGGCAACCAGACTTGCTGGTTTTATTCAAAGAAACATTATGTCATCATTCATTCCTTCACAATGCCAAATTCTTGAGGGATCAGGTAGGGAGAAAAATACAAAACATGAAGAAAAATCATTGTACTTCTAATATCCCCCTAAAATTGCATTTCCATGCCTTATACTTTTCATTGTTTACTCTCCATGTTATATGAAGTTTTAACTCTCCCTAGGAAACCTCAATTTTCTTTCAGGACATAAACAAAGCAAAATCCAGAACAAAGAAAGACTTCCAATGGAAGAATGAGGACTGGAATTAGCCTTAGAATCTTTTCTTCTTTCTCACTGGTTCAATTAATGGTTCACACAGATGACCTTTCCTAGGTCCCAAATGGTTCTAAGCCTCACTGGTAGAGGCACTCTTTCACCTACCACTGTGTCCACTGTTCCCTTGGCAGAGACATAACCTCTCACCACTGGGTCTCATGGCGGAGACATGCTCTCTTGCCCCAATCCAGATTCCAATGGCATTAAATGACCCTTCTAATGCCCAAATGGCAAAGGCATTCTCTCCAACGAGCTTCACAGAAGATCTCTCCTAGGTCCTAATGGTCAAAAGCAGAGGCAGAGGATTCACAATATACCAAAAAGGCAAAGTTCAAACCATGTCCCTATTTGATCAGAAAACAAGCAAGGAAACAAAGAGAGCAAAGAATAGCCATACCCATGAGTGAGGTTCCTTTCCTCAAGTTTAACATTCACATTTCTATATATATTCACTCATTCAGAAATAAAAGTAACTTACTTTCATTCTTCATTTTTTCCTCACAATATAAAAGACCATACTTTAACTTAGTATCTGGCAGCTGAGAGTCTATAGTTTTCCAAGCATATGAATAAAATGAAAGAAATATTGTCACCCTGTATTGGGGGTCACTATTCATTTCCAGAAGAGGAAATGCAAATCTCCTTCCAGAATGTAGGTCCAGCTTTCCCTTTCAGTATCAACCATAGCACAAGGGTATGTGATCAACACTTTTATCACCATCTATTGGTAAAAACTATTTTACCCATTGCAAACAGTAACTGATTTATTAAAAATTGTTTTGTAAAAAAGCTTATATTATGTTATACTATAAAAATTTTTGGACTGAAGATGCCGGTGAGAGTAGGTGGAAGCTGTGAGCACCAGAATACCTGCTGGAAGAGGAAACCAACCAAAAAAGTACCACCAACTGATAACAACAGAAGAAGGTGAAGGAGGGAGTGGAAACCCTACTAACTCAACCCAGGATGTATCTGGAAGTACAACTAAATGGTGGAGAAATTACCCAGAAAAAACAACTAAACAAGACCAAGAGAGAATCCTCAAAACCTTCTTCACACAGAAGAACCAGCTTCAACACAACCTGCGGACACCTGCAAAAAAAAAATAAAAGAGGTAGTAAACAGAGTGACCCTCAGTTAACTGGCTGGCAGGAAGGACCCAACAACAATAAAAATGAAGACAATCACAGAGCCAACATAAATGACAGTTCAAGACCAGTGAGCTTTGGAGATCAAGGAGACAGCGCCACTGAATCTCAAAGGTATTCTATCACAGAAGTTCACACCATAAACCTAGGGAGGCAGAACAGATAAATTTAAGAAACAGAGGATAACACAAAGACGCTCACAAACAGTAGGGAGACAAAGAAGCAATCCCCAAATGATAGAAAAAGAGGAAGTCTCAGAAAGAATGCTAAATGAAATAGATGCAAGTCAACTATCAGATATTGAGTTCAAAGCAATAATTATTAGGAAGCTCAATGAGCTCACAGAGAATTATGAAAAACTAAAGGGGAATTACAATTAACTCACTGCAAACTACATCAACACACAAAATGAAATAGAAATTATCAAAAAGGGCCTAGAGAAAATGAAGAATACAATTTTGAAATGCAGAACACAGTAGAAGGAATCAAAAGCATGCTAGATAAAGCTGAGGATCCGATGAGTGAGTTGGAGGACACCAAAGAAAAAACACCCAGAATGAGCAAGAAAAGGAAAAGGGGCTCAGAAAGAATGAATGGGGGTTAAGGGAAATGCAGGACAACGTGGAATGTAATAATATCTATATAAAAGGGATACCAGAAAGAGAGAATAAGAGCAAGAGATAAAAACCTATTTCAAAAAAAGTAATGATGGAAAGCTTCCAAAATTTGATGAGAGAAAAAGCCACACAAATGCAGGAAATACAGAGTCCCAATCAGAAGGAACACTAAGAGGCCAACTTCAAGACAAGTCATAATTAAAATGGCAAAATTCCAAGATAAAGAGAGAATCTTAAAGGCAGCAAGGTAAAAAAGGAAGTAACATACAAGGGAGCTCCAATAAGACTGGCAGCTGATTTCTCAATGGAAACACTCCAGGCCAGAAGGGAATGGAAAAAAATATTCAAGTAATGAAAACCATAGGCCTGCAACAAAGAATACTTTATCCAGCAAGGATCTCAACTAAAATTGAAGGCCAAATAAGGAGTTTTCCAGACTAAAGAAGCTTCAAAGAATATACCTCCTCTAAATCACCTCTACAGCAGATATTATAGGGTTTGCTTTAAGAACTGAAAGAAAAAAAAAGGTACAAAAAATGGCAATGAATAATTAACAATCAGTAATAACCTTAACCATAAATGGATTAAATGTCCCAATCAAAAGACACAGGATAGCACAATGGAAAAGAAAACATGACCCACGCATATGCTGCTTACAGGAGATCTGCCTAAAAACAAAAGATCTACACAGACTGAAAATGAAGTGTTGGAAACAAATATTCCAAGCAACTGGACAGGAAAAAAAAAATCCTGGGTACCAATACTCATACAAGACAAAATAGACTTCAAAAAAAGAGCCATAAAAAAGACCCAGAAGGTCACTTCATAATACTCAAAGGAATAATCCATCAAGAAAATATAAAAATAGTAAGTATATATGCACCCAATATAGGAGCACCCAAATACATAAAGAAATTCTTGAAGGACTTCAATAAAGATATTGACAGAAACACAATTGCAATAAAAGACTTTAACACCCTACTGTCAAAAATAGACAGATCTTCCCCCAAAAAATCAACAAAGATATTCTGGCATGGAGCAATGCCTTAGATCAAATGGACTTAACTGATTTATATAGAGCATTTCATCCCAAAGAAGCCAAATACACATTCTTTTCAAACACACATGGAACATTTTCAAAGATAGACCACATGATAGGACACAAAACAAGCCTCAACAAATTCAACAATGAACAAACCCTGAAGGAAAAAAATAAAAAAACACTCAAAATCATGAAGATGAATGGCATGCTATTAAACAACAAATGGGTCAAGAATGAAATTAGGGAAATCAAAAAGTTTCTGGAAACAAATGAAAAGGAACTCATGACAACCCAAAACCTATGGGACACAGCAAAGACAGTCCTGAGAGGAAAGTTCATAGCAATACAAACCTACCTAAAAAAGATAGAAACATGTCAAACAACAACCTAACCCTGCACCTGCAAGAACTCAATGAACAATAAAAAAAGAACCCAGAGCAAGTAGAAGGAAGGAAACAACTAAGATAAGAGCAGAGTTAAATGACATAGAGACTAAAAGCACAATTCTAAGGATCAATTAATCCAGGAGCTGGTTTTTTGAAAAGATAAACAAAATCGACAAGCTTTTAAGTAGGCTCATCAAGAAAAGAAGAGAGAGGACCCAAATAAACACAATCAGAAATGAAAGAGGAGAGATTACAACTGACACCACAGAAATACAAAGGATCATAAAAAATTACTATGAGGAACTATATGCCAAGAAATTGGAAAACCTACATGAAATGGACAACTTTCAACAAAAATATAATCTTCCAAAACTCAATGAACAAGAAGCAGAGAGACTGAACAGACCAATAACACCTGGTGAAATCGAAACAGTAATCAAAAAGCTTCTGACAAACAAAAGCCCTGGACCAGATGGCTTCACAGGAGAATTCTACAAAGCATTAAAGGAAGACCTAACCACTATTCTCCACAGATTATTTCAAAAAATTCAAGAATAGAAAAGACTCCCAAACTCTCTTTATGAAGCTAGCATTATCCTAATCACAAAACCTGATAAAGACATAACAAAGAAAGAAAACTTTGGGCTAACATTGCTGATGAACAGAGATACTAAAATCCTCAACAAAATACTGGCAAACTGCATTCAGCAATACATTAAAAAGATCATACACCAAGTGGGATTCATCCCAGGGATGCAAGGATGGTACTATATTCGTAAATCAATAAAGGTAATACATCACATAAACAAAAGCAAAGACAAAAATAATATGAACTTGTCAATACATGTGGAAAAAGTACTTGATGAGGTACAACACCCATTTATGATAAAAACGCTCAGCAAAGTGGGAATAGAAAGAGCATTCCTCACTATAATAAAGGCTATATATGAGAGACTACAGCTAACATCGTACTTGACAGTCACAAACAAATATTTTTATTTTTATTTTATTGATTATGCCATTGCGGTTGTTCTATTCCCCCCTTCATTCCCATCCACCCTGCACCCCCTCACCCCCACCATTCCACCCCTTTAGTTTATGGCCATGTTTCTCAAGTTCTTTAGATTCTATATTTCCCCTACTATTCATGCTCTCCCCCTATTTTCTACTTACCGTCTATGCTACTTATTTTCTGTACCTTCTCCCCCTTCTCCTCCTCCCACCCTCCTGTTGCTAACCCTCCATGACATCTTCATTTCTATGTTTCCGCTCCTAATCTAGCTGTCCTTTTAGTTTGCTTTTGTTTTAGATGTGGTTGTTAATAACTGTGAGTTTGCTGTCCTATCACTGTTCATCTTTTTTATCTTCTTTTTCATAGATAAGTCCCTTTAACATTTCATATAATAAGGGTGTGGTGATGGTGAACTCCTTGAATTTGATCTTATCTGAGAAGCACTTTATCTGTCCTTCCATTCTAAATGAAAGTTTTGCTGGATAGAGCAATCTTGGTTGTAGGTCTTTGGATTTCATGACTTGGAATACTTATTTCCAGCCCCTTCTTGCCTGTAAGGTTTCTTTTGAGAAATCAGCTAACAGTCTGATGGGAACTCCTTTGTAGGTGACTGTCCCCTTATCTCTTGCTGCTTCTAGGATTCTCTCCTTCATTTTAATCTTGGCTAATGTAATGATGATGTGCCTTGGTGTGTTTCTTCTTGAGTCCAACTTCTTTGGGACTCTTTGAGCTTCCTGGATTTCCTGGAAGTCTATTTGCTTTGCCAGATTGGGGAAATTCTCCTTTATTATTTGTTCAAATAAGTTTTCCACTGGTGGCTGTTCCTTTCCCCCTTCTGGTACCCCTATAATTCGGATGTTGGAGCATTTAAAGATGTCCTGGAGGTTCCTAAGTCTCTCCTCATTTTTTTGAATTCTTGTTTCTTCACCCTTTTCTGTTTGGTCATTTTTTCCTTCCTTCTGGTTCACTCCCTTGATTTGAGTCCTGGTTTCCTTTTCATCACCACTGGTTTCCTGTGCAATTCCCTTCATTTCAATTAGTTTAGCCTTCATATATTCCTCTAATTTGTGACTAAAATCAACAAGTTCTGTGAGCATCCTGATCACCAGTGTTTTGAACTGTGCATGTGAAAGTTTTACTATTTCTTCATCACTTAGTGTTATGGGTTCTGGGGCTTTGAGATCTTCCTGGGCCATTTTTGGTCTGTTCAGGCCCATTTAGTAGGAGGACCAGAGCCTTTAGGTGTTCACCCGGACGGGGCCGCCCACGTTGGTAGATTGTGATGCTGTATGTGGGGGCGGGGTCAGAGCGGGGAAACGGAGGTTTCCTCTGCTGCCTCCTGCAGCTGGGGCCTACTCGGTTGTGTCTCACTGCCCACTCCCTCGCTGGTCTATCTGCACAGGAATGTGCAACCACAGTCAACCTGCCACCCTGCTCCCTTGCTGGGTCGCCAGTCGGTCGCTCACTGGGTCGCTCACTGGGTCTGCCCATTGCAACCCCACCCCTGAGATCCAAGCGCTCAAGTCCGTCTGACCGAGTTTTCCTGTGCAACCCTGCTCCTCCAGCTGCTGGCTTCGCCCCTCTTACTGGTCAGGCTGAAGAATTCATTGTTATCAGATTTCTGAAAAGTTTAATTTTCTGCGTTCTGGCTGTGTTTTCTATTGCTAATATTTTGTTGTCTCTAAACTTGGTTGTGTGAGAAAGCAAGGCATCTCCACTTATGCTTCCATCTTGGTGGAAGTCCCACTAAAATCTTTTTCACTAAGATCAGGAACAAAACAAGGTTGTTCACTTTCACCACTTCTATTCAATATAGTATTGGAAGTTTTAGCCACAGCGATCAGGCAAGAAAAGAAAATAAAAGGCATCCAAATCAGAAAGGAGGAAACAAAGCTGTCATTGTTTGCAGATGACATGATAGTGTACATGGAAAATCCTATAGACTCTACCTCAAAAGTGCTTGACATAATAAATGAATTTGGCAAAACAGCAAGATACAAAGTCAATATCCAGAAATCAAAGGCATTTTTGTACACTAACAGTGAAACAGCAGAAGCAGAAATCAAGAAAAAAGAAAAGAAAAAAGATATAGCAAAAAGAAAAATAAAATATCTGGGAATAAACCTAGCCAAGAAGGTAAAAGACCTATATACAAAAAACTACACAACACTGATTAAATAAATGAAGGAAGAAACAAACAAATGGGAACATATACTGTGTTCATGGATTGGAAGAATTAACATCATCAAAATGTCCATACTACCCAAAGCAATTTATAGATTCAATGCAATACCTATTAAAGTACCAATGGCATATTTTTTTGATATTTATTTATCTTTAGAAGTGAAGGGAAGGAGAGAGGGAGAGAAATATCAATGTTTGGTTGCCTCTCATGAGTTCCCTGCTGGGAACTGGCCTGCAACCCAGGTATGTACCCTGACTGGGAATTGAACCACGATCCTCTGCTTCGAAGGCCTGTGCTCAATCCACTGACCTATGCCAGCCAGGGCCCGATGGCATATTTCACATACATAGAACAAACACTTCAGAAACTTATATGTAACTATAAATGACCCCAAATAGCAGCTGCAATTTTGAGAAAGAACAAAGTAGGAGGGATCTCAATACCTGATACCAAACTGTATTATAAGGCCACTGTAATCAAAACAGCCTGGTACTGGCACAAAAATAGGCACATAGACCAATGGAACAGAACAGAAAGCCCAGAAATCAATCCAACTCTCTACAGTCAATTAATATTTGACAAAGGGGGCAGTAACATAAAATATTGTAAAACTAGACTCTTCAACAAATGGTGTTGTGAGAACTGGACAGCTACATGCAAAAAAATGAAACTTGAGCACTGATTTACACTATACACCAAAATAAGTTCAAGGTGGATAAAAGACTTAAATACAAGCTGTGACACCATTAAAGTCCTAGAGGAGAACATTGGCAGGAAAATCTCAGGTATTTCATGCAGCAACATTTTTACTGGTATGTCCCCTAGAGCAAGGGACATAAAGGAAAGAATAAACAAATGGGATATCATCAAAATTAAAAGCTTCTGCATGGCTAAAGAAAACAGTATTAAAATAAAAAGAGAACCAACCATATGGGAAAACATATTTGCCAATGGTACCTCACACAAGGGTTTACTCTCCAAAATATACAAAGAACTTACACGACTCCACTCTAAGAAGACAACCAACCCAATTAAAAAGTGGGCAAAGGACTTGAACAGACACTTCTCCAAGGAGGACATACAGAGGATCCAGAGACACATGAAAAGATGCTTAATATCGCTAGCTGTAGGACAGATGCAAATTAAAATCACAATGAAATACCCCTTCACACCAGTCAGAATGGCCATCATAAAGAAAGCAACAAAGAACAAATATTGGAGAGGTCGTGGGGAAAAGGGGACCCTAGTTCACTGTTGGTGGGATTGCAAACTGGTACAACCACTTTGGAAAACAGTATGGAATTTTCTCAGAAAACTAAAAATGGAACTGCCTTTTGACCCAGCAATTCCACTGCTAGGATTATATCTTAAGAACCATGAAACAGCAATCCAAAAGAACATATGCATCCCAATGTTCATAGCAGGACAATTTACAATAGCCAAGAGCTGGAAGCAACCTAAGTGCCCATCAGTAAATGAATGGATCAAAAAACTATGGTGCATTTACAGAAAGGATTTCTATGCTGCAGAGAGAAAGAAGGAGCTCCTACCCTTTGCAACAGCATGGATGGAACGGGAAAGCATTATGCTGAGTGAAATAAGCCAGGTGTTAGAAGACAAATACCATATGATCTCACCTTTAACAGGAAGCTAAACAGCAAAACAAATAAGCAAGCAAAATAGAACAAAGACACTGAAGGAGAGAACAGGGGGACAGTGACCAGAGGAGAGAGGGGAGGGAATTTCAGGGGGAAAGGGGAAGGATTTACAGAAACTAGTATAAAGGGCACATGGACAAAAACTAAGGGGGGTGGAAATGGGAGGGAGGTGGGGAGCACTGGAGGGTTGGGCTGGGATGGTAGTAAAGAACAGAAAACTGTACTTGAACAACTATTAAATAAATAAAATTTTAAAAATTTAAAATAAACAAAAATAAATATGAAAATTCATAGGCATGTTAATGTAGGAAGCTTTGGAAAACCTTTGTTCACCCAAGACCCCAGGCGTTATAGGAGAAAGCTAAGGCTGTCTGAGAAAGCAAATAGCCGGATAGTCAGTAGGACTGGAACTAGCACCCCCACTGATAGAACCAATTATCACATTCTGCTTCTGTATCCCGCTTTTGTAACGTAGACAGGAAGACCCCTAAGCTATATAACCCCCCAAGAATCCTTTGTTCGGGGCTCAGAATTTGGAAATTGACTCCTCTGAGCCCGTGCATGTTAATAAAACCTCGTACTCCAGAAACCCTCGGTGTCTGGTTGCTTCATTTTCCTGCAACAATGTTATTGGAAGCTGGTTCTTCTCACTGACACAATAAAGAATTAAAGATGAGCCAGACAAAATTGGATGAGTAAGAGTTTTATTTGTATATTTTCAAGGGAGAGAACAGGCCTGCAGAGGGTGGTTAGAAGGGCTTAGCATAGAAGCAACAGGAGAGCTTAGGCTGGGCTGCTTTAGGTCACTGGGAAGCCAGAGAAAAGGGTCTTTAGGGACAGGTTCAAGGGATTAGCCTGGACAAGCTGCCACTTTACGATTGTCTTAGGCAGTGGTATCCAACACTCAACCTGTAAGCTGCATGCAGTCCAGAATGACTATGAATGCAGCCCAACACAAAATCATGAATTTATTTAAAGTCTTTTTTTTGTCATCAGTTTTCATTAGTGTTTGTGTATTTAATTTGTGGCCCAAGACAACTTTTATTTTAGTGTGGCCCAGAGATGCCAAAATCGGACATCCCTGCACAGAGTGTAGGAGATGTATACCTGTGAATAAAGGAGTGGTGGAAGGGGGAAGAGAGGAAAGGGAGTAGCACTGGCTGCTGCTCATAGGGAGAACACTTGTGTGCTGGGTCCTTTGTCTTGAAGCTTTTATCTCTATCTTGCAAATGGGAATCTTAGGGGTGGTCTCATGAGAGGGTTTCAGTAGAATAGTCATCAGTTTTCCAGGTGTGCTGTTTCAGGGTCATGGTCTCCACTGATTGGCCAGTGACAGGCCAGGTGGTCTTGAGTCATTGCAATTGGTTCTGGCATCACCCAACTAGTTTTGCTGCTCTTCTGGGCCTGGAGCTGAAATACAACTGAAGCCTAGATGTCACCTCCAGGGAGATGACCTTGTGTATCTGGCTGTAAATTGCTTGGCTATTGTGGTCAGCTATCTTACTGTCCCTATTCCACTTGCCAAGGAATTTTCCTAGCTTCTTACCATCCTATCTCAGTCAGACCTTATATACAGCTAATGGAAAATTTTAATCATTATGCAACTACTGTTAGAAATGCACAAGAAATAGAGGTGGGAGGAACCGAGTGATCTGATCCAAGTACCTTTATTTCGTGATGAGCTTATAGTGGGCTGAGTCAGATCGATTGCAGCCCCAGGGGAAGGTAGGAATGGGGCTTTTGAAAGAAAAAGTACAAGGTTTGTGAAAGGATAGGGAAGGGGTTAGTCTCTTGTTCTTCTGGGTGGTTGCCTCAGGGTTCCAGGATGTGAGACCTGACAATGGGTTAGGTAAAAGAGCCAGACTGTTCCCAGGTACAGGAGGGTGTCTGACCACTGGCCATGTGGCTTGGCCATATGTCTATTGTGGGAGGTGGGAGACAGTTTCAATTAAGCCTTGGCTATCGATTGAGTAGGGATGAGTCATGAGCAGGCCATCGGGTTGGAAAACTGGACTGACTGGGTCATGAGCAGTCTGGCGGGATGGGAGCTGGCCTGACCCTTTCGGCTACTACTTACAGTTATAAACTCTACAGACATGGAGACTGATTCAATGAAAATTATTAAAGTGCACAATTAATTCTGAGTGAATTAGCAAACACCTAGTCTGGATCACTGATAAACTGTTAAAAAAAAGTTGGCATAGAACCTAGCAGAGTAACATGCTTAAATGAAACTTCATTATTTAATGGTAGATGGAAGGGGCAACTGAGCTATAAAACCTCTGCAGTCTGATTTTATATGATGAAAAAATCCTAAAAGTGAACTTTAAAGCAAGTAGGCTAGGAATTACCTCTATTTTGCTGAACTTTCACAGGTAGCATCACATCAAAGATTAGAGGACAATGAATGAAGTGTTATACTTAAGGGGCCTTAGATTGTGATCTTAAGGTTCTCCTTGTGACGTTGTCATTTGCAAAACCACCCACAGGGTTCAAAGCATTTTTGAGCTATTGTTATTGGATAAGCACTGGCCAGGAGCAGATCTGCCTCAGTCAGGTCTGTAGTATGTGGGTTCTTGACTTCATGTAGGAAAGATTTCACAACACGAGTCCAAATTTTGAGAATAAATTTATTAAGGCTGGGGACAGTGAAGGAAAGGAAGGACTTAGAGTAGAAGAAGTAATAAAAGAGCTTAAGTGGGGCTGCTTTGGCTCCCTAGAAAAGCTACAGAAAAAAAAGTGAGCCAAGGTGGGGCTGCTGTTAGCTCACCTGGAGACAGGATTGTGGGTAAGCCTGAGTCAAGCTGCCACTTCCTACTGCCCACCTGGCTGCAAGTCTCCTTGGAAACCTTAGAATTTAGGAAGTTAAAAGTTCACATGTGAGAAGGGTCATGGGCATGCTCTACTGTGAGCCTGCACTGTATCTTTGTTCTGAGGACTTTTCATCTTCTTTTTGTGTGTGAGTTTGGGGGGGGAGGGGGTTAGCAGAACATTCCTTAGTTTTCTAGTTGCAGTTTTGATATACTGATGTGTCAGAATAACTGCATGGGGGTTTGGGATATTCTTTGGTCTGCTATGTTGTTTTACTTTTATCTCAGGTCTGTCCAGATTTTAATGGGATTTTTATTATTTGTTTCCTTGACTTCATTTGCCCTTGGTACAGATGACATTATTCAGGTCTTTGTTCTTTATTTCCCAAGCCAGGGAGATTTAAGCTATGTATTCTTTGGCTAGGGAGGAGAGGTACAAGCCATTCACTCTCAAGTGTGCTTGGTTAGGGGAGATAAGGTCCTGAGATTCACCAGCTGGCTGCAAGTGGCTCAAACAATTTGGCCTTGTTTGATTTTCAAGTCTCAGTTTCCCCACTGCACTTGTCCAGGAATTTTCCTGGCTTCCTACAGTTCTGCCTCACTTTCAAGTGAGTCTCCTTTGGCCATAATAAAGTTGTTTTGGAACTAGATAGAATCGGTAGTTGTGCAACACTATAAAAGTACTAAATGTCACTGATTGTATACTTTAAAATGGTTATTTTGTGTTATGTTAATTTTACAACTTTTACCTGAATTTTTTAAGGGCTAACCACTTACTGAACATTTTTGTTTTCTGCACTTTGCTTGATCTTATCATATAGCATCTTACCCTCCTAACAACTCTTGGAGATAAACAGTATTATCTCCTTGTTCAGAGGTGAATCTGAGGTTCAGTGAGGTTAAGATAGTATAGTAGAAGAGTTGGAGGTTCAGATTAAGTCTATCAGATTTCAACTCCCAAGTTTGTACATTAATAGAAACCTATTAAGGGGGTGGTTAGTCACTTAGATGTAAATCCTTAAAGCAATTTAACTGAATATGAAAATAGAAATATACCAGTTGAAAGTTTTCTTCTTCATCTAGTTTTCTTCTTCATAGAAAAGAGAACTAATGTGAAGACTCCTCATGAGTATAAATTAGTTATTATAACTACATTATAGAGTAAAAATGTATTAATAAGAAACAAGGTAAGAGCCCATTTGTTAGTCTAGGTGATTAGGTCAGAAAGGGTTAGAAAGGCTAACTTTATGCTAAGTGACCAAGTTTTTAGTTCAGGGTTCTTTACATTTCCCCTTGCCTAACAGCCAGATTGCTGCTAGAGACTTGGGTAGGGCTGAGCCTGCATGTCTGGGCTAAGTGACAGAAGTTATTAAAACTAAAATGGAATTGATCTTTATACCCAGAAGCTACTTCTAAGAACCTCTCATCTCTAAATGGCTAGTTTATAAATTTCTCATAGGGCAGAGAATTTATACACGTAGTTTCCAACACTTCAGTTAGTTCTTTCCTGCTTCGTTCCCCCATCCTTTGGGTATTTACAATGTCTGATGTAACAGGACTATGTCATGTGCTTCTATAGATTCTGCCACCTGACGTATATATATTCTAATCTAAAAATATTTGATAAAGCTGTGAATTCAAAAAATCATGAAACTTCTCCATGTTTCAATTAAGAATATAATGTTTTCTTAAATATATAGTACAGACATAAATAGGTAGTATTCCTAAATCTCCAGCAAGGGAACACAGTACATAAAGCTTTAGACAGATCTGGATTAAAAATGAGCCTTTAATAGCTGTGTGACTTTGAACAAGTTACCTATCTTCTCTAAGCCCCTATTTCTTCCCCTGTAAAATTAAGATGCTATCTTCTTCAGGGTTATTATTACTTTTAAATAATATTATGCATCATATACAACAGTGTCTAATATATGAACTCAACAAATGTTCCTTCCCTCTCATAACAATATTAGAACATGTCTGATTTTTACAGCAAGAACTCAATAGGAAAATAGAGAAAATATGGCAGGAGCAGATAATGAAATGCTTCTAACGGAAAAAGGAAAAAGCAGCCTCTGACATTCTGGAGCTAGCCTGGCATTCACAACTAGATCTTGGTGTTCTTGTGTTGAACATAAAGAATATTACAGGTCACAGACATCAAAAGAGGCCACTCTTTGATTGTAATGTATTAAGTCAAAAACACTGTTGTGTAATCATGTTTGAACATAGACAAAATATGAATATTGTCCAAGTCACAAAAATGACTAAAGATCCCCTATCTTATTTATGACTGCTACTCTGTATCAAATATAATACCCTCTGGCTACCCTTTACCCTCTGGCTACTCTCCCTTTTTTGGTAAAATTTGTTAAGATACCAATCATGAAATCAACCCACTTCCTGATAGCATTCATATCCAGACAAAAGACTTCTTCCTTAAACTCTTTCCCAAATTACCTAATAGGAACCCAAATAAACTGAAATTTATTTATAAAAATTTGTCTTTTTTCTTGTATTTATTCTTGTATTTATTCTTACATGTTTAAACTTCAGTCACCTTCAAAGTACTCTCCATTTGATGCAATACTCCTATCAAGACTTTTTTCCCACTGCTCAAAACAATTTTTGGACTCATCAGTTTTGATCCCTTTTAGTGCTTCTGACATTTTTTTTGTTTCACCTCTTCCACATCAGCAAAACATTTCATTTTGAAGACTTTTTTCATCCACAGAAAGGGAAAAAAAAGTCACTTGAGTGAGATTGGGTGAATAGGAAGGGTGAGGCACAGGAGATGATACAGGGTGCAGCCAAGAGGGAGAGCCCCAAGAAGGGATTTGGAATGGGGTCCAGAACTCAAGGTGTCTAGGAAATATTGGAGAGACATATAAGATGTCCTCACCCCTTCCCCCACAGGTTTGAGTTTGGGGAAGGGACACATGGAGCAGGAACAAGCAGAGCTGTTTTGTATAGCCACAGTTTTGCAGCTAATCCATGGCATGGTCATTTAACATATCTATAGCCTTTGGTGGGTCACTTAGATATGTTAAATAGCTGTGGCCATGCTTGGATCCAGGGGGATGGAAGTCACTCCCTCCAAAACGTATCACGTAACTGGGGGCAGGTCCCCTGAGTTATAGCACCTGCATGGGAGCTTGGAGATGATTGGTTCCACAACGTGGGGCAACACCTGCCCAGACTCATGATGGCAGCCCAGTAAACTTGGAATAATACAGGAATACTGACAAAGTGTAGGCAATTGTAGGAGAGTTGGAAATGAGGCTGCAAAGGAGGACTGGAGCGGATATTTAAACCCAGACACAGCAGCCATTGAAAGAGAACCATGAGGCTTGGCCAGAGTGGGAACCCCCGCAGCCATGTAAGAAGAAAAAAAGAATTCCACATGGCTTTGCCAGAGTGAGGCCCCCCTCTTGGCTCTGATGGAAGAAAGATAGAACCACGTAGTTTGACCAGAGTGGAGACCCCTGCGGCTTTGGTAGAAGAGGCCCACATGGCTTTGGGGCACTCCCTTTGGCCGCATGGGCTGAGAAGCAGGAGAGACTTTGCCTGGAAGAATGGGTACAAAGAAGTCTTGCCAGTAGACCATGAGAAGGTGCTGGATTAATAAGAGATCCTGGGACTTCCGCCAAGATGGAGGCATAGCTGGATGTGCCGTGCCTTCTCACACAACCAAGATTAGAGAAAACTAAATATTAGCAACAGAAAATACAGCCAGAACACGGAAAATTGAACTTTTCGGAAGTCCGTTAACAACAAATTCTTCAGCCTGACCGGTAAGGGGCGAAACCAGCGGCTGGCGGAGCAGGGTTGCACAGGAGGACTGGGCCAGACACACTCAGGCCCGCGGAATCCAGGCGCAGGTCAGACCTAGTGAGCGACCCAGCGAGCGACCAGGCCAGCGACCGCGGGGGAGACAGCCAGGCCCGGGGCTGCGTGTTGACTGAGGTCGCGCATTTGTGCGAGGGTGGACAGGCGAGGGAGTGGGCAGTTGGACCAGGCCGGCAGGTCCCCACGGCAAGCGGCAGTGGAGGGCGCCGCCATTTCCCTGCTCTGACCCTACCTCCACATACAGCGTCATAACCCAGCGACTCTGAGTGGCCCGGCCCAGGTGAACCACCTAAGGCACTGCTCCTCCGCACCCAGCTGTGAGAAGCGGCAGAGGGGGTCGCCATTTCCCCGCTCTGGCCACGCCCCCACATACAGCGTCACAACCCAGCGACCTGGGAATCCAAGGCGCCGCTTCTCACACTTAAAGGGCCCGAACAGACCAAGAATGGCGCAGGAGGATCTCAGAGCCCCAGAGCCAACAGACCTAAGCGATGAAGAAATAGCAAAACTCACAGACGCACAGTTTAAAACATTGGTGATCAGGATCCTCACAGAACTGGTTGATTATACCGACAAATTAGACAAATATATGAAGGCGAAACTAACTGAAATGAATGGAATTGCACAGGACACCAATAGCAATGAAAAGGAAACTGGGACTCAAATCAATGGAGTGGACCAGAAGAAAGCAAATAATAGCCAAACAGAAAAGAGTCAAGAAGCAAGAATTCAAAGAAATGAGGAGAGTCTTAGGAACCTCCAGGACATCTTTAAACGCTCCAACATCCGAATTATAGGGGTACCAGAAGGGGGAAAGGCACAGCCACCAGTGGAAAACTTATTTGAACAAATAATAAAGGAGAATTTCCCCAATCTGGCAAAGGAAATAGACTTCCAGGAAATCCAGGAAGCTCAGAGAGTCCCAAAGAAGTTGGACCCAAGAAGGAACACACCAAGGAACATCGTAATTACATTAGCCAAGATTAAAATGAAGGAGAGAATCCTAGAAGCAGCAAGAGCTAAGGGGACAGTCACCTACAAAGGAGTCCCCATCAGACTGTCAGCGGATTTCTCAAAAGAGACCTTACAGGCAAGAAGGGGCTGGAAAGAGGTATTCCAAGTCATGAAATCTAAAGACCTACAACCAAGATTGCTCTATCCAGCAAAACTTTCATTTAAAATGGAAGGACAGATAAAGTGCTTCTCAGATAAGATCAAATTCAAGGAGTTCATCATCACCAAGCCCTTATTATATGAAATGTTAAAGGGACTTATCTAAGAAAAAGAAGTTAAAGAAACATGAACAATGAAAGGACAACAAACTCACAGTTATTAACAACCACACCTAAAACGAAAGCAAACTAAAAGGACAGCTAGATCAGGAGTGGAAACATAGAAATGAAGATCTCAAGGAGGGTTAGCAACAGGGGGAGTGGGAGGAGGAGAAGGGGGGAGAAGGGACAGAAAATAAGTAGCATAGACAGTAGATAGAAAATAGATGGGGGGGGGCAAGAATAGCATGGGAAATATAGAATCTAAAGGACTTGAGACACATGGTCATAAACTAAAGGGGGGGTAGTGGTGGGGATGAGGGGTAGGGTGGAGGGGAATAAAGGGGGAATAGAACAACTGTAACAGCATAATCAATAAAAAAATAAAAATTAAAAAAAAATAAGAGATCCTGCCTGGACGGTGACACAGCTGATGGTGCCAGTGGCCTGGAAACACAGACATGTGCTCTTTTCCTGAGATACGGTACCCTGAATCAGGGCAGGGGGATAAGGGAGTGCTGTGTGTGTCTGTGGGTATCTTGAAATACTTTGATATTTTAATGAAGATGTTAGGTCACTACTTTAAGTCTGTATAGACTTAAATAAACATTTCCTTTCCTTTTCATAAATCTTTAGCATTGAGAGATGTCTTTCCAATTGGCAACAGACAATTGAGCCCAGTAGGTGGTCCGGTCAGTATTAGTATACTGCCCTTGGCGGGGGGGGGGGGGCTGTGCTTGTTCTGTAACAGGGTCATGCCATTTTTTGGGGGTCAAAAACTGCTGAACACTCAGTGTTGTCTGGGCAGGTGCACTCGTAAATCACCCAACATGAATGGGCAAATGTGTTGAGTCTTCAAATAAATTTACTGAAGCCGAACACAACTTCTCACAACAATGCCAATTGGTACACTGGTACAGATGGGTTCCTAGAACACTCATTTAACTGGGGAAGCCTGTACTACAAGGGGCCCATCCTCTAGAATATAATTTATTTGTGGGGGTTCTACTTCCCCCAGTTTTTCCTTCCACTGTTTTGGTGACCCATGGTCAACTGCACTCCAAAAATATTAAATTTCCCTAACCATCAGTATCATCTGCTTATAATATCCAAACATAAACATCACCATGGCTCCATGATCCAGGGTCACCCAAAGCAGATGATGCTCCTTCAGAAGGTCAGAAGTAGCCCAAGACTAAGTCACAATACCTAGGTCATTAACCTCACTTTATGTCATCACATAGGTATTTTATCATCTTACATCATCACAAAAAGAAGGGTGAGTACATTACAATAAAGTATTTTGAGAAAGAAAAAGACCACATTCATATAACTTTTGTTCTATTTTATTATTAGTTATTATTAATCCATTAGTGTATCAAATTTATAAATTAAACTTTATCATGGATATGTGTACATATAGGGACAAAGAATATAAATAAAGTCTGGCACTATCTATGGTTTCAAGCATCCACTCCAGGTCTTGGAACATATCCCCAGTGGATAAGGGAGAATACTGTATCCTGCAACAAGCAATAAACCCTACTTGTTCGATTATAGGTGTATTCCCAGTGACCCTTGGGTGGAAGGCATTGACATAACTGATTATGTAGTATCAACACCAAAGTATAAAAACCAAAAACAACCTCCATTTTGGTCTTTCAATATAAGTTCCTTTCCCTTCTTACTCCTGTACATGCTTTTTAAAATTACTTATTGCATTTAATCTAAATATTATTCAGCCCTGGCTGATGTGGCTCAGTGGATTGAGTGCCAGCCTGTGAACCAAAGGCTCACTGGTTCGATTTCCAGTCAGGGCACATGTCTGGGTTGTGGGTCAGGCCCCTAGTTGGGGGCACAAAAGAGGCAACCACACACTGATGTATCTCTCCCTCTCTTTCTACTTCCCTTCCCCTCCCTCTAAAAATAAGTAAATAAAATCTTTAAAAATAAATAAATATTATTCAGAAGTATCAGTTGATTTAATCTATACAGAACATACTAAATGCCTCCTTGAGTTTTGCTGTAGTTTTCTGATTCTTTGCTTACATAACAGATTGATGTCTGAGGTAACTATTATGAAGAAGAGCACACTTCAGGCAACTTAGTATCTTATCAATTAAGTTTAAAGCCACAACCACTGTTTTTTCAGATTAAGTAGTAGCTTCTGACTAGTAGCTCTTTTCCACTGATTACATAATACACAAACCACCTTTCTGATAGTAGTCTAGAAATCTTTGGTGAATGCTTTATATAAAAGCCATTGTTTGTTAATGTAAAACTGTTATGATATCCACTGTACTAAGACTTGGAGAGACTTACACAATCAATATTTATCTTTCCATACATGGGGAAGGGAGAAAAGTGAATAAAATGAAATAAATAGAAAGGATCACATAGGAAGCGAAAACTAGAAGTGTGGTAAAATCCCTGTAAATTTTAGAGTTAGTAATATCTTCAGATTCAAAGAATGAGGAGAATTATGGCAAATACACCATTTCACCTGAATGGGGACAAAGGAACAGAGGGCCACTGAGAGACAGGTGAAAGAAACTAAGGTTTGTTGAGCATCTGCCATGTACCTGGATCCATGCTAGATACTTCATACAACTTTATCCCATTTGGTCCTTACAACAACACCTTGAAATAGATTGATTACCATTTTATAGATAACTAACCTGAGCTACATAGAAGTTAAGGTAACAGTAGTCAAATCTTACTGATGCTTCCCATTTTTCAGGTTAATTTCCTAATATAATGAATGTCACTCCTGGCAATTTCAGTCCTTAAACTTAAGAAACTCGTAACCTAATGGGGAAAGGACAAGTACATATGACAAAATTAGCAAAGGGTGAATTAAAAAGACTGAGTTCAAACATGGCTTAGTAGTAGAAACATAATATTTGCAGGAAGAGAATCCAGACTTCCCTGAATCAGCTAGATAAAATACTTGGGCTAGAAAGGGTTACATTCTGAGACTCAACTGAAAATATAGAACTAAGGACATTTCTAAATAAAGTATGTCCTGTGCATACATTGTTGTTTGCTAACTCAATCAGTTTTTCTTCCTGTTTTTTTTCTTTTTACTAGTTCAAAACTAAGTATAAACCTCTTGTTACATATTGCCATTATAAAATAAATTTGCCATATCACCAGGACATAATTCTCCCTATTTCCCTATGATTCTGACACTGGTTTACTTATTTCAAAAATTGTTTACATAGACAAATATAGAGTATTTAACATTATATGCCTTTGTATTTCTACACTTTCCATATATTTATTACCTTTATTTCATTAGATGTGAACTTTGTTTCTCTTTCTTCCAGTTTTAGCAGATTAATTGGAATATAATTCACATACCATACATTTCAGCTATTTAAAGTATACAATTCAATGTATTTTGGTCTATTTAGAGAACTGTGCAACCATTACCACCATCTAATTTCAGCATATGTTTGTCCTCCCAATAAGAAAGCCCATATTCATTAACAGTCATTCCTCATT
This sequence comes from Artibeus jamaicensis, assembly GCF_021234435.1. Classification (NCBI taxonomy): domain Eukaryota; kingdom Metazoa; phylum Chordata; class Mammalia; order Chiroptera; family Phyllostomidae; genus Artibeus; species Artibeus jamaicensis. The sequence goes on from NW_026522045.1 coordinate 13,239,718, forward strand.
TATCCTAACCCTTTAACCCAGCCTTATGCAACCAATACACCACTTTCTGTCACTTTGCATTTGCCTGTTCTATACATGTCATATAAAACAATAGGACGTGTGGCCCTTTGGACTGGCTTCTTACACTTAGCATATTTTAAAGGTCCATCCATGTTGTAGTATGTATCAGTGCTTCATTACTTTTTATTCCTGAATAATATTTTATCTTTTCTCTAACTTTTGCTTGCTAACAGAACCCTAATTTTGATCAAGTATACGACAGGCTTAAGAGAGTATACATCTTCCAGTCAAAATGGTGGCACAGGCAGACATGGGTCACCTCTTCACAAAGCCATGTGAAAATTACAACTAAAATATAGAACAACCGTCGCTCAGGAATGTCAGAAATTGAGCTGACGACTCTGAAATCAAGTTGAATGGAAGTCTCACAACTATGGAATTAAAGAAACCACATCCATTCAGACTAGTAGGAGGAATGCATACATGGAATGGGCTGGTCCAACACCCATGTGGATAAAAATTTGGGAGGAATAGCTTAGGAGCAATGACTCACAGACCCACACCAGGCCCCCAGCCCAGGATTCCTGTGCCAGGAAGATAAACCCCCAAAACTACTGGCTACAAAAACCAGTGGTAATTGAGTCAGTGGAAGAAATTCTGGAGCCTCAAGCAGTTCCTCTTAAAGGACACACACATAGACTCAACTACTCAGACTTACTCCCTCTGAGCTCTGGGGTAGCAGCTTGAAAGGCACCAGTGGTATACAGAGAGGAACTGAAGTGTGTGGCATCGAGGTAAGCAGAAGTCATTGCCCCTTTGCTAAACCTTTCCCTCCATAGACCTGGCAGACTGGTGCCATTTCTGAGACTCCATCAACTTGGCTAACACTGTTTGACCCACCTTGGGGGTCCCTAGAGGCTCTGCCCCACCCAATTTATGGGCCCACCCAAGCTACTTTTCCATAAGAATGACCATAAGAAGATAATGGCTTACCTCCTAAATCCTATGAAATAAGAAGTAGCTGGCTTCAGTGAGCCCTACTGGCAGCCTGATTAGATTCACAGTGTGGCTTTGCTTGGGAATCCCCAAGCCCAGCACAAGTAGCCACCATCTCAGATTGCTTTATAGCTAAGGTAGGGTGTCCCAGGTAAAACACAGGTGGAGCTGATCATGGCTTGCACCACATGAGAAACCCCAGGTCCAACGCACCCAGTGGACAGCTACAGACCATGTCCAAGAACCACCATTCTGCCCCTGCACAGCTGATCCTCCAAGGAGGGCAGAGGTTGGTGGTCAGTGGTCACAGCCAGTTCTTGCAGTTGATTGGGCTGGATAAATCCCTTCCATTCATCTGACAACAGCAACCAAGTCTCAACTACAAGAGGAGGGTGTACTGAGCCCACTAGAAGGGCATACCTTGATTACCCAACTTTGGTGATAAAGGAAGTCGTGACACTGGACCCTGCAGGACACCTAGTACATGAGGCTACAATACCAAGACACGAAGTCATAGCAGATCTACCTAATACATAGAAAGAAAAAAAAACACAGGGAGGCTGCCCAAATGATGAGATAAAGAAACATGGCCCAAATTAAAGCAAATCAAAACTTCAGAAAAAGAGCTAAACAAAATGGAGATAAGTAATCTGTCAGATGCAGAGCTCAAAACACTGGTTATAAGGATGCTCAAGGAACTTAGTGAGGACCTCAGCAGCATAAAAAAGATTCTGTCCAAAGTGAAGGATACACTAATTGAAATAAGAACAATTTATAGCAGGGGTGTACAAACTTTTGGTGCCCCTACACCACACTGGAAGAATAGTTGTCTTGGGCCACACATTAAATATACTGTGACATGTAATCACCAAAGCATCTCATAAGGTTTTAAGTAAATTTACAATTTTGTGTTGGGCCACATTCACAGCCATCCTGGGCTGCATGTAGCCTGTGGGCCACAGATTGGACACCCCTGATTTACAGGAAATCAACAGTAGAGTAGATGAAGCAGAGATTAAAATAATTGATTTGGAACATAAGGAAGAAAAAACAACAACAACAACCATGCAGAACAAGAAGAAAGAAAAATCCAAAACAATGAGGATAGTATAAACAACTTCTGGAACAAATTCAAAAGGTCCAACATTTGTATCACAGAGGTGATAGAAGGAGAAGAGAAAGAGGAAGAAATTGGAAATCTATCTAAAAAACAGTGAGAGAAAACTTTCCTAATTTGGTGAAGGCAACAGACATGCAAGTACAGGAAGCACAGAAAGTCCCAATTATGATGGATGCAAAGAGGCCCACACCAAGATACATCATTATTAAAAGGCCAAAGGTTAAAGATAAAAAGAGACTCTTAAAAGCAGCAAGAGAAAAGAAATTAGTTACTGGAAGGTTGTGAGATGGGAGGGGGATGGAGAGAATAGGTGAAGAGGTAAGGGGATTAAGAAGTACAAATAGGTAGTTACAGAATAGCCATGGGAATGTAAAGTGCATAGAAAACCCCCAAAAAACTTATAAGCATGACCCATGGATATGAACAATGATGGGGAGAAAGCCTGAGGGAGCAGGTGTACTGAGTAGAGAAATACAAAGGGGTAAAAATCAGGACAACTATAATAGCATAATCAACACAATATAATTTAAAAGAAGACAGGCTCATACTCCAAGGTAGGACCCACTGCACACACGCAATCTTAATTGATTCAAGCTGGGATTTTCAAAAGTCAGGTAGTCGCTCATTAATAAGTCATAAAATAAACTTAGCAGGTCACCATAAATATGTTTTTTACTGTGGTAAAAAAACATATAACATAAAATTGACCATACTGTTTTTTTTTTATTTAAATGAGTTTTTAATTCTGCTATATGTCATCAAGAAACTTCAAGGAGTCTGCACCACTGAACTTCACAAGGATCATAACACAGAAGTTTACACCATAAAACCAGGGTTTCAGAACAGATCAATTTTAGAAACAGAGAATAACAAGAAGAGTCTCAAACAATGGGAACACAAAGAAACGATCCCCAAATGAAAGAAAAAGCAGAAACTTCAGAAAGAATGTTAGATGAAATAGACGCTGATCAACTATCAGATAGTGAATTCAAAGCACTGGTTATTACGAAGTTCAAAGAGCTCACAGTGAACTACCAGAAACTACAGGGGAACTATAATGATCTCTCTGCAAACTACAGCAACATCAAAAAGGAAATGGAAACTATCAGCAAGAGACAAGAAGAAATGAAGAACACAATTTCTGAATTGAAGAACACAGTAGAAAGTTTCCAAAGTAGGATAGATGAAGCGGAGGATAGAATTAGTGAGTTGGAGGACAAGGTAGAAAGCATCTCACAGAAAGAGCAAGAAAATGAAAAGAGGCTCAGAAAGAATGAAGAGGGATTAAGAGAAATGCAAAACAATATGAAACGTAATAATATCCGAATAATAGGAATACCAGAAGGAGAAGAAGAACAAGGGATAGAAAACGTATTTGAATGAGTAATGAGAGAAAATTTCCCTAATTTGATAAGAGAAAAAGTCTCACAAATCCAGGAATCACAGAGAGTGCCAACCAAGAGGAACCCAAGGAGGCCCACTTCAAGACACATCATCATCAAAATGGCAAAATTCCAAGACAAAGAGAGAATCTTAAAGACAGCAAGGGAGAAAAAAGAAACAACATACAAGGGAGCCCCAATAAAGTTAGCTACTGACTTCTCAATGGAAACACTCCAAGCAAGAAGAGAATGGCAAGAAATATTCCAAGTAATGAGAACCAGAGGCCTACAACCAAGGCTACTTTACCCAGCAAGGCTCTCAATCAAGATAGATGGCCAAATAAATAGCTTCCAAGACAAAAGAAGCCTAAAAGATTACGCCTCCACCAAACCAGCTCTACAAGAAATACTAAAAGGACTCCTTTCAGGGGAAAAAAGGATAAGAGGGAGACAGAGAGGAACACAGGTACAAAAATGGCAATGAATAAGTACCAATCAATAATAACCTTAAACGTAAATGGATTAAATGCTCCAATCAAAAGACATAGAATAGCTCAATGGATAAGAAAGCATGACCCACACATATGCTGCCTACAAGAGACCCACTCAGGACAAAAGACCATCACAGACTAAAAGTGAAAGGCTGGAAACAAGTTTTCCAAGCAAACGGACAAGAAAAAAAGCTGGGGTAGCAATTCTCATATCGGACAAAATAGACTTCAAAAAAAAGGCCATAAAGAGAGACCCAGACGGTCACTTCATTATACTCAAGGGAAGAATCGACCAAGAAGACATTACCATTGGAAACATATATGCACCAAACATAGGGGCACCCAAATAAATCAAGAAAATCTTAGAGGAATTCCAGAAAGATATTGACAGCAACACAATTATAGTAGGGGATTTGAACACCCCACTATCAAAAATGGACAGATCTTCCAAACAAATTATCAACAAAGATATTGTGGCATTAAACAACACCCTAGATGAAATGGACTTAACTGATATATATAGAGCCCCTCATGCCAAAGAAGCTAAATACACATTCTTTTCAAATGCACATGGAACATTTTCAAAGATAGACCACATGATAGGACACAAAACGAGCCTCAAAAAATTCACGAAAATTGAAATCATATCAAGCATCTTCTCTGATCACAAGGGACTGAAATTAGAAACCAACCCCAAAGAAAAAAAACCCAAAGCACCCAAAATCATGGAACTGAATGGTATGCTATCAAACAACGAATGGGTCAAGAATGAAATTAGGGAAGAAATCAAAACATTTCTGGAAACAAATGAAAATGATCTCACAACAACCCAAAACTTATGGGACACAGCGAAGGCAGTCCTGAGAGGGAAGTTTATAGCAATACAGGCCTACCTAAAGAAGATAGAAACATTTCAAAAAAACAACCTAACCCTACGCCTGCAAGAACACGAGTAACAACAACAAAGACAGCCCAGAGCAAGCAGAAGGAAGGAAATAACCAAGATTGGAGGAGAATTAAATGACATAGAAACTAAAAGCACAATTTTAAGGATCAATGAATAGAGGAGTTGGTTCTTTGAAAAGATAAACAAAACAGAGAAGCCGTTAAGTAGGCTCATCAAGAAAAGAAGAGAGAGGACACAAATAAACACAATCAGAAATGAAAGAGGAGAGATTACAACTGATACCACAGAAATAGAGGGACTGTAAGAAATTACTATGAAGAACTGTATGCCAACAAATTTGAAAACCTAGGGGAAATGGACACATTTCTAGAAAAATACAATCTTCCAAAACTCATTGAAAAAGAAGCAGAAATTCTAAATACACCAATAACAGCAAAAGAAATTGAAGCAGGAATCAAAAAACTCCCATCACACAAAAGCCCTGGACCAGATGGTTTCACAGGAGAATTCTACAAAGCATTTAAGGAAGAGCTAACCCCTATTCTCCACAGACTATTCCAAAAAATCCAGAAGGATGGAAAACTCCCAAATTCTTTGTAGGAAGCCAGCATCATCTTAATTCCAAAACCAGATAGAGGCACAACAAAGAAAGAAAACTTCAGGCCAATATCGCTGATGAACATAGATGCTAAAATCCTCAACAAAATATTGGCAAATCGCATCCAACAATATATCAAAAAGATCATACACCATGACCAAGTGGGATTCATCCCAGGGATGCAAGGATGGTTCAATATTCGCAAAACAGTAAATGTAATACATCACATAAACAAAACCAAAGACAAAAATCACATGATCATATCAATAGATGCGGAAAAAGCTTTCGATAAGGTACAACACCCATTTATGATAAAAACACTCAGCTAAGTGGGAATAGAGGGAGCATTTCTCAAAATAATAAAGGCCATATATGAGAGACCTACAGCCAATATCATACTCAATGGGAAAAAACTAAAAGCTTTTCCACTAAGATCAGGAACAAGACAAGGTTGTCCACTTTCACCACTTCTATTCAATATAGTATTGGAAGTTTTAGCCACAGCAATCAGGCAAGAAAAGGAAATAAAAGGCATCCAAATAGGAAAGGAGGAAACAAAACTGTCTCTGTTTGCAGATGACATGATAGTGTACATGGAAAATCCTATAGACTCTACCCAAAAACTGCTCGAACTAATTAATGAGTTTGGCAAAACAGCTGGTTACAAAGTCAATATCCAGAAATCAAAGGCATTTTTGTATACCAACAGTGAATCAGCAGAAGCAGAAATCAAGGAAAAAATCCCATTCGATATAGCAAAAAGAAAAATAAAATATCTGGGAATAAACCTAATCAAGGAGGTAAAAGACCTGTATGCAGAAAACTACACAGCCCTGAAGAACAAAATCAAGGAAGACACAAACAAATGGAAACATATACCTTGTTCATGGATTGGAAGAATTAACATCATCAAAATGTCCATACTACCCAAAGCAATATACAGATTCAATGCAATACCTATTAAAGTACCAATGGCATATTTCACAGACATAGAACAAACACTTCAAAAATTTATATGGAACCATAAACGATCCCAAATAGCAGCTGCTCTTTTGAGAAAGAAGAACAAAGTAGGGGGGATCACAATACCTGATATCAAACTGTATTACAAGGCCACTGTAATCAAAACAGCCTGGTACTGGCATAAAAACAGGCACATAGACCAATGGAACCGAACAGAGAGCCCAGAAATCAACCCAACTCTCTACAGTCAATTAATATTCGACAAAGTGGGCAGTAACATAAAATGGAGTAAAGATAGCCTCTTCAACAAATGGTGTTGGGAGAACTGGACAACTACGTGCAAAAAAATGAAACTTGAGCACAGACTTACACCATACACCAAAATAAATTCAAGGTGGATAAAAGACTTAAATGTAAGTTGTGACACCATTAAAGTCCTAGAGGAGAACACTGGCAAGAAAATCTCAGATATTTCACGCAGCAACTTCTTTCCTGATATGTCCCCTAGAGCAAGGAATGTAAAGGAAAGAATAAACAAATGGGATCTCATCAAAATAAAAAGCTTCTGCGTGGCTAAAGAAAACAGTATTAAATTAGCAAGACAACCAATTGTATGGGAAAACATATTTGCCAATGATACCTCAGACAAAGGTTTAATCTCCAAAATATACAAAGAACTTACATGACTCCACTCTAAGAAGACACCCAACCCAATTAGAAAATGGGAAAAGGACTTGAACAAACACTTCTCCAAGGAGGACATACAGAACATTCAGAGACACATGAAGAGATGCTCAATATCGTTAGCTATCAGAGAGATGCAAATTAAAACCACAATGAGATACCACTTTACACCAGTCAGGATGGCTATCATAAACAAAGCAACAAACAACAAATGTTGGAGAGGTTGTGGGGAAAAGGGGTCCTTAGTTCACTGTTGGTGGGAGTGTAGACTAGTACAACCATTATGGAAAACAGTATGGAATTTTCTCAGAAAAATAAAAATCGACCTGCCTTTTGACCCAGCAATTCCACTGCTAGGATTATATCCTAAGAATCCTAAAACATCAATTTCAAAGAACCTATGCACCACAATGTTCATAGCAGCACAATTTACAATAGTCAAGAGTTAGAAGCAACCTAGGTGCCCATCAGTAAATGAATGGATCCAAAAATTGTGGTACATATACACAATGGAATTCTATGCAGCAGAGAGAAAAAAGGAGCTACTACCCTTTGCAACAACATGGATGGAACTGGAAAGCATTATGCTGAGTGAAATAGGCCAGGTGCTGAAAGACAAATACCATATGATCTCACCTTTAACAGGAAGCTAAACAACAAAACAAACAAGCAAGGAGGAAAAAAAACCCCAAAAAACAAAGACACTGAAATAGAGAACAAGGGGATAGTGACCAGAGGGGAGAAGGAAGGGAAGTTAAGGGGACAAAGAGGGAGGGATTTGGAGGAACAAATAGGAAGGACACAGGGATGAGAACTAAGGGGGGTGGAAATGGGAGGGAAGTGGGGAGCAAGGGACGGGGGAGGCTGGGATGGGAAAAATAGACAAAAAACTGTACTTGAAAAATAACTAAATAAAATTTATTAAAAATTAATTAATTAATTAATTAACACACATATAATTAACTTATTGTGATCAGTATGAATGAAATGACTTTATTAATATCTGGTTAAATCATAACATATAACTCTAGCCAATAGTCTTGGTGCTTAAGTTATATCATCATTAAAATTATAGCAAATCCAGTTCATACAGACAGCAAACTAAAGATGATTGAATGCATTTTTATTTCATTAAAGTTATTGGGATGACATTGGTTAATAACATTATACTAGTTTCAAGTGTATATTTTTATGATACACAATCTGTATATTGCATTGTGTGCCCAATACCCAAATTCAAATCATCTTCTATCACTATATTTGGTCCCCTTTACTACCATACTGCCCACCTTTCTTCTGATAACCACCATACTATGGTCTGTGTCTATGAGCTTTAGTTTTATAACCAATGGTAAAGAAGGGTGCATTATTCTTCATGAAATAGAGAGATTCATTTAATTTTGCCCAGGAGCAGAAAACAGATTTAAAAATGCTCCAAATTTAATGAAACAAAATTGAGATTATATAAATTAAAATGAGTTGTTATATACCCAATGTTTTTACTTACTCCCAATATAGTTATTATTCCCTAAATCTCCATTATTTTAATGTACTGACTGGTGCATATATCTTTGGAAAGGTGTTGAGAAATGCATAATAATTGGTGTTTTGCAATATATAAAATTTCTGGTAGGAATTACTTCTTTACTGAGGAAGTTTTTTTTTTAAATTGAGGGATTATAGAATATTTAGAAAAATGATGCTTTAAAACCCAGTGGGATGATAGTACTTTAATTAGTATTCATTTGTATTAGACACACCCATGGAGCAAACTAGAAGCTGCTTTTAATTGAAGTTAAACATTAACTGTGAAATCACCTAAATCATATTCTGACTTTAATATCTGAAATGACTGGCCTATTTAATTGTGTTTTAAAAAAGAGCTAGTAGTAAGACTGTACTTTCAGGGATCATTTCTATAGTTCATTACTAAAAAAGAGCTAGTCATCTGACATTAACTGAGCAATGCTTTAACAAAAAAAAAAACAACAACTGGACTTCCAGCCAAGATGGAGGCATAGGTAGACACACTGTGACTCCTTGAACAACCAAAATAAGGACAAAAACAATTTAGAAACAAAATAACAACCCAAACTGAGAGAAACTTCTGCCAAGATGGAGGCATACGTGGAGACGCCGTGCTTCCTCACACAACCAAGTTTAGAGATAATTAAATATTAGCAACAGAAAACACAACCAGAACACAGAAAATTGAACTTTTCGGAAGTCTGATAACAACAAATTCTTCAGCCTGACCGGTAAGAGGGGCAAAACCAGCAGCTGGAGGAACGCGGTTGCACAGGAAAACTCAGTCAGACGGACTCAGGCACGCAGAATCCAGGCGCAGGGTTGGACCAGGTGGGCAACTCAGCGAGCGACCGTGGGGAAACAGCAAGGGAGCAGGGCTGCGGGTTGACTGTGGTCTCGCACCCGTGCACGGATAGATAAGCGAGGGAGTGGGCGATTGGACGGGACCCAGCAGGCCCCAGTGGCGAGCGGCAGCAGAGGGCGCCACCATTTCCCCACTCTGACCCTGCCTCCACATATAGCATCATAACCCAGTGACCTAAGTAGCCCTGCATGGTGAACCACCTGAGGCTCTGCTCCTCACCCAGTGGTAGGAAACAGCAGAGGGGGCCACCATTTCCCCGCTCTGACCATGCCCCCACGTACAGTGTCACAACCCAGCAGCCTGGGAGTCCAAGGGTCCCCTCCTCGTACTTAACGGGTGTGAACAGAAAAAAATGGCTCAAGAAGATCTCAAAGCCCCAGAGCCTATAAATCTAAGCACTGAAGAAATAGCAAAACTCTCAGACGCACAGTTTAAAACACTGGTCATCAGGATCCTCACAGAACTGGTTGATTATAGCCACAAATTAGATATACATATGAAGGCGAAACTAATTGAAATGAATGGAATTACACAGGAAATGAATAGCGATGAAAAGGAAAATGGGTCTCAAATCAATGGAGTGGACCAGAAGAAAGCAAATAATGGCCAAACAGAAAAGAGTGAAGAAGCAAGAATTCAAAAAAGTGAGGAGAGTCTTAGGAACCTCTAGGACATTTTTAAACGTTCCAACATCCAAATTATAGGGGTACCAGAAGGGGGAAAGGAACAGCCACCAGTGGAAAACTTATTTGAACAAATAATAAAGGAGAATTTCTCCAATCTGGCAAAGGAAATAGACTTCCAGGAAATCCAGGAAGCTCAGAGACTCCCAAAGAAGTTGGACCCAAGAAGAAACGCACCAAGGCACATCATAATTACATTAGCCAAGATTAAAATGAAAGAGAGAATCCTAGAAGCAGCAAGAGCTAAGGGAACAGTCACCTACAAAGGAGTCCCCATCAGACTGTCAGTGGATTTCTCAAAAGAGACCTTACAGGCAAGAAGGGGCTGGAAAGAGGTATTCCAAGTCATGAAATCCAAAGACCTACAACCAAGATTGCTCTATCCAGCAAAACTTTCATTTAGAGTGGAAGGACAGATAAAGTGCTTCTCAGATAAGATCAAATTCAAGGAGTTCATCATCACCAAACCCTTATTTTATGAAATGCTAAAGGGACTTATCTAAGAAAAAGAATTTGAAAAAAAAGATGAACAGTGAAAGGAAAGCAAACTCAGTTATTTACAACCACACCTAAAACAAAAGCAAACTAAAAGGACAGCTAGATCAGGAGAGGAAACATGGAAATGAAGATCTCAAGGAGGGTTAGCAACAGGGGAGTGGGAGGAGGAAAAGCGGGGATAAGGTACAGAAAATAAGTAGCATAGACAGTAGATAGAAAATAGATGGGGGGGCAAGAATAGTATGGGAAATATGGAATCTAAAGAACTTGAGACACATGGTCATAAACTAAAGCGGGGTTATGGTGGGGATGGGGGGGTAGGGTGGAGGGGAATGAAGGGGGGAATAGAACAACTGTAATGGCATAATCAATAAAAATAAATAAATAATTTAAAAAAAACTGAGAGAAAATTGAACTGTATGGAAATCCGACAACCAAGGAGTTAAAATACACATATTCATTCAGACCAGTAGGCTGGGTGGAGTCAGGTGGCTGAGCAGAGAGGGGTCATGGCAGAGGAAGTGGCGACACAGGGCGTGCAAGGTACCCTGGGCATACAAGTAGACACTGGGTAGACCCTGGGTGAAGCCTGCAGCTCAGGCTTGGCTGGCAGACCCTGGGCTTGGGGTGGCAATGGGCAGACCCAGCAAGGCGGCGATTGAGAAGCAGGGCACCGTGCACAAGGTGGCTGGCTGATGTGGCAGCGGTCCCACATTTGTACCGGGACAACTGGGGAGCGAGACAGATCATGCAACCCAGGGTCCTAGCACCAGGAAATAAAGCCTCAAAACAGTGATTGGAAATACCTGTGGGAGTTGAGGTGCACGGGGAGACCCCCAGCCTCACAGGAGAGTTCGAGAGACCCACAGGATCCTAGAATGCACACAAGCCCACCCACACAGGAATCAGCACTGGAAAGGCCCAGTTTGCTTGGAGGAAGCGGCAGAAGGGACTGAGTTGCAATGGAGAATGGAACAAAGTGCCACTGTTCCCTCTCAGACCCCACCCCCACTACAGCGTCACAACCCAGTACTTGGGTTGCCCCACCCTGGTGAACACTTAAGGCTCCACCCCTCATACATAACAGGCATGAACAGACCAAAGCATTCTGGCTCAAGCAGAAGAACAGCTCAAAGCCCCAGAGCCAATACTTTTAAGCAACAAAGACATAGCCAACCTATCAGATGCACAGTTCAAAACACTGGTGATCAGAATGCTCACAGAAGTGGTTGATTTTAGTTGCAAATTAGATGAAAAAAAATGAAGGCTACACTAAGTGAAATGAAGCAAAATGCACAGGGAACCAATAGTGATGGGAAGGAAACTGGGACTCTAATCAATGGCATGGACCAGAAGGAAGAAAGAAACATTCAACCAGAACAGAATGAAGACACAAGAATTCAAAAAAAAAAAAATGAGGAGAGGCTTAGGAACCTCCAGGACATCTTTAAACACTCCAACATCTGAATTATAGGGGTACCAGAAGGGGAAGAGGAACAGTCATGAGTGGAAACCTTATTTGAACAAATAATAAAAGAGAACTTCCCCATTCTAGCAAAGGCAATAGACTTCCAGGAAATTCAGGAAGCTCAGAGAGTCCCAAAGAAGGTGGACCCAAGGAGGAACACACCAAGGCACATCATCATTACATTAGCCAAGATGAAAATGAAGGAGAGAATCCTAGAAGCAGCAAGAGAAAAGGGGACAGTTTCCTACAAAGAAGTTCCCATGACTGTCATCTGATTTCTCAAAAGAGACCTTACAGGGAAGAAAGGGCTGGAAAGAAGTTTTCCAAGTCAGAAAGGCAAGGATCTACATCCAAGATTGCTCTATCCAGCAAAGCTTTCATTTAGAATGGAAGGGCAGATAAAGTGCTTCTCAAATAAGGTCAAGTTTAAGGAGTTCATCATCACCAAGCCCTTATTTTATGAAATGTTAAAGGGACTTATCTACGAAAAAGAAGATAAAAAACATGTACAGTAAAATGATAGAAAACCCCAAATTATTAACAACCACACCTAAAATAAAAACAAACTGAGGAAACAACTAGAACAGGAACAGAACCATAGAAATGGAGTTCACATGGAGGGGTAGCATCAGGGGAGTGAGAGGAGGGTGGGAAGGTACTGAGAATAAGTAGCATCTATGGTAGGCAGAAAATAGGGGGAGGGCAAGAATAGTATGGGAAATGTAGAAGCTAAAGGACTTAAGACACATGGACTAAATGGGGGGAATGTGGGTGGGAGAGGGTATGCAGTGTGGAGGGGAATGAAGGGGGGGGAAATGGGACAGCTGTAATAGCATAATGAATAAAATATATTTAAAAAAGAAATAAAGAAAAAAATTTAAAAAACCCTTCTGATGAAAATATAGGCTCAGGTAAAATTGAACAAGCAGTGGAATATTTAAAAATTATTTTCTTCGGCCCTGGCTCATGTGGTTCAGTTAGTTGGAGCATCCTCCCATGAACCAAAAGGTCATGGATTTGATTCCAGTCAGGGCACATGCCTAGGTTGCAGGCTCAATCCCCAGTCTAGGTGTGTACAAGAGGCAACCAATGTCTCCCTCTCTTCCCTTCTATCTATAATAAATGAATATGTCCTCAGAATAAAAATAAATAAAATTGTGTTCTTTTAGAAAATCATATATTTCACAAACATCTCTAAGTTAAATGATATGTTTCATATTTGGGGGGTTTCTTAGCACAAAGATTTAGCCTAATGTCAGACTGAAACCAGAAAAGTTGGTGCTCAGGCTGCCTGTCACTACCAGAACCAATAAGCAGAGGCAGGGATTGAATCTTTATGTGTGCTCTATTCAGATGGTGATGGTGGATTATGTACCCTGAAAGACCACCTTACATTTCCTTTCAAACCAGCCTTTTTTATAAGAGGGGAAAATTGTAGGTAATGAGTTTGGAATTTAGGGGGGAAATGTAGGTAAGGGCTTTGGAACTCAGGACAAAGGTTAACCAGATAAAACTGCAGTCTCGCAATTTCCCTAGCATCTTTTCATCTGTTGATGGTAATTCTTTATCTGTATCCTGGTTGGTGGGATGTCTATCCCTGGAACACAGTGACTTACATACCATCTTGATTGTTTGTGGTCTCTTGGACTCAGAGTGGATTATACCCTCAGTTCCTGAAACAACAACTTTTTACATGCATTTATTACGAAGCTTATTAACTATTACCTAAAACTAAAATTTCCCAACTCTTGAGTTCCCCTATTATTCCCCCACTGTTAGTCTAAACTATCTTATTTCTATGAGATCGGTGTCATATGAAAGTAATCATTTTGCTGTTGAGCATGTATTTTAGCATTAGACAGTCTGCTAGGGGGCTTAGGAATACATTAAATTGCAGATCCACATTAGATACAATAACAAGCTATGATACTTAAAAAGATGAAAAGCATGAAAACAACAAATATCTCTCTGAGACCAGTAATACTAAGCAGCCAGGAGGTTAATTTAGACAAATCAACACCAAAGAAAGCTTCTCTGTTTTATCTTGGACACTACTTCATTTACTTGCTTTACTTTATGCTCTGTAAACTGTGGATTATCAGCCAGATTTAAACAGCAGTGTCCTTTAAATTTCTCACATACATGGTTATGTCTTAAAAGAAGGTAGTCTACAGCTATGCAATCTTCTAATACTGCTTTTCTAACTTGTCCTAGTTCTTGACTGATGGTACTAATGGCTTGAGAGGTGGCATTCAAAGCTTTTGCCATAGTGAAGGCTAATCTACTTACTTCAACATTCAAAGTGGTTGGCATCATGAATATAGTCAAAGATATATATTTAGCAGGGCTAAAAGGTACAAATCACTGTTACAGTCAGATGCAAGGGAGAGGGTCCACTGAGCCCAGGTGATTTGGAGCTTCTGGGGCATAAACATCACGAGTCTTCCCAGAGAAGACTTCCACTGTTTTCAACAGATGACTTTCGGGTCTTCTTGAGGTTCAGTAGTCCTTTTTTCTTCCAGTGCTTTCTTTACTATGGTGTGATGAATCCAAGGTTTTATTCCTGCCCAAATGGGGGTGGTGAGGAGTATATCCCAAGGTCCAGTCCACTTTTCTTCTAGTTGGCTCTCTGGGAATCCTATCTTCCAACTTTTGAGTTCCCTCAGCAAGATGAGCCAGGGTCAAAGCCTGCTAGTGGCACTTAGATTATATATGAACTTCTCATAAGATAAAAAATAGCATATGCTGTGTGGTGGACTCTGGCCAACAGAGTCTGCCTGTTGTGGCTGACAATGAGAATAAAAGCACAGGCAGCAACAATCCTGTGGAGAAAAGGGGAATGGCATTACTACTCTCTCAAGGGGAGAGTGCCTATGGTAGGTACCTCAGCCACTTCTTCAAGAGGAGAGTGCCTTGACCCTGGCCTAGACAGGCTTTTATTGTTTTTCTCAGGTCTTACATCAGAGAAAGATTTATTATTTATTACATAGAATATTATTGTCTATATTTTAGGTACAATCAAGGAAATAAAAATAACATGCAGAGGGGAATGGTGGCGAGCTGATTAGTTCTGTCCTTGGGCAAATTCACACAGGCTTTGGAAATCATCTTGAAGATAGACAATACACATTTGTTGTTTTAGACCAGGGTGATGAAGTTTTAGCAAGAGCAAGCCATAACAGTCTGTATGCATTTTATGGGCTTGATTCCCATGGGAAAACTTGGTTTGAAGGTCTGGCTCCTGCCCACCACTTTGCTTCTGTAAATTTTCCATACAGAGCAGAGTCACATTTGCCAGACCAAAACAAACTGGTCCCCAACAATGCTGGGTAGTCATCTGCTGACTCTGTGTGACAATATAAAACCACATTTAAAATAAATTCTGATAATACTCACTGAGTACAATATGCATGGTAGCATGGAATTTTTTAGGGCAGTCTAGGTAGCATTCACTATACTTGTCTACATAAATCATTTAGATACCTGGAAAACCCAAAATTTCATCATGAAACTGTGTCTTCTAGACTATGTGTTACAAATCAAAGTAACAAAAAAAATCCCTTCTTTTTCACAGTATGTTCATCACAAAAACATATAATTTTCAATAATTTTGTCACTGTTATTATGGTATAAATTTTCATTGACCAAGTGTATTAATTTCTAATAAGAACAAGTGCTAAAAAATGTAAGTTATTTACCTTGGGTCTGGGACATTCCAAATAGTTAAGTAACTGGTAAAATACTATTCATATCATTTACATGAAGAAACTATGGTAGATTATAGACAAGTGATTGGGTTCTTGGAAATAATAAATTCAGCGGAATTTATAATATTTTACATTTATATAATTTTACATAGGACTTCATTCACTTCTAAGCCACCCATCCCTGCAGTCCTTCCTGAGCAATCCCAACCTCCAGGCTCCCTTGAACTTTCACATTCACTTTTTAGTTTTGATTCAGTTTGTTTCAATAAAGATTCATTGAATATCTACTGTTGGCAAATCACTATGCTAAGTACAGATACAAAGAAGAGGTGTTCTCAATAAGCTTAAATCTAGTAAAGAAAAATTATAATACCATATTATAATATCATAAGAGGGAAATAAATATGTTAGCACAAAAGAGGGAAAGAACATTTCTACCACGGCAGAATAAGAGCAGTAATTAAAAAAAATATCACAAACTAAGAAATACTGCAAAAGAGTGAGGTCATACATTTTCAATATCATAAGAAGGTGAAGGCTACCCAAAGAATGTCTAGGGCAATGATCAGAAAATGGTTTCTGTAACGGTCCAGATAGTAAATATTTTTTGGTTTTGTGGACCATATGGTGTTACAAGTATTCAACTCTGCCTTTGTAGCAGAAAAGCTGCCACAAACCTTATGCAAACAATTGAGAGTGGTCAGATTTCACCCACAGGCTATCATCTGCCAAACTCTGGTCTAAAAGACCTAAAATTAACTAATTCAACTCACTGTTTACTATTTATTTATGGTTCCAGATTTAGTGAAGTTACATGTTAACTTGTATTTTTTATCTTTTCTAAATGCAAATAGTTTCTGTCTATAGACACATAACTGCAAAATATTATGGCCCTGTTGACAGGGCCTCTTGATACCCCCAGTTTGTACCAAATTCAGCAATTTTTTCTTCCTATCAATATTCTGTTTTAAAATGGTTTTTGATCTAGTCATGATATCTTAATTGTTCCTTCACTAATTAATGAGTTCAATACAATCTTTGATGTGTGTTCAATTTATTTTGTCTGATTATTACTTGTTTAAAATTTTCACTTTGACAGTTTTGGAGGTTCCATGGTGATACCCAAATTGACTCACTTCATGGAGGCAAGTAAACTGCATTATGAAAGAAATACAACTCATAATCTGTTTAAACCTAAGTAAATTTTTTGGCTGTCAGGATGAATCCTAACCATCAATTAAACTTTGCTTATTCTGTTTCTAGGTTCTATTTTCTTTCCTGTAGTGATTGTTGTGTTTTTCTTTCTTGTTTGTACATGGCAAAAAGTTATTCTCACTTGGTGGTAGTAATAATTATGAATTTTTTAATTGTCTGACCATTTGGTGATTTCTTTTGGATGGATGGTGGAAAGCTATTCTCTGTTGAGTGAGAAAAAGAGAATCTGGTTTGTTTAAGCTTTTTGTTTGTCTATTTGTGAATTCAAATCAATCTATACCATTGTAAAAGAGAAAGGATCTTTAATATCTAAATCTATAAGTTTTTATGTTTCTGTGTACTCGACCTGTGGCAGAAACTGTAAGCACTGAAGTTGTAAGTTCTCCATATATCTATATTTACTTAAATTAGAAAGGAGTTTCTGTTTTATATGAATATGAAATAGTATCCTTCCTATGAATAGTAATAAATTAGATTATAATGTCTCTTTAAGGAGGTCAAATGTAATTGATTTATAAATAAAGGAGTACTTCTATAAATAAATATTCCTATCCATGACAAAAAATTAAATGAACTTGCAATACTATAAAGATGCTATAAATTTGTGAAATCCTTATACAAATGGCTACCTCAGATATATTTTAAGAATTCATATTTACATAATTACGGATCTTTGGACAATTTAGATTGGTTTGATAATTCAGGCTTAAGAAAGAGAAAAAATAGCTCTAGGATTTTTTCTCAGCTGTATCTTAAGTTAATAAAGTGTACATTTTATATTTATAAAATTTTGTCTTTCATGAAAATAACAATGTGAATTTGTTAAATTTCTTATTTTGGTTTACTAATCAAACACACTAATATAATTCCTTTACAATTTTCTAAGATTGTGAAAAATGTAAATTTGTCTTCTAAATTTTATTATTTTGACAAACTTTTTATATCAAGTATAATTATGTTTTATAGTTTGAACATAATTTTAAAGATCCTTAAGTAAATTAAACACTTGGATTAATGTCAAGTAAAATAATCCATAATCTTTGATTGTTAGATAATTCCTAAGTAAAATAGAATACTAAAAAAATGATTACTAAGGATAATTTCAAATTATAATACATTTGCTTATTTTTTTAATAAACTATAGGCTGACTGCCTTTGGTCTTGTTAATGGACACATTAATTTCTAATATTTTTAAAGTATAAAAGATAATGTACAATGGGCTGTACAATGTAGTGTACTCATAGCTTTCCTAATCTGCTGTACAATGTAGTGTACTCATAGCTTTCCTAATCTGCTTAATTATATTGTATAACAGTTTTCAATCACTTACCTTCTATGTTTTCTGTGAAATAGAAGTTAGTTTCTTTGGATAAAGGTTCTACTTAATATGAATATACTAGGAACAACAGTAAGAGAGAAATAAACCTAGGTATATAAGGCAATGCTTGTGTCTTTTTTTTATTAAGGTAAGAATAAAACTATATTTTTCTTTAAAGCATCTGATTATTACAGAAAGTAAAAGTGGACATGGAAAGACAAAACCTTAATGGCTACACAAAATAGTAGAAGGTTTTCGGAAACAGAATATTCTTTTGCCTTGGTTTATAACACTGAATATAAAAAGAAGCAATATTTCTAATCCATTAACATGGTATATGCTTCCATTTATTTCTGTCTTGCTTAATTTCTTCCGTGTTTTCAAAATGTCCATACTACCCAATTCAATTTATACATTCAACACAATACTTATTAAAATATAATGACATATTCCACAGATATAGAACAAACATTTCAAAAATTTATGTGGAACCATAAACAACACTGAATAGCCACAGCAATTTTGAGAAAAAGAAAGAAGTAGGAGAGAATACAATACCTGACATCAGACTATATTACAAGGCCACTATAATCAAAACAGTGTGGTACTAGCATAAGAACAGACACATTGATCAATGGAATACAATTGAGAGTCCAGAAATCAACCCCTGCCTCTATGGTCGATTTATTAATTTATTTGACAAAAATATTTGTCAAATATTTTTGACAAAGGGAACAGGAACATAAAATGGAGTAAAAATAGCCTCTTCAACAAATCATGTTGGGAAATCTAGATAGCTACATACAAAAAAAATGAAACTCGATCACCAACTTACACCATATACAAAAACAAACTCAAGACAGATAAAAGATTTAAATATAAATATAAGTTGCAACACCATAAAAGTCCTAAAGGAGAGCAGAGGCAGAAAAATTTCAGATATTCCAAGCAACAATATTTTCACTGACATGTCTCCTAGAGCAAAAGACATAAAGGAAAGAATAAACAAATGGGACTACATCAAATTAAAAAGCTTCTGCATAGCCAAGGAAAACATTAGCAAAATGAAAGAGGGACCAACTGTGTGGGAAAATATATTTGCTAATTATACTTCAGAAGAGGGTTTGATCTCCAAAATATATAAAGAACTCACATGACTTCACACCAGCAAGACAAACAACCCAATTAAAACATGGGCAAAGGACCTGAACAGACAAGGAGGACATACAAAGGGCCCAGAGACATATGAAAGGATGCCCAGCATCTCTATCCATCAGGAAGATGCAAAATAAAACCACAATGAGATAACACTTCACACCAGTTAGAATGTCCATCATTAACAAATCAACAAAAGAGTGCTGGTGAGTTTGTGGAGAAATGGGAACCCTAGTGCACTGTTGGGAATGCAGACTGGTGCAGCCACTGTGGAAAACAGTATGGAATTTCCTCAGAAAACTAAAAATGTAAGTGCCTTTTGACCTGGCAATTCCACTGATGGGATTATTCCCAAATAATCCTGAAACGCCAATTTAAAAGAACTTACGCACCCCAATGTTCATAGCAGCATTATTCATAGTAGCTAAGTGCTGGAAACAGCCTAAGTGCCCATCAGTAAATGAGTGGATGAAAAAGCTGTGATACATTCACACAACAGAATACTATACAGCAGAAAAGAAGGAATTCCTACCCTTCCTGACAGCATGAAATGAACTGGATAGTATTATGTTAAGCGAAATAAGCCAGGCAGTGAAAGACAAATGCCATATGATCTCATCTAGAAGGGAAACCTAATCAACAAAAGAAATAAGCAAGAAAAATAGAACCAGAGGCATAGAAATAAAGAACTGAAAGTAACCAGAGGGGCAAGGAGAGAGGGCTAATGGGGGGGAAAAAGGGGGAAAGCTCATCCAGGAATATGTATAAAGGACTCATGGATAAAGACAACAGGGGTAGGGGAGGATTGAATGTGGGAGGTGGAGGTGGGGAGGGCAGGGGAGAATTATGGGTGAAAAATGGGGACAACTGTAACTGAACAACAATAAGAAAATAAAAATGTACCCTGGCTGTGTGGCTCAGCGGTTGAGTGACAGCCTGCTAATCAAAGGTTCACCAGCTCAATTTCCAGTCTAGAGCACACGCCTGGGTTGCAGGCCATGGGCCCAGTAGGGCATGTGAAAGTGGCAACCATACACTGATGTTTCTTTCACTCTTTCTCCATCCTTCTTCCTCTCTAAAAATAAATAAAATCTTAAAAAGAAGAAAATTAAAAATAAAAAAAATTTAAAGGAAGCAATAAAGTATGTGAAATTTTTCCTCATGTTTGGCTTAGTTTTGATGTGTGTTCATAATAAAAAAAAGAGGTCCTATATAATTTTACTGCCAATATTGTACAAATGCAGGAGTAGGGTTTGACTTTTTTGTTAAAGACAGGAGAAGGGAGAAGAGAAACAGCAATGTGTGAGAGAAACATCAATTGGCTACCTCTCACACACCCTCAACTGGGGAACTGGCTTGCAAACTAGGCATGTGCCCTGCCTGGGAATCGAATCAGTGACTTTTCAGTTCACAGGCCAGTGCTCAATCAATCCACTGAACTACACCAGCCAGGGTTAGCATTTGACTTTCTTTCTATTAAAATAATAAATTGCAGAGGGATAGACACATAGATCAATGAAACAGAATATAAAACCCAGATATATATCCCCACCAATATTCTCAGTAATTTTTGACAAAGAAGCAAAAGCAATTCATTGGAGGGAGAATGGCTTTTTCAATAAATGGTGCTAAAGAAACTGGGTGTCCATTGACAAAAAAAATAAACCTTGCTCTAAATGATATATAAAAATTAATTCAAAATGGATTATGAGCATCAAATGTAAAATGTAAAACTACAAAACTTTTTTTAAAAACATGGACCTAGGTAGAAATAAGCAAACTTCTTAGTCTTGACACCAAATAGCACAATTGATAAAATCAAAAGTTGACAAACTAGACCTCATCTAAAAGAACAACTTTTTCTCTGTGAAAGATTCTGTTAAGAGGATAAAAAAACAAATTTCAGCCTGTGGTAAAGTATTTGCAATTACATATCCAATAATGACCTTGCATGTAAAAGATACTAGGGACAGCAGAAGTAAGGCCTGTTTGAGTGTGATTGGCAGGGTAATAATATGGGTGTAATAATTTATAGCTTAATTTGAACATTTCACCTAAAATGTCATATGGTGTGTTTGAGTGTGATCTTGTTATGTTACAGAATTACACACCTAAGATTTTATAATAAAAGATTTTTAAATAAAAATGGGGAATTATTTGTACAGTATCCTGTATTAAAAACTCAAAACTCAGCATTACAAAAAAATGAGCAATCCAATTAGAATATGGATAATTGACATGCACATTTTACCCAACAGTATACACAGATGACAAATAAATGCATGAAAAGATGTTTGACATCATTAACCATTAGAGAAATTAAACTAAAACTAAAGTGATATATCACTACACACCTAGCAGAATAACTAAAATTAAAAAAAATACTGGTAACACCAAATGCTGGTGAGGATGTAGAGAAAGTGAATCACCCACACAATGCTGGTGGGATTATACAATCATACAGCCACTCTGGAAAAATATTTTGGTAGTTCTTTTCAAATCTATAAATGGACTTAATGTATGGCCTAATAATTATACTCTTAACATTTATCGCAAAGAAATGAAGATTTATTTTTATGCAGGAACTTGTACATGAATGTTCATAGCAATTTTATTTGTAATAATCAAAAACTGTAGAATACCCAAATGCCCTTCATTTGGTGAAAGTTTAAATAATCTGTGGTACAGCCATACTATGAAATACTACTCAGCAGTAATAAAAGAGTGAATTAGTGATACATGTAACAATTTGGTTAAATCTCAAGGACATTATCCTGAGTGAGGAAAAAGTCAATCTTAAATGCTCACATGCTGCATAATTATATTTATGTAACATTCATGAAATAATATAATTATAGGGATGAAGAAGTTTGTGATTTCCAGAAATTAGAAATGGGAAGCAGATTAGTGTGACATAAATGAATAAAATGAGTGAGTCTTGTGATGATGTTAGTTGAGTATCTTGATTGTGGTGGTAGTTATACAAGGCTACACATGAGATAAAACAGTATGGAGCTACACACACAGTGCATGTGTAACTGTTGAAATCTGATTAATCTCTGTGGATTGTAACAATATTAATTTCTTGGTTTTTATATTGTACTATAATTGTATAAGTTGTTAACATTGGGAAAATTGAGGGTGGGGAGAAGGGTACACAGAATTTCCTTTTATATTTCTTTGCAAGGTCCTGTGAATATATAATTATTTCAAAGTAAAAAATAATTGAAGATGATAAATTGGTCTTCAAACTCTTATCAAGGGATAATATGAGGTTATATTTACCTTCTACATAATCTTGCTTATAAAAGAGATTTAAGTTGTCACAAGAATAATTCTATCTGCATATTATTATCTTTATCATGTTCTTAAATTTTTTAAAATGCACTCAAATGCCAAAGAACAAAGGTGAAAAAATTAAGTTTACTTATAACCATATTGCCTTTCTCTATGATTAATTGAGAATATTTTATCATTTTGATTAAATTGATAACCAAGTATTGTTTTTCAGGTACCCATGTAAATATTTCAAAAATGGTACAATTTATATAAAGACACTGGAGACTTTGCCAATGCCTCTGCTGTTTAATATGTTCTTTTATCTGCTGTGAATATGAATTAATTTTTTTATTCTTACCCAAGGACATGCTTGGGTAATTTTAGAGATAGGGTTAGGGACAGAGGAAGATAGGGAGAGAAACATTAATGTGAGAAAATCATGGATTGGTTGCTTCTCATAGGTGCTCTGACCAGGGACTGAACCCAAAACCCAGCCATGTGCCCTGACCAGGAATCAAACCTGTGACCTTTGGTTTGTGGAATGATGCCCAGCCCACTGAGACACACAAGCCAGGGTGAATTTTTAATTTTTAAAAATTATTTGAATTACAGGTTACATGCAATATTATTTTGTATTAGTTTCAGGTGTACAGCATAGTGGTGAGACAATCATATACTTTACAAAGTGTTCCCCTGATACTTCCAGTACCCAACTGAAACTATATGTAGTTATTACAGTATCATTGACTATATTTCCTGTGCTGTACTTGACACGATACAATCAGGGGAAACACTGATCAAACTCATGAAATAGTTTTGTAGTGTTATAATATTATGATGACTGTAATAAATAAACTATAACCTCTCAGTTACATTATCATCAGATTTCTGCTACCTGATGTATTCCTGAAGTCTCTGCTGTAAGATAGTGGCTGCAATTTGTGTCTCCAACAAAAGAAGAGGTTGTTGAGTCTCCTGGATAGAAGCATATCAGGTACTCTTAACTATAATGGTGCATTTCTTAAAGTTGGGGATGGTAAAACAAAAAAGGGATTAGCAAAGAAGAAGCAACAGGGGAGCCTAAATTGGGGCTGTCTTGGCTCTCTGGAAATGTTATAGGAAAGAAATAAGCCTTGGCAGGGATGCTTTAGCTCACTAGAAGTCAAAGAAAAGAGGGCCTTGGGTAAAGGTTCAGGAGTTTTTTACAGGACAGCCTACCACTGCCCATTATTGCTGCTCTGGTTACAAGGCTTGTGGGGTCCCCCAAAGTTTAGGAGTTGCATGTCTGTGGGTAAACAAGTAGGGGAGAAGGCCCTGGCTGGTGTGGCTCAGTGGATTGAGTGCTGGCCTGTGAACTAAAGGGTCACTGGTTCAATTCTCAGTCAGGTCACATGCCTGGGTTGTAAGGGGCTTGGGAGAGGCAGCCATGCATTGATGTATCTCTCCGTCTCTTTCTCCTTCTCTTCCCCTCTCTATAAAGAAATAAATACAATTTCTTCCCCTCCCCTACTCATAAAAAGATGTGTAGGGGAGGGGGAAACAAAAGGCACAGGCTGCTCCCATGAGGCCTAGGGAGAGTGCACTGGGTAGGGAGAGTGCACTGGGTCCTTCATCCTACTTTAAGAGTGGAGAGCTCAGGGGATCCCCAGGGGAGGATCTCAATAGAGTAACTCATCAGCTTTCCAGGTATGTCCTCTCAGGGTTGTTGGGGTCATTATTCAATGCATCTGGTCCCAAGGTCAGCTGTGGTGTCACTTGTCTGCTTTTACCACTTTTCTGGGCCTAGAGCTAACATACAAGTGAGGTCTAGATGTTATGTTCAGGGAGAAAAGGCCAGGGGAGGAGAGGTTACCCTGGGATGAGGTCCTTGACTTGCAAGTTTTGCCCCTAGCCAGGAAGCCGGGCACCTGGGGGTTTTCACCCTAGTGACCATCTGAATTTGACTGTAAATTGCTCAGCCCGTTTGTTCACCTGTCTCAATTTCTCTATTCCACTTGCCAAGGAATTTTCCTAGCTTATTTTCTTGCCTCAGTTTAATTTGCATCTGCATGATTAATTATGTTGAACAATATTTCATGTTTTCATTGGCCATTTGTATGTTTTCTTTGGAGAAATGTCTATTCAGCACTTTTGCCCAATTTTTTTATTTGTAGTTTTATTATTGAGTTGTAAGGATTCTTTATATATTCTAGATTAAGTGCCTCGACATTTACAAGATTCGCAAATATTTTCTCCCATTCTGCAAGTTGCCTTTTACTTTCTTGATGGTATCCTTTGAAATAAAAATTTTTTGTTTTGATGAAGTCCAATGTATTTACTTTTGTCACTGTCACTGGGGTTTTCAGTATCATATGAGAAAGTTTGTTTAACCGAAGGTTAAAAATATTTTCTCCTAGACTTCTGGCCAAGATGGGGGCATAGGTAGACACACTGTACCTCCTTGCACAACCCAAAGAAAGACAACAACAAATTGAAAAACAAAAAAACAACAACCAGACTGACAGAAAATCAAATTGTATGGAAGTCCAACAACCAAGGAGTTAAAGAAGAAACATTCATCCAGACCCATAGGAGGGGCGGAGATAGGCAGCTGGGCAGAGAGGACTCGCAGCAAGCCTGCAGCTAGTGGACTGGATGAGGTGGCGGATTGCAGACTAGGCAGTCCCACATTTGCATGCAGATAAACTGAGAGGAACAATTGGGGAGCAAGACAGAATGTGCAACCCAGGGTTCCAGTGTTTGAAAGTAAAGCCTCAAACCTTTGATTGAAAACACCTGTGGGGGGTTGCGGCCGCAGTGGGAGAAACTCCCAGCCTCAAAGGAGTTCATTGGAGAGACCCACAGGGACCTAGAATGTATACAAGCCAACCCACCCAGGAATCAGCATCAGAAGGGTCCACTTTGCTTGTGTGCAGCGAGGGGAGTGACTGAAAACTGGCAGAAGGCAGAGCAAGTGGCATTATTTCCTCTTGAACCCCCCCTACAGTGTCACAACATAGCAACCAGGGTTGCCTCCCCAACATCTAAGGCTCCGCCCCTTACTATGTAACAGGTGCAGTGCTACAAAAAAAATGCCCAAATGAAAGAACAGATCAAAGCTCTGGAAAAAAATACAACTAAGAGATAGCCAACCTATCAGATGCGCAGTTCAAAACATTAGTAATTAGGATGCTCACACAATTGGTTGAATATGGTCACAAATTAGATGAAAAAATGAAAGCTATGCTAAGTGAAATAAAGGAAAATGTACACGGGGTAACCAACAGTGATGGGAAGGAAACTGGGAATCAAATCAACAGTTTGGAGCAGAAGGAAGAAAGAAACATCCAACCAGAACAGAATGAAGAAACGAGAATTTAAAAAAATGAGGAGAGGCTTAGGAACCTCCAGGATATCTTTAAACATTCCAACATCCAAATTATAGGGGTACCAGAAGGAGAAGAGGAAGAGCAAGAAGTTGAAAACTTCTCTGTAAAATAATGAAGGAGAACTTCCCCAATCTGGCAAAGAAAATGGACTTCTAGGATGTCCAGGAAGTTCAGAGAGTCCCAAAGAAGTTGAACCCAAGGAGGAACACACCAAGGCACATCATAATTACATTACCCAAGATTAAAGATAAGGAGAAAATCTTAAAAGTAGCAAGATGAGAGGAGAGAGTTACCTACAAAAGAGTGTCCATAAGACTATCAGCTGATTTCTCAAAAGAAAACTTGTAGGCAGGAAGGGGCTGGAAAGAAGTATTCCAAGTCATGAAAGGCAAGGACCTACATCCAAGATTTCTCTATTCAGCAAAGCTATCATTTAGAATGGAAGGGAAGATAAAGTGCTTCTCAGGTAAGGTCAAGTTAAAGGAGTTAATCATCACCAAACCCCTATTATATGAAATGTTAAAGGGACTTATCTAAGAAAAAGAAAATAAAAATATGAACAGTAAAATAACAACAAACTCACAGTGATTAACAACCACACCAAAAACAAAAACAAACTAAGCAAACAGCTAGAACAGGAAGAGAACCACAGAAATGGAGATCACATGAAGGGTTATCAACAGGGGAATGAGAGGGCAAGAGGGGGGAAAAGGTACAGAGAATAAGTAGCATAAATGATAGGTATACGATAGACAAGGGAGGTTAAGAATAGTATAGGAAATGTAGAGACCAAAGAACTTATAAGTATGACCCATGGACATGAACTAAAGTGGGGGAATGTGGGTGGGAGGGGGCGTGCAGGGCAGAGGGGAATAAAGCAGGGAATGGGACAACTGCAATAGCATAATCAATAAAATATATTTAAAAATATTTTTTCTCCTAGAATTTTTATAGTTTTAGATTTTACATTTAAGTCTATGATCCATTTTTACTTTTTTGTCTGTAGTATAAAGAGAGGTTCTAAATTAATTTTGGCATTATGTGAATATTCAATCCACACAGAATCATTTGTTGCCAGGAATGTCCTCTTCTTTTGAATGTCTTAAGAGCCTTGGTGAAAAATCACTTGATCATAAACCTATGGGTTTAGTTTTGGACTCCTAATTCTGTTCGATTGACTGACATGCCTGTTCTTATGTAAATAACACATAGTCTGAATGACTGTAGCTTTATTATAACTTTTGAAATAAGGTAGTGTAAATCCTTCAACTTTGTATTAGTTTTCAAATTTATTTTGGCTATTCCAGTAGCTTTGCATTTCCATATAAATGTTTGGATCACCTAGTTAACTTAGGGAAACTTGCAATCTTAACACATTGAGGCTTCCGACCCATTAACATGGAATGTCTCTCCCAATTGTTTAGGTATTTTAAAATTATCTCAGCCCTGGCAAGGGTAACTCATTTGGTTAGAGTGTCATCCCAATATCCCAAAGTTGCAGATTCAACCTCCAGTCAGAGCATGAAAAACAAACAAACAAACAAAAAAAAACAATGAGTGCATAAGGGGAATAATGAATGAATGTTTCTCTCTCCCCCTCCCCCTTCCTCTCTCTCTAAAAATCAATAAATAAAAAAGAAAGAAAGATAGATAGGTAAATAAAATTTATCTTAACATTGGAGGAGACTTGATTTTTGGGTGGTAAACACACAATACAGTATAGAGATGATACATTATAGAACTGTACACTTGAAACCTATCTAATTTTATTAATCAATGTCACCCCAATAAATTCAACAAAAATCTTTAAAAATTATCTTAACAATATTTTGTAGTTTTCAGTATAAAAATTTATATTTTTCTTAAATTTGTTCCTAATTATTTTCTTCTTTTTGATGTTATTAAGAATGTTTTTCTTTTTTAATGTCTTTCTCTCTCTCTTTCTCTCTCTCTGAAATCTTAGGGAGGTCTCACAGGAGGGTTTCAGCAGAATATTCATGAGTTTATAGGTGTGCCCTTCCAGGGTCATGGTCTCCTCTGATTGGGTCAGTGATAGGCCAAAGGTCTTTAGTCATTGCAGTTGGTTCAGGCATCACTCACCTGGTTTTGCTGCTTTTGTGGGCCTGGAGCTGAATTACAAGTAAGGCCTTGATGTTATCTCCAGGGAGGAAAGGGCATTGGGGGCCTTCTGCCCCAGCAACCATCTATTGGCATCTGGCTGTAAATTGCTCAGTTACTGTGTTCAGCTGTCTCAGTTTCCCTATTCCACCTGCTAAGAAATTTTTGTAGCTTTTTACTATACTGTCTCACTGGACATGTGTTAAAATAATGGTCACTAGCTCCAATGGTCTGAGTAGTACTGAAGGTTAGAATTGCTAGTATTATAAGACAATGAAGCCAAAGCTCAAAATCTATAAAGCGATGTGTGTCTTGAAGGTGGGGCATTGAGACAGACACAAATAAAATTTCAGACATATGAGCCATATTTTCTGACCTTCATTTTTGTAAACGATATGTAAAAGCAAGCATGTTAGGAACCAAAGATAGATGAGCTGCCAAAATGCAGAGTATTTGTCATGTTATGAGGAATGACATCTAACTGTACCATTTAAAAAATATCCAGGAGACTTAAAAGCTCACTAAAAATCATTAAATTGTATACTTGAAATCTGTGAATTATATGTAAAATATGCCTCAATAAATTTACTAAAAATACCCAGGAGACTGAGAAGCATATTTTTCAAATATGGATTTTTGAAAACATACAAATGCACAATATAGTCAATTATAGCTATAAGAAAAGGCAATATATTAGGTATTATAGATATTTAACTCAAACAGATCTCATACACAGCTATACTTTAATGATGTTAAAATGCCACTTTAAAATGGATTTACTAATGAAATGTTAGATGCAATTACAACTATAGCTATTTAGGAATAAAAAATTAAACAAATCCATTTTTTCTTTTTCTGAAACATTTACTATCATCCATACTTTCAGAAATTTGCAGTTCATTTAACCAACTCATCAATGACTTTCACCTTGACCACAGATTTATTTGTATGGAAAAACAAAACAGTATTTGCTAAGTATATGCAATATCTTCCACCTAATTAGTACCTCAGGGCAGGTTGTTTATAAACAGAAAACAATAAGGGACATGTTAAATATCCCCAGCAGTACTCTCTGCATACTATCAGGTTTAGAAATAAGGAAAACTCTTTGCATTTTAAGGAACAAATCAGCTAGTCCACAGATTGCCATCTGACCAGAATAACTTGTAATTCATAAAGAATTAATATGATCTACAGCTTCATACACTAGAGAAAAGAATATGGTTCCTTTTAGATTCAATTTAGAAATATGTTTAGAGTGCAACATGGAAATAGATATGATTATTGTTTATTTTCAAAATTAATTTTTAAAAGAATGTTACTAAAAATATTTCACACATGATAAGTACATCCCAACTCTGCACATCCCCCACTTTCCAACAATCACTGCCTACAGACTACCTAGTATCTATTTACTGGGCTCACTATAGAAATCATCCATTAATCAGGGACAATCTGGTTTAAGGCACCTTTAATGGATGGTAGAGTATTGTACAATATGTTTCACATGAAGATGAGGTTGCCATCTGGTGGATTTTCTCTAACTAAACACTAACATTTATAGGTATAAGCAGGACAATCCTTTTCTAGGATTTGCTGCCACTTTTTAGAAAACATAGTTTATGCTAGCATTTCTGTGACCATGTTATGTTTGCACTGAATGTGCGCCTATTTTTTGTAACTGTGAGGAAAAAATACTAAGAAAGGAAGTATTACTGGTACAGAGAGATCTGATCAGATCACTGGGGAAGGTGTAGGGTGGGGCTATAAGAGGAGTTTGCTGAGGCAATGGTAAACAGTCTAGGATGGGATTGGCTGAGAAGCTGAATGCCTCTAGAGCAAAAGGGCTCTGGGGGTCTCTCTGCCTCTCTTTTTCTCAAGAATACCTGGATGATTGTGCTGCAGCTGCCTGCATTTCCCAACAGATGGTATTTTGGATGAGAGGGAATTCCAGGTGCAGCCTAATATTCAGCTGGCCTGGCACAGGGTGTCAGGGTTATTCTTTGGATATTCTAGAGGGGGTGAGTTGTAAGGCAGACACCTACAGTTCTTCCAAGATTGTGTAGCTTTTTAATCTTTTGTTTTAGTTTGTAAACTAACCTTGTACAAATAAGAAATTAAAAGTTAACAGAGAAAATGATAGGAAAACTCATGTGTTAGAGTTTACCTTAATTGATAGGCTTAAGTGACTACTACTTGTGGAAAGCTGTTATTTCAAAACTGTGAAGCTTTTGAATAAAGACTACTTTCCTTTATCACCAAACCTCTCTTCTGGAATTCTGCTGGGAGGGTGGCAGTGGGCAGCAGTACACTAATTCCTGTTTGGTAACAATACTAAAGCTTCAAATTTTTTTTAAACCTTCAGATTTAAAAGGTGATAAATGTGAGATGGAAACAAGATATTCCATGCAAACAATAAACAAACAAGAGCAGGAGCGGTTATACTCATATCAGATAAAATAGACTTTCAGTAAAGTCAGCTAAAATGTAGTATCTAGATAGTGATAAAGGTGTTAGTTCAGAAATAGACAGCAATACAATAACAGCAAAGGACTTACATATGTCACTTGACATTGGATAGATCTTAATAGAAAATTAATATGGAAACAATGGACTTAATACAACAGTACTAGAATACACATTTTAAGTGCACATGGAACATTCTTCAGAAAAGATCATACGTTAAGCCACAAAGCAAGCCTTAACAAATTTAAGAATATTGAAATCATATCATTTATCATGTCTGACCACAAAGGTGTATAAACTAGAAATCAATAACAGGAGGCAAATTGAATAATTAACAAAAATGTGGAAATTAAACAACATATTCCTGAACAACCAATGGTTCAGAGAAGAAATCAAAAGAAATCAGAAAATATCTTGAGAAAAATGAAAACAAAAATGCATCATACCAAAATTTATGAGATTCAGCAAAGCAGTTCTAAGAGTGTATGGTGATAAATACCTACATTAAGAAAAAAGATCTCAAATAAACAACATAACTCTCCACCTTAAGGAATGAGAAAAGAACAAACTAGGCCCCAAGTTAGCAGAAGGAAAAAAGTATGGTAACAAAGATTATTATTTCAGGAATAAATGAAATAAGAGACTAGAAAGACCATATAAAAATCAATGAAACTAAGTGTGTTTTTTTTGAAAATACAAACAGAAGTCACAAAACTTTAGCTAAACTAATCAAGAAAAAAGAGGACTCAAAATGTAATAAATGTGACTTTTTAATTTGGCAAATTCTTGCTAAACAAAATTTGATACATTAATATTAAAAATATCTAGAAGACTTGTGACATCATATATGCTTTGTTTTAAATATTACAGTGACTTCTGGTGCCATGTATTTCTTTACCTAACAGCTTTAAAATGGGGATTCAGGGTCAGATACATGCCCGGTCTATAAATGACTCCATCTCTAACCTACTGTAATACAAAACACATGTTGATTCAGATCTCACTACCCACCTTTTCTAGTTTTTCTCTTCTCTCCTTATTTTCCCTAATAGGACTCTATAAATATAAAGAAATATCCCATGTATTGAAATATGAACTCTATTCCTTAGAAGATGTGGCAGTCGATAGAAAGTGTAGCATTAACCCACAGTTACTTATTCCATTTTTACATAGAGACCAGTTAACTGAACTCTGCCTTATGGTTATTATTAGGCGGCCATCTCAAAACCATATCCTGTATTACTTGTTAATCATGAAGGAGAATAGGTAATAAAGAACATGGAGTTGGATCTGGATTAAAGCCCTATCTTTGCTGTTTTTAAGTTGTTCTCCTTCACTGAACAGTTTTCTGACACTAATTCCTGAGCTATAAAAAAAATGTGGCTCTGGCTGGTGTGGCTCAGTGGACTGAGTGCTGGCCCACAGATCAAAGGGTCACCAGTTCAATTCCCAGTCAGGGCATATGTCTGGGTTTTGGACCAGGTCCCCATGGGGGGTATGTGAGAGGCAACCACACATTGATGTTTCTTCCCTTGTCTCGCTCCCTTCCCCTCTCTCTAAAAATAAATAAAATATTTTAAAAAATTAAAAATTTAAATGGGGAAAACGACACTGTGGAGATGGTACTTGGATGTTGTAGGGATGAAAGCACTTACCAAACAGTACATTTTTTAATACATCTCAGTTAAATATGAGAAGT
Source organism: Artibeus jamaicensis (assembly GCF_021234435.1). NCBI lineage: Eukaryota > Metazoa > Chordata > Mammalia > Chiroptera > Phyllostomidae > Artibeus > Artibeus jamaicensis. The sequence continues at coordinate 13,272,226 of NW_026522045.1, forward strand.
TTCTTTTAGAAAAGTATGTACTTTGCTGATGGGGACCCTGGCTGGCAGGATCTGTGTTGTGGTCGTGAGAGACAAATTCATCTGGATGACAAAATTCCTGTGGAGAAAAAGGGATGGCATGGTTGCTCTCTAAGTGAGAGAGAGGGCCCCGACCCCTGCTTGGACAGGCTTTTATTGCTTTTCTGGGTACATTGCATTGAGGATGGTCCTCATTTACTATGCACAGGTTTGCTGTAGGTGATTACCTTTTACAGGTAACAAAGGAAAGAATGTTTCTAATTACTTCAAAAATAAGGATGTTACCGATCTAGGGGAAAAGTGGTTGAACTGGTAACACTCCATACTTGGGAGAATTAGCACAGACTTCAGGAAGTTACTTTAGAGATAGATATGCAGTAAGCAGTTTCTGCTTCAATCCAGGGTGAGGGAGTTTTAGCAAAAGCAAGTCTCATAGCAGTGTAGGTATAATGTAGGCCTGATTCTCCACAGGAAAACCTCTCCATGGGTCTGGCTCCTGTGTGCCAGATCTTGCTTCCCACTGGCCTTTCTGAGTGGGGACTAAGCTACATTCCCACACCACTCTGAATGGCTCCCTACACTTTGCTGCCTTTGTATAGTCATCATGTTAATCTATACCTCTTTTTCTGAAAAAGAAACAAAACAAAACAAGACAAAACCCCGGAGCCCTATCTACTTTCCTGCTCTGAAGATTTTTTTTAAAGACTTTATTTATCTTTAGAGAGGAAGGGAAGGAGAAAGGGAGAGAAATATCAATGTATGGTTGCCTCTCATGTGTCCCCTGCTGGGAACTGGCCTGCAACTCAGGCATGTGCCCTGACTGGGAATTGAACTGCGATCCTCTGGTTCACATGCTCTGAAAATTTTAATCAATGCTACCATGTCTGCATAAAGTAACCTACATCAAAGCTAGTCTAAAAGTTAATCAGGAAACAAATGCATAAAAATATCAATATAAATTTAATATAAATATTAATACAAATGTAGTGACTACCCTGAGGGATACCACATCACAACTGCAAATGTGATATGTGAATGGGTATTTATGACTTGGGATAAACTTTCCTTGATAGTAAGATGGTGCAAATAGTTTTGTATGCAGAAGTGAGAACAATGAGCTCTGAAAAACAGTGAGATGACCAGAATAGACTCTGGTGATGATGCAGATACCAATGTTGAAAATGCATGTAAAGTACTAAACTTATTTTAAGAAATATGAGGGGAAAAAAGCACTACAGCTTAATTAATATATTTATATAATATAGCTTTAGTTTTTTTTTTATTAAGTTGAAAATTTAAATGCCATTTGCATATATTTGATTTATTCATCTATATCCCTAAAAGTTGTATAATCAAATTGACAAGAAAATTTTGTTAATATCTTCTTTTTGAGGTCTCCTTATACCTGAGGATATGTAACACACACTGATGACTACAAAATCTATATTTCTAGCCTAACCCCTTTTCTTTTTTTTTCCAAATTATAAGACAAATTTTATTTAGAAGGCTGCAAAGGTAGTAGAGTTGGCCAGATGGGCTATATTGGCTCATGAAACAAGTTATAGAAGCAAAAGAAGGGTACTTGGAGCTTAGGAGAGAGAAAGGCAAAAATAATGAATGTGTCTAGGGGAAAAGAGGGGGAGTGAACTCTTGAACTCTAGAGTCTCAGGGAGCTAAATATATCCTAGACATCTCCACTAATATGTTCCACAAGAAAAATGGAAGAGTCAAATGGTTAAGAGTGCAGACTAGTGGTTAAACAGACTAGGTTCAACTCCTGACTCCATCATTCACCAACTATGTACCACTGGACAAATTTCTTAGTTTCTCTGAGCCTTGGTTTCTTCATCTGTAAAATGGTGATAAAAATAATATTGACCTGATAGGACTATTGTAAAAATTAAGTGAAATATATACCTAGTGCCCTTGGCTAAATGGAATCTAATAAATAATCAACGAGTTATATATACTCCATTAAAAGAAACACATATGCATATATCTCTTTCAAGCCAGTAAGTTTTTTCCCTAATGTGCCATGGCTGGCAGCTTTTTCTAGACTTGCTGCACTTGAACTGTTTCTTTCTTTTAAAATTTATTTAATTATTGTTCAGGTACAGTTTTCTGTTTTTTACTCCCATCCCACCCCCCCCCAGTGCTCCCCACTTCCCTCCCATTTCCACCCCCCTTAGTTGTTGTCCATGTGTCCTTTATACTAGTTCCTGTATATCCTTCCCCTTTTTCCCCTGAAATTCTCCTCCCCTCCTCTCTCCCCTCTGGTCACTGTCCCCTTGTTCTCTATTTCAGTGTCTTTGTTTTTATTTTGCTAGCTTGTTTGTTTTGTTGTTTAGCTTCCTGTTAAAGGTGAGATCATACGGTATTTGTCTTTCAACACCTGACTTATTTCACTCAGCATAATGCTTTCCAGTTCCATCCATGTTGTTGCAAAAGGTAGTAGCTCCTTCTTTTTTTCTGCTGCATAGAATTCCATTGTGTATATGTACCATAATGTTTTGATCCATTTATTTACTGACGGGCACCTAGGTTAAACTGGTCTTAATGATGTTTTGCAGCTGTTGTCAGAGGTTAGCATGTATGAATTATATACAAAGAAATACATATATTTGAAATGTTAACTACAAAATTAATTTTATTATAAAATCATAGGCATGTAATTCTGTATCATAAAAATATCACACATAAGCACATCATATGAGATTTTAGGTGAAATGTTCAAATTAAAACTATACATTATTGTAGCCATATTTTTACCATACCAACTATACTTAAGCAGGCCTTAACTTCTGCCAAACCCTGTATATCTAGAACAGCAGTACTTTAGAAGGGTAGGTATGGGAGAGGGAAGGAAATAAGAACATTATGAATCTTTGGTGGTATTTTCCCCTTCCCTCCTCCTTACTCATTTGCCCTTCTTTTTTCACTGTTTAAATTTGTCAAATAATCACTAACCACTTACTATGAAATAAATCCTGAAAAGTGTTTTTCATAGTTACTGATGCATAGCAAACACTCAGTAAAGGCTAATAATTGTTAGCAATTATTATTGAGGTGTGCGACCCCATTTTGGCCTTACTTTAACCTCTTTTCCCAAATTTACATATAGGCAGGGTGTGTTGTGCAGGGCTGGAATAGAGGAGGAGTATACAGAGTCTTTTGAAAAATATTTAAGGTCTGTCTGAATCATTTTTACAAAATAGTATATTGAATCTACCCATTTCACAAAATCTACAACATTAAACTCCCTGCTCCATCCTTCCAGTCAGGAACCTTTCCAACTTGTCACTGAATGGCACACTTCTTTAAGGTTCCTTAATGAAGGCAATTAATATCTACAGGCATTTTTCATAAAAATGCATTCTATATCCAAAAGACACTAGATAAGCCCATACATCTTATGTTTATATATCAACCTAAAGTAGCTATAATTTTAAGTATTTGAAAATTTATATGTCAATTTTTTGTAGCAACAGACCTTTTCCTTTGCCATGGTATAGGAATGATCGTATTTATGGCTTACATATTATACGATTATTAATATGTTTACCTGAGATAGATTTTTACTTTCTTGCTGCAAAGTATGCTTATTTTCTCACTTTTAGTGTTATTAGCTTTGGACTGCATTATTTCCCAATATGGAGTGTGTTATAAGACTTTCAGTTAAACAAGGCAGATTAGACACATGCATTTATCACTGCTGCCTCCTGAAGATCCACTAAAATGACAGCAGATTTTTTAAAAGGCATAAATAGAGAAGTAAAATGGAAATAGGAGAGTGAGGCAGGATAGTAAGAAGCTAGTACAATTCCTAGGCAGGTGGAATGGGGAAACTGAGACTTGAAAATCAAACAAGGCCAAACTGTTTGAGCCACTTGCTGCCAGCTGGTGAATTGCAAGACCTTCTCTCCTCTAACCAAGCACACTTGAGAATGAATGGTTTGTACCTCTCCTCCCTAGCCAAAGAACACATAGCTTAAATCTCCCTGGCCAGAGAAATAAAGAACAAAGACCTGAATAATGTCATCTGTACCAAGGGCAAATGAAGTCAAGGAAACAAATAATAAAAATCCCATTAAAATCTGGACAGACCTGAGATAAAAGTAAAACAACATAGCAGACCAAAGAATATCCCCAAACCCCCATGCAGTTATTTTGACACATCAGTATATCAAAACTGTAACTAGAAAACTAAGGAATGTTCTGCTAAACCCCCCAAAATCTCACACACAAAAAGAAGATGAAAAGTCCTCAGAACAAAGACACAGTGCAGGCTCACAGTAGAGCATGCCCATGACCCTTCCCAGATGTGAACTTTTAACTTCCTAAATTCTAAGGTTTCCAAGGAGACTTGCAACCAGGGCACTAGCGTGCTTACACTGCACACTACTGGCCTTACCCCCAATCTTGTCTCCTGGGCCCCCTTTCTCTGACTTCTAGGTGAGCTAACAGCAGCCCCACCTTGGCTCACTGTTTTCCTAAAAGTTTTATAGGGAGCCAATGCAGCTCTGGCTAGGCTTTCTGTTGTTATTTCTTCTACCCTAAGTCCTTCCTTTGTTTCACTGTCCCTAGCCTTAATAAATGCATTCTCAAAATCACCTGGACTCATGTTGTAAAATTTTTCCTACATGAAGTCAAGAGCCCACAAACTACAGGCTGGTCTGAGGCAGACCTGTTCTTGGTAGGTGTCTGTCTGGTAACAAGAAGAGACAACTGCAGACAACTGAAGTAGAAAAATTTTGGCAGTTGGAAAGCAATGGATGAGGTGAACACTAAGTTAACTTAAATTGGAGAAAGCTAAAAGCTAAGGCTGGTGGTGATAAATTTAGCTATAGGATGAAGGGAGGGGTAAAAGAGGATTGTTGGAAAGTACATGTAAGAAGCCCTGTCTGGTGTGAATCAGTGGATTAAGTGCCCACCTGGGAACCAAAGCATTGCTGCTTCAATTTCTAGTCAGGGCACATGTCTGGGTTGTGGGCCAGGTCCCCAGTAGGGGGCACGTGAGAGGCAACCACACGTTGATGTTTCTCTCCCTCTCTTTCTCCCTCCCCTCCCCTCTGTTTAAAAATAAATAAAAATCTTTTTTAAAAAGAAAAATATAAGAAACCAACAGTGAAGGGAAGGAAACTGGGATTCAAATCAATGATTTGAAACCAAAGGTAGGAATAAACATTCAACTGAAACAGAAAGAAGAAATGAGAATTCAAAAAAATGAGGAGAGGCTTAGGAACTTCAGGGACAACTTTAAACATTCCAATATCCAAATCATAGGAGTTCCAGAAAGAGAACAGGAAGAGCAAGAAATTGAGAACTTATTTGAAAAAATAACAAAACAAAACTTCCCCAATCTTGTGAAGGAAATAGGCATACAAGTCCAGGAAGCTCAGAGAGTACCAAACAAGTTGGACCCAAAGAGGAACACATAAAGGCAAATCATAATTAAGTTACTCAATATTAAAGATAAGGAGAGAATCTTTTTAAAAAATATTTTATTTATTTATTTTTAGAGAGAGGGGAAGGGAAGGAGAAAGAGTGGTAGAGAAACATCAATGTGTGCTTGCCTCTCATGTGTCCCCCACTGGGGACCTCGCTTGCAACCCAGGCATGTGCCCTGACTGGAAACTGAACTGGTGACCCTTTGCTTCACAGGCCCGTGCTTAATCCACTGAGCTACACTAATCAGGGCAGGAGAGAATCTTAAAAGCAGCAAGAGAAAACTACAAAGGAGTTCCCATAAGACTGTCAGATGATTCCTCAAAAAAAACTTTACAGGCAAGAAGGGGCTGGAAAGAAGTATTCCAAGTCATGAAAGGCAAGGACCTACATCCAAAATGACTCTATCCAGCAAAGCCATAATTTAGAATGGAAGGGTGGATACAGTGCTTCCCAGATAATGTCAAGTTAAAGGAGTTCATTATCATCAAGCCCTTATTACATGAAATGTTAAAGGGACTTACCTGAGAAAAAAAAGATCGAAACTATGAACAGTAAGATGACAACAAATTCACAACTATCAACCACTGAATCTAAAGAAAGAAAAACTAAGCAAACAACTAGAGCAGGAACAGAATCACAGAAATGGAGATCACAGGGAAGATTATCAATGGGGATGAGGAGGGGGGAGAATGGGGGAAAAGGTACAGAAATAAGAAGCATAAATTGTAGGTACAAAATAGACAGGGGGAAGTTAAGAATAGTATAGGAAACAGAGAAGCCAAAGAACTTATATGTACAGCCCATGGACATGAACTAAGAGGGAGGAATGCTGGAGGATATGGGTGTACTTACTGAAAATAAAAATAAATAAAATAAAACAATCCCTTTAACAATTGCATTAAAAATATTCAGGAATAAATTTAACCAAAGCAGTAAAAAGTTTGTATTTGAATAATTATAAGGAATTGAGGAAAGAAATTAAAAAATATACAAATAAATATAGGCATATACCCTGTCCATGGATATGAAAAACTAACATTGCTAAAAAATTCATGCTATGTAAAGCAATATACAGATTCAAATGCCTATTAAAATACCAGTGGTATTTTCACTGAATTAGAATAAATAATCCTAAAGTCTATATGTAACAACAAAAGACCTCGACTAGCCACAGTAATCTTGAGAAAGAAGAACAATGTTGAAGGTATCACATTACCTGATAGCAAACTATGCTACAAGGTCACGGTAATCAAAACAGTATGGTGCTGGCATAAAAATAGACACAGATCAATGGACTGAATAAAGAGCCCAGAAATAAATGCATGCCTTTATGGTCAGATAATCTATGACAAAGGAGGCAATAATATACAATGGGGTAAAAACAATCTATTCAATCAATGGTGTTGGGGAAATTTAGACAGTTATGAAAAAAATTAAAACCAGACCACTGTTTATTCCATATAAAAGAATAATCTCAAATGGTTTAAAAACTGAAATGTTAGACCTAAAACCAGAAAACACCTAGAAGAAAATATAGGCAATAATGTCTTTGACATTGCTCTTAGTAATATTTTTCTGATTTACCCCCTTGGGCAACAAAAGAAAAAAATGAACAAATGGAGCTATATCAAATTAAAATATCTCTTTGGGGGACCTTCCTGAAATAATATTTCATTTTTTTCCTTTAAAGCCACAGAAAATCTGCACATAGATGAGGTGCAGAATAACTCTCATAATAAAAATACCCCTGTCCACATTGCCAATATCTCCATCAGATTCCATGGTGAGTATATGGTACATCACATTCTATTCCAGAGATGCGTTTTCTTGTGAGTCTGTAAGGTTATGATCAATTCTTTCTGGAAATATTAGTTTCTTACAAACTGCTTCCTTGATTGGTGAATACTGTGATACTTCATTAGGTTCTGTGAAGAGGGAAGGTGAAATATGCATTAAATTAGCACTTTTGCTCTCTTATGACATATATTCCCATAATGTGTAGGTCTTGTCAGCCTCGTGGTAAAGTCTTCTATTATTTATTCTGATAAGCACTGCATCAATTCTCAAAAAAAAAAAAATCCCAAAACTGCAACAGCAGGAAAAATCTGGAAGACATTAGTCTAATTTTCACACTTATGCTTGAAACTCCAAGATCATGAAGTTTATCCTCAAATAAGAGAATTTTATCAAAAAACTTAATCTGTTCTCTGGCTTTTAATTTCTCTGTATCTAATACATGACTTGCTGTAGGTCCAATCTTTAACTTAAGCGATTCTCCAAATAATGTTCCTTTATAACCTGTTATATAGGTCTAATCGTATGGTTTAATAATGTCCTTGCTGTGTTTACCCTTTGTCCTGATTTCCTGCCACTCTTCTGCACAGACTACTTCAAGCATTTTGGGGGTATTTTTTTACACAGCTTAGAACATCTTTGGGAATCCCAAAGGTAGAACCATGCTGGGTTCTTAAAATGTTGTCTCTAAACATTTTGGGGAGAGATGGTATATGAAATTTATTAGCTAACTTCTATACCTCCACTGACTTCATGATGTTGGTTTTAAGCATCCTCAGCTTCCAGATTGAAGTAGGAGTCCTGTGGCTGCTCTGGAAGCCATGGATCATCAAGGCCAAGGGGGAGCCATGTGGGCCATGTGCATCAGGCTGCTGTGGTGGCACACCAGGGACAACTGTTCCCCTGCCCTGCTGTAGCCCACCCTTTAAAGTGCCTGCCCACCTGCCCAGCTTCTTTGAACTAAAAAGATTTTTTTACTCCAAAGAAAATCATCAACAAAATGAAGACAACCTACTGAATAAGAGAAAATGTATTATTTGCTAATGATACATCTGATAAAGGGTTAATATCCAAAATTTATTTTTTAAAAAGCTCAACACCAAAAAAACCCAAATAATCCAATTTAAAAAATGAGCAGAGGACCTAGACATTTCTCCAGAGGACACAGATGACCAACGGACATATGAAAATATGCTCAACATCATTAATCATCACAGAGAAGCCAAATAAAACCACAGTGAGCCCTGATCCATATGGCTCAATTGGTTGGGCATTGTTTGATTCCCAGTAAGGGCACATGCCTGTGTTGTGCGTTTGGTCACCAGTTGGGCATTTATAAAAGGCAAAGAGTCAAAGTTTCTCTCTCACAGTGATGTTTCTCTTCTTTTCTACCCCCTTCCTCTCTAAATCAATCAATCAATCAATCAATAAATAAATAAATAAAATCTTTTAAAGGAAGTATAATGAGATATCACCTCACACCTGTCAGAATGGCTATAATCAAATAACCAACAAACAGCAAGTACTGGCAAGTATGCAGAGAATCTGGAACCTTTACACTCTGTTGGTGGGAATGCAGACTGATGCAGCCACTCCGGAAAACAGTATAGTTTACTGAAAAAATTAAAAATGGAGTGCCTATGACCCAGCAATTCCACTACTGGATATATATCTGAAGAAATCTGAAACACTAATTTAAAAAGATATATGCATCCATATGCTTATTGCAGCATTATTTACAATGGCCAATATATGGAAGCCACTCAAGTGCCCATCAATAGACAGTAGATAAAAAATTGGTGGTACATATATACAATGGAATACTAGTTGGCCATAAAAAAGAGTGAGATTTTACCATTTGCAACAACACGATGGAATCTAATGGGTATTATGCTAAGTATAATAAATCAGACAGAGAAAGAGAAATATTGGGTTGGCCAAAAGTTCATTTGTTTTTTTTCCATGATGGCTCTAATAGCACTTAGTTGTCTTCAACTTCATTAGAAACACTTTTGTTAGATTGTATTAAAAAACATCAAAATTGGTGAATTTTTGTGTAGCCATTTTAATATTGAAGATGGAAGAAAATATGCAATATTTTCAGTACATTATGCTTTATTATCTCAAAAAAGGTTAAAAAGTAACTGAAATGCAAAGAAAGATTTTTGCAGTGAAGGTGCTGTAACTGATGGAACATGTAAAAAGTGGTTTGCAAAGTTTTGTGCTGGAGATTTCTTACTGGACAATGCTGCACAGTTGGGTAGACCAGTTGAAGTTGATAACGATAAAATCGAGACATTAATTGAGAGCAATTAATAACACAGAAGATAGCCAACATACTAAAAATATCCCAATAAATAAAGTTATTAATGAAAATGAAAAAGGTGTCTTTTATTTTATGGAAAAAAACCATATAGACTTTATGGCAAACCCAATACCATAGACTTTCACTTATATGAGAAATTTAAAGAACATAATAAACCAACAAAACAAAACAGAAACAGACTCATAGATACAAAGAACAAACTGAGGGTTCCTAGGCAGGAAAGAGGTTGGGGTGGGGCTGGGTGAAAAATGTGAAGGAATTGAAAAGTACCCATTAGTAGTTACAAAATATTCACAGGGATATAAAGTACAGCATAGGAAATATAGTCGGTAATAACTATGTATGGTGCCATATTCATTATGTATGAATACTAGAATTATGAGGAGTATCACTTCATAATTTATGTAATTATCTATCCACTATGGTTTCACATCCAAAGTAGTACTGAATATGAACTGTAATTGAAAAATTAAAAAGGATATAAAAAACTTCTGATAATTAAAAAACATTTAAAAAATAAATCTAAACAGAATAGTTAGGTTTAAGGCTTCTATACTGTGTATATAAAAGAATAAGAATCAGAGGACTTCCACCAAGATGGAGGCGTAGGTGGAAGCACTGCACCTTCTCACACAACCAAGTTTACAAACAACAAAGTTTTAGCAACAAAAACGCAGCCAAACCACAGAAAATTGAACTATACAGAAGTCTGACAACAACGAACCCTTCAGCCAAATTGGTAAGAGAGGCAGAGCCAGCAGCAGAGCAGGGTTGGGCAGGAAAGATCCACTGGACTGACCAGGGAGCGCAAACCAGGCACACCAGCAGCCGTGGGCAGATCCCAGGTGTGGAGAAGTGGGCGGACCCACTGAGGGCTGACCATGGTCACACATTCGCGTGCAGATAGACCAGTGAGGGAGTGAGTGGTGAGAGAGACCATGCAGGCCCCAGTGGCAGGAAGTGGCAGAGGGGACCGCCATTGTCCCTCTCTGACTCCGCCCCCACATACAGTGTCACAAACCAGTGACCTGGGTGGCCCCGCCCTGGTGAACACCTAAGGCTCTGCTCATCATATGTACCTGGCACAAACAGATCAAAACATGGCTCAAGAACAACTCAGAGCCCCAGAGCCAATAAATCTAAGCGATGAAGAAATAGCCAAACTTTCAGATGCATAGTTCAAAACACTGGTGATCAGGATCCTCACAGAACTGGTTGATTTTAGTCACAAATTAGAGGCACATCATCATTATATTAGCCAAGATTCAAATGAAGGAGAGAATTCTTGAAGCAGCAAGAGATACGGGGACAGTCACCTACAAAGGAGTTCCCATCAGACTTTCAGCAGATTTCTCAAAAGAGACCTTACAGGCAAGAAGGGGCTGGAAAGAGGTATTCCAAGTCATGAAATCCAAAGACCTACAACCAAGACTGCTCTATCCAGCAAAGCTTTCATTTAGAATGGAAGGGCAGATAAAGTGCTTCTCAGATAAGATCAAATTCAAGGAGTTTGTCATCACCAAGCCCTTATTATATGAAATGTTAAAGGGACTTATCTAAGAAAAAGAAGATAAAAAAGATGAACAGTGAAAGGACAGCAAACTCACAGTTATTAACAACCACACCTAAAACAAAAGCAAACTAAGAGGACGGCTAGATCAGGAGCAGAACCATAGAAATGAAGATCACATGGAGGGTTAGCAACTGGGGAGTGGGAGGAGAAGGGGGGAGAAGGTACAGAAAATAAGTAGCATAGACGGAGGTAGAAAATAGATAGGGGGGATGGCAAGAATAGTATGGGAAATATAGAATCTAAAGAACTTGAGACACATGGTCATAAACTAAATGGGGGCAATGGTGGGGGAGGGGGTGTGCAGGGTGGAGGGGAATAAAGGGGGGAATAAAGGTGGGAATAGAACAACTGTAATGGCATAATCAATAAAATATATTTAAAAAAAGAATAAGAATCATTTCTGGTATATCATTATTTAAAATTATGTTGTTCTTTCTTTAAAAGATTTTATTTATATTTAGAGAGAGGGTAATAGAGGGAGAAAGAGAAGGAGAGAAACATCAATGTGTGGTTGCCTCTTGTGTGCCCTCCAGGGGCACCTGGCCCACAACCCAGGCATGTGCCATCTGGGAATCGAAATGGTGACCCTTTGATCTGCAGGCTGGCGCTCAGTCCACTGAGCCACACCAGCCAAGGGAAAAAATTATATTGCTCTTAATGGTTTATATTATGACACAGGTGTCAGTATTGTAGGCTCATCATTAAAGGATAGCTCAGCATAGTATAGGAGAGCTCTGCTATTATTATTAGTTATTATAATCTTGGGACTGGGGAAATCACAATCTTACTCGAACCTCTGTTTCTTGTTCCTAAAATAAAAAGAATGGATTTCATGGTTTCTGAATTCTAAAAGTCCACAAAACATTGATCAACCTATGGAAAACAAGTAATCTACTGTTGGGATAGGAAAGAAAATATGTTTTCTCTTTTTTTATTTCCCACAGGGCTTAGTCAGTACCTAATAATTTAACTCTTTTTAGTTCAATAAACATTTGTTGAGTATTGGCTAGGTTTCGGAGACAGCACTAAAGGCTGGGAATTCACAGATGGCTTAGATATGGTCTCCCCCTTTTAGGATTTTATAGTGCAGAGGAGGAAAGAAGTATATAGGTTATTTAAACATTAAGAATTATGACAGAGTTAGGCAAAGAGTAGTATTTGCACATAATGTGCATACTTTTTGAGGCTCAGAGAAAGGCTTCCTTTGGGAAATTCCACATCTGCTGAATCTTGAAGGATTATTTACCTATATTTATGAGAAGTCAAGAGAAATAGCAACAGCAGAAACAAAAAGTATAAAATTGATATGAATAAATTAATATTATACATTCATTACAATTTCCTTCTGAATATTGAAAAAATGAAACAGACCTTCAGGTATAAAAAAAACAGGATGAAACCACTCTTTTCATAAAGTTAACTCATGCTATTTTATGTTTCGTATTTCCTTTAGTTTCTCAGCAGTAAATAGCTTCATATTTATCTGGGCCAATATGTATATTTCTTCTAAAATGCACGTTAGAAATCCTTGGTTTCATGTGAAAAACTAAAATATTTTGAAAGGGGAGAAAAAAGAATAAAAGGATTACTGGGTATCTTATGGAAGGCCATCCTCCTGGTTATCTGATTCTCTATTAGTCTGCCTCTTTCATTGGATTAAAAAAAAACCCCTGGAAATATTGCCTTAGTCCACTGATACCATCTGAAAGATATGTAAGTGATATTAACTCAGGTGCCTGAACACCAAAGTATATTCTTTCAAGTAGCAATCAGGTGAAGGCCTTTTTTCTTCTTTAAAAAATTGTTGTTCAAGCACAGCTGTCTGCATTTACCCCACCCACTCCCCCACCCTGACACCAGCCATCCCCACTTCCCTCTTCTGATTTTACCCACTCTTGGTTTTGTCCATGTGTCTTTTATAGTATTTCCTGAAAACACTCCCTCCCTTTCTCTGCATTATTCCCTCTCACCTCTCCTCTGGTTACTGTCAGATTGTTCTTAACTTCAATGTCTCCAGTTATATTTTGCTTGCTTGTTTTGTTAATTAGGTTCCAGTTAAAGGTTAGATCATATGGTATTTATCTTTCTCATGAGACTCTGAGATTGCTCTTCTTTGTTGAAAATTAAAACTCTGTCTTGCAGTTTATGGTAGGACCTTCAAGTAAGCTTAGAGTAACATGAGAACTTTAAGAAATTTATTGGCTGTGTTTAAGTTATGCCAATTCTATCATAATAGAAAGGGGTGAAATTCTGTATTGGAGTCCAGTACACAGGCATACATCAGAGACATGGTAGGCCTCATTTCAGACCACAATAATACAGCAAGTATCACAACAAAGCTGGTTATCATCTTTTGGTTACGAATTGTCTTGCCTTCCATTTGTGAAAAAATGCAACACCTGTGGAGCACAACAAAATGAGATATGCCTGTCTGCATAACTACTGGGTTGACCAAAAAGTCCATTTAGTTTTTTTTCTACAAAATAAAAGATACAGTTTTTTCATTTTCACCAATAAGTTTACTGATTTGAATATTTTTAGTATGTCGGCTATATCCTGCTATTGGCTTCTAGCAGGTAGAGGCCAGGGTTGCTGCTAAATATCATTCAATGCATAAGACAAGCCCACAGCAATGAAATATTTGGCCAAACTGTTTATAGTACCAAGAAACTTTGCAAACCACTTTTGACACTTTCCATCAGTCACAGCACCTTCTCTATATACTGCACACATCTTGTGTGTGTGTGTTTCAGTTGCATTTTTACCTTTTTTGAAATAATAAAGCATAACATACCTTTATGTTGGGTATTTTCTTCCATCTTCAATATTAAAAAGGCTGCACAAAAATTCACCGACTTTGATAATTTTTTAAATGAACTCTGATATGACAGCTGTCACAATACAATCTAAAAGATTGTTTCAAATGAAGTTGAAGACAACTAAACACTACTATAGCCATTGTGAGGATAAAACTAAACAGACTTTTTGGTCAACCCAATATTTCATAAGAGTTTTGATGAGGTTTACCTATGAAGGTAAAACAATTATGGACACATAGGGCATCACGAATTGCTAGGGACTTCCCATAAAGCATACAATTACTGAAATGCTCATATTAATAATATTTTACCCCCAAATTTATTTACAGAAGGCTGAGTGTCCCTTCTGATCTGACAACTCTTCCCAATCAACTTCACAATAGTAATGCATTAAACAAACCTAATTATTTCCAATATCTGTTCTTATAAGGTGACAGAGCAAATCTTTGTGATTCCAAAGGCCCTCTGAAAAATCTTAGTTGTTTTATGTATAAAAGTTTGAGTTTTAGGTATAAAATACATCATGATTTTTTTTAGTTCTAAATTTAGGAACTTATCTGGGGAAGGCAAAATTAAGAATTGTCAGAGGAGATCTGTGTACTTGACTAGATAGGAACCTGAATGACTGAGAAACAATACTTCCATACCTATTTACTCAAAGTACAAATAGAGCATTTGAAAAGGACAGATGTTAACGCTGTTGTAACTTAAGAGCCTATGTTCTAAGGGTTTTTTTCACTCAAATAATCATAGACATAATAAAGGAAACAAATCAAATAAAATTATTCTTGTAAGACACAAGAAACTCTGCTATCTAGGCAGATTACATAAGGTAAAGAATAACCATTCTATTGTAGGTAGAAGCATTACTTACTAAATAAAGGAAGCAAGACTATGTAAACTGAGATAGTACTGTAAACATTTTAATATACAGTAGTGGGCAAATGTAGGTTTACAGTTATACAAATAAATAATACAATGATTAATAATAATGCAAGAATAAACTCTGTGATTTGTGTACTCACAACTGTAAACCTATTTTACCCATCCCTGTATTTCATAGCTTCTTTTCAGACTCAGATGTTGTAAACCAAGACAAAGAAAATTCACTTCCTCAGTGTTTTCTTTTTTATAGTCTCTCATAACCCTTTAGATTTTTGGTGGGGTCAAAATGATTTTCATAATAGTACTAAGATATTATCTGTCTTTGGACTCTCATATTCTCCTGAGTATACAGTCAAGGTTTCCAGATGCTATATGATATGTGATAATGCAATGGATTGAATGAGAAGATACAAAGATCCAGCTTACTTCTGTTAGTCCACATAGTCAAAGAGATTTGAAGAAATGTGAAATAACCTATTTTCTTTATGATTTTTTTGTTTTAAAATAATTTTTTGTTACAAAATAAGTTATTTATGTTAACATGTAATGTGCTTACCATTGCTACTTTCCAATGAAACAATAAATATTTTAAAATTTTCTCATTTTTAATCTCTAATATGGTAAATATCAACAGTTATAACTCACATTATCATTCATACACAAAATCTCCTTGAGGTTATCAATTTTTAGGAGTATAAAGGGGTCTGGAAACCAAATAGCTGTTTGAAGAAAAAAAACTATTACTTTTGCTTGGAAAACAAAAGCATACATTGTTGTAATTCTCTGTCATTGCTATTATTCCTTAAAGAATCTCAAGTCCTGGCTGAGTGGCCCAGTTGGAGCATCATCCCATATATCAGAGGTTGTGGGTTTGATTACCAGTCAGGACACATACCTAGGTTGTAGGTTTGATCCCCATTGGGGGTGCATATGGGAGGTGACTGATTGATGTTTCTCTCTCACATTGATGTTTCTCCCCCCTTCCTCTCTCTCTAAAATTAGTAACGATATTATCGGGTGAGGATTAAATAAATACATAAGTAAATAAAATCTCAACCATCCATGTTAATTAAAATTTTGAACCAAAGTAACTAACTTCTAATTTAAAGAGAAAGGCACAGGGTGGATGAATTAGAACTGTCTGGCACATACAAGCACTTTAACAGACTAGCAGAATTTAAGACCCGACAAAATTTTCTACAGTTACACAAATCCTTTTATAACTTCCTAAAGTGGCAAAAATAAACACACTCATTACACAACTTCAAGATACAGCTTCTCTATAGCATTTCAAATAAGAAGCAAATGTATGTAAACCTAAAATTATATTTATGATTTTATTTATTTATTTTCAGAGAGAGGCGAAGGGAGGGAGAAAGAGACAAACATCAATGAGCAAGAGAAACATGGATTGGTTCCCTCTCACATGTTCCCAATGGGGGACCTGCCCCACAACCCAGGCATGTGCCCCGACTGGGAATTGAACCAGTAACCTTCCGGTTCACATGCTGGTGTTCAATCCACTGTGCCACACCAGCCAAAGCAATTATGTTTAGTTGAAACCAAGGTCTCAATGTTCTATTTTACTTAAAAAGTATCTAGCTATGTAATCAGTATACCTTAATTAACTCAATTTCATGTCAGTCCATGATTTTAAGTTGCTTAAAGATCTTGGAAATCACTTTCAAGTTAGCATAGTACAAAGCATTGTTGCTGTTGAAATAGTTTGTCGGAATTCAATGTAGTTGAAAACAAATGCCATCAAGATATGTCCAAACCTGTAGAGGATTTTTATGAATTTATTTGAGTGAAACTGATGACAATTGCTGGGAAACAAAATCTCGGCATTCACAAAATGCTTGGAAGAATGGCGGTTTGGAAGCTTATTTTATACATTACAATTAAAGGAGGAGATATAAGGGAGGAGTTACATGAAATTCATTGGTGGTAGATTAGGGAGGCAGGAGATAGCAAAACTGCAAAATCTCTGAGATTGGAAAAAGAGTAAGCTGAAGAGACACATACTTCTTTTACATCGGTGGGTAGAGGGTAGTTAACAATCAGCATTTAAAGCACATAGAGATAGTATTCAGAGAACAAAATAACAATGAAGGGCTCTGGGGTGGTGGATACAGGGGCAGGGTGTGATTAGGGGCCTGAATAAAGGACATTACTTTGACATTCAAAAGATGTGTTATCTTACTTTCAAAAAGACAATAGACAGCCTCAGTTAAGGTAAAGATTGACCTCTGTCAAAGAAGATACTGGCCTAGCACAAGACTACACACCATAATTTGCCTTTAGAAAGTTTTAATTTCAGACCATCCTATGTGATTGCTTTCAGTCTTTGAGTTTGTAAGGCCCACCATGCAGGCCTTCCCTGAGCTTGTCAGGGTTAGTATGTGGCCCCTTTTTCATCCATGCAAATTTACCTTTTTCATAATTATCACCATTTTTAGAAGTAATGTTAACTTATTTGATCGGTAAGCCTGTATAAATTTAGGGAAAACATACCCAAGTAAATAAAATGCATGCTGGTATTATACTTAACATTAATAAACAGATAAAAGACTTAACACCCAAAATGTTCATCAATTATGTAACCTTGGATTCTTAAAATAGTTCTGGATCAATTTCTGGAAGAGGTTTTATTAAAGTGTAGCACATTTAAAGTAATAGAAGTTGTTTCTCTATTTGGGGGGAATTTAAGAACATTTAATTTATATATGTGCTTATTCTCTCTGTGAGCTAATCAGAACAGTGCTCCTTAAATTTCGTATCTTCCAGACATAGGAAAAGATTTCAGACACACAAGAGGTAAAGGTCTTTCTGAATTACAGAGTATTTTGGAATATTTTTATTTTTGTATTTCAATGAAAAGTTTATTCCTCTTATTGGGCAGAAAACATGATTATGTTTATGATTTATTGTTCAACCATGATCTTTCTACTCTCGCTATAATTATGACACTCTAGTTTCACTGCATCATTAATTTGTGAAATTTGGTACCAAGAGAGGGGTAGCTGGCAGGCAGGTCACTCTTCAGAAAATTACCCAAGCTACACGACTTAAAGGTAAAAAGAGTTTTTTTTTTTCATCCTATGATCTATGCCTAATTCAACTCCAATCCTTTTCCTCTTTTAAAAGAATTTCTTCTCACAGATTCCCTGGTGCATATAACCAGGCAGGCAAAGTATAAATATGAGTCAGTGATATTTTAAGTAGGAGACACAGAAAACATTAGAACCATATAAAGCGGACAATAATCTTAATAGTGGTAGGAGAAAGGAGTCTTGAGAAATCACCACTCCTATACTTGACTGCCTAATTGAAATGTACCTTTGGTAGACAGTCATGCTAATGTATAATTTTACGCTTCATTATAATTTAAATTGATCTTAATTTCACATTTTAAATGGTTCAATGGGTGGTTTCAATTCATTATAGATATAAACTTCAGGCCTTAATGCCTCTATTTTACACAGTGTTTATGGAGGTACCTGATTGTCTTGCTGCAGATTCCAAAGAGAGGGCAAAGAACTCTGGCTTCTTGAGAACCACAGTTGGAAGAGCCCATGTTAATGAGCACTTTTTATTTCACAGGTCCTCCAGAGACTCCTAAAGCCATCACTCTTATGTATATGCCTTGGCAAAACATAATAGCAAATAAAGAATCTTAAACTTCTGTAACATTAAAATTTGTGGTACCCAAAGCAATGAATCAGACATGACTGTTAGCATAAGGTGCGAGGCATCATTATTTTTCAACTGCACTTTTGAAAAAAATAAATCTGTTAATTCCTCACCCTCTTAATGAGAGGGTCCCGCCAGCCCCTTCCAACACGCACACCGTTTCCAACAGTGCCCGACACACAGGACATTAGGCAGTGATGGGCCCCGCCCCCAACCGCGCCGAGTGAACCAACTTCCCGAAGCCCGCGTTAGCCTTGGACAACTTCCGCCTACCGTGGCAGTTCACGTGGCAGTTCACGTGGCAGTTCACGTGGCCTTTAACGTCACATCCGGCGCTTGCGATTCCCGACTCGGTAACCCTCGCGATGAAGTGCGTGTTTGTTACAGTTGGGACCACCAGCTTTGACGACCTCGTTGCGTGCGTCGTGGCGCCCGACTGTCTGCACGTGAGTGGGGGAGGCAGGAGGGTTGGCTCACCACTCGGCGCGGTCGCCATCCTCCGTACCCTTGCTCAGCAGCCGCGCTAGGAAAAAAGCTTCCCAGCACTATCTCAAGTGCCTACACCCCTTTGCTGGCTCCTCCCCGGGCCTGTTTGGGCCCTCCTCCTGCTCCTCCTTGCCTGAGGGTCCTCGGCCCCTGCCGGATCCCGTACGTGCAGCTCCTCCCCTTTCTTTTCTCTGGCTCCTCCTGCCGACCGGATTCTCCGCCTCCTTCTCACTGTTCTCGTGCTTCGCCCTTCCTTCGAGCGGCTCCACCTCTAGGGCCTAGATCCGCCTCCCCGCCTTCTCCCACTGCGCCAGGTGGGCCTTGCACGCTGCATTGGAAACCAGGACGCCTGAGCCGGTTGCGCCAGGCCTGGTTCTCACTCAAACCGGCTGGACCCAGTTCATCTCTTTGGCGTAGCCGCCTTTCCCTCCTCGCCTTTCCCTCCTCGCCTTTCCCTAGGCACCCTGGAGCCTAATCTGCCCCTTGCCTTCGCTGGCGCGCTCGTGGCCCGTCGTTTGTCCGAGGTGGCGTGGCGTCTCTCCTGGGTTCGTTCCCGCAGCCAGACCTGGGAGGCAGAACGGACCTCTTAGTTGCTCTCCCCCCGAGTTTTCAGCGCTTTTTCCAGTGTCCTTACCTGGTCTCAGATTGTTTTGTGGGGCCAGTTCCTAAATGGTTCAGTGAGGTGGGTCGCTTAGATGCATTAGGGCTAGTAGTGAGGTACTTAATCAGGGCCCGGGACAGGAGAAAATAGGTCATTTTGAGAAACACTAACAGAAATCTGCTGCATTTAGACTTTGGCAGCCGGTGTTCCGATCTGAACACCTACTTTAGGGTTTGTTTGTTACTCCGTTTTTACAGTAACCTATTTAAAAGGCTGCTTCCTTTTCTCTTCTCTCTCTGTTTTTACCCCGTTTCAGGTCATCAAGAGCCTTGGTTACAACCGACTCGTCCTACAAATAGGTAGAGGAACGGTGGTACCTGAACCATACAGTACTGAGTCATTCACCCTGGATGTTTACAGGTACAAAGATTCATTGAAAGAAGATCTTGAGAATGCAGATCTAATTATTAGTCACGCAGGTAAAGTGCCTTTGAACCTTAAGATTTAATTTTTTTATAGAATGTAAATAAGAACAGAAGCTTGTACCTTTTGGAGGTAAAATAAAATCACTACAGTAACTTAGTGTAGCCCTCTTGAATAATAATTGAACAAACAATTGAGAATATTATTGGTAGAATTTATCATTTCTGGATGGTAGAAAGATGGGGAATTAATCACCAGGGCCCAACTTTAACCATGGGCAAAATAATTTACTTAATGATTATTTACCCTAAAAGGATTTTTCTGCTGACTTATCTCCTCACTCCCATATAAAATATCAGATGATTTTAGATTTTAAACTTGAATTGACCTAAACATTGTATGTATGCTCATTAGTGGAGATCGACTCTTGGCTATTTTGGGGATGGTACCTCACAGGGAGACTCATAAGGAGTGGTCAGAGTTTTCCTTCATCGGTCCCTGTTGCCATTCTGAAGATTGCTTTTCTACTTTTTGAATAGCTGTGCATGCAGTGCAGTTTCAGGGACAGCATGTTGAACCTGAATCTTACTTGCATTTGAGACCCATGCCCAGGGCATCCTTCTAGAAGGCAAGTAGCAGATCACTGAATTACAGGTTATGATATTGTTGGCAGTGTTAAAAAATGCATTTTTCAAGTTAGGTTTATAACACATACTAGAGCGCAACTGATAACAATACTTTTGGTATTTTGAATGTGTAATTAAAAGTCCTTTCTAGTTTTGCGTACTGAGCTTTTCATCTTTTTTTGAGTTCTACCATAAAACTTGGTGGAACACCTTAACTGTATTAACAAATTTGATGTATTTTTGTAGGTGCAGGAAGCTGTTTGGAGACTCTGGAAAAAAGAAAGCCTCTTATAGTAGTTGTAAATGAAAAGTTGATGAACAACCATCAGCTAGAATTGGCAAAGCAGCTACACAAAGACGGGCATCTCTTCTACTGTACCTGCAGGTATACTAGAGACTAATCATTTGACCTGCCTTAAGTCTTCCCTAGCTGTTCTTATCCACCTACCTACCTCATCTGTTTCTTAGACCTCTCACATTCTCCCAGTTATCAGGCATTCTTTCATTTTTCCTATCAGACTCTCATTTGTCTTCCACTCTGTGATCTATGCCTGTATCATTGCATGTAAATATCTGAGTGTGTGTGCGTTCATGTAAGATATGTTTATCTGAGTGCTCAAATCTCCAAGAATATAATTTTTGAGTTCATTATTTAGATTTTCACTATTCAAGGAAGGCATTTGCTTATTTTTTAAAATGATTTTATTTATCTTTAGAGGGGAAGGGAAGGAGAGGGGGAGAAATATCAGTGTATGGTTGCCTCTCTTTCGTCCCCTGCTGGGAACTGGCCTACAACCCAGGCCTGTGCCCTGACTGGGAATGAACCTCGATCCTTTGGTTCTCAGGTCTGTGCTCAATCCACTGAGCCACACTAGCCAGGGAAGCATTTGCTTATTTTTAATTCAGATTTTTCCTTCAATAAATCCACTAGAATGTCATGTTTGCTGCTTATTCATTAATTCAGCTGTACCTAATATATGGCAAGCATTGTTTTTGGTGCTGTGGGTATAGTGGTAAACATGAGATAAAGTCCCATGGTGCTATGTTCTACTGGTTGGAGATAGTAAACAGTTCATAAATGAACAATCAATATAATTTCACATGGTGAAATGTGCTATGAAGAAAATAAGGCATGGTGGTGTGATAGCTTGAGTGAAGACTAATGAGATAAAATGGCCAGGGAAGGCATGGTGGTATATGACATTTGACCTGAGACCTGAATAATGAGGAAGAGCCAGTTATGTGAAGCTGTAGAGGCAGAAGGAACAGTGGCAATTGCAAAGGCCCTAAGTGAGGAATGAGCTTTGAGTTTGGTGTGTTTGAGGAACAGGGGCGGTTAGTGTGGCAGAAGAATAGTGAGCAAGAGAGAATGTAGTATAAGCTGATGTTGGGCTGGGATAGCTCATGTAAGAGTTCTGATTTTATTCTAGGTTTAGCCAGAAGTCATTGGAATATTTTAAGCAGGGGAGTTACTTTATGATAAGGAGCATTATTTTCTAGAAGTACATTAGAATTCAACAGGAACCGATCATCACAATAGAGCGACGAAAATTGCTTTGTTTTCTATTATTTCTTTTTCAGACACTAGAAGCTTGCCAAAAAGTCAAGTCAGTAATTTCCAATTGTTTGAGTTTAAAAGCTATCTTAATTTGATGTTTTAAAAAGCAAAAACCTCCCTGGCTGGTGTAGCTCAGTAGATTGAGCATGGGCCTGCGAACCAAAAGATCTCGGTTTGATTCCCTGTCAGGATACATGCCTGGGTTGCAGGCCAGTTCCCAGCAGGGGACCCACGAGAGGCAACCGTACATTGATATTTTTGTCCCTCTATCCTTCCCTTCCCCTCTAAAGATAAATAAATAAAATCTTAAAAAAATTAAAATAAAAAGCAAAAACCTCATAGAAGTATTGCAAAATACATACAGGTATAGGCAAAACTAGGTTTATAGTTGTAATACAAATATGTATTATAATTAATAAACAGTAACACAAGAATAAATGTTCACATACAACTGTAAACATACGTTTGCCTGCCCTGTATTTTTGTTAAACTGAAATGAATTAGAAAAGAAAAATAAACTTTAGGAGAAACAGGTTAGAACATAGTTTCTTTTAACTTTCCTGTGTCTATCTCTTAGGCCCTCAGTAAGTACTTACTCATTTATTAAATATTTATTAAGCACCTAGTATATGCCAGGCATTATTCTAGGTACTAAGCAAACATCAGTGAACAAAGCAGATTCCTGCTCTCATTGACAGGAGACAGATTCATTGATTGATTCATGAGCAATTGTTGTCCTAATCCCTATAATGAGGGAGGAGAGGGAATGTCAGGGTGGCTTTGTAATATACAAGCTATTCTTTTATTTTCCTTTTTTTAATTGAGTACACTATTACAGGAGTCTTGATTTTTCCTCCTTTGCCCCCTTCAAACCAGCACCCCCCACTCCCTTAGGCAATCCCCCCACCATTGTTCATGTTCATGGGTCACGCGTATAAGTTTTTTGGCTACTCCATTTACTGTGTTGTACTTTATATCTCCATGGTTATTCTGTAACTACCAATTTGTACTTCTTAATTTCCTCACTTCTTCACCCATTCCCCAATAAGTCCCTTGCATCTGACACCCATCAAAATGCTCTGTATGTGTGATTATGTCTCTGTTCTTATTTGCTTAGTTTTTTAGATTAGTTGTTGATAAAATGTAATTTTGTCATTTTATTGTTCATAGCTTTGATCTTCCTCTTTTTCTTAAATAAGTCCTTTTAACATTTCATGTAGTGAAGGTTTGGTAATGATGAACTCCTTTAGTTTTGTCTTGACTGGGAAGCTCTTTATCTGCCCTTTGATTCTAAATGATATCTTTGCTAGGTAGACTAATCTTGGCTATAGGTCCCTGCTTTTCATGACTTTGAATATGTCTTGCCAATCCCTTGTAGCCTGCAAAGTTTCTTTTGAGAATACAGCTGACAGTTTTATGGGAACTCTTCTATGGAAAATTAACTTCTTTTCTTTTGCTGCTTTTAAAATTCTCTATCTTTAACTTTTGGCATTTTAATTGTGTCTTGTAATGGATCTCTTTGCATCCATCTTGTTTGGGACTCTGCTTCCTGTACTCGTGTAACTGTTTCTTTTGCCAAATTAGGGAAGTTTTCTTTCATTATTTTTTTCAGATAGAGTTCCAATTTTTTGTTCTTTCTGTTCTGGCACCCCTGTGCTGCCAATGTTGGACCTCTAGAAGTTGTCCCAGTGACTTTATACTATCCTCTTTCTTTGGATTCTTTTTTCTTCTTGTTTTGCATGGTTGTTTTTTTTTTCTTCCTTAATGTTCCAAATCATTGATTTGATTCTCTGCTTCGTCCGCTTTACTGTTTTTTTTCCTGTTAATCAGGGGTGTCCAACCTGTGGCTCATGGGTCACATGCAGCCCAGGATGGTTGTGAATGTGGCCCAGCACAAAATCATAAATTTACTTGGAACATTATGACATATTTTGGCAATTACGTGTTATATTGTATTTAATGTGTGGCCCAAGACAACTCTTTTTCCAGTGTGGGGAAGAGACATGAAAAGTTTGGACACCCCTGCCATAAACTGTTATTTCAATTAGTGTACCCTTGGTTTCTGACTGGGTCTTTTTTATCCTGCTGAGGTCCTCACTTAAGTTCAGTGAGCATCGTTATAAACAGTGTTTTGAACTCTGCATTTGATAGCTTGCTTATCTCCATTTCGTTTAACTATTTTTCTGGAGTTTTGATCTCTTCTTTCGTTTGGGCCATGTTTTTTTGTGTGTGTGTGTGTGTGTGTGTGTCTCCTCATTATGGCAGCCTCCCTGTGTTTGTTTCTGTGTATTAGGTAGAGCTGCTTTGACTCCATGTATTGGTAGTGTAGCCTAATGTAAGTGTCCTGTATGGTTCAATGGCATAGCCTCCCCTATCACCCAAGCCGGGTACTTGAGGTGCACCCCTTGTGTGGGCTTGAGTACACCTTTCTCTTGTAGTTGAGCCTTGATTGCTGTTGGGAGGTCAATGGGAGGGATTTACCCAGGCCAGTTAGGTGTAAGGACTGTCTGTGACCATTTATACCAATCTCCACCCTCTGTAGAGGATCAGCTGTGTAGGGGCAAGGTGGTAGTGTCTGGATGTGGTCTGTAGCTGTCCACTGGGTGTGTTGGCCCATTCCTTGTGGTACAGACCAGGTCAGCTCCCACCTGTGTTTTGCCCAGGACCATGCTACCTAAACTCTAAAGGAATCTGAGATGGCTGCTACTCAGGAGAAGTAGCATGGATATTCTCAGGAGAAGCCAAGCTGTGAATCCAGCCAGGCTGCTGCTAATGCTGGGCCTGGGGCTCACTGAAGCCAGCTGTTGCTTATTTGAGAGGATTTTAAGATGTCATAAAACCTGAGCCAAGACCAGCCATCCACATGGAAAGGTAGCTTGGCTGGGCCCCTGAGTGGGGTGGGGTGGAGTCTCTGGGGATCTCCAAATAAGGTGAAACAGTGTTAGCCAGGTTGATGGAGTATCATGTATGGCTGCAGCTTGTTCAATCTGTGGGAGGAGGGCTTACAAAAGGGGGAATGGCCCCTGCTTACCTTAATGTCAGACACTTCATTTTCTCCTAGTATGCTACTGGTGCTTTTCAGGCTGATTCTCCGGTGCTGGATCTCAGAGGGGGTGAGTCTGAGTCAGTGAGTCCATGTAGGGTTCTTCAAGAGGAACTGCTTGAGGCTACAGAAGTTTCCTCCACCAACTCAATCCTCATTGGTTCTTGCAGCCAGAAATTGTGGGGACTTATCTTCGTGGCACTGGAACCCTGGGCTGTGGAGCCAGCCTGGTGTGGGTCTGGGACTCCTTACTCTCGAGATATCCCTTCCAAATTTAACCACCGCATGTGGGTGTGGGACCAGCCCATTCTGCTTCTGTGCCCCTTCTACCAGTCTGGGTGGATATGGTTTCTTTAATTCCATAGTTGTTAGACTTCCATTTAACTCATTTAACTTGATTTCTGATGATTCTGAGTGATGGTGGTTCAGTATTTTAGTCATAATTTTTATGTGTTTGTGCAAAGACACAAGCCATGTCTGCCTGTGCCACCATCTTGACTGGATGTCAAAGCCATTCTTAAAAGTATTATTGCAAGCCAGGAAGAATCTGGATAATCACAATTTACGTGGATCTCAGATAATGGGCATATCTGTTCTTGGGTAGTTTATATTGTTAGGGGTTACCATCATTTTTGAACAGAAATAAACTAATTTTTTAATGAAAGTTAGTTTTTCCAGACACATCTGATGAGTATTTTCATTTTAAATGTCAAATCGTCTTTGATTTTATGTCAGTACATTCAAAAAGGGAAAAACATTGATTTCATAAACACATCCTATCTCTTTATTCAGGCTGAAAAGGAAGCTGTACAAGCTTCTATCTTATTAATTTTTTTAAGTTTTAGAAGTCATTTATTATATTAATTTCAAGAAAGTCACACATATGAATGCCTTAAGAATCAACAATTGGTTGTGTTTTCATCTTAGGTATATGATTTATTTGCACCAAATCTAGACTGGGTGATTTTATGCCCATTCTAAGTTAAGTGGCTGGTTTAATAAAATTACTGAAGTAATATATTTTTAAAATATTTTATTTTATTTATCTTTAGAGGGGAAGGGAAGGAGAAAGGGAGAGAAATATCAATGTATGGTTGCCTCTTGTGCGTCCCCTGCTAGAAACTGGCCTGATACCCAGGCATGTGTCCTGACTGGGAGTCAAACCGCGATCTTTTGGTTCGCAGGCCCGCGCTCAGTCCACTGAGCTACGCCAGCCAGGGCTGAAGTAATATTTTTATATTGTGGTTTGGAACCTTATTTCTAAGACACATGGGAATTGTACATTGATGTTGGATTAATGATAATAAATTACTGGAAAAAGAAGTTGTTTCACAATCTTCATGCATGGTCTAGTAGTCTCCCCAGCTTATTGTTCTTGTCTACAGATTTTTACTTTTGACTTAATTTATTCTGTTTTCACTAATTAATTTTGCTTCAATTTTTATTTGCCCAGTCCTGAGAAGTATTCCAAAGCCATGTGATCACATCTTTCATGAAATGACATTTCTGAAATATTTCATTTGACATATCTTTTGAATTTACGTTGACATGTAGTGCTCTTGTATTGCTTTAGTTTTAGTATGAAAACATATAATATTAAAATACATTTAAATTCATTTGTATAGTTTGAGAAGCTTCAGGTATTCTTGGCAGTTAGATTCACTCATCAAATGGGCAGCAGATGAATTCTGGAAATTTCTCCCGTATTACCTAACATTTTTCTTCTTTTGTTTTAGCACGCTTCCTGGGCTGTTACAGTCAATGGACTTATCAACACTGAAATGTTTTCCTCCTGGCCAGCCAGAAAAGTTTTCTGCATTTTTGGATAAAGTTGTTGGATTACAAAAATAAACACTAAATGCTCAACACTTTAAAAACACCCCCCCTAAATCCAGCCTATGGAATGTGATTAAATCAAATTACATACAAAATATATATTTGCAGAATAATATAAATTAATAAACTTTCTACATCTATAGAATGTTAGAAAATTTTATTCTGTGAATATAAACATTTGGATTCAAATAGTAATTATAGTTCAGTAAATTTATTAGACTTTCCCCAAATCATCATATTTTAGTATTAGAAATATGTCATGAGCATTTACAGGTTTTATCCTAGATTCCCAACTAGAATAGGAATTACGAAAAAAAAGAATTAAATTAGAAACTTTGACAAGCATCTCAAATGTAGTTAGATTTTTCTAAGAAAATGAAACAGTTAATGAACTTGTAAAAAATTTTTGAGAGTCTGCATCTTTAGCTTCATAATTCAAGAAACCAAATTTTTAAAAAGCAAAAATGATGGATTACGTTCAGTGAAATAAAAAGCTCAGTAAATACCTAAAAATATGAACACTTAATCCAGTTGATCCATTGTACTTGGAGAAACTTTTATTCTGAAGATTAGGGTGGAGTGAATGTATTCATTTTTTTGCTCTAGAATATAAATAGTGACAATAATCTTGCCTAATGTCAAAAACTCCACTGGTCTCAGAAGAATAAATCCAAAGGACTTAAGTCAGTAGGATTTGCTGGGGGTGTTTTAAGAAGCCTCCCTCAGTGTTATTTGAAACATTTACTGTAACATCATAGAGGAGTTTGTATATAATTTACTTAAAAATTAGTTTTACAAATGAATATGGTTTTACAATTCATATAACTCAAGGTAGACATACAGTGGGGCAAAAGTAGCTTTATAGTTGTGAGTACTCAGAAAAGTTTATTGTTGTTATTGTGTTATTTTTCACAAGAACAACTAAACCTACTTTTGCTCCAGCCTACTTTCTGAAATTTTGATGACTGTAAGTGGTGTCAAGACCTGTAAAAAAACCTAGATTATCCTTAAGTGTTCATGGTTTTCTGGTAAAGTTTAGATTTTGTTCATCCGTAAAAATAGAGCATTCATTCACTATAAAGAGCTACTTTCAGATACATTTCTCCCAATGTTGAATATTCTAAACATTTTACTTGGGATCTGTTGTATAACATTTCTGTAGATTTATTTTCCTGATTGTGTTTTGCTTAGGCTAATATTAAAATAAATTCTTAACTAATGGTAGAAGATGCTGGCTGAGGAATATTCTAGGTAGCAGGAGGAAGCCAATTTGGATTAAGATTTTGCTGATAATAAAAAGTAATTTACATAGTTGAAAATTCACAGGACCATAATCAAAATTGTGTATTAATATTAATACTAAAGTTATAGGAAAGGCCTTGTTTAAATCCATGGAGAGAATTTGACTTTTCTGGGGTGTCTTTTAAATGTATTTCTCTAACTTGAGGAAAACTGGCTTAAAATGGATGTTGATCCTTCAGGCTTTAGTTATTTTATGTCAAAAGGGACTAACTGTAGAGAATCACAAACAAATGAAAGGGTCTACTCAAACTTCAGACAAATGAAAAACAATATAGAGCTCCAAGTCCTATGCTTCTTTCCCACTAGAATAGAAAACCCAAATTCCATTTCATTTAGCTTCTGCTTAAGCTAGTGGTTCCATTTGTGTGTAGTGACATCTCTTGACCATACTTTTATGAAATATGGGGTTTAAAAATCAGGGTATCTTAGTCATTTTGATTTTGCAGGAATCCTTAAGATCATCTAGTCCAAGCCTATAATTTCTCAAATGAGGAAGGCCAAAGCTTAAGACTTGTATGAAATAAGCCTTTGGCAGAGCTGCCACTGGAAGAAGCTCCTTGACTTCCAGTCCTGTGCTTTTTTTTTTTATTTAGTTATTTTTCAAGTACAGTTTTTTGTCTATTTTTCCCATCCCAGCCTCCCCCGAGTCCTGTGCTTTTTTCCCTACCACACCATAAGGTACATTGTAAACTTTTTGTTTTATTTTTTTGCTTGCATAGTATTTGGTTAATTCAGTACCTTCCAAGGAAAGTTTTTTCTTTCATTTCCAGAAGTTGTTTAATTAATGTAGTAGGAATTACACAATTTGGTTTTCCTTTGGTTTATGACAACCTTAACTCAGACTTAGAAACCTTGATTCCTGAGTTTTTGAAATATAGTAAAATGCCAAGCATTGAATTGATACTGGATTGAATGAATGAAGACTTCAAGACAATTGTAGATTTTTGGAGTTAGAACTAGTTTAAAAATGCCTAGTGAAACTCATTTTACAGATGAGGAAAGAGGCCAAAATAAGTTGATTGCCAAGTTTATGTCTTACTGGTCCTTAAGAAAGATTAATTGCAGTCAAAATTCTATTAACATTTTTTCAGAAAAGTAAAATTTGGTTTTATTATCTGACAGGGCTTTAGGTACTTAAAATCAGTAAGTGAAGTGTAGTTTATTCAGCAGTTTTCTGTTAGAGGTATTTAGATTTCCAGAAATAAGGAAGCAAAAGAGAAAATTCAGTATTTTAGAGAGAACCAAAAACCTGAATACAGTCTGAGAAATGAGTTGTATGGGGAAATTATTTGAAATTGATTTTGGGGAAAGATTTGGAATGCGTGGTCCTCATAGCCATGTGCTAGTTTTCTACTGTACAGTTAGTATATATATTTTATGGGGGACTTGGGTGTGATAAATAACAGTAAAAGTTAACACTGGTTAAATGTTTAATATGTATCAGGTACTATTCAAAGCACTTTATAAGTGTGAACTCATTTCATCTTTATAATCCTATGAAATTGTTACTGTCACTGTTCCATTTTGCATATGAGGAAACAGACCAGAGCATAATGTAAAAAAGGACTTTTATGCTGTTTCAGTGACCAAAACATGGTCTGGGAATTGTAATTGAAACACTGACTTACATTGTATTTCCATCATTTATGGGAACAGGGGGACAGGATTTTTGAAATTGGGACTATTCCAAGAAATTTCAGTTATATGATAGTTACAAGTAAATAACCTATTTCAGTTCTGACATTTCTGTTTCAAAACATACTGATTTCTACTCGTAAAATTCACGTGGAGAAACTCCTAGTTTGTTTACGTGGTTGCAAGTTATTTGCCACATCTTTTTCCTCTTTAAATAATTGTTTTAGATTCTATTTTTGATTCTCTCCTTTATATATTTTTCTTGGTATTTTCATCACTCCTAGACCTTTTGCTTTTGACTTCCCTATGTATGTTCCCCAACTCTGATATGAGTTCCTCAGTGATATTTTCCAGGTGCTTACTGGTCATGTCTGTCAATTATCTAAGCACTTTAAACTCGATGTGCCCCAAACCAAAATTCTATTTTTCCTTTTCACTTTTCTGAGATCCTTATCTCTTAATGGTGTCACCACCCTTTTTATGTGATTGGCTACCAGGTACTTTCAGTTTTACTTGCTAAATATGTCAAACCTACTTATTCATTTAGTCTTTTAATATGTGTGTAATAAAATCTACTTTTGCTATCAGAGGACATAATTTCTGCTGTAGAGCAATTTCTACAGTTTAGTTGAGAAGGAACTCATTCTCGAGTTCTTTGCCTGAAGCACAGTAGGCTTTCCATAAATGATAACTTAGTACTGTTTTCTCTATCTTGTTTAGGATTAGGCATTGGTTCTTGGAAACACTGATTTGTTTCATACTGTCTTTGATTTCAAAGTATCTAGTATGTCTCTTGTTGAGAAGAAAGATGTGACAATGACATTGTACACTGAAATTTGTAGTATCAAGCTTTTATAGGAATGGCACCTAAAACAGCAGTGCTAAGCGTATATAATATCCTAGTGGTATTCTAGGGTTTGTCAAATAATGCTACCTATTGGGAATATTCAGTAAAACATGGTGATGTTAAAAATTAGAGAGTTATTAAAGCCAGTAGCTGTAATGTTTTCCAGTGAAAGATTACATGGAGAAAGGTTTAGAATAACCACCAAACACAATTCCTTGTTAAATGGTTATTATATGAACATTCTAACAATCTTTATATTGTATTGTTCTTTAATTCTTAACAGATTTTTTAGGTATCTAGACAGAAGGTGGGCAAATATAGCTAGCTTCAAACAGGAATGTAGCACATATGCTTCCTAACTTTAATATTCTTGAAAAATATTGTCAGGTGCTTTATACCATTACATATTTCTCTTGGTATTTCACTTCTAAATTTTCATTGCCTATGACTGTTTACTTCCTTGCTGCAAATATTTATATCAGTATTCTATCATTTTATTTTGATGGCTACAGTCCTGCTCTCTTAGATTCTTTGGGACATGGAACGCTTCAAAGTATGTAAAGTATTTAAAACTTACTTCTGTCTTTTTCCCTTTAATCATATATTTATTTGAAATTTGCTTCACTTTCTACTCACACGTATACACATTTTGCCATGAATTTCAATTTCAGTAACTTCATTCTTATGTCATTGTTCATTAATATTCTGGTGATAACTACTAGACTTAAAAATAATTAACCCCTCTGAATAAATACCTTTAAGTTTAGTAATTCCCAGTTTTTATAACATTGTAAACTTTGCTCAAGTTGAAAACATAGCAAATGACGCATTTTGAAACTAACCTTAATACACTATTAACTCAGTATCTGTTACCCATAATGTCTTGTGTAGCACTGTTTCTAATTGATACAGGGAACTAAATGGAATTTTTTTTCATTTATAGTGATTATTTTAGGGTATATTACATTAGGCTGTGTGGTAAGGCAATACATATTAAAAGTTGTTCATTTACTGTCAGGTGTGCTTTTACAAGTTTTCGCTGAACTGATACAGTTGCAATGATGTCTGTGAGAGAACATATATCTTTTTTACTGTGCATTTCCCCTTTTGTATAAGGTTTGTTTGTTTCTCCACCACTAGTATGAAGTCGGTGGGTAGTACCCTCTCCAAAAATTTAGGAGTGAAAAAGATTCCTAAATCCTCTCCCTCCGTATTCTGAATTTAAGTTTTCTCATTTGTCATTTGTAAAACTCAACTTTCCTCATAGGTGATTTCTAAGACAAAACCAGTTATGTGGCATGTTTGAAAATAAAAAATTTCATTGAAATAATACATTTACTTTTGGTTACAGTTTTTGTTTTAAGAAGGAGGAATACACTTAGAGATATTTCCCTAGAATTCAAAGTACAATGCATAGACCTACATGTTACAGAAAGCAAAGTCTTTATTGAATTTCATATTTAATTTCATATTCCATGTCTTATTTGGGGTTACAGTTAGAGAATTATAGTATTATTTAGAGATTTAAGTGAATGGATATTTCCAGTGCATCAAAACAGGAAAGAATGTTCTGGTCTTTATTGCCCCTTACCTCAATCCCCTGTCTATAGACTGAGTAGAAACTGCAAGTCTCTTAAATTGAAAACCAACCAAGAACAACCCTCAGTATTTCTGTGCCAATATGATATATTTTCAAACAAAGTGCTATTTTAATTTTTTCTAATTTATATTAGAATGCTTTAGGTCAAAGAAGGGAAGAGAAGGATATGAAAGCAAGTGGCTGTTGGTAATACTTCTTTAGTTTTGCATCTCTGAACAAGGATCACTGCTCTGGGAAATTCTTTTTCTTTATTGTCTTCTTTCTCAAATGTGAAGAGGTTGAATAGGGTCCTGTGGCCAAATTTTGTTTTAGAACCATTGTGTTTCCTTCATAAATTATGCTTTTCTAATTTTGTTTTCTTTTTTCTTCTTAATCAATTTTTATTAGTGTTCAAATATAGTTGTCTCCATTTTCTCACCACCTCTTTCCTCCGCCTCAGCCACCCCACCCACCCCACCCTCAGTCCTACCCCCCTTTGGATTTGTCCCTGGAATCTTTATACATGTTCATTGATGACCCTTTCACTTCTTCCCTTTGTTATTTCCCTCTCTCCTCCCCTCTCGTTACTGTCAGTTTATTTATTTCAGTGTCTCTGATTATGTTTCGCCTGCTTATTAGTTTTGTTGATTAGTTTCCACTTGTAGATGAGATCTTACGGTATTTGTCTTTCACTACCTGGCTGATTTCACTTGAGAGCATTATGCTGTAGTGAAGGGTAGGAGCTCCTTGTTTCTTTCTTCTACATAGTATTCCATTGTGTGAATGTAACACAGTTTTCTGATCCACTCATTTACTGATGGGCACCTAGGCTTCTTCCATCATTTGGCTATAAGTTGTGCTTCTGTGAACATTGGGGTGCATAGGTTCTTTTGAATTAGTGTTTCAGGATTCCTAGAGTATAATCTTAGCAGTGGAATTGAAAGGTCAAAATGCAGTTCCATTTTTAGTTTTTTCAGGAAACTCCATACTGTTTTCCACAGTGGTTTCACCAGTCTGCAATCTCAGAAATAATGCACCAGGGTTCTGTTTTCTCCACAACCTCTCCAACACTTGTTTGTTGCTGTATGTATGATGGCTACTCTGACCTGTGTGAAGTGGTATCTCATTGTGGTTTTTATTTGTATCTCTCTGATGGCTAGTGATGCTCAGCATCCTTTCATATGTCTCTGGGCCCTCTGTATGTTCTCCTTGGAGAAGTATCTGTTCAGATTCTTTGCCCATTTTTTAAATTGGGTGGTTTGTCTTTCTATTGTGGAATTGTGCGAGTTCTTTATATATTTTGGAGATCAAACCCTTGTCCAAAAGATTATTGACAAATATATTTTTCCACACATTTGGTTTCCTTTTCATTCTGCTGATGTTTTCTTTAGCTGTACAGAAGCTTTTTATTTTGATGAAATCCAATTTGTTTATTCTTTTATATCCTTTGCTGTAGGGGACATATTGGTGAAAATATTGCTGCTTGGAATATCAGATTTTCCTGCCTATGTTCTCTTCTGGGATGTTTATGGTATCATGACTTATATTTAAGTCTTTTATCTATCTTGAGTTTACTTTCACATATGGGGTAGATTGGTGGTCAATTTTCTTTTTTTTTTTCATGTAGCTGTCCAAATGTCCCAACACCATTTATTGAAGAGGCTATTTTTACTACATTTTATGCTTCTGCCCCCTTTGTCAAATACTAATTGACCATAGAGACTTGGGTTTATTTCTGGACTCTCTGTTTTGTTCCAATGATCTAGGTCTCTGTTTCTATGCCAGTACCAGACTGTTTTGACTACTGTGGCTTTGTAAAATAGTTTGGTATCAGGTATGGTGATCCCTCCTACTTTGTTCCTTCTCAAAATTGCTGTGGCTATCCGGGGTCATTTACGATTCCATATAAAGTTTTGAAATGTTCTATATATGAAATATGATATTGGTATTTTATTTTTTAAAGGTTTTATTTATTTATTTTTAGAAAGAGGGGAAGAGATGAAGAAACAGGGAGAGAAACATCAGTTTGTGGTTGCCTGTCACGTGCCCCCCTCCTTGGGACCTGGCCTGCATCCCAGGTCTGTGCCCTGAATGTAAATCAAGCTGGTGACTGGTTCACAGGCCAGCATTCAATACACTGAGCTATACAAGCTAGGCACTGTTATTAGTACTTTAATGAGGATTGTGTTGATTCTATAAATTGCTTTGGGTAGTATGTACATTTTGAAGATGTTAATTCTTCTAATCCAAGAACACAGTACACGCTTCCATTTATTTGTGTCTTCCTTAATTTCTTTCTTTGGTGCTCAGTACAGATATTTTACCTCCTTGGTTAGGTTTATCCCTAGGTACTTTATTTTTCTTCTTGCTATATCAAATGGGATTTTTTTCCCTGATTTCTGTAACTGGTATTTCATTGTTGGTGTACAAAAGTGCCTTTGATTTCTGAATATTAACTTTGTATCCCACTGTTTTGCCAAAATCACTTATTAGGTTGAGTAGTTTTTTTGTGGAGTTTGTAGAGTTTTTTATATAAACTATCATGTCATCTGCAAACAATGACAGTTTTAGTTCCTCCTCTCCAATTTGTATTCCTTTATTTTTTCTTCTCGTCTCATTGCTGTGGCTTAGACATCCAATACTATGTTGAATAGAAGTGGTGAAAGCAGATATCCTTGTCTTGTTCCTGATCTTTCTGTGAAAGCTTTTAGTTTTTGTCCATTGAATATGCTGTTGGCTGTAGGTTTTTCATATGCAGCCTTTGTTATGTTGAGATAAGCTCTCTGTACTACCAGGTTGCTGAGTGTTTTTTATCATAAATGGGTGCTGTTGTACCTTATCAGATGCCTTTTCTGCATCTATTGATATGATCATGTGATTTTTGTCTTTTGTTCTATGTGATATATTATGTTTATTAATTTGCAAATATTGTACCATCCTTGCATCCCTGGGATGAATCCCACTTGATCATAGTGTATGATCTGTTTGATGTATTGGTGAATATAGTTCACCAGTACTTTGTTGAGGATTTTAGTGTCTGTGTTCATCAGCAATATTGCCCTGTAGTTTTCTTTCTTTTTTTGTGTCTTTGTCTGGTTTGGGGAATAGGATGATATTGGCCTTATAAAAGGAATTTGCAGTCTGCCCTTTCTTGGATTCTTTGGAATAGTCTAAGTAGTATAGGGGTTAGGTCTTTCTTAAATGTTTTGTAAAATTTTTCTTTGAAACTGTCTCATCCAAAACTTGTGTGTGACAGGAGTTTTTAGTTTTGTCAGCTGTTACCAATCTTTTCAGGCTTTCTCCTTCATCAGTTTTGGAAGAATATATTTTTCTAGAAATTTTTCCATTTCACCTAGGTTTTCAAATTTCTTGGCATAGAGTTTGTAGTATTTCTTACAACAAAAAATACAAGTCCTTTGTATTTCTGTGGTATCAGTTGTAATCTCTCTTTCATTTCTGAGTTTGTTTATTTAGGTCCTTTCTCTCTTTTTTCTTGATGAGCCTGTTTAAAGGTTTGTCAATTTCATTTATCTTTTCAAAGAACCAGCTCCTGGATTCATTGATCCTTAGAAGTGTGCTTTTCATGTCTATGTCATTTAATTCTGCTCTGATCTTGGTTGTTTCCTTCTTTCCACTTGCTCTGGTCTGTCCTTGTTTTTGTTTCTCCAGTGTTTGTAGATGTAGGGTAGGGTGTTTATTTCACATTTCTGTCTTTGTATTGCTATGAACTTCACTCTCAGGACTGCCTTCACTGTGTCTCATAAGTTTTGTACTGTTGTGAGTGCATTTTCTTTTGTTTCCTGAATCTTGATTTCTTCCTCGATTTCATTATTCATCTGTTTATTGTTTAATGACATGCTATTCAGTCTACATTTATTTTAGTGTTTTTTGAGTTTTTTCCTTGAGGTTGGTTTCTACTTTCAGTCCCTGGTGGTCTGAGAAGATGCTTTCTCTGATTTCAATTTTCTTGAATTTGTTGAGGCTTGTTTTGTGTCCTATCATGTGGTCTATCTTTGAGAATGTTCCATGTGCATTTGAAAAGAATATGTATTTAGCTTATTTGGGACGAAGGGCTCTATATATATCAGTTTAGTCCATTTAATCAAGGGTGTTTTTTAATGCCGCAATGTCTTTGTTGATATTTTTGTTTGGAAGATCTATCCATTGTTGACAGTGGGGTTTTAAAATCCCCTGTCAAGTAAATCCCCAGTATAAGTATGTTGCTGTCTATATCTTTACGTCCTCCAAGATTTTCTTTATATATTTGGGTGCTCCTATGTTGGATATATATGTTTATAATATTTGTCTTCTTGATGGATTCTCCCTTGAGTATTATGAAATGTCCTTTGGTGTCTCTTGTTATGGCATTTGTTTTGAAGTCTGTTTTTTCAGATATAAGTATTGCTACCCTAGCTTTTTTTCCTTGTCTGTTTGGTTGGAAAATTTTTTTCCAACCCTTAAGTTTTAGTCTGTGTAGGTCTTTTGTTCTGAGGTGGTTCTCCTGTAGGCAGCATATGTGTGGGTCATATTTTCTTTCCCATTCAGCTACCCTATATCTTTTGATTGGAGCATTTAATCTGTTTACATTTAAGATTATTTTTGATAGGTCCTTATTCATTGCCATTTTACTCCATTCATACCTATGTCCCTTTCTCTCTCACTGGTTTTCTTCCTCTCCTTTAAGCAGTCCCTTTAGCATATCTCATAATACTGGTTTGGTGGCCATGTATTCTTTCAGTCTTCTTTTGTCTGTAAAGCTCCTTTTTTGTCCTTCCATTTTAATTGAGAGTCTTGCTGGATAGAGTAGTCTTGGTTGCAGGCCTTTTCTTCTCATTACTTGCAATATTTCTTGCAAATCCCTTCTGGTTTGTAATGTTTCTGTTGAGATGTCAGCTGCTAGCCTTTTCAGGGCTCCCTTGTAGGTTACTTCCTAATTCTCCTTTGCTTCCTTTAAGTTTCTGTCTTTGAATGTTGCCATTTTAATTATGATGTGTCTTGCATTGGGATTCTTTGGGTTCCTCTTCATTGGGAAACTCTTGGCTTCATGGACTTGTGTGGCTTTTTCTCTCATCAAATTAGGGAAGTTGTCCATCATTGCCTTTTCAAACAGGTTTTCTATCCCTCGATCTTCTCCTTGTGGTATCCCTATTGTATGGATATTATTCCATTCCATTTTGCCCTTCATTTCCCTTAACCCCTCTTCATTCTTTTTAAGTCTTTTTTCCTTTTCTTGCTATTTTTGGGAGTTTTTTCTACCTTGCCCTCCAGCTCACTGATTTGATCCTCTCCTTCATTGAGCCTGTCTTTGATGCCTTCTGTGTTTTTCAGTTTAGAAATTGTATTCATTTCCTTTTTGCCCTTTTGATTGTTTTTATGTCCTTTTTTAATGCTGATATAGTTTGCAGTAAGTTCGTCATAGTTTCCCTGTATTTTTTGTAACTCGTACTGAGCTCTTTATGTTTCCTTATAACCATTGTTTTGGACTCATTATCTGATAGTTGACTTGCATTCTTTTCATTTAGCATTCTTTCTGAGGATTCCTCCTTCCATTTTAGATTGGGAGTTGTTTCTTTGTCTTCCCATTATTTGTGGGACTCCTCTTGTTTGCTCCTGCATCTTAAATTGATGTGTTTTGACTGCCTAACTTTGTGGTGCGAACTTCTATGGTAGGAGACCTGTGAGATTCAGTGGTGCAGTCTCCTTGATTACCTTAACTTGATGCTCTTGGGATTCCCTTTATGCCTTTTATGATGGTTTTCTGGATGTAATTGGGTTTTTATTGTTGTTGGATCTTTGGTGGGTCCTTCCCTACTGCTGGTTCACTGAGGGTCACTCCTCCCACCATGTCTTATGTGCTATCATGCAGGTGGTATTAGAAGAAAATGAAAAAGCCCAGGAAACAAATACACACCTGTAAATATAACTCCCTCCCACAGTCCCACTGTCAACAGCAAATGAATTAGTATTAATAAGGGTGTAACAAGGTTAAGACTGTTATAAGAAAAGAGAATGGATATGAGATGACCTACTGAGAAAAAAGTGTTTTTGAGAGGGTAGAGGGAGTAGCACTAGTAAGAGTTGGGAGTTGGAGCAATGGAAAGAGAGA
The DNA here is from genome assembly GCF_021234435.1 of Artibeus jamaicensis. Taxonomy (NCBI): domain Eukaryota; kingdom Metazoa; phylum Chordata; class Mammalia; order Chiroptera; family Phyllostomidae; genus Artibeus; species Artibeus jamaicensis. The sequence continues at coordinate 13,310,824 of NW_026522045.1, forward strand.
AGGTAGAATTTACCTCATGAATAAAGAAAGGAAATGAAGAATGTGGAATAGAGTATGAGAAGGGAAGTGTATAGTCTTAAATTTAAAGAGAAATTAAAATGATATAAAATAAAATGGAAGAGTGAGAGGAAAAGGAAGGAAAAAGTAAATAATTAATAAAAATGTAGGAGCCTAATTGGAGAGAAAGATCTACCACAGTAGTATCAACAACAAATAAGCTAAAATTAATATAGGTTGTATGGGAATAAGAGGGAACAAAGAAACAAAAGTACATAAGATGTTTAGAGGAATGGGAAGAGATTTTGAAATGATGGAGAGGGAATACTAAGAGTGAGGAACAAAAACCAGGATAAAGGAGGGAAAAATTAAAATTTGGGATGTATAGAAAAAGCAAAAAAAAAAGAAAAAGAAAAGGGCAGGATGAAAGAGAAATAGAAGACAAAAAAGAAAAAGGGGTAAGGCAGCAAAATTAAAATTGAGACAGAAAAGTGTAATAGAGGGGACCAGTAAAATTTGATATTGAAAATATAGAATTAGTGAAGCTGTAGAGACAAAAATAAAAAAACAGTGCAACAACAACTTCCTTACCCACAACCAACTGGCAAAGATTGTTAAAGGTGAAAGGAGAACTCGGGTATTTTAAGAGCAGGGCAAAAGGATGTGAAATGACCCTTGAGAAGAAAATTGGTTTTGTGTGTTTGGACATGGGAGAAATAGTAAGAGTACCGAATGGAAAGAGGTTGTAGGTTGAGAGAAAACCAAATTTGAAATGAGAATGCCAGGAAAGAGGAAGGTAAAATGGGCTAAGAGGAGGGAGGGGCAAAATATATAAATTGAAGTGCACTATAGTATAAAAGCTATTGACTTAAAATATACAAACTCGTTGGACAAGAAATGAATGTTAAAAAGTTATTCAGGAAACAAAATATCACAAATCAGGAAGAAGACCATAGTGGCTTTGGTCTCAGTAGCCTCTCGAGTTTACTGTGTTTTTCTTTCTGATCTGTACCTGGTGATGTCAGATGTTGACCCTGTCTTACCTTATGCAGCCTGTTTGATATTTCCAGTGATCTGCTTTCCCTGGCTGTCTCCTTCAATTGTTAATCTGGCTACTCTGCACTCAGCAGACCGATTTAAGCACTGTAGGGCTGGGCGGAATTCCTCCTGGGGTGTGGGCTGTTTCCCCTCAAGCTGCTGCTACTGCTGGAAGGGGAGTAGTCTGACTGAGTAGGATGACTGCAGATGTCTGAGGGATGACTGATCACCAGGATCCTGGTGTCTACTCTCAGTTCTCTTCCCCAGAGGTCAGTCCTGTCTCTCTCACTGGTGTCAGCAGCACACTCTGCCCCCACCTTTGGACCCCCAGAGTCCAGGGTAAGTGGCTCAAGTGAAAATTTGTGTGTTGGTCCTTTAAACAACAGGTCTTGAGTCACCAGCTATCTGTCTCTGCAGCCCCATTGCTTTTCACTGCTGGTTGTTATTTGTGTACTTTTTTGGCTCTAGTGCTCTAGGCTGGGGACCCCAACTTAGGGTTTAGACCCATTCTTTTCAAGGGGATCCAACTGGCCACTTAATTATCTCTCTGGCATTGCCACCTGTCGGAACACAGCCAGCCATCTTGAGTCTCTGCCACATTCCCTACCAGACAAGCTGTGCAAAAACTGGTTCTTCTGTGGTCCAAAGTGTTACGGCTTCTCTCTGGCTATTGCTCAGTTGTTTGTTCCAGGTGGTTTCCCCACAATTGAGTTGTTAATTTCATATTCACCCTGGGAGGAGGTTAGTATGATTTCCATTCACTCCTCTGCCATCTGGAAAAAAGCCACAAAGTGTGTTTAAATGTCCACCATGAAAAGAAGTGACATGTTCTAATTCTAGGATGCTGTTAAAAATGTTTTTTAAATAGTTTACTGTCACAGACTCTGTCTAGCAGAGTCCACCTGTTGTGGTTGATGACGAGAATCAGTGTATAGGTGGCAATAATCCTGTGCGGAAAAAGGGAACAGGCACGACTATTCTCTCAAGGGGAGAGTGCCTATGGTGCCTGGGTCACTCTCTCAAAAGGGAAGCGTGCCAGCCTTTGCCTAGACAGGCTTTTATTGTTTTCTTGGGGTCTTACATCAGAGAAAGATTTATTATTTATTACATAGAATATTATTGTCTATTTTAGGTACAATCAAGGAAATAAAAATAACATGCAAAGGGGAATGGCAATGAGCTCATTAGCTCTATTGGGAGAACTCATACAGGCTTTGGGTATTACCTTCAAGATAGACAATACACATTTGTTGTTTTAGACCAGGGTGATGGAGTTTTAGCAAGAGCAAGCCATAACAATCTGTATGCATTTTCTAGGCCTGATTCCCACGGGAAAACTTGGTTTGAAAATCTGGCTCCTGCCCACCACTTCTCTTCTGTAGGTTTTCCATACAGAGCTGAGTCACATTTGCCAGGCCAAAACAAACCGGTCCCTTACAGTTTACCATTATGTTTTTCAGTAATGAAAGACCATTAAAAGTCGTTCTATGGAGTTGAGGAGCTATTTTTCCCAATTGGCCTCCAGTTATTGTTAATGCTAACAATAGTTGAAATAAATGATTTAGTATTAACTTTTCTTAATATGAATTACCTTTTATAGCAGGTTCTGTCACAAGTTATATACATGTATTTTCTTTATTTTCCCAGTTTTATTTAAATAAAGTTGACATGTAACCATGTATAAGTTTAAGGTGTACAACATAATTTGATATATGTGTATATTGCCAAATAATTACCACAGTAAGCTTGACATTTGTCACCACACATAGTTACAAATATTTTCATCTAAAAATCTAGTTCTGTTTATTTCATTTGGTAAGAGAAGATTTATATTCATTTCTGTATGGGTTAGGCAATCCTACAATTTGCCAGAATAATAGGTTAATCCCTTAAAAGCTATTTTTATGGTTAATCTTGATCACAAAACTGAAGGGAGGGCAAATCTGTTCCTCACCACTGAATCAGAGAATCCCAGTTCTTAGACCTTAAAGAGAGTTTAGAGATCATAGGAAACTGACCCAGAGAGATTGTCATATTTTTGTGGTATCATATAGCTTCTCTGACTCTAAAATGAATCAAAAGCATCATGTTATATATATATATTTACAACTATACTTCACATGTTGCAGATAATGTATGTTTAAAAAGTTCAGGCATATACCTCATTTAATTGGTCGAAACAAAGTTATTTTAGAATTAAAATAATAGAATTATAAGAATTTTTAATTCTTATATAAGAATTTATATAAGAATTTCTGTATGTATTTCTAATATAAAATTAGGAATATCTTATAGTTATCTTAGAATTATTATCATTATATGTTGTTACTACAAGGAATTTCCCCCATTTGATCATCGAAAGAATAGGCAATTCTAGTAGTTAAAACAACAAATCACATTTTCAAATTAAATTACAGTATAAAAAATACTAATAAAATGAAAGCACATCAGTTTTCTGACAGTTCAAATAATATAATTATTTAAATTTATTTTTGTTTTTCTCAATTTATTTTATTTTAATCAGCATTTAGAATATAGTACCTAAAAAAGTCTTTAAGGCAATCTTCTCCTTCCATTATTTTCAGATATTGAAGAGAGGCACTACAGGGTTGGGGGAAATTTTTTCTGAGGACTCAGAGAACTTTGTTTTGATTTCCAATAGAATTTGGGTGAAATTGTTCTGATTTTTATCTCTATTTTTTGACTAAAGAATAATTTCTTAGTTAATCAGCTTTATTTGGCACCTAATATTAGTCAATACTTAATCACTTATTGTACACTTGATATGCAGTGTCTTTGTTATGTAATTATCCCTAAACTTTAGGTATAAGGTCACAGAAAAATTTCTAGATCAACATTTCTCAAATTCTGAAACAGTTTAAAAGCATCTATAGTGCATTAAACACCATTAGTGATATGAATGGTATGAGTTACTTAACTTTGACCTGGCATTTCCTAAACCTTGTTCAACCATGGGAGAGGCAAGGTCAAAGTTAAGCAAGTAAATTTAGCATTATTTAGATCAGGGGTGTCAAACTCATTTTCATCAGGGGCCACATCAGCTTTGTGGTTGCCTTCAAAGGGCCAAATGTAATTTTAGGACTATATAAATGTAACTACTCCTTAAGTAGGGCTATGGAGCTCCTACCCCTACTAGGGGCTGCTGCTGGGTGAATACAAGGTGCCGGGCCAGATAAAACAAGGTGGAAGGCCAGATTCAGCCTGCCGGCCTTGTGTTTGTCCACCTGTGCTTTAGATCCTTTGATATTGCTAATGGGCATTGTGAACCTCAAAGATAGGATTATACTATGCAGTGTTCCTGATAGTATGCATGCAGTGTTTCTGAAATTTTGGCCTTGAAACTCTTTTAGGAACACTTATTAGTAACTTGTGCAACAAATTGTTCTAAAGCATTGGTTCTCAAAGTGTGGTCCTGGACCAGTACCATCAGCAACACTTGAGAACTTGTTAGAAATGTAAGTTCTCAGGACTCAACCCTGACCTGAATCAGAATCTCTCAGGGTGGGGGCCATCTGTGTTTTATGAAGCCCTTTATTGAGAACCACTGTTGAAGTTTATAGGAGTAGAGTAGTTTGCTGTGGGAGAATAGTTAGCCAACTGGGATTTCAAGTGCAATAGATACTTCAAAGGACATTATTATTTAATAACTTTATTTAAAGCCCTATTGTAATAATTTGGGGAACATAATATGTGCTTAACCACCCCTGAGCCTTTGTTCATATCTTTTATTTGGTATCCAGTCCATCTTTATAACAATTGTGCAACAATGTGTAGTACTACTGCTGAATGGATGTGAAAACTTGGACAAGTCTTAAAATTGTTTGAAACCCAGTTTTTTCATCTGTGAAATAAGAGATGCCTTGTAGCTGTAAAATTCTACTTATTTTTTTGTTTATTTTCCTATTCTGTTTCTTGCTCACATACTGAATAACTTTTAATTTTTTATTATTTCTCAAGCTAATACATGAAAATAATATAAAATACTAGTTCTACAAGACTTATAACAAGAAAATAGTTTTATGTCCCACTTCTCTCCATCTCTGATACTGCTTCCTGTAGGTGACCATATTATACTATTATGGATGTTTTATAACTAATATATTCAAATTTGTTTTTGTTTTTTAATTTTAAATCTCATCTAGAGACTTCCTACTGGGGAAGAGGAGGCTTTATCTCTCTCCCTTCCACATTAGGAAGTCTATAGACAATACACAAATTTTAAAAACCAAAACAAATGTATTTTTATCAGTTCCTTGAGATGTTTTCAGTGTTGACATTTTTACAATTACTTAAGTGCAATTTTGATCACATCTGAGCCATGTAGTATGTGTTCATTGATTACAGTTCTTAAAAAACTTTTTCTTTAATTTTTTTTATTTGCTCAGTTTTCTATAGAAACATTCTCAAGATCTCCAACAGAGATGTCTGTCTTTCCTAGTATGATTAAACACATTAGGTTGCCGTGGCTGGTGTAGCTCAGTGGATTGAGTGTGGGCTGCAAACCAAGGGGTCACTAGTTTGATTCCCAGTTGGGGCACATGCCTGGGTTGCAGACCAGGTCCCCAGTGCAGGGCACATGAGAGGCAACCACACATGGATGTTTCTCTCTTTCTATTCCCCTCTCTCTAAAAATCAATGAATGAAATCTTTTAAAAACAAACAAACAAAATACATTGGGTTATCTCTAATTTGTATTATTTATTTATAAATATTTCTTTTGAACTGTCTGCACTGGAGTTCTTTGTCCTTTTACCTGAACTGGTGGTTCTCTTATTTAGTCCTACTAAATGTTTGTCCTGGGGTTTTTCATTCATCCTTATCTAGTAAATTCCTTTGCTTCTCTCTTGTGTTGAATCTTCTGTTTATAAGATTCTATGTGCCCTCCTGCCTTTCTTTTTTTGTGTGGTTTAACTTTTTTATTTTGGTTTCAAATATCCTCCAATAGCTTTCTGAGAAAGTTCAGTAAATTATTTTTATCTTTAATGCTTGAAAACACCTTCTGCTTTCCTATCCGATTGATAGCATGATGTAGAATTCAGGGTTGGAAATTCTTTACCCTCAAATATTGAACTTTATTGTTTTCTAGCTTCTATTAATAGTTCTATTGAGAAATAGAAAACTGTGTTTGAAAAGTAACTAAAAATTTTTAAAAGAGAATAAAAAATAAAATCACTCAGAAAAAAAAGTTCTATTGAGAAGTTTATTGCTATGCATATGTCTGATCTTCTGTATATGACATGTTTTTTCCTCTATGAAAGCTTTTAGAATCTTTATCCCCTGACTTCAGAAATGTTATGTGCATTGCTGATCATCTTTTTTTATTTCACTGTTTTGGTTACTTCATGGACATTTTCAGTCTAAATATAGATATTCATATCCTGCTGAGCTGGAATTTTCCTTACATCACCATCATCATTTCTTCCCGTCTACTTCATCTCTTTTTGGGCCTGCTGTTGGTTAGATGTTGGCTTCCCTGGATGGTACTCTAATTTGCTTGTTTTTTTCTCTCCAGTTGTGTTTGTTTTGTGAGCTCTTCAACTCTAAATTCTATTCCTTCTACTGATTCTTATTATTTTATTTTAAAATTTAAGTACAGCAAAATTAGGATTTTTTTCTTTGTACAGTTCTTTAAGTTTCAACAAATGCCTAATTGTGTAACCACTACTACAGTCAACAGTTCTGACACACACCGCCATACATCCCTTGTTGCCATTTTGTAGTCAACCCTTTTCTGTGACCCTGCCTACTGGTAGAAGCTGATGTGTTTCCCCTTCTTATAGCTTTGCCTTTTCAGTATGTCATATAAATATAATCATGCAGCAGTTAGCCTTTGAATCTGTTGGCTTTCACTTACCCATATTTTTCGGACTATAAGACGCATGTTTTGACCACATTTTTTGCTTCAAAAATTTTTTTCCTGTTTTCTTCCTCTAAAACCTGGGTGTGTCTTATGGTCCAAAAAATAGACACACCTAAGTTTTAGAGGAGGAAAATAGGAAACACATTTTAAAGCAAAAATGTGGTAAGAAAGTGCATCTTATGGTCCAAAAAATATGATAACACAATGCATTCAAGGTTCATATATGTTCTTTGGGTATTCACGCTTCATGTTTTTTATTGCTAAGGAGTATTTTATTAAATGGATATACCTCACCTTGTCCATTCACTAGTTGAAAGATGTTTGAATTGTTTCCAGTTTTAGGTGAACCATGATTATGAAAAAAGTTGTTATACATATTCATATACATATTTTTGTATGAACTTGTTTTCATTTCTCTTAGAGAGATATCCAGAAATAGGATTGCTGTGTCATTGGTAATTCTATGTTTAACTTTATAAGAAACTAGTGCTCAACTATTTTCCCAGAGTGGCTGTGTACTATTTTATATTCCTACCAGCAACATATGAGAGTTCTAGTTGCTCTGCATCCTTATCAACAACTCGCTATTGTCAATTTAAAAAAGTTATTTTAGTTATCGTAAGATGTATGTAATGGTATTTCAGAAAAGATATACAAATGGCCAACAGGCCCATGAAAAAGATGCTCAACATTATTAGCCATCAGGGAAATGGCAAAACCAAGTCACACTGAGATACCATTTCACACCCATCAGGATGGCTATCATCAAGAGATGGACAGCAGTGTTGATAGGATATGTGGAAATGGGAATGCTCAAACACTACTGATGAGAATGTAAAATGGTGCAGCTGCTGTGAAAAATAGTCTGACAGTGCCTCAAACAGTTAAACACATTTATCATGTGATCCAGCAACTGCAATCCTAGGTATTACTCAATAGAATAGAAACCTGTTCAGAGAAAAACCTGCATGTGAATGTTTATAACAGATTATTTATAATAACCCCAAAGTGGAAACAATCTAAATGTTCATCAACTGAAGTATAGGTAAGTAAAATATAGTTTATACAAAGAATTGAAGTATGGATTGATATATGCTACAACATGGCTGACCCTTGAAAACCTCATGCTCAGTTCAAGAAGCCTGTTAACACAGGACCATATATTGTACAATTTGATTTATTTGGAATGTCCAGAACAGGCAAATAATACAGAGACAGAGAGTGGATTAGTGGTTGTCTTGAGTTGCTGGGTGTAGGGAGATTAGAAGTTGGTTGTTATGTACTATGGTATTTTATTTGGGGGTAATGCGAATGTTCTAAAATTGAAAGTGGTGATGAATGCACCACTCTGTTAATTTGAATTGTTCACTTTGAGTGAATTATAAGCTGAATAAAAATCACCAGTTTTAAATGTACAATTCAGTAATTTTTAATGAATATACAGATATTTTTCAGACATGATCACAGATCACTTTTAGACCATTTTTATCACAATAAAAAAGGTCAAATTCAAGGAGTTCATCATCACCAAGCCCTTATTATATGAAATGTTAAAGGGACTTAACTAAGAAAAAGAAGATAAAAATATGAACAGTGAAAGGACAGCAAGCTCACAGTTATTAACAACCACACCTGAAACAAAAGCAAACTAAGAGGACAGCTAGATCAGGAGTGGAACCACAGAAATGAAGATCTCATGGAGGGTTAGCAACTGGGGAGTGGGAGGAGGAGAAGGGGGGAGAAGGTACAGAAAATAAGTAGCATAGACAGTAGATAGAAAGTAGATGGGGGGGCAAGAATAGTATGGGAAATAGAGAATCTAAAGAACTTGTGACACATGGACATAAACTGAAAGAGGGAATGGTGGGGGAGGAAGTGTGCAGGGTGGAGGGGAATGAAGAGGGGAATGGGACAACTGTAATGGCATAATCAAAAAAATGTATATATATATATTTTTTTTTTAAATTTTACTTAGTTATTTTTCAAGTACAGTTTTTTGTCAATTTCTCCCATCCCAGCACCCCCTGCCCTGTGCTGCCCACCCCCCTCCCATTTCCGCACACCCAGTCCTCATCCCTGTGTCTTTCATATTTGTTCCTCAAAATCCCTCTCCTTTTTTTCCCCTTAAATTCCCTACCCTCTCCCATCTGGTCACTGCCCACTTGTTCTCTATTTCAGTGTCTTTGTTTTTATTCTGTTTGCTTGTTTGTTTTGTTATTTAGCTTCCTGTTAAAGGTGAGATCATATGGTATTTGTCTTTCAGCACCTGGCCTATTTCACTCAGCATAATGCTTTCCAGTTCCATCCATGTTGTTGCAAAGGGTAGTAGCTCCTTCATTCTCTCTGCTGCATAGAATTCCATTGTGTATATGTACTACAATTTTTTTATACATTCATTTACTGACGGGCACCTAGGTTGCTTCCAACTCTTGGCTATTGTAAATTGTGCTGCTATGAACATTGTGGTGCATAGGTTCTTTGAAATTGATGTTTTAGGATTCTTAGGATATAATCCCAGCAGTGGAATTGCTGGGTCAAAAGGCAGGTTGATTTTTATTTTTCTCAGAAAATTCCATACTGCTTTCCATAATGGTTGTACCAGTCCACAATCCCACCAACAGTGGACTAAGGACCCCTTTTCCCTACAACCTCTGCAACATTTGTTGTTTGTTGCTTTGTTTATGATAGCCATCCTGACTGGTGTAAAGTGGTATCTCATTGTGGTTTTAATTTGCATCTCTCTGATAGCTAACAATATTGAGCATCTCTTCATGTGTCTCTGGATATTCTGTATGTCCTCCTCAGAGGAGTGTCTGTTCAAGTTCTTTTCCCATTTTTTAATTGGGTTCGATGTCTTCCTAGAGTGGAGTCATGTAAGTTCTTTTTATATTTTGGAGATTAAACCTTTGTCTGAGGTATCATTGGCAAATATGTTTTCCCATACAGTTGGTTGTCTTTTTAATTTAATACTGTTTTCTTTAGCCATGCAGAAGCTTTTTATTTTGATGAGATCCCATTTGTTTATTCTTTCCTTTACATTCCTTGCTCTAGGGGACATATCGGTAAAAATGTTGCTGCGTGGAATATCTGAGATTTTCTTGTCAATGTTCTCCTCTAGGACTTTAATGGTGTCACGGCTTATATTTAAGTCTTTTATCTACCTTGAATTCATTTTGTTGTATTGTGTAAGTTTGTGCTCAAGTTTCATTTTTTTGCAGGTAGCTGTCCAGTTCTCCCAACATCATTTGTTGAAGAGGCTATCTTTTCTCCATTTTATGTTACTGCCCCCTTTGTCGAATATTAATTGACTGTAGAGAGTCTATGTGCCTGTTTTTATGCCAGTACCAGGCTGTTTTGATTACAGTGGCTTTGTAATACAGTTTGATATCAGGTATTGTGATCCCTCCTACTTTGTTCTTCTTTCTCAAAAGTGCAGCTGCTATTCGGGGTTGTTTATGGTTCCATATAAATTTTTGAAGTGTTTGTTCTATGTCTGTGAAATATGCCATTGGTATTTTAATAGGTATTGCATTGAATGTGTATATTGCTTTGGGTCGTATGGACATTTTGATGATGTTAATTCTTCCAATCCATGAACACAGTATATGTTTCCATTTGTTTGTGTCTTCCCTGATTTCTTTCTTCAGGGCTGTGTAGTTTTCTGCATACAGGTCTTTTACCTCCTTGATTAGGTTTATTCCCAGATATTTTATTTTTCTTTTTGCTATATCGAATGGGATTTTTTCCTTGATTTCTGCTTCTGCTGATTCATTGTTAGTATACAAAAATTTCTTTGATTTCTGGATATTGACTTTGTGTCCTGCTGTTTTGCCAAATTCATTAATTAGTTTGAGCAGTTTTTTGGTAGTGTCTATAGGATTTTCCATGTACACTATCATGTCATCTGCAAACAGTGACAGTTTTGCTTCCTCCTTTCCTACTTGGATGCCTTTTATTTCCTTTACTTGCCTGATCGCTGTGACCAAAACTTCCAAAACTATATTGAATAGAAGTGGTGAAAGTGGACATTCTTGTCTTGTTCCTGATCTTAGTGGAAAAGCTTTTAGTTTTTGCCCATTGAGTATGATATTGGCTGTAGGTCTCTCATATATGGCCTTTATTATATTGAGGAATGCTCCCTCTATTCCCACTTTGCTGAGTGTTTTTATCATAAATGGGTGTTGTACCTTATCGAAAGCTTTTTCTGCGTCTATTGATATGATCATGTGGTTTTTGTCTTTGCTTTTGTTTATGTGATGAATTACATTTACTGATTTGCAAATGTTGAACCATCCTTGCATCCCTGGGATGAATCGCACTTGGTCATGGTGTATAATCTTTTGGATATATTGTTGGATGCGATTTGCCAATACTTTGTTGAGGATTTTAGCGTCTATGTTCATCAGTGATATTGGCCTGAAGTTTTCTTTCTTTGTGGTATCTCTATCTGGTTTTGGAATTAGGATGATGCTGGCTTCATAAAAGGAGTTTGGGGGTTTTCCATCCTTTTGGATTTTTTGTAATAGTCTGTGAAGAATAGGGGTTAGCTCTTCCTTAAATGCTTTGTAGAATTCTCCAATGAACCCATCTGGTCCGGGGCTTTTGTCTGATGGGAGTTTTTTGATTACTGCTTCTATTTCTTTTGCTGTTACTGGTCTATTCTGGTTTTCTACTTCTTTTTCATTGAGTTTTGGGAGATTATGTTTTTCTAGAAATGTGTCCATTTCCCCTAGGTTCTCAAATTTCTTGGCATACAGTTCTTCATAGTAATTTCTTACCATCCTTTCTATTTCTGTGGTGTCATTTGTAATCTCTCCTGTTTCATTTCTGATTGTGTTTGTTTGTGTCCGTTCCCTTCTTTTCTTGATGAGCCTACTTAAAGGCTTGTCTATTTTGTTTATCTTCTCAAAGAACCAACTCCTGGATTCATTGATCCTTAGAATTATGCTTTTAGTCTCTATGTCGTTTAGTTCTGCTCTGATCTTGGTTATTTCCTTCCCTCTACTTGCTTTTGGCTGTTTTTGTTGTTGTTACTCGAGTTCTTGCAGACGTAGAGTAAGGTTGTTTGTTTGAAATGTTTCTATCTTCTTTAGGTAGGCCTGCATTGCTATAAACTTTTCTCTCAGGACTGCCTTCGCTGTGTCCCATAAGTTTTGGGTTGTTGTGAGATTGTTATCATTTCTTTCCAGAAACGTTTTGATTTCTTCCCTAATTTCATTCTTGACCCATTTGTTGTTTAATAGTATACCATTCAGTCTCCATGATTTTGGGTGCTTTGGGTTTTTTCCTTTGGGGTTGATTTCCAATTTCAGTCCCTTGTGGTCAGAGAAGATGCTTGGTATGATTTCAATATTCTTGAATTTGTTGAGGCTTGTTTTGTGTCCTATCATGTGGTCTATCTTTGAGAATGTTCCATGTGCATTTGAGAAGAATGTGTATATAGCTTCTTTGGGGTGAAGAGCTCTGTATTTATCAGTTAGGTCCATTTCATCAAGGGTGTTGTTTAATGCCGCAGTGGCTTTGTTGATATTTTGTTTGGAAAGTCTGTTCATTTTTGATAGTAGGGTGTTAAAATTCCCCACTATAATTGTGTTGCTGTCAATATCTTTCTTGAAGTCCTCTAAGACTTTCTTTATATATTTTGGTGCTCCTATGTTGGGTACATATATATTTATGATGTTAATGTCTTCTTGGTTGATTCTTCCCTTGAGTATTATGAAGTGACCTTCTGGGTCTCTCTCTATGGCTCTTTTCTTGAAGTCTGTTTTGTCTGATATGAGAATTGCTACCCCAGCTTTTTTTTCTTGCCTGTTTGCTTGGAAAATTTGTTTCCAGCCTTTTACTTTTAGTCTGTGATGGTCTTTTATCCTGAGGTGGGTCTCCTGTAGGCAGCATATGTGTCACTCATGCTTTCTTATCCATGCAGCTATTCTGTGTCTTTTGATTGGAGCATTTAATCCATTTACATTTAAGGTTATTATTGATAGGTACTTATTCATTGCCATTTTTGTACCTGTGTTCCTCTCTGTCTGTCTCTTTTCCTTCCTTTCCTTAAAGCAGTCCTTTTAGTATTTCTTGTAGAGCCGACTTGGAGGCAGCAAATTCTTTTAGACTTCTTTTGTCTTGGAAGCTGTCTATTTGTCCTTCTATCTTGATTGAGAGCCTTGCTGGGTAAAGTAGCCTTGGTTGTAGGCCTCTGGTTCTCATTACTTGGAATATTTCTTGCCATTCTCTTCTTGCTTGGAGTGTTTCCATTGAGAAGTTAGTAGCTAATCTTCTTGAGGCTCCCTTGTATGTTACTTCTTTTTTCTCTCTTGCTGCCTTTAAGATTCTCTCTTCGTCTTGGAATTTTGCCATTTTAATAATGATGTGTCTTGGAGTGGGCCTCCTTGGGTTCCTCTTGAATGGGACTTTGTGTGATTCCTGGATTTGTGTGACTTTTTCTTTTATCAAATTAGGGAAATTTTCTCTCATTACTCTTTCAAATATGTTTTCTATCCCTTCTTTTTCTTCTCCTTCTGGTATTCCTATTATTCAGATATTATTACGTTTCATATTGTCTTGCATTTCTCTTAATCCCTCTTCATTCTTTCTGAGCCTCTTTTCCCTTTCCTGTTCTTTCTGTGAGATGCTTTCTACTTTGTCCTCCAATTCACTAATCCAATATTCTGTTTCATCTACCCTATTTTTAATGCTTTCTACTGTGTTTTTTAATTCAGAAATAGTTTCCTTCATTTCCTCTTGGTCCTTGCTAATAGTTTCCATTTTCTTTTTCAGGATGATATTGTTCGAGGTGAGATCATCATAGCTCCCCTGTAGTTTCTGGTACCTGATTGTGAGCTCTTTGAACTTCCTGATAACCAGTGCTTTGAATTCAGTATCTGATCGTTGACTTGCCTCTATTTCATCTAACATTCTTTCTGAGGGTTCCTCCTTTCCTTTCATTTGGGGATTGTTTCTTTGTCTTCCCATTTTTTGTGAGACTTTTCTTGTTATCCTCAGCTTCTTAGATTAATCTGTTTTGATACCCTGCGTTTATGGTGTGAACTTTTCTGGTGGGATGCCTGTGAATTTCAGTGGCGCAGTCTCTTTTTTTTATCCTGTCGTTGTCTGCTTCCACCTACTCAAATATGCAGCAACTTTTGGCTTCTCTCCTACAGCAATGTGCAATTTGACTCTCTGACTCTACTATTTGGAGGCCTCTTGTATGGGTCCAGCTCTGGTTTTTTCATATTTTCAAGTTGATTGTGAGTCTTGTGGGTAAAAGAAAGAAATAAAAGGAAGAAAGAAAAGAAATGGTAGGGGAATGGAAGAAAGAGGAATAAGTTTAGAAAGAAAAGAAGAAGAAATAAACAGAAAATCCAAGAAAAGAGGACAAAAGTATCGAAAGATGGAACAGCAATAAAATTTAAAAGAAATAACAGATTAATTTAAAAAAGCAAAAAGGAAAAGAATAGGAATGGAAAAGGAAAAAAAGCAAAAAAAAAAAAAGAAAGAATAAAAATAAAATGAAGTAAAATAAAAAAAATAAGAAACAAGAAACAAAGAACACACAAACAAAAAGAATCCCCCAAAACAACAACAAAAAAGGAAATGTCACTTGTTGGCTTCAAAGTAGCCGAACCGATTTTTCTGGTTGCAGTTGGCTGAGGGTCGATTGTTGTGATTTTTTTCAGCCAGCCCCTCTCAGGATCCAGACACTTGGTGCCTCTCCCCAGCTCCCTACAATGGGGAATTAGGACTTCTTCACAGCACTCCCCTCCCAGGGATTACCACCATGGGCTGGTTTGCGGTGTTATGGGCACCTACACTGGCCTAGTTGCCTGATTCCCTCGGGATTGAGCACAGACCTTCCCCCGTTCTGTGGGGAAGCTCTAGGCCCTCTGCCCAATCTTGGGTTCACTGCCAAGCTGGGTGTGGAGCAGACCAGGCTTCTGTGTCTATTGGATTCAGAGCCCCACGCTGTACCTCTCAGTTCTCCTGGGCTGGCAACCACAGAGTCCTTGGTTGGGGCCCTTTGTCCTCAGCAGCCTCTCTGCAAAATCTATCAAACAAGTCTCTCCTGGCACCCCACCTTGCTTGGCCAGAAAGGAGGGTTTTGAGGGTCTCAGCTTTTTCCCCAGGACCCCTCAGCACCTGGGGCTTCCAGATAGTCTGAAGGGGGTGGACTGGAAGCCGGGAGCCGATCTGAGGACTGGGCGCCGACCTAGTAACTCTGTGTGCACGTCATGGCAAGCTGCATGGTGTGTATCCCTCTGCTCCTGTGTTTGTCTGGGTCCCCTGGCCAACCTCTGCTGATAAAACCTAGGGATGGAGCAGCACCATGCCAGGCGCTGGACCCAGAACTGTGCGCAAGGTGAAATCTCCTCTGCTCCCCTCTGGTTGTGCCTCTTGGCAGGTCCCAGCCCAAAAATCCTAGGGAGGGAGCTTTCCGGGCGCTGAACGTTGGCCTAGGCGCCCTCAGGCACTCGCCCAGATACACTGCGCGTCTGGGCGACTAGTCCCCCAAATTGTGCACAGGCTGAAATCCCTTCCACACCTCTTTGCCTGGGCCACTTGGCCTGCCCGGCCGAAAAATCCCAGGGAGGGAGTCGTCTGGGCACTGAACGCTGTCCCAGGCACGGTTGAGCTCTCGCCACTGGGCGGAGATCCCTGCTGTTTCTTTTTGCTCCGTCCCTGAGACTACTGTACTGCTGCTGTCTCCCTACTGTCTGGTTCCTCCGTGACCATGGAAGTTTCTGGTCCGTTATTTTCATATATGCTTGGCAACTGCTGGCTTGCTGGTTTCTCCTCCTCGGATGAGACAGGTTTCTCTCCCTTTTGTACTAGGAACTGGTATCTGCCCCGTCCTGCTCCATCGCCATCTTGAAAGCCCCCCCCCAAAATATAATTAAAAAGAACAAAAAAAAAAGACTTCTTGTGCCTGTTTGTGGTTAATACCTATTCCTACTCCAACCCCTGGCAACCACAGGTACTTTTTCTGTTTCTATAGATTGCCTTTTTGATACATTTCATTTGAATGAAATAATGGAATAATACTCTTTTTTTCTTGCATCTGGCTTCTTTTACTTAGGTTTGTTTTCACATTTTTTGCTAAACCTTGTTATTGGCGATTTAATAGCCATCCTAGTAGGTGTATAGTGATGTCTCATTGTGGTTTGAATTTGCATTTTTCTAATGACTATTGATGTTGAACATCTTTAAAAAATTTTTGACACTCAGTATTATTTTATATTAGCTTCATGTGTATAGCTGTATAGTGCTTGAACATCTTTTTTGTGTGCTTATTAAGTGTTTTATCTTCTCTGAAATGTGTAGATAATTTTTTGCTCATTTTTTAAATGTGTTGTTTTCTTATTGTTGACTTTTGAGTTATTATATATTTCAGTAAAAAGGTTTCTGTCATAATATGTGATATATAAATATTTTCTCCCAGTCTGGCTTGTATTATCATTGTCCTAACAGTATCATTTGAAGAGCAAAAGTTTTTAATTTTGATAAATTTCAATTAATTTTTTTCTTATATTACATCTAAAAACTGTTTGCCTAACTCAAGGCATTGAAGATTTTCAATTATGCTTTCTTCCAAAAGTTTTGAAGTTTTGTTCTACATTTAGGTCTTTGATCTATTTTGAGTTAATTACTGTGAAAATGTGAGGTACAGGTTGAGGATCAATTTTTTTTTTGCACATGAATATCAGTTTTTCCAGCACCATTTGATGAAAATACCATCTTTTCTCTTAAATTACTCTCGAACCTTTTGTCAAAAATCAGTTGGCCATATGTGTGTGGGTCTCTTTTTGTGTGCTTTCTCTGTGCTACTTTCTTTTTCCTCTTTGTCTCTTTTTGTCTTCCTGGCTCTAATTTTTCTTCTTTAAGAAAATTAAAGAAGGAAAATTTTCTCTCTGTTCTTTCTCCTATTTTTTTTTATTTCTCTCTCTTCTCCCATTTTTCTCTTTATTTCTTTCCTTAAACTTACATATATCAATTAGTATTTATTGAAGTTTTATATACTTTAGTTTTAGTTTAAATGGCAATAAACATGAAGAATTTTCAGTGTTATTTGTGGCCTTGAACAAAGATGACAATTCCTCTTTCCCAAACCATGTTTCAAACTTTTACAAAAGGAATAATTTCCACATGGTTATGGTTTCTTTAAAAAACTAAATTAGTTAAGGTGATTTCAGACTGGCATGTTAAAAAAGAAGTGAAGATTTTATTCTTTATTCCACCATACCTATATTTCATCCCTTAATTATGAAATTGGTCATTTATGCTGTCCCTGTAGGGTACAGTCATGATTACTACTGAATCCATAGGTAAAAGAAAAACAATTTTCAGAGCAGCTGAATCTTGCAACCTCCTCAAACACAGATTTTTATCTATTTTTAACATTTAGAAAAAGTAAAAAAGGAATTGGATTCAGGCATTTAAATAAAAATGAAACACTTGATCATGAACTCAGGTAGTACAGGTGACCAGTCCTGTCTTTGAGCTTTACAAAGCATAGTCATGTTTTACTTTGGTTATCTCATAAGCCAGAGTAGCTTTTTTCCAGGAAAGGACCCTAATAATACATTGAAACATGCCTCTCATGTCTTAACACTTTTAGTACTGTGCCACAGGCTTTTACATGCAGTCTATTAGAAAGCTTCTGGCTAAGTTATTCCTTTCATGATACTTCAATTTGAATTTTCATCTTCAGTATCTAAGAAACACTTTTTGCATATTCTCTTCTTATTAATGCTATCCAGTACTTTGGAGACATTAGTCAAGAATTCCATCACTGTTTCCTACCATAACTAATGGATTTAGTTTCTGTGATCTTAGTAGAGGGTTATTATCTGGGAGAACTGAAAGAAGATTACTTAAACCCCATACCCGAAATATCCATATAACTGCTTTGCTTGAACTGTGACCCCTGTGCCTGTATATTAAGGGTGCCACCTTTCTATGTTTTAAGAAGATAATTCTGACTACAAAAAGTTACTAGTTAAATTAGGTTCAGATCTCCACGAAACCATGAAAGGAGCAGGGAATTTGGGCAGAGACTGTAGTTGAAAATTTGGGTAGAAGTCTTACAGCATTGTAATGCAGGCCAGGCTGCATCATATACACCTGGGTGTTATTGTAGTCCCTTTGCAGCCTCGTGCAGCAGTTGCCCTGAGTTAAGGTGCAAACTAAGCTTCCCTTTGGTCCCAAAGCTCAGCTGCTTGTGCAGACTTCTCAAGCTTAGGCTGATTGGGTTAATTCCTCTCTTCCCCAATAAGGTAGCTCTGCAAGTACCTTCTCCCTCCTGTGTCTTTCTCAATTTGAGTTCTCTATTCCTAGAAGTATTTGTTCTTCCTCTTCTTTTCACAGGATTTCAACTTGTCCTGGGCAAGCCAGCTTTTTGCTTCTGCTCCTGAGAAGTGCCAAGATTCTGCAAGGCTGACTCCAGCTGCCTTCTCATACCTAGACTTTGGGCTGCTTTCGGGATACCTGCATAAGCAAGCCCTTGTCTCTACTACCCATCTCTACCTGCAACCTCCTTTTACCTTCTGGCTATACTTGTGTTAGTTTCTCTCCCTCCCCACCGTCTGGGCACAATGCATAAAGGATGGAAAAAGTACTGCGGCCAGAAGTCTGCGAGTGAGGCAACAATGGATGAATATTTAGGCAGTTTAGGACTATTTCGAAAGCTAACTGCCAAGGATGCCTCTTGCCTCTTTCGGGCTATTTCGGAGCAGGTAAAAGGAGAGCAAATATATCTTCCCATACTGAGATTTCAGAGTTTGAGATGTGGCGTGGTACTGTAGCTAAAAGACCTATGGCCCAACTTGGTGCATACCTTTGCCAGTTAGTCCAAATGTGTTGCTGTGCCTTTGTTATCTCTTCTGTTTTCTCAATATTACTTTGGAATGTAAGAGAAATACGATAATGGGGGGAAAGAAAAATTTGAAATTTATCTTGATCCTTTATAAGCAGCCCCTGCTTCCTCTAAATTTGCCTAAGGGAAAATGCAGCCTGTGTCCATAGGGAGAAGAGAAAGGGGGGCTTAACAAAATCATCTCTGTCCAATCTCACTAGAGGTGACAAGAACAGATTTTAATAATATCAGGACTCAATTTCCCAATTTTCTTTATATGTTCTTAAGGAGGGGGTCTTTAAATGTCCAGTTCATAGTGTTAATTTACAAGCTTCTGTTTTAAATTACTGCTGACAGTAAGCTGTTTTTTTTTTCTTTTTAGTTGTTTTGCAGCCAGGTCCATCATTTGGAAATCAGGAAGGCTTGTGTCTCATATATGAGAGAAAATCAACAAACTTTTGAGTCTGTAAGTAGAATACATACCCAAGGGAAAGTTGTCGTTACAGCACGTGGTAGAGGGAAAATTAATTTTGAGCACCTACATACGAAAATTATATCACGTAATCTCGGTAGCAAATATTTAATTTTCTGCTAACTTCCTTCCCTCTAGCTAGCACACTTCTGGACGTTGTTCCAGAATTACATTGTTTTGTACTCTAAACCTGTATTCTCCCATTATTTTCTTTCCCCACATACCAAAAAACTCCCAAACCCTAAAAAGGTACTTTGACTTCTATTTTGTATTATCTATACCGCTGTTTTCCTGAACAATTAATTATAGTTTAAGAAAGGTTTGGCTGTGTTAATATTTTTAAGTGTATATTTAAAAATATGCGCAGATGGAAACACCCTCTGTTCTCTTGTTTAATTCTGCAATGCTTGAAAAACCTTGTAAAACTTAATTGTAAGTAAACAAATTAGTCCTAAACATCCATCTTTCCGTGTAACAAACTGTGGTCATTGGAGTTCTGCCACTAATGATTGACTTTAAAACAACTTTTAGAAGGCATCTTTCTGTAAGTTGATGTAGTTGAATTCCTGTTAACAAACCAAGGTTTTTATCAAGGTGTAATAGGAAGTGTGCCCTTTCATGCGTCTGTTATATTTTTATTATATCCCAGCCTTCCCAGTACTTTTTTTCTTCTAGCTGTATACTATGGCTATTTGCCTGCTGTTCGAGGTTTACTCGTAATTTTTTTCAACAGGTTTAATTGAATTTTAAAACTATGTAAAGGCTTCTTGACTTTTAAGCTTATTACCTTAAAGTTAATTACAGTTTTTACCACACGTGGGAAAAAGATTGTTCATGAATTACTTCAAATGCAAGACCGTGGTGTAAAGCAGTGCATCTCAAGTATTTTTGTGCATACAAATCACCTGGATAGCTTGTTAAAATACGGATTTTTATTTAGTAGGTCTGAGCTGGGGCCCAAGATTTCTGCCTTGTTAACAAACTCCCAAGTGATAATTGCTGTTACTTGTAGACCACATTTTGAGTAACAAAAGTACATGTGTAAAATTTTAAAACTATATGGATGAATCTTGGAATAATTTTACTGTGTGGAAGAAACCAGACTGCCCCCCAAACATACATACTGTATGATTTCCTTTATATAAAACAAGAAAATGCAAACCAATCTGTAGTGAATAAAGCAGGTCAGTGATCGCTTAGGGGTTAGTGGTATTAGAGAGGGGCACAAGGAGACTTATGGGGATGGTGAATATATTCACCATCACGATTATCATGATGGTTTCATGGGTACATACATGTGTCAAAACTTATTAGATTGCCCCATTTAAATATGTGCAGTTTATTGTATGTTTTGTATACATGGAACAGACTGATAGCTGTTAGAGAGGAGGAGGGAGGGGGATTGGATAAAAGAATGTGAAGGGATTAACTAAAGAACATACATGTATAATCCATAGGTACAGACATCTGTGAGGTGTTGGCCAGAGAGGAGTGAGAGTGAGGGAGAGGGAAGGTGGGCAAAGAGGACATTTATAATAGTGTCAACCATAAAGATACAGAAAAGAAATATTTGTAGTTTATTGTATGTCAGTTATACCTCAATAATGCTACTTTTAAAAGGGATTGAGAAAAATTAAAAATTAATTTTTTAAATTCTAGTTATATTTAATTCTAGCTATACTGGATATACATGGAATTAGATTTATATTTCCTGAGTTTAATTAATTTAATTTTTATTGACGTACATTTTATAAACAATAAAATTCACCATTTTAAATTTAGTATTTTTAGTTTTGCCAATAATAAACAGTCATGTAGCTGCCAGAGCAATCAAGATATAGAAAATTTCCATCGCTCCCAAAAGTTTCCTTGTGCCCTGGCCTTTTTTGAACCTAATGAAATTCCTTTTAAAGTTCCTCAGTTTAGCTTTGTAAATGCATGTCTCCTGTGAAATGTAAAGTGTTGGACTTATAATTATTGGACTTGATTGATTTATGAAAATTGTCAAGTTGGCATTTTAAAACAAACTCATAGGTACATAGCATTTGAGGAAATGCACTGGTGTTTGGGTAAGCCAGGACCAATTCCTAGTATACTTTTATGGTCCAGCTTTTCTCCACTCATAGCTTTTGTGTATGTCCAAATCTTCTTGAGGTGCTGTGCAAAATAGTAATTTAATACCATAATTATTGAGCTGAACAAAAACCCATTGGAGGATAACATTGCAGAATATAATCAGATTTCAGTTATGTTATGTATTTGGTTAAGTCAAGTTTGTTTTATTTTTGAAGTATGTGGAGGGATCTTTTGAGAAATACCTGGAACGGTTGGGAGATCCCAAGGTAAGATAAAATGTGGGGGTTTGATCTTTTCAAAGTATTTGGAATAAGAACCTAAGTAATCATTCAGCTGTGTTGCTTTAGCTAGAGCCAATCTATTTTCCTGAGTAGCCAGCTGTGTTGAATCAAATAGTTCTTGCAAAAGTTTAGAGGCTGGCAGTCAACTTACTGTTTTTTTGTGTTAAATCTTGAGAACTGTGTGTTTAACAATTTTACCATCCATAGATTAGTGAAAGAGTACATGCTGCTTGGGAACAGGACAAGCCTAAGCCTTTTCATTTTAAAGGGGGAGGGGGATAGTAATGAATGATACTAGGAAGTCATTATTATTTTTTATTAAACAATTCTCCTGATTTGTAGTTACCTTTCTCTTAAGTGGGAGTAGAATCCATAAACACACATTTAATTAAAATTTTTATGTGATTAAATTAAGTCCATATTTGGTCTTACAACCCATGTACTAAATATCCTGCTAACTTCGTATTCTTAACACTAATTCCATTTTTATTGTGCCTTTTAAATCTCCCATATTAACTGTCTTTGTTACTTAATGGCTAAGGTCTTTAGGTCCTTTTTTTCTGAATTAAATTTATATTAACGAGTATTCCAAGTCTCAAAGCAAGTTATATTTGTTTCTACAAATTCTGCATCCAAAAAATAATTGATGAACTTGCAAAAACTTGTACTTTCTAATTATGCAATGTTTTTTTAAAACTATTTATGTTTAGGAAAGTGCTGGCCAGCTGGAATTAAGAGCTCTTTCTCTAATTTATAAGTAAGTTGAGTCTCTCTCTTTTTTAAGAGTGTATGTGTGTTTGGTTTCTATTAAAGTCCCTTTAATATTGAGAAAATTTTGAGATGTGATGTATTATTGATAAGTAGAATGAAGAGGTCTAAGCCAAGTCAATTAGTATAATTTTTAGGTGAAGAATCTCCAGCATTTTTGTTTGTTTGAGTGGAAGTATAAAGAATTTTAAGAACTATTATTATTCCTGAGGAAAATTAGGATATTTATCTTAGAATTTTGTTTAAGTTTGTGCTTCTTTTGCATGCATCCCCATTGGGGCATCCTCATTAGGGCTGCATTGCTTCCAGGGGGTAGAAATTGTTTTTTTTTAGGACAAGAAAACTGGATATTACAATGGTTTACGGTGTAGAAAATTTTTTTTTTTTAGGACAAGAAAACTAGATATTACAATGGTTTACGGTGTAACTGTGGTATTAAAATTTCTTAGAGAAATTAAGAAAAGTCTAAAGCTGCTCTTTAGGGAGGCGATAATGGATGAAATTTTGAGTAACACTGTTCTAATGCTTTGGAAGTTTTGTTCTGGTTATTGAATTTGCAGAAGTGGCATATCTGAATGCTGTGGGGATTTGAAAAAGCTATGTAATATACGTTAGAGGCTACTGGGAATATTGTTCATTTGAGAAGTTTGATCTGTGTAAGACTCTTTCCCAAATCTGATGGTGAGATGGCATATATCTTGGTAGTGTTAGAGCCCTTTTCTTACGGGGACTTGTTCAAGTTAGTGTTTTTTGGTCTCCACTTTTCTCACTAAATCCAGCAACAGGTGGAATGGAGAGTCATTGGGAAGGTTGCTTTTAAATCAGGTGCCGGCTCTTAAATTGGCCTGCTGTCAGTTTTTGTATGGCCCTCGAGCTGAGGATGCTTTTCAAAAGGTTAACAAATCAAAAGAAGTATAATGCTTCATGGTATATGAAAGTTATATGAAATTCAAATTTCAGTCTCTATAAGTAAAGTTTTATTGGAACACAGTCATGTGCATTTGTTTAGCATTGTCTGTGGTTGCTTTCATGCTACAAAGTGAAAGTTGAAAAAAGCCTACAAAAGCTGAAATGTTTATTAGCTGGTCTTTTATCAAGAAAAATGTTTATTATCTGGTTTTTTTTACGTTCTCTAAATAAGTGAGAGCCTCCAGAACTCACAAATGTACATATAATTGGTAATCTATCTACTTTATTCCTCCTCCCCTAAATTAAGATACATTTTTAAAAATCCATAGGACTTTACTGGCCAATAGCTTCTGTACCTTGAATTAACATTATTTAATGTTTTAAGCATTTGGATTACTTTATATGAATAAGGTCAGCAGTTTAAAAGAACAAATACTTATTTTTTATAACTATCTCATATGCCAAATTATGTCTTTTCACCCCACCTTTGTTTTCTATTCACGTAGTCGAGATTTCATTCTTTATCGCAATCCTGGAAAACCTCCAACTTGTGTCACAGATAATGGCTATGAAGACAAGGTAAGAAGATGAGTGAATGTTTACTAAAAGAAAAAAGAAATTGAATGATGCTGCAGGCTTACCAGGATATTAAGCAATCATCCTTTTATACCTATTTAGTTAAAAAAAAAAAATAAAGGCCCATTCTGCCCTGGCTGGTGTGGGTTAGTGGATTGAGTGCTGGCCTGGGAACTGAAAGGTCACTAGTCAAGGTGCATGCCTGCATTGTGCGCTGGGTCCCCAGTTAACGGGCATGCGAGGGGCAACTGATTGCTATATTTCTCATACATCAGTGTTTCTCTTTCTCCCTCTCTCCCCCTCTCTCTAAAAATAAATACATTTTTTAAAAAGTAATCCCATTCCAAATACAAAGCCTTTCTGCCACCAGCCTTTTGCTCTCCACTGAATCATTATCACTGTTAGCTACTCTTTGGAACAGACATGATCTTGTCACTCCTTTATAATAGAAAACCTAGTTGGCTCCTCATTGATTAGAAAAGTAAGGTTCAAACTGGGAAGCTACATATTCGGTGCTCTAAAGGGTCGCAGCCTTTCTTTCCAACCTCGTATTTCACCAACATTACTATATCACATTTTCAGATAGACTTTTATACTTTTTTCTTTCCTTTGTATCTCAGATGTGTTAATTCCTTTGAAACTTTTCCAACTCCTCCTGGAGTTATCATACTTTTCCGACTATAAGGCATACTTCCCCCCCACAGATTTGGGAGGAATAATGGTTAATGCTACTTTTGAGT
This sequence comes from Artibeus jamaicensis, assembly GCF_021234435.1. Lineage (NCBI taxonomy): Eukaryota > Metazoa > Chordata > Mammalia > Chiroptera > Phyllostomidae > Artibeus > Artibeus jamaicensis. The sequence goes on from NW_026522045.1 coordinate 13,335,410, forward strand.
TCTGTTTACACGTACATTGGTGAAATATTATATTGTTTATGTTATTGGATATTTTACCACATTTTTTGCTTCGAAAATTTTTTTCCTATTTTCTTCCTCTACAACCTAGGTGCATCTTATGGTCCAAAAATACGGCATTTCCTTCCTTCCTTTGTATTACCTTAGCATCATCCAAGCAATTATGATATTTATCGCATTGTATTTGTTTTCATATCTGTTTCTCTTATTAGTCTGGAAGTTTCTTGAGGTCAGGGGAAGTGTGCTACTACTGCCTAAGTTAGGTTCAAATAGTAGTAGGCGAACAACTTTCAGCAGGTGAACAAATTTCTTCAGCATAAAATTTTTCTTCCAAAAAGTTTTAAGAAAATTTTTAAATTATTTTTTATTTTAAAAATATATATATTTTATTGATTATGCCATTACAGTTGTTCTATTCTCCCCTTCATTCCCTTCCACCCTGCACACCCCTCCCCCACCATTCCCCCCTCTAGTTTATGACCACGTGTCTCAAGTTCTTTAGATTCTATATTTCCCACACTATTCTTGCCCTCCCTCCTATCTATTTTCTACCTATCGTCTATGCTACTTATTTTCTGTACCTTCTCCCTCTTTCTCCTCCTCCCACTCCCCTGTTGCTAACCTTCCATGTGATCTTCATTTCTGTGGTTCTGCTCCTGATCTAGCTGTCCTCTTAGTTTGCTTTTGTTTTAGATGTGGTTGTTAATAACTGTGAGTTTGCTGTCTTTTCACTGTTCATCTTTTTTATCTTCTTTTTCTTAGATAAGTCCCTTTAACATTTCATATAATAAGGGCTTGGTGATGATGAACTCCTTGAGTTTGATCTTATCTGAGAAGCACTTTATCTGCCCTTCCATTCTAAATGAAAGCTTTGCTGGATAGAGCAATCTTGGTTGTAGATCTTTGGATTTCATGACTTGAAATACTTCTTTCCAGCCCCTTCTTGCCTGGAAAGTCTCTTTTGAGAAATCCGCTGACAGTCTGATGGGGACTCCTTTGTAGGTGACTGTTCCCTTAGCTCTTGCTGCTTCTAGGATTCTCTCCTTCATTTTAATCTTGGCTAATGTAATGATGATGTGCCTGGGTGTGTTCCTTCTTGGGTCCAACTTCTTGGGACTCTCTGAGCTTCCTGGATTTCCTGGAAGTCTATTTCCTTTGCCAGATTGGGGAAATTCTCCTTTATTATTTGTTCAAATAAGTTTTCCACTGGTGGCTGTGCCTTTCCCCCTTCTGGTACCCCTATAATTCGGATGTTGGAACGTTTAAAGATGTCCTGGAGGTTCCTAAGACTCTCCTCATTTTTTTTTGAATTATTGTTTCTTCATATTTTTCTGTTTGGTGATTTTTTTTCTCCTTCTGGTCCACTCCCTTGATTTGAGTCCCAGTTTCCTTTCCATTACTATTGGTTTTCTGTGCATTTCCCTTCATTTCAATTAGGTAGTTTAACCTTCATTCGTTCCTCTAATTTGTAACTAAAATCAACCAGTTCTTTGAGGATCCTGATCACCAGTGTTTTGAACTATGCATCTGATAGGTTGGCTATTTCTTGGTCACTTATTAGTATTGGCTTTGGGGCTTTGAGCTGTTTTTCTTGAGCCATAATCTTTTACTCTGTTTATGCCTGTTATGTATGAGGAGTGGAGCCTTAAGTGTTTACCAGGGCGGGGCCACCCAGGTCGCTGGTTTGTGGTGCTGTATTTGGGGGCGGGGTCAAAGAGGGACAATAGCGGTCCCTTCTGCTGCTTCCCACTGCCGCTGGGGCCTGTGTGGTATGTCTTACTGCTCGTTCCTTTGCCTGGGTTATCTGTGTGCAAATGTGTGACTGAGATCAGCCTGCCACCTTGCCTCCTCAGTGGGTCTTCCCATTGCTACTCCACACCTGGGATCTGCCCACGGCTGTCTGGGTGCCTGGGTCGATCTGGTGGATCTTTCCTTCCTGACCCCACTCTGCTGCTGGCTCTGCCGCTGGCTCTGCCCCTCTTACCAATCTGGCTGAACAGTTCGTTGTTGTCAGACATCCATATAGTTCAATTTTCTGTGGTTTGGCTGCATTTTTGTTGCTAAAATTTTGTTGTTTTTAAACTTGTTTGTGCGAGAAAGGACAGTGTTTCCACCTATGCCTCCATCTTGGCGGAAGTCTGATCAAGTTTTAAGAAAATATTTTATCCTGATTATTTGATTATTTGATTATTGAATGAAGACTATACAATATTTGACTTTCTAAATCATGTTTCACATTGTGGAGCAAAATTAGGCAATGTTTTGATGATGGTAAAACAAGACTAGACATTGGAAGTACTGTTAGGATGTTATAGTAATCTAGACCAGCTTTCCTCAACCCTTTTGGCACCAGAGACCAGTTTCATGGAAGACAATTTTTCCATGGGTGGGAGTTGGGCCAGAGGTAGAGCTCAGGCAGTAATGAGAGTAAAGCTTTCTTCCTGGCCTGCTGCTCTCACCTGCTGTGCTGCCCAGTTCCTAGCAGACCACTTACCGGTACCAGTACTGGTTTGCAGCCCAGCGGCTGGGGGCCCCTGCTGTAGACAAAAGACCTGAACTAGGCAAGTGGCATTAGGATGCAAGAGATAACTTAAATGATAAGTATAAATTGGGGCACATTAATTATTTTACCAGTGGTATCACCATCTAATTTGTTCAGCAAATATTAAGCTCTTGTAGTATGCCAGGTATTTTGCTGGGCTTTGGGGATACCAGAATGAATATAATAAAATTCTTGCTCTCCAAGGGTATAAGAAGCTATGAAAACAGACATGTAAATGTTTGGGAAGTGACAAGTTGAATAATAGAAGTATGTGCAAAGACCATAGAAGAAAAAGCACTTTACTCTGCTTAAAGGAATTTAGAAAGTTTTGTTGTGTTGGTGACATTTAAGTGGAGTGTCAAAAGATGAGTCTCATAAGTATGAAGGGCACTCTACTCATAGGAAACACTATATGCAAAGGTATGGAAGCAAGAGACCCTTTGGGACTCAAATAGTTTGGTGGAGGGAGGGCAATGATAAAAAGATAAGCCAGACTTATATAATGAGAGATGATGTAGTAGGCCATGCTAAGAATTTGTCATTTTTATTGTACAGAGTAGTTAATTGAAAATTTTCCCCAATATTTTTGGAAATTTTCAAACACACAGAAAAGCTAAAGAAAAATCTACAATCAGCATCCATACCCACCACTTACAGTCTACTGTTAATATTTTAGTATCCTTGTTTTATCAAAATATATATTCATCCCTCTATCCACTCATTAATCCATCTGATTTTTATGTATTTCAAAATAAATTTCAGATATCAGTAGAGTTGCTCTAAAACACTCAAAGTTTTTAAATAGAGGTATGATATAATCAGAATTGTTGAGGAAGAGGACCATTAACTTTTGTTTTAGCATTGTGCACAGCATTGCCTGAGATGAGATTTAGACATTTAGAAATTTACCAGGACTCTTTAAACCTGCAGTTCAATATTTTGCCCTGACATTTTATTCTTAAAATTTTCATATAGAGAAAACTTAAAAGACTTTTATAGTGAACATTTATATACCCACCTCCTAGTTACTACAAATTATACAGCTCCATTTTCAAATGAGTCTTATATATCTGAGATATTGATCTAATAAATTCTTTTGGGTGTGTGCAACCATGAGAATGTCATATATAATTACCATCTATACATATACACAGAGCTAATACTTATCAACCATTGGGTATTTCTATGCAAAGGATAGTATATATATATGTCTGATTTGGGAATACATATATAAAGTGGATGTGTTTGTTCATACTGAAATTTAAGTATGGAAAAGCCAGGTGGCCCCAGGTACTTTCCTTATGTATCACCTTGCTTTGCCTAAAACTGAGTTGCTATATCTCAAGTTTGTGTTGTAACATTTATATTTGAATTGTTTGGGTTTTCAAAAATAACTTTACTAAAAGCAGTGAACATTATTAATGAGCCTTCCATAAATATAGATTTCGGAGTCCGTTTTCAAGGAAATAAATTCCTAATGTTCACCTTGGTACCTTTCACCTTCTCTGTTGACCTTGAATTCTGCATTTTGAGGTTATTTAATGTCAAAGTGAATGCTACTGGAAGCTAGCCATCTTTACTCAGCCCATTTGCTCTATCTTTCTAGAACAGACATGAATACTTATATTAAAAACAAAATGAAAATTAGATCAGGAAAAGTAAAGTAAAACTCCATTCATGTTCTTCAATCTCATGTGCTTCATAGTAACAACTATTAAGTTTTGGTGTATATACTTCTATATGATTGTCTTTGCCTTTTTTAATGTAGGTAGGCTCATTTACAGTTAACATTCTGTTACATGTTCTTTTTAGATGTCTGTCCTCAGTAATGTAGATCTGCCTCATTTTTTTAAAACGAATTTACTGCCATTATATCCCACCTGGCACCCCCAACAAACACATCACCCACAGTTTGTGAGATAATTATTATTTTATGTTGAGATACTACCAGGAGCATAAAAGCTATCATGACTAGTTTTTCCTCTTCCAATCAAAATGGAACTGATTGCCAACTGAATAGAGAAATTGTATGGTCACCTGTTTTATTTCCTGCTTCTTTATTCATCAGTTCTGGTTAGCTGAGTTCCTTTACTCCTAACAACTGCCTCCAGTTATTAATCTTTCTTAGCTGGAGTTCCTAGTTCTTGTAAAAAGGCTTCTTTGTTCACATTCTGCTCAGTGTTTGTTGGTATTAATAAACACTTAAATGTGAATGCCCCTTGGGGTGGGTGAAACTTCATAACTTAAACTTTACTGTGAGTAAACCTTAACCTGATACTTGCCCTCAATGCTTTGAAATGGATTATACTGCTGGAGTTGGGATTTCAAAAAAAGAAAAGAAAAAAGAAAAGGCTAAAGAAGAATAATAGTCCTGGTATCAGAGTAATAGATCTAGTTTCAGAGAACTTGATTATTAGCAGAAGTTAGCCCAGGGTAGTATAGGAAAGTAGAAAAATAATCCTTAGTGTAGTTTTCTGCCAGGGAAGCTTTGTGGCAGCACCCTCCCATAGATCACAGAGAATCATCTTTGGTACCTCATGTTGCTGATACCAGAAATGGCTTCAAGTGAAATAAACTTAATCACTAGGGATTACATCCCTTACACAAGACAGAGGTTTTTGAGCGAAAGTTCAAAACAGTTTTGGAGTGTTTAAACAAATTTCATCATGTGGAGCCAGGGAGCATTTTTACTGAAATAATTTGGTTAGTAAGTATTGCCTTGGAATTGTTGTTTGAAAAAACCAGCAATCAAAGGAATCAGCTAAGAAATTGATTTTGAAGCCATCAAGGAAGTCTCTTAAGCAGTGTTGCTTTTATATAGTATACTTATATATTGCTGTTCAGTACAATGGATAACATTTTGAATAAATTGAAGTCTTTTCTTCCATATCAGAGTTTGGGGTATTTGGGTATTTGATTTAATTTGTCCAGTCATTCTTAGAAGTTGAGCTGGGTCTTTTGTCTTCGGTTAGCCTTTCCATTATATTCATTCACTCATTTTATAAAAGTTCCTGTAATCACAATGTGATTGAGGCTCACAGTATAGCCTTAGTGGTTTAATCTCAGCATTTAAAAATCCCTGTCAAAATCTCTTAGGTATAGCTTGCATTTATCTATGCTTAGATTTTAAAATCACTTTCCCTCCAGCTTTATTGAGATAAAATTGATACATTATGCTAAGTGAAATGAATAAGATGGAGAAAAATACTGTATAATGTCACTTATATGTGGAATCTAAAAATCACTTTTTAAATAAAACATTCATTTTAGTAGTTTCTGATTTACAACTTAATTTTAAGTATTTCATAGTTGTAAGATGAATAACATTCATTGTCATTCTTTGTGTTTTTCTTTAGATTCTACTCTGCTATTCAAGTAATGGTCATTATGATTCAGTGTACTCAAAACAATTTCAGTCAAGTGCAGCTGTTTGTCAAGGTATGTGAAGGCTTCATAAATATTTGGGTGTGATTTGTTGCCAGTCTATAAATTGTGGGACCTGCCATAAATAACTCTTTAAAACCTTGAATTGGTACCTATTGAATTTGTATTCTGGGTTATGGCTATTTTCACATTGTTAAATGTTATTTGGATAATTGGAGTTTTAACCTTTTTTTTTCTTCAGCTGTATTGTATGAAATTCTCTATAAAGATGTGTTTGTTGTGGATGAAGAAGCATTGAAGACTGCAGTTGAATTGTTTCGAAGTAGTTCCAAGAAGAACAGAAACAGTGCTGTCACTGGTAGTGAGGATACCCATCTTGCCTACAAGAGTTTAACTCAGGATAGGTAATAAAAGGAAAGGGGATATCAACTATCAGATCATCATCTTTCTGTGTCATCATTTGAAAGTGGAAGAGACCTGGCAAGCTTTTATGACTTAGACCACACAAAGATGCATACACATTCATTGCTCTAAAAAATCTCTTTTGTATGTATGTATGTATGTATGTATGTATGTATGTATGTATAGAGAGATACATTTTTTAATGGGGGAAGAGAAGTTTTGCCCAAAAAGATGTTGTATTGTGAGATGCTCAGGCTTTGGGGGTTCAGTCCAAGTCAGAATCAGGTTGTTTTTTTTTTTTTTTTCTAGAAGAGACTAAAACTGCCAAATCCTGTGATTCTCAAACTTTAGTTGTATAGTTGTATACACATTCTTTAGGGTACTTATCAGAAAGGGTAGATTCTTGGGACTACCTTCACGATATATCAGGTCAGAGTAAGGACAGGGATCTGCTTTCTTAACAAATATATATACTGAAGTATTCTGATGTAGATAGGCTTTGGATCACACTTTCAGAAAAAAGCTGATTCTAAACTAGCACCATAGTTTTGTAGATGATAATTGAAGTTCAGGGTGATTACTTGACACACACATCCAGCTAGTACAAAAAAGTCTCCCCTTTCAGGCTAAGGGGAGTTTTAGCAGCTGAGGGTCTGCCTTTTATACTCACTAGCAGTATGGCCTCTGAGGAAGCAGCTATTATTGAGCAGCTTTAATCAAAAACTGTATTTGAAGTACTTTTTCCCAATTATTCTGCCTGGAAATTCAAATAAGCTTGGTGCCACTCAGGTCTCACCTTGTTTGTTTTTTTTCCCCTTGCTGTTCTATTTCTTGGATAGTTAATGCTTTTGAATTATTTTCTCTTTGGTAGTAGCAGAGTCTTTTTTAATATAGTTTATTGATTATGCCATTACAGTTGTCCCATTTCCTTCCCTTCATTCCCCTCTACCCTGCACACCCCCTCCCCCACCATTCCCCCCTTTAGTTTATGTCCATGTGTCACAAGTTCTTTAGATTTTATATTTCCCATACTATTCTTGCCCCCCCATCTATTTCTACCTACCGTTTATGCTACTTATTTTCTGTACCTTGTCCCCCCTTCTCCTACTCCCCTGTTGCTAACCCTCCATGTGATCTCCATTTCTTTGGTTCTGCTCCTGATCTAGCTGTCCTCTTAGTTTGCTTTTGTTTTAGGTGTGGTTGTTAATAACTGTGAGTTTGCTGTCCTTCTTTTCATCTTTTTCTCTGTTCATCTTTTTTATCTTCTTTTTCTTAGATAAGTCCCTTTAACATTTCATATAATAAGGGCTTGGTGATGATGAACTCCTTGAATTTGATCTTATCTGAGAAGCACTTTATCTACCCTTCCATTCTAAATGAAAGCTTTGCTGGATAGAGCAATCTTGGTTGTAGGTCATTGGATTTCATGACTTGGAATACTTCATTCCAGCCCCTTCTTGCCTGGAAGGTCTCTTTTGAGAAATCAGCTGACAGTCTGATGGGCACTCCTTTGTAGGTGACTGTCTCCTCATCTCTTGCTGCTTCTAGGATTCTCTCCTTCATTTTAATCTTGGCTAATGTAATTATGATGTGCTTTGGTGTGTTCCTCCTTGGGTCCAATTTCTTTGGGACTCTCTGAACTTCCTGGATTTCCTGGAAGTCTATTTCCTTTGCCAGATTGGGGAAGTTCTCCTTTATTATTTGTTCAAATAGGTGTTCCACTTGTTGCTCTTCCTCTTTCCCTTCTGGTACCCCTATAATTTGGATGTTGGAATGTTTAAAGTAGTCCTGGAGGTTCCTAAGCCTCTCATCATTTTTTTGAATTCTTGTTTCTTCATTCTTTTCTGTTTGGTCATTTTTTCCTTCCTTCTGGTCCACTCCCTTGATTTGAGTCCCAGTTTCCTTTCCATCACTACTGGTTTTCTGTGCATTTCCCTTCATTTCAATTAGTTTAGCGTTCATATGTTCCTCTAATTTGTGACTAAAATCAACCAGTTCTGTGAGCATCCTGATCACCAGTGTTTTGAACTGTGCATCTGATAGGTTGGCTATTTCTTGGTCACTTATTAGTATTGGCTCTGGGGCTTTGAGCTGTTCTTCTTGAGCCATAAAATTTTGGTCTGTTTCTACCTGTTATGTATGAGAGGCGGAGCCTTAGATGTTCACTTGGGCTGGGCGACCAGTTGCTAGGTTGTGAGACTGTAGTGGGGGCAGGGTCAGAGAGGGGGACTTGCGCTTGTTCCACGCTCTCTCTCTGACCTCAGTCCCCTCTTCTGCTTCTAGAAAGCTAACTGGTGCTGGTTTCCGAATGTGTGGGACTGTGCACCCTCCAGGACCCTGTGAGTCTCTCCAACAAACTCTTTGTGAGCCTGGGAGCTTCTCCTGGCAGCTCAACCCCAAAAGTTTTTCCAGTTGGTGCTTTTAGGCTTTAATTCCCGTCACTGGGGCCCTAGCGTGCATGGTCTGTCTCACTGCCTGCTCCTTTGCCTGGTTTATCTGAGTGTGAATATGTGGCCACAGTCAGCCAGCTGCCTTGCGCCCCCACTAGGTCTGCCCTTTGCCACCCCACTCCTGGGATCTGGCAACCACCACCTGTGCGCCTGGGTCAGTCTGGCCACTTTTTCCTGCAAGACCTTGCTCTGCCAGCCACTGACTCTGCCCCTCTTATTGATCTGGCTAAATGGTTTGTTGCTGTTGGGCTTCCGTACAGTTCAATTTTCTGTGTTTTGGTTGCATTTTTGTTACTAAAACTTTGATGTCTTTAAACTTGGTTGTGCAAGGAAGCACAGTGTTTCCACCTATGCCTCCATCTTGGTGGAAGTCTGGTTGTTGTTTTTTTTAAAAACTTGGGAATGCAGGGAACAGCACCCTGCATTCCTAAATAAGTTGCTTTGTTCTTCTCTGATTTGTTTTAAAGGACTCAGGCTTACAGAAACTACAGTATTAGGAAGGCAGGTGTATTCTATTTGTACATAACAATGTTACCACAAACTTGGCAGTTTAAATCAACACACATATCTCACAATTTATGTGGATTAGGAATCTGGGCACAGCTTGGCTGGGTCTTTTTCTTAGGATCTCAAAAGACTGCAATGATGGTGCTAGCCACAATTGAGTTCTTTTCTGGAGTTTTGACTGTGGGAAGGATCCACCTCCCCTCTCAGGTGGTTCTTGGTAGCATTCAGTTCCTTGAAGCTGTAGGACTGGAAATTTCAGTGTTTCACTGTCTATCAGTCAGAGGTAACCCTCAGCTCTTTGCCACATGGGATTGGTGATCATGGCTGCTTGCTTCCTCCTTATAATTAAGAGTGAGTGACTAATAATACAAGCGCTACATTCATATGTGAAATAATGATATACATCCTGTTTATTGGTTAGAAGTAAACTTAGAGGGGAATCACACAAAGGTGTAAATGCTAGGAGGGCAGGGAATCATAGGAACCTCCCATCTTAAGCATTGTCCACCCACTAGGAGTTATGAAATATAGGAGATGATCTGCTAAGTGTATTGTAGCACATACTTATACAAAGGAAGCATAAATGCAGATATTGAATGGAAAAGTGTTTGTTTCATTTTTAGAACTGACCTACTTTAGTACTACTAGGTAGTAGGATATTCCTTTAATTTAAGATTTTCTTAACTAGTACATTATATAAAACTCTTTGTTCTAAATCTTTTCAATTAGGACTGATGAGTGGGGTGATTCCTGCAGTGTTGAAAATACACCAGAGGGGTGCAGTGGAGGAGCAGAAGAAGCAAAGGTTTGATATTTACTAGGGCAAAGACTTTTCATAATTTTGGTTTGTAGCTTTATAACTTAAACTAGTTAAGGTCAAATGGTCCATTCTAGTAATATGGGGTCAGGGAGGAGTTTATATTTTCCTTATGGAAGTCTTAATCTGAAAATGTAAAAATATATGCTTAATGTTCTCTGAATTTTTATTTTGGAATTGTAGGTTTTTTTCAAAGCAAACTGAACACTTACATTTCAGAAGCTGTTTGTTTTCAAGTTATATTAACAAACCCAGTAATTAGTTCATCATCAGTTTTACAATACTGAGGTTTCTATTTGTCATTAAAAAAAATATAATACTTAACCTTATCTACTCAAAGAAAATAGGTAATAATCCTGGTTGGAGAAACAGGAGAAATTTTATAATCTGTATAGGCTTAAAATTAAGCAGACCTAAAGTTTGAGGCTAGCTAAATAGGGCAAATATTATTGTATTGTAACATCTTTATGCCCCAAGGGCTGGTAATTTGAGAACAATATTGAATATGGTGAGATTCTAGCAAAGCAGAAGAAAAAGGTAATTCCTTTGAAAATTAGAAGAGATTTTGACCAAAATGAAATACAGTTTTTAGATTTCTCCAGGTGATTTTAGAGTACAGACACCATTGCACCTCTGTGCATATTAATAGGAGACTTGTTAAATAGCTCTGACTGAATCTTTAATCCTGGTCTGTGTTGCATTGATTGACATATGGTAGGTACATCCTGAGTTGTGGGCTGCTTGAGACAATATTTCCCTTCTTCCATCTAAAAACCTTTTAGATTATTTGCATATTGCTTCTTTAGCCTCCCGATTTTTAAAATGCATAGTAAATTTTATTTCTTGCAATAAGGAAAGGGAGGCATATGTACAGTTTTTTTAAAGGAAAAAAGAGCTTTAATTCTTCTTCATACAAGGAAGACTTAAACTAAAGATGGTGAGTTTGTGGCATGATTATTTTTGTTTTAGTCTCCAGAAAATCCATCAAAGATGCTCTTCCCCTATAAGGTGCTCAAAGCTCTGGATCCAGAAATCTATCGTAATGTAGAATTTGATGTTTGGTTGGACAGCAGAAAAGGTAATGAAATATCAGCAGGATGATTTTGAATCCTGACAGATCCAGGAGAATAATTTTGCAAATTGTTTCTAATAAGAGACATTTTCATTATACTAATATGAAAAACAGCCAGGTACTTACTTTTTGCCTTATTCAGTAACATGATTTAAATCCAAAGGAGGACAAATAACATATTTTTTGGACCATAAGATGCACCCAGGTTTTAGAGGATGAAAACAGGAAAAAATTTGAAGGAAAAATGTGCTAAAATATTTAATAACATAAATAACATAATATTTCACCAATGTAAATGTAAACAGGACTGAACAGCAGCATTAACAATCATTATTCCTCCCAAATTGGGGTTGGGGGGAACCAGACGTGCATCTTGTAGTCTAAAAATACGGTAGGTTTAGAAGTGGGAGGGATTGTTTAGAGTCTGATGTTTATTAGGGATTTCAACATAGCAAACTGTGTAGAGACAGTCTTTAGATAACTCACAGTGCGGGAAACATGTAGTAATTATAACTAAGCTCATCTTACATTTAAAGGGTTAAAACTGCCCTCATTAATAAATGAGTCAGTGAAGTGTTGGCAGACTATGGCCTGTGTACCAGGTATGACCTGCCATCTGTTTTTGTACAGTCTGTGAGCTAAGTAAGAACAGTTGTTAAATTTTTGAACTGCAGAAAAAAATGAAAATAACAGTATATTATATGAAATTCAAATGAAAATTATATGAAATTCAAATTTTAGTGTCCATAAGTAAAGATTTGTGACAGTTTAGTAGTTTGGTTAAAGTAGGCCTTCAAGTTCTTAGAGGTAGTCTTTAATGTTTCATATTCAACACATTAAACCACATGAACCTAGGTGTAGTTAACAATATACAATGAGGTTAAGACCTACTGGAACATAATAAGTTGTTAAAAATAATGGCTGCTTTGAAAAAGCTATGTATATTTTTAATTGAGGTGTGTTGCTTTCAAATTTTACCTTATTGGTGTTTGACCAACTCTAAGATTAGGACCTCCTAATTTCCACTTACTTGTGTTTTATAGCACAAAACTGTATTTGCAAGTCTCCTTAAATTGACCACAGAAATAACCCATCAGGAGTGATAGAATGACCCTTTAGGACCCTCTCACCCTGATTTTTACTTATGGAGGTAGCATTTTAAAGATTGTATGGTAAAAGTAAATTAGAATATTAAGTGATATTAAAAAATATATTAAGTGATATAAAATAGGAAAGGAAACACTTTGAGCTTGATTCTTCATTTTCTTTAAATAGAACTTCAAAAAACTGATTATATGGAGTATGCTGGAAGACATTACTGTTTGGGAGACAAGTGTCAGGTTAGTTCCTTCTTTAAAGAATCAGTAATTTGTTTTTCCAAGATTGTGGTTTTAGGAATTAATAAGTGTTCAACAAAAGTAATTTACAGAATTCTAGAAAAAAATTTAGTGGTTGTATTAAATTTTAATTACAAACTTTTGTGAATATATGTAGACTCTTTCAGCATGTACTGCCTCCATTAGACCAGACTGGCAGACTTGATTATCAACTTGCTTTTAATAAGTAGACACTGAACCCCATTTGGGGAAATGTGGTATTTTTGTTTGGCAGAAGCCAGATCTGCCAGTAGACTTGAGACTAGATGTATTCTGTCTCTTCCCCTCTTTCAGGTTCGTTTGGAATCAGATGGAAAATATTATAATGCTCATATTCAGGAAGTTGGAAATGAGAACAATTCAGTAACAGTCTTCATTGAAGAATTGGCAGAAAAGTGAGAATATAATAATATGTTGAATTACTAAAATCTTTGGCTCCTGATGCCTTTTTGTAATGTTAAATTGAGAATTACCAGGATGCTAGTAAGAAAACCAAAGTTACATCTGGTACTAGCCTACGATGACTTATCTTAAACTGTAAAAGTGTATGCTAAAGTATGAAATCTCAGTACAATCATGTGCTGTGTAATGATGTTTCAGTCTATGATAGTGGTCCTATAAGATTATAATAGAGCTGACTTTTCTGATAGAAATGGAAAGATATGTGGTTCAGGAGAAATTCTTTTTTCCTCTGATGGGAGCAATATCTGGAGCATGGTAGTAGATTTCCTCTTACAGCACCTCAGTTTTCAGTGCACAGATCACATCCCCATCAGTCAGCTGTTGACCTATTTTAGCACAGAAAAGCCTGTCCCCCATCACTACATAACGAGAGGATGCTACAGCCCTCCTGGATCTAGCATGATGTCTTCAGTGTACATTGCTATACATTGTTTGTTGAGGACCTAAGATTCTGGAAAATGACACAAGTCCACAGGAGCTACCTTCACAAGTATGAAGTGTCACTGACATTTCAGTAAGAGCTGTCTGTGTTAGCGTGGAGCCACCCTGTCCCTGTACTTTGAAAATATGTTCAGGTTGTAATGTAAAGCATAGATAAGTTTCATTTCTTCCATCCATTCCATGCCAGAGAGAGCCCTTTGTGCCAGGTAGCGTCAATGGAACCAAAAACGAATGTCCAAAGTCAAGCTACTGAGTCTCAGGTCTACACCCTCTCTGTGTTAAATACTCTCTGTTTTATGAATAGCACACAGTTCCTTGATGTTACCACTGCTCCAACATGTGATAGCCCAAACCACATTGCCGTGACAATGCCTATGTTCCTTTATGTCTCCATCTTGCTGTTTCTTCCTGCTGATCCTCAGGCCACCTTTCACTCCCTCCTGAGTCACTATTGTGGTGATCTATGTCTTACCCAGCCAGTTTCTCCTTGATATTTCCAATTAATTCAGCCGACATGGAACTTCATGTTCATGTTCATCCAGCCCACAGAGTTCATGGAGCAGCACTGATAGCTTTGATGCTGTTTCTGACCCTGTTGGAAGGAAGCATGAGCAGCGCTTGTGGGACAGTGTTTATAAACGCTACAGTAGTGCCCTAGGCCTTCACATTCACTCACTGATTCACCGAGAGCAACTTCTAGTCCTGCAAGTTCCATTCATTAACTTCTTTATAGAGTGTACCAGTTTTTATCTTTTATACCATATTTTACTTTTTCTATGTTTAGATACAAAAATACTATCATGTTATAGTTGCTTACCATATTCAGTACAGGAACATAATGTATAGGCTTGTAGCCTAGGAGCAATAGGCTGTACCATCTAGGTTTGTATAAGTACACTCTATCATATTCACATAATGGCAGAATTGCCTAATGATGCATTTCTAAGAACGTGCTTCATATGACTATATATGTATGTACAAAAGTTTATAAATTCTAGGCACTAGCCAACTTATTACAAATATTAAGTACAAAAGAATGCTGTTAAGAAACTGTTCATACTAATTGGAAAGCTGGTTTGCCAACTGAGCCTCTGCCAATATCACAGCAGCCAGATAATTAGATCCTTCTCATACTTTAAACGTACTCCAGAATTGTCTCAAAAGAATGTTAAAGTACAGATTGATGAGCTACACCCCCAGAGTTTTTGATTCAGTAAGACTGTGGTGGGGCTTTGAACTTCTAACAAGTTTCCAGGTGATACTGATGCCATTAGTATACTTTGAAAGCCATTAAATGACATTATACTGCCCTAATGACCAAAAAATCTTAGCAACTTAGAACAATAAAATCACTTCTTGTTCCTTTAGCACATTCATAGTGGGTCAGCAAAGGAGAACCTGGCCAACAAAACTATTATAGGCAGAGAAAAAATTATACTATGGCAAACCATGTGCTGGACCTTAAGCATCTCCTTGGTTACATAGTTTAGCCTTAGGTCAGTGGTCTGGGAAAATATAATTCTCCTCCAAAGAGAGACAACAAATATTTGTAAACTGGTCAACCTCAATCTTTCCTTTGGAACATGATTTGTGCTGTAAACGTCTGTGAAATTGTACAAACCACTCTTAGGTTTTCTAAACTTAAGAAATTGACCTCTACAAGGAAACTAGTATCAATAGTTTTAAGTAGAATGCACTTGAAAATGTAGCAGAAGGGGTGGGGTTTGTGTATCAAATGAGAATTAAGTCTGTGTTGCAATGACTTCATGGTGGTATCATTTCCCTCAAGGCATGTTGTTCCACTGGCTAATTTAAAACCAGTTACTCAAGTGACACCTGTTCCTACCTGGAATGCTGTGCCTCCCCGGAAAGGAAGAGGTTACCAGAAAATGTCTGGGGGCTATTTCCCGGAAATAGGTTTGTATACTGAAGATTTCTAAAAATTTCCCCTTGTTTTACCCTACATTATAATTTTTAAAGGGTATAAATAAGGCTTGTAGGGTAGTTTCTCAGCTTTGGCATTACCGACATTTTGGGGTGGCTAATCCTTCACTGGGAACTGTCCTGTGTGTTGTAGGGTGCTTAGCAGCATCCCTGGCTTCTATCCACTAATGCCAGTAGCATACTTCCCCCAGTTTTGACAACCAAAAATGGCTCCAGACATTGCCACATGTTCGCCAAGGTGTGGAGGGGCAAAAGTGTCCCTGGCTGAAAACCACTCTTTTGAGGTACTTTGTGTACACTTAAGCTGAAGTAGATTTTAGATTCTAAAACTTGAAGGGAAATGATTTCTCAGAGAACTAGGAAAACACCTCACAGAAGCAGCAGCCAGAGATACTAATAGGCATTAACTTGGCATTTTAATGACCAAAGCTGCCTATCCTAAGCCTAGTGCCGGGATATCCATTGTTATAGAAATTAATTGCTGGTTTTGCCCTCCCAAATGAAATATCTAATAAAATCCTTAAAAAATACATAAATTCTGCCCTGGCCAGTGTAACTCAGTGGATTGAGTGCAGGCCGCAAACCAAAGGGTTGCTAGTTCTATTCCCCGTCTAGGGCACATGCCTGGGTTGCGGGGCCAGGTCCCCAGTAGAGGGTGCATGAGAGGCAACCACACATTGATGTTTCTCTTTCTCCCTCCCTTCCCCTCCGTCTAAAAATAAATAAATAAAATCTTTAAAAAATACGTAGGTTCCCTCCCTATATTTTTGTTGTTGTTGTTCCTAAGAAAAACATTTTAGGGTTTTTGGCATTTGTGGGTGTAGTGTGGGAGACACAGGATCTTTTACTTGTGGTTATGAAGCTTATTTGCTACTTCTTTATTTGCCTGAAAGTTATGCCTGAGATGGACATGAAGCAACAGAAGAAGATGTTCAGGAAAGTTAGAGGGAAAGAAATTTATATGTCCATGGCTTACAGCAGGGGAGACACCCTGCCTCCGTCCAGTCTTCAGCACAGTGTTATGCATTACGGGCATGACCCTGTAATGCACTACTCACAGACAGCTGGCAATGTTATGGCTAATGAACATTTTCATCCTCAACATTCATCTCATAGACAAGGTCGGGGATATGGGATGCCTAGGTAAGTTTCAAAATGATGTACATCTCTGTTTAGATATTGGAAGTAATTCCTGGACAGAATTACATTAGAACTTAGAAATATCTTAATTGTTTAGATTCCTTATTAATTTCTGCCTACAGAGAGCACAGAGGATGAAACTTATGTATACTTAAATATTTGTCAAAAGCATTTATTAGAAGATTCATATTCTCACAATCTAGAGAAATAAAGAACAGTTGAAGAGATGCTAAAAGATAAAATGCCATCAAGATATGAGTGCCATGTATATGGTCCTGTATCCATTAATATTGGATCAGCCTAATGACAAGTTCTTTGTATGTGTACATTTTTACAAAGATGTGTTAATTCTATTTAGCTACGAAGACTGACTACTCAAACACTAGTGAATAAAGAATTCTCTTTTCTTTCCCCCTTATTTTTAGGGACTCGTCTCGCTTTCTAAACAGGCCTAACATGGCAGACCTTAAAGTTGGTTTTTACCCTGGCCCAGGGAAAAAGTGCTGCCAGAGCTATGATAACTTCTCGTATAGATCTCGGTAAGTGCATTTTAAGTGTCAAAACTCAGAGGAAATAGGTAAGTCTGGCTTCATTGTTGAGCAACAAATGTATGGACTAAGTTTTTTAAATGTCAACATTGAGATGTTTAAACTGTGATTTAGAAATTAGAAAGAAATTACTACCATATTTTATAATTTTCTCCATTTCATTCTCCAAAATACTTAAGTTCCTTTAGGCGTAGTCACCGCCAGATGCAGTGTGTGAATAAGGAGTGCCAATATAGCTTTGCCCCAGAAAATGGACAGATGCCCCAGGGCTTGGAAGAAACCATTACTTTTTATGAAATTGAAGAAGGGGATGAGACTGCTTATCCAACCTTACCTGTAAGTAGTTAAAAAATATACACAAAAAACTGTTTACTTTCCTCTCTTTAAATAAAGCAGTGTGGATAAATTTTAGTTTATTGTACAAATGACCAGATAAAGCCCTTCCTGAAAAACATGACCTCATCTCAGCACTTTTAAAGGTAGAAGAAGAAAATGTTTTTTAGTTGTATTTAGAGGAGGTAGAGGTGGACAAATACTCTTGCTTACTTAGTAGCATAGGCTAATATTTTCTGGGGTTTTTTTGGTCATTATTGCCCCACATTTTTAATTCTAAAGCACAGTAAAACATATACAGGTATATATGAGGTCGTCCAGAAAGGATCCAGCCATGTGCTATGAAAAATAGAGACATTTCTTGAAGAAGATATGAGCAACATTATACATATGACAATGACACCTCAGTCACCTTCAAAGTAGGCACCTTGGGACTTCACACAGTTCTCCAAATCACCATCAGCTGCCCCTTTGCATTTTTCTGAATCTCATCAACAGGCTGAAATCTTTCCTCTCAAAGGTGATTTTAGTTTTGGGAAAAGCCAGAAGTCACAGGGCATCAGATCTGGCCTGTAGGGGGGCTGAGTCACCTGGGTGATTTGATCTTTCACTAAAAACCTCTGCACAAGATGTGATGTGTGAGCAGGCATGTTGTCATGTTGAAGCTGCCAGTCACCAGTTGTCCATAGCTGCAGCCTTCTGAATCATCCAAACAGTTTCCATGGAGGAATGTTCAAGCTTAATGCAAAATTTGATGCAAATTCATTGCTCTACTTGCTCAGTCATTTTAAATTTGATGGCCACACAGTACACATCCTCACTCGGTGGCATCTACCACCCCCACTGACTAGTGCAGTAAAGTCATCATTGTTCACACATGTGCATTCCAATCCACTCTCCTTGGCTGCCAGTTTACATCAATGTTGTGCAAACCATTCTCACTTTAAGAATGGCTGGACCATTTCCGGACAGACCTCATATATACACACATTTTCCAACTGTAGAGGGAGAACTGCATGTGTGTGTGTGTGTGTGTGTCTCTTTGGTACAGAATAATGGAAGGCCCTTTACAATGGTTCCTCCTACTTCGACATACTGTGTTGCAAGGCGAGGACATAACTCAGGCAAACAGACTTTGAGCTCAGAGGAGGGTGATGGCCAGAGTGACAACGGTGAGTCAATTACAGTTAAATGTTTTTCTTAAAGATGATTCTTGTGGCATTAAAATATCAGGGCTGTGAAGTAGATCTAAAGTTTTTGTTTGGAGGGGTCTCATTCTGTTTTGGTAGCTTGTTTTCAAAGTTATCAGTTTTTGTCTCAAAGCTTGCTAGGTTTTTGAAGATATCTTGCTATTTCTATAGGCCCTCTACATTATTATAACCTATTTTCAGCTTTTTGCATAGCTTTATAGTGAGTTTTGATTTGGTGAGATTTCAGTATGGGAAATATTTGTTTCTTATTAATAAGGTACTATTCATGTTGTCCTCACTATTTCCAATAACTACTTTAGGCTTTTCATGTGACTTATTTTCCAAGACTGCTATGAAATAATTTCATTGCCCAAAGAAGTCTACTTAACCTATAAATATTACTATTAATTGAATTCTATGTCCTAAGTAATTATATTTGCAATTTAATATATAAGGGGAGACCCCCCAAAAACCTGGAATTATCTTCTGAGGGTCGGCCCCTTGTAGTGCAGGCTTCCCCTGCAGGGTGAGTGTTCTAGGAACCATCTGTATCAGTGTATCAGCCAGTATTTGAGAGGCTGTGTGTTCAGCTTCAGTGAATTTTTTTGAAGACTCAACACACTTGCCCATTTCGTGATGGGTGATTTATGAACGTACCTGTCTACACCAAGCTGAGTATTCAGCAGTATTTGACTCAAAATGGCGTGACCTGTGCCCCACTCTCCCTATGCACCTGATCCTGTCCCCAGCAACTTTTTTTTTGTTTCCCTGAATTAAAAAAGTCCTCGAAGGGAAACATTTTGCCAGTGCAGTAGAGGTGAAGCAAAAAAAAAACTGCAGTAGCACTAAAAGGCTTCAAAATAGACAAGTTCAAAACCTGTTTTGAGTAGTGGAAAAACCATCTCATTAGGTGTATTGCATCAAATGGAGAGTACATTGAAGGTGACTGAAGTTTAAACCTGTAAGAATAAATACAAAAATTTTTATAAATAAATTCTGTTTTGGGGGCTTCCCCCCTAATTACTATTCATTGAATTCTATGTACTAAGTAATTATATTTATAATTTAATGTAATACTTAAACTGTATCCCTCTGAGGAATGTAGTATTCTTATTTTATATATGAGGAAATTGAGGTTTGAAGGGTAAATGGCATGGCCAAAGTCATATTTGGTAAGTGGCAGATTTAATTCTTTTGTAACAGCTTTATTTAGATGTAATTTACATACTCTACAGTTCATCTGTTCAAAGTGTAAAAATCGGTGGTTTTTAGTTATTCACAGTTGTATAACCATCACCACAATTAAAATTTCAGAACATTTTTATCATCCCCAAAAGAAATTCTGTACCCATTAGCAGCCACTCCCCATTTCCCTTCCCTAATCCCCAGCCATATGCATCCACCAGTCTTTCTCTCTTAAGGGACTTGCCTATTCTGAACATTTTATATAAATGGAATCATGTAATATGTGGTCCTTAGTGACTGGCAGAGATCAGTTTTGAATTTGGGTTTGTATGACTCTAAAGCCTGTGTATATGTGTGTGCGTGTGTGATATATACACACATACATATATACATATATGCCCTCAACAGTTGTTGTAGTGCCTCTTACCACAGAGTCTGCTTGCTTTTACCATTTTACTGCAAAATCGTATGTGCCTACTTAAACAATTCTAGAGGAGATGGGTGTATTAAGGAGATGTGAGGCAGTCTGAATGACTTAGCTCTACTGGTCAAGTTCCTTATTTTCTTGAGATGGTGTACTATATTTTTTAAAAATATAAAAAAATAAATATTTTTAGGAAAAAATCTAGCACAAGAATAATATAACATTTTGTATGTGCCTGGGCATGCATGTGATTAAGGATGTATATGCTCTGCTCTTTTACTCAACAGGACCCTTTTGTCTTTTCCTTTTTAACATGGTGGGCATCTTCAGATGTACTGCTCACCTGCAGTGGCATTTTCAGAGTAACCAAATCTTTGTTCTCACCTTAAATCCTGCTGTCTGGAGGGGTTAATGCATGTGTGTTTGAAAAGCAATGTGTTTAATAATCAAATCCAGTTTTGACCTGTGTGTTTATTTGGTGAAAAACTGTGCAGTTAGAGATTGACTTTCACTGCATTTCCATGGCGTAACAGTCTTAAAGCAAAGTACTTTAGTACACTGAGCCAATGTTAAACACATTATTTACATGACAGGCTGAAAAACAAATGAGGTGTGGTATACCCCTTTAATGTCCACCTAAGAAAACTATGGATTATAGTCAGATTAAAGTCAGCATTTACTACATGTTAAGCATCATGCTATATTCTTTTCATTCCTCTAGGTACTATTACATCCCTGTTTTATAGTGAAGAAAGTGAGGCACAGAGAATGTTGTAGTTAATCAGAATTCAAATCTAGCTCTAACTCTAGAGCCAGCAAACTTAATCACCATAATCTACTGCCTGACTGGAAAATTGGACACAGCTGGATTTTTCACCTCTCTCTGAACTTTAAGAACTAAGGAAATTTCAAAGGAGAAATTTGTACTGTTTACAGCCAGTCTCTAGCTTCAGTATTTTTTGAGTAATATGAAAGCCCAAATCACTTATTGCAAACATGTATACATTTTAGTTTTGAACATATATATGCATAAAACTTAAGAACAGAGCAAGTGCTGGCCATCTGGCTGAGCTAAAAAGCTCTACCATAAACATACTTCTTCTGTCTTTTTTTCTAGGGGGATATCATGAAGAATATATTTATCCTTCAGGTCAGTGAGATCTAGATAGAATCTATGACATTCATCATTGTTTATAAAATTTCAAGCTATAAAATAATGCTCACTTTTTACTTTACTTTGGCAATATCCTCTAGAACCAGACAATGAAACTTCAGGTGTTTATAGCACAACTGAATCTACAGCAAATTTGGTAGGTATTTACTAATAACAGCAAGCACTTATAGCCACTATTATGTATTAGGGCAGTAATCTAAGAATATATATAAAAATGTATTTAAATCAGAACAAACCTATGAGGTAATCAGGGTACCATTCCCATTTTGTAGATGAAGAAGTTGAGACCCAGAAATTAAGTAACTCATCCAAGTTCACTCTCCCCTTCTGAAATTAATTTATTTAGAGATATTCCTAATATGTGTTGACACATAAGGAAGTTCAAACATTGGCAGTGAAGGTTTTTTAGAGGAATTTATTAGGACTTTTCTATCAGTAAGAAAGGGCCATAAATCTGTTACTTAAGAAAACCTTGCTTCTTGTGTACATTCCATGTCCATTGGAGGTCTATAGGAGTTCTCTGCTCAGGGACTCAGGCTTGTGGAAGCTCTGTCCATGATTGCCAAGGCAGGAAAGTAAAGGTAGTGAATGGTGCACTGATTCGTACATCTTCCACCTGGAGATGACTTGTGTCACTTTTCCCCCCATTTTTTTCCATTGGCAGAGCATATCCCACTAAAGAATCTAATTTCACTGGTCATGGACGTCAAAAAGTTGGCAATATTTTAACAGCACTAAGTTCTACAGCATTCAGTTCAAACTCCCTCTTACAGACAAAATACTCGCTTCCATGTCAGAGGAGACAACTTGAAAATTCCATTCAGTGTAATTAAACTCAGTGCTCAAGGTTTCTGAGAAATGTGTCATACTCTCTGTATTGGGTCCAGATGGGGCTCTTCCTGATCTGGAAGCCTAAAACCAAAGATACAAAGTTATTTACCCCCTACAAACCCAGTTGGGAGTGGTGGAGCAGGAACTACAAAATTGCAGTAAAATTCCCACTCAGAGGGGAGAAATGGGAGAAACACAGTTACTTGCCTGTAGCAGTTCTGACATCATGATGGACAGACATTATGGAGGCCTCCAATCTGAGAACTGTTCCCTGGAGGGGCCTGAGTTGTTTTCTGGGACTTTTGGTTACTTAGTCCCTTCCTTCCTTCCTTCCTTGGCCATGTTAGAAATAGGCGTAGGCTTTGGAGAATAATCCTTTTTGGTAGCTGAGCAGCATTCTTAACCTGCTTTTTACTTACAGAAAATTGGTAAATCCAAGGGTCATTTTTTTTAAATTTATTTATTTACTTTTTTATTTAGTTATTTTTCAAGTACAGTTTTTTGTCTATTTTTCCCGTCCCAGCCTCCCCCGCCCCTTGCTCCCTACCTCCCTCCCATTTCCACCCCCCTTAGTTCTCGTCCCTGTGTCCTTCCTATTTGTTCCTCCAAATCCCTCTCCCCAAGGGTCATTTTATCTCAATTGGATGGTTTTAATTTTGCTCATGGTTTCTCTGGCTGTATTATTAATTTATTATGCAGCTTCTCTGATTTTTATTAGTTTCATGTGCCAATATGCCTACTCACAATTTCTTTTTAATAGTAGATACACTGAACAGATTTGCTATAGTGCTTTACTTTCTTATTGCAATGTTTTCTCTCTACGTGATTGAAAGTACCATGAGTTTATCAGGCACTGATGGAAGAGCCCATACCTTTGGATGCTTTTCCATGAGCCACTTTGTCCAAGTACAAGTATTCACTGGGTATGTGTATCATTAGTTGCTCTCTTGCTTTGACATATCTTAATGTAATCAGAATTTAACAGGGATGTGATTTCTGGCTTCAAGGCCAAGTTTTAACTGCTCTTTGTTCAAAGTATTTATGGACTTTATCTTCTACAGTTTTGGGTAGAAGTAGTTATCTCTTCCATTAGGAACTACAAGTTCATAATCTCCTTCCCAAGTTAGGTTTTTCTTACAGCAATACCCTACTTCTAGTTACCAATTACTGTTTTAATCAGACTAGGTTAGGCTGCAGTAAAAGTCCCCCAAGTGTCAGCAATTTATCATAGGACAGTTGTTCTTGATAGTATTAACATGTCTAGTGTAGGTCTTTGTTCATCATAGTCACTCAGGGACCCAGGCTGATGGAAATGAGCTATCACAATAACCTTGGCACAGAACTAAAGATAGGAAAATTGAATGCTGGTTTCTAATATTTCTGCTTGTATTTCATTGGACAAACAAGTTGCATGGCCATACTTAATTTTAGATGAGGCCAGGAAGAGCAGTTTACCATGTACCCACAAGGAGAACTGGAATATTTGTGAAGAACATGAATAACTACTCTGTATTCCCTAACTGTGATTAAGCCTAACTTTGGTAGCTTCAGGTAGTATATTTTTATTTCTACTGTTTAGGCAATATATCTTAGGAAGGTGAAGAAAACTAATGTGTCATTCTCTCCCTTACTTTTTCTTCACTTCCTTTGCTCCTTCTAGAGAAATAGTGTGTCCTCCCTTTCTTCAATTACTATTCTCATATCACATTACCATTTATACCATTTTTGAAATAGTCTCCCAACTGAAAAAGCAAGTAAAAATCTCACCATCAGACATAACAAGAGCAGATCCTTTAATTTCACTTGTCACACATTCCTCTTTATTCTTAACTTACTTTATCATGCATCCCATTAACTTCCAATTTTTTCATGTTATGTTCCAAATCCACCCTTAGTCATGAAACCCATAATAAGTTTCTAAGTAATTTTCTCAAGGCATTCTGAGGAGAGAGGACCAATGCAGGACTTAAAGATTTCCAGGCACAGAGCCTTCTAAGAAACCATGAACATTTATACCTACTTCTTATTTCTGTGTCCCTCTCTCATTCAAATCCTTCTCTAGAATTGTTTAGTATTTACACTGGGCATTCCGAACCAGGACTAAAGTTTTATAAACATGTGATCTTAAGTTCATGTTAGATTGGGCTCATATTTGCCACAGTATGGTTCCCCTTGTTTCTGTTACTACTTTCCCTGATTCCCTCTTTGTTCTTATCATTATTACTAATTTTTGCTGCTATTTTTTTGTTTGATTATTTGTTTTGCTGTCATAACAATTTGTCATGCATAACTCTGAGCCTATTAAAATCATGTTTGCTTTTACAAAGACAAGGTCTTGAGCCAGAGGGAGTTGTATTTGAATTATACCACATCCTATTTAGATAGGATGTAGCTGAACAACCAGTTATCCACCTTTATCCCAAGCCACATCTTTAGGTGGAATGCTTTCTTTTAACAAAACTTGTTGGTCTACTGATTTTGAAGCTTTTAAAGCAAGAGAGTCCACTGAGAAAGTGTTCAAATTATAATCCACTGGTATATTTTAGTATCTGCATTGGGACTAGAGTTGGATATAGGTAGGAAATAAAGTAGTCACCTAAATCAAGCACTGGAGTGATACCTTTTGGAGTGTTATCTTAGTCACTTCCAAATTTGAATACTTTCAGAACAAATTATCTTTATTGATTTTAGGAAATTTAAAAGTGAAGCAGATGTTTTATTGATATGTTGTTTGG
Source organism: Artibeus jamaicensis (assembly GCF_021234435.1). Taxonomy (NCBI): domain Eukaryota; kingdom Metazoa; phylum Chordata; class Mammalia; order Chiroptera; family Phyllostomidae; genus Artibeus; species Artibeus jamaicensis. Next base: position 13,360,385 of record NW_026522045.1, read on the forward strand.
TTTCTTGATTTCCCTGTACTTAACTGTATTTCTATATTCAATAAAGTCTCTTCAGGACAGAGGACCATGTTCTATGTCTCCTCAGGACACAGTTACCTCATACAACTACCCTAAGGAGGTAATTTTTATAGTGTTATTAAGTGGTCAGTTGCAGTGGTCTGAACAGAGGAAAATGATTTTCTCTTCACTCATCATACCAAAGAAGCTGCCTATATTCCTATCTTAAGTAGTATTATACCTTGTGGTACCTTGCACAATTATTGGTAAATTCAATCAACAAACTGTTTGAGCATCTGTCGTCTTTCAGACACTGTTCTTCTACCTGCTGGCATTAAACTACTCATAGCCAGTCTACTCTGAACCTCTTATGTAATGAGTGAGTTAATATAAATCACCTGTCAAGTCAGTGTCACAAATGTAAAGCTCTCCTATAGAATGGGGAATTAGCATTGAAAAGTGTAGCTGAAACCATGAGTAAATAACATCATTGTGGGAAAAGGAAGACATTGAGAGCACCTAGAATAGAGTCCGTGGATCACCAAATTTTAGAAGATGGGTAGAGAAGGAACAGCCAAGGATGGGGAAAAAGCAGGAAAGCGAATTATGGAAAGCCCAGGAGGAGACTGTTTGAAGAAGCAGTCAAGTGTCAGTTGTTCCAAGAGGGTCAAGCAACATAAGGTCTAACAAGAGCGTATTAGAATTTTTTTGCCATGGGGACCACTGGTGACTTTGAATACAGTTTCTGAGGACCACAGTAGGTAGTAGCCACACTTCAGTGGGTTGTAAGGAAATGGAGACTGCAGTGAGGATAATGTATTCAAGAAGAAGAGTCTGTTATTATTTATTGAACACCTCTCTCTGCATAGCCCTTTATTGGATCCTGTGCCCTAATCAGAAACAGAATTTAGAGTCTCAAAAAGTTTTAAACATTCAAAAATCATTTTCTGTTTTTAAAAAAATGTGTATAAATTTCTGCATAATAGTCAGGAAACGTAAAGGTTACCTGCTTGGGCAGAGGGGAACAAGTCAGATAGCCGGTATGGGCTGGAGGTAAATTTCATTGTTACACAATTTTATACTTGATTTTTGAATCATAGTAATATATTATCTTTCTAGAAAAATAATTGAAAAATTAAAGCTTTCAAAGTAATCTGGCGTCTTCTAAAATAAATAACCTGCCTATACAGGGTTTACATAAAGATTGACTTCCCCATGTTTTAGTTATCAAAATACTATTTCCTGAAATTTTGGATCAGAGAAGAGACTACTAATGTTTGAGAAACCAAACTTAGAATTCTAAATTTTCTTCCACACTTACAGGTGATGGTAAATTCTGCAGCAATTGCAACTTCCTGTGCCAATAATGTTCCAGCTCCAGTCTTATCTAACTGTGCAGCAGCTAATCAAGCTAGTAGTACTACTTCAGTTTCCTCACAGAATGCTATACAGCCTCTATATGTATCTTCACCTACACAAGGCAGGCCAGGTAGGTCGTTAGTGGTTCCTTACTTTGGAAGCCTCTTCTCCTATTCATGAACATGCACATACGACAATTCTAGTGATTAGATAGGATTACTTTAATTTCCAGGATTACATTTGTTTAACCTACTTAACAATATATCTTCTATAATTAAGGAATCTATGAGATTTGAGAGAGCCAGGATTTCTTTCTTTTCTTTTTCTTTCTTTCTTTCTTTTTTTTTTTTTTTACAAATGTGGCTTTGACGTGATTTTGTAGCTGTCATTTTGCTACCCCTCTGAAAATTATTTATTTTATTTTTCCTTTTTTATTGACTTTATTAGGATGGCATTAGTTAACAAAATTAATTATACAGGTTTCAAGTACACAATTCCATAGCATATCATCTGTATACTATATTGTGTTTTCACCACCTCAAGCCAAATCTCCATCCATCAGTATTTATCCCCCCATACCCTGCTCCAACTCTCTATTCCACCCCAGCAGTCACCACACTGTTGCCCTTGTCCATGAGTTCTTTCTCTGTTTGTTTTCTTTTTTGCCTGACTCTACCCTTAACTGCCAACCACCGACCCCCACCCCTAACAGCTGTGAGCCTGCTCTCTATCTATGAGTCTGTCTCTGTTTTGCTTGTTAGTTCATTTTGTTCATTAGATTCCATGTATGAGCAAAATCTGTCTTTCTCTGACTAGCTTATTTCACTTACTGGAAATTTAAAGGTCTGTATTACTTGCTCTAACTTCAAGTTAAGCTTTATTATACAGGAATTAAGATAGAGGTGTTTTCATACTTTACAGAGTTAACTCCTGACAAATTGGCTCTTAAATATATTTCTATATATGATGAATCATTTTTTCATGAATGTTATAAAGAATATAGGTGCTAAAATTTAAGAGAGCTAGGTTAGAATCTTGGTTTTACAACTTAACTAGTTAGGTAATTTGGAAAGGTTATTCACCCTGTCTTTCTTATGAGCTAATGGGTACTGATAGTACGATTTATGAAGTGGTTGTGGAATTCCAATGAGATAATTTAATTAAAATTTTTCAGAACTCTGGAAAGGTTGTGGCAACTATAGCATAGCTTTTTGCAACAATAGCATAGCTTTCCAATCTGAGTCTCCAAATAAAAATGTAAATGGCAAAACCAAGACCCAAGGAAAATATTTACAACAAAACTAGGTGACAAAAATGTAAGCAGGTAAGGACAAACCACCAGTTACAAGACCTGCATGCCAATTTGGAAGGAAGGAGCAGCTAAGACTAGCAAGGGATTTGACCTGTCCAATACTAGGTGAGTACTTTGGGTACATGCCTGCAGCAGTTTGACCCTAAGAACGCTCACAACTGACCTTCCGGGTGTCCCTTTTAGGATAATATTCTTTACTGGGCAGAAACTGCTGGGAGTGAAATAAAAAATTATCAGGAAAAGAACAGGCCCAGACTAAAGTTGAGGAGAAGAACATAGCAGTTATTTTTTAGGCTACATAAAAACAATTTTAAAGACAGAGCCCTGTGACATTAGAAAAGCTTTTCTATACTCCACCTCATTCTAAATTTCACCAAAAAATAATTTCACATAAAAATAAACCCATGAAAAGCATCAAGATCAAATCCTATACAAAGATGTTTTTTTAAAAATAACATCCTTATAGACAGTAAAAGCATGTCAAATGTGCTCACTGAAAAGAACTAAACATCCCTCACTGGTGTGTCTCAGTTGGATGGGTGTCATCCCACAAAGTGAAGGATCACTGGTTTGAGTCCCAGTCAGGTCACGTGCCTGGGTTGCCAGTTGGGTTCCTGGTCAGGGTGCATATGAGAGGCAACTGATCGATGTTTCTTTCCCTCCCTTTCCCTCTCTCTAAAAATAAATAAAATCTTAAAAAAAATAAAAGGAACTAAACTAAAAGTAAACCAACAACTATTTCAGAATGAGCTAAAAGACATTAATAAAATAAGACATTAAAGAATAACAAATCAGGGTGAATGATGTGTTGGGGTTTTGCCTAGCAGAGGCAGCCATGGCACCAGAGACATAAGGTTTGGCAGGGCCTCCCCTATGTTTCCGGGGATGGCCACTCTGAGTCCCATAGAGTCTGCGCTCACCGAGGACAACATTGTCGTCATATAAAATATAAACCTCTCAAAAGTGTGTAGCAGAGCTAAAGAAGAAGACAGTCAACCCAAGGCCATCCATCTGAAATTGTAATTGGCTCACTAATAATCCCAGGACAAAGTTAGAGATCACAACTCAAGCCTAAGCCTCCCTTTCCTAAGACCACTACAAAGATGTTTGATACAGAGGCTTGGGTGAGTATGTTGTGGAATGGGCTGCAAAGGACCCATATGGCTTTCTTATAACAGTTATTTTGGCCTTTACTCTATTTCTAGCAAATGCTGTACTGTCCTGGGAATTGGCCAAGATGATTGAGGCCAGGGAAAAGGAAAGACAAAAAATGTCTAGAAAATATTGCAAAAGCTAAATGGCTAAAAAAGTATTGAAGGAATGCACAGGTTCTGCCACCATAGAAAACTTATTTGGGAAATTATGTAGCTTTTGAAGGACCCTCTAAGATAGGGGTGTCAAACTCATTTTCATTGGGGGCCACTTCAGCCTGTGGTTGCCTTCAAAGGGTGGAATGTAATTTCAGCTCCTTAACAGTTAAGGAGTAGTTACATTTATACAGTCCTAAAATTATTTTGGCCCTTCGAAGGCAACCACAAAGCTGATGTGGTCCCTGGTGAAAATGAGTTTGACACCCCTGATCTAAAGTTTCTTTTTGGATTTACAATTAGTAAATGAAGTCTGAGCATATGGAAAATTCATGTTAGTTCTGACCTCTACTATAGCAACTTTTAGGCTTTGGTGTAAGAAGTTTGTTGACAGTTATTATAAAATCTTTATAACTGACTTAGTTGTCATTTTGTAGCTTATGCCCTGAGAGATAAACATCCTGTGGGGGGAAAAATGACTTTAGATTGTGACCTGTATTCAAATACTGGCTCAAAATGGGGTTCTGTTCTGGATGAAAGAAACTAAGAATGTAAAAATGAGAATTGCCCTGAGGTGAAAGTGCGCTTTGACTTAAAAGAAATCCAGTATATTAATTATATCTTTTATCATTACTGCTTATGTCTTAGAACCATTTTTGGCTTTCTCAAAGCAAAATAGTATTAATCAATGAGTACTTCAATTTTCTGCATTTTTCGCATTTTAGCCCTTTGAGATACTGGTAATTACCAGATATTCTGCCTTTTTAAAAGCTAATTCTAAAACAAATTCTCCTATCATCTTGACTATGTAGAATACGACCTATTAGATACAGTAATTTCTGTGGTTATGAGCACTGCCATTACATAGAGATAACTTGTTGAATAGAGTAGCACTATGATTTAAAGCTTGCAATAAAAAAACCAAACCTTGTAGTAATTTGGAACCAATTTAGTTTTACTTGTGCTAAATAGAAATGTAAAGTAGTTAAAATGTCGTATCTGATAATTTGGTGGTTATATGGATACCACTTTTACTTTTTATTCCATTTGTTTTAACTCTGATTTCTTATAATTTTTGATCAAACAAATTCACACTGAAAATTAAAATTTTAAATTCATTTTAAGGAACTCTTAAAGAGTAAGTTAAAAAGTAAGTCATTTCATAAGTGGTAAAGAGAGGCTTAACATTTGGAAAAAAATTTTGGAAGAGTAGTAATTGGGTTAAAAAGATAAATTATGTCAAAATGAGAATGTTATAATTAAGAACAAAAAATTAAAGGATATTTTCTTTAGTTAAGTATAACTGGAACTTTTTTAAAGATTTTATTTATTTATTTTTAGAGAGGGGAAGGGAGGGAGAAAGAAGGAGAGAAACATCAATGCGTGGCTGCCTCCTGAGTGTCAAACACTGGGAACCTGGCCCGAAAACCAGGCATGCGCCCTGACTGAAAATCGAACAAGAGACCCCCCTGGCTCACAGGCCGGTACTCATCCACTGAGCCATACCAGCCAGGTCTATAATGAACTTTTTACTATGAAATATAGCTTTTATAAATGGGTGGTCCAGTAATTTTACTTGTCAGTATTTAATAGCTTACTAATGTTTTCTTCATCTCTGGGTATGAATTTTAAATTACAGAAATTGTCCAAGAACTTTAATTTAAAAATGAAAGTAGATACTGAAATAAATTTGATACTTTAAAAAAATTTTTTTTAATTAATTTTATTTAGTTATTTTTTAAGTACAGTTTTTTGTCTATTTTTCCCATCCCTGCCAAATTTGATACTTTTTTGTTAGGAAAAAAAGAGTAACAAATCAGAATCAGAAAAACTCAGATGAGGTGATAGAACCTAAGAAAGCATTAGAAATGGAAGCAAGTCATTTCAATGAAGACTAAAGAACATGACTAAATGTATATTACACAACAGTAAATGCTCTAAGAAGAATATGTTAAGAAAGGGGTATCTAAAGTGAAGAGAAAAAAAGAACGATTCAAAAGTGACATACTGAAGTTAGGTAAAGGAGATCAAAGACTGACAGAAGCCCCTGAGGAAGAAAACCAAAGTAAGGGAAAACAATTAATACTAAAAATGATAATTCAGAAGACTTGCCCAAAAGTAAAAAAGCTTTAAAAGTACCTACTAAAATACTGCTACTCTGCATACATGAGACTGTTGACCTAGAACAACCAAAACCAGGATATTCTAGAAAAGTGACCGCACTTGAAATAAATAGAAAGTCCTTCGATTACCTATGTATAAGAGCCTATGGGGTATAAAAGAAATAAAATAACCATCATACTTTTACAGCAGTGCTTCATGACAGAATAAAATGCAATAATGTTTAAGATAATGAAAGAATGTGTGAACCAAAGATTTTATATTCAACCAAACATTTTCAAGCCTAATGGGCAATATATAAGAATTTAGAGTATATTATTCACATGAGCCCTTCCTGAAGAATCTACTGAAGTTATACGGTCAAGCGAGGTCATCACTAGCGACACGTGACTATTTAAATTGATATTAGTTATAACTAAATTAATTAAACCCTCAGTTGCTCAGTCACACTAAAGTCATGCCTAGTGCTGAAAGTCACATGTGGCTGGTGGCTACAGTTTTGGAAAGTACAGATAGAGAATACCATATGTTGCTGTGTGCATAGGATTATTATACCCATGGTATGTAATCATACCATGTATAATGTACATCCTTATTTTTCCCTCAAACATTTGGGCAAAAAAGTATGCATTATTATACACAGCAAAATATGGCATTTCTGTCATCACAGGAAATTGTGTTGGATGGACAGTGGTGTATGAGAATGAATTGACTTTTAGACTACTGAAATAATTAGAGACATCAACATAAGACCCAATGGTAAGCATTAAATATATATTTACCTGCAGAATTAAGGCAAAACAAAGGCTGAGAGGTTGAGACTATGCTATGTAATGCACCCCTATGTTTGGACAATGTGGATATAACCTAGCTATTTTTAAAAATAAGAGAATTGAGATACCACGTGTCAAGCATTTTTTAATGTGCTCAATCACACTTCAAGTTCTTTTATCTAGATACTCAGATTATTATTCCAGGACTGTGTAATGTTGGCTAAAACACATAAGTGAGTATTGGATATTCTAATTTTATCCCAGGTTCTTACAAACCAGTAGTCTCAGTGTGGAAGAAAAGTAACACAGATGTGATAAAATGGCGAAGTAAAAGCTTTTGTGGTCTCAATTTTGAACTAGAAGTATCAATATGAGCTTGAGGTATTTTATCTTTAAATATATTTGTATTTTACTTAGCTCTGCTCACTGGAAAGGCCTACAGTGAGTATCTTCAGCACTCAGTTTGTGGACTTGAAATAACATTTCTCTAAAAAAAAAAAAAAAAAAAAAAAAAGAAGCAACAGGTTTGTGGAGAAATTGCTGATTCCAGGTCTGGAGGCCTGGGCAGGAAGTGTTCAGGTGAGCCTGGACCATCTTGTCATGCCAGATCGGGAGGAAGGTTTCAGAGACTACTAGGGTCATGTGAAAAGGACTCAGGAGCCATCTTGAAGAGGTTCCCAGTGGCCAGAAGATGGAACAGTTTGAGCCTCAACAGTAATAATTGTAAGAACATATCAAATATGTTAAATTTAAAGGTTTCTAATGATAACTTTAAAAATTGGTCACCTTAAAAGGATAAGAAACTTTTATTTTCTCAAAAATTGGAAAACAGAGTGAAAGGATCATTTATCCTTCATTTCTTATATGAACTGTATTACTAGGAAACCAAATAGATGAGGGAAAATGTTTCTGTATGTTACTATTCTAACTAATCATTCAAAAAAAAGTGGTAGAATATAATCATTTTGCAGTCCTTACTGAATGGATGGGTATTAAACAGCAAGAGCTGCTAAGATTACAAGGACAGTAAGACATTACCCATATATCTGTCAAAGGAATTAATCCTGAGTTTGATCACACCTCTTGGATTGAGCTGCCTATCCGCAGGAAATACAGAAGAGCATGTTGAAATACATCGTGAATATATATTCAGTAAAATCAGACTGGGAAACTCAAAAGGTCTAAGGGTCCAGATTCTTCCAAAGAAAAACTGAAAGAAAATTAAAGGGATGGAGACAGCACCAATACATTAAAAAAAGATTCAAGACATCAACTTTAAAAAGGTGTCTGGGGATGCACATTTGGGTGACAAAACTCTTAAAAAAAGAAAACCACAGGAAGTAGTTACTGTGAAAGTCAGGGTAATGGTTAATTTTATCGTGGGAAGGACAAGATGCATAATTGGATAGGCAAAATGGAAGTTTTCTGGAGTGCCTGGTTAAGTTTTATTTATTGACATGGGTAATGCCTACCTTAAAATAATTCATTTAGGCCTCGGCTGGTGTAGCTCAGTGGATTGAGTGCAGGCCTGTGAACCACACGATCGCAGTTCAATTCCCAGTCAGGGCACATGTCTGGGTTGCAGGCCGGTCCCCTGCAGGCCAGTTCCCAGCAGGGGACGCACGAAGGGCAACCAAACATTGATGTTTCTCTCCCTCTCTCCTTCCCTTCCCCTCTAAAGAAATAAAAAATAAAAAGAAATTATTCATTTATTTTCTGTATCTGTTTCACTTATAATTTAAAAATTAAATACTTATTAGCACAGTGCCTGGAACAAAAACATGCAATAAATATTAATTAATGACCATAGAAAATTTTCATTTTGAATGTTAATGTAGATCCTGGTTTTACTACTTTGGGACTAATGGTAGGGGAAAGTTTTTACTGTCTACTTCCAGCAAACATCTACGCTTTAAAAAATCAAGTGACAGGTAAATCAAGCATTGTAATTGCCTCAATTATGTAGAATCATTGAACACTTACCCTTTAAATGCTAAATTTGTTTACATAATAGGTATTTCTGAAAATGTTTACTGCCGTCATTTATTTTACTTTTTGTTTTTTGAGTTACATATGAAATTCAGCTATAACTCTACCTGGCCATGGTTGCTTTTTAGTTGCTCTTTATCTGTCCTCTAGATGTAACAACTTAGGTTTTCTGTTGTTATTCATGTGACTGTCTGGCAGCCTCATCCCATCCTCCTGTGAGTCACTTCCTATCTTCCAGGTAACTATATGCCATGATTGCCTTTAATATGAGACTCCTCATAGGTATCAGAACTTGTTATAACTGAGTTTTGGTAACTGTTTGCAAGGCTTTTGCCAGAGCTAGGGCTAGTGACTCACTTCCCCTAAAAAGAGCTTCTATGGGCCAGGTTTAGGGTGAGTTAAGGAAGGTATTCACTCTTTTTTTTTAATTTTAAATTTTCTTTATATATATATTATATATATTATATATTATATAATTATATTATATATAATATAATTATATATAATATATTATATATAATATAATTATATATAATATATTATATAATTATATATTATATATTTATTATATATATTATATATATTATATATATTATATATATTATATATATTATTGTTCAAGTACACTTGTCTCCATTTTCACCCCACCACACCCTACCACCCTACCCCTGCCTCCCACCCTCGAACCCACCTGCTTTGGGTTTTTCCATGTGTCCTTCATACATGTTCCTTGATGGTCCTTCCCCTATTAACCCATATTATCTCTCTCCCCACTCTTCTCTGATTACTGTCAGATTGTTTTTTATTTCATTGTCTGTGATTGTATTTTGCCTGCCTGTTTGTTTTGTTGATTAGGTTCCACTTATAGGTGAGATTATATGGTATTTGTCTCTCACTGCCTGGCTTGTTTGACTTAGCACTTGGCTATTGTAAATTGTGCTGCTATGAACATTGGGGTGCTTAGGTTCTTTTAAATTGGTGTTTCAGGATCCTTAGGGTATAATCCCAACAGTGGAATTGCCGGGTCAAAACTCAGTTCCATCTTTAGTTTTCTGAGGAAATTCCATACTGTTTTCCACAGTGGCTGCACCAGTCTTCATTCCCACCAACAGTGCACTAGGGTACCCTTTTCTCCACATCCTCTCCAACACTTGTTTGTAGATTTGTTGATGATGGGCATTCTGACCTGTGTGAAGTGGGATCTCATCGTGGTTTTAATTTGCATCTCTTTGATGGCTAGTGATGCTGAGTGTCTTTTCATATGCCTCTGGGCCCTCTTTGTGTCCTCCTTGGACAAGTGTCTGTTCAGGTCCTTTGCCCATTTTTTAATTGGGTTTTCTTCCTGGAGTAGAATCCTGTGAGTTCTTCATATATTTTGGAGGTCAAACCCTTGTCTGAGGTATCATTTGCAAATATGTTTTCCCATGTGGTTGGTTCTCTTTTAATTTTAATGCTGTTTTCTTTAGCCATGCAGAAGCTTTTTATTTTGATGAGGTCCCATTTGTTTATTCTCTCCTTTATGTCCCAGGCTCTAGGGGATGTATCAGTGAGTATATTACTGTGTGGAATATAAGGCTTATTCCTGCAGGCTTATGTCATGCAAGTGCAGACTTGTATCCCATCTCTTAGAATTTTGATATTCATCGTGGATTTTTTTTGCATTAATTTTGCGGCTGCTGAAATTTTGTACCTCACTGTACCTTAGTCTTGGCCATGCCCTTTGATCTCTAAAGAAGCCAAGTCTTGCTATATATACATTCACATTTTCTTCTAATACATCCTGAAGCAAACTACACATACATGGACAGGGAGAAATAAGCATTTTGAGTGCATTATGTTAACATTTTGGAAGTTTGCTTCCATTGTGCCAGAGCCATCACTTGAACTATGCCTATTAAGCTATAGAGCCCTATTAAGCCTGTGAATGAGATCCTCATACATCTTTAGAGTAAATGGAAATTATAAAACCTTTTTTTAATGGGGCTTATTGTAATATGCATTTATAAGAAAGGTGAAGTAAGACAAAGTAACCTCCAAATTTGTCTGCCCTTTATTCTTTCATGTCCATGCATAGTTATTTACTATCTCTTGTCTAGTAGTTAGTTTTTACCTACCGATCATGATTTCACTCTGGTATCTTTAGCTAATTAAACTTACTCCATTAGCATTTTAAAAATTAAATTTATTGGGGTAACATTGTTTGTTAACATTACATGAGTTTGAGATGTACAGTTCTATTAGGTTGGCCAAAAAGTTCATTTAGTTTTATTCTATAAAATAAAAGACACATTTTTTATTTTAACCAAAAACCTTATTGATTTGGATATTTTGAGTATGTCAGCTATCTCCCGCTATTGGCTTCTAGTGTGTGGAGGGGTACTGCTAAACATCTTCTACTGCATAAGACTTATTTGGCCAAAATGTCAGTAATATCAAGAAACTTCACAAACCACTTTTGACATGTTTGATCAGTCACACCACCTTCTCCATACACTGCACAAATCTTTTTTTTTTTTTTTGCATTTCAGTTTTGTTTTTACCATTCTTGAAATAATAGGGCATACTATGGTGAAAATGTGAGTCGTCTTCCATTTTCAGTATTAAAATGGCTGCACAAAAATTCACCAATTTTGAGGGTTTTTTTTTAAATGCACACTGATATGACAGCCATCACAGTACAATCTAAAAATTATTTCAAATGAAGTTAAAGACAACTAAGCAGTACTAGAGCTATTGTACAGAAAAAAACTAAATTAACTTTTTGGCCAACCCAATACTTAAGCTATAATAAAATTGCATGTGTATTGGGTAAAGTAACAATGGTTACAGTGTAGGAACATTAAGTGGCTATAGGTAACCTCATATAATGCTATCCTGCTATTAGTAACTTCCTCAAGAATTAAGAGTTTTCACAACAGTACTTTTTTCTTCTTGGAAGTGACACTAATTAACAGAAGTAGAGGGAAAAATCATCGGTGCTTCAATCTCTCAAAAAATGAATCCTTTATTGTACAAAAAGTACCTCCGGTCAGTGTTTAGGGCAGGTTGTCTAAAGAAGTACGTTATTTGTAAGTTGGTTAAGTCTGGAAGTTTTCCAGTTCTAAAATTCTACCTAGGGATCAATTGGAAAATAATTTACATGCAAATCAATATTAGGCTTTTCAAGTGGCTACAGTTTTGATAGTTTAGAGAATAAATAAAGTCAACAAAGATCTTAAGTTTCTATATTTGTGTCTTTTTTAAAGATGCATGGAAGGAAGTACTTGAATTTCTAAGTCTGCTAAAATGTTCAGTTAAATCCGAAGGGTTATTTCATTCATCTTTTGTAAGAAATTAATGACTTATATGGTATAAGTTGTTACTGTGTATATATGGAGATACTTATTTTTGTTAGGTCGGAAGCACATTTCCTTTTTATTATAGAAGAATGATAAAAAGGAATATTTAAACATAATTATATTTGAATTTCTTATGTCAAAAACTGAAACTCTTCAGTGAGTATTGTTTTTAAACTATATTAACAGTTATGGAAAGTTAAAGGGATAACATTTTATTTAGCTTGTTTGTTTTACATTCTGTATGTTCTTAGAAATGGAACTGTCATGATTTAGAGTTTCCTGATATTCCTTTGATGCTATGAAGTATAAACTTTCAAAGATTACCTAAATCTGTAATCTGTGCAAATTAGTCTCTCTTATTAAATAGCTTCTGCATCTTGTGATTTGACTGTTTCAGATGGCTGAAAACATCTTTAACTGTATATTAAGCTAAGTAAAGCTTTTGCTTTAATATACATTATTTGTGTACCTGCTAGCTGATGTTCAAAATCTTGATAGAGCTCTGAAGCTTCATTTTTCCTTCTAAATTAAAGTACTTTGCTTAACTCAAAATAACCTGTAATGAACCAGTTTTCAACTGGCATGTCTAAGACAATGTGGAGCAGTTCATCTTCCAAGTTTTTCTTAAGTCAAGCCATAAGAATTTGAGTCATTTGACCATGTTTGGGACACAAAAGTAGTAGGAGATGAATTACTTACTTTTTGCATTGTTACCATATGTTTTGTTTCTTTTTTAGTGATTGTTTCACCGTCCTATCCATACCTTTCTGCTCCCGTGCCTGCCATTGCTGCCTCTTTGCCGCCGCCACCACCTCCTCCTCCCCCTCCTCCCCCTCCTCCACCACCACCTCCTCCTCCACCTCCTCCTCTTCTTCCTGCTGAGGTGGGGGAGGCTTCAAATTTACCACCACCACCTCCACCTTATTCCTGTGATCCAAGTGGCAGTGATCTGCCTCAAGGTAATTGGATTTTGAGCCTTGAGTGAGGATTATTTAGGTTTGGGTTTTTTTTTTTAAATTGTAGACCATATCTCTGGTTAGCCAATAGGAGTAGGGTGGGGTACCAAATGGAAATTGACTTGAGAATATAATGCTAAGTAAGTGACTAAGGAAGGGAATTACTGAAAGCTAAGACTATCTTCTACATGATGAAGAGGTGGATGGTTGAGCTTACTCATGCTGCTGCTTCTTGGTAGCTACATGTCTGCCTTGGAGAAGATTCTCAACTAGATATCTTTGCACTCTCAAGTATTTTCTTGAAAAGCAGGAGTCAATACAAGATTTTCTCTATTTTCTTAAATTTCTACTATAAATATTTAATATTTAGGATTCCAGGTGAATTTTGAAGACTTGAAAGTTTGAAGACTTGAAAGGTTTTTTGTAGTGGTTTTTTTTTTTTTTTTTTTTTAGGAATTACGGGTCTGATGTGCCTTGGGGTTTCAGCCATGTACAGCCAGTACATGAACCAGTACAACTGCTTATATAGTAGATTTATATTGATGTAAAATTTTAGTTTTGTGACGAGCAAGAAAATACTAGATTCTTCTTAAATATTAGTAGAGTGGAATTCCTGTAACATTTGCTAATATTAAAAATAGAAATAACATATGTATTTGGTGATTAAACCTTGGATCAAAAAAATGATCTTACCTGTAGTGGTAAGTAAATGGTCATTTACTATAAGGGAGAATTGAGCATGGTGTTGATGTGGGAAGACTACATTAGTATCTACCTTAATACTCAAACAGAAAAGCTTTTAAGTAGTAATCTAATTGTTTATATCACCTAATCACTAAAATTAAACATTTTAATTCTAGATACAAAAGTTTTGCAGTACTATTTCAACCTGGGATTACAGGTAAGAGTCCTGTTAAAATTGCTTAATAAACTCTATATTAAAAATATAAGCTATATTGATAATCAGACTCTTGAACTTTAAGAATCAAGAACATTGTAAGGAGGTGAGAGGTTTCATTTCTATCTTTATAAAATATCTCTGAAGGTGCTATAGGTCACTTTTCTATTTTAGCCTCCCAGTGCTTCAGTATTTCTTAAAAAATAGTGGTTAAATTGTGGTAGGTTGAGGCTCTAAGCAGTACAGCTTTAGCACATATTGGCATCCATATTTAACATCATGTGCCAGCACTTCGCTATGTCTTTCTGTCTCAAAATAATAAGTGGGTAATTTATCCTGCTTAAAACATTTTACGACTATTTCTCCATTTCATGTGAACAATAATTTAGACGTTTGAAGAACTGTATTATTTTTAAGCACTCATGTGTTCATAGATATTTGCCAAACACTTGATTTTTCACTACTCCCCTGAGTTGTAAAAGATGGGTACTGACAAATACCTTAATACCACAGAAAGGTGTCTCTGATTTCAGGTAAGAGCTCTTTTATTTTATTTTTTCAGGGATCATTTCCTCCCTGAAATATTCTTGTTTTCTGATATAACAAGATGATATATTTACTGAAAAGTAATGATGCATCTTAATATTTAGCAGCTAGAACCTATCTCCTGAATAGTACTCAGAGTAGTTCATATTCCCAGACACTAATTTCCTTAAAACATTAGACATATCATTTCCAGAAAATTATCTTCCTCAACTGCCACACATCTATAAATTAAGATTAGTAAAGTGTGTTTTTGTTTTTCGAGACTATATTTTATAAAAGCAATTTCAAGAATTGAAAAATAAACCTGCCACTTCAGTTATATTAGTTTATTATAGTCACATGTGGAAACATTGTAACTCATTCCACAGGGCAAAGGCATTTTAAAATATTCCTCCTACATTTAATATCATGAGAATACAAGGAAATAAAGAAAATTATTTTAATACATTTTCATTTTAAAAGTAATAGTATTCATTGTATTACATCTGGAAAATACTAAAGTGTAAAGAAAATCAAAATCACCTGTATAACCTCTGTATATGTTGATAGATTTTTTCAGTATATTTTACAAAATATATACTATGCTATATAATTATGTAAACTTCAGTTAATAGTATGAGCATTTTTCCTTTAAATATTCAACAGCGTGATTTTTTATTGCCTGTATTGTGTTCCATCATAGATATATCATAATTCATTAATCTAGTTCCCTGTTGTTGAATATTCAGGTTGTTCATTGTGTTTTGCTTCTAAAGATAATTCTGTAAAAGTCATCTCTGTCATTGTGTATATCTCTAATTTCCTTCAAGTACTTTCCTTAAAGAATTCCTGGGTCCAAATAAGAAATACAGATGGTGCAAAAGATCTTAAACTTGTAATAGAGAATAAATTTTATAGATGTCATATATCTTTTAGATCAAAAAAATCATTGCTACCCCACTTGAAAATCATGGCCCAAGTTATTTTTTGTTTTTAGAGAGGAATTTAAGAAATGGGCATTAGAGGGAAAATGTCCATTGTTTTAAAGTGTTTGCTTGTTTTTCCCCTTTCTTGTCCAAGTGCTATCACCAGAACTACTGGCGCTCCATGGTCTGTGTGCCACAGATGCAGCAACACCATCTAACTGTAGAGAATTATCCAGTCTGTACTGAGACACCTACTCTGGTAGATCAGACCGTCCCTCTGTTGTACAATGAGGTGGGGAGGCAAGATGACACACAAGTGGAAGCATCAGCAAATGGTATGTGATGAGATTACCTGCAAGAAAGACAATTTGATTTTATTGTGTGCCATTTAATAGTGGCCTTCGTATATTGTATTAGGTCCAAATACTGGCCCAGTGTTTCTCAAAGGATGGTCCATTGGGTCCTGGGTCCTTCAGACCCTCTGAAGGGATCCATGAGGCCAGAAGTATTCATATTGGACAGGTTTTCTTTGTCCCTTTTGCTGTGTTATATTTGTATTGAGGGTGCAATAATCAGAGGTGGGTAAAGCTGCTGGCACCTAAGCACATATTAAGGCACGGGCACCAAACTGTTAGTAATCAAGACTTCCTCACTGCCACACACTCATGATATAAAAGTGACAGTTTTACTTATTTTTGTTTTGTCAAACATATTCTTATTTTTGCTAAATATTTATCTCCGGATAATTGCACTTAATAGTCTTTCTGACAAAATTGGGAAGTAATCATTAGGCACTCTGCATACTGAATATGGTAATTGACTTAAAAAAAAGGATTTGGCACATGCCTGGGTTGCAGGGCAGTTCCCAGCAGGGGATGCATGAGAGGTAACCATACATTGGTATTTCTCTCCCTCTCTCCTTCCCTTCCCCTCTGAAGATAAATAAATAACATCTTTAAAAAAAAGAAAGAAAAGGATTTGTGAGGTTTTGAGTTGGGAGATGAACTAGCTGACTCTTTTCATGGAACATTATTTTTGCTTAAAAGGATAATAGATAATGGTCATTCAAGCTAAGGGATCTGGCAGACATTTTCTCAAATGAACAATAACAGCCTGCCACTTCAAGAAAAACAACTGATAAATATTTGTTGTCATAAGTAAAAACTTTAGCTTTCAAATAAACATTAAAATTTTGGAAGATTAACATCTGTCACCATGACCTTGACAGCTTCTCAATACTTAGGGCTATTAATGAATGTGTTTGTTTTACATCATGTAATGAAATATGTCGGCATTTGGGAAATTATAGGCAAAGCAACCATTCTTATAGTCTCAAACTGTGTAACTTAGTGAAATAATATTTCCCATTTACCAATGCATGGTGTGCATGATTTTATAGAGGATCTATCCAAAATGCAAGATTAAACAGTAGATTTTATTATTAACAGAGTATGAAAAATTCACATTTATACTGATATTTGAGAAACTACCACTTACCTAGTTTTGGTGTAGCATCAAAGAAGACCTACAATTATCTGGAAAGGCTAGTTATTAAAAGACTTCTCTCTCTTCCAAGTATATAACTGTATCATGCCAGATTTTGCTCATGTACTTCAACCAAAACAATATATCATAATAGATTAAATGCAGAAGCAGATATGAGAATCCAGCTATTGTATGTTAAGCCATACATTAGAGATATGCCCAAGTGTAAAACAATGCCACTTGTGTCAAAATTATCTTTTGTTTGTGAAAATAAACTCATTTTGCCTAGATGTTGTGTTAACCTAAAGGTCTTATTTTACATGAATTAGTATTTTTCACTCTCTCAGTTTAATACTTAACATGGTAAATATTGATAGATATAAAGCACACAGAAAAAAGTTATTTGGGATCCTCAATCTTTAAGACTGTAAACAGATCAAAATACCAAAAAAGTAGGAGAGCATTAAAATTATGTAATGGTATAAAAAGCTCACAGTGTAATTAGATAATGAGGAACTTTGAACGACTTAGAATAGGATCTTTGGATGACCCTTCTTGGAAAGAATCAGCAGGAGGTAAGAAGAAATGGTGTGGACTAACCTAACCAATCCTGTTTCGCATTCCAGTGGGGCTACTTGATAGTGGTGATGTTGGCTAAATTACTTAGCTTCCCTAAGCCTGATTTTCTATAAAATGGGAAATACCTGACTTGCCAGGTTGTTATAAGACCTAAATGAGACCTCATGTATACGTATATTATACCTGGTACAAGTGAGAAATGTAAATTTCCCTTCTCTCCCTGCTTCCTTTTTAAAAGTATATTAATGGTTTTCAAATATTAGCACTATAGAATCTTACTCTTAGTATGGTTGTGTGATGTGGTACATGGTAATAAAAATTAAAGTATCACCATTTATTGCATTTTTATACCAGATACATTTTTTAAAGTATACTTTATTGATTATGCTAATTACAGTTGTCCCATTTTTTTTTCTCCCCTTTATCTGTCTCTACCTGGTACCCCTATTCCCTCTAGCATTCTCCCCATTAGTTCGTGTTCATGGGTCAAACATACAAGTTCTTTGGCTTCTCCATTTCCTACACTATTCTTAATCTCTACCTGTTTATTTTGTCCCTACTATTTATGTTACTTATTACCTGTACATTTTCCCCCATTCTTCCCACTACCCCTCCCTGCTGGTAACCTTCCTTGTGATCTCCATTTCTGTGATTCTGTTCCTGTTCTAGTTGTTTGCTTAGTTTATGTTTTTGTTGTTTTTCTTTTTGTGTTTTTAGGTTCATTTGTTGATAGTTGTTTGTTGTCATTTTACTCTTCATAGTTCTTCTTTTTCTTAGACAAGTTCCTCTAACATTTCATACAATGAGGGCTTAGTGGTGATGAACTCCTTTAACTTGACCTTATCTGGGAAGCATTTTATCTGCCCTTTCATTCCATATGATAGCTTTGCTGGATAGAGTAATCTTGGATTACTTGGTCCTTGCCTTTCATGACTTGGAATACTTTCCAGCCACTTCTTGCTTGTAAGGTTTCTTTTGAGAAATCAGCTGACAGTCTTATAGGCACTCCTTTGTAGGTAACTCTCTCCTTTAGTCTTGCTGCTTTTAACATTCTCTCCTTTAATCTCAGGCAATTTAATTATGATGTGGCTTTATGTGGTCCTCTTTGGTTCCAAATTGTTTGGGACTCTCCGAGCTTCCTGGACTTGTATGCCTATTTCCTTCACGAGATTGGGGACATTTTCTTTCATTAGTTTTTCAAATAAGTTTTCAGTTTGTTGCTCTTCCTCCTCTCCTTCTGGCATCCCTATGATTTGGATGTTGAAATGTTTATAGTTGTCTCAGAGGTTCCTAAGCCTGTCCTCACTTTTTTAAATTCTTGTTTTTCTTTCTCTTTGGGTTGAATGTTTATTTCTTCCTTTTGTTCCAAATTGTTGATTTGAATCCTGGTTTTCTTCCCTTCACTGTTGGTTACCTGTATATTTTTCTTTATTTCACTTTGTAAAGCCTTCACTTTTTCCTTCTATTTGCGGCCGTACTCAATCATTTCTCTGAGCATCCCAATTACAATTGTTTTGAACTCTGCCTCTGATGGGTTGGCTATCTCCTCATCACTTAGTTCTTTTTCTAGAGTTTTGATCTGTTCTTTCAGTCCATATATCTTTGTCTCAGCCTACCTGTTACATTGTAAGAGGCAGAGCCTTAGGTATTTGCCAGGGTGGGGCAACCCACTTTGCTGCATTGTGGTACTGAATGTGGGGGAGGGGTCAGAGAGGGAATGGAGCCGTTTGCTTGGCTCTCTCTCTGCTTTCAGTCATTTCCCCCACTTCCCACAAGTGAATTGCATCCTTCTAGGTGCTGCTGTTGTGCTGATTCCCAGGTGGGTGGGCTTGTATATGTTCCAGGACCCCATGGATCCCTCCAGTATACTCTCCTGTGAGACTGGCAATTTCTCTCACTGCCGAACTCCACCCCGTGACAGATTTTTAGAGCCAGAGGTTTTGAGGCTTGTTTTTCTGGCACTGGAATGTTAGATTGTGTGGTCTGTCTCGTTCCCCAGTTGTTCCTCCTAGTTAATCCGCAGAGGAATGTGGGACCACACCTCAGCTGTCCATCTGCACCCTGGCTGTCTGTCTCTGTCCCTTCTACTAGTCTGGATGAGTGTTTCTTCTTTAACTCCTTGGTTGTTGGACTTCCATACACTTTGATTTTCTGACAGTTCTGGGTGGTTTTTGTTTTTAAATTGTTATCTTTCTATTGGTTGTGCAAGAAAGCAAAGCATATCTGTCAATGCCTCCATCTTGGCTGGAAGTCTGTACCAGATACCTTTTATACAGCTATTTTTGTTTTTAGTGAACCATGAAACGGTGATGGTCTTAATTTCACAGAATGAGCTAATCTAAGTTATCCCAAGTAATGAAGTACTCCTTTTTGTTTAATATTTATATAGTTAATATAGGAAGATTACAACAGCATCTATTTCCAGTGCATTTGTGTCATGGTAGCAAACTGTATTTAAATTACATTCACGCCAGGAGTGCCTCATTTGGTCTGTCTCAGCAAGTTGGGCATCATCCCACAAAACGAAAGATCTCAGGTTGAAATCACAGACAAGGCACATGCCTAGGTTTTAGACTAGATCCCCAGTTAGAGACATACAGAGGCAATCATCAGTCCATGTTTCTCTCACATGTTGATGTTTCTCTCTCTTTCTCCCTTCCCCCCTCTCTAGAAATAAATAAAATCTTTTTTTTTTTTAATTTTATTTAGTTACTTTTCAAGTACATTTTTTTCTCTTCCCCCCCGCCCGGTTTCCCCCTCCCTCCCATTTCCCCCTCCGCCCCCAGTCCTCATCTCTGTGTCTTTCATACTTGTTCCTCAAAATCCCTCCCCATTTTTCCCCTTAAGTTCCCTTCCCTCTCCCCTCTGGTCGCTGCCCACTTGTTCTCTATTTCAGCGTCTTTGTTTTTATTCTGTTTGCTTGTTTGTTTTATTCTTTAGCTTCCTGTCAAAGGTGAGATCATATGGTATTTGTCCTTCAATGCCTGGCCTATTTCACTCAGCATAATGCTTTCCAGTTCCATCCATGTTGTTGCAAAAGGTAGTAGTTCCTTCTTTCTCTCTGCTGCATAAAATTCCATGGTGTATATGTACCACAATTTTTGGATCCATTCATTTACTGATGGGCACCTAGGTTGCTTCCAACTCTTGGCTATTGTAAATTGTGCTGCTATGAACATTGTGGTGCATAGGTTCTTTGAAATTGATGTTTTAGGATTCTTGGGGTATAATCCTAGCAGTGGAATTGCTGGGCAATTTTTATTTTTCTGAGAAAATTCCATACTGTTTTCCATAATGGTTGTACCAGTCTACAATCCCACCAACAGTGAACTAAGGTCCCCTTTTCCCCACACCCTCTCCAACATTTGTTGTTTGTTGCTTTGTCTATTATAGCCATCCTGACTGGTGTAAAGTGGTATCTCATTGTGGTTTTAATTTGCATCTCTCTGATAGCTAACAATATTGAGCATCTCTTCATGTGTCTCTGGATATTCTGTATGTCCTCCTTGGAGAAGTGTCTGTTCAAGTCCTTTTCCCATTTTTTAATTGGGTTCGATGTCTTCCTAGAGTGGAGTTGTGTAAGTTCTTTGTATATTTTGGAGATTAAACCTTTGTCTGAGGTATCATTGGCAAATATGTTTTCCCATACAGTTGGTTGTCTTTTTAATTTAATACTGTTTTCTTTAGCCATGCAGAAGCTTTTTATTTTGATGAGATCCCATTTGTTTATTCTTTCCTTTATATTCCTTGCTCTAGGGCACATATCCATAAAAATGTTGCTGCGTGGAATATCTGAGATTTTCTTGCCAATGTTCTCCTCTAGGACTTTAATGGTGTCATGGCTTATATTTAAGTCTTTTATCCACCTTGAATTTATTTTGGTGTATGGTGTAAGTTGGTGCTCAAGTTTCATTTTTTTGCACGTAGCTGTCCAGTTCTCCCAACACCATTTGCTGAAGAGGCTATCTTTACTCCATTTTATGTTACTGCCCCCTTTGTCGAATATTAATTGACTGTAGAGGGTTGGGTTGATTTCTGGGCTCTCTGTTCTGTTCCATTGTCTATGTGCCTGTTTTTATGCCAGTACCAGGCTGTTTTGATTACAGTGGCCTTGTAATACAGTTTGATATCAGGTATTGTGATCCCTCCTACTTTGTTCTTCTTTCTCAAAAGAGCAGCTGCTATTCGGGCTCGTTTATGATTCCATATAAATTTTTGAAGTGTTCTATGTCTGTGAAATACGCCATTGGTACTTTAATAGGTATTGCATTGAATCTGTATATTGCTTTGGGTAGTATGGACATTTTGATGATGTTAATTCTTCCAATCCATGAACACGGTATATGTTTCCATTTGTTTGTGTCTTCCTTGATTTCTTTCTTCAGTGCTGTGTAGTTTTCTGCATACAGGTCTTTTACCTCTTTGGTTAGGTTTATTCCCAGATATTTTATTTTTCTTTTGCTATATCGAATGGGATTTTTTCCTTGATTTCTGCTTCTGCTGATTCATTGTTTGTATACAAAAATGCCTTTGATTTCTGGATATTGACTTTGTATCCTGCTGTTTTGCCAAATTCATTAATTAGTTTGAGCAGTTTTTGGGTAGAGTCTATAGGATTTTCCATGTACACTATCATGTCATCTGCAAACAGTGACAGTTTTGTTTCCCTCCTTTCCTATTTGGATGCCTTTTATTTCCTTTTCCTGCCTGACCGCTGTGGCCAAAACTTCTAATACTATATTGAATAGGAGTGGTGAAAGTGGACATCCTTGTCTTGTTCCTGATCTTAGTGGAAAAGCTTTTAGTTTTTGTCCATTGAGTATGATATTGGCTGTAGGTTTCTCATAAATGGCCTTTATTATATTGAGGAATGTTCCCTCTATTCCCATTTTGCTGAGTGTTTTTATCATAAATGGGTGTTGTACCTTATCGAAAGCTTTTTCTGCGTCTATTGATATGATCATGTGGTTTTTGTCTTTGCTTTTGTTTATGTGATGAATTACATTTACTGTTTTGCGAATGTTGAACCATCCTTGCATCCCTGGGATGAATCCCACTTGGTCAGGGTGTATAATCTTTTGGATATATTGTTGGATGCGATTTCCTAATATTTTGTTGAGGATTTTAGCGTCTATGTTCATCAGCGATATTGGCCTGAAGTTTTCTTTCTTTGTTGTATCTCTATCTGGTTTTGGAATTAGGATGATGCTGGCTTCATAAAAGGAGTTAGGGAGTTTTCCATCCTTTTGGATTTTTTGGAATAGTCTGTGAAGAATGGGGTTAGCTCTTCCTTAAATGCTTTGTAGAATTCTCCTGTGAATCCATCTGGTCCAGGGCTTTTGTGTGATGGGAATTTTTTGATTACTGCTTCAATTTCTTTTGCTGTTATTGGTCTATTCAGGTGTTCTACTTCTTTTTCATTGAGTTTTGGGAGATTATATTTTTCTAGAAATGTGTCCATTTCCCCTAGGTTCTCAAATTTCTTGGCATACAGTTCTTCATAGTACTTTCTTACAATCCTCTCTATTTCTGTGGTATCAATTGTAATCTCTCCTGTTTCATTTCTGATTGTGTTTATTTGTGTCTGTTCCCTTCTTTTCTTGATGAGCCTACTTAAAGGCTTGTCTATTTTGTTTATTTTTTCAAAGAACCAACTCCTGGATTCATTGATCTTTAGAATTGTACTTTTAGTCTCTATGTCATTTAGTTCTGCTCTGATCTTAGTTATTTCCTTCCTTCTACTTGCTTTGGGCTGTTTTTGTTGTTGTTCCTCGAGTTCTTGCAGGCGTAGAGTAAGTTCATTTGTTTGAAATGTTTCTGTTTTCTTTAGGTAGGCCTGTATTGCTATAAACTTCCCTCTCAGGACTGCCTTGGCTGTATCCCATAAGTTTTGGGTTGTTGTGAGATCATTTTCATTTGTTTCCAGAAACTTTTTGATTTCTTCCCTAATTTCATTCTTGACCCATTCATTGTTTAATAGCATACCGTTCAGTCTCCATGATTTTGGGTGTTTTGGGTTTTTTCCTTTGGGTTTGGTTTCCAGTTTCAGTCCCTTATGGTCAGAGAAAATGCTTGGTATGATTTCAATATTCTTGAATTTGTTGAGGCTTGTTTTGTGCCCTATCATGTGATCTATCTTTGAGAATGTCCCATGTGCATTTGAAAAGAATGTGTATTTAGCTTCTTTGGGGTGAAGAGCTCTGTATATATCAGTTAGGTCCATTTCATCAAGGGTGTTGTTTAATGCCACAATGTCTTTGTTGATATTTTGTTTGGAAGATCTGTCCATTTTTGATAGTGGGGTGTTAAAATCCCCCACTATAATTGTGTTGCTGTCTATATCTTTCTTGAATTCCTCTAAGATTTTCCTTATATATTTTGGTGCTCCTATGTTGGGTGCATATATATTTATGATGTTAATGTCTTCTTGGTGGATTCTTCCCTTGAGTATTATGAAGTGACCTTCTGGGTCACTCTTTATGGCTCTTTTTTTGAAGTCTATTTTGTCTGATATGAGAATTGCTACCCCAGCTTTTTTTTCTTGTCCATTTGCTTGGAAAATTTGTTTCCAGCCTTTGATTTTTAGTCTGTGATGGTCTTTTGTCCTGAGGTGGGTCTCTTGTAGGCAGCATATGTGTGGGTCATACTTTATTATCCATGACGCTATTCTGTGTCTTTTGATTGGAGCATTTAATCCATTTACATTTAAGGTTATTATTGATAGGTACTTATTCATTGCCATTTTTGTACCTGTGTTCCTCTCTGTCTGTCTCTTTTCCTTCCTTTCCTTAAAGCAGACCTTTTAGTATTTCTTGTAGAGCTGGCTTGGTGGCAGCAAATTCTTTTAGACTTCTTTTGTCTTGGAAGCTCTTTATTTGGCCTTCTATCTTGATTGAGAGCCTTGCTGGGTAAAGTAGCCTTGGTTGTAGGCCTCTGTTTCTCATTACTTGGAATATTTCTTGCCAATCTCTTCTTGCTTGGAGTGTTTCCATTGAGAAGTCAGTGGCTAACCTTATTGGGATGCCCTTGTATGTTATTTCTTTTTTCTCCCTTGCTGCCTTTAAGATTCTCTCTTTGTCTTGGAAGTTTGCCATTTTAATGATGATGTGTCTTGAAGTGGGCCTCTTTGGGTTCCTCTTGAATGGGACTCTGTGAGATTCCTGGATTTGTGTGACTTTTTCTTTTGTCAAATTAGGGGAATTTTCTCTCTTTACTCTTTCAAATATGTTTTCTATCCCTTGTTCTTCTTCTTCTCCTTCTGGTATTCCTATTATTCGGATATTATTACGTTTCATATTGTCTTGCATTTCTCTTAATCTCTCCTCATTCTTTCTGAGCCTCTTTTCCCTTTCCTGTTCTTTCTGTGAGATGCTTTCTACTTTGTCCTCCAATTCACTAATCCTATCTTCTGTTTCATCCACCCTATTTTTAATGCTTTCCACTGTGTTTTTTAATTCAGAAATTGTATTCTTCATTTCCTCTTGGCCCTTGCTAATAATTTCCATTTCCTTTTTCATGTTGATATAGTTCACAGTGAGATCATTGTAACTTCCCTGTAGTTTCTGGTAGCTGATTGTGAGCTCTTTGAACTTCCTGATCACCAATGCTTTGAATTCAGTATCTGATAGTTGACTTGCCTCTGTTTCATCTAACATTCTTTCTGAGGATTCCTCCTTTCCTTTCATTTGGGGATTGTTTCTTTGTCTTCCCATTGTTTGTGAGACTCTTCTTGTTAGCCTCAGCTTCTTAGATTAATCTGTTTTGACACCCTGGGTTTATGGTATGAACTTTTGTGGTGGAATGCCTGTGAATTTCAATGGTGCAGCCTCTTTTGGTTATCCTGTTGTTCTCTGCTTCCACCTACTCAAATATGCAGCAACTTGTGGCTTCTCTCCTACAACAATGTGCAATTTGTCTCTCTGGCTCTACTATTGGGAGGCCTCTTCTATGGGTCCAGCTCTGGTCTTTTTATATTTTCAAGTTGATTGTGACTCTTGTGGGTAAAAGAAAGAAATGATAAGGAAAGAAATAAAAGGAAGAAAGAAAAAAATGGTAGGGAAATGGAAGAAAGAGCAATAAGTTTAGAAAGAAAAGAAAAAGAAATAAAACAGAAAATCCGGGAAAAGAGGACAAAAGTATGGAAAGATGAAACAGTAATAAAGTTTAAAAGAAATAACAGATTACTTTAAAAAAGCAAAAAGATAAAGAAAAGGAATGGAGAAGGAAGAAAGGTGAATAAAAATAAAATAAAGTAAAAAAAACAAGAAACAAAAAATGCACCAAATAATCTCTCAAAAACAACCTCAAAAAAAAAAGGAATGTCACTTGTTGGCTTCAAACTAGCCGAACCGGTTTTTCTGGTTGCAGTTGGCTGAGGGTCGATTGTTCTGATTTTTTCAGCCAGCCCCTCTCAGGATCCAGACACTTGGCGCCTCTCCCCCAGCTCCCTACAATGGGGAACTAGGACTTTCTCACAGCGCTCCCCACCCAGGGGTTACTGCCATAGTCTGGTTTGCTGTGTTTGTAGGCACCTGCACCAGCCTAGTTGCCTGGTTCCCTCGGGATTGAGCACAGGCCTGCCCCCGTTCAGTTGGGAGGCCCCAGACCCTCTGCCCAGTCCTGGGCTCGCTGCCAAGCTTGGTGTGAAGCAGACCAGGCTGTCGTGTCTACTGGATTCAGAGCCCCAGGCTGTACCTCTGAGTTCTCCTGGGCTGGCAACCACAGAGTCTTTGGTTGGGGCCCTTTGTCCTCCGCACCCTCTCTGTAAACTCTATCAAACAAGTCTCCTGGCCCCCCACCTTGCTTGGCCAGAAAGGGAGGGGGTTGAGGGTCTCAGCTCTTTTCCCAGGACCCCTCAGCGTCCTGGGCTTCCAGATAGTCTGAGGGGGGTAGACTGGAAGCCGGGAGCCGATCTGAGGACTGGGCGCAGACCTAGAAACTCTGTGTGCTCGTCATGGCACGCTGCGTGGTGTGTATCCCTTCTGCTCCTGTGTTTGTCTGGGTCCCCTGGCCAACCTCTGGCAAAAAAAAAACAACAACAAAAAAAAACCCTAGGGATGTAGTAGCACCCCGCCGGGTGCTGGTCCCAGAACTGTGTGGAGGCTGAAATCTCCTCTGCTCCCCTCTCGTTGGGTCTCTTGGCCGGTCTGGGCCCAAAAATCCTAGGGAGGGAGCTTTCTGGGCGCTGAACGTTGGCTTAGGCACCCTCAGGCACTTGCCCAGACCCACTGCGTGTGGAGCGACTAGATCCCCAACTTGCGCGCAGGCTGAAATTTCTTCCACACCTCTGTGCCTGGGCCACTCGGCCTGCCTGGCAGAAAAATTCCAGGGAGGGAGTCGTCCGGGCGCTGAACGCTGTCCCAGGCGCCTTCAGGCACTCTCCCAGACA
Source organism: Artibeus jamaicensis (assembly GCF_021234435.1). Classification (NCBI taxonomy): domain Eukaryota; kingdom Metazoa; phylum Chordata; class Mammalia; order Chiroptera; family Phyllostomidae; genus Artibeus; species Artibeus jamaicensis. The sequence continues at coordinate 13,387,338 of NW_026522045.1, forward strand.
CAGTTCCCACCAGGCGCTGAACCTCCGAGCTATGCACAGACTGAAATCACCTCTGCTCCCCTTTGGTTGGGCCACTTGGCAGGTCCCCGGCTCAAAAATCCTAGGGAGGGAGCTTTCTAGGGGCTGAACGTTGGCCTAGGCGCCCTCAGGCACTTGCCCAGACCCACTGCGTGTGGAGCGACTAGATCCCCAACTTGCGCGCAGGCTGAAATTTCTTCCACACCTCTGTGCCTGGGCCACTCGGCCTGCCTGGCAGAAAAATTCCAGGGAGGGAGTCGTCCGGGCGCTGAACGCTGTCCCAGGCGCCTTCAGGCACTCTCCCAGACACAGTTCCCACCAGGCGCTGAACCTCCGAGCTATGCACAGACTGAAATCACCTCTGCTCCCCTTTGGTTGGGCCGCTTGGCAGGTCCCAGGCCCAAAAATCCTAGGGAGGGAGCTTTTCGGGCACTGAACGTTGGCCTAGGTGCCCTCAGGAACTTGCCCAGTCCCACTGCGTGTGGAGCGACTAGATCCCCAACTTGCGCGCAGGCTGAAATTTCTTCCACACCTCTGTGCCTGGGCCACTCGGCCTGCCCGGCAGAAGAATCCCAGGGAGGGAGCCCTCCGGTCGCTGAAGGCTGTCCCCAGGAACCGTTGGGCTCTCGCCACAGGGCGCTGGTTCCCCTACCCTGCACCGGCTGTTTCTCCCTGCTCCGTCCCAGAGACTGCTGTACCGCTGCTGTCTCCCTACCTTCTGGTTCCTCCGTGACCGATGAGGTTTCTGGTCTCTTATTTTCATATATGCTTGGCATCTGCTGGCTTGCTGGCCTCACCTCCTCCGATCGGATGGATTTCTGTCTCTTTTGTACTAGGAACTGGTCTCTGCTCCGTCCTAGTCCACCGCCATCTTGAAACCCTAAAATCTTTTTTAATAAAAAAAAATGATGCTAGGACCTTAATGATACACAAGAAATGACACTTAAATGTTTAAATGTTCTTCAAAACTATACCTTCAAGTATAGATTGGACTGTACACATACCTGAGTTTTTAATTGCTACAGTAATACAAAATAATTATTTGGATGATGTGTTATGTTGGAAAACTGTTAGATAACTTAATTGTGACCAACTCTTATTAGAACTTCATTGACTAGGAGGACTCTAGCAAATGTTTTTATATGTATTTAGTCTCTTCATGTCAAAATCATCTCAGAAATAATATCTCTCACTATACCTAGAACACATTTGACACTTTATACACATGTATGTATGTGGGGGGGTATAAGTTTTTTAAATTAGGAAATGTTCATATAATCTTTCATTAGCCTGTTTTGATTAAACTTTTATTTTATGTTTTTCCATTGCCATTTAGCACCCTTATACCCCATTCACCCATGCAGTCACCAGATTGTTGTCCATGCCAATGAGACCTTTTATTGTTTTATTTGATCCCTCTATGCCATAAACACCCCCCATAGCTGTCATCCTGCTGTGTATAAGTCTGTCTCTATTTTGCTTGTTAGTTCAGTTTGTTCATTACAAATTCCATTTGTGAGTAGAGCCATGTGGTATTTGTCTTTCTCTGACTGGCTTATTTCACTTAGCACAATGTTCTCCAGGTCTATCTATGCTGTTGCAGAGGGTAATTTTTTCTTTGTTATGGCCAAGTAGTATTCCATTGGGTAAATGTCCCATAATTGTTTTATCCACTTATCTAGTAATGGACACATGGTCTGCTTCCATATCTTGGTGATTGTAACTAACGTGGCAGTGAACATAGGGGGACTTATGTTCTTTCGAAATAGTGTTTTGGGTTTCTTTGGATAAATTCCAAGAAGGATCATTGGGTCAAAAGGCAGATCCATTTTTAATTTTTTGAGGTATCTCCATACTGCATTCCACAGTGTTTGGACCAGTCTACATTCCCAGCAAATGTGCAAATGGGTTCCCCTTTGTCTACATCCTCACCAGCACTTGTTTGTTGATTAATTGGTGATAGACATTCAGACAGGTGTGAGGTGATATTTCATTATGGTTTTAATTTGCATTTCTGTGATGATTGCTGATGTTGAGCATTGGCCACCAGTATGTCCTGTTTGGAAAAGTGCCTACTCAGGTCCTATGCCAACTTTTTAATTGGATTTTTTTGTTTTGGGGTTCACTTTTATAAGTTTTTAATAAATTTTGGATATTACCTCTTATCAGATGTATTGGAGACTGTGTTCCTCATTCTGCTGGTTTTCTTTTTATTTGTTGATGGTATCCTTTACTCTGCAAAACCTTTTTATTTTGATGTAGTCCCATTTGTTTATATTTTCATTACCCTTTGCTTAGGAGATATATCAGTAAAAATACTGCAATAAGCAATGTCTGAAATTTTACTGCCTATATATTTTTTAAAGATTTTTTATTTTATTTTTAGACAGTGGGGAAGTGAGGGAGAAAAAAATGGAGAAAAATATCAATGTGTGGTTGCCTCTTGTGCACCCCCCACTAGAGGGACATGGTCTGCAACCCAGGCATGTGCCCTGACTGGGAATCAAACCAGTGACCCTTTGGTTCTCAGGCTGGTGCTCAATCCACCGAGCCACACCAGCCAGGGACTTCCTGTATTTTCTTCTAGGATTGTTATCGTCTTCACTCTAATATTTAAGTCTTTAATATATTTTGAATTTATTCTTGTGTGTGATGTAAGAAGGTGGTCTAGTTTCATTTTTTTCTGCACATATCTGTTCAATTTTCCAAATACCATTTATTGAATAGACTATCTTTAGCTCATTTTTTTGTTTTTGCTTCCTCTGTTGAATATTAACTGACTCTAAAAGTGTGGGTTTATTTCTGGGCTCTGTATTCTGTTTCATTGATCTATATGTGTGTTTTTATGCCAGAACCATGCTGGTTTTTGTTTGTTTGTTTTTAAGCTTTTATTTATCCTTAGAGGAGAAGGGAAGGAGAGAAGGAGAGAAATATCAATGTATGGTTGCCTCTCGTGTGTCCCCTGCAGATAACTGGCCTGCAACCCAGGCATGTGCCCTAACTGGGAATCGAACCGTGATCCTCTGGTCATAGACCCGCACTCAATCCACTGAGCTATACCAGCCAGGGCAGAACCATGCTGTTTTGATCACTGTGGCTTTATAGTATAATTTGCAAGCAGGTAGCATGATTCCTCCAACTTAATTCTTCTTTCTCAGGATTGCAGTTGCTATGCAGGGTCCTTTGTGGTCCAATGTAAATTTTTGAAATACTTGTTCTAGTTCATTGAAGTATGTCACCGGAATCTTGTTAGGAATTATGTTGAATCTGTGGATAGTATTGGGTAGTGTGGATATCTTAGTGATGCTAATTCTTCCTATCCATGACTATGGTATGTGCTTCTGCCTATTTGCAATTTCTTCAAGTTCCTTCTTCAGTATCGTATAATTTTCAGAGTTCAGGTCTTTTACATCCTTGGTTAGATTTATTCCTAGGTATTTTACTTTTTGAAGCAATTGCAGATGAGATTTTCCCTTTAGTTTCCAGTTTTGTTGGTTATTTGTATGTAAAAATGCAACCGATTTCTGGATATTAATTTTGTATCCTGCTACTTTGCTAAATTCATTTATCAGTTCTAGTAGCTTCTTGGTGGAGTCTTAGGGGTTCTCTCTGTACCTCAAATACATAGAGGTTCATCTGCAAATAAAGACAGTTTTCTTCATTCTCAATTTTGGATGTCTTTTATATCTTCTTATTGTCTGATTGCTGTAGTTAGGGCTTATAGTACTATGTTGAATAAGAAAGGTGAAAGCAGACATCACTGGCTTGCTCCTGGTATTAAGGGGAACACTTGTAGTTTTTGTCTGGTGAATATGATGCTGGTAGTGTTTGTCTTATATTGCCTTTATTATGTTAATGTATAGTCCCTCAAATCTCACTGTGCTGAGAGTTTTTGTCATAAATGACTCTTGGATTTTATCAGATGCATTTTCTGCATCTTTTGATATGATCATGTAGTTTCTATTCTTCATTTTGTTTAAGTGGTGAATCACATTTTTTTATTTTGCAAATGTTGTACCAACCTTGCAATCCCAGAAAAAAATCCCGCTTTAATTCTGCTGTATGATCTTTTTGATGCATTTCTATACTTGGTTAACATTTTCTTGACAAATTTAGCATCTGTGTTCATCAGGGATATTGGCCTGTCATTTTCTTTCTTTGTAGTCTTTTTATCTGTTTTTGGAATTAGAATAATGCCGGCCTTATAAAGTGAGCTAGGGAGCCTTTCCTCCTCTTGAATTTTATGAAATAGTTTGAGAAGGAGAGGTGTTAGTTTTTCTTAGAATGTTTGGTAAAGTTCAACTGTGAAACCATCTGGTTCAGGGCTTTTGTTTGTTGGGAGTTACTGCTTCAATTTCATTAGGTGTATCTATTCAGATTCTCTGAATCGTCCTGATTTATTTTTGGAAGATGTATGTTTCTAGGAATTTGTCCATTTCATCCAGGTTGTCCAGTTTGTTGGCATATAATTGTTCATAGTATTTTCTTACAATCCTTTGTATTTCTTTGGCATCAGTTATTTTGCCTCTTTCGTTTCTGATTTTATTTTTTTTTTCATTGGAACTTCATTTTTATTTTATTTTATTTTTTCAGTATTTTATTTTTTATTTTTTAATATTTTTATTGATTATGCTGTTACAGTTGTTCTATTCCCCCCTTCATTCCCCTCCACCCTACCCCCCATCCCCACCATTACCCCCCCTTTAGTTTATGACCATGTGTCTCAAGTCCTTTAGATTCTATATTTCCCATGCTATTCTTGCCCCCCATCTATTTTCTATCTACTGTCTATGCTACTTATTTTCTGTACCTTCTCCCCCCTTCTCCTCCTCCCACTCCCCTGTTGCTAACCCTCCTTGAGATCTTCATTTCTATGTTTCCACTCCTGATATAGCTGTCCTTTTAGTTTGCTTTCGTTTTAGGTGTGGTTGTTAATAACTGTGAGTTTGTTGTCCTTTCACTGTTCATGTTTCTTTAACTTCTTTTTCTTAGATAAGTCCCTTTAACATTTCCTATAATAAGGGCTTGGTGATGATGAACTCCTTGAATTTGATCCTATCTGAGAAGCACTTTATCTGCCCTTCCATTCTAAATGAAAGTTTTGCTGGATAGAGCAATCTTGGTTGTAGGGCTTTGGATTTCATGACTTGGAATACCTCTTTCCAGCCCCTTCTTGCCTGGAAGGTCTCTTTTGAGAAATCTGCTGACAGTCTGATGGGGACTCCTTTGTAGGTGACTGTCCCCTTAGCTCTTGCTGCTTCAAGGATTCTCTCCTTCATTTGAATCTTGGCTAATGTAATTATGATGTGCCTTGGTGTGTTCCTTCTTGGGTCCAACTTCTTTGGTACTCTCTGAGCTTCCTGGATTTCCTGGAAGTCTATTTCCTTTGCCAGATTGGGGAAATTCTCCTTTATTATTTGTTCAAATAAGGTTTCCACTGGTGGCTGTGCCTTTCCCCTTTCTGGTACCCCTATAATTCGGATGTTGGAGCGTTTAAAGATGTCCTGCAGGTTCCTAAGACTCTCCTCATTTCTTTGAATTCTTGCTTCTGGACTCTTTTCTGTTTGGCCATTATTTGCTTTCTTCTGGTCCACTCTATTGATTTGAGTCCCAGTTTCCTTTTCATTGCTCTTGGTTTCCTGTGCAATTCCATTCATTTCAATTAGTTTCGCCTTCATATATTTGTCTAATTTGTGGCTATAATCAACCAGTTCTGTGAGGATCCTGATGACCAGTGTTTTAAACTGTGCGTCTGAGAGTTTTGCTATTTCTTCATCACTTAGATCTATGGGCTCTGGGGCTTTGAGATCTTCTTGCGACATTTTTGGTCTTTTCGCGCCCTTTAAGTGTGAGAAGTGGCGCCTTGGACTCCCAGGTCGCTGGGTTGTGAAGCTGTATGTGGGGGCGTGGTCAGAGCGGGGAAATGGCGACCCCCCTCTGCTGTTTCTCACAGCTGGGTGAGGATTAGCGTCTTAGGTGGTTCAACTGGGCCGGGCCACTCAGAGTCGCTGGGTTATGAGGCTATATGTGGAGTTGGGGTCAGAGCAGGGAAATGGTGGTGCCCTCCACTGCCGCTTGCCGCGGGGACCCGCTGGGCCCTGGTCCAACCGCCCACTCCCTCGCCTGTCTGCCCACGCACAAATGCGCAACCACAGTCAACACACAGCACCCCTCCCCCGCTGTCTCCCCCACGGTCGCTTGTCTGGTGGTTTGCTCGGTCGCTCACTAGGTCCAACCCTGCGCCTGGATTCTGCGTGTCTGGATTCCGCGCCTGAGTCCAGCTGACCGAGACCTCCTGTGCAATCCCACTTCACCAGCCGCTGGTTTCGTCCCTTACTGGTCAGGCTGAAGAATTTGTTGTTAACGGACTTCCGAAAAGTTCACTTTTCCGTGTTCTGGCTGTGTTTTCTGTTGCTAATATTTAGTTGTCTCTAAACTTGGTTGTGTGAGAAGGCACAGCACATCCACCTATGCCTCCATCTTGGCGGAAGTCTCTGATTTTATTTATTTGGGTCCTTTCTCTTTTTTTCTTGATGAGTCTGGTTAAAAGTTTATCTACCTTGAAATAAAATTTAAAAATTAAAAAAAAAAGTTTATCTACCTTGTTTATCTTTTCAAAGAGCCAACTTGTATATTCATTGACCTTTTTTAATCACTTTTTATAACCTATTTTGTTTATTTCTGCTCTGAGCTTTATTATTTCCTTCCTCTTACTCACTGGGCTTCGTTGTTATTTTTCAAGTGCCTTCAAGTGTGAGGTTATTTTATTTATTGAGCTTTTTCTTGTTTGTTTTTTTTTAGTAGACTTGTAATGCTTTAAATTTCCATCTTAGTACTGCTTTCGTACTGTCCCATAGATTTTGGATTGTGGTGTCCTTATTTTCATTTGTTTCAAGGTATCTTTTTATTTCTTCCTTGATACTGTTGTTGTGCAATTCATTGTTTAATACCATGTTATTTAGCTCCATGTCTCTCTGTATTTTTTTCAGTGTTTTTCTTGTGATTGATTTTTAGTTTTGTAGCGTTATAGTCAGAAAAGATGCTTGATACCATTTCAATCTTCTTGAAATTTTTTAAGACTCGTATTGTGTCTTACTATGTGGTCTATCCTAGAAAATGTTCCATGTGCATCTGAAAATTATGTATATTGTGCTGCTGTGGGGTGAATCACCCTGAAGATATCAATTATAATCCATTTTATCTAGTATGTCATTCAAGGCAGCTGCCTCCTTGTTGATTTTTCTGCCAGAAGTCAGTGAGGTGTTAAAATCCCTAATTATGACTATATTTCTATCTTTCCCTTTATGTCCACCAAGATTTGTTTTACATATCTGGGTGCTCCTATTTTAGTTACAGAAATGTTTACTAGGGTTATATCCTCTTGTTGGATTGTTCCCTTTATCATTATATAGTGTCCTTTGTCTCTTACTGTATCTTTGGTTTTAAAGTCTATTTGTTGGATATAAGTATTGCCAGCAGTTTTTTTTCCTTTCCATTTGCATGTAACATCTTTTCCATCCCTTTACTTTTAGTCTGTGTATATCTTTCAATCTGAGGTAGGTTTCTTAGAGGCAGTGTGTATATGGATCTTTTTTTTTTTTTTTTTAAAGATTTTATTTATTTATCTTTAGAGGGGAAAGGAAGGAGAGAGGAAGAGAACTGGCCTGCAACCCAGGCATGTGCCCTGACTGGGAATCGAACCGTGGTTGCTTGGTTCCCAGGCCCGCGCTCAATCCACTGAGCTATACCAGCCAGGGCTTGGATCTTTTTTTTTAAATTTATTCAGCTACCCTATGTCTTTTGATTGGAGAATTTAAGCTATTTACATTGAAGGTAATTATTAATAGAAATGTATTTGGTGCCATTTTATTGTTAGGCTGTTTTCCTCTTGTTGTTCCTTTCTCTTTTCTTCTTCTAGCAAGTCCTTTAATATTTGTTGCAGTACTCATTTGATGTTAATGAATTCCTTTAGCTTTTTCTTGTCTTGGAATTTCCCTCATTTTTAAATGGATAGCCTCTCTGGGTAATACTTTATTATTAATAATGCCTTGGTTATAAGTCCTTGCTTTTCATCACCTTGAATATTTCATACCACTCCCTTGTGGCCTGAAATGTTTCTGTTGAGAAATCAGATGCCACTCTAAATGTTGCCCCCTTGTAAGTAACTACCTGCTTTTCTCGTGTGGGTTTTAGGATTCTCTTCTTGTCTTTAAGCTTTATCATTTTAATTATGATATATATTGGTGTTGGCCTCTTTGGGTCCAACTTGTTTGGGACTCTCTGTGTTTCCTGGACTTGTGTGTCTTTTCCCTTTACCAGATTAAGGAAGTTTTCAGTCATTATTTCTTCAAATAGGTTCTTGATCCTTGTTCTGTTCTCCTTCTGGTATTCCCATGATGTGGATGCTGCTAGGCTTCATACTGTTTAAAAGGTTTCTTAAACTCTTCATTTTTTTTGTCTCTTTCTTTTTGCTACCCTGCTTGGGTGTTTTTTTCTACCTTGTCTTCAAAGTCCTTGATTCATTCATGTGCTTCTTCTACCCCACTGTTTATTCCTTCCAGTGAATTCTTTATTTCAGATATTATGTTCTTTAATTCTGATTGGTCCTTTTTATGGTTTCTGTGTCTTTTTTCGTACTGTTGAACTTCTTTATAATCATTACTTTAAACTCTATTTGATAAATTGTTTGACTCCATTTCGTTTAGCTTGTCTTCAGGACAATTATCTTGTTCTTTTATTTGGGGCCTGTTTCTCTGTCTTCCTGTTTTGGCTGCTTCTTTGTATTTGTTTTTATATACTTGGTAGATCTGCAAACTCTGGTGCAGACCTATGTCAGACACTGCCTGTGATTGGCCCTGGAAAACCTGTTTGGAGCTATCAGTGACCCACAGCTTGTGGCTCCCTCTGTTGGGCCTGGGTATGTGCAGAAAGAACCAGACTGTGCACGCAGGCCTGCTTTACCAACAACTGGGCCTGGTGGAGGGTCAGCTAAAGTCTCACAGTTCCCAGAGATCTGCCTGCCTTTGGTCTTAAATGTAATCATCAAGATAATAACCTACAGCTGTACTCAGGGGCCTGGTTGAACTTCACGGGGTGGCTCAGAATAATTCTGGTGGATGGGGCTACTGCTTCCTCTCCAGTTGATGCTACTTGGAGAGGAGTGCTCTGCCTGAGAAAGATGTCTTGTGAAGTACAGGGAATAACTCAGCACTGGGATCCTGGCAGCCATTCTTTTAGTTCTCTCCCCAGAGCCAACAATCCCAGACTCTTCTTAAGCGTGTCTAGTCCACTCTGCCCTCCCTCTGCCAGAGCCTAGGGTAAGTGGCTGCAAATGAAAGTTTGTGTTGGCCCTTTAAGAGACTCTCTTCATCTCCATCCATCTCTCTCTGAAGGCAGAAACCCTGCTGCTTTTCACAGCTGACTGTTATCTGGGTTCCTTTCCTGGCTCTGGTGTTATAGGCTGGGGAGCCCAGTTTGGGGTTTAGACCCCACTGTGCTTAGTGGGAACCACCCCTCCAGCTGCTGAAACATCCCTCCAGAACTTCAGTTGCCAGTTGTGGGATTCCAGCCAGGTCTCTCATGCCTCCTCTGCTCTCCCTACTAGTCTCATTGTGGTGAAATGGTTTCTTCCATATGTCCTTGGTTATAAGGCATCTGTCCAGCTAGTGATCAGTTGGTTATTCAGGATAATTTTTCTTTAATTTATTTGTAATTCCAGTTTTGTCCTGGGAGGAGGTTAATATATCTTCCATCTACTCTATTGCCATCTTGTCATATCAGTAGCCTGTTTTAATCACATTTTGTATCTAAAGTGCTCCTGGTACAATTGCTGTAATCTTTCCGACAGTTAGGGCTAAATTTCATATTTACCTATAATAACATCCATTTATATTGGTGTTTAATGAATCTTTGTATATAAAGTGTATTACATGTATTCTTTGTTTCAGGTACTTTTCCAAATGGTGATCCTGTGCCTGTCCCTCATGGAGCAGTGTATTTTCCAGTGATGTCAGATGCCTGTGGGCAACCACCTTTGCCTGGTTTTGATTCCTGCCTTCCCATTGTGCCAGATTATTCCTATGTTGCCCCCTGGAATCCCATTGGTGCAGCATATGGTGGTTCTCCTCAGATTCATGGTGCTGTGAATCCTGGGCCAGTTGGCTATATTACTTCACCTTCCTCAGCTTGTCATTATGTACCTCAGAATATGTAAGATTCTGCAGTGTGATTTGTTCTTGCACTGCTTTTTTTTCTTGCTATTTTGATTTTTTAAAAAAACATTTATGTTAGTATTTAAGTGATTTTTGTGTTTAGAGTGGTTACTATTATATCTGTCTTTAAGACTATTTTTTGATTTAAAATAGTACTTTACAATAAAGAAATATTATTTTGGGCTATGAATAAGGAAATCAAGATGAATGTACAACTAGCCCCATGCTGAGCATACTTTGTTGTATTCAGCTGTCGTCCTATCAGCCAGCCTGTCAATGTTACATTATTTATGGTACCAATTGATAAAAGGAATAAGTTATACAAATAGTTTCCTTGGTTTTGTTGTCAAACATCACATTAAACAACAAAATTCGATTAACTTCCACTTTTCTCTAGAAAATAAAACAAAAGTAAGAGTATTTGTTTCTAGATAACTAACAATATTAAATGATCTCTTCAGGTTTCTTAAGAATTGTCTAAAGTGACTTGCATTCTGTGATATCAGTTTCGAAGGCACATGGTGCTCAGCTTTAGATTTGTCCCATGTGCTTGCTATATTGCTTAATATTGGACTTATGTAACTGATTTACTGCACAGTATTGAATTGGTGTCCTTTGCACAGTTAGCAGTAAATAAACATTAGCATTTAAAATTGCTAAAATGAGTGAAATTTTTTTCATTTTGCTTTGTCATGGCAACAAAGAGTAGCAAACATTTTGATTGTTTTAATATGTTCTTACCCTGGTATTTTGGTTGCAAAAGCACATAATTGATAGAACTGGTGGGGCCAGTTGAAATGTTATTTAATCTCAAGACATTGCGATGCATACTACATATTGGTTCTTTTTTTCTTGAGAATGTTCCTTTTTAGGTTATATTTCTGTTTTTTTAAATTTGTTCATTCTCTTATGGAACTTTAGACTTGTGTTCTTACTGTTCTATACTTTCAATAATTGTCAAGTCTTTCACTTTTTGTTTTTAGACTTATCTTGTATCTCTCAGCCTGCCTTGTCTCTAATTTTCTGTGAGACATATTTCATCAGCCTTTCTGTCTTCTTCCTTTCATCTACCCAAAGAACACAAGATTTTCTGAACTCACCAGTTCTCCTGTGAGGGGTAATTCATCACTAATGCTTTGCTGTAGATCAACAGACAAACAGCTGTTTTGTTTTTTTAGAGAGAAGGTAAGAGAGAAAGAGAGGGAGAGAAAGATCAGTGTGTGTTTGCCTCTCTCACACCCCCCACTGGGGACCTGTCCTACAACCCTGGCATGTGCCCTTACTGGGAATTGAACTGGTGACCCTTTGGTTCACAGGCCCATGCTTAATACACTGAGCTACACCAGCCAGGCAAACAGCTATTTTTAAAGAGTTCTTTCATTGTTACAAAACCTATTACATTGCCTTTTGAAATGTTTATTGATGCTTGTGAATCACTTTGTCCTTTCCACTTGCAGCTATATCCCATGCCAAAAGAATGATTTAATACCTCAGAACTCAAGGTGCTTGAACAGTTGAAAGAACTGGAGTGGACTCCATTGCAAAGAACATACTTTATCTTCAGTGTACTGTTTCGAGATGATTGATATTAATGAGTTCCAAATCAGTTTGATATTAATGAGTTCCAAATTAGTGTGCTATTTAAGGCTTCTGCCTCATAGTAGACACAGAACTGGTTTTCTAAGTACTTGCTCTACAAGTTGGCATGTGACAACTTTGATAAAAATGAAAAGATAAAAACTGCTGATCTTTATAACAACCTTACTGTATGTGTTAATGTTTTCTCTGCTAACCTCCTCTGAGTTCTCAATTTGTGCAGCCTACAAATTGTTCTATGTTTTAAAAGTAAACATTTATTTTAGTCAAGCTTAAAATATGGAGCATCTTCAGCATTTTTCAAATATGCTAACATTTGTGAAATATACATAACTCACAGAAGTGATTGCCCTGTATCTTAACTGTCAATGGTTCACTGATTAGCTTCTAAGGGGTCTTTTAGAAGATTGGGATCTGTCTTGAGAATGTGAGTCTGGAAATCGTTTGGTTTCAAGACAAGCACATTTGCCTTAGACTTCTAGTTGATTTGTTTTTATTTTAAACTTGTAGGTTGCTGCCTTCACTTGAGTTCTATTACTAATGCAATTTAATGAGATGTTCATTATTAATTTAAACTAGAAATTAATGATCAACCTAATTGTTACTGTCACCAGTGTTAAAGTCAACAGTAATAATGGTCTATTTAAAACATACAAGTATAATCCACTTATTTATATATTATAATCAATCTTCTGTACGATATAATCAAGAAGTGTACCCTAACCCTGCTATTGTTTGTGGGGTTGGGCTGATGAAGGTAACCTGTTCTGGTGCAGAAGTTTACATTGTCTTTTGAAAGCATCTTCCACATAAAAAAAGGAAGTGGTTTTTCTGGTAATAAAAAAAAAGCCCTTAAGACTTTAAAATGTTTAATCAACCTGTAGTGTAAACATAATGATAGACTTCTTTTCACATATTACCTCTTCAGTTGCCCGTAATGTTACAAAAGACATCCTGCCTTCTGATATTATAGCCAAATTTCATCCACTTAGAATTGTGGGGGCAAGGAGATATAAAGGTACTTTGGTTTGTTCTGGACCCTTTATTTTCACCCCCTTCCTGAGATAAATATGGTCACATCAGAGGTAGAAAGCTGAATCATTTTTTCCATAGTGAGAACTATTAGAATTCATTTTTATGCTCTGTATATTTATTCTTATAGTTAATTGGGTTTTTCTTCCTTGATTAAGAACAGATGAAAATATTGAATCTGTTTTACTGTTGAAATTCAAGACCTGTGAATTTAAAATATCTTTTATTTCTTTGGGCCCTATAATCAAGGCATAACCTTTTAATTAGCTTTGGAAATAAAAGTACAAACAAACCATGATTTTTATGTGAACACCAGACATTCAGAACTTAATTCAGACATAAATCTTCATGATGAAATAATCCAATTGGGGGAGAGTGGTCCATGTACTTAATCTAGATAACTCTGGGACAGATTTAGTTGATTTTACATGAAACCTTTTGCAGCCCTTTATATTTCCATTTATAATAACTAAGAATTCAGGAGAACAGCAAAAGATAATCTCTTGTTTCTCCCCATCTTACCTAGAATACGTTTCATTCAATTCAGATCAGGTTGATTTAGAACACTTGTCTTCTCTCTAACCTCAATTATCAAAGGCAGTTTCAGGGATGTGTGAGAAGATGTAGCTTCAGGAAACATCAGGTGAACCTGAGTTGAGGTAACTGACCGCAGTTATAATAAAACTGCATTAGAGTAACAAATCTGGGTATTGCCTCAAAATAATCTGGGGGTTTATAAATGAAAGATTAGCTCCATGTTAATAACTTTAATTATAACTGCTGAGGCTTGGGTTCATTATGCTATTTCCTCTATTTTTGTGTTTGAAATTTTTTTATAATAAACAAACTCCCATTGTAACTGGCAATCTGAAGAGTCAGTGTTCATTTATGAATTGAGTTCAGGTTTTTAAACACATAGTCTTGTGCCCTGGCTGGTATGGTTCAGTGGATTGAGAGCCAGATTGGGAAACAAAGGGTCGCCAGTTCAATTCCCAGTCTGGGCACATGCCTTGGTCACAAGCCAGGTCCCCAAGTAGGAGGTGTGTTAGAGGCAACCACACATTGATGTTTCTGTCTCTCTTTCTCCTTCCTTTCCCCTTCATCTAAAAATAAATAAGTAAAATCTTTTTAAAAATAAAAATGTTATCTTGAATCGTGAAAAGAATTAAACATAAGATTTTGGAGAGCCTGTTGCATAAGGTCCATAGGTATCTTGTTAAGATATCTTGGGTTTTAGTCCTGGCTGTTGTGGCTTGAGTGCCAGTGGATTGAATGCTAGTCTGCAAACTGAAGGGTTGCCAGTTCGACTCCCAGTTGGGGCATATCCTGGGTTGCAGGCTGGGTCCCCAGTAGGGAGCATGCAAGAGGCAACCACACACTAATTTTTCTCTCCCTCTCTCCCTCCCTTCCCCTCTCTCTAAAAATAAATTTTAAAAATCTTTAAAAAAAGATATCTGGGAGTTTAGGAAGCCTATAATATAAGGAGCTGATTCTTAAAATTCTGTAATTCTCAAGAATATACAGTAAAAGTAAAATTAAATGTTATTAACCATGACATTTATTTGTAGTTGGAACTAATTGAGGTAAGTGAACCATTTCAGATTTTACTGCTTCACTGTTTCTCTAATAATCACCACCACTATTGAGCTCACTTTTCTTTATATGGCTGCCAGAGGGAAGGTTGGAAACAAAGAAATTACTGTCAAACAGTTATTTGCTTTTTGGGTTCTTTTTTTCCTGGTTGGTGGCTCTTGCCACTGGCTAAACATTTGTGTGTGGGGGGGTTGATGACTCAACAATACTGAGATTAAACTGAGTCCATTCTTATTAATTCAGCTAGTCAATGAATAAAGATGTTAAGATCTATTTTGGCCAAACGTTATTGATTAGTAGTAGTGATTTACTGGTGTTAAATGGGTGGTTAGTACCTTCACCTAATCATCCAGTAAATCTTTTATTACAAAACTTAAACTATATAATACAAGTTTTTAAAATCTTTTTGTGGAATTGTAGAAATTTTACCCTCGTACTGGGGTACTAAAGTTACAGACTTAAAAAAAAGAATGTTTTATTTTTTTGCTGTTATATTAGCCAGATCAAAATGACTATTTTTATCTTGGTAAATTTCAGTTGTGCAAGATGACCAAATTGTAGAGCTCTGCTGTACCAAGGTCACACCTGTAGACAACAGTAGTGTATTGTTGTAGACCACTCTGCCTGGTTCTAGGAATTGTAATTCGACCCCTTGTGGCTAAGGGCTAGGGACAACTTTTGGAGTGCGAGAGCCCCAGGAGACAAAGCTTGTTTCTGGTAGCAGATGCTGCCTCAGTTTCCTCTCCCTACCCCCCAAAGCTTGGTCAGAAGTCAATGATGGATAAGACTCCTCAGAGCCACCTAAGCCAGACTCGATCACTTAGGAGGCTTTCATGGAAGGACTGGGTGGGGGGCTGCAACAAAGAGCAATGGACTCTCGCCTGGGCTTTGAGATAGCCAAGTCCTCATGTTCTCTGGGAGAAGTACTTCCTGGCTCTAATCCCCCTAAGCCTGAATACCTGTTGGGGAGAGGTGCAGCTCCTTGCCTTGCTAGAGTGTGACCTGGGGAAAAATCTGGCATCACAAAGACTTCCTGATAAACCTGGGAAATCTTCTCTGCTAAGAGTGCTTTCATTAATATGTTAAAGGTTCGAGCAGGAAACCCTAAAACTCTGTTCCTGACAGACTGACTCATAGTAAGTCCTCAGATTTCTTTGAAATGTTATCTATTGTTTGATCCTTACTGCCCTGTATTCTTGTGTATTACAACCCAATAAAAGGCCCTGGGGGAGGGAGCTTGAGGCCTTTTTCTCCTCAGAGAAACTGGATGCTGCTGGCCTTTTTCCCCAGAGAAACTGGCCACTGCTCACTTCTCCCCAAGCAGATCACATCATGTTTCGGTCATATTCAATCTCATCCTTGGCACACAGGGGAACCTGTGAGGAAAATTGCCCCCACATATTATATACTTAAAAATGTGGGACTTCCGCCAAGATGGAGGCATAGGTGGATAAGCCGTGCCTTCTCACACAACCAAGTTTAGAGACAACTAAATATTAGCAACAGAAAACACAGCCAGAACACAGAACATTGAACTTTTCGGAAGTCTGTTAACAACAAATTCTTCAGCCTGACCAGTAAGGGGCGAAACCAGCAGCTGGTGGAGTGGGGTTGCACAGGAAAACTATGTCTGACGGACTCAGGTGCGCAGAATCCAGGCGCAGGGTTGGACCTAGTGAGAGACCACGTGAGCCACCAAGCGAGCAACCGCGGGGAAACAGCCAGGGAGCAGGGCTGCGGGTTGACTGTGGTCGCGCATTGGTGTGCAGATAGACAAGCGAGGGAGTGGGCGGTTGGACCGGGACACAGCCGGTCCCTGCGGCAAGCAGCAGGGAGGGCACCGCCATTTCCCTGCTCTGACCCCACCTCCACATACAGCCTCATAACCCAGCGACTCTGAGTGGCCCGGCCCAGGTGAACCACCTAAGCCTGTGCTCCTCACCCAGCAGCACGAAACAGCAGAGGGTGCCACCGTTTCCCTGCTCTGACCACGCCCCCACATACAGCTTCACAACCCAGTGACCTGGTAGTCCAAGGCTCCGCTCCTCACACATAAAGGGCACGAACAGACCAAAAAATGGCTCAAGAAGATCTCAAAGCCCCAGAGCCTATAAATCTAAGCAATGAAGAAATAGCAAAACTCTCAGATGCACAGTTTAAAACACTGGTCATCAGGATCCTCACAGAACTGGTTGATTATAGCCACAAATTAGACAAATATATGAAGGCAAAACTAATTGAAATGAATGGAATTGCACAGGAAACCAAGAGCAATGAAAAGGAAACTGGGACTCAAATCAATAGAGTGGACCAAAAGAAAGCAAATAATGGCCAAACAGAAAAGAGTCCAGAAGCAAGAATTCAAAGAAATGAGGAGAGTCTTAGGAACCTGCAGGACATCTTTAAACGCTCCAACATCTGAATTATAGGGGTACCAGAAGGGGGAAAGGCACAGCCACCAGTGGAAACCTTATTTGAACAAATAATAAAGGAGAATTTCCCCAATCTGGCAAAGGAAATAGACTTCCAGGAAATCCAGGAAGCTCAGAGAGTACCAAAGAAGTTGGACCCAAGAAGAAACACACAAAGGCACATCATAATTACATTAGTCAAAATTAAAATGAAGGAGAGAATCCTTGAAGCAGCAAGAGCTAAGGGGACAGTCACCTACAAAGGAGTCCCCATCAGACTGTCAGCAGATTTCTCAGAAGAGACCTTCCAGGCAAGAAGGGGCTGGAAAGAGGTATTCCAAGTCATGAAATCCAAAGCCCTACAACCAAGATTGCTCTATCCAGCAAAACTTTCATTTAGAATGGAAGGACAGATAAAGTGCTTCTCAGATAAGATCAAATTCAAGGAGTTCTTCATCACCAAGCCCTTATTATATGAAACATTAAAGGGACTTATCTAAGAAAAAGAAGTTAAAGAAACATGAACAGTGAAGGGACAACAAACTCACAGTTATTAACAACCACACCTAAAACGAAAGCAAACTAAAAGGACAGCTAGGTCAGGAGTGGAAACATAGAAATGAAGATCTCAAGGAGGGTTAGCAACTGGGGAGTGGGAGGAGGAGAAGGGGGGAGAAGGTACAGAAAATAAGTAGCATAGACAGTAGATAGAAAATAGACATGGGGGGCAAGAATAGCATGGGAAATATAGAATCTAAAGAACTTGAAACACATGGTCATAAACTAAAGGGGGGGTAATGGTGGGGATGGGGGGTATGGTGGAGGGGAATGAAGGGGGGGAATAGAACAACTATAACAGCATAATCAATAAAAAAATTTTAAAAAAATCTTAAAAGGGTGGATCTCATGGTAAGTATTCTTACCATAATAAAATAAAAAAACATATGTATAGCCCTACCAAAAAAATCCAGTTTTATATTCAGTTGTTTTGCCTTCTTGAGTAGTTGGACTTTAATTTACTTTCATTACTTTAAATATGCTGAAACAGTTTCAACTACCCAAGAAGTTTTTATCTTAGTTGTTTTGAAGTATGGTATAGATCTGGCTTTCGTTAACCTAGTTCTTTTTCTTTACTTAGTGTTTATTTTTCCAATGTGTTATTATGAAAAACTTTAAATAAAAAAGTTGAAATCATTTTGCAGTGAACATTCATATATTTACCACCTAGATTCTATAATTAACATTTTCCTATACTTGGATTTTCACATTATCTATCTTTTAGTACATAAAGCCTATTTTTTAATACACTGCAAAGAAAGGCTAACTTAAGTACACCTCTCACCTGTATTTCAGCATGCATAGTAACTAGAGTTTGGTATTTGTTAGAGTTTATTTTCTTCCTTCTGAGTTAAAGTGTACATGCAGTGAAATGCACAAGTCTTAATTGTTCAATACAGTGCATTTTTTCCCATCTGGTATTTCTTTTTTTCCCCACATTTTTTAATCATTGTTCAAATACAGTTATCTCCATTTCCCCGCCACCACCACTCCCCCCCAACCCTAGCCATAGTTCATTTTGACAGATTCCATCCGTGAAACCCAGGCCCTTACCAAGAGAACATTTTCACCTCAGAAGATTCCCTCATGCTTCTTCCCAGTCAAATCCTGCTCCCCCATTCCTGTCCCCTGGGCAACTACTGTTCTGAGTTTTCCCCCATCATATATTAGTTTCTGTCTTTCAAACTATGTAAATGAATCATTATGTGCTCCTTTGTGTAAGGCTTTGTGTTCAGCATTATGTATTTGGGCTCCATCCCAAATGTTGAGTGTGTCAATAGTTTGTATGTCTGAGCAGCATTTCATTGTATAGATACGCCATTGTTTATCCATTCTTCTGTTGATGGACACCTGAGCCATTTCCAATTTTTAGATACAAATAAAGTTGCTATAGACATATTTGTAGAAGTCTTTTGTGAGCATTTGTTGTTATTCCTTTTGTAATGGAATTGCTGGGTCATAGGTTAAATATATGTTTAGTTTTGTAAGGAACTACAGGATATTTTCCAAAGTGATTATAATATATACTACCACCAGCAATGTATGAGAGTTCCAGTAATTTTTATACTGGTCAACATTTGGTGGTGCCAGTCTTTTATTTTAGCCATTCTGATATGTACAGTATATAGTAGGTGATATCTCACTGTGGTTTTAATTTTTATTTCTGTGATTTTGTTGGGCACTTCTTCTAGTGCCTATTTCCTAGTTGTTTATATTCCTTTTTGAAGTGTGTTTAAGTTATTTGTTTTCATTATTGACTTGTAGGAGTTCTTTTCATGTGCTGGTTGTAGATAATTTTTAGATGTATTACTGCCTTTTTAATTGTTTTTACTTATCTAACCAACATGTACATGTTATATACCCAGCCAGGACTTGCAAGTGAGTTATTTGGTTGAAAGTTAAGCTGTTCTGGTTTGCTAGCTAGTGCTCTGGTGACATAAAAGTTAATGTTAATTGGTAAAATAAAATATAGTAACACTTCAAGAACCTGAATTAATTAGGGGAAAGCTAATTGCCAGAAAGTTTATTACTACAAAATTTTTTAAAAGAAGAGTGAGCTGATACTTGAAATATTGCCCAAATGTACTCTGATTATTCTAGTTGAATAATAACTAACTTAATCTCAATTTATGTTTCTTCTCATGATGTACAGAGTTGAACTGTTTTGTACAACATGTACCATGTTGGGTACTCAGAAAATGATAAGAAATTTCCAGGATAAGATCTGTCAGGTTTCTCAGTGGCGTAAAGCTATAGCGTTGTAGCTGTATTGCTCCCTTCATGTCATCATCTTAAAGTTCTTCATGAACATATATTCAGTGTTTAAATATTTAGTAGCCACAACTTTAATAGGCAGTATAAAAGAATGATATTAATAATGTTTATTCTCAATAATCTACTTCTCAAAATGCACAGGACTGTGGAGGTCTCCCTTAAGTATTTCTGCTGGTTAAATTATAATGTATAACCTGTTTTCCATAAATGTTCATTAATAATAGTTAACCATAAATAATTGCATTGAAAAGGGGTGGAACAAAACACCTTAACTCTGAGCAGTCATGCATTTCAGGGAGAAAAAAGCAAATGCTTTATTTTTGTTTATACTGAACCTAAAAACACACAAAATCTTTTATTATACAATATTATTTTTAACAAATTTAAGAATTACTAACTTTGCACTTCTTACAGAAAGTATTTAAAGTAATGCTTTCTCAAGGAGACTTTACTTTTAAAATAGTTTGCAAAATGAAAATACCATTTACAGGAACACTCTGGGAAATTTCCCTTTTCACTATTAAGCTGAGGAGATACAATTTTAACTCGAAGTTTGATGCAAACATCTTTTTTTCTGATGCAAGCATTTAATGTATGGTGACATGTGATTGGGACTAGGGAAGGGAATGAAACAGTTCATATGTTTTCCAATATTCTTGATCTGCCATTAAATGTTAGTTCCAAACTTACATTCATTATTTTGAATAGGAAGAAACTCTTCATCCTCAATTTTAGTATACTCTTTTTTTTTTTACAATAGTTATTCTCATTTTTTTAAATTTTATTTACTGATTTTTTAATTAATTTTATTTAGTTATTTTTTAAATTAATTTTATTTAGTTATTTTTCGAGTACAATTTTTTGTCTATTTTTCCCATCCCAGCCTCCCCCGCCCCTTGCTCCCCACCTCCCTCCCATTTCCACCCCCCTTAGTTCTCGTCCCTGTGTCCTTCCTATTTATTCCTCCAAATCCCTCCCCCTTTTTCCCCTTAACTTCCCTTCCTTCTCCCCTCTGGTCACTGTCCCCTTGTTCTCTATTTCAGTGTCTTTGTTTTTTTTTCCTGCTTGCTTGTTTGTTTTGTTGTTTAGCTTCCTGTTAAAGGTGAGATCATATGGTATTTGTCTTTCAGCACCTGGCCTATTTCACTCAGCATAATGCTTTCTAGTTCCATCCATGTTGTTGCAAATCCTCTCTGCAGCATAGAATTCCATTGTGTATATGGACCACAGTTTTTTGATCCATTCATTTACTGATGGGCACTAGGTTGCTTCCAACTCTTGGCTATTGTAAATTGTGCTGCTATGAACATTGTGGTGCATAGGTTCTTTGATATTGATGTTTTAGGATTCTTAGGATATAATCCCAGCAGTGGAATTGCTGGGTCAAAAGGCAGGTCGATTTTTATTTTTCTGAGAAAATTCCATACTGTTTTCCATAATGGTTGTACCAGTCTGCACTCCCACCAACAGTGGACTAAGGACCCCTTTTCCCTACAACCTCTCCAACATTTGTTGTTTGTTGCTTTGTTTATGATAGCCATCCTGACTGGTGTAAAGTGGTATCTCATTGTGGTTTTAATTTGCATCTCTCTGATAGCTAACGATATTGAGCATCTCTTCATGTGTCTCTGAATGTTCTGTATGTCCTCCTTGGAGAAGTGTTTGTTCAAGTCCTTTGCCCAGTTTTTAATTGGGTTGTTTGTCTTCTTGGAGTGGAGTTGTGTAAGTTCTTTGTATATTTTGGAGATTAAACCTTTGTCTGAGGTATCATTGGCAAATATGTTTTCCCATACAGTTGGTTGTCTTGCTAATTTAATACTGTTTTCTTTAGCCACGCAGAAGCTTTTTATTTTGATGAGATCCCATTTGTTTATTCTTTTCTTTACATCCCTTGCTCTAGGGGACATATCAGTAAAAATGTTGCTGCAAGAAATAGCTGAATTTTTCTGCCAATGTTCTCTAGGACTTCAATGGTTTCATGGCTTATATTTAAGTATTTTATCCAACTTAAATTAATTTTGGTGTATGATGTAAGTTGGTGCTCAAGTTTCATTTTTTTTTGCACGTAGCTGTCCAGTTCTCCCAACACCATTTGTTAAAGAGAATATCTTTACTCCATTTTATGTTACTGCCCCCTTTGTCAAATATTTTTTTGGCATTTTATTTTTTTTTATTTAAAAAAAATATTTAGTTTTTTTTTCAAGTACAGTTTTTGGTCTATTTCTCCCATCCCAGCCCGCCCCCCTCCATGTTCCCCAGCTCCCTCCCATTTCCACCCACCTTAGTAACCCTGTGTCCTTCATATTTGTTCCTCCAAATGCCTCCAGTTTTTCCCTCTTAAATTCCCTTCCCTCTCCCCTCTGGTCACTGTCCCCTTGTTCTCTATTTCACTGTCTTTGTTTTTATTATGCTTGCTTGTTTGTTTTATTGTTTAGCTTCTTGTTAAAGGTGACATCATATGGTATTTGTCTTTCAACACCTGGCCTATTTCACTCAGCATAATGCTTTCCAGTTCCATCCGTGTTCTTGCAAAGGGTAGTAGCTCTTTCTCTCTGCTGCAAAGAATTCCATTGGGTATATGTACCACAATTTTTTCATTCATACATTTACTGACGGGCACCTAGGTTGCTTCCAACTCTTGGCTATTTTTGTATACTAACAATGAATCAGCAGAAGCAAAAATCAAGAAAAAAATCCCATTCAATGTAGCAAGAAGAAAAATAAAATATCTGGGAAGAAACCTAATCAAGGAGGTAAAAGACCTGTATGCAGAAAACTACACAGCACTGAAGAAACAAATCAGGGAAGACACAAACAAATGGAAACATATACCTTTGTCGAATATTAATAGACTGAAGAGAGTTGGGTTGATTTCTGCGCTCTCTGTTCTGTTCCATTGGCCTATGTGCCTTTTTTATGCCAGTACCAGGCTGTTTTGATTACAGTGGCCTTGTAATACAGTTTGGTATCAGGTATTGTGATCCCTCCTACTTTGTTCTTCTTTCTCAAAAGTGCAGCTGCTATTCAAGGTTGTTTATGGTTCTGTATAAATTTTTGAAGTGTTCGTTCTATGTCTGTGAAATATGCCATTGGTACTTTAATAGGTATTGCATTGAATCTGTAAATTGCTTTGGGTAGGATAGACATTTTGATGATGTTAATTCTCCCAATCCATGAACACAGGATATGTTTCCATTTGTTTGTGTCTTCCTTGATTTCTTTCTTCAGTATTCTGTAGTTTTCTGTATACAGGTCTTTTACCTCCTTGGTTAGGTTTATTCCCTGATATTTTATTTTTCTTTTTGCTATATCGAATGGAGTCTTTTTCTTGATTTCTGCTTCTGCTCTTTCATTGTTGGTATAAAAAATGCCTTTGATTCCTGGATATTGAGTTTATATCCCGCTGTTTTGCCATATTCATTAATTAGTTCGAGTAGTTTTTTGGTAGAGTCTATAGGATTTTCCATGTACACTATCATGTCATCTGCAAACAGTGACAGTTTTGTTTCCTCCTTTCTTATTTGGATGCCTTTTATTTCCTTTTCTTGCCTGATCGCTATGGCTAAAACTTCCAATATTATATTGAATAGAGGTGGTAAAAGTGGACAACCTTATCTTGTTCCTGATATTAGTGGAAAAGATTTTAGTTTTTGCCCATTGAGTATGAAGTTGGCTGTAGGTCTCTCATATATAGCCTTTATGATGTTGAGGAATGCTCCCTCAATTCCCACTTTGCTGAGTGTTTTTATCATAAATGGCTGTCGTACCTTGTCAAAAGCTTTTTCTGCATCTATTGATATGATCATGTGGTTTTTTTCTTTGCTTTTGTTTATATGATGCATTACATTTACTGATTTGGGAATATTGAACCATCCTGCCATCCCTGGGATGAATCCCACTTGGTCATGGTGTATGATCTTTTTAGTATTGTTGGATGTGGTTTGCCAATATTTTTTTTTTTGAGGATTTTAGTGTCTATGTTCATCAGCCAGTTGGCCTGAAGTTTTCTTTCTTCGTTGTGTCTGTATCTGGTTTGGGGATTAGGATGATGCTGGCTTCATAAAAAGAGTTTAGGAGTCTTCCATCATTTTGGACTTTTTGGAATAGTCTGTGAAGAATAGGGTTTAGCCCTTCCTTAAATGCTTTGTAGAATTCTCCTGTGAAACCATCTATTCCAGGGCTTTTGTGTGTCAGGAGATTTTTGAATACTGCTTTATTTCTTCTGCTGTTATTGGTCTGTTCAGGCTTTCTGCTGCTTCTTCATTGAGTTTTAGAAGATTATTTTTTTTCTAGAAATTTGTCCATTTCACCTAAGTTTTCAGTTTGCTTGGCATACAGTTCTCCATAGTAATTTCTTGTAATCCTTTGTGTTTCTGTGGTGTCAGTTGTAATCTCTCCTCTTTCATTTCTGATTGTGTTTATTTGTGACCTCTCTCTTTTTTTGTTGATGAGCTTACTTAAAAGCTTGTGGATTTTGTTTATCTTTTAAAAAAACCAGCTCCTGGATTCATCGATCCTTAGAATTGTGCTTTTCGTCTGTATGTCAGTTAATTCTTCTCTGATCCTTGTTACTTCTTTCCTTTTACTTGCTCTGGGCTCTTTGTTGTTGTTCTTCGAGTTCTTGTAGGCATAGGGTTAGGTCATTTGTTTGAAATGTTTCTTTCTTTTTTAGGCAGTTCTGTATTGCTATGAACTTCCGTCTCAGGACTGCCTTTGCTGTGTCCCATAAGTGTTTGGTTGTTGTGAGTTCATTTTCATTTGTTTACAGAAAGTTTTTTATGTCTTCCCTAATTTCATTCTTGACCCTTTTGTTGTTTAATAGCGTGGTATGTAATCTCCATGATTTTGAGTGTTTCGGGTCTTTTATGTTGGGGTTGGTTTCCAGTTTCAGTCCCTTGTGGTCGGAGAAGATGCTTGGTATAATTTCAATTTTCTTAAATTTGTTGTGGCTTGTTTTATGCCCTGTCATATGGTCTATCTTTGAAAATGTTCCATGCTTATTTGAAATGAATGTGTATTTAGCTTCTTTGGGTAAGGGCTCTATATCTATTAATTAAGTTCATTTCATCTAGGGCATTGTTCAATGCCATAATATCTTTGTTGATATTTTGTTTGGAAAATCTGTCCATTTTTTACAGTGGCATGTTAAAATTCCCAACTATAATTGTGTTGCTGTCAATATCTTTTTTTAAGTCCTCTAAGATTTTCTTTATATATTTGGGTGGTCCTATTTGGGTGCATATATATTTACAATGTTAATGTCTTCTTGTTAGATTCTTCCCTTGAGTATTATGAAGTGAACTTCTGTGTCTCTTTTTCTAGACCTTTTTTTCAAGTCTATTTTGTGTTATATGAGTATTCTGCCCCAGCTTTTTTGTTTGTTTGTTTCCCTGACCGTTTGCTTGGAAAATTTGTTTCCAGCTTTTGACTTTTGGTCTGTTTAGGTTTTTGTCCTGAGGTGGGTCTCTTGTAGGCAGCATATGTGTGGGTCATGCTTTCTTATCCATTCAGCTATTCTATGTCTTTGATTTGAGCATTTAATCTATTTACATTTAAGGTTATCATTGATAGGCACTCATTCATTGCCATTTTTACACCTGTGTTTCTCTTTGTCTTTCTCTCTTTTTCTTTCTTTCATTAAAGCAGTCTTTTTAGCATCTCTTGCAGAACTGGTTTTGTGGAGATGTATTCTTTTAGACTTCTTTTGTCTTGGAAGCTGTTTATTTGGCCTTCTATCTTGATTGAGATCCTTGCTGGGTAAAGTAGCCTTGGTTGTAGCCCCCTGGTTCTCATTACTTAGAATATGTCTTGCCATTCTCTTCTTGCTTGGAGTGTTTCCATTGAGAAGTCAGTTGCTAACCTTATTAAGGCTTCCTTGTGTGTTATTTCCTTTTCCTCCCTTGGTGCCTTTAAGATTCTCTGTTTGTCTTGGAATTTTCCCTATTTAATGATGATATGTCTTGAAGTGGGCCTCTTTGGGTTCCTCTTGATTGGTACTCTGTGTTTCCTGGATTTGTGTGATTTTTTTCTCTCATCAAATTAGGGAAGTTTTCTATCATTACTTTGTGATATAGATTTTCTATACCTTGCTCTTCTTCTGTTTGCCTCGTATTTGGATATTATTACGTTTCATATTGTTTTGCATTTCTCTTTATCCCTCTTCATTCTTTCTGAGCCTCTTTTCCTTTTCTTGCTCTTTCTGGGATTTTTTTGCTATTTTTTCCTTCAACTCACTGATGGAATCTCCTGCTTCATTTATCCTGCTTTTGATTCCTTCTACTGTGTTCTTCAGTTCACATATTGTATTCTTCATCTCCTCTTGGTCCTTGCTGGTAATTTCTATTTTTTTCATTTGTTATAGTTTGCAGTGAGTTAATTGTAATTCCTCTGTAGTTTCTAGTAGCTCATTGTGAGCTCTTTGAATTTTCTGATAACCTGTGCTTTGAAGTGAATATCTGATAGCTGACTTGTCTCTATTTCATCTAGCAGTCTTTCTGGGGCTTCCTTCTTTCCTTTCATTGGGGATTGTTTCTTTGTCTTCCTATTGTTTGTGAAATTTTTCTTGTTAGCTTCAGCTTCTTAAATTCATTTCTTCTGGCTTTCTAGGTTTACTGTGTGATCTTTTGTGGTATAATACCTGTGAGATTCAGTGGTGTAGTCTCCTTGATCTCACCAGCTCACTTGTCTTGGGCTGTCATTTACCTTGGCTCTTAGTTTTTCTTTGGGTTTTGGTTGTTTTGGCATCTTTCTTTTGTGGATCTTTCCCACTGGCTGTTGACCTGATGGTCCCTCTGTCCACCACCCATTTAATGTGTTATGGTGGTGAGGGTAGGTTGTGTTGAAGCTAGTTCTTCTGTGTGTACAGGATTTTGAGGATTCTCTTTTGCTCTTGTTAAGTTGTTTGCACTGGGTAGTTTCTCTGCTGTTTAGTTGTATTTCCAGATAGGTCCTGGGTTGAGGTTTGTATGGTTTCCACTCCCTCCTTCACCTTCTTCTGTTGTTATCTGTTGGTGGTTCTTTTGTTGTTGGGTTTCCTCTTCCAATGGGTATCCTGGTGTTCACCACTTCCATCTACTTTTTTTTTGTGATCAGTTGGAGGGGAAGGCAAAATGGTTTATGACAGCAGGAGAGTATTCTATGATATTTACAGTAGCAGCCAGTAGAGAAGAGATAGGAGATCCTTTGGCTATGTATAGTGATAACTGTAATCTTCAATCCCACTAGCCGCTTTTTAGAAAGGATGGAAAGAAGATCAGTTTCTGGTTGGGGAGGGAAGGATTGTGAGTTGGATCTAGGAAGCAGTAAGGTTATGGGAGGTCAGATTCTGAGGTAAGGTGAGAATAAAAGATAATAAATAGGTGTAGTTTAAGAGAGAATAGAGTTAACCACTACAGTAATATAGTTGAGGAATCAATGAAGAAGGCTAAGAGCTGGGAGGGGTGTTGTGTAGTATTTACAATAATATGGAACAGCTGTTATTTACAATAATATTAGAGGAACAATCATATGTCAGAATCTATGAGATACCAAGGATAGAGAGTATCAGGCCTTCAGTGGTGTGCCTATGGAGCACAGGTGAAGTGAGGGACAATAAATTAGCAATACACTATTAATGAGAGGACAGGGGAAACCTGTCAAATGATACAGTATAAGCAGCCAAGGCAAAGAAATCTATACAGAAAGAGGAAGAATACGAAGATACTCTTAAAATAAAAGATGTAAGAATAATGAAAAAATAATTATACAAAAATGAAGTAACTTGTAGTTTCTCTGCTATAGCAAAGTGAAATTTGGCTCTGTCACTACTGTTGAGATTCCCCCTCTTTGGGTCCAACTCTGGTCTTTTTGCAGTTCCAAGTTTTTTGTCTCACTTGTGGAAGGAAAAAAAAGGCAGCAGAAGGGAGGAAAAAGTGGTAAATTTGGAAAGAAAGGAAGAAGAAATAAAGCAAAGAGGAAAAATGTGTTGAAAGAGAAAATAGTAAGTTAAAAAATAAAAGATTGCTCTGGTTCCACCAAGATGGAGGTTTAAGGTGGATGTGCCTGCCTCCTCACACAACCAAGTTGAGGGACAACTAAATATTAGCATCAGAAAACACAACCAGAACACGGAAAACTGAACTTTTCGGAAGTCCGCTAACAACAAATTCTTCGGCCCGACCGGTAAGGGGCGAAACCGGCGTCGGGTGAGGAGTTACAAAGGAGTCGACCCGGGCGCGGAATCCAGACGCACGAATCCAGTCGCACGGGTTCCAAACCCAGGATTGGACCTAGTGAGCAACCGAGCGGCCCACCGGGTGAGCGACTGCGGAGGAGTCAGTGGGGAGGCGGTGGCAGCGAGTTGACTGAGGTTGCATGGTTGCACGCGGGTGAGGGAGTGAGCGCTTGGACCGGCGGCGGCGCCATTGCCATTTCCCCGCTCTGACCATGCCCCCACATATAGCGTCACAACCCAGCGACCTGGGAATCCAAGGCGCCGCTCCTCCCACTTAAAGGGCCAGAACAGACCAAAATGTCGCAGGAAGACCTCAAAGCCCCACAGATAAATCTAAGTGACGAAGAAATAGCAAATCTCTCAGACGCACAGTTTAAAACACTGGTCATCAGCTTCCTCACAGATCTGGTGGACTATAGCCACAAATTAGAGAAACATATGAAGGCTAAATTAAGGGAAATGAATGGAATTCCACAGGAAAACCATAGAGATGAAAAAAAAACTGGGACTCAAATCAATGGAGTGGACCAGAAGGAAGAAGAAAAAAAATCATCAAACAAAAAGGAATGAAGAAATAAGAATTCAGAAAAATGAGGAGAAGCTTAGGAACCTCCAGGACATCTATAAACGCTCCAATATCCGAATTATAGGGGTACCAGAAGGGGGAAAGACACAACCACCAGTGGAAAAACTATTTGAACAAATAATAAAAGAAAATTTCCCCAATCTGGCAAAGGAAATAGACTTCCAAGAAATCCAAGAAGCTCAGAGAGTACCAAAAAAGTTGGACTCAAGAAGAAACACACCAAGGCATATCATAATTACATTAGCCAAAATTAAAATGAAGGAAAGAATCCTGGAAGCAGCAAGAGGTAAGGGGACAATCACCTACAAAGGAGTCCCCATCAGGCTGTCAGCAGATTTCTCAAAAGAGACCTTACAGGCAAGAAGGGGCTGGAAAGAAATATTCCAAGTCATGAAATCTAAAGACCTACAACCAAGATTGCTCTACCCAGCAAAACTTTCATTTAGAACGGAAGGACAGATAAGGTGCTTCTCAGATAAGACCAAATTCAAGGAGTTCATCATCACCAAGCCCTTATTATATGAAATGTTAAAGGGACTTATCTAAGAAAAAGAAGTTAAAGAAACATGAACAGTGAAAGGACAACAAACTCACAGTTATTAACAACCACACCTAAAACGAAAGCAAACTAAAAGGACAGCTAGATCAGGAGTGGAAACATAGAAATGAAGATCTCAAGGAGGGTTAGCAACAGGGGAGTGGGAGGAGGGAGACGGGGGGGAGAAGGTACAGAAAACAAGTAGCATAGACAGTAGATAGAAAATAGATGGGGGGGGCAAGAATAGTATGGGAAATATAGAACCTAAAGGACTTGAGACACATGGACATAAACTAAAGGGGGGTAATGGTGGGGTTGGGGGGGCAGGGTGGAGGGGAATGAAGGGGGGAATAGAACAACTGTAACAGCATAATTAATTCAAAAAAATAAATAAATTTATTTAAAAAATAAATAAATAAATAAAATAAAAGATTACTAAATAAAAAACCAAAAACACCTCTTGTTGGTTTCCGGCTGGCCAAACCAGTTTTTCTGGTCTCACTGGCTGCAGTAGGCTGAGGGGCGATTGGTGTGGCCTTTCTCTCTTCTGGGTGTACTCAGCCTGTCTCACCAGCACTCTCCCAAGATCCAGATTGGCACCTCTCCTCCGCGCCCTACCCAGGGAATCCAGGTCCTCTTTAGAGCACTCTTTCCCTGGGAGTCACTCCTGTGGGCTGGGGTGCTGATGCACTGCTTGGCCAGGCTTTCCTGGTCCCGCAGGCTTGGGCGGGAACCTTTCCCAGTGCTTTGGGGTAACTCAAGGCCTTCTCCCCAACCTCGGGATCGCTGCCAGGCTGGGTGGGTAATATGATGAGTGGCTGTCACAGGAGGATCCCCCAAGCAGTTTACTTTTCAAGAAATTTTTCCCACTCAATCCTGCCCAATTCTCCAGCCAGACCGGTGACAGTCGGGGTCAGGGTCTGACAACTGCAACTCTCAGTTCTCCCAAGCTGGCGACCACAGACTCCAAGGGCGATCAAGGTCCCAGTGTTGACCTCCTCATGCCCATTCCCCTCTCTGACACTTCAAGGAAACAGGTCTCTCCTAGTTCAAACCACGCCTGACTGGGTACGGAGGGAGCTGATGACCCGGCTCTCTCCCAAGGACCCTGCTGCCGGCCCTCTGCTCTCAAAGAGTGTGCAGCAGATCCGGTGTCAGGCCCCCGGCACCTGGCGTGGTAGAGGCAGCAGCCTTGGCCTGCTGCCTCCGTGCTGGTCCCTCGGACCTTATTGACCTGCAACTGTCTCCTCACCATCTGATCTTTCAGTGTCCGCTACAGTTTCTGGACTCCTATTTTCCTATATGCTAGGGCACTGATGGCTATTTGCTGTGTTCCTCTGCAGGATCGGCCAGGTTTTTTTCCCATGTGTGGGGGGAAGCAGAATCTTCTCCATCCTACTCCGCCACCATTCCCCCCCCCATTTTAAAATGGAACCTTACTGTGGGTTTCATATGAACTTAGGAATAGAGTGATCACAAAGTGAGAACTTGCTACTATTTGAAATTCAGCCTGAATATGACCCAACCTTTGAAAAGTGATTTATAAGTTGTTCAGAGCTGGTTTTCATATAGTGTTGCACTTCTGGGTTTTGTTGAGGGAGAAAATGTTGATGTTAAAATTTTACATGGTTTAAAAATCCAACTCCATCTCGATGGGGGCTTCCAAAAAGTTGGACAATTTGGTGGTTTAGCCTTATGTTTTAAAGTGCTTTATCCATGCTTGTCCTTACTTTCAGAGTTTTTCCATCTGTCCCTGTACTACCACCATCTAAGTTCCTCAAGCATTCCCACAAAAGTCTAAAGCCTAAGGGTCCATCAATAGATAATAGGTTAAAAAGCTGTGGTACATTTATACAATACAGTACTATGCAGCAGTGAAAGAAAAGGAAATCTTACCTTTTGTGACAGCATTGATGGACCTGGAGAATATTATGCTAAGTACAATGAGCCAGTCAGTGAAAAACAAATACCAAATGATCTCAGTGATATGTGAAATCTAATGAACAAAGTAGAAACAGATGCATCAATACATGGAACAGACTGACAGCTGTCAGAGTATTGGGGGGGACTGGATGAAAACATAAAGGGTTAGCCAAAGAATGTATTTATGTTTATGTGTATGTGTGTGTTCACATGTGTGTACATATATACATATATATTTGTGACCCATGGACACATACAACATTAAGAGGATTGCCTGAGAGAGAGGGGGAACAGCTGAGTGGAGATGGGCAAAGGATAAAAAACTGGGGACAATGTAATAGCATAAATAAAGAAAATTAAAAATGAATAAGAACTAAAAGTCTCTCTTATCCTGTCTTCCAAGGGTCAGTTTTAATGGTTGTATAAGACTGGAGAACTATCAAGAAGGTTTCTAGGTTGGAAGGCAATTGGCAATGAATTTTGGGGGATGTTTTGAACTTGATGGGAATAAACAAAATGGCCACGCCCAGCCTAACTGTTCTTGGAAATGGTTGGCCACCTTAGGCAAAAATAAAAGGCATACTTCTTCCTACCCATTCAAGTGGTACAGAAGGTGATGGTTTGGTATGTTTTTGTGCATATGTTAAGATGCACCTCTTGAGATGTTAGGTTGCCCTGAAACCTGCTTACAGATAAAGTCAGAGGACAAAATAGGCTGTGAATTGGTGAAAATGACCTTCACATTGCAGGCCTTTCTTGCCTACATCTTCATTTAGTCTTTTTTGGTCATTTGAAGTTGCAAATGTGGCTTTTCTTTTTTGAGGGTTGAGGGATAAAGATAAAGCAGATGTGTGCTGCAATCATGGACTTATGAAGATTGATTGAAGTGGTCATAAGTAGTAGGCTTTCTGTTAACTGCAGATATTGTTTGTGTTTTATTTGTGTAGTCACAAGCAGTTTTTACAGAGCTTTCACAACTTCTCACATCTGATAAGAAAACTAGCTGTTGGCATTAGGGCATTCCACTTAAATTTATATTTAAACATTATAATTCTTAATGTGTCCATGTCTCTCAGGTACCACAAACACTTATGGTACATACCTCTTTAGAAAAAATAAGACCACAACTCAGATCCAATCAACTAACAAGTGTGTGTGAGATACAAACACCCTGTACAGTGGAAATTAAATAGATAATCAATTTAAAAATGCCAGAGCACCCTTGTACTCTGCTGCCTGTGTCATTCCATCAACTAACTCCTTTGTTTCTTAATAGACAGTCCAACTTATAAAGCTCTCAAAACTACTTACCAGTGGCTTCTCTGGACCAACCTTGCAGCATGTAGATGGAAATCCTAGGCCACATATCAGCATATAACTAATAATATCTCAAGTGTAAGTAAATCTGAAGTATACAGACTGACTTGTAATTCACAAGAATGTATAGTATTTTTACAAGGTTTTTTTCCCTTCTGACCTAAAAGCTATTTTTTCTTCAAACCAGAGGCCTCAAATCCCGGGAGCCCTAATATTAACTTGTGCCATAGTGGATGCTTTGGTGTCAGTTCATTTTAACAGTTCCTCACCACACCTCAGGAAATTGCTTTTTAGGAATTTTTTTAATTGCAGTTATTCTGCTTGCCTTCCTTTGAAAATGATTTAATAATTACCAAAGGGATTAAGAGCCAAGGCCAGGGCAATCAAATAGTATTTAGTATTAAGTTTCATTGCATGTGTGTGTGTTTGTGTGTGCCTGTGCCTCTGCTTGTATATACACAGACAAGGTTCTCACTTTTACAAACACTCCCCCTAAAGCAATATAAGCCAAAACCCATGTTCGTTGAAAAAGGTGATATAAAGAGACACTAGAAATAGAATAAAATAACGTTTCTCTCTACTAAACAAACACTCACATTGAATTGGGGTACTTGGTTCCCAGTGGCTAGTTCTATACCAACAAAGTGGATATTTGGAACAATTATCTAGATAAAGCAAGCCAAAGAGACAATCTGAAATACCCATAGATTTGATGTAAAGCTGCAGAGACTGGAGTTGGAGCTGAAAAGTAGTTATGAAGAGGTTATTTAAATTATACAAACAATTACCTGAACTTAATATTGGCTGTGTATATACAAGCAATCTGTTTATTAGCAATGTTTTGGAAACTTGATTATCAAAATAATATCAATCTTATGTACTTGTAAACAGAAAAGAATGTCGGTCTAACTTCCAAGTACCTTTCTTTTACCTGGTGGTTCAATAAATTAAGGTCCAGGCAATTTAAACGTAGTCAAAACACCAGTTGAGTCTCAACCACAATGTAATAGGAACATCAAATGGTTATTCATATTTTTCTGGCCAAATTATCAACTCATATTTCTCACCAAAATTTTCAGGGGAGTGTTTTCACTGCCATAAGAACTATAGAGTTCTTACTGAAAAGGTATTTATTAATTAAGGCATTCAAAAGATAGAGAACTTTTTTTTACATTCTTTAATCAACTTGCAGACAGATGTTTAGATGTTTTGAACTTAGCCAAAATAGTCTACATTAGGTTAGAGTAGAGTGAAAAATGACTATGGGAGGCAGGAAGGACTGAAAATGTTCTAATATTCCCATGTGAGTGGACAGAAGTATAACTTGAAGCATTTATGTCCCTGTAAAATTTGGCATTTTTACAAAGTGATGATTCTGAATTTGAATTTTTCCTATCTTTGCACTCAAATATACTTCGAGCTAGAAGTGAAAGAGATACATCAACAATGGTCATTTTCTAATATAATTCAGATATTTTATTCATGACAGTATTTGCCCTTACTAATTACCAGGGAGACTTTAATTAAAGAAATGAATGCATGTATCTGGAAGTGATAAAAAAGCCAACAGTAGTGGAGGTGAACCATGATATAGATATTTAGACAAATAGTAAATGATTCTTTTACTATTTATACATATATTTTCTTCCCACTACATTTTTAACTTTACATTTAAATATGTCAGTCAGATTTGTGGAGTTCACAGCATTTTAAGCAAATGAACAAAAAGGTATCTATAGTGGCCATTCCAGTTTCACATATATGTTATACACATACATATGCGTAATAATAAACATCTTATTTTTATGATCTAGAAGATTTGAGTTTATTGATTTGCTCTGTGACCTTGAGTAACTCATTATCCTTCTTGGGACCTCTGTTTCCCCCCCCCCTTTCTATTTGTAAAATAAGAGTTTGGAATAGAAGAAATAGATCCTCTCTAAAGTTCTCATTTAGCTCTAAAATTTTATATTTATATATTTTTTGGAATTGAAAAAAATTATTGTTCAAGTACAGTTTTCTTTTACTCCCATCCCAGCCCACCTCCCCTCCAGTGCTCCCCACCTCCTTCCCATCCCCCCCCCTCCTTAGTTTTTGTCCATGTGTCCTTTTATACTTGTTCCTGTGAATCCTTCCCCTTTTCCCCTGGAGAGGGGAGAAAATTTTATATTTTTAACTTATTCTCGTGTTGGTTTATACCTTCCTAAGGTCAGAGGACATACTTACACATTTGATTGGAAATACCTTTCTTGACAGTAGCTGATCCAGAGGTTAAGGATGTGAACACAAATCTCTTCTTCCTGCTTTCCAATGAGTTAAAGGTAATAAATACATTGGTGTCACCAATGTGGAAGGTACAACAATAGCTGTTTAGTTTTAACAGCAAACTGGCCTCCACCCCCAACACTGGTAGGCCTAACACATTGCCACTGAAGTTTTAAGCCCAAGTCTCAAAGTCAATAACACTGATAACTGAAAAGGAATGTACTATCTGTGAAATATTTACCCTGGTTTATTTCAGTGGTAGAGAATGGCTAATATGGCTACATATTCTGTCTTGAGAGCATAATGAAGAGAAGACTGGATTCTTTATTGATTATGCTATTACAGTTGTCCCATTTTTTTCTCCCCTTTCTCCCCTTCCACCTTTTTGGATTTGGGAACATGGCTCTATATCTGGCTACCCTTGTTTTCTGATAAACTGATAAATGCCAGAACAAAGTTATCACAAGTACATGCATCTATGAGGATGGCATATCTTTTTCTTTTGATGAAATAGGGTCATGTATTGGTTTTTGGTGTCATCATTATGAGTTAGGAACATAGCCCATATTCTATATATTATTCAGTTAATTTAATAATTGGGAAAGTGGATTCTGTAACTGTAGAAACCTTCCTTCTGGAAAGTAACCTGTTATTGATGTCAGGGTCATTTATGATATTCCCATTTAAAGAAGCAGGAGAGAAGTTGGATTTGAGTAAATGATCACTTCAGATATGATGAAGGAATTATTTTGGGACCATCTCTTATCGAATGAGTCTTGATGCAGCTTGTTCTCTTGATCACTTTTCCTTGTATCTGAGCTTTATTTTTCAATACCTTTTACTGTTCCTCCAATTCCCCCACCCCCAGTTTTTCTCTACTTCATGTGGAATATTTTGACCACCAGTCACAAAAGCTAGCGCCAGAAATGGGGATTAATTTGAATAGAAGAAACTACACTGTCAAAAACTATTTTGGAGGCATATTTGCATTATTTGAAAATGCTTCATTTCACTTACTTTTACCAGAAAGTATACAGAGGAATGTAGTTGGATTCCTATTGCTATTGTCATTTACAAGAACAGTATGATACCTAACTAATTCTCTTAATTTCTGAGCTATATACTGTTAATTTAACCTCCAGGATCCAAACCTAGGGCTGTTTCAGGTTAAGATAAGTTGGGAATACCTTTGTGATAATTTTGGGTAAAGCCACCCTTGCTGAGCAGGTTATCTCCCAGCAGTTATTGGGTCTAATGTGATAACCATATGTGTTATGGACTTCATTTTTTTTAACCTATACCTTTGTATTCTGACGAGGTCCTCTCAAGCCATGGGAAATACTTAGTTTGATGTATAAATGCAGCTTTCTTTGAAAACAGTAGAATTTGTATCATGTTTATACTTCTGTGAAATCACTAGGGTGGTTACGTTATATATTTAACATAAGTTTACACATGAAATTCCATGGCCCCAGTGAATATAAAAA
Source organism: Artibeus jamaicensis (assembly GCF_021234435.1). Taxonomy (NCBI): domain Eukaryota; kingdom Metazoa; phylum Chordata; class Mammalia; order Chiroptera; family Phyllostomidae; genus Artibeus; species Artibeus jamaicensis. The sequence continues at coordinate 13,423,359 of NW_026522045.1, forward strand.
CTGCAACCTGAATCAGGTTATTTAGACCTAAATTTTTTTTCCCCCAGCAATTAAGATGAAGGTGTTCTTTTCAGATTTTGACACCACAACAAGATGTCATTTTTTGATAAAAAAATATTTTCAAATCCAGGCCTTTATCTTAGAAATTCTTTCCAATAGCAGTGGTGCTTAAAACTATCAATGGCAGAGAGGACCCTATAACTATACCAGCTAATTATTTTTTCTTTATCAGTGTATGAGATGTAGTGTCTATTGGTTACAGTGCAGTAGAAGTTTTTTAAAACAGTTCATATCCTAAATACTAATCTCAGTACTATCAAATTTTAAAATGTACTAAGTTAACTAAAATACACAAACACAAGAAAGGAATTCACAAACTTACTAGATGTGACATATACTATGTGGTAAATATTCATTGGCACACATTAGGAAACTAACATATCCTTAAGAAAGAGAAAACAGCCCCACTATAAGGAGAAGTTGTGTTTAAAAAGGAAAACAACAAGGCCAGTTAAACCTAGAAACTACAAGCTGACAGTTCTTTGCAGGCTGTTCAGTCTCCCTTTGATGCTGTTCATTGAACCAGAATGGGCAGCCTAGAGCACTGAAGGGTAACAAAGATAGGCAGGTTTGTTTGCCTTTTCTGATAGGATAGGCTGGTGGGACACTGAACACAACCCTTAGCCCTGTAGGGAAATGGCGGGAGATCCTGAGGAAGGTCAGGAATCTGTGTGTCAGTAGCAAAGTGGCACCTGGAGCTTCAAGGAAGCAAGGGTAAGAAAAGCAAAGCAAAATGTTAAGCACCTGACTGCACTTCTGCTGATTAAGGGCACACACCCCTTCAGGTGGTTGTAAATGGTCTTAGTGTTTGTAGGTATAAAAAGGCTGATCATAGTAATAATAAAGATGACAACAACAAAAATGGAGAATGTGGCTATAAAAGATGGTGAAAATAATAGGAGTTTCCTTTCTAGGGGTGAGGGCAGTGAGGGGATTATATTCTATGTCACCTCTCAGAGCAAGGCAATTACTGATTTTCTGCTGAATTCCAGAAAAGGAGATAGGGGCTTGACTTAGAGGTGAGTTGTAACTTGTTCTTCCTGTCCATCGCCCCATTTGTGCATGAGCAGGTCACAAGCCTCTCCCCAAGTTTCAAATACATCCTCTGAGGAGTCTAAAAGTTTAAAATTCAAGGAGCAGATGCTGGGTGTGCAGTGAAAAGGGCTGGAACAGGCTAGAGGGCATTCACTGCTCTGAGCAGTGCCTTGGGCTTCACCTAATTTTACCTCATTGAGGTTAATTTCACTCTGCAAACAGGCCTCTGCTTTCCCTTTCTCCATCTGAGAATATCTGACATCTTGCCACATACAGTGCTGCTGAGTAATTCCATCAGAAATTGTGTACATCGGCTCTAAACTGGGTTCAGAGGTACGACCATTAAACTTGGAGAATAGGAGACCGAGTTTCTTGAGAGAAGGACCCATGAAGGAGTGTTTGCTTGATGACTCAGCTTTTGACTTTCCTTGGACACCACTGGCTCTTGGCATGGTTCTGGTAAGAGATGGCCCATGGCGGGCCTTTTTCTTGCAGCCTAAATGGAAAGAGACACTGTTGGATTTGGCCCGAGCCCCACCACTGCCATCACTGGTATCTTCCCTTTGAGAGAATTCAGTGCTGCTGGTGGAAAAGCTTCTCCTTGGGTGTTGTCTATTTCCTAAGAGGTCAAGCACTTCATATCGAAAGCTGGAGATGTCCTGCTTTAATTCCTAGGGCAAGAGAGAAAACACATTATGTTAAGATGTACAATGTATATTTCAAAATAGGTATATTGGATATTCTTTGCAATGTTCCAGGTTTTGTCTAATAGCAAATCACAAAATATACAAACTACCCAAAAAATCTTACATTATTCCAGCACAAGAAAAACATGATAATTCCGTGGGCAGGGCTGGCCATTGGAAAAATTGTGCAATTGGTAAAGCTGATTTCAGAAACTCCCTATTAGGGGCACACCAACAGACTAATCGTTAGGATTAAAGAATTAGATTAGGGCACTGGATCTCATAGGCATAAACATCTTCATACAAAAGGTCTCCTGAACAGGAAAAGATTTTAGGACTCTTAAGGTTTGAAACTAGGGAAGTAAAATGTGTCAGGTAATGAGCCTGCTATTTTGAAAGAGGGGGCCCTGGTTATTCAAGTCCCTCTGAAGTGTCTTCTATTTAACTGGCTGCTCAGAAACTAGATTCCTTCTTTAAAAACCATCTTTTAAAAGTTTAAATCTGATTATGCCACTCTCCTGCTTAGAACTCTTTAGTAACTTCTCATTAACCTTAGAAAAATGTAGAAACTCCATATCATGAACTACAAAGTTTTTCAAGGACTGGTATCTGTGGATCTCTGTTTTCATCTCTTCCCACTCTCCCCAGGCTCTTTACTGTCTACCTGTATGAACATATTCCCTCTTGCCTCTGGTCCTTGGCCTGTGGCTATCCTGTCTGTCTAGAACACTCTTCTCCCCAACTTTCCTTTATCTGATTTCTTCTTCAAAGCTTAGCTTAAAAACCTGCCTTGACTCCTCAAATCCCAGCTGAGTATCCTTCCCCTCTGTGTCTCTGCAGCAGCCCATGTATATGTTATTAGAATACTCATTTGTCATCCTCTATTATTACTGGTTGTGTGTCACCCCATGAGAGTAGGGGCTGGTTATATCTTGCCAACCACTGTACCCCAGCAACCTAATGAAATGTTTGGCATATAGCAGGCCTTTAATAGATGAGTTATGTCTATGGATTAGGATAATGACCTTTTTCTATGTTCCTTAGAAAATATACATGTGTTCTAGGATAGGATTTCTCAACCACTTGACATGTTGACCTGGATAATTCTTTGTTGTGGTTGCTATCTGGTAAATTGTAGGATGTTTTGTAGCAACCCCAGCCTCTACCCACTAAATGCTAATAACATACATATCCAAGTGTGAAAAAATGTCTCCAGACATTGCCAAATGTATCCCAAGAAGCATAATTGCTCCTGATTGAAAGTCTCTGTTTTATGCTAATGTTAGTATTAGGAAAATTCTAATATTTAATGGTAGGCTTTCTTAAATTTTAGATATAATAATAGATTTTGTTGGTTTTTATATTTTATTTTAAATAAAGGCCTTTAACTCTCCAGGCATCTTCCCTTTGCCAACATGCTCCTCATCACACATTCTTACCACATCATTTAAAGTACTCAGTTTCCACACTGAGAAACACCGAGAATTTGAAAACAATGCATAGGGCAGATTCTTTTGTTCATAAAGCTGATTGTGGTGACAGATATTGGTAAAATCTCTCTTATATACTGAATAACAGACTGTTCTAAGAGAGAGAATAAAAATTATAGCTCATTTTGCTATATTAAAGGTGTTGAAATTCCATCACCAGAAACTTCAAACACTGTGAATATTAAATGATGCTTAAAATATGTAAAATGAGAAATTAAACCACCTCATGATTAAATTACCTTAAAATTTTCTTCTGTCAGTCCCTCATTTGTTTTGGAATTTCTTATCATAGCAGCCACATATCTTTTGACTAAATTCCTGATAACTTCCTGGAATTAGAAAAAAAAAAAAACACGAGGCATTTTCTTCTTGGGCTCTCAGTAAAATAAGGAACATACACAGGAACTAAACTCTGCCTAGATCTTTTTTGCAGTAGAAAATCATCCTAGGGTTTAATCTGCAAAATATCTAAGGAACTCACACAACTCCATACCAGAAAGAAAAACAATCCAATTAAAAAATGGGCAAAGGACCTGAACAGACACTTCTCCAAGGAGGATTATCAGAGGGGCCCAGAGACATATGAAAGGGTGTTCAGCATCACTAGCCATCAGAGAGATGCAAATTAAATGCAGAGAGATGCACACAGGTGAGAATGGCCATCATAAACAAATCAGCATCAACAAGTGTTGAGGTTGTGGAGATAAGGGAACCCTAGTACACTTTTGCTGGGAATGCAGATGGTGCAGCCACTGTGGAAAACAGTATGGAATTTCCTCAAAAACTAAAATGGAACTGCCTTTTGACCTGACAATTCCACTGCTGGGATTATATCCTAAGAATCCTGAAACACCACTTCATAAGAACCATGCACCCCAATGTTCATAGCAGCACTATTTAAAATAGACAAGTGTTGGAAATAGCCTAAGTGCACATCAGTGAATGAGTGGATAAAAAAGAAAGCAGCAGGCTTCTGGCCCTGATGGAGGAGTAGGCAGAAATGCTTAACTTCCCCACACAACCAAAAGAAGGATAAGAACTAATTAAAAACAAAAAAACCCAGAACTGCCAGAAAATCATTTGCATGGAAGTCCAACAACCAAGGAGTTAAAGAAACATTCATCCAGACTGGTAGGAGTGGTGGAAATGGGCAGCCAGGGCAGGGAGTATTAGTGGCAAGGTGGCTGACCACACATATAAGCAGGGAGGAACAAGGGAACAAGACAGACTGAAAACAAGGCTTCCAGCAAGGGAAACTAAGGACTCAAAACCCCTGGCCATAAAAAAATCAGCGGAGGTTGCAGTGGTAGGAAAAATGCCCAGTCTCACAGGAGAGTTCACTGGAGAGGCTCACAGGGTCCGGAAACATACACAAACCCACCTATCTGTGAATCAGCACCCAGAAGGGCACAATCCGCTTATGGTTAATAAGGAAAGTGACTGAAAGTGGGACAAGGGTGGAGCAAGTGGCATTGTTCCCTCTCTGACACCTCCCCCACAAATAGCACCACAATGCAGCAAAGAAGGTTGCCACACCCTGGTGAATACTGAAGGCTCCACCCCTTACCATGTAACAGATGTGCAGAGAGAAAGAAATATGGCCCAAATGAAAGAACAGATCAAAACTCCAGAAAAAGAACTAAGTGACAAGGAAATAGATAACCTATCTGATACAGAGTTCAAAAGCTGGTAATAGGACGCTCACAGAATTGATTGAGCCTGGTCACAAAATGAAAGAAGAAATGAAGTCTACACAAAGTGAAATAAAGTGAAATATACAGGGAACCAACAGTGAAGGGAAGGAAACTGGGACCCAAATCAGTGACCTGGAACAAAAGGAAGAAATAAGCATCCAACCGGAACAGAATGAAGAAACAAGAATTTTTTTAAAAATGAGGAGAGGCTTAGGAACCTCTGGGAAAACTTTAAGCATCCAAATTGTGTGGGTGCTGGAAGGAGATGAGGAAGATATTGAAAACTTATTTGAACCAATAATGAAGGAAAACTTCCTAAATCTGGTGAAGGAAATATACTTCCAGGAAGCTCAGAGAGTCCCAAAGAAATTGGACCCAAGGAGGAACACACCAAGACACATCATAATTAAGTTACCCAAGATTAAAGATAAGGAAAGAATCTTAAAACAGCCAGAGGAAGGGAGAGAGTTACCTACAAAGGAGTTCCCATAAGACTATCAGGTGATTTCTCAAAAGAAACCTTACAGGCAAGAAGGGGCTGGAAAGATGTATTCAAAGTCATGAAAGGCAAAGACCTACATCTAAGATTACTCTATCTAGCAAAGCTATCATTTAGAATGGAAGGATAGATAAAGTGCTTCTCAGATAAGGTCAAATTCAAGGAGTTCAACATCACTAAGCCCACATTATATGAAATGTGAAAGGGACTTATCTAAGAAATAGAAGATCAAAAACTATGAACAATAAAATGAAAACAAACTCAAAACTATCAACCACTGAACCTAAAAAACACAAACTAAGCAAACAAGTAGAACAGGAAAAGAATCACAGAAATGGAGATCACATGAAGGGTTATCACTTGGGGGGAGAGAGGGGAGTGAATCAAGAGGGGGTACAGGGACTTAGAAGAAAAATTGGTAGGCATGAAATAGGGGGAGGTTAAGAATAGTATAGGAAATGGAGAAGCTAAAGAACTTATATGTATGACCCATGGACATGAACTAATGGGGTGGGGAACATAGGAAAGTGGGAGGGGTGCAGGGAGGAGGGGCATAAAGGGGAGAAAAAATGGGACAACTGTAATATCATAATCAATAAAATATAGTTTTTCAAAAAGAAAGCAGAAAGAAGGAACTCCTATCCTTCACAGAAGCATGGATGGAACTGGAGAGCATTATGCTAAGTGAAATAAGCCAGGTGGTGAAAGTCAAATATATGATCTCACCTAAAGTGGAACCTAATCAACAAAGCAAACAAGTGAGCAAAATATAACCAGCGACACTGAAATTAAGAATAAACTGACAGTGACCAGAGGGGAGGCAGGAGGGCATAATGGGGGAAAGAAGGGGAAGAGTCAAGTCAAGGAATATGTATAAAGGACCCCTGAACAAAGATATTGGGGTTAGGGAGAGGATTGAACATAGAAGGTGGGGTGTGAGTTGGGCAGGAGAGTGTAATTGGGGAAAGGGGGGACTATTGTAACTGAACAATAAGTATTTTTAATTAAAAAAAAAGAAAATCCTACAGATGGAGGAAGATGGCAGCGACGTAGGACAAAGGATTTCGCTTCCCCCCACACACCGGAGAAAAACTGGGCTGATCTGCAGAGGAGTGCACCAGACAGCCAACAGGGATGCAGCATATAGGAAGGTAGGACTCCAGAAATTGGAGCAGACTCTGAATGACCAGAAGGTGAGGAGAGATGGCTACAGGTCAATAAGGTCCCAGGGAATGGCGCAGAGGCCGCAGGCCCTCCACGGGGCTGGGCCGCACCATACCAGGGCCTGGGTGGTCCACTTCAGTCTCTGGGAGCTGAAGGCTGGCTCTAGGACCTAGGGAGAGAGCCAGTCACCAGTTGGGCACAGTTTGAAAAAAACGCCAAGAGAAATCTGTTTGCTTGGAGTATCAGGGAGAGGACTGGTTATGAAGAAGCAAAACAGAGAGCTTTGTTTGATCACACGTGGAGTCTGTGGACTCTGGCTTGGAAGGATCCAGAGTTGCCTTTGCTATCCCACATAGCACTGGGAAGGGTTTGAGCCAAGGCCAGTGGGACCAGAGAAGCCTGGCCAGGAACACACATCCACACCCCAGGCCAGGACTGTGAATCCTGGGGAAAGTCTGCTTTCAGTGGGGCGCTGAGGAGAGGGTTTTGGAAGACCAATTGTGAGACCAGCTGAGTTCACCGAGAAAGGAGAGAAAGACAGCACTAATTGACCCTCAGACTGCTGCAGCTAGTGTAACCAGAAGAAAAGGATTGACCAGCTGGAAACCAAGAAGAGGGTTTTTTTTAAAAATAATCTTTTATTTTTTAACTTTATTATTGTTTTATCTTTCAATACTTTTACCTTCTCTCTTCTTGTTTCTTGTTTTATTCCTTCTTCCTTTCTTTCCAAACCTACCACTTTCTCCTCCTTTCTGCTGCCTTTTTTTCTTTTCTTTTTCTTGCTTTAGGACCCCCTCCCCACCAAAATGAGACAAAAGACTTGGAATGGCAAAAAGACCAGAGTTGGACTCAAAGAGGGGGCATCCCAACAGTAGAGACAGAGAGACAAAATTCACTTTGCTACAACAGAAAAACTACAAGTTACTGCATATTTAATTTTTTTTCATTATTAATACATTTATTATTTTAATAGTATCTCTGTATTCCTCTTCTTTCTGTATAGTCTTCTTTACCTTGGCTGGATATATTGTATCACTTGACAGGTTTACCCTGTCCCCTCAACCATAGTGTATTGCTAATTTACTGTCCTTTACTTCCCCTTGCCCAGTTAGCAAACTATTGAAAGTCCAATATTCCCTAATCTTGGTGTATCATAGATTCTGTTGTGTGATTGTTGCTCTAATATTATAAATAATAGTTGTTGCATGATATTGTAAATACTAAACAACACCCTCCCCCCAGATCTTAGCCAACTACATTATTGCCTGAACTATAATACTGCAGTGGTTGACTCTGTTCCCTCTCACACTATACCTATTTACCATCCCTTATTCTCACCTTACCTAAGAATTTGATCTCCCTCAACCTTACTCCTTTTTGGACCCAAATCACAAGCCTTCCCTCCCCAACAAAAGCCTTATCTTCCTTCCACTTGTTCTGAAAAGTGGATAGGTGGGTTGAAGATTACGACTGTCACTGTACATAGTTGGGGGAGCACCTACCTCTTCTCTACCGGCTGCTACTGTAAATATCATAAAATGTTCTCCTGCTGTCATAAACCAGTGTGCCTTCCCCTCCAACTGATCACAAACACACAAAAAAAGAATAGGTGGAAGCAGTGAACACCAGGATACCCAAAGGAAGAGGAAACCCAACAACAAAAAACCACCAACAGATAACAACAGAGGAAGGTGAAGGAGGGAGTAGAAACCACACAAAACTCAACCCAAGACCTATCTGGAAATACAACTAAACAGCGGAGAAACTTCCCAGGGCAAACAACTGAATAAGAGCAAAACAGAATCTTCAAAACCTTGTATATGCAGAAGAACTAGCTTAAATGCAACCCACACTCACCAGCACAGGAAATTAAAATGGGTAGGGGACAGAGGGACCATCAATTCACCAGCTGGTGGGAAGAACCCCCCCCCAAAAAAAAAGACCCAGAAACAACAAAAACTGAAAGAAAAACCCAGAGACAACGTTAAGGACGTTGTCCCAAGACCAACGATTTGGGGAGATCAAGGAGACTACACCACTGAATTTCACAGGTATTATGCCACGGAAGTACACACCATAAATCCAGGAACCCAGAAAAAAATCAATTTAAGAAGCTGAAGCTAACAAGAAGAGTCACAAACAATGGGAAGACAAAATCAACAACAACAACAAAAAACGCCCCAATGAAAGGAAAGGAAAAAGCCTCAGGAAGAATGCTAGATGAAATAGAGGCAAGTCAGCTATCAGATATTCAATTCAAAGCACTGGTTATCAGGAAGTTCAAAGAGCTCACAATGAGCTACCAGAAACTACAGGAGAGCTACAATGAACTCACTGCAAACTATATCAACATGAAAAAGGAAATAGAAACTATCAACAAGGGCCAAAAGAAAATGAAGAATACAATTTCAGAGCTGAAGAACACAGTAGAAGGTATCAAAAGCAGGATCAATGAGACAGAAGATCGGATTAGCGAGTTGGAGGACAAAGTAGAAAGAAATGCCCAGAAAGAGCAAGAAAAGGAAAAGACGTTCAAAAAGAATGAAGAGTGATTAAGAGAAATACAAGACAATATGAAAGGTAATAATATCTGAATAGGGGTGCCAGAAGGAGAAGAAGAAGAGCAAGGGATAGAAAATCTATTTGAAAAAGTAATGATGGAGAACTTCTCAAATATGATGAGACAAAAAGTCACACAAAACCAGGAAACACAGAAAGTCCCAATCAAGAGGAACCCAAAGAGACCCACTTCAATGCACAACATCATTAAAATGGCAAAATTTCAAGATAAAGAGAGAATTTTAAAGGCAACAAGGGAGAAAAAAGAAGTAACCTATAAGGGAGCCCCAATGACGTCAGCAACTAACTTCTCAATGGAAACACTCCAAGCAAGAAGAGAATGGCAAGAAATATTCCAAGTAATGAGAACCAGAGGCCTTCAACGAATGTTTACCTTATCTAGCAAGGCTCCCAATCAAGATAGAAGGCCAAATAAAGAGCTTCCAAGACAAAAGAAGTCTAAAAGAATTTCCTTTCACCAAACCAGTCCTACAAGAAATACTAAAAGGTCTGCTTTAAGAAAAGGAAGGAAAAGAGAGAGACAATGAGAAGCACAGGTATAAAAATGGCAATGAATAAGTACCTATCAATAATAACCTTAAATGTAAATGGCGAAATGCTCCAATCAAAAGACATACCATAGCTGAATGGATAAGAACATATGACCCACACATATGCTGCCTACAAGAGACACACCTCAGGACAAAAGACTTACACAGAGTAAAAGTGAGGGGCTGGAAACAAATTTTCCAAGCAAACAGCCAGGGAAGAAAAAGCTAGGGTAGCAATACTCATATGAGACAAAATAGACTTCAAAAAAAGGACCATAAAAAAAGACCCAGAAGGTCACTTCATAATACTCAAGGGAAGAATCCACCAAGAGAACATAAACATTGTAAATATATATGCATCCAACATAGGAGCACCCAAATATATAAAGAAAATCTTAGAAAATTTCAGGAAAGATATTGACAGCAACACAATTATAGTAGGGGATTTTAACACCCCACTATAAAAAATGGACAGATCTTCCAAACAAAATATCAACAAAGATATTGTGGAATTAAACAATGTTCTAGATGAAATAGACTTAACTGATATATATATAGAGCCCTTCATCACAAAGAAACTAAATACACATTGTTTTGAAATACACATGGAACATTTTCAAAGACAGACCACATGATAGGACACAAAACAAGCCTCAACAAATTTAAGAAAATTGAAATCATCTCGAGCATTTTCTCTGACCATAAGGGACTGAAACTGGAAACCAATCCCAAGAAAAAAGACCCCAAATATTCAAAATCATGGAGACTGAATAGCAAACTATTAAAGAACGAATGGGTCAAGAATGAAATTAGGGAAGAAGTCAAAAGTTCCTGGAAACAAATAAAAATGAACTCACAACAACCTAAAACTTATGGGACACAGCAAAGGCAGTCCCGAAAGGGAAGTTCATAGGAATACAGGCCTATCTAATAAAGATAGAAACATTTCAAACAAGCAAACTAACCCTACGCCTATAAGAACTCAAGGAACAACAACAAAGACAGCTAAGAGCAAATAGAAGGAAGGAAATAACCAAGATAAGAGCAGAATTAAATGACATAGAGACTAAAAGCACAATTCTAAGGATCAATGACACCAGGAACTGGTTTTCTGAAAAGATGAACAAAATTGAAAAGCCATTAAGCAGGCTCATCAAGAAAAGAAGAGAGAGGACCCAAATAAGCACAATCAGAAATGAAAGAGGGAAGGAGAGGAAGATGGCGATGGAGTAGGATGGAACGTACTCCAACTCCCGTACACGTGGGTGAAAAGCCTGGCTGAGCTACTGAGAAATAGTGTAATTAAGTAATAGATCCACAGCATTTATGAAGCTGGGAGAGCAACGATTGTGACGGGCGTTGAGGTTCAGTTTAGTGGCAGGTTAGTGGTGCATAGGGGAGTTGAGTGGAAACAGGAGCGGTGGCAGGGCTGGCGTTGCAGCCGGGCACCTCCGGTGCTACAGCAGCCACAGCAGGGCTGTGACCAGTGCAGGAGTCACCCCTCTCAGGAGTGGGGGGTACCAAGTGGCCCCGGTAGGCAACCAGCGGGGGTCAGCAGTGTTTTCCCTCCCTACCTCAGCAGCGCCAGGCAGAGGCCTGTGGGATTGAGTTTACACAGAGAGCAGAGAGCAACAAAAACAAAGGGCTGTGTTCATCTGTGAACTCTGGTTGCCAGCCCAGAAGAATTGAGAGGACTCTGTGGTTGCCAACCCTTGACAACTGAGGCGCATGGTTGCCACTGGTGTGGCTGGGGATTGGGCTGGCCTGAGAGGCAGGCTGTCTAGGGAGGCTTTATTATTATTATATATTTTTTGAAAGTGGACTGAGGTTCTCTCCTGCGACTGCTTGGCTTGCTTACCACCCAGCCTAGCAGCGAGGAAGTATTGCACCAGAGAGCAAGGGAACCAGGCAGCCTGGCAGGAGTGGGGGCGCTGCATCCCAGTCTGGTAGCCTTGATGGTGTGCGCTGGCAACACAGCCCACAGAGAGGTCCTGCTGTAACCAGAAAAACCAGTTTGGACAGTTTAAAACCAACAAGGGAAGTTTTTGTTTCTTTTGTTTTGTGGGGTTTTTTTTGTAATCTCATTTATTTTGAAATTTATTATTGCTTTATCTTTCAATACTTTGATCCTCTTCTTTCTTTTCTCCTGTTTTAGTCCTTCTTCCCAAACTTAATCGCTTTTTCCTCCCTTCTCCTGCCTTTTTTGTGCTGTTTTGTTTGTTGCTGCATACTTGTATTATTTTTTTTCATTATTCTCACTTCTTTTATATTCTAATAGTATCTTTGTATTCCTCCTCCTCCTGTATAGGCTTCTTAGTCTTGGCGGGTTATATCGTATTATCTGACAGGTCTCCTCTGTTCTTTCCTCCATGATGTATTTCTAATTATCTATACCTTACGCCTCTTGTTTTTCTTTAGCACACTACCCAAAGCTCTATACTCCCTATTCAGACTGATCTCATACAATCGGTCACAGGATTGTTACTCTAATACACTGTAAATAATAGCTGTTCTATATAACTGTAAACACTTCACAACTAATCTCCTAGATCTTGGCCCACTTTACAAGTTCCTGAATTCTATTACTGGAGTAATTAACTCTATTTGCTCACACAATACACCTATCTACTATTCTTTGCTCTCACCTTACCTCAAAATCTGACCGTCTTCAACCTCACTGTTTTCTAGTCCCAACTCACAAGCCTTCCCTCCCCAACAAGAGGCTTATCTTTTGTCCATCCTTTCATAAAAGTGGCAAGTTGGGTTGAAGATTATGGCTAACATTATATATAGTCCAAATATTGTCTATCTCTTCCATACCGGATGTGATTGTAACTATCATAAAATACTCTTCTGCTGTTTAAACCATTTTGCATCCCCCTCCAACAGATTACACACACACCAAAAAAGGAGTAGGTGAAAACAGAGAACATCAAGATACCTGCAGGAGCTTGCACCACTGAAATTCACAGGTATTCTACCTCAGAAGTTCACACCATAAACCCAGGGAGTCAGAACAGACCAATTGTAGAAGCTGAGGCTAACAAGAAGAGTCTCAAAAACAATGGGAAGACAAAGAAACAATCCCCAAATGAAAGAAAAGGAGAAATCATCACGAAGAATGTTAGATGAAATAGAGACAAATAAACTATCAGATATTGAATTCAAAGCACTGATTATCATGAATTTCAAAGAGCTCACAATGAGCTACCAGAAACTACAGGGGAGCTACAATGAACTCTCCGCAAACTATATCAACATGAAAAAGGAAATAGAAACTATCAGCAAGGGACAAGAGGAAATGAAGTATACAATTTCTGAATTGAAGGACACAGTAGAAAGTTTCAAAAATATAATTAGTGAAGCAGAAGATAGGATCAGCGAGTTGGAGGAAAAAGTAGAAAACATCTCGCAGAAAGAGCAAGAAAAAGAGGCTCAGAAAGAATGAAGAGGGATTAAGAGAAATGCAAGACAATATGAAACATAATAATATCCGAATAATAGGAATACCAGAAAAAGAAGAACAAGAACAAGGGATAGAAAACATATTTGAAAGAGTAATAAGAGAAAACTTCCCTAATTTGATGAGAGAAAAAGTCACACAAATCCAGGAATCACGGAGAGTCAAGAGGAACCCAAAGAGGCCCACTTCAAGACACAACACCATTAAAATGGCAAAATTCCAAGACAAAGAGAGAATCTTAAAGGCACCAAGGGAGAAAAAAGAAGTAACATATAAGGGAGCCCCAATAAGGTTAGCTACTGACTTCTCAATGGAAACACTTCAAGCAAGAAGAGAATGGCAAGAAATATTTCAAGTAATGAGAACCAGAGACCTTCAACAAATGTTACTTTATCCAGCAAGGCTCTCAATCAAGGTAGAAGGCCAAATAAAGATCTTCCAAGAAAAAAGATGTCTAAAAGATTATGCCTCCACCAAAACAACCCTACAAGAAATACTAAAAGAACTGCTTTAAGGAAAGGAAGGAAAAGAGAGAGACAATGAGAAGCACAGGTATAAAAATGGCAATGAATAAGTACCTATCAATAATAACCTTAAATGTAAATGGACGAAATGCTCCAATCAAAAGACATACCATAACTGAATGGATAAGAAAGAATGACCCACACATATGCTGCCTACAAGAGACCAACCTCAGGACAAAATATCACCACAGACTAAAAGTCAAAGGCCGGAAACAAATTTTCCAAGCAAATGGACAAGAAAAAAAAAGCTGGGGTAGCAATTCTCATATCAGACAAAATAGACTTCAAAAAAAGGGCCATAAAAAAAGACCCAGAAGGTCACTTCCTAATACTCAAGGAAAGAATCCACCAAGAATACTTTAACATTGTAAATATATATGCACCCAACATAGGAACACCCAAATATATAAGAAAAAATCTTACAGGACTTCAAGAAAGATATTGACAGCAACACAATTATAGTAGGGATTTTAACACCCCACTATCAAAAATGGACAGATCTTCCAAACAAATTATCGACAAAGATATTGGAGCATTAAACAACACCCTAGATGAAATGGACTTAACTGATATATATATATATAGAACCCTTGATCCCACAGAAGCTAAATACCCATTCTTTTCAAATGCACATGGAACATTTTCAAAGATGGACCACATGATAGGACACAAAACGAGCCTCAAAAATCAAGAAAATTGAAATCATACCAAGCATTTTCTTTGACCACAAAGGACTGAAATTGGAAACCAACCCCAAAGAAAAAAACCCAAAACACCCCAAATCATGGAGACTGAATGGTATGCTATTAAACAACGAATGGGTCAAGAATGAAATGAGGGAAGAAATCAAAAAGTTCCTGGAAACAAATGAAACGAACTCACAACAATCCAAAACTTATGGGACACAGCAAAGGCAGTCCTGAGAGGGAAGTTCATAGCAATACAGGCCCACCTAAAAAAGATAGAAACATTTCAAACGAACTACCTAACCCTATGCCTATAGGGACTCGAGGAACAACAACAAAGATACCCCAGAGTAAGTAGAAGGAAGGAAGTAACCGAGATCACAGCAGAACTAAATGACAGAAACTAAAAGCACAATTCTAAGGATCAATGATTCCAGGAGTTGGTTCTTTGAAAAAATAAAGAAAATAAGCCTTTAAGTAGGCTCATCAAGAAGAGAGAGGACACAAATAAACACAATAAAAAACGAAAGAGGAGAGATTACAACTTATACCACAGAAATAGAAGGGATTGTAAGAAATCACTATGAAGAACTGTATGCCAATAAATTTGAAAACCTAGGGGAAATGGACACATTTCTAGAAAAATACAATCTTCCAAAACTCAGTGAAAAAGAAGCAGAAAATCTAAACACACCATTAACAGCAAAAGAAATTGAAGCACTAATCAAAAAACTCCCATCAGTCATAATCCCTGGACCAGATGGTTTCACAGGAGAATTCTACAAAGCATTTAAGGAAGAGGTAACCCCTATTCTTCACAGACTATGCCAAAATATCCAAAAGAATGGAAAACTCCCAAACTCTTTTTATGAAACCAGCATCATCCTAATTCCAAAACCAGATAGGGACAAAACAATGAAAGAAAACTTCAGGCCAATATCGCTGATGAGCATAGATGCTAAAATCCCCAAGAAAATATAGGCAAATTGCATCCAACAATATATCCAAAAGATCATACACCATGACCAAGTGGGATTCATCCCAGGGATGCAAGGATAGTTCAATATTTGCAAATCAGTAAATGTAATACATCACATAAACAAAAGCAAAGACAAAAACCACATGATCATATCAATAGATGCAGAAAAAGCTTTTGATAAGGTACAACACCCATTTATGATAAAAAACAATCAGCAAAGTGGGAATACAGGGAGCATTCCTCAATATAATAAAGGCCATATATGAAAGACCTACAGCCAACCTCATACTGAACGGGCAAAAAGTAAAAGCTTTTCCACTAAGATCAGGAGCAAGACAAGGATGTCCCCTCTCACCACTCCTATTTAATATAGTATTGGAAATTTTAGCCACAGTGATCAGGCAAGAAAAGAAAAAAAGTCATCCAAATCAGAAAGGAGGTAAAAAAAACTGTCACTGTTTGCAGATGACGTGATAGTGTACATGGAAAATCCTACAGACGCTACCAAAAAACTGCTCAAACTAATTAATGAATTTGGCAAAACAGCAGGTTACAAAGTCAATATCCAGAAATCAAAGGCATTTTTGTATGCTAACATCAAAATAGCAGAAGCAGAAATCAAGGGAATGACCCCATTCGATATAGCAAAAAGAAAAATAAAGTATCTGGGAATAAACCTAACTAAGGAAGTAAAAGACCTGTATGCAGAAAATTAGAAAACACTGAAGAAAGAAATCAAGGAAGATTTCTTTGGAAGATTTCAAATAGAAATATATACCGTGTTCATGGATTGGAAGAATTAACATCATCAGAATGTCCATACTACCCAAAGCAATTTACAGATTCAATGCAATACCTATTAAAGTACCAATGGCATATTTCACAGACATAGAACAAACACTTTGAAAATTTATATGGGACCATAAGCGACCCTGAATAGCAGCTGCACTTTTGAGAAAAAAACAAAGTAGGAGGGATCACAATACCTGATATCAAATTGTATTACAAGGCCACTGTAATCAAATCAGCCTGGTACTGCCATAAAAAAGGAACATAGACCAATGGAACAGAACAGAGAGCACAGAAATCAACCCAACCCTCTTCAGTCAATTAATGTTCAAGAAAGGGGGCAGTAACATAAAATGGAGTAAAGATAGCCTCTTTAACAAATGGTGTTGTGAGAATTGGACAGCTACGTGCAAAAAAATGAAACTTGAGCACCAGCTTACACCATATACCAAAATATATTCAAGGTGGATAAAAGACTTAAATATAAGCCTTGAAACCATTAAAGTCCTAGAGGAGAACATTGGCAGGAAAATCTCAGATATTTCACACAGCAACTTTTTTATTGATATGTCCTTTAGAGCAAAGGGCATAAAAGAAAGAATAAACAAATGGGATATCATCAACATTAAAAGGTTTTGCACGGCAAAATAAAACAGTGTTAAAATAAAAAGAGATCCAACTGTATGGGAAAACATATTTTTCAATGATACCTCAGACAAGGGTTTTATCTCCAAAATATGCAAAGAACTTACATGACTCAACTCTAACCAGACAAGCAACCCAATTAGAAAGTGGGCAAAGGACTTGAACAGACATTTCTCCAAGGAGGACATACAGAAGATTCAGAGACACGTGAAAAGATGCTCAATATCACTAGCTATAAGAGAGATGCAAATTAAAACTACAATGAGATAACACTTTACACAGGTCAGAATGGCCGTCATAAACAAAGCAAGAAACAACAAATGTTGTAGAGGTTTTGAGGGAAAGGGGACCCTAATCCATTGTTCGTGGGATTGGGGACTGTTACAACCACTGTGGAAAACAGTATGGAATTTTCTAAAAAAACTAAAAATGGACCTGTCTTTTGATCCAGCAATTCCACTGCTGGGATTATATCCTAAGAACCCTAAAACACCAATCCAAAGGATCCTATGCACCCCAATGTTCATAGCAGCACAATTTACAATAGCCAAGAGCTGGAAGCAACCTAGGTTCCTGTCAGTAAATGAATGGACCAAAAAATTATGGTACATATACATAATGGAATTCTATGCAGCAGAAAGAAAGAAGGAGCTCCTACTTTTTGCAACAGCATGGATGGGACTGGAAAGCATTATACTGAGTGAAATAAGCCAAATGTTGAAAGACAAATATTATATGATCTCACTTTTAACAGGAAGCTAAACAATGAAACAAACAAGCATGCAAAATAAAAACAAAGATACTGAAATAGAGAACAAGGGGACAGCGACCAGAGGGGAGAGGGGAATGAATGTCAGGAGAAAAGGGGGAAGGATTTACAGGAACTAGCATAAAGTACACATGGACAACAACTAAGGGGAGTTGAAATTGGAGGGAGGTCGGGAGCACTGGAGTGGGGTGGGCTGGGATGGGAGTTTGAAACAGAAAACTGTACTTGAACAATAATTAAATAAATTTAAAAAAAGAAAGAAAGAAAATCCTAGGATCTGGCCATTTTCCCACAAACCCAGTTCATTCCATTGGCTAAATGAAGAATTATTATGTTTCCAAATTTCATGGCAGAGTGAGCCAACAAGATCAAATTTACAGAAAAAGAAAAATTTCTACCCAAGCATAAATTAAGCATGGATTCACGTTTATAGAATAATGAGAGCAAAATAATTCTTGACTGGTCATAGTCAATATCCTTTTACCATCAGACTGGATTGAACTTTAACCTGTCTAGTTAGTAAGATGAGAGTTTTTCTTTCTTTTATAAAGTTGAGAAAGTCATTCTTCGTTGTCATGAAATTTGCTGATTTTAATGTTCACTAATTACACAATCAAGATATTTTTCTTAGAGTCAATCTACATTTCTCCTTTAGGGGGATGGCCTCTTTTTACCTAGTTTTCTGAGAATGGCACACCCATGGTCACTATACTTTGTATTAGTAATGGTAATGATTACAGCTACCACTTAAATGCAATGTTTCACACACACACATGCTCATACATTCATACTCATCATTCAAATCTCATAATAATGCTGAGTTAAGTTTTATCATTCCAACTTTATAAATGAAGAAACTGAGGTTCAGTTGAGTTAAGTGACTTGTCCAAGGTCACATAACTGACCAAGAACTATTGTGCTTAGTCTCTGTGAGGAAGCTTTACCTGATAATGTTGATTCTGTATCAGGCTGTCAGTATGCTCTTCCTGTAATTAAAAACGGTCAGAGAAGTTACATCAGCAGTCTCTTAGCAACCCATCCCCCCCAAAGATTATTTCTAAGTATTTCGACTGGAGAAAGAAGGGAGTCCCTGCCTGAACCACGCCCTCCCCAACATTTTTAGGTTGGAGTGATTTTATGATATTTAAGATAGGGAGTGTCACAAAGGAGGAAAGGTAGAAAACAGTTTTGTTTTAAAAGAAACATAATTTTAAAAAGCCTTACTGTGAAGCTTCTCAAGTTGTGCCTTCTCCGTCTACCATCAGAGTCTTTTTTGGGGCAGAAGGTGTTATTAAACCAGTTACCAAGGTATAGAAATGACTTGGGGCTAGGGATGATGTTAAAAGGAGGTGGCAAAGTACCACCTTCATCAAAGTAACTCATCCAGAGCTTTGTCCTTGCAAATTTCCACTCAATATCTGCATGATCCTATGAAAAAGAGAAGTTCAAGGGTTTGGGATAGGAAACTCCAACATGCACCCATGTCACATTCTAAAAGTTCTACCTTACTTTCATAGAAGGCAATTTGTCAGTAGCTATAAAAATTCAAATTACACAAACTCTGGGATCCAGTAATCCTACTTGTAGATATTTATCTTATAAATATACTTATAAAAAGATGTATCACAGGGCTGTTCACTGTAGCATTGTAGTTTGTTAATAGCAAAACATCTGCCAACAACCTAAATATCCAACAGTGGGAGAATGGTTAAATAAATGATGTTATATCAACAAAATGTCTTACAATATAACTAATTAAAAATATGGGCCTGGCTGGTGTAGCTCATTGGATTGAGTATGGGCTGGTGAACCAACAGGTCTCTGGTTTGATTACCAGTCAGGGCACATTAACTGGGTTGTGGGCCAGGTCCCCAGTGTGAGGCGTGCAAGAGGCAACCACACATTGATGTTTCTCTCCCTCTTTCTCCTTTCCTTCCTGTCTCTCTAAAAATAAATAAATAAAAATAAATAAATAAATAGAATCTTAAAAAAATAAAAATATCTATGATCATTTTATATATAGAACATGTGTATGTGTATATGCATTTGTCTGTATATCTATAAGACCTCCAAGACCACTAAGTGAAAAAAGCAACATAAAGCACAATATACATTGTGTACAATGATCCCATTCATGAAAGTGAAAAAACCTTTATATTACGTGCTTACATGTCCTAGACAGGTATATACAAAACTTTTAACAATAGTTATTATTTTTTATATTTTTAAAAAAATTTTTAATTGATTATGCTGTTACAGTTGTTCTATTCCCCCCCTTCATTCCCCTCCACTCTACCTCCCCGGCCCCACCATTACCCCCCCTTTAGTTTATGTCCATGTGTCTCAAGTTCTTTAGACTCTATGTTTCCCATGCTATTCTTGCCCCCCCCATCTATTTTCTATCTACTGTCTATGCTACTTATTTTCTGTACCTTCTCTCCTCTTCTCCTCTTCCCACTCCCCTGTTGCTAACCCTCCTTGAGATCTTCATTTCTATGTTTCCACTCCTGATCTAGCTGTCCTTTTAGTTTGCTTTTGTTTTAGGTGTGGTTGTTAATAACTGTGAGTTTGTTGTCCTTTCACTATTCATGTTTCTTTAACTTCTTTTTCTTAGATAAGTCCCTTTAACATTTCATATAATAAGGGCTTGGTGATGATGAACTCCTTGAATTTGATCTTATCTGAGAAGCACTTTATCTGTCCTTCCATTCTAAATGAAAGTTTTGCTGGATAGAGCAATCTTGGTTGTAGGGCTTTGGATTTCATGACTTGGAATACCTCTTTCCAGCCCCTTCTTGCCTGTAAGGTCTCTTTTGAGAAATTGGCTGACAGTCTGATTGGAACTCCTTTGTAGGTGACTGTCCCCTTATGTCTTGCTGCTTCTAGGATTCTCTCCATTTGAATCTTGGCTAATGTAATTATGATGTGCCTTGGTGTGTTCCTTCTTGGGTCCAACTTCTTTGGGACTCTCTGAGCTTTCTGGATTTCCTGGAAGTCTATTTCCTTTGCCAGATTGGGGAAATTCTCCTTTATTATTTGTTCAAATAAGTTTTCCACTGGTGGCTGTGCCTTTCCCCCTTCTAGTACTCCTATAATTCGGATGTTGGAGTGTTTAAAGATGTCCTGGAGGTTCCTAAGACTCTCCTCATTTCTTTGAATTCTTGCTTCCTGACTCTTTTCTGTTTGGCCATTATTTGCTTTCTTTTGGTCCACTCTATTGATTTGAGTCCCAGTTTCCTTTTCATTGCTCTTGGTTTCCTGTGCAATTCCATTCATTTCAATTAGTTTTGCCTTCATATATTTGTCTAATTTGTGGCTATAATCAACCAGTTCTGTGAGGATCCTGATGACCAGTGTTTTAAACTGTGCATCTGAGAGTTTTGCTATTTCTTCATTGCTTAGATTTATAGGCTCTGGGGCTTTGAGATCTTCTTGAGCCATTTTTTGGTCTGTTCGTGCCCTTTATGTGTGAGGAGCGGAGCCTTGGACTACCAGGTCGCTGGGTTGTGAAGCTGTATGTGGGGGCGTGGTCAGAGCAGGGAAACGGTGGCACCCTCTGCTGTTTCGTGCTGCTGGGTGAGGAGCACAGGCTTTGGTGGTTCACCTGGGCCGGGCCAACCAGAGTTGCTGGGTTATGACGCTGTATGTGGAGGTGGGGTTAGAGCAGGGAAATGGCGGTGCCCTCCCTGCTGCTTGCCGCAGGGACCGGCTGTGTCCCGGTCCAACCGCCCACTCCCTCGTTTGTCTATCCGCGCACCAATACGGGACCATAGTCAACCCGCAGCCCTGCTCCCTGGCTGTTTCCCCGCGGTTGCTCGCTTGGTGGCTCACGTGGTCTCTCACTAGGTCCAACCCTGCGCCTGGATTCTGCGCACCTGAGTCCGTCAGACAGAGTTTTCCTGTGCAACCCCACTCCACCAGCTGCTGGTTTCGCCCCTTACTGGTCAGGCTGAAGAATTTGTTGTTAACAGACTTCTGAAAAGTTCAATTTTCTGTGTTCTGGCTGTTTTTTCTGTTGCTAATAGTTAGTTGTCTCTAAACTTGGTTGTGTGAGAAGGCACGGCTTATCCACATATGCCTCCATCTTGGCGGAAGTCCTTTTCTAACATGGTTGACAAACTATACACTAGAGATTTCTCCAAACTTCTCCCTATTATTCAGTTAAAAAGTATGTATTTAAGTAGCCACTGTGTGTCCCACATTTCTCTAGACACCAGGGAAATATAAAGAAAACCCAAGCCAAAGTCCTTATCATCATGTAACTTCAGTCTACAAAGGTAGAAATATTTTGAAACAATTACAGTAAGAGTAGACTAACTATGGCCTGCAGGCTGAATATGTCCTGCCCCATGGTTTTGCATAGCCTGCAAGCTAAGAATGGTTGTTACATTTTTAACTATTTGAAAAAAATTGAAGTAGAATAATATTTTGACACTTAAAAATTACGTGTATTTCAAATTTCAGTGCCCTTAAATAAAGTTTTGTTAGCACACAGTCACATCCATTGTTTATGTATTTTCAATGACTTATTTCATTGTTGCAAAAGCAGAATTAGAAAGAATTACAGAGATCTAGAGTCCTCAGAGCGTAAAATATTCACCATCCACCCATTACAGAAAAACTTTACCAACTTCAGAACAAGAGAAAAATAAGGTTCGGCTTGGTCCACTTTGTCAGTAGCTCTGTCATCACACATACATATAAAAATTTCATTAATTTGTTTATTCATTAGACATTAAGTGAGAGCCTACTATGTGTCACACAGTATATCCTAGTTAAGGATAAGGGACTTTAGCATAAAGTGTTTATGCATTGGTTAGTTTTCTTATACAAAATATATGAAATAAGGCATCAAGAGCAAAGCCTTGTGGCATAACCATCTGGAGAGTCCATGGGGTGATGAAAACTTCTCTGCACCTCCAGTAATCTTTAAGGTTAGGCCAATAGAAACTTTGATGGAGTAAGTTAAGGGGATTCTAATTTTGGTAGTTCAGATCTTCTTTAATAATTGGTGTTAACTATCTAATAAATGAGGAGGCCTGCAATACTTTTTTTCTTTCACTATCAGGGATTCCTAATAAGCCACATTTATAAAGAGCAGCTTTAAGAAAAACATATTTCTCATCAATCCTTTGTGATTGGTTCACAATTTTATAGGCCCAGGACTTCTGTAAGTTCAAACACCCAGGGGAAATTGAGAAAGCAAAATTCTGTGAGGGGAAAAAAGGAGAATAAGGAAGAGATAAATACAATTACTTTTACTCCTAGATCTTCTCTTTTTTCCTCTTTTAAACAAAAGGAGGTTTACCTTGACAACTGAGATCATGTAATTTTACTGTCGGATCTCAAGTAAAAGGTGGAGGAATGCAGTGAGTTGTAACATCTGAGGCTCCTTCTGGGTATTGTGACTTCTGTGTTGTGGCTAGAGGATACTTCCTGGCCCATGCTGTCTCTCATGTTGAGCCAAGCTAAAACACAGGGCTCCAGGGACCACAGGGAGGGAGAGAGACCTTATTAATGTTAACCACTCAGCACTTATATTTAGGTTCTAATCCTCAAGCTGCTATGAAATTAAAGAACATTAGTATTACTTAGCTTTTCAGTCAACTGATTCCTGATGCCCAGACAAGGATAATGGGAATAAGACAGAAGTCAATAATCATATCCCCCAACTATGAACTGTGGGCCATGGGCAGTTGACTTGTCCACAGATATTATTTGTAACCTATGAATAGAACATTCAGACACTGATCCATAGGAAGACCAGGTCTTCCACAATGAACAGTTCTTCCTGGGGCTCAGCTCTGAAATCTTTCAAAATATAAACACAGTCATTTCTATCTCCCAATTGTCCATTGACAGTTGTTGTTTTATGTAGGAGTTAAAGGAAACTTTGGCTTCAGGACTGTTGTATAGACCTGACCCTTTGCAAAACTGTGATGATGGTGACATTTTCATCCAGTGCCTTCAATCCCTTTTTCTTGTTGGTGTTGCCTCTCCAGTCTTCTCAAACTCCAATTCCTTTATGGTACCTCTTTACTTGCTTGGCCTCATAGGAAAACTTGATCAGTAAGCTATTGGACTCATTTATATCTAGTCATAAGTGAGCTACTCCCAGCTCAAAACATATTTGTAATATAACTGGGAACAATGTCTTAAGGGGAGGGATTTCTAGGACCATGGGAAGATCTTTATAAATCTTCAGAGATTTTATACTAAATTTTATGTGTGTTTGCTCACATATGCACTTTTTGTTCATGATCATCAGATTATCAAAGCAATAAGAAACCCAAAAGGTTAAGGATAGTCTTAAGGTAAAGAAATGAAATGAAAATAGCAATATTTGAAACTGTAGTTCCATGACTGTAGACCCGGTGAGAACAAGGACTGAATCTTGTTCACCTGTCAGCTATTGCATCCCCAGTGCCAAGAATAGGATGTGTGGTATAGAGCAGTCTCTCAATAAATACAGGGTGATTAAAAATAGGCTAACATTTTTTCATATGGAACATAATACAATAGTTAAATAATAACACAGGGATAAACTCTGTGTTACACATACTGACAACATTAAACCTACTGTTGTCTACTGTGTTAAACTCAATCATTTATCTGTCCAAGAGATATTTATTGTTAAGTGAATAGATGGAAGAATAAAGGGCATCCACCAGCAGATGGGCAGAAGTATTCTTTGGACATTAGGCCTTCTGCTCACTTGCATAGTTGGTCCTGTTTTCATTTGAGTTACCCAAGGTAGAGTTTCGATGGCAACTACTGATGTTTCTAATGCCCATCCAGGACAGGTGAACCCAAAATTCAGAGAAGCAGCATAGATATCTATCTGCTCTGTTTGGTTGCCCTTTGGCACAGGCAAAGAAAACCTACTTCCTTGCATTTGTCTTCTTCTCATTTCCCACCTGCATCTTTGTCGGTGACCAAAGTCATCAAAGGCTGCTGCTGCTGTTGCTGTTGGAAGCAGAGGCTGCTGGTCAGCTGAGACCTACCAAAGTATATCCTCAGTATTTTGAGCTTTCATCCCTAGCAGAGTCAGGCTCTCAAAACAGCTTGCCTACAAACCCATGAGTTAGCATCTATGCAAAATGACAAAAAGAATCCATTTTTGTGTCAGACCACTAGAGGGAGGGCCAGACCAGGCCCAGACAGGGTGCCGAGGTCTCTGAAGAGTCAGCCTTTGGTGTCCCCTGCTGCCTTTGCAGAGAAAATGCTTGTCAGTCCTCTGCCAAAAGTGGAGGGTGAATATTCATTTGCTGGTGAAGATACAATTTCATGAGAGGCTTTGAGCAAGTGAAAACTGTCTGGGAAGGAACAGAGAGATAAGAGGTCCCAAAGCAGGATGAGTAAATTGAATAAGGAGTTCTTATCACACAAATGAGTTTGGTAGCTCTGGACTTTGTACCCTCTGTGGGTGTAGTGATTTCGGGTGGGTTGTCTGTTCCTTTGGGGAGGCTGGGAGTATTAAGGACACCAAAGGAGATACTTTAAATTGGAAGTCTGGTGGGCACACTAAGGATAAAAAGAGGACTAGTGGGCGTGTGGGTGTGTGGGTGGTGGTGGAGAATCTCAGCTCAGGAAAAGAAAGAACGTATGCTAGGGACCTTGTAGTGAAGTGCATATCAGATGCTTCTTGGCTTCGGAGTAAGTGTCTACGTGATAAATACCATGGTTCTGGGCATGGGTCTTGGGTTTAGACTACCTCAGTTCAAATCCAGGTTCCACTTTCTAGCATATGAAATCAGTAAACTGGAGTTTAAATAGAGTGCTGTAATATAGTATATTACTCTGGCTTTTCTCCTACCTCTCTGGTTTTTATTTCTCAGTCCCTTTGGTCAGTCTATCCTGTTTTCCCAACTTCTACACATTAAAGTGCCCTGGGTCTCATTTTTGGATGTATTCTTTTTCCTATACACACTCACTCCCTTAGTGATCTCACCTAGTCCTATGGCTTCAAACACTATGCTGGTGGCTTCCAAATCTCTAGCTCTAGTCTGGACCTCCCCTCTAGACCTGTAGGACCACTGCCTAATCCACAGCTGTGCTCGGATATGTAATAGGCATTTCCAACATAACATGTGTAAAAGTCAACTTTAGATCTCTGCTTTCCCCACATCCTGCTTCCTCCACACTCCTCCTAACTCAGTAAGGGATAACTCTAAGCATCCAGCTACTCAGGCCCAAAATCTTGGTGTTATCCTTGCCTCTTCTATTTTATCCACATTACACATCTGATCCCTTGGCAAATTGAATCTATCTTCAAAATATACCTAGAATCACACTACTTTTCATCACATCCATCATGACTACCCTAGTCTAATCTACCATTAGCTCTTGTCTAGTTAATGAAACGATCTCATAATTTGTCTATCTGTATTTGCCCCTGAATCATTTAATCTTTCCTCAGTCAGCCACAGCAATCTTACTAAAATGAAAGTTAAATCATGTACCTCCTCTGTTCAAAACACTGCCATGGCTCTTCATTTCACTCAGAGTGCAAGCTAAAGTATTTACAAAGGTCTATCATTCCCTACTTGATCTTTCCCTTACCCCATTACCTCTCTAACCTAAACTCTTACTTCTGTCCCTTTGTTTATTGTACTTCAGTCACAGTGTCCTTTTAGAGGTTGAATTTAAGGTGTCAGCATAACTGAGCTTGTGTCTAGAGGTTCTGGAGAAGAATATACTTTCAAGTTCATTTCCATTTTTGACAGGATTCATTTCTTTGTGGTAGGAGGACTGAGACCTGTACTTCTTTGCAGGCTGTCCGCTGAGGACACTCTCATGACCTCAAGGCAGCACACATTTTTAGGTTATCTAGTTCTTTATTATTATTATTTTATGTAAATGGAGTTTTACATTAATTACGCTTTGGGGGTTTATGGCTCTCTCTATCTTGAAGCCTGCAATGGCATGTCAAATCCTCCTTGTGCTTGGTACCTCTGACAGTCTCTTCTGCTCCCAGCTCAAGAAAACTCTGCTTTTAAGGGACTCATGTCATTAGATTAGGCCCGCCTGGATAATTTCCTTGATTAGTAACCTTAATTACATCTGCAAAATCCAACATAATCACAAGTGTGCTAGCTCATCATATTCATAGTCCTGAAAATTGAAATGGTAAATCTTGGGAGAACATTTTAGGATTCTGCCTGCCACAGTGGTATTCATATTGTTTAAGAAACTAACCCATAAGAATGTATGCCAGCAGTAGCACTGGAACAGGGGTATGGCAAATATCTGCAGTTCCCTTATTACCCTTCACTTTCTGGAGTTTGGGGTAGTCTTGGGACACCCCAAAGAGAAAATCTGAAGTGGCAACCACTTACCAACTGGTTTGGAAGTATTTTACTATTTTAACAAGTGGGTGCCCTATCGGTGCATAGCACTAGGTTATCTGCCTGGTTAGAGGGTTACAAATCATTGTGTAGTGCAGGGGTGTCAAATTCATTCTCACCAGGGGCCACATCAACCTCATGGTTGCATTCAAAGGGCAGAATGTAATTTTAAGACTGTATAAATATAACTACTCCTTAATTTGGGGCAAGGAGCTCAGTGCTGCCACTGGTTGGAAACAAAGTGCTGGGCTGGAGAAAACAAGGTAGAGGGCTGGATTCAGCCCATGGACCTTGTGTTTGCCACTTATGGTGTAGTGTATGAAGTACTGCCTTCTTCTCTTTGTTTTGAGAGGCTGAGATTGGTCCCAGATAACTGGGTTAGGGTGGGAAGACCACCTTCCCTCCTCAGCACTCTGATGGTGTGCAGTGGCCCCTTCCAGTACTCTATAGTGCTGAGTTTGTTCTGATGAATGTCTTCATTTGCATGGCTGTCTTCTGCATTTGGGGAGTCTATCCATCATCTGGTCCTCAAAAGGTTGCCACTCTAAGGGTGATAACAATGCCATGTATTTGGCTCTCCCCAAGCTATCCAGCTTGTGTTGCTCAGTAAGGCAAGTTCAATTTACTTACTCTCAGCATTAGAGTGAATACTCTACAGCAGCCTAAGAAACTGAGGGTTCTTATTAACTTGATGAGTGAGGCTCTACAGCAGATGATCTTGAGACTCATGTTGAGGGAAGAGCAATTTCAGGTAATAGAGATACCCTTTATGGGTGAGCTGGGAATAGGAATAGGGCCTAAGGTCAGTGAACATTTTGTGACTGGTCTGTCTCTCCACTAATGTTTTTATGTAGGTAAATTTGATTAAAATGGCATCAGGGGAAATTTTACCTGATGGAACTTGGAGTATACACATCAGGAATGGCAATGACAAGCTGGATGTGTGAATGAAGTGTCACAGAGGAAAACAATCAGATTGAGGTAGATTTATATCACAGCTTCTTAACAAACAACAATAAAAATATATAATATAGCCAGCTTCACCTGCTAATTTTGGCTGGGACCATAGAGCACAGGCCTGGAGTAATCTCTGCTGTTCCATATCTTAAGGCTGACTCTATCTACTAGCATAATGAAATCTATTCTGGCATAGAAATATGAATTGTCATATATCTACTCCATCAGCAGCTCTGCATCCCACACAGAAGTATTGAGAAAGAGCTCAACCCTTCGAGGGACTGCTATGACCTGGTATTCTTGAGCTCTGTCCTAGAGTATACACTGAGAGGATTCACAGTTAAACACACTGACAACTGAGTTTCTACTTAGACAAAGTCGATCCATGATACCTTTTGAAGTAAGAGATTTGTCTTTAGTGGTTTCCCTTCATGTAACCTTTCCCTCACATCAAGACCCTCTTAAAAATTGAATTCACTGCTGAACCATAGATGATACAGGTGGAACTAGTGGAATTTAATCTATTTGGTGGTCTTTACCACTTAAACATATCCAGGTACTTTGGGAATCAGGTTGCCTGCTGTCAGGATTCAACTGGATCCAGTTCCAAATTGTGAAGATCCATTACCAGAGGATTCTAAAGCAGCAGTTAATATTCAGAATGCTTGGCCATGGCTCCAGATGTGTGAGATGGTATAGGTCCCATTCAGGCTATTTCCCCACAAATCACCTACCCCCAACTCCCAGCTTTCTCCCAGGCCAAGGTATTTTCCTCAGGTGCAGTAGTAGGTAGCACTGAAACATAACTTAACTGCCAGCAGGTGGGGTGACAAGAGAGCTAGAGTACATGATTTCAACTCTTCCTAGAAAAATGTCACTGAGCTCAGTGGGAGATACCATAGCCCTGCATTAGCTGACAAGAAAATATCCCCCTTTTCCACTACCATTGGCAACAGTCAGTAGCAAGACACCCAGGGAAGAAGTGGCGAATGCCTCAGCATGAATATTGCTTTCTTTGGCAGGGGCAGGGGTTACCACGATAGGCATAGGGTTGGAAAACTAAACATCTGAGATTCTATGTCTGTCCCCCTTATAGAGATAGACTAGGAATGAGCATAGGTCATTTCAGAGTTCTTGGTCTAGTTGTGTTCAAACTGTCAAGAGGGAGAGGGACAGGGACTGGATGGGGGAGAGAGAATGAAATTGAACTGTATTCTATTTCAAAAGTGACAGATGGGCAGAATTTCAGAACTAGAAAAAACCTTGTGAGCCTATCCAGTTCATCTATAGATATCTAGACTCACAGGATATCAGAGTTGGCAGGGATATTAAAAACCACTGAGTCAGACTTATAGATAGCCAACAGGTACAGGAAAAGATGCTCAACATCACTAATTATCAGGAAAATGCAAATTAAAACCACAATGAAATATCACTTCATACCTATCAGAAAAACTATCACAAAAAAGATAAAGTGTAACGAGTATTGGTAAAGATGTGGAGAAAAAGGAACCCTTGTGCACTGTTGGTGGGAATGTAAATTGGTGCAGCAACTATGGAAAATAGTATGGAGTTTCCTCAAAAATTAAAAAATAGAGCTACAATATGATCCAGCAACCATACTTCTGGGTAAATACCTGAAGGAAGTGAAACTACTATCTTGAAGTGATATTTGCACCCCCATGCAACATTAGTCACAATAGTCAAGATATAGAAACAACCTAAGTGTCCACTAGTAGGTGAATAAAAAATATGTATATATGTATATATACACACACACATATATATATAATAAAATATACATATAATAGACAATTATATATACTGGAATATTATTCAGACATGAGAAAGAAGGAAATCCTGCAATTTGTGATAACATAGATGAAACTATAGGGCATTATGCTAAGTGAAATGAGTCAGACAGAGAGACAAATACTGTATGATATCACTTATTTGTGTAATCTTAAAATGCCAAACTCATTGAAACAAAGTAGAATGATGGATACCATGGGCTGAGGGTACAAACTTCTAGTTAGAATATGAATAACTTCTGGGGATATGATGTACATCATGGTGAATGTAGTTAATAATATTGTATTACATATTTGAAAATTACTAAGAGTAGATCGTACATATTCTTACCACAAAAAGGTAATTCATGTGAGGTGATAAATATGTTAGCTAATCTTATAGTAATCATATATATATATATATATATATATATATATATATAATCACCATATTGTATACCTTAAACTTACACAATGTTGTATGGTTATATATCACTTACTGGAGATATATTCTGAGAAATGTGTCATTAGGAGAGTTTGTCATTGTGTGAACACCATAGTTTGCACTTACACAAACATAGATGGTATAGCCTACTATGCCTAAACTAAATGGTATAACCTATTGCTCCTAGACTACAAGCCTGTACAGTATGTTACTTAATACTACAGGCAATTATAACACAATGATAAGTATTTCTGTATGTGAACATATCTAAACACAGAAAAGGTACAGTAAAATATGGTATAAAAGATAAAAATTGGTACACACCTCTATAAAGAGCTTAATGAATGGAACTTGCAGGACTGGAAGTTGCTCTGGGTGAGTCAGTGAGTGAATGTGAAGGCCTAGGGCACTACTGTAGCGTTTATAAACACTGTCCCACAAGTGCTGCTCATGCTTCCTTCCAACAGGGTCAGAAACAGCATCAAAGCTATCAGTGCTGCTCCATGAACTCGAACATGAAGCTCCATGTGGGCTGAATTAATTGGAAATATCAAGGAGAAACTGGCTGGGTAAGACATAGATCACCACAATAGTGACTCAGGAGGGAGTGAAAGGTGGCCTGAGGATCAGCAGGAAGAAACAGCAAGATGGAGACATAAAGGAACATAGGCATTGTCACGGCAATGTGGTTTGGACTATCACATGTCGGAGCAGTGGTAACATCAAGGAACTGTGTGCTATTCATAAAACAGAGAGTATTTAACACAGAGAGGGTGTAGACCTGAGACTCAGTAGCTTGACTTTGGACATTCGTTTTTGGTTCCATTGATGCTACCTGGCACAAAGGGCTCTCTCTGGCATGGAATGGATGGAAGAAATGAAACTTATCTATGCTTTACATTACAACCTGAACATATTTTCAAAGTACAGGGATAGGGTGGCTCCATGCTAACACAGACAGCTCTTAGTGAAATGTAAGTGGCACTTCATACTTGTGAAGGTAGCTCCTGTGGACTTGTGTCATTTTCCAGAATCTTAGGTCCTCAACAAACAATGTATAGCAATGTACACTGAAGACATCATGCTAGATCCAGGAGGGCTGTAGCATCCTCTCATTATGTAGTGATGGGGGACAGGCTTTTCTGTGCTAAAATAGGTCAACAGCTGACTGATGGGGATGTGATCTGTGCACTCAAAACTGAGGTGCTGTGAGTGAGAGGAAATCTATTTCAAAGCACTAGATATTGTTCCCATCAGAGGAAAAGATATTCCTTCTGAACCACATATTCTTCCATTTCTTATATGAAATTCAGCTCCATTATAATCCTATGGGACCACCATTGTATATGTGGTCCATTGCTGACCAAAACCTCTTTATGCAGTGCTTGACTGTATATCAATTGTATCTCAATAAAGCTTACCAAAAAAGATCATACATTCCAACTCTTTCAATTTTGAGGTAAGGAAACTGAGGATCTCAAAAAGAAAGTTACTCAAGATTACACCATTATAAATGACAGAAACAGGACTAGAGTCCCTGGTCTTCTAACTCTTAATATATTTTTCCTGTATACTCCTCTCTTTTCTGCCCCACCTAACTACCTAAGATCAGAACCATCCTAGTAGATGATTTTATATCCTGATTATTACAAGTCTCTGATGAAAAAATTCTACAAATCCACTTAGGAGAATATATTTTATTGCCATTTATGGTTAGAAAGTTCTTTCACACATAGAACTCAAAAGTTTCCCACAACAAAAACCTATTCCTCTTTGGTCTGTCCTTAATGGAAATGGGCCACAGATGTTCACTATCACCAATAACATTTATGAAATATGTTGTACTTATATGTGCCTATACAGGCATAGCTTGGAGATATTGTGGGTTTTGTTCTAGACTACTGCAATAAAGCAAGTATTGCAATAAAGCAAGCCATAACCTTTTTTTTCTGGTGGAGGGTTCTGCTACCAGTTTGTAAAAAATGTAACATCCATGAAGTGCAATAAATGAGGTGTGCCTATAGAAACATTCACGCACATGCATACAGATAACCAACAATTAAGATTCTTTTCTATAGGTTAAATGACTCCTCAGTGGCAAACCAAATCAGAGAAATAGCACCTACGAAGGAATGTAAGACTCAAATCTTTTATTCTTTGCCTTTTATGGGACAGCAAAACCTTGAGCAACAGATGAACCCCTGGTGTGATCTAGCATCTTAATATGAATTAATCATCCAAATTCACTAAATAGGTCCTTAGATAGAAAGAATGTCTTTGCTAATACTCCAATTCTAGAAATGAAATTCAGAACATAAGAAAATAAGCTAAGGTTAGATATTTATTTTGTTATCACAAAACAAGGCAGGGCCCAGATTGATCCCATATCCTATACCTTTGTCATTTCTAGTTTAGGGTAATAAATATTTCTGATCCAATCATAACATAATAGTGAAAAATATTCAGCAATGGACTCTACTTAAGTGCATCTCACAGTGAAGTACAGTTGTTTGCATGTCCTTGATAAAAAAATAGACACTCTGTCTGAGAAGCTTCAGTTTTTGGAGGGAGATGATTACAGTGGAGAGGGAGACATGTTGTAGAAAAATGGTGCTCACACCCACTGAGCTCTCCATACTAAGGCAAGAAAATGGATTCAGAGATTTAAAAATAGTTTTTACGGGTAACCAGAAAGCTTTATTAAGTAGAACATCTTTTCGATTACTGAGATTCAATGGACTGAGAGGCTAAACTGAGTTGCCTTGGAAAGAAATAATTCAATCTAATAACTGGGAAAGTTAATGTAAAATAATTGAAGCAGACAGATGGTTTCATTGAGTTTCTAGTGGGCTTCATGACAATGTGACCTCTCCTGAAACCACCCTTGTAAAGGTAATCACCCTTGTAAAACAAAGCTACTCACGGCAATAAGCTGATAGGAGTTGTTCATCATGGCAATAAGCATGTTGAGCAGCACTACCAGGGAGATGACATTGTATGTCCCAAACATGGTAGCTCCCACAAATTCTGTGAACTCATGTCTGGCTTTCACATTGGTGACATAGAGATTTAAAAGGCCGAATACAGACCAGAAGAGTGACTGAAGGGTTTCAAAGAGCCTAAAGAGACAAGAGCATGTTAGTTAATTCTCTAGGAAGAATGAGAAGAGAGAAATGAGTGAGGTTATCTGCTTAATAAGAGGCTGCCATATTTGCATTCAAACAGGTAGACTGGTGATTTCACAATATTTTGGTCTCTTCCCCAACCCAAACCAGCCAGGTCAGTTTGTTTGTTTGTCTCCACTTCTATGTCGTATGCTTTGTCTTCCCACCTTAATATTATCTCCCTCTTTTCAGTCTATGCAGAACCTATAATATTCCAAGACTTACTTCCAGGGCTACGTACTCCACTAAACTTTCTTTCTCACTTTCAGACCATGTGATTTATCACCCATCTAATTACATAGAAAAATGCAGTGGTGCTTGCATTTAGAATATGGTGTTTGGGTTATATTGCTCTGGATGAAAATATCAGCTCTGACATTTGCTAGATGAGTGAACATGAGCAACTTAGCATATGTACTTTTTTTGTGGTTGACTCTTTTTATTTATTTATGTATTCTTTAAAAATTTATTTATTTTCTTTCTATTTATTTACTTATTTTTTGAAAATTTTATTTTATTTATTTTTTTAATACTTGCAAGCATTTTTTAAAAATTATGTGCCAGGGTTGAGGATAAGCATTTACATACATAGATTCATTTAAATCATCAAAATCACTCTGTGAAGAAGGGTATTGTTATTAACACAATTTTATAGCAGAACAAACTAAGATGCTGAAAGGTTGAACAGTTGCTCAAGGTCACAGTCAGAGAGTTAAGATTTAATCAGGAGTGTGATTTCAGAGTTTATACTTTTCATTTATTGCCTTTGCAAACATTGTAATGTTTTCTTTCTTAGATATACAAATATACAAGTAAACTTCCTTTTAGTCAGGTCAAAGTATTTACGCCTACCTGGCTAATACCACTTGGGACCTAGTTAATGATGCTAGATCCTTAGTGCAGACCTATGGCTACCCATGGCAGCAGTAAGGGATGTTATGACTCCACTTCAATAGCTTAATACATTCAAGTCAGAAAAGGAGCCTTGCGAATGCATAGGGAACACCACACTGTTAGGCTGCAGTTGACCTTAAAACAATTAGCCCTTGAATAGCCTGAGGGGTTAAAATTAACATATCCTAGAACATTACATACTTTATTTTAGCCCAGAACCACAATGTGTCAAGTGTATTCTAGTTCTCACAAGTTTAGGTAGTTTAAAATTTCGAAGCAGTTTGAAAGAGGTAATTTGAGGAGTCTGGTAAAGCCTGGATAAGCTCAATGAAGTAAAACATGGGTCAAGGTAAAATGTTTGGCTGCTGTACTGAAATTAACCACTCAAGTCAAACCCTAATTTGAAGACTAGTTAAGGCACTTTAAAGTAGACTCTGGTTATAACAGAGATCTTCAGACCTCTCCAGGACATTTTTACTTTTTCTACCTAACCATATTTGGGCATTTCATTACCTCTTTTTTTTTTTTTACTACTATCCAGAGCTCTGAATTATTTCAAGTAAACTGGAAATGCACACATACTTAAAAATAAAAGAGCCTATCACTTGGCTCATGTCTAAATCATCTATGGCTTAAGGGGAGAAGATGAATTGGGAGGGAAGAAGGCTCCAGGAATGAGGAAAACTCAGACTGAGGGCATTAGAGAGGTTGGGTACACAGGACTATGACATATTAACAATTTTGCTTGTTGGTGATGTAAGGATATTGCAAATTTATCTCTCAGATAATGAACTTTATATTGATTTGGTTTTGGAATCAGTAGTCAGTGTTTGCTTTATTAAAGGATATATAAGCATTATTTACAGAAGAGCTATGTATATACTGGGATTACGTTTCCTGATTTGCGATAGTTTTTCCTCCCGAATTTAATAACAGGCTTTGGGTTCCTTTTTTCTTTTATTGGCTTATTTGTTTTCATTAGTTTTCTATTTTTTTAAATAATTTTATTTAGTTATTTTTTAAGTACAGTTTTTGTCTATTTCTCCCATCCCAGCCGCCCCCCCCCCCCGCCCCGTGTTCCCCACCTCCCTCCCATTTACACCCCCGCTGGTTCTCCTCCCTGTGTCCTTCATATTTGTTCCTCCAAATCCCTCCTTTTTTTTCCCCTTAAATTCCCTTCCCTCTCCCCTCTGGTCACTGTCCCCTTGTTCTCTATTTCAGTGTCTTTTGTTTTTATTCTGCTTGCTTGTTTGTTTTGTTGTTTAGCTTCCTGTTAAAGGTGAGATCATATGGTATTTGTCTTTCAACACCTGGCCTATTTCACTCAGCATAATGCTTTCCAGTTCCATCCATGTTGTTGCAAAGGGTAGTAGCTCTTTCTTTTTTTAAATTTAATTTAATTTAATTTAATTTTTATTTTTTTATTTAGTTATTTTTCAACTACAGTTTTTTGTCTATTTCTCCCATCCGAGCCCACCCCCTGTCCCGCGCTCCTCCCTCCCCCCACCCCCACTCCCCAGCCCTCCTACCAGCGTCCCTCTCATTTGTTCCCCCAAATCCCTCCCCCCTTCCCCCTTAAATTTCCTTCCCTCTCCCCTCTGGTCATTGTCCACTTGTTCTCTATTTCAGTGTCTTTGTTTTTATTCTGCTTGCTTGTTCGTTTTGTTGTTTAGCTTCCTGTTAAAGGTGAGATCATATGGTATTTGTCTTTCAACACCTGGCCTATTTCACTCAGCATAATGCTTTCCAGTTCCATCCATGTATGTTGCAAAGGGTAGTAGCTCCTTTTTTCTCTCTGCTGCATAGAATTCCATTGTGTATATGTACCACAATTTTTTGATCCATTCATTTACTGTCGGGCACCTAGGTTGTTTCCAACTCTTGGCTATTGTAAATTGTGCTGCTATGAACATTGTGGTGCATAGGTTTTTTGAAATTGATGTTTTAGGATTCTTAGGATATAATCATAGCAGTGGAATTGCTGGGTCAAAAGGCAGGTCGATTTTTATTTTTCTGAGAAAATTCCATACCATTTTCCATAATGGCTGTACCAGTCTGCAATCCCACCAACAGTGAACTAGGATCCCCTTTTCCCTACACCCTCTCCAACATTTGTTGTTTGATGCTTTATTTATGATGGCCATTCTGACAGGTGTGAAGTGGTATCTCATTGTGGTTTTAATTTGCATCTTTCTGATAGCTAGCGATATTGAGCATCTTTTCATGTGTCTCCGGATCCTCTGTATGTCCTCCTTAGAGAATTGTCTGTTCAAGTCCTTTGCTCACTTTTTAATTGGGTTGCTAGTCTTCTTAGAGTGGAGCCATGTGAGTTCTTTGTATATTTTGGAGATTAAACATTTGTCTGAAGTATAATTAGCAAATATGTTTTTCCATATAGTTGTTTCTCTTATTATCTTAATACTCTTTTTTAATTTATTTTTTATTGATTATGCCATTACAGTTATTCTATTCCCCCCTTCATTCCCCTCCACCTTACCCCCCATCCCCACCATTACCCCCCTTTAGTTTATAACCATGTGTCTCAAGTTCTTTTTTTTTTTTTTTAGATTTTATTTATTTATTTATTTATCTTTAGAGGGGAAGGGGGAAGGAGAGAAGGAGAGAAACATCAATGTATGGTTGCCTTTTGTGCGTCCCCTGCTGGGAACTGGCCTGCAGGGAACCTGCCTGCAACCCAGGCATGTGCCCTGACTGGGAATCGAACTGCGATCGTGTGGTTCGCAGGCCCGCGCTCAGTCCACTGAGCTACACCAGCCAGGGCCTCAAGTTCTTTAGATTCTATATTTCCCATGCTATTCTTGCCCCCCCATCTATTTTCTATCTACTGTCTATGCTACTTATTTTCTGTACCTTCTCCACCCTTCTCCTCCTCCCACTCCCCTGTTGCTAACCCTCCTTGAGATCTTCATTTTTATGTTTCCACTCCTGATCTAGCTGTTCTTTTAGTTTGCTTATGTTTTAGGTGTGGTTGTTAATAACTGTGAGTTTGCTGTCCTTGCACTGTTCATGTTTTTTTAACTTCTTTTTCTTAGGTAAGGCCCTTTAACATTTCATATAATAAGGGCTTGGTGATGATGAACTCCTTGAATTTGATCTTATCTGAGAAGCACTTTATCTGTCCTTCCATTCTAAATGAAAGTTTTGCTGGATAGAGCAATCTTGGTTGTAGGGCTTTGGATTTCATGACTTGGAATACCTCTTTCCAGCCCCTTCTTGCCTGTAAGGTCTCTTTTGAGAAATTGGCTGACAGTCTGATTGGAACTCCTTTGTAGGTGACTGTCCCCTTATGTCTTGCTGCTTCTAGGATTCTCTCCATTTGAATCTTGGCTAATGTAATTATGATGTGCCTTGGTGTGTTCCTTCTTGGGTCCAACTTCTTTGGGACTCTCTGAGCTTTCTGGATTTCCTGGAAGTCTATTTCCTTTGCCAGATTGGGGAAATTCTCCTTTATTATTTGTTCAAATAAGTTTTCCACTGGTGGCTGTTCCTTTCCCCCTTCTGGTACCCCTATAATTCGAATGTTGGAGCGTTTAAAGATGTCCTGGAGGTTTCTAAGACTCTCCTCACTTTTTTGAATTCTTGGTTCTTCACTCTTTTCTGTTTGGCCATTATTTGCTTTCTTCTCGTCCACTCCATTCATTTGAGTCCCAGTTTCCTTTGCATCGCTATTGGTTTCCTGTGCAATTCTATTCATTTCAATTAGTTTTGCCTTCATATGTTTCTCTAATTTGTGGCTATAATCAACCAGTTCTGTGAGCATCCTGATCACCAGTGTTTTAAACTGTGCATCTGAGAGTTTTACTTTTTCTTCATCGCTTAGATTTAAAGGCTCTGGGGCTTTGAGATCTTCTTGAGCCATTTTTGGTCTGTTCGTGCCCGTTAAGTATGAGGAGCGGAGCCTTGGACTCCCAAGTCGCTGGGTTATGAAGCTGTATGTGGGGGTGTGGTCAGAGTGGGGAAATGGCAGTACCCTCCACTGCAGCTCGCCACAGGGGCCTGCTGGGTCCCGTCCAATCGCCCACTCCCTCGCGTGTCTATCTGCGCACAAATGCGCTACCACAGTCAAATCTCAGTCCCGCTCCCTTGCTGTTTCCCCGAGGTCACTTGCGTGCTTGCTCGGTTGCCCACTGGGTCCAACCTTGTGCCTGGGTTCTGCGCACCTAAGTCTGTCTGACCGAGTTTTCCTGTGCTACCCTGCTCTGCCAGCTGCTGGTTTCGCCCCTCTTACCGGTCAGGCTAAAGAATTTGTTGTTATCAGATTTCCGAAAAGTTCAATTTTTGTGTTCTGGCTGTGTTTTCTGTTGCTAATAATTAGTTGTCTCTAAACTTTGTTGTGTGAGAAAGCACAGCGTCTCCACCTATGCTTCCATCTTGGTGGAAGTTGGCCCCCTTTTTAAAAAATATATTTTATTAATTATGCCATCACAGGTGTTCTATTTCCCCCCTTCATTCCCTTCCACTCTGCACACCCCCTTCCTCATCATTCCCCCCTTTAGTTTATGACCACGTGTCTCAAGTTCTTTAGAGTCTATATTTCCCCTACTATTCTTGCCCTCCCCCATCTATTTTCTACCTACCATCTATGCTACTTATTTTCTGTACCTTCTCCCCCCTTCTTTTTCTCCCACTCCCCTGTTGCTAACCCTCCATGAGATCTTCATTTCTATGGTTCTGCTCCTGATCTAGCTGTCCTCTTAGTTTGCTTTTGTTTGAGGTGTGCTTCTTAATAACTGTGAGTTTGCTGTCCTTTCACTGTTCATCTTTTTTATCTTCTTTTTCTTAGATAAGTCCCTTTAACATTTCTTATACTAAGGGCTTGTTGATGATGAACTCCTTGAATTTGATCTTATCTGAGAAGCACTTTATCTGCCCTTCTATTCAAAATGAAAGCTTTACTGGATAGAGCAATCTTGGATATAGGTCTGTGGATTTCATGACTTGGAATACTTATTTCCAGTCCCTTTTTGCCTGTAAGGTCTCTTTTGAGAAATCAGCTGAAAGTCTGATTGGAACGCCATTGTAGGTGACTGTCCCCTTATCTCTTGCTGCTCTAGGATTCTCTCCTTCATTTTAATCTTAGCTAATGTAATTGTGATGTGCTTTGGTGTGTTCCTCATTGGGTCAAATCCTTTGGTACTCTCTGAGCTTTCTGGACTTCCTGGAAGTCTATTTCCTTTGCCAGATTGGGGAAATTCTCCTTTATTATTTGTTCAAATAAGTTTTCCACTTGTGGCTCTTCCTCTTCCCCTTCTGGTACCCCTATAATTCGAATGTTGGAGCCTTTAAAGATGTCTTGAAGTTTCCTAAGCCTCTCTCCTCATTTTTTTGAATTCTTGTTTCTTCATCCTTTTCTGTTTGGTCATTTTTTTCCTCCTTCTGGCCCACTCCTTTGATTTGAGTCCCAGTTTCCTTTTCATTACTATTGGTTTCCTGTGTATTTCCCTTCATTTCAATTCATTTAGCCTTCATATGTTCCTCGAATTTGTGA
Source organism: Artibeus jamaicensis (assembly GCF_021234435.1). NCBI lineage: Eukaryota > Metazoa > Chordata > Mammalia > Chiroptera > Phyllostomidae > Artibeus > Artibeus jamaicensis. The sequence continues at coordinate 13,463,058 of NW_026522045.1, forward strand.
CTAAAATCGACCAGTTCTGTGAGCATCCTGATTATCAGTGTTTTGAGCTGTGCATCTGAAAGTTTGGCTATTTCTTCGTTGCTTAGACTTATTGGCTCTGGGGCTCTGAGTTGTTCTTGGGCCATGTTTTTATCTGTTTGTGCCCGTTATGTATGAGCAGCGGAGCCTTAGTTGTTCACCAGGACGGGGCCACCCAGGTCGCTGGTTTGTGAAGCTGTGTGTGGGGTCGGGTTCAGAGAGGGACAATGGTAGTTCCCTTTGCTGCTTCCTGCCACTGGGGCCTGCATGTTCTGTTTCACTGCTAGCTCCTTCACCGGTTTATCTGCATGCGAATGTGTGAGCACCTTGCGCCCTCAGTGTGTCTACCTCCTTGCTCCCTCAGTTGGTCTGCCAGCTTCTCCACACCTGGGATCTGCCCATGGCTGCTGGCACACCTGGGTCGTGCACTCAGGTCAGTCTGGTGGATCTTTTCTGCCTGACCCGGCTCTACTGCTGGGTCTGCCTCTGTTACCTGTTTGGCTGAAGGGTTTGTTGTTTTCAGACTTCTGTGTAGTTCAATTTTCTGTGGTATGGCTGCGTTTTTGTGCTAAAACTTTGTTGCATTTAAACTTAGTTGTGAGAGAAGGCGCAGTGCTTCCACCTACGCTTCCATCTTGGCGGAAGTATGGCCCCTTTTTTGAAGTTTATTTTGTCTCATATGAGTATTGCTACCCCAGCTTTTTTTCCCCCTGTCCATTTGCCTGGAAAATTTTTTTCCAGTTCTTTACTTTCAATATGTGTAGGTCTTTTGTCCTGAGGTGGGTCTCTTGTGGGCAGCCTATATCCGGGTCATGAGTTCTTACCCATTTAGCTATTCTATGTTTTTTAATTGGAGCATTTAATCCATAACATTTTGGATTATTATTGATAGGTACTTATTCATTGTCATTGTCATACCTGTTTCTCCTCTCTCTCTATCTCTCTCTTCCTTCCTTTCCTTAAAGTAGTCCCTTTAACATGTCTTGCAGAGCTGGTTTGATGGAGATGTATTCTTTTAGACTTCTTTTGTCTGGGAAGCTCCTTATTTGGCCTTCTATCTTTATTGAGAGCCTTGCTGGGTGAAGTAGCCTTGGTTGTATCCCCCTGGTTCTCATTACCTGGAATATTTCTTGCCATTCTCTTCTGGCTTGGAGTGCTTCCATTAGAAGTCATTTGCTAACCTTATTAAGGCTCTCTTGTATGTTATTTCCTTTTCCTCCCTTGCTGTCTTTAAGATTCTCTCTTTGTTTTGGAATTTTGCCATTTTAATGAGGATGTGTCTTAAAGTGGGCCTCTTTGGGTTCCTCTTGATTGGGATTCTCTGTGTGATTCATGGATTTGTGTGACCTTTTCTCTCATCAAATTAGAGAAGTTTTCCATTATTACTTTTTCAAATAGGTTTTCTATCCCTTGCTCTTTTTCTTTTCCTTCTTGTATCCCTATTGTTTAGATTTTATTACATTTCATATTGTCGTGCATTTCTCTTAATCCCTCTTCATTTTTTCTGAGTCTCTTTTTCTTTTTTTGTTCTTTCTGGGTGTTATTTTCTACTTTGTCTTCCAGCTTGCTGATCCAATCTTCTGCTTCATCTATTTTGCTTTTGATTCCTTCTACTGTGTTCTTCAGTTCACCTATTGTATTCTTCATCTCCTCTTGGCCCTTGCTGGTAGTTTCTATTTCCTTGTTCATGTTGTTATAGTTTGCAGCGAGTTAATTGTAATTTTCCTGTGGTTTCTAGTAGCTCATTGTGATCTCTTTGAACTTCCTGATAACCAATGCTTTGAATTCAATATCTGATAGCTGACATGCCTCTATTTCATCTAGCATTTTTTTCTGAGGCTTTCTCCTTTTCTTTCATTTGGGGATTGTTTCTTTGTCTTCCCATTGTTTGTGAGAATCTGCTTGTTAGCTTCAGCTTCTTAAATTGATCTGTTCTGACCCCAGGGTTTATGGCGTGAACCTTTGTGGTGGAATATTTTTGAGATTTAGTGGTACAGTATCCTTTGGGTATCGTGATCTTTACCACTTCCACCCACTTTTTTTTTGTGATCAGTTGGAGTGGCAAGGCAAAATAGTTTAAGACAGAAGGAGAATATTGTATGCTATTTACAGTAGCACTGGTAGAGAAGAGAAATGAGATCCTTTGGTTATGAATAGTGTTAACTGTTTCATTCCTCCCATACAGCCACTTTGTAGAAAGTATGGAAAGAAGATAAGACTCTTGTTGGGTAGGAAAAGTTTATGAGTTGGATCTAGAAAGCAGTGAGGTTGTGGGAGGTCAGATTTTGAGGTAAGGTGAGAGTAAAGGATAGTAAGTAGGTGTAGTGTGTGAGAAAATAGAGTTAATCACTGCAGTAGTAGAGTTCAGGAACCGTGAAGTGGGCTGAGATCTGGTAGGGGTGTTGTGTAGTATTTAAAATGGTATGGAATAGCTATTATTTACAATAATATTAGAGCAACAATCATATGACAGAATCTATGAGATCTAGATACCAAGAATAGGGAGTATCCAACCTTCAGTATTGTGCTAATGGAACACAGGTGAAGTGAAGGACAGTGTACTATGAATGAGAGAACATGGAAAACCTGTCATACAATATAATAAAACCAGGCAAGCAAAGAAGACAAAACAGAAAGAAGAGGAATGCAAAAATATTATTCAAATAAAAGATGAAAGAATAATGAAAAAATAATAATACAAATATGGCATATATTGCAGGTTCTCTGTAATAGAAAAATGAAATTTGTCTCTCTGTTTCAGCTTTTGGGATGCCCCCTCATTGGGTCCAGCTCTGGTCATTTCATAGTTCTGGATTTTTTTGTCTGATTTGTGGGTATTTTTTTAAAAAAGCAGACTAAGGAAGATAGAAGAGTTAAAATTGGAAAGAAAGAATAAAGGAATAAAATAGGAAAGAAGGAAAGAGAAGCAAAAGGAATCGAGGGATAAAAAAATAAATATTAAAAAGTAAAAAATTACTTAAAAATAAAATAAACAAAAAATAAAAACACAACACAAATAAACAAACAAAACCTCTTGCTGGTTTTAAACTGGCCAAGCCAGTTTTTCTGTTCCTGCTGGCTATAGCTGGGTGAGGGGCGGGTTTACAAATGTTGGCTCAGGGTCTCCTGAGGTGAGCAAGCTGTCTCTGGGTCCCTGGGTGTGGTCCCCAGGTGTTCCAGAAAGCTCTCTCTCCCCCAGTGGCAGGCACGAATGCCGGGTCGGGCTGCCTTCAGTCACACGGGCTTTGTCACACACTCTTCCCAGGGTTATGTGTGGGTGCTCACAGACCCCATGTGTTTGCCACTCAGTCCTTACTCCCCTCTCTGGGACTTCAAGCAACCAGGTCTCTCCCAGTGCTGCTGAAGCCTGCTTGGCTGGGGAGTGAGCACCGATCCAGCTCTCTCCCAAGAGCCCTGTGGCTGGCCGAGCCGGGCCTGGGACTGTAGCCTTCCTGGTCCCCGAGCTGATCCCTGGGCCCTTATTGTCCTGGAGCACTCTCCTTACTGTCTGATTTTTCAATGTCTGCTACAATTTTAGATTTGTTTTCATATATGCTGTGGTACTGTTGGCTGTCTTCTCTGTTCCTCCATAGATTGGCCAGGTTTCTCTCCCATGTGTAGAGGAAACTGGAATCTGCTCCCTCTTACCTAGCCACCATCTTCTCTCAGCTAAGCATCTGATACTTTTGTGGGGGCCCAGAATGGTGCTCAGCTCAGTTGAGGAACTTAAGGATTCTTGAATTAATATGTTATATGGATTATTTTTAATGTTATATTAACCAGTAACTATTGACTACTATAAAATCATACTAGGCACTTTTACATACATTATCATTATGATCCTTATAAAAACTTTATTGTTACTGTTGGGATAACATGGTCACAGATTAAATGACTTGCCCATTGTCACTCAGTTATAAGTGCTTATTAACTATTTGACTTTGGAAAAGTTACATAGCTTCTTCAAACTTCAAGTTTCCTGATCTCTAAAATGGTTATTGATAAAATAAATATCAATCATTAGCATTTACTATCCTCTTTCTATGTGCGAGGCACTGTGCTATTTTCAATATATTATAATATTTGATTCTCAGAATCTGCTTTAAAAAATATGTGTTAATGTACCTCAGATGAGAAACTGAGGTACAAAGTGGTCGCACAGGCAGCAAGTGGCAGAGGTAGGATTTGCAACCAACTATTCTGACTCTGGAGCTCATACACTTAGGGCTTGGCATATGATTAGCATTAGAATTGGCAATGATTCTAATTGTTTACTTGTGTTCTTCATTAGAATATGAACTTTTGGGGGATGAGGATACCATCTTAATATCTTCATTTCTGGGCACATAGCAGTTGCTGAATAAGTGTTCATTGAATAAATCTATAAAAGATGACAAGAGAAGTAAATAACTAAGGAAAGTATGAATGAATGGCATCACCCTGTGATGATAGTAGTGAGAAAGCTATGAACTGAAATCAGGAGAGAAAGCTGAAGAAAATCAATAAGGACCTTTAATATCTTTTCAGAATAAAAAGAGCCTTTTATGGGGGCTGAGTTTGTATCCATGTAAATAATATGAGAAAATATGGACTGTGGTTAGAGAAAGTTGGGTAGAGAAATCAATAATGATAAAGTAGAAATAGCCACAAATGAATGGTGATAGTCAACAAGGAGGTCAGAAATAACCTACTAGGTCATAGCTGTGTGCTAGTTAATTATATATTTATTTGTGATTATTGCAAATGTACACAATGCATTTTAAATACACCTTACAGTCTTACACCTCCATCCCTGGATAAAAGCATGGACTGGAGCTTGTATTCCTGGATTGAAATTCTGACACTTAATTCTTTTGTGCTCTAATTTCTCCATATGTAAAATGGTTAACAATAATAATGCCTACCTGATAGCAGGGTTGTGAAGATTAAATGAGTTAACTCATGTACAGCTCCTCTCGTAATACAGCATTCAGTAAATTTTAGTTAATTATATGAGTATTACTTATCTTCCACCTAAATACAACCTTGTTGTTGTTTTACTTTTCTTTTTTAATCTTTGTTTTTATTTTAATTGTTGTTCTAGAACAGTTTTCTGCCTTTTATCCCCATCCCAGCCCACCCCTCAGCCCTCCCCACCTCTCTCCTTTTTTCCACCCCCTCTTATTATTGTTAATGTGTCCTTTATAATTGTTCCTGCAAACCGTTCACCCTTTTTCCCTGTAATTCTCTCCCCTCTGTTTTACCTTTCTTCATTGTCTTTATATATTATTATCCATTGACATATTTAGTTACACATAACTGCAATCATAGTGTATACATTTTTTTGCTTTTAAAAATACACATTTTGCATATATACAGAGTCTATACAGGTAATATTTTAACACCTGCCCAATATTCTACTCAGCAAATACCAAGTTTGTCTAATGGTTTTATCAATGCTTTTGATGAGAATTGATGGTACCCTTTTAGATTTTCAGATGACACAAGTCTGGGAGGATTAGCTAATAGATTGGGTGACAGAATCAAGTTTCAGAAACATTTTAACAGCTTGGATAAATGTGCAAGAACTAATAAGATGACATTTAATAGGGATAATTGTAGAGTTTTACTCTCAGGCCGAGTGCCCAAATACAAGATGAGGGAGGCAGGAGAAAAGCCAAGGGTTTGTTCTGAAAGCAATTTCAAAGTGGGTCAGCAGAATTACAGAGCTGGCCAGGTACTTCACCCATATTGGTAGAGGGTGAAATAGAAGTAATCTTCTAAAATTAAACATAGGATTGCTACTGGACTTCATCCTTTTTAAAGGATATATATATTTCATTTATATATATTTAGAGAGAGGGGTAGGGAGGGAGAGAAAGAGGGAGAGAAACATCAATGTGTGGTTGCCTCTTGAGCACCCCCAACTGGAGACCTGGCCCACAACCCAGGCATGTGCCCTGACTGGGAATCAAACTGGCAAACCTTTGGTTTGCAGGTCAGTGCTCAATCCACTGAGGCACACTAGCCAGGGCCATTCATTTTACTCACTTAATTTTATGTCTTAGTCTCCTCTATGATAGGTACAAGGCTTATTGAAGTGGGGATCCCAGTGTGGCGGGATGAGAGACAACAAATGACTAAAATACAACAGGTTAGTCATTGTAGGGGAAATGTGCTTAGAATGCCATGGGAAACACAGAAGGATCCAGTTACTGTGAATGAGGTCTCAGTAAGAAAAGGCTTAAAAGAGCAGTTAAAGATTTGGCAGAGATTAAAGGGTAGGTAAAAGTTTTCCAGGCCAACCAGGTGGTGATAAGCATTTTAGGCAGAGGAAATGCTATGTGATATGTGAAGGCCTGTAGGGCTGAGATGTTCTACTGTTGTTGGGGAAGAGCAAGGTGTTGACTATGAAGAATAGGAGTAGCAGGGTAGAGAAGTGGGGTCCAGATAACTAAATCCTGTATGATACTGTAAAGAGGTAGATTTTACACTGGAAAAGATTTAGATACCTGGTGAACATGAAGACAGAGCAATGACAGGATCACACTGATAATTTAGAAAGAAATTTATTTATGGCACATGGGGGGAGAAATAAGACCTAAGGCCTTATGGTACATGGAACATTTTCTAGAATAGATTCATATATAAGGACATAAAACAAATCTCAATAAATTTGAGAAGATTGAAATCATATCAAGAATCTTCTCTGATCATAATGGTATCAAATTAAAAATCAATCACAAGAAAAAAACAGAAAAACAAACAAACACATGGAGGCTAAATCACATATTACTAAGCAATGAATGGGTTAACAGGGACATCAAGGAAAAACTCAAAAGATACCTTGAAACAAATGAAAATTAGAACACAACACACCAAAATTTATGGGATACAGCTAAAGCAGTGCTAAGAAGAAAATTCAGAGTATTACAGGCCCATCTCAAGACACAAGAAAGTTTTCAAATAAACAAACTATACACTTAAAGTTACTAGGAAAAGGACAACAAATAAAGCCCAAAGTAGAAGAGAGGAAATAATAAAGACCACAGCAGAAATAAACAAAATAGAGTAAAAAAATACAAAACATCAATGAAACCAAGAGCTGGTTGTTTGAAAAGATAAACAAGATTGACAAACATTTAACCAGTCTCATCAAGAAAAAAGGAGAGAGAACCCAAATAAATAAAATCAGAAATGGAAAAAGAAAAATAACAAAGGAATACAAAGGATTGTAAGAAAATATTATGAACAACTATATGGCAACAAACTGGACAACCTGGATAAAATGGATAAATTCTTAGAAACATACAATCAGAAAGAATGAGAAAATCTGAATATACTAATTACAGCTAATGAAACTGAGCAGTAATTAAAAAACTCCCAACAAAGGAAAGTCCTGAAGTGAATAGCTTCACAGGTGACTTTTACCAAGCATTCAAAGAACATCTATTTTTCTCAAACTCTTCCAAAAAATGCAAGAGGAGGGAAGACCCCCCAAGCTCATTTTATGAGGCCAGCATGACTCTAATTCCAAAACCAGATAAAGACAGTACAAGGAAAGAAAACTATAGGCTAATATCCCTGATGAACACAGATGCTAAAATCCTCAATGAAATATTAACAAATTGGACTTAGCAATACGTTAAAGAGATCATACACCACGAACAAGTGGGGTATATTCCTGGGATGTAAGATTGGTAAAATATTTGCAAATCAATAAATGTGATACATCATAAAAACAAAGGATGAAAATCACACAATGACATCTATAGATGCAGAAAAAGCACTTCATAAAATCCAGCATGTATTTATGATAAAAATCCTCACACAGTGGGCCCTGGCTGGTGTGGTTCAGTCAATTGAGTGCTGGCCTGCATACCAAAGGGTCACTGGTTTGATTACCAGTCAGGGCACATGACTGGGTTGAGGGCCAGGTCCCCAGTATGGTACACGGGAGAGACAACCACACAGTGACATTCCTCTCCCTCTCTTTCTCCCTCCCTTCCCCTGTCTCAAAAAATAAATACACCTTAGCCACTCACCTGAGTGCACAGGGCTGGTACGTCCTGCACCTACCTTCCCTCCAGCTTGCCACATAACCCCAGCCGCAACCCATGTACTGCTGTAAGGGACTGGTTGCAGGTCTCGCTGATTAGACCCCACCCCGCTGCCAGCACAGTAAGACAGCCATGTGGGACCTGGTTATTGACGTGAACCCTAAGCCAAATCCATGGCCCCTACAGGCCATGGGGCTACAGCCCTCTTCCACAAAGTAAGTGCCAGTGCTGGGGCAGTTTGAGGGTGGACTCCACTACTCCTCTAACCTGGTACCCATCAGCAGTCCCCTCCACACCCTCGGCTCATCACTGCTTTCATGGACCACGTGAAGCTGGGCTGTCAACTCTGTAGAGGCCCTCAGCCCTGGCCTGGACTCAGGACTAGAGAACCTGAAGTCCTTGATCTGCCTCTGTAGTGGCTGACAGTTCACCAGGGCCTGGGAACTGCTATTCCATGATCAGTGGGACCATGGATTGTCCATTTACCAGACAGAACCTGAGGCCCCAGAGACCCTGTTGCTGGGCCTGGCAGAGGTGGCCACAGCCATATCAGCAGTGTTGGGGCTGGAAGTGGAGGCCAAGACCCCCAGTCCAGTAGCTTCCCCAAGCAGAACTACCACCTGCTCTGTGTGCACAAAGACCCTCAGCTCCTTCAGCAACCTCAAGGTGCACATGCACTCACACGTGGGTGAGCAGCCCTATGCCTGAGACCAGTGTCCCTATGCTAGTGCCCAGAGCAGCAGGATCAACTGCCACAAGGAGACCCACCCACAACTGCAGCCTCAGAGCCCCTACCTGGCCAACACCAGTCAGAAGCAGGCCTCAGCCACCCCTCCAGAGCCAGCTGCCCATGCCACTGCCCCAGCAGGCACCCTCCTGTGTAGCCCTGAAGAAGGGGCTGGATCCATCATGGCAGGTATGCAGGAACCTGGGGCTCTGAGTGGTGGAGCTCAGGCTGGCCCTGGTGGGGATAACTGGGGAGTTGCCATCAAGGTAGAGAGAACTGACTCTGCCCAGAGCCCAGAGATGTCACCCAAGAAGACACCAAACCAAATGGGCAAGAGCCATGGGCCAGGGGGCAGTTGTGACATTTGTGGGAAGCATTTTGCCAACAGTAGCAACCTGACAGTTCACAGGTGCTCACACACCGGGGAGTGGCCCTACACCTGCAAGCTCTGCCCCTATGCTGTGTGTAGAGCAACAAGCTCAACTGCCGCTGCTGCATGCACAGCCTGAGGCCCAAAGGTGCCCAGTTAGAGTGCCCCCACTGCTGTGTGCCCTTTGGCCTGTGGGCCACCCTGGACAAACACCTGTGGCAGAAGCACCCTAAGACTGGCAGAGAGGCCTGAATGGCAGAAGTGCTCTCCCTCTCTGCTGTCCCTGGTGCCACTTTTCATATATCTGTTGATCTTGTCCTTCCCATGCTGTAAATAAATCCTCCCTCCCTCAAAAAAATAAATGCAAATAAATAAAACCTTGAAAAAACATTCCCACATAGTGGGAATAACAGGGAACATACCTCAACATAGTAAAGGCCACATATAACAAACCCATACCCAACATTATAATCAATGGGCAAAAGCTAAAAGTATTTCCCTTAAAATGAGGAACAAGACAGGATATTCGCTTTAGGTGCACTCATTCAACATAGTACTAGAAGTCCTAGCCACAGCAATTAGACAAGAAGAAGAAATAAAAAGCATCCAAATTGGAAAGGAAGAAGTAAATTTATAATTATTTGAAGATGACATTGTACTGTATATAAAGAACCCTAAAGATTCCACCAAAACTACTGGATATGATAAATAAATTCAGTAAAGTAGCAGGATACAAAATCAATATTCAGAAATCAGTTAAATTTTTATACACCAATAATGAACTATCAGAAAGAGAAACTAAGAAAACAATTCCATTTACATTGTATTAAAAAAAAAAACCTAGCAATAAGTTTAACCAAGGTGTAAAAGGCCTACACTCAGAAAATTGGAAGACACTGAAGAAATTGAAGAAGATATAAATAAGTGAAAGAAGATACAAATAAGTGATACTATGTTCATGGACAGAAAGAATTAACATCATTAAAATGTCCATACTTCCCAAAGCAATCTGTAGGTACAACACAATTTCTATCTATGTATCAATGGTGGATTTCACAGAACTAGAACAAATATTCCAAGCATGTATAGGGAACCACAAGAGACCCCAAAATAGACTCAACAATCTAGAGAAAGAAGAACAAAGTTAGGAGAATCACACTATGTGATATCAAACTATAATACAAGGCCATGGTAATGAAAACAGCATGCTACTAGGATAAGAATAGGCATATAAATCAATGGAACAGAATAGAGATCCAAGAAATAAACCTATGCCTTTATAGCTAATTAATATTTGACAAAGGAGGCAAGGATATACAATTGGGTAAAGACAATCTATTCAATAAATACTGTTGGGAAAATTGAAAGATACATACAAACCCCCCCCCCAAACTACCTTCTTACACCATATACAAGAATAAAGTCAAAATAGATTAAAAACTTAAATGTGAGACCATAAAATTGAAGACCCTAGAAATTGTAGAAGAAAACAGTTGGTAAAATCTCGGACATTTCTCTTAGAAATATTTTTTAATATGTCTTCACCAGCAAGAGAATCAAATGAAAAATAAATAAACAAACAAATGGGACTACATTAAAGTAAGACATTTTTTGCACAGTAAAGAAAACCATCAATAAAATGAAAAGACAACCCACTGAATGGGAGAACATATTCACCAATGATATATCTGATAAAGGGTTAAATCCATAATTTATGAAAAACTCATATAACTCAATACCAAGGAAATAAACAGTTCAATTTAAAAATGGGCAAAGAACCTAAATAGACACTTCTCCTGAGAGGACATGCAGATGGCCAATAGACATATGAAAAGATGCTCAATATCACTAATAATCACAACAATGCAAATTAAAAACACAATGAGATATATCAGCTCACACCTGTCAGAAGGCTATCATCAATATATCAACAAATAACCTCATCAAGTGTTGGTGAGGATGTGGAGAAAAAAGAACCCTCGTGTACTGTTGGTGGGGATGCAAATTGTTGCACCCACTTTGAAAAATAGTATGGAGTTACCTCAACAAATTAAAAGTGCAACTGCCTTATGACCCACAAATTCCACTTCTAGGAATATATTGGAAGAACCTCAAAATGCTAATTCAAAAGAATATATGCACCCCTATGTTCATGCAGCATTATTTAAATAGCCAAGACTTGGAAGCAGCCCAAGTGTCTATCAGTTCATGAATGGATAAAAAAAAGCAGTGGAGGCCCTGGCTGGTGTAGCTCAGTGGATTGAGCGCGGGCCTGCGAACCAGACAATCGCGGTTCGATTCCCAGTCAGGGCACATGCCTAGGTTGCAGACCAGTTCCCTACAGGCCAGTTCCCAGTAGGGGACGCACAAAAGGCAACCATACATTGATGTTTCTCTCCCTCTCTCCTTCCCTTCCCCTCTAAAGATAAATAAATAAAATCTTTAAAATAAATTTAAAAAAAGCAGTGGTACATTTTCACAGTAGAATATTTCTTGGCCATAAAAAGAAGGAGCTCCTACATTTTGCAACAGCATGGATGGACCTGGATAGTATTATGCTATGTGAATTAAGCCAGGCAGTGAAATACAAATACCATATGATTTCAGTTATATGTGGAATCTAATGAGCAAAATAAACAAACAAATAAAATAGAAACGGACTCATAGATACAGAAAACAGACTGACAACTGAGTGGACAGACTTGGGGACTACATGAAAAAGGTGAAGAGACTAAGCAAAGGGAGATGGAGAAGCAAAGTAGAAGAGAGTAAAGGTGATAAATGGTGATTTAAGGAGACTTGACTTGGGGTGACCACACAATACAATATATAGTTAATGTATTATAGAATTGTACAATTGAAACCTATATAATTTTATTTACTGTCACCCCAATAAATTCAATAAAAAATTTTAAAGACTTAAGCTGAAAAACCAGTTAAACATGCAACAGTTCTTGGAAGAGATAATTCAGGCCTGAGCAGACACCAATACAATGGTGTATATGTGTAGAGGGTGGGTTCAAGAAATATAATATTTAGGAAGTAGAACTTATAAGGCTGAGTGAGAGACTGGAAGTGTTTGCATGAGAGAGAGGGTGATGGTCCCAGATGACTTTTAGGATTCTGGCTGGTGTCACTTAATAAGATGAGGAATTAAGTGAAAATTGGTTTTGGGTGGGGATATGGAGATAAGGAATTTAGCTGTGGACATTTTGTGTTTGAGGCCTGTGGTCCAGCCAGGTGTATTCAGGAGGCATTTGCAGATGAGAGCCAGGCCCTTAGAAAGAGATGTAAAAACCTATCTCTCCCTGGGTTCTGCAGGAGTAAGGTAACCCCGGGTGCCCATGTGAAAGTGGCCCCCTTAACTATAGCATTTACCATGACCTGGGAAATGGGCATATTCAGCGATGAATATCCCAGTTATCATAAAGTCAGTCCCACATGGCTTGCATATGAAACATATCAGCTGCTTCATCTGAGGGGCTCTACTTTGCTCCACATTCACAGGAAGAGATAGAAAGTCCTCCTTCTCAGGATAAATAGACCTTAGTGGTTTTTATCCTTGCTGTTGCCTAAGAAATAATGTCCTGTGTGTGGATCACTTACAGCCATCTCTGATCTCTGATTGTTTCATAGTGAGTTGTGGGTTCTGCATCAACCTAAATATGTTCTTTTACTCTGTGGCATTCAAAACCAAAAACATAGTCCCCAAATTAGTTATGCTCACAATACATTTAAGTAAGTGTTCCTCAGAAGCTGGTAACATTGAATTATAAAATGAAACAACTTCTCTCTGTACTCCCTGATTTCAGTAGTTTCTTGGCGTCACCTTCTCCCTACATTGACAACCTTGTTGCTGATCATAGGTATTAGAGGTATTTTCTATTGTCCCTGCATAATTTTTCCCTTGGAAGGCAGTTTTGAGGCTGGAGTCCCAAGCTCAGAATGATCTAAGTCTCAGCTTGGATTAGCATTAAGGCCCAAACCAGCAATTTATTTTAATCTTAACTATTACAGATAATAATAACCAAGGGATTATATGTTTACCATCCCTCTTATTATTTTCCATTCCCTTATATAATCAATGAGCCAAGTCAGAGTCAGGTTTACTACCATTTGTAAATTTCATTGGTAACTTTTACCTTTAGTAACCTATCACAGCACAACTGCAGTTTCATAACCATGGGTGACTAGGTAGCCATCTAGAGAGCAAAGGTTCATTATTTTCTGCCTTTCTTTTTACCAAACTACTACATGTTTCTGTGAACCAGGGCTATTCTAGCAAATCCCATTTCCCTGACATCAACTCAGAGGTTCTGAACTCAATTCCAATATTTGGGTATACATAGGTCCCCCCACACAAACACACTACCAATTCTTCAGCACCATCTAGGTGGTCCTACAGTTCAACTCAATTTTGACATTGTTGGGTTAAGGGCTTAGTCCCACGAGACTGCCCCTCCCCCCACTTCAGATCCCATTCAAAAGTCCAGACATGGTTTTAACTGGTTATAGACTAGAGCAGCAATTTTCAACCTTTTTCATCTCGTGACACACATAAACTAATTACTAAAATTCTAGCACAGACCAAAAATATATTTTTGCTGCTCCAATGAAAAAAATAGGTATAATTTTGATTCATTCACACCAGGTGGCTATTGTTGTGTTGGCCGTTGTTATTTTTTTCTTTGACAATCTAAGGAAAAAAGGTCAGTGTGCCTAACTAAACAGTCAGGTGTTGCATGTTTTAAAAATTCTTGTAGGCACCCCTGTGTCCTGCAGCACATCAGTTGAAAGTCACTAAACTAGAGGTTTCCATAAGTCTCTTCTTGGTTTCAATTAAATTACTACAGCATCTCACAGAACTCAGAGAAGTATTTTACTTACTAAATTACTGGTTTATTATAAAAAGACATAACTCAGTAATAGCTAGATGGAAGAGGTGCATAGGGCAAGATATGTGGAAAGAGTGTGGGGTTTCCATGACCTCTTCAAACACATCTCCCCAAATTTTTACCAACCTGGAAGCTCTCAGATATATATCCTTTTGGATTTTTATGGAGTTCTCAACACATAGGCATGACAGATTAAATTCATTGCTATTGGCGATTGAACTCAATCTCCAGCCCTTCTCCCCTCCCTGGAGTTTGGGGGGGGCAGGACTAAAACTTCAAATTCTCTAATCATGTGGTCAGCTCCACTGGCTACCAGCCCCCATCCTTAGGTGCTTTCCAAATGTCACCTCATTAATATAACAAAGACACATTATCACTCTCAACATTTTGGAAATTCCAAAAGTATTTTAGGAGCTCTGTGCCAGAAAAGGGGGCATGAAGATCAAGTACATATTTCTTTTTTAAAATCACAATATCACAGGGTGCATTAAGATGCGTTTGTATCCTCCTGTTTTCTTTGTTCTTGCTTCAGAATAGTTAAGTTAGCTCTCTAGTCACTTGTTCAGAGGAACAGCCTTGCTCTTTCATTTCCTTGGTGAGTGATGTTTTTTAAGTGAGAAATTACTTACTGTCCTTCCATGAATTCTTTTAAAAATGTGGAATGCTACCAAAATAGTTTAACTCTAGATGCATTCCTGGGAGCCCAGCTGTGTGTTTGGCTACCTGCTCCCCGACCTAAGTCTACCTCCTCTCCTAGTCTGCTGTGGCAAGTGAAGAACCTTCCTCCACTTCAGACACTTCAGGTTGATCTGTGAGTGAGCTTTGCATGCACTGCCAAGAGACAATGATGAAGCTGTGGACTGAAAATGGGGCAAAACAGGAGAAGGCTGAAAAAGGCATTGAGGAGAGGGGGATTCTTACGTGGAGAAAGCATTGTTCTGTTTCTCACATCGGATCCCCTTGCAGTTGTTCGGCTCATCGATCGCTCTGGTCTCATAATAAAAGTAAAGCTGGTTCAATCCATTGGCAAAAGCCAGAAGGACCAGGCAGTAGATGAAGAGGAATTTGAGGATATCAAGCAACATTCTCCCCAAAGAGATCTGCAGAGGCCCTAAATGGGAGTTGGCTGTGAACAGGGATATGAGACGCAATGAACTTAAAATGTTGGATATCGCAAAGAGTGCTTCTGCAATCAGAGTTGGGTGCCACATTTCCCATTCTTCCCTTGGACGAGAACCATTATACTGAAAGAAAGAAGTGCACAAGATGAGAAGTACAAGTGAGCGTTTATAAAACTTTATTCTCTTCCCTCTCTCCTACACCCAAATAAAGTCACCAAAGTAAGCATCAAACATTCATTTATACAACAAATCCTATATACACAGGACCTGTTGTATAAATGAAAAAACACTTTTTTTCCCACCAGAACAACACATGATGCTAATAACTTTCTTCCTTCCATCCGAATATATATCTAGCATATAGACGTAGAAAAATGATTTTCAGGGCAATCATTTGGAGCAATCACCCATGGTTTATCAACAGACATTTTCTAACTGTGGGTTTCCCAGATTGTTAGGGAGTGTCACTGGAACTGAGCCACTGGTATGACCAACATAGTGGAGACAAACTACACTGCTTCCTAATGAGATTTCAAATTAAATTTACCTCTTCAATTCCCCATCTATTTTGTCTGAGCACCACGGTCAGATTGTTACTGAAGGACAAGGGATATATATTCAGCATCTGCAGCATGTATAGTGCTCATTCTGATTTCCCTGCTGAGTGCAGTTTGGGGCTGATGGAGCATCCTTAGAGGATTGTTACTCAGAGGTTTCTACTAATTTTTTTGCAGTCTGTCATGTATTCCATACTATTACAAATAGCATGTCTATCTTCCACGTAATGAGTTTAACACAGCCTAAACAGGGGTGTATGAATGTATTTTATTTTCCTTTGACAGCCAGAGGACTCTCCCTCTGGCACAAATAAAGAACCAGAGGGTTGAAGGAGGGGAAGAATCAGTATTTCTAGGGTTGTTATCCATTTTTCAGCCCTGTCTGGGATTTCTAGCTCCTAGAACATTGGGTATCCAGCCTTGTAGAAAGATGGCTTTATTGTGAGACCTAAGGTCAAATGGGAATTTGTCACTTAAAATTGTCTTTACCTCTCATGAAAAGTAGCCATGCAATAGCCCACAGTGTCCAGGGCATAGCAGCTAGCAGACACCACAAGTAGGTGGGCAGTGGCCACAGGACCTCTCAAAGTGACAAAGGCAGCTCTAGGCCCAGGGGTCCCATGGTCAGGGCTGCCCAAGCAGAGCTCAGGAGCCACTGTGCTGATTTTGTCATATTCACCTCAGGGCCACTCTGATTTTGCTCTTGACCTCCTCACCCTTGAGGACAGTGCCTGCATGCTGAAAAGCCACTTCCAGGAAGCCAGAGATGACTTGGCCTGCAAGGGGATGTGCTTCTGACACCTTAACCCCATTCCCACCAGAACAGCCCTCCCTCCTACCCCCCATTAAAGAGCAAGTTTACTTTAAAAAGACAAAACAAATAATACCCCAAACTGCCTTTATCTCTCAACTTCACCATAGAATGAAGATAATATCTACACCTACCCACTACATACATTTGTGATTATGTATGCATATGTGAAAGTCTGTGTACACTATGAGGAAAGATGTTATGAAAACACACAAAAAATTGCTTATTACCTTCCTAAGACATAAATAGATTTGGCCTGAAATTCAACCTGAAGCATATTGCCTTGAGCTCTCATCTAAATATCACAGTTTCTCAGGACTCTATGTAAACGACTTTCCTGAGAAAATGTTGCATTGGGGGCCAAATTGTATTGCTAGCATTTCTAAAATATGCTTCAGTTACAACAACTGAGGAAACTGATATTGTTAATTTGTGTATATCCAATATTCTTTACTGTTGGAGGAGTTTGGAGAAACCTTGCCACAATTCTGCTTCTGTTTCAGATAGACTTTAGTTGGCCAATCAGTTTTGTACACTCTTGGCCCAATCATATATCTCTACATTTTTCCTTCCAAAAAATATGCTGCTCTGCTGTGGAGATGTGGGCATTGTTATGCCTGTTTTACAAGTGGAGGAACTGAAATACAGAGAGGCAGAGTAACTTGCCTAAGATCACACAGCAAGTTGATGTCAGGTCCAGGACTAAAATTCTAACCTGTAAAGACTCAGCCTAGCACTATTTCTATTAAGTGTTACTTATATCATAGTTGATATCACAGTACATATGGTAGATAGACATTTAAAGGTTTTGAGGTATATGTAAAAGACAGATAATATTTGCTGATAAAAAACAGACCTGTGTTTTAAAACTAGAAATTATTAACTGGAGCATATATAGCTCATAATTTAGGATTTTTTCTATGCACAGCCACAACTATAACCACAGGGAAGTCTTATGCTCATTAGATGGTAAGCCTGAATTTGCAGAACACTCAGAAGTGTGAAAGATGATTCTTGTGACCTATCTATGCTTTGCATACACCTTTGAAGAAAGATATAAAATATGAGAGCAGGAAATACATTTGGACCTCATTTATTATGGAGGTCAGCAAAAATGTTCTGTTAAGGGTGAGATAGTACATACACAGTGGGGCAAAAGTAGGTTTGCAGTTGTGAGTTCACAAAACACAGAGGGTTTTTGTGTTATTTATTGATTATTGTATTATTTCCCACATGAACCACTGTAAACCTACATTTGCCCCATCCTGTGTTTTTAGCTTTGTAAACTCTATTTGTGGTCCCTGTAGCCATTACTTAACTCTTTTCTTGTAAAACTAATAGAGAGTATGTAAAAAAAATACATGTGGAAGGAGGCCACATTGTCCCTGCAGACCATAGTTTTCTGGCTTATAATCTAACACAAGTGGTTTTTCAACTTTGTTCCTTGAAACTTGAAACATCAGTGGAGGCATCTGGTGGCCACTGTGGGAGCCAAAGAAGAGGACTGGAAGAGCATTCCTCATTTCAAATTTGGTCCTTTAAGCTTTTTAATATATTGAACTTCTGCATAAATTTTAATTTCAAAATGTGGTTCCATGAAAAATTAAAAGGTTGAAAGCCACAGATCTAGTCCAATCTTATTTTTCAGAGGCAGAATCTAAGTGTCAGAGAGGTTGAAGGATGACCTATGGTAATCCAATTTGTGAATATCAAAGAAAGGATTAAATTTGGGTTTCCTGACTCTTGAGTTAGTGATTTTGGGAGGAAAGTGATCTTCCTCATATTTTCTGAGATGGACTGTACCTTAAAAATTGGCCTTCATGCCTTTCAAAGGGGTGTGAACTGCATTCTGTCAAGTCAAAAGCAAAATAGGAGGAGAAACAGACTAATATGAAGACTCAGTCATAACAACAATGGGTGTGTGTGTGTCTACAGCCAAGTACTGGCTAAAGAAAGAACTATAATTCAATGGAAGTAAGGTGGTGGTGAAATAAATCTAGGTGATACAATCTTAGAAGACAAAACGACAATTATTCTTTATTTGTATGGTTATCTGGAGGGGAGCACTGAAGGACAACCTTATATGTATTTATTCCTTTTCAATACTTCAGTATATGCCTTTTGGTTCCTGTTGTTGTAGACCACATGAAATGGAGTGTATGTGGTCTGTCCAGAAGGTATCCAGCCATGTAAAATGAAAAATATAGACATTTCTAGAACATACAAGATACAAGAAACACTGTACATAGGACAATGATGCCTCAGTCCCCTTCAAAGTAGGCACCTTCGGACCTCACACAGTACTCCCAATCACCATCAGCTGCCTTGTTGTATTTTCCTGAGTCTCATTGATTATATGAAATTTCTTCCCTTTCAAAGGTGATTTTAATTTTGGGAAAATCCAGAAGTCACAGAATGCCAAATCTGGGCTGTAGGGGGACTGAATCACCTGGGTGATTTCATGCTTCACAAAAAAACTCTGCATAAGACATGATGCATGAGTGGTTGTGTCGTTGTGATATAGCTGCCAATCACCAGTTGCCCACAGTTGTGGCCTTCTAAATAGTTTGCACAGAGAAATGTTCAAGCTTAATATTAAATTTGATGCAAATTTGTTGCTCTATTTGCTCAGTTATTTTGAATGTGATGGCCACACAGTACACATGCTCACTCAATGGCATCTACTGCCCCTACTGACTAGTCCAGTGGTCATTATTGTTCAGGCATGCACATTCCAGTGCACTCTCCTTGGCTGCCAGGGTACATTGATGTCATGCAATTCATCCTCACTATATTAATAATAGATGGACTTTTCCCAGACAGACCTCATATATATTGTTCACTAGTTTTTTACTCCAATAAAAGATCCCTAAGCCAGCTTATCCCATGGTGCTTCTGTACTTCTTCAATACAACAATGATCTAAAATGTTTCAAGGAGACTGAGAACCAGAACTTTTCTGGCTTTACCTCATATGGGTTGGCTCATCCTACTTAGAGAAGTTCATCTCAGGCTGGTGTGCTCCATGAATGAATAGACTACACTGCCCATTTATAATTTCTCATTGCAAATTCAAAGTCTGCATGTGGCATGTCTTGTTTTGTAAATCTTCTTTTTTATTGAAGGACTCCAGCTTGTTGGCAAATGTTTCCTTTGAGTTAAGTATTTTTCAGTTAAGGGACATTCATTCAGATTATTAGAGCTGACTTATTCTTATATTCTGTGGTGCAGAAGTGTCTAGCTTCTTGGAAGCCTTACCAGTGAAGTTGGATAGGTTATGTGATCAGCTAACATTTGGCATCAACAGGTATGTTTTCATGTCACCAAGAGTTAATAATTTTCTTGATCATTTATTCTAATCTTCCTGTTTAAGAAAAACCCACCAACTTCTAGATTGATAATTAATTGTTCCTCCAGTGTATAAATACCACTTCTAAAGGAAGAATTTTTTTAAGCAAACAGTGTTACTTACTTAGTCATCAGAGTGCCAAAATGACATGGATTTCATCCAGCTACATTAACCAGATATTCAAACATTTCCTTACCAGGTTTTTCTTGTAAAGAAGTTGTAAGTATGTGCTAAACAACATAGGCTTCTTAAAAATGTTTCATGACTGCATTCAATATTCATGCTCCATATAAGTAACTCCAAAGATCTTAAGATTTATGCAATATGCACATTAAGGATATAAAAAATAAAGTAAGCTGTTGGAGATTGGGAGACAGCCATATTCCCATTTTAAAACTTAATGCAGAATTTAGTGCTAAAGAGCATGACTGACTAGGTAATCTTGGTGACATCAGCCTTTTCTCATATTGGAGAAGTTCAACTCAGGTAGTAGGAAGATGGCCATTTCAATATCTAATGAGTACCAAACCTGAACTTGAAGCCTGTGACTATCCAATATGAAGAACAGAGTATGAAACTATTTTTTTCAGGATAATTCAGGTTGTACAACATTCGGGAAATGCATCAAGTTGGTGTGTGTATATGTGTGTATATATACATTATCTGAACTGGTACAGAGACATAAGTTGGCTTATATTTAAAAAGCTGGATTTATCCCAGCTCGAATGATCATCCTGGTGGTAGAAGTGGTGAGGGAGGCAGAGGCAATTAAAGGTCTATGTCTCATGCAGTGAAGTTTCTAGTGTTCTGTTATCTGTCACATGAAGAACACTTGGGGAAGTGTGAATATTTAGCTTTGAGAAGAGACAACTCAGTGGGTTAGAGAGAGATGACTGCATACTGGATGCACTATTATGGAGGAGGAACACCCTTGTTTGGTTTGAACCCACATGGAAGAAGGATTGCTAATGAATGTGTCAAAGGAATAAAATATTAGAAAAATATAAAGTTAGCTCTTTTTAATGAAGTGAAAAGGGTTGAAAGAAGCTTTTGGAGACAGAGAGCTTAGTGTTTTTTTTTCCTCTTTCCTATGAAAACATTAGTAGACCATCTTCTTGGAAAAGATATTGGTAGAGAGGATTTAAATGCTTACTGCATGGATGGGTAGCTGAAAACCATCTTACTTTCAGAGTTTAAGAAGCTAAGGATTCATTTGCAAGTTGCTCCATTCTCCACTTTTTTTGCTTAGGTGGACAATGCTTAAAAACTATTAAAAGAAAGTTTATACGGTACTTGCCCACAGGGATGGGACTGTCATCAACATTTTCCCCTTAAACTGTTTATGTCCTGAGTGCTAAAACTTAATGTAACCCAAATAATTGGTTAAGAAAAATGGCAGACATCCCAAGTTACCTTGAAATAGGCCACGATCTTCAAGGAAATAGTTGCCAGGTAGAGTGAGTTCATTGCAAAATCCATCAGGTTCCACCAGTCATGGATATATTCAGTAAATCCACCAACCCACATTTCTTTAATCTCCCCCCAAATGAAACCTGAAGAATGGAAGCAAAAGGTATATTTCTTCACAAGGTCAGAATAGTCATCATAGTCATTTTAGGAGGATTTCCCCAGTAACGAAAGATGAAAAAGTAAATCAATTGGGATCAGTGGCATAAAGCCCCTAGATAAAGTAATCATTTACCTATTTTTCTTTTTTTAATCTTGCCTCCCAGTCTTGAACTTATCAAACCGATAGACTTTCCCTTAATATGCACATATGTTATACTTTTCTGGCTACTACTCACTTGAGTGTTATTACTATAGTTACTGGAATGCTGTTATAATTTTGGATGCCAGATTCTACCAACTTCCAATTTTAGAGTGGAAGTAATTTCATCAATAAATTAATTTGGTCAATATTTTCTCATAGTTCTTAGTTTCTAATATGGGCTTAGGGGAAATGTCTCCACAAATTTTTAAGTGAGAAAGCCTACCATGGAACAAAATACTTGATGTCAGAGCTGGAGCCAGGCAATAGAGCCCAAAATAATTTAGAATCATTTTTTCTCCTCTCTCTTCTCATTGTGTGGTGATCTTATGGAATTCTGCTTGATAACATAGATGCCTTGAAATGTGGACAGCAGTAAAGGGTATGGCTGTAGTCTAAGGCAGTGCTTCTTAGACTTTAAAGTGCATATGAGTCACCTGTGGATGATCAAATGCAGATTCTGATTTTGTAGACCCAGGGTGGGACTTGATATTCTGTATGTCTAATAAGCTCTAGGTGATACTGACATTGCTGGATGGGGGTCCACTGTTTGAAAAGCAAGGACTTAGAGGATGGCAATGCATTAGAGGATCCAGTGCAATCTAATTATGCTTAGAGACTCCTGGTGAGGCTACTTTTTATCATGAATTGTGCGAATTTCCCAGGTTCCCCTCCAGATTGTAAAATCAATATCCAAATAGTATGTCTACTCTGAATAAGTACCTGGATTGTGTGGGATAGCCATCAGAAAACAATAGATCTATGTGCCCCCTCTCCCAGTTATGGGAAAGAGGGCATTGAATAGACTGATTAGCATATGCCTTGCCTAACTTACCTGAGGCCCATCCCGATTGACACTTGGCTTTCCTTCTACACCAACTGACAGACATTGTCCTTGTCTTTGATGATGTTAGGTGAGCAGAAACAACACTTGGGTGCATTGCCAATCTCACTGTAAGACAGGCACTACTGAGTGACCAGGCCCTAGGAAAAAAGGAACTACATTTCTGAGAGTCCTAACAAAGGACTACCCCACTGCACAGAGGGAAGCTGCCTTAGTTCAGGGCCAGTAAAACTGTCTATTTCAGTAGTTTCTTTAGACAAGACCAGCAGTCAGTCTGGACATACCCTGGTCTTTTAGACTCACCAAGAACCCAAGGTAATATCATCCATTCCACAACAGTTGGGGGAGGTCCCTGTACATGAAGGTCTGTCCTGACGATGTGCTGAGAAGCCAGAAGAAGCATGAAGAGGAAGGTCAGATATGATGCTGTGTGACAGATAAACTTGATAAAGGGTTTCTTGATGAATAGACCAAGGTTGCTCCTGGGTGAGATCAGATAAGCTATAGATAGCATGGGAAACAGGAACCCAATGGTCATGCAGGTTAGAAGCTTGACTACCCAGTGTTTCCGCCGCCATCCAGGGAAGCCATCATACCACAGAGTGGCAAGCAACTGTTGGCAATTGGGCTGAGCAACAAACTGGGAAAAGAAGAGAAAAAATTAGGCATCTGAAATGACCAGGAGGAAGTCTACATTCATAGTACCTTTCCAAGCTTACAGCCAGCTGCATGGACAATTCCCCAAAGAGGCCTGGTTTCTAGGTTCCCATGAATGGATCTAACCCAAGAGACAGCTCTACATGTCAAGAATAGATCTTCCTTAGGATTATTTGTTTCATGTATTAAACAAAGTCACTCTGTTTGGTTTGTGCCCTGACATGCCTTTCTATTCCCCTTGCCATCATATTACAGAAATGATTCCTAAAAGCTTGGTCTGCATCAAAATCACCCAGGAAACATTAAAAAAATCCATATCCCAGGAAGACCACAGGCTGACTAAATGAGCCTCTTCGTGTGTGGGGGATGTGGGGGGTGGGTAGTGTCTGGGTAGCTGTTTTATAAAATTCTCCTGTGAATTCACATGCTTTTTAGCAGATACTTATGGGGATATTTCATTTCAAATAGATTTACATTTTCATTCCCCTAGCCTATGTAACACATCAACAAATGTGCACTTTGGGCAAAAACACAAACTGGCATGGAATCAGCTCATGCCTGTGGCTATAGTTTAGTATGGAAATGAATTCCCGTTTTGATTTTATGTTTTCTCTCCTTTGGTTCTGAGCACCTCTTGGTTGGCTAGCAATGAGTCAGGTTGTTACTTTGCCATTTATTTAACACCTTCTTCAGTCAAGACATGTAAAGAAAAAAAATAAATTTTGGGGCCAATATTATAACATGTATACAACTCAGATGGGCTTTTACTTAAAATCAGTCTACAAAGTGTCAGTGATTAAATAAATCTGTGCTGGATGAATCTTGGCAGGGCCCTCTGTCTCTAAAGCCTTCTTTCCTTAGTGTATGCAGGAGAGTGAACTCTGGTAGCTAAGTCAAATCTTTTAGTTGCAACTACAAAGTGTTCTTGATATAATCAGATTAACTACCATCTATTGAGCTCTTATAGTGTGCCAGGCACTGTACCACATTTTCACATATATCATCTCACAGTAACCCTAAAAGCAGATATTAGTATTATACCCATTTTACAGATGATTGGACCGAGCCCAAGCTTACATTCTTAGAAAGTTGTGGAGCCAGTATTGAAACACTAGCTTGGCTGACCAAAGACCAAAGTCATAAAAAATCTATGAACGGTATGGTCTGAGGCTTGCAAAAAACTGATATTCCCAGTATCTTACCCATTGACCTTACAACAGTGATTAAAATGCCCATATAATTTATTATTTTGGATTGAGGCATTGTAGTTATATTTATGTTTTTAGGATTTAGTAATATATGAAACTACTATCTATTATTAAGAGTTTAAAGTAAGTATATCATATTAGCTAATTATCTAGCTATAAGGGACCTGCCTACCAGCAAAGCCCAGAAGCTTTGGGGCCCTCCTAGGTCTGGGCTCCTGACTAGAAGCTAGTATGAGGAGAAGTGATGCTAAGAACATGAGGGAAATCCTAAAGATCTTAGCTGCATGGTTTATCTCCAGGCCAGATCTTTACGGGACCCATGTTTTCAACCTGCATAAATATTTTCTTTATAAACCTCCTAGGGCCCTCACTGCAGTTGTTTTTTCCTCTGCAAAGCTTCGTTTCTCCAATGCTCCCAGGTAAGGACTGAAAATTATTTTTTCTTTACTGCTGCATAGAACTTTTGGAAAAGCTATAGCTTTTTTTCCCTTTAACATAAAGCTGTGTTTTAAGTGGAGTGGCTCAATAGATATTTGCCCCTCCAAAGGATAATTCTTAATAGGAATAAAGTCAGGTTCCATTGGAAAGGGCCCACCCCCCCCAGACAACTAGCAAACCACTTTGAATTAATCTCAGCAGAGGTCTGTCTTCATTCATTCAGTGAAGATAATTAATTATCTCTCACCAGTCTATTTTATGCGATTTTTGTTTCTACAGCTGTCTAAATAATCATGTGGCTTGTGCCTGATTCACATGCTGAACCTAAAGCAGAACAGAGTTTGACTTGTTCATTGCCAAGGATATGTAAGACCAATGTGATTCAATTTAGGCATTTCAACAAGCATTTCCACGTAGCTGCTCTTGTGCTCAGCTCTGTGCTCAGTTTTCTCATGGGGAGAGAGGTACAACAAGAGAGACTAACAGTGATTCAGGATTTCTTTGAGAGACCAATGAAACTCATGTAAAGCATGTAACAGGACAATACTATTTGTGCTTAGAGACCTTCAAAAGCAGTACAAATGGTAAGTGTCAGGTTCCCAGATGGTTGGCTCTCATAGACCAGTGAAGGCCACTCTTCTCCAAATCAAGAGATTTTGTTAGAAAGGACATTTGAAAAATGCCACTTTCATTTCCTGTTACCACTATTTTGTAAAATAAAAGGTCAGAATAAATTCTAGTCCTGCAAACTGTATCCACTTACCATTAGGTAAAGCTCATTACTTTGTTATCATGCACCCTAACTTAGGAATTCAGGGCATTCAGAGATGGTAAAAATCAGTAGGCACTAGAGTCGGAAAGAAAAGCTGCAGAAGACTTCCACCAAGATGGAGGCATAGGTGGAGATGCCATGCCTTCTCACACAACCAAGTTTAGAGACAATGAAATATTAGCAACAGAAAACACAGCCAAAACACAGAAAATTGAACTTTTCGGAAGTCTGATAACAACAAATTCTTCAGCCTGACCGGTAAGAGGTTGAAGCCAGCAGCTGGCGGAGCGGGGTTGCACAGGAAAACTTCATCAGGCGGACTCAGGCGCGTAGATCCCAGGCGTGGGGTTGCAACGGGCAGACCCAGTGAGTGACCCAGTGAGCGACAGGCGGACCCAGCAGATAGACTGGCGAAGGAGTGAGCAGTGAGATGGGACCCCACAGGCCCCAGCAGGGGGAAGCAGCAGAGGGGGCCGCTATTTCCCAGCTCCACCTCCGCCCCCACATATAGCCTCACAACCCAGTGACCTGGGCGGCCCCGCCCTGGTGAACACCTAAGGCTCTGCTCCTCATACTTAATGAGTACAGACAGACCAAAAATGGCTCAAGAAGATCTCAAAGCCCCAGAGCCCATAAATATAGGTGACAAAAAAATAGCAAAACTTTCACATGCACAGTTCAAAACACTGGTGATCAGGATGCTCACAGAGCTGATTGATTTTAGTCACAAACTAGAGGAACATATGAAGGCTAAACTAACTGAAATGAAGGGAATTGCACAGGAAACCAATAGTGATGAAAAGGAAACTGGAACTCAAATCACGGGAGTGAACCAGAAGGAAGAAAAAAATGACCAAACAGAAAAGGATGAAGAAACAGGAATTCAAAAAAATGAGTAGAGACTTAGGAACCTCCAGGACATCTTTAAACGCTCCAACTTCTGAATTATAGGGGTACCAAAAGGGGGAAAGGAACAGCCACCAGTGGAAAACTTATTTGAACAAATAATAAAGGAGAATTTCCCTAATCTGGCAAAGGAAATAGACTTCCAGGAAATCCAGGAAGCTCAGAGAGTCCCAAAGAAGGTGGACCCAAGAAGGAACACACCAAGGCACATCATCATTACATTATCCAAGATTAAAATGAAGGAGAGAATCCTAGAAGCAGCAAGAGCTAAGGGGACAGTCACCTACAAAGGAGTTCCCATCACACTGTCAGCAGATTTCTCAAAAGAGACCTTACAGGTAAGAAGGGGCTGGAAAGAGGTATTCCAAGTCATGAAATCCAAAGACCTACAACCAAGATTACTCTATCCAGCCAAACTTTCGTTTAGAATGGAAGGACAGATAAAGTGCTTCTCAGATAAGATCAAATTCAAGGAGTTCATCATCACCAAGCCCTTCCTTATTATATGAAATGTTAAAGGGACTTATCTAAGGAAAAGAAGATACAAAAGATGAACAGTGAAAGGACAGCAAACTCACAGTTATTAACAACCGCACCTAAAACAAAAGCAAACTAAGAGGACAGCTATATCAGGAGTGGAAACATAGAAATGAAGATCACATGGAGGGTTAGCAACAGGGGAGTGGGAGGAGGAGAAGGGGGGAGAAGGTACAGAGAATAAGTAGCATAGACGGTAGGTAGAAAATAGATAGGGGGAGGGCAAGAATAGTATGGCAAATATAGAATCTAAATAACTTGAGACACATGATCATAAACTAAAGGGGGAATGGTGGGGGTGGGGGGATGCAGGGTTGAGGGGAATGAAGGGGGGAATAGAACAACTGTAATGGCATAATCAATAAAATCAAATAAAATTAAAAAAGATAAATAAAAATAAAATTTTAAAAAAAGAAAAGAAAAGCTGCAGAGAATCATTAAATCAGAGAACCTCACTTCCTCTGCAAGCCTTCCCTGATTGCCCCAGCCAGATGAGATCCCTCTGTGAGCCCAGACCTCTTTGCTTCTTCCTTGTGATACCTCTTAAAGTCTGTCTCATGTTACACTTACTTGTAGAACCCATGACTTGGCCTTCTTACAATAATAAGTGTCTGAAGGGGAGGGACAATTTTGTATGTGTATGACTTTTCATACCTCAAAGGGCTTTGCAGGCATTAACTGTATTTGTTAAAACGATACGTTTTTCATCTCTGTCTCCATGTTAAATTTCAGACCTTAATGTTCAGTTGCCCAGGGGACATTTCAAGCACATAATCCAACAGAATTCTTTTCCACCAAAGTTCCCCCAGACATGCACACACAGAGGATTCCCTTTGCACCTTGCATGTTGTGTTCTTTCAAAGCATGTCTCTAGTAGTACTTATAATAGTCATTTAATCTATGATAGTCATAGATTAAATGTATGCAGGATTTCTTATGTTTTGGGTCCTTTTAAAGTGCTTTGCATATATTAACAAACCCAGAAGTTTGTGTGTGTGTGTGTGTGTGTATTTCAACTAGTATTTATAATTTCTCCAATTCTAAAAGTAATACATGATTATTATTTAAAATTTAGAAAATATACAAAAGTTTGAAGATGAAAACTTAAAGCACCCATAACCCCATTACCAAGAGGCCAGGTGACTTTTGTGTTCTCCCTCTCTGCCCTCATCTGTCTCTTGACCTCCGTGAATGCACACATACACATACAATGTGATGATGACAAAGTTTTATAGGCTCTTGTCAATTAGTATTGCTTTGGGAGCATTTCTTATCTCACTAAATACTTTTCACAACATTTCTTCTCTTTACCCACTCTCTGAATATATGGAGCACTCCTACTGTGGCCCACTCCCTTCCCATACCTCTATCACACCCCTCTGGCCTTGCTTTTGACTCTCTGTTCTCATTGGTAATATATTTATACCCACTTTACAGATAAGAAAACAGAGTCAGAAAGGTTAAATTATAATAATGATAACAATTATCAATTGAGTACCTACTGTATGTCAAGCACTGTAGTGAGAACTCAGAGTAGTGAGCTAGGGATAGATTTCCCTGGTAATTGTTTGAGTCCCCACTCTCTGAAGAAGCAATGAAAAATGAAGAAAAGTCCCCTGGCAGGAGCAGAGAATCTGGGGGTGGCAGATACCCTCTTGAGAAGTAAGCCATATTGTGAAGGAGAGAAAAAAAGATAGTAGCAGTGAGCTTCCAGTCCCACATTTAGTCACTTACCTGGGTATTTTCAGATGATTTGAAATTGTTGAGTGTGTACAAAAGTGCAATAGGTGAGACTGGAAATAAGGTCACCTTGATATATTTAACATTCAAAGGTTTGTAAAAAAATAATACAGACCTCCTGACTGGTGTAGCTCAGTGGACTGCGCATGGGCCTGCGAACCAGACAATCGTGGTTCGATTCCCAGTCAGGGCACATGCCGGGGTTGCAGGTCGGTTCCCTGCAGGCCACTTCCCAGCAGGGGACGCATGAAAGGCAACCATACATTGATGTTTCTCCCCCTCTCTCCTTCCCTTCCCCTCTAAAGAGAAATAAATAAAATCTTAAAAAAAAATACAGACCTGTTTTCCTGGGAAGTAATTGGCAATGGGTTATCTTTGTGTGTTCCTTAAAAGAAATCAACTGACTTCAAGCTGGGGAACTTAACAGTTGTAAACATTTCTTCCTTTAGTTCATGTGGAGGAAAAGAATATCTGAAAGGTGATAATGAATCGCTGCCCACCCCCTCCCCAGGGAGAAGATGAGGAGGGTTTTAAAGAAAAATTGAGTTCCAATCTGTGGCAAGATCTGAGATGAGGACCTTTCTTAGTAGTTTGAAGAGATTTACTAATCTTTCCAGAACTTTCTTACACTCCCTCAGTGAATGGTTGCATATTGGAATAGGCTCAACTTTCAGTGCATCACATGTCAAAGGATAGCTGGGTGTGTATAAGGCTGTATTTAAAAAGCCAGCCAGCAGAAATTATCAGTGATATTAGAATGAGTTTTGTTGGTTTGTTTTATAGTTGCTAATTAAGCTGGGCTCTGACAAGGAGAAAATGCTCAAAATGTAAGTTAGTGGCAATGCAAATTTTCTTGAAGAGGAAGAAATGTTCAGAACATCTTTCTTCTCTCACCATTACAATGATCTTACTGAGCCATACTATCACAAAATGATTCAGCTTTTTATCACTGCAGCAGAAATTTGAGACAAAGAATAGATTTTGGCAAGTAGTTTAGGCCCATTTTATGAGTGGAAGTAGTCCCTACATATTACATGTAGTCTCTAACACAATTTGATACTTTTCTACTCACATAATTAATCTATGGAGATTATTTTAAAAAGGAGGTGCCTGTTTACCCAGGTATTACTGAGCACTTTGTATTCAGCTGGCTGCTGTTGTAATTAGCTAACAGATATGATTCCTGAGATGGGATACCAATATCAATGGTGCAAACTCACAAAATAAGTCAAGTGGTAATCATACCTCTATTTTAAAACTAGAGCTAAGCCTCACTAATTTAACTAAATGAAGGAAGGTGAAGCTAGATTCTGAAAACTCTGGTTTAGAGCACATTATTTAAATACAATTTTTCATTTTCCAGTATACATAGCATTCAGAATTAGCTAAATGGGCTTTTCTGACAAATGTTATAATTCTCCTGTGCTGGAGGTGATGGGCTCTGAATGCATCTACTGTGGCTGAATTATGTCCAGTGCAATGGCTTCTTCTAGTGATGAAATAGCAGCAGAGGGTGACAGGATCTCACTTCCTACACCAAAAGGGGCATTCCAGAAGGAAAAATAGGAGACTGTATTGGAAAACTTCTCACCATGGAGAAGCAGAGAGCAATAAATCATTGATCAAGCTGATGATAAATCTAACAGAGCAAAGGGGAAATATAATGAGAGTCAAAGAGGCAACTGAATCAGATGCCATAAGTCTTTGAGAGCTGGGTGCAGTGGCAGTACCAAGTGCACCGCTGGAAGGATGCTACAGGTACACATATCCACAGCCCCTATTCAAAACTTCTTGGGACCAGATGTGTTTTGTAATTGTAAATTTGTTCAATTTTAGAACAGTAATATGTCTGTGCCATATATTATGTAATACCCCCAGTGGAGTTTGAGGCAGCACTCATAATCAGGGTTGCCAAATTTAGCAAATAAAAATGCAAGGCATCCAGTTACACTTGAATTCGGATAAATAGTGAATAATTTTTTAGTATAACTATGTCCCAAATATTGTAAGAAACATACTTATACTAAAAAATTATTCACTGTTTATTTGAAATTTCAGTTTCACAGATATCTTGTAATATATCTGGCAATATACTATAATTAAATACATTAATATTTCAGCAGTGAAACCTATGAATGTTTAGACTCAATGAAATAAATCAAGACCACAAATTTCCTCACATCAGTTTATATCAGTTTTCCACCATATAAGGTTTGATAGAAAATTTATTAATTTTTTTGTTTTGGTCTTCAGAACTTGGTAACTTTTAGAATTTTGGACCTGTAATCAATAAAGAAAAGAAAACAATGGAAAGATCTATGGTGAGATACGTTCATGCCTTCAGTGTATCTAGTTCTTAAGGACCAAGTTTCCAACCCCCCTCTTTAGATTACAGGATGTGTTCAAGTAGTGCAGATCCTGAGGGATTGTGGTGAATGGGAGATAAAATCACATATGCCCAAATAATTTTCACAGTTTCAAAAAGTTTTGGCTGGAGGTTTCATGAACTGCTGTGAGCTGCCCCCTTCCTTTACCATCTTCAGCATGAAATCAGAAAAAAGGAGGTGGAGGAAGCTTAACTCCTCTCTGTAATAAATAACACATTTTGAAAATATACTTATTGAACTCTGACTCTGATTTGGCTTCTGATTTGTAGCGACACTTGGGGCAAGCAAATGTTTGTGTTTGGGTCTTTATCTGTTCTAGGGTGATTCCACTACCCACCATGCCTTCCTCATAAGGATGACATGGTGATCAAATGGATCATGGATGGCAAAGTGCTTTGAAACATCCTCAAAATGGAAGATGGCATTTCCCATACATATTTGTTAGCTTAACAGTGCAACATAGGCTGAAAATACAAAGATATGTTTAATATGGTAGAGCAGTAGCATGGTCTTTGCAGTCAGACAGAAAGACCTGGTGTTAAAATTTCAGCTCCACCACTAGAGCTGGGTGGTGGGCTGGGTGACCTTGACAAATTACTTAACCTCTCTGTCTCTCAATTTCCCTATCTGAAAAATGAAGATTATACTAGTAATCCATGCTATAGGTCATTATGAAGATTAAGAGAGTTAATTTAGCCCCTGGCAACAAGTCATTTTTATTATAGATTATTGTAAATATTAGATGAAGAAGCAATCAATTAGCTATTTTCTTTTTTTATTTTTTAAAATTTTTTATTGATTATGCTGTTACAGTTGTTCTATTCCCCCCTTCATTCCCCTCCACCCTACCCCCTTTCCCCACCATTACCCCCCCTTTAGTTTATGACCATGTGTCTCAAGTCCTTTAGATTCTATATTTCCCATGCTATTCTTGCCCCCCCCATCTATTTTCTATCTACTGTCTATGCTACTTATTTTCTGTACCTTCTCCCCCTTCTCCTCCTCCCACTCCCCTGTTGCTAACCCTCCTTGAGATCTTCATTTCTATGTTTCCACTCCTGATCTAGCTGTCCTTTTAGTTTGCTTTCATTTTAGGTGTGGTTGTTAATAACTGTGAGTTTGTTGTCCTTTCACTGTTCATGTTTCTTTAACTTCTTTTTCTTAGATAAGTCCCTTTAACATTTCATATAATAAGGGCTTGGTGATGATGAACTCCTTGAATTTGATCTTATCTGAGAAGCACCTTATCTGTCCTTCCATTCTAAATGAAAGTTTTGCTGGATAGAGCAATCTTGGTTGTAGGTCTTTGGATTTCATGACTTGGAATACCTCTTTCCAGCCCCTTCTTGCCTGTAAGGTCTCCTTTGAGAAATCTGCTGACAGTCTGATGGGGACTCCTTTCTAGGTGACTGTCCCCTTAGCTCTTGCTGCTTCTAGGATTCTCTCCTTCATTTTAATCTTGGCTAATGTAATTACGATGTGCCTTGGTGTGTTCCTTCTTGGGTCCAACTTCTTTGGTACTCTCTTCCTGGATTTCCTGGAAGTCTATTTCCTTTGCCAGATTGGGGAAATTCCCCTTTATTATTTGTTCAAATAAGTTTTCCACCTGTGGCTGTGCCTTTCCCCCTTCTGGTACCCCTATAATTCGGATGTTGGAGCGTTTAAAAATGTCCTGGAGGTTCCTAAGACTCTCCTCATTTCTTTGAATTCTTGCTTCTTGACTCTTTTCTGTTTGGCCGTTATTTGCTTTCTTCTGGTCCACTCCATTGATTTGAGTCCCAGTTTCCTTTTCATTGCTATTGGTGTCCTGTGCAATTCCATTCATTTCAATTAGTTTCGCCTTCATATATTTGTCTAATTTGTCGGTATAATCAACCAGTTCTGTGAGGATCCTGATCACCAATGTTTTAAACTGTGCGTCTGTGAGTTTTGCTATTTCTTCATTGCTTAGATCTATTGGCTCTGGGGCTCTGAGATCCTCCTGCGCCATTCTTGGTCTGTTCGGGCCCTTTAAGTATGAGAAGCGGCGCCTTGGATTCCCAGGTCGCTGGGTTGTGACGCTGTATGTGGGGGCATGGCCAGAGCGGGAAAATGGCGACCCCCTCAGCCGCTTCTCACAGCTGGGTGCGGATTAGCGTCTTAGGTGGTTCACCTGGGCCGGGCTATGACGCTGTATGTGGAGGTGGGGTCAGAGCAGGGAAATGGCAGCACCCTCCACTGCCGCTTGCGTGGGGACCTGCCGGCCTGGTCCAACCGCCCACTCCCTCGCCTGTCCACCCGCGCACAAATGCGCGACCTCAGTCAACACGCAGCCCCGGGCCGGCTGTCTCCCCCGCGGTCGCTCGCCTGGTTGCTCGCTGCGTCGCTCACTAGGTCTGACCCTGTGCCTGGATTCTGTGGGCCTGAGTCTGTCTGGCCGAGTCCTCCTGTGCAACCCTGCTCCGCCAGCCGCTGGTTTCGCCCGTTACCGGTCAGGTTGAAGAATTTGTTGTTAACGGACTTCCGAAAAGTTCAATTTTCCGTGTTCTGACTGTGTTTTCTGTTGCTAATATTTAGTTTTCTCTAATCTTGGTTGTGTGAGAAGGCACAGCACATCCACCTATGCCTCCATCTTGGCGGAAGTCTTGTTTTTAATTTGTTGAGTAGATTTTACTTATAGGTAAAATCATATGCTATTTGTCTTTCACTGCCTGGTTGATTTCACTTAGTATAATGCTCTCCGGTTTTATATATGCTGTCACAAAGGGTAGGAGCTCCTTCTTTCTTTCAGCTGCATAGTATTCCATCATGTAAATATACCATAGTTTTTTGAACCACTCATTTACTGATGGGTACTTAGGTTGCTTCCAGCACTTGCTATTATAAATTGTGCTGCTATGAACTGTGGGATGCATAGGTTCTTTTAAATTGGTGTTTCAGGGTTCTTAGGGTATGATCCCAGCAGTGGAATTGTGGGGACAAAAGGAATTTTCATTTTTAGCTTTCTGAGGAAATTCCATACTGTTTTCCACAGTGGCTTCACCAGTCTGCATTCCCACCAACAGTGCACTAGGGTTCCTTTTTCTCCATGTCCTCTCCAACACTTGTTTGTTGATTTGTTTATGATGGCCATTCTGACTAATGTCAACTGGTTCTCATTGTGGTTTTATTTTTAAATTTTTTTTATTTTAATGGTTGTTCAAGCACAGTTTTGTGTCTTTTACTCCCATCCCAGCCCACCTACCAAACCCTCCCCCCTCCCTCCCATTTCCACCCCTCCAAGTTTTTGTCCACGTGTCTTTTATACTTGTTCCTGTAAACCCTTTCTCTTTTCCCCTGAAATTTCCTCCCCTCTCTCCTCTGGACACTGTCAACCTGTTCTCTATTTCAGTGGCTTTGGTTATATTTAGCTTGTTTGATTGTTCTGTTGTTTAGGTTCCTGTTAAAGGTGAGATTATGTGGTATTTGTCTTTTACCACCTGGCTTATTTCACCTAGCATAATGCTTTCCAGTTCCATCTATGCTGTTGCAAAGGGTAGGGGCTCCTTCTTTCTTTCTGCTGCATAAAATTCCATTGTGTAAATGTACCAAAGTTTTTTGATCCATTCATTTACTGATGGACATTTAGGTTGCTTCCAGCACTTGGCGATTGTAAATTGTGCTGCTATGAACACTGGGATGCATAGTTCTTTTGGATTGGTGTTTCAGGGTTCTTATTCATTGTGGCTTTAATTTGCATTTTTGCTGGCTAGTGATCCTGAGCATTCTTTCATATGTCTCTGGGCCCTTTGTATGTCCTCCTTGGAGAAGTTTCTGTTAAGGTCCTTTGCCAA
This sequence comes from Artibeus jamaicensis, assembly GCF_021234435.1. Classification (NCBI taxonomy): domain Eukaryota; kingdom Metazoa; phylum Chordata; class Mammalia; order Chiroptera; family Phyllostomidae; genus Artibeus; species Artibeus jamaicensis. The sequence goes on from NW_026522045.1 coordinate 13,498,013, forward strand.
TTTTTAAATTGTATTGTTTGTCTCATCCGTGGTGGCCAGGGCGGTGGGCCCTGGGGGTGGAGACCCCCACAAAGTCCCATTTGTTTACTCTTTCCATTATGTCCCTTTCTCTAGCAGATATATTGGTGAAAAATATTACCGTGTGGAATATGTGAGATTTTCCTGCCTATGTTCTCCTCTAGGACATTTACAGCATCACAACTTATATTTAAGTTTTTTATCCACCTTGATTTTATTTTTGTATATGGTGTAAGTTGCTGATCAAGTCTCACTTTTTTGCATGTAGCTGTCCAGCTCTCCCAACACCATTTGTTGAAGAGGCTATTTTTACTCTATTTTATGATTCTGCCCTCTTTCGCAAATGTTAATTGACCATGGAGACTTTGGTTTATTTCTGGGCTCCCCATTCTGTTGCATAGACCTATGTATCTGTTCTTATGCTAGTACCATAATGTTTTGATGACCATGGGCTTGTAATATGGTTTGATGTCAGGTATCATGATCCCTCCTACTTTGTTCTTCTATCTCAAAATTGCTGTGGGTATTTGTGGTCATTTATGGTTCCATATAAATTTTTGAAATGTTTGTTCAGTATCTGTGAAATATGTTACTGATATTTTAAACTGATAAGAACAGACACTACACTTGATCTTAGCCAAAAGACTGAGAAGCAATTGTTATTGGCATTTTACTAGGTATTGCATTGAATATATAAATTCCTTTGGGTAGTATGTACATTTCGATGATGTTAATTCTTTCAATCCATGAACATGGTACATACTTCCATTTGTTTGTATCTTCCTTAATTTTTTTCTTCAGTGTTGTGTAGTTTTCTGAGTATAGGGCTTTTACCTCCTTGGTTAGGTTTAGTCCTAGGTACTTAATTTTTCTTGTTATTATATCAAATGGGATATTTTTCCAAATTTATGTTTCTGATATTTCATTGTGGCTGTACAAAAATGCCTTCAGTTTCTGAATGCTGACTTTGTGTCCCGCTGTTTTGCCAAATTAATTTATTAGGTTGAGTAGTTTTTAGGTGGAGTCTATAGGATTATCTATGTACACTATCATGTCATCTGCAAACAATGACAGTTTACATTCCTCCTTTATAATATGAATGTATGTTATTTCTTCTTCTTGTATGATTACTGTGGCTAGGACTTCCAGTACTATCTTGAATAGAAGAGGTGAAAGTGGACATTCTTGTATTTCCTCATCTTAGTGGGAAAGCTTTTATTTTGCCCATTGAGTTTGATGTTGGCTATAGTTTTCTTGTATATGGCTTTATTATATTGAGGAATGCTCCCTCTATTCCCACTTTGCTGAGTGTTTTTATTATAAATGGGTGCTGTACCTTATCAAATGCTCTTTCCTTATCTATTGATATGATCATGTCATTTTTGTGTTTCCTTTTGTTTATGTGTTGTATTACATTTATTGATTTGCAAATATTGTACCACCCTTGGATCCCTGGGATGGATTTGTCTTGCTCATGGTGTGTGGTCTTCTTAATGTATTGCTGGATGCAGCTTCTAATATTTTGTTGAGGATTTTAGTGTCTATGTTTATCAGCAATATTGGCCTGCAGTTTTCTTTCTTTTTGTGTCTTTGTGTGGCTGAGAGTTTAGGGTGATGGTAGCTTTATAAAAAATTTGGAAGTCTTCTGTCTTGGATTTTTTGGAATAATCTGTGAAGGAAATATAGGGGTTCTATATATATATAGACCCTCTCATCCCCCCAAAAGCAAAATACACATTTTTTAACATTTTCAAAAATAGACCACATGATAGGACACAAACAAGGCTCAATAAATTCAAGAAAACTGAAATCATATCAAGCATTTCTCAGACCACAAGGGCATGAAACTAGAAACCAACCTCAAGGAAAAAACTCAAAAACACTAAAATTAACATAGACTGAATAGCATGCTGTTAAATAATGAATGAATGAATAATGAGATCAAGGAAGAAATCAAAAAATTTCTGGAAACAAATGAAAATGCACTCACAACAATCCAAAACTTATGGGACACACAGCAAAGGCTATCTTGAGGGAGAAGTTCATAGCAATACAGGCCTATCTAAAAAAGATAGAATACCACATGATTTCACCTTTAAGTGGAACCTAATCAACAAAACAAACAAGCAAATAAATACAACCAGAGACATTGAGATTAAGAACAGACAGTAACTAGAGGGGAGATGGGAGGAGATAATGGAAGAAAAGGGTGGAGAATTTTCAGGAACAACTATAAAGGGCACATGGGAAAAACCAAGGTGGATGGAATCAGAGGTAGGAGGTAGGGATGGTTGGGGAGAGGGGGAAAAGGCAGACAACTGTATTTGAACAGCAATAAAATAAAAAAGAAAGAAACATATCAAATAAATAACCTAATCCTACATCTACAACAACAAACAAACAAAGCCTAGAGTAAGTAGAAGGAAGGAAATAACTAAGATCAAAGCAAAATTAAATAACATAGAAACTAAAAGAACATTTCTAAGGATCAATAAATTCAGGAGCTGTTTCTCTGAAAAGAAAAACAAAATTGACAGCCTTTAAGAATCAAGGAAAAAAGAGAGAGGCCTCACCCAAATAAACAAAATCAGAACTGAAAGAGGACGGATTACAACTGATACCACAGAAATACAAAGGATTGTAAGAAATTACTATGAAGAACTACATACTGAGAAATTTGAAAACCAGGGTAAAATGGACAAATTTCTAGAAAAATATAATCTTCCAAAACTGAACAAAGAAGAAGCAGAAAGCCTGAGCAGACCAATAAGAGCTGACAGAATCAAAGCAGTAATCAAAACACTGCTGGCACATAAAAGCCCTGGACCAATTGTTTCATAGGAAGAACTAACATTTTAGGAAGAGCTAACCCCTATCCTTCACAGATTATTCCAAAAAATCCAAGACAGAAGACTTCCAAATTTTTTATAAAGCCACCATCACCCTAAACTCTCAGCCACACAAAGACACAAGAAAGAAAGAAAACTGCAGGCCAATATTGCTGATGAACATAGACACTAAAATCCTCAACAAAATATTAGAAGCTGCATCCAGCAATACATTAAGAAGACCACACACCATGAGCAAGACAAATCCATCCCAGGGATCCAAGGGTGGTACAATATTTGCAAATCAATAAATGTAATACAACACATAAACAAAAGGAAACACAAAAATGACATGATCATATCAATAGATAAGGAAAGAGCATTTGATAAGGTACAGCACCCATTTATAATAAAAACACTCAGCAAAGTGGGAATAGAGGGCGCATACCTGAATATAATAAAGGCCATATACAAGAAAACTACAGCCAACATCAACTAATATATATATATCAGTTAAGTCCATTTGATCTAGGGCATTGTTCAATGCCACAATATCCTTTTTGATATTTTCTTTGGAAGATCTAGTCATTGTTGACAGTGGGGTGTTAAAGACCCCTAGTATATGTATGCTGCTGTCTGTGTTTTTCTTGAAGTCCTTCAAGATTTTCCTTATAAATATGAGTGCTCTTATGTTGGGTGCATATATGTTTAGAATGTGTATGTCTTCTTGATGGATTCTTCCCTTGAGTATTATGAAGTATCCTTCTGGGTCTCTTTATGGCCTTTGTTTTGAAGTCCATATTGACAGCTATGAGTGTTGCTATCCCGTTTTTTTTCCTGTCTATTTGCCTGGAACATTTTTTCTAACCCTTTACCTTCAGTCTGTGTAGGTCTTTTGTCCTGAGGTGGGTCTCTTTTAGGCAGCATATGTGTGGGTAATGCTTTTTTATCCATTCAGCTATTCTATGTCTTTTGATTAGAGCATTTAATCTATTTACATTTAAGGTTATTGTTGATAGGTACTTATTCATTGCCATTTCTCTCCCTTCGTACTTGAGTTCCTCTCTCTGTCATTCTTTTTCTGCCTTTTCTTAAAGCATTCCCTTTAGTATTTCTTTCAATGCTCGTTTGGAGATAGAGTATTTTTTCAGCCTTCTTTTATCTGGGAAACTCCTCATTTCACTTTCCATTTTAATTGAGAATTTTGTTGGATAGAGTAGTCTTGGTTGCAGGCCTTTGCTTTTCATTACTTGGAATATTTCTTGCCATCCCCTACTGGCTTGTAGTGTTTCCAATGAGAAGCCAGTTGCTAGCCTTATTGCAGCTCCCTTGCTCTCTTGTATGTTACTTCCTGTTTCTCCCTTGCTGTCTTTAGGATTCTCTCTTTGTCTTGAAATTTTGCCATTTTAATTATGATGTCTCTTGAATTCAGCCTCTTTGGGTTCTTCTTTTTGGGATCCTCTCTGCTTCTGGTATTTATGTAACTATTTCTCGCTTCAAAGTAGGGAAGTTTTCCATCATTACTTTTTCAATCAGGTTCTCTATTCCTTTCTCTTCTTCTTCTGGTATCCCTATTATACTGATATTATTATGTTTCATGTTATGCTGCAGTTCTCTTAAGCTGTCTTTGTTCTTTTTGAGTCTTTTTTTATTTTCTTGATCTTTCTTGGAGTTTTTTTTCTACCTTGTCAACCAGCTCACTGATTCAATCTTCTGCTTCATCTAGCTTGATTTTGATTCCTTCTACTATGTACTTCATTCAGAAAATTATTCTTCATTTCCTCTTGGCTATTATTGATAATTTATTCTTTTAATTTTCATGTTGATATAGTTTGCAGTAAGTTCCTCATGATTTTCCCTGTAGTTTTTGGTACTTGTCAATGAGCTCATTGAGCTTCCTTATAACCATTGCTTTGAACTCCATATCTGATAGCTGACTTGCCTCTATTACATTTAGCATTCTTTCTGAAGCCTCCTCCTTTCCTTTCATTTGGGGATTGTTTCTTTGTCTTCCCATTGTTTGCGAGACTCTTCTTGTTACTCTGTGCTTCTTAAATTGATCTCTTCTGACTACATGAGTTTGTGGTATAAACTTCTATGGCATGACACCTCTGAGATTCAGTGGTGCAGACTCTTTGATCTCCTGAACTTGATACTGTTGGGATGCACTTTATTTTGGCTTTCTGGATATAATTGTGTTTTGATTGTTGTTGGGTCATTCTTTGGAGGGTCCCTCTCTCCAGATGTTTGACTGAGGGTCACTCCACCCTCTATTGTCTTGTATGCTCTTGTGCAAGTGCTACCAGAACACAGCCACAAAGCCCATGGAACAAACCCACGTCTGCAAAAATACCTCCCTCCACCCTGCAATCCCAGTATCAACAACAAAGGAACCAGTATTAATAAGGGTGTAAAGGGGTTAAAACTATTGTAATAAAGGTGAAAAATAAAGTATAGTATAAATTCTAGTGACTTAATATGTACAAGCTTGCTGGACAAGAAATGAATGTTAAAAAGCTATGCAGGAAAGAAAATATTGCTAATTATGAAGAAGACCACAGTGGATTTTGTCATGGTAGCCTCTAATATTTACTACTGTTTTTTCTTTCTAGATCCACCTCTGGTGGTATCATATATTGAACTCATCTGACCTTAGGCAGCCTGCAGGGAGACTTCCAGGGAAGTACTGTTTGTTACTATCTCCTTCAGTTGTTATTCTAGTGACTCTGCACTCAGCAGTCAGGTTTAAGCACCATACGGTGGGGTAGAATCTCTCATGGGGTCAAGGCTATTTTTCCCCCTCAGGCTCCTACTGCTTGGAGGGCGGTGGTCTGCCTGAGCAGGATGGCTGCTACTATAGGGAGGATGACTCAGTTGCAGGATCCCAGCATGTAATTTCTCAGCTTTCTCCCAAAGCTTCCATCCCTAGTCTTATTTCAGGTGTCTCTAGCCCGCTCTGCCCCTACCTTTGCCAGAGCCCTTGGTAAGTGGTAGCAAGCAAATAATTGTGCATTGGTCCTTAAAACAGTTCTTTGGGTCTCCTGCCATCAGTCTCTGGCAGATAGCAATCCTGCCACTTTTCACTGCTGGTTGTTACCTGTGTACTTTCTGGGGCTCTGGTGCTTTAGGCTGGGGATCCCAGCTTATGGTTTAGACCCTATTCTTCTCAGGCACATACAACTAGCCGCTTAATTATCCCTCCGGTGCTGCCACTTGTGGGCACCCAAGTAGCCCTCACAAGTCTCCACCACACTCCTGACTAGTCAGTTAGTGGTGAAGCTGAGTCTTCTGGCTGTCTGAGGTTATAAGGCTTCTCTCTCTGCTGTTGTTCAGTTGTTTGTTCTGGGTGATTTCTTTACAATTTAGTTGTAATCCCAGATTGGTCCTGGGAGGAGGTTAGTGTGGCTTCCATTCACTGTTCCACAATCTTGCCTCCTCAATAAAGTTTTATTGAAATGCAGACACTCTCTTTTGTTTACATATTTTCTATAGCTGTTTTTGTGCTGCAGTGACAGAGTTGAGTAATTACAACAGAAAGCATATGGGCCACAATGCCTAAAATATTTATCTGTTCTTTACAGATAAAGTTTGATTATCCCTCTATCCCCAAGTTCTAAGTAGCATATCATAGTTTCTGGTATGTAGACTTTGTTGTTACAGCTGAGGTCAAACTTTGGCTTTGGTATTTATTAACAGTGTGCCCTTGGACAAGTCATTTTACTTCCATTGTGCCTCAGTTTCCCCATCTGTAAAATGTGAACAATACTATTATCTATTTCTTAGCTTTCTTGTGAGCATTAAATAAGACATTATGCATGAAAAGTTCTTAGCACAGTGTTTGGACGCCTGGTATGTAGTAAACTCTTAATATTGGTAGGTAAATTATTTGCAATGGTAATGACAACATATAGAATATAGTTCTGTGTCTGGCATATAGTAAATTTTCACTTAAATACCAAATATTTATATTTATCTTATTTTTGCTAACTTCTCTAGGACCTTCTAGTGCTAAAGAAAAGACAAGTTTAGTGCTGAAGGAAGAAGTGCAGGGATCAGCAGGACAAGGCAGTGAACATAATAGTTCTAGCAAAGAAAGTGGTTAACAGCAGATAATTTACCATGGAACAAGCTACTTAATACTTTAAGCCTAAACCATATTATCAGACCAAAGTGAGATGTGTGAGTGAGAGTGAGCACACCCAATTCTGTGAGGTTTTTTTTGTAGCTTCAAATTCCTTTTCCCTATAGAAGGAAAATAAACTGTGATTCCATTCTTTGAAAGTGTTATACTTTTTTAAAGGATTCTTGTGTGTGTAAGCTCCCCATTCTCCACATTTCTGTAGCAACTATAGAAGAATTACTATGTGGTATACTTTGTTCTCAGTTGTGCTTGCTTCATATCCCTGATTAAAGTCCAAACAACTGCAGAGCAGAAACCATGGCTTTTATTTCCCAGGTTGAGTGAGAAGGAGGATGTTGCTGCTATTAAACAATAAGTGTGTGTGTGTGTGTGTGTGTGTGTGTGTGTGTGTGTGTGTGTGTTCCTGATTGGGGAGGTCCCAGATAGAGAATGGAGAACAAATTTCGGGAGCAAAGTTTTGGGAGATAAATTAAATATTTCAGTGTCCTCTTAAGTGACAAAAAAATCAACATGGCAAAAAAGGCAGGACCCCCACAGTGGGAACCTTTCTTCTGGGTGGCTACCTCTCTTAATCCTCAGGTGGAAGAGGAAGTTAATTACAATGGAAATTCCTACTTTTGGGGAGGTAAACCACCGTATTACAGCACTAGTATTTCTTACAGCACTAGTATTTCTAATAGCCACCTTTTCCTAAAGTCTCTGTGAAGGTTAGCCCTTCACTCCCAAGGTGAGTTTCTTCATTAACAATTCACAATTTGCAAGTGTCTGAGAACAGACAGAAGATAAATATGTTTTGCTGGGGGAAGAAGGGAAGAGCTTGCTTGCTCTCCCTTAGGAAGAGCACTTGCCTTCATTATCTGGCAGTTTTCATTTCTCATAATCTATATTTTGAGTCCCTTTCCCCATTATTCAAATGGAATACATATTTGCTGTCATTGATATGGACATTATTCAAGCAAAACATTTTTTTTTCTTGCCAGTTTATAATCGAAAGCCTATGCCTCTTGCACCAGGGGTGATTTGGGAGTAGAACCACAGATAAGAACTAACAAAGGAAGTACGTGAATTCTCTCTCAAGTTATCTTAGTTTCTGCATAATGTAACTTCCAATTGATTCTGTTTCAGAGGAATGTCAAAGTCATAACTGGTTTGTTCTACCCAGAGTGCCCTAGCAATACTTTCTTGCCTTGACTGTGACTGTCCTATACCTCTCTGAAGAAATGAGAAGATATAATAAGTGACAGACTAAGATTTTCTGGCTTTTCACAGGTACAGTGATGTTTTTGTTTTGTTTTGCTTTTCCATTTCACTTACAGCTCACATTATTGCTCATGCTTTTTAGTCAGCCATAGCAATATTTCTTAGTTATCACATTATATAGTTACTATGCTTGAATACTTGGGAGCCTTGGTTTAACACTGTTCTTAGGGTTCAGTCTGAAAGACTTCCATATTGATGAGATGACTACCTATATATGATCAGATGTGTTTTTCAGAATGATCAATCTTGATCATGGAAGATTAATCAGCAAAGGGAATGAAAATGTGGTTATGGTGGACCAGAGGCAGGAGGACTGATTAGGAGTGTATTATAAGTTTCCAGGTGAGAAGTAATAAGGGCCTGAAATAGAGCAGTGGGAGTTGAAAGGACATGAGGACAATGGAACTATTTTTGAGAGAGAATTGACAATATTTGGCAATCAGTTGTGTGAAGGCGTATAATGTAAAGAGGAATTGAGGCTCTCTTTACTATTAAATGGTATAGGGGAATCAGGAGATAAGAAGGAAGACTAGGTTCATTTTAGGTAGAATGACTTACTGTTTCAGTTTGTTTGCCATTAAGGGGATTCCAAAAACATTGAATTTTCAGTGTTAAAACTGGGAAATTCCAAGGCAAACTATTGGTTGGCGATCCTAATTTTAGGATATGTTGGATTTGAGGTGTCTGCAAACAGTCTCCATCAGGTGGTTGGGCAGGTATGAGTGGTGTATAGAAAAAGTATTAGAGGCAGAGGTACAGTTTTGGGGGTTGCCTATATAGAGATAGTGGGTAAAACCACATGAATGGGTGTGATAACTATGAGAGAATACATAGCAGGAAATTGTAACTACTTCAAATCTTTTGTAGAATTATGTATATTAGTGGAAGTAAACAAATGAATAAAATAATTAATAAAAAGAAAAAGGTAAGTGAGAAAAAGGCCTCAGACTAGAGCCTGAGGCACATTTGTACAGGATAGCTGTGGAAAGAAAACTGATGCTGAGCCCTAAGAAATCTAAAAAGAATAGATGATGATGTCATAAAAGTCAAGGAGAAAGAGAATTTTTAAAAAGTGGGGTTGAAGATTAATATTGAGGAGAGGTGATTGGCCCTGGTGATTAATGTCACTGTTTACCTACATAAGAATATTTTCTTTATTAAAGTATATTTTATTAATTTTTCTATTACAGTTTTCCAATTTCCCCCCTTTGATCCCCTCCACCTGGCACCCCCTGCCCTCCAGCATACCCTGCTCCTTAGTTCATGTCCATGGGTCATGCATATAAGTTCTTTGGCTTCTCCATTTCCTTAACTATGCTAAATCACCCTCTGTCTATTTTGTGTTTATCAATTATGCTTCTTATTCCTTGTACTTTTTCACTATTTTCCCCCTCCCCACTGATGACCCTCCATATGATCTCCATTTCTGTGATTCTGTTCTAGTTGTTTGCTTAGTTTGTTTTTGTTTTTTTTAAGATTCAGTTGCTGATAGTTGTGAGTTTCTTGTCATTTTCTGTGGAATCCTAAAATCATATTATAAAATGCTGATTAAATAAGGAACAAGAAGAAGGAAGAATGGAGGTATGAACATCTTTTTCCCGATAATGAGGAGATGAGAAAGTGTAGTTTTCCCCTTTAGATACCAGCTCAATATCCAACTCTTCTTAAATTTTTCTGAATGATTGGCATGGCTGCTATTCCACTTCTCAAAGTTTCTGTAGCACCCAGAGGCTATTATGTCAAAAAAACCCTATGTGTAACACTTTATTTTCTGGTAGCTTCTGTGTGCTTGGTTGGTATCCATCCCTATTAGACTGTAAGCTTCTTTATGGAAGAGACCATAGCTTATATTTTTCACTGTGCCCACAAAATAGATCTTCAATTATATTTTATAGTTGTTAAGATGGGAAGGATCAAAAAATTCTCTAGGTCAGATTTTTACAACCTTGAAAGTTTGACCTTTTGGGCTGAAAAAAGTCTTTGTTCTGGGAGACTGTCCTGTGCATTATAGGATGTTTAGTAGTATTCCTGGCCTCTACCTACTAGTTGTCAGTGGCACCTCCCTCTTCACCTTCTACAATGATGACAGCTAAAGTGGTTTACAGACATCAGCAAATGTCTCCTGCAGGGGAATGATCAACTGAGTCGAAACCTACTGCTCTAAGTGAGCTGGACCGGCTTGTTTATCCATTGTTCTTCAGCACATCTCCTGTTGTAAAACATTGGTGTTCAGTTCATGGGATCCAGAAGGAAATGTATAACCTCTCTTGGTTACTTAAGTTCTGAGACCCTTGAACTCATTCCTTTCTCTGCCTTTCCCTGGAGTGATTAAAAGTCTCATTACTTTAGCTTAAACACGAAGTACTAAAATGATGCCAACACGTTTCCCTTATGATCCTGAATATTAAAGCAAAGCCAGGGATATATCCAATTACAGCAGTGATTTGTAATGTTTCTGAAACTGTAAAGAAACAGTTGTTACATTGTTCACAAACTGCAACTAGTAGTTCATAATGCATTTCACAGGAACAAGTATAAAGGACATATGGACAAAACTAACAGGGGTGGAAATGGGAGGGAGGTGGGGAGCACTGGGGGGGTGGGCTGGGATGGGAGTAAAAGACAGAAAACTGTACTTGAACAATAACTAAATAAAAATAAATAAAAATGAATTTCCTTTTCAAGTTATCTTTCAAATATTATAATGTAACTATAGGTCTGTAGTCTCTTCAGAGATTGGCCAGAGGTTGGGAAAGTTAAATGTACAGAAGGTTTTGGTGCCCAGGCAGAGTAGAAAACCCAGGAGTCCTTGGTTCTTATTTTTCAGGTTAAACCTAGAGTGTGTTTCTGTCACTTTTGTGTGTCATCGTAATGGGATCTGTGGTTCCAGGAAGGTATTTCTTTATTATGGTCACAAGAAATGAATAGATGTAGATTGAGTTGGACAGGGGTGAAGATAAGGAAAAACTCTGAAAACTTGTCTTGTTCTATCAATATTTTGCAGGCTTCTGAGGTTCCATGGTATTGTCCTGTGAATCACCCCACTCCCCTATGGGGAAGTCCAATAAATTAGTCAGTATATTTTTGATGAGTGCCTTATAAATACTCTTAAAACACCAAAAATTGATGTGAATAAAAGCAGCGAGGTTGTACAAGGCATAGTCTATGCTTCCTGGTTCTTAATAAAGCATGTCGAGTTATTGAACTAATGTATTATGATACATTAATCCATGTATTCTTAGATTTTGGCCCTACAATAAATCTGTGGGTTAGGTATTATTTGTTTTCATTCTCTTTTTACAGAAAAGTAAATGTGAGGCTCAGCAAGATTAAATAATGTGCCAAGATTATGTGCATCTTATATAGCTACAAGATGACAGAGTTGTGATTCAGACTCTGATCTATACAAAGTCTATGCTTCTACCTACCATGCTAATATGATACATTTGTCTAGTCTACTTTTCTTTATTTTTTTCAAATGGATAAATTATTCCATTTTATTGAAGAACTGAGGATCAGAAAATAAAAATGACTTTCCCAGTATGATATTGTGACAGTGGTAGTGATGGTACAGGGAGAAGCAAAAGAAACACTAGAAAACATTTTCTTTCTTATACTGTGTGCACATTTTCTACCTACCCCATTCTTTCTAGTTCAAAAGAATGGGGTAGGTCTTCCCTGGCTGCTGTTGCTTAGTGGATTGAACTTCGGTTGCCAAACCGAAAGGTTGCTGGTCCAGTTCCCAGTCAGGGTGCATGCCTGTGTTATGGGCCAGGTCCCCATTCAGGGGCATGAGAGAGGCAACTGGGCAATGTCTCTCCCTCTCTTTCTCCATCCCTTCCCATCTCTCTAAAAAAAGATAACACACCTATCATTCTTGGAAAGAATTAGACAACTAGATAAGGCAGTCTGTCATCAACTGTGTGATATACTGAATTTCTGAACTGTGTCAAATGATGGAACCATTTTTGTTCCCAGTTGATGCTGGAGGTCATTAGCTATATTTAGCTTACCAGCAGGCTTTGAGTGAAGAGTACATTGTGTCCCTGTAGGATCTTCCAGGGGAATTGAGGAAACTAGGAATATACTACATACTTGGACCAAGGAACTGAGCTAGAGAATTGAGGTGCCATAAACACAGGGGTTTGCCAGAACATTACTAAGTTGCTTCTGAGTCACATTGAGGAGGGGGATGGAGGAGAGATTGCAAGATAAATTGGCATCTTCCAAGATTTAACTGAGTGATGGTTGGAAATGCTAAATAACCTTGGAAATTCCTTGAACTTAAAGCAGTTTGGTTTCCTATTGTCAGCTGGAATTTCTTGATATACTCCTGTGCAATAAACTCCTTCCCATGATTAGATCAAGGTGAATAAATCAGAGGGGCGGAGCTAATCTCTTGTTTCCAAGAGACTAAATTTTATTTTTTGCTTGATATAGAAAGTGCATATATTTACAATAATTAGCTGTTTTCTTGGCAAGATGTAGGTGATTAAGTATCATCACTCCTTACAACCCCAGGGATTACTGTAAATCTTCAGATAATTTTGTTGCATCAGACAGTCACAAATCTTCTGGTTACTTTCACTCCCTCTCAATAAATTACTACAAAAGAACCCTCATGAAATAGCCTTTATTTGTTTCTTTGTTTCCCCACTAAATTTGTTATAGCCCAGAGATTTTATACAATTGTAGCCATCTCCTTAGGCCACACTTCTGGAGGCTGGTCACCAGATTTTCATTCCTACCTTCCCATCAAAACCATATCCATGCCCCATCATGTAAAACAGGCAGAACTAAGGAAGAATGACTAAGGTTGTGATTAGTGGCTTTAGCAAAGAAATATGAGGATGCTTAAAGCTTTTCACTTTGTTTCCTGAGATTTCTAGGGCCACACATCAGTCCCGTAGTGTGGTGGCACTGGATAGCATGTGGACTCTGGAGTCAGTTCTGGGTTGGAATCCTATCTCTGCTGCTTACTAGCCAAGGTGATCTTCAGCAACTCTCTGTCTCCGTGTTTGTAAAGTGAGGATAAGATTCATTTATTACTGCTGTCTGTTTTTATGACCACATGGCCATTTGCCAGGTTTTTACCCCAATTTCTACAGCCATTCTGTCATTTTGAGCTTTGCCATCCTATTTGACTTTGATCTGTGATATCCAGAAGGTGTAGATTGTTTTATGCTAGGCTGCAGCTAATGGCTATGCAGACCCTTCCTCAGTATTGTTCATAAAATGAAAACTCCTAAAGGACAGGGGTTGTGGTTATTTGAGCCATCATATTCCCAGTCTCTGGCACATAGTTAAGTGATCAATAAATATTTGTGGGATGAATGAATACACAAATTCCCTGATCCTGGTGCCTGAATTAGTCACTTTGATCTACTGCCGTTCACAACCTAATGTAAGGACTGGTTACACCCTGCTGCAATAGGCCCTGTTCAGGTACTATCCTATGTGAGCAGGACCAGTTATCAACTGTGTCCTAGACAGTATCTACAAATTTCAGTTAATTTATTCAGGGCTGATACTGAGTTACCCTGTATTTGAAGGGGATGAAATGAGTATATAAGCCTATTTAAGTTTAACTTGGAATTTGATAAGAATGACAAAAATGATTAGCTGAGTCTAAGTGAACTCTCAATGAGAAATGAATCAAATGTATTTTACTAAAAAGTGAATATATAGTCATGTGCTACATAATGAAATTTCAATCAATGATGGGCTACATATAAAACAGTGGTACTATACAATTATAATGGAGCTGAAATTTTTCAATATCTTACTGATGTTATAGCTGTACTAATGTCATAGTGTAATGCATTACTCAGATGTTTGTGGTCATGCTGGTTTAGACAAACCTGTGCTGCCAGTCATAAAAATATAGCAGTACAGTTATGAATAGTGTATAATACTTGATATTAAAATAAGTGACTATGTTACTGGTTTCTGTATTTACTATACTTTTAGTCATTGTTTTAGCATATACTATTTTTGATTATTAAAAAAGTTTGCTGTAAAACAGTATGCTGTTGTACCAGCAGCAGCCTTGTGCACCCAGTGTTTATGGTGTCTCTAGATTGCATCATTTTCTCTTGCGCTTGATTTAATCTCATGTTGTTTTGTATAATAACATCTTAAGCCTTATAGCTTAAGAACAATAGACTATGCCACACAGCCTAGGTGAGTAGTAGTTTACACCATCCAGGTTTGTGAAGGTATACTGTATCATATTTGCACAATGTCAAAATTGCCTAATGATGCATTTTTTAGAATGTATCACTGTCATTAAGCAGTGCATGGCTGTATTGGTTTGGGAGTATATTTTATATAGTAATGCAGCAGAGTTTTGGAACCACTTACCAATCTTTCATTGTTAGTGTACTGATGAAACCATTAAACAGGGATTCATGGTTCATGCTGTGAGCTGCATTCACACAGGATACTTTCTCATATTAGACCTGACAAAACAATCATAGAGAGTTCACAGTGTTCCCAAATGCTCAGGGTTCAGTTTTATGAAGCTTATACTCCCTTTGCTGCAATTGTAATGTGCTATCTGTCTCTTTTCTTAACTGCCAATTGCACATTATGTCCAAAAGCTATAGATACATTTCTTGTACTTGGGAAGGCTTTCTTCCATATTGGTTACAAACTTGTTACAAAATATAGGTGTCCTAGAAAGAGTTGAACAGGGCGGCAGCTGCTGTTTCTCCTTCTCCTTCTCTCCCCCTTCCTCCTCCTCCTCCTCCTTCTTTTTCTGAACCTTAAACAACAGATATATATTCCCTCAAAGTTCTGGAGGCCATAAGTCCAAAGTCAAGGTATTAGCAAGTTTGACTCCATCTGGAGGAAGCTCTGAGGAAGAATCCATTCCATGCCGCTTCTTTTCAGCTTCTGGTGGCTGCCAGCAATCCTTGTCATTCTTTGGTTTCTAAATGCATCACTTCAATCTTTTTCTGAGTCTTCATATCACTCACTCTGCCATGTGTGTATTTTTCTTCTCTCTCTTTTTATAAGATTTTATTTATTTATCTTTAGAGGGAAACGGAAGGAGAGAGGGAGAGAAATATCAATGTATGGTTGCCTCTCATGAGTCCCCTCCTGGGAACTGGCCTGCAACCCAGGCATGTTCCCTGACTGGGAATCAAACTGCAATCCTTTGGTTTGCAGGCCTGCACTCAATCCACTAAGCTACACCAGCCAGGGCTGTATTTTCTTCTCTTTTTAATTTCTTTTCTTAAAATTTTTTTCAAATACAGTTTACATTCAACACTATTTTGTATTAGTTTCAGGTGTACAACAGTGATTAGATAATCATATACTTTACATAGTGGTCCCCCTGATATTGCCAGTACCTCCTTAGCACCATATCTAGTTATTACAATATTATTCACTATATTCCCTATGCCGTACTTTACATCCACATGACTATTTGGTAACTACCAATCTGTACTTCTCATTCCCTCACCTTTTCAACCAGCCCCCAATGCCCCTCCCCCTGGCAACCATCAGTCTGTTGTATGTATATATGAGCCCATTCCTGTTTTCCTTGTTAATTTATATTATTCCTTATATTCTATATATGTGAAGTCACATGGTACTTGTCTTTCTCCAACTGACTTATTTCACTTAGCACAATACCATCTAGGTCCATCCATGCTGTTGCAAATGGTAAGATTTTGTTCTTTTTATGGTCAAGTAATGATTCTATTGTATATATGTACCACTTGTTTTTTATTGAATTTATTGGGATGACATTGGTTAATTAAATTATATAGGTTTCAGGTATACAATTCAATAAAACATCATCTGTATATTGTATTGTCTGTTCAGCAACCAAAGTCAAGTCTTCTCCTATCACCATTTATTCTCCCCTTTACTCTCTTCTACTACTTCCCAATTCATTTCGCTCTGGTAATCATCATACTATTGTTCTCCTGTGAAGATTTTTTTTCTTAATTGCTTGACCTTTAGCATTCAGCTCCCCAATAGCCCTCCCCTTTAACAACTGTCAGTCTGTTTTCTGTATCTATGAGTCTGTTTTCATTTTTTTGTTTATTTTGTTCATTAATTTTCACAAGTAAGTGAGATCATGTGGTATTTGTCTTTCTCTCACTGTATTGTTTCACTTAGCATAATAGTCTCTAGGTTCATCCATGCTGTCACAAAGGTAAGATTTCCCTCTTTCTTTAGAGCTGCATAATATTCCACTATGTGAAGGTACCACAGCTTTATTATCCACTCATCTACTAATGGGCACTTGGGCTGCTTCCAAATCTTAGTTATTGTAAACAATGCTACAATGAACAGAGGAGTGCATATATTTTGTTGAATAAATGTTTGGGGTTTCTTTGGATAGATTCCCAGAAGTGGAATCACTGGGTCATAAGGCAGTTCCATTTTCAATTTTTTTCAGAAATTCCATACTGTTTACCCCAGTGACTGCACCAATCTGCACTCCCATACACTGTGCATGAGGTTTCCCTTTTCTCCACATCCTCACCAGCTCTTGTTGTTTGTTGATTTATTGATGATAGCTTCACCGATAGGTGTGAGGTAATCTCATTGTGGTTTTAACTTTCATTTCTTTGATGATTAGTGACATTGAGTATCTTTTAATATGTCTATTGGCCATTGTATATCCTCTTTGGAAAAGTATCTATTCACGTCCTCTGCCCATTTTTGAATTGGATTGTTTGTTTTATTGGTGTTGCATTGTCTGAGTTCTTTATAAATTTTGGATATTAACCCCATCTCAGATGTATTGGTGAATATGTTCTCCCATTCAGTAGGTTATCTTTTCACTTTGTTGATGGTTTTCTTTGCTGGGCTAAAACTTCTCAGTTTCGTGTATCCCATTTGTTTAATTTTTTTATTTGTTTCCCTTGCCACATATTAGAAAAAAAATATTGCTAAGAAAAACATCTGAAACATCAAAGTCAGGTGACTCAGCCTCCCTACAGCCCAGATCTGGAGCCCTGTGATTTCTGGCTTTTCCCAAACTAAAATCACCTTTGAGGAGGGAGGAAGATGTTGGAGTAGTGAATGGAAATCACACTGACCTCCCACAGGACCAATCTGGAATTACAACTCAATTCTTGGGAAACCACCCAGAAAAATCAGCTGAGCAATAGCCAGACAGAAGCATATAACTTCAGACATACAGAATCAGCTTCGGCATAACCGTTTTGGTAAGGAGTGTGGTGGAGACTCGAGAGGGGCACCCACAGGTAGCAGCACTGGTAGAATAATTAAGCAGCTGGTTGGATCCCTGGAAGAAGACTGGGGTTTAAACCCTAATCTAGGATTCCCAGCCCAGAACATCAGAGCCCAAAAAGTACACGGATAGTGACCAGTGGAAAAAGCAGCAGGGTTGCTCTCTGCCCCAGACAGTTGGAGATGCAAGGACCATTTAAAGGGCCAACACACAAATTTTGATATGCAGCCACTTACCCAGGGCTCAGGAAAAGGCAGGGGCAGAGTGGGCTGGAGGTGCTTGAGGAGAGACTAGGGACAGTAACCTTGGAGAGAGTTCTGAAAGAGTATCAGCTGGGATCATGGTGCTGAGTCACCCCCCAGACAGCAGTAGCCTTTGTGCTCAAGAAGACCATTCCCCTCTGAGTAACAGTAGCCTTAGTGGAAACAACAGCCCCGACCCCAGGAGCGTCTCTGCCCTGGCTCTTTGGTGCTTAAGCCTGACTACTGAATCCTAGTGACCAGATGAACAATCAAAGGAGAGCCAGAGACAGTAGATCACTCACAAAAGAGAGGCAGAGTGGACTAGAGAGACTTGAGGAAAGACTGGGGACTGAGGAAGGCAAACAACCCAATTAAAAAGGACCTGAACAGACACTTCTCCAAGGAGTACATACAGAGGGCCCAGAGACAAATAAAAGGATGCTCAGCATCACTAGTCATCAGAGAGATGTAAATTAAAACCACAATGAGATACCAATTTACAGAGGTCAGAATGGCCATCATAAACAAATCAACAAACAAGTGTTGGACAGGATGTGGAGAAAAAGAAACCCTAGTTCACTGTTGTTGGGAATGCAAACTGGTGCAACCTGTGTGAAAACAGTATGGAATTTCCTCAAGACACTATAAATGTTATTGCCTTTTGACCCAGCATTTTCACTGCTGGGGTTACACCTTAAGAGTCCTGAAACAGTAATTTATAAAAATATATGCACCCCAATGTTCATAGCAGCACAACTTACGATAGCCAACTGCTAGAAGCAGCCCAGGTGCTCATCATTAAATGAGTGAATAAATAAACTATGGTACATTTACACAATAGATTACTACACAAAAGAAAGAAAGAAATAAGGAGCTCATATCCTTTGTGACAACATGAATGGTACCGGAAAGTATTATGCTAAGTGAAGTAAGCCAGGCAGTGGAAGACAAATGCCATATGTCTTCTATAAGTGGAACCTAATGAACAAAACAAACTGGCAAGCAAAATATAGCCATAGACATTGAAATTGACAGCAAACTGACAATAACCAGAGGTGAAAGCAGAGGGAAATTTTAAAACCTCTGGCTGTAAAAACCTTTGGGGGTTGTGGCAGTGGGAGAAACTCCCAGCCTTACAAGAGAGTTTATTGGAGAGACCCACAGGCTCTTAGAATGTACACAAACCCACCAACCCAGCAATCAGCACCAGAACGACCCATATTGCTTGTGGGTAACAGGGGAAGTGACTGAAAGCCAAGAAGAGCTGAGCAAGCAACATTGTTCCCTCTCTGACCCCTCCCCCACATACAGCACCATAACACAGTGATGTGGGTTGCCCTGCCCTGATGAATACCTAAGGCTCCATGCCTTACAACATAACATGTGCACAGAGACAAAGAAATATGGCCCAAATGAAAGAATAGAATCAAAGCTCTAGAAAAAGAACTAAGTGACAAAGAGATAGCCAACTTGGCAGACACAGTATTCAAAACACTAGTAATCAGGATGTTCACAGAAATTGTTGAGTATAGTCTCAAAATAGAGGAAAAAGCAAAGGCTATGCAAAGTGAAATAAAGAAAAATATACAGGGAACCAACAGTGAAGGGCAGGAAACTGGGACTCAGTGATTTGGACCAGAAGAAAGAAATAAACATTCTACCAGAACAGAATGAAAAAACAAGAATTCAAAAAAAAAATGAGGAGAGGCTTAGGAACCTCTGGGACAACTTTAAATGATCTAACATTTGAATCATAGGGGTGCCAGAAGAAAAAGAAGAAGAGCAAGGAATCAAAAACTTATTTGAAAAAATAATGAAGGAGAACTTCCCCAGTATGGCAAAGAAAATAGACTTCCTGGAAGTCCAGTAAGCTCAGAGAGTCCCGAAGAAGTTGGACCCAAGGAAGCACACACCAAAGCACATCATAATTATATTACCCAACATGAAAGATAAGGAGAGAATCTTAAAAGCAGCAAGAGAAAAGGAGACAGTTACCAACAAGGGAGTTCCCATAAGGCTATCAGCTGATTTCTCAAAAGAAACCTTACAGGCAAGAAGGGGATGGAAAGACGTATTCCAAGTTATGAAAGGCAAGGACCTACATCCCAGATTACTGTCTCAAGCAAAGCTATCAGTTAGAATGGAAGGGCAGATAAAGTGTTCCCCAGATAAGATCAAGTTAAAGGATTTCATCATCACCAAATCCTTATTATATGAAATGTTAAAGGAACTTATCTAAGAAATAGATCAAAACTATGAACAGTAAAATGATAACAAACACACGATTATCAACTGAACCTAAAAAACAAAAATTTGAACTAAGAAAACAACTAGAACAGGAACAGAATCACATAAATGGAGATTATGTGGAGTGTTATCAGCAGGGAGAGAGGAATTCAATAAAAAGGTAGAAGGAATTGGAAGCATAAATGATAGGTACAAGATATAAAGGGTGAGGTTAAGAATAGTATAGCAAATGGAGATGCCAAAGAAATTATATGTATGACCCATGGGCATGAACTAAGAGAGGGGAATGCTGGTGGGAGTAATGGTGCAGGGTGGAGGGGAATAATGGGGAGAAAAAAATGGGACAACTATAATAGCATAATTGATAAAATATACTTAAAAAAAATCCTAGTCAGAATGTAGTTAAAACTCAGTCAGAGGCTTTTTAAGGTATAGGTAGAGCTTAAGCCTCATAAAAGCTAACCAACATGGTTAAGATATCACCAGAGAATGTTAAAGGACTAGCTATGGATGGTGTCTAGTTTATGTTTAGTCAGAATCCAGTAGGGCCTGAACTGTTCATGTTTTAGAAAGAAACCACTTGAGATAGATCCAGAACCTAAGCTTATTAAAGCCTGGTCAGAAAGAAGTCAAGGCCTAGCCAGAGTCTTTTTAGGGTATAGCCAAGACCTAAGCCTAGTTAAAAGCACACCAAGTTGGTTAAGATCTTGCCAGAGTGTGTAAGAGCTACTATGACCTAATCCTCATGTTTAGGCCCAGTTAGGGCCTAAATCTACTTATGTTTTAGTTAAACAGTAGTTTAGGTAAATCCAAGGGCTATGCTTTTTGAAGCTTATTCAGAGCCTAGTTAAGGCCTAGTCAGAGTCATCTTAAGGTACATCCAGAGCCTAAGCCTATTTAAAAACTAGCTAGCCTAGTTTATTCCTAGTCTGATTCCAGTTAAAGTTTAAGCATGGACTAATCCTGGTGAAGGTATAGGAAGGACATATGAGTGAGTATAACATATACTAATAGCCTCAGTCAGGTTAAGGACTAGTTAGTGCATTTAGGGCCTAGTTAGTCCATTTATAGCACAGGTGGCAAACATAAGGCCTGTGGGCCAAGTCTGTCCCTCCACCTTGTTTTACCTGGGCCTGACACCTTGTTTCTACATCGTGGCAGCACCAAACTCCTTGCCCCTAGTTACAGAGTAGTTACATTTATACAGTCCTAAAATTATATTCAGCCCTTTGAAGGCAACCATGAGGCTGATGTGGCCCCCAGTGAAAATGGGTTTGACACCCCTGATTTATAGCCTAGTCAGGGTTAAAGCCCATTTAAAGCCTTATTAGCCAAGTTAAGGTCTAGTTAGGGCTCAGTTTTGGCTTAGTCAGGGTTCAGTTCACTTTTAATAAAAACCTGAGATAGCTTAAAGCCTAGCCAGCCCAGTTAAAGCTTATGTAGAGTTTAAACATTCTTTAGCCCTAGCTAGAATCTATTTAAGCTCTAGCCAGTGCCAAAGCTCATTTAAATTCTAGTCAGTGTATGTTTAAGGTCCAGCTGGGACCTAAATCTAGAGAAGGCATTTTCAGAGTCTAGTTTAGGGATTTCTAGGTCTAAACCTAGTGAAGAGTTATCTTAGTTAAGGCCTAGGCAGGGCTTACATCTAGGGAATGCCTCCTCAGAGTTTAATTAAAGCCTAGCCAGTGACTAAACCAAGTTAAGTCCTAGTGATAAATGACTTAAGGTGAAGTCAAAGGAGAAATCTAATTAAGGCCTTGTCATCTCAGTTAAAGGGTAGCTAGTCCCTCAGCATAGTTAAGACTTTGCCAAGTTAAGGCCTACTCAGCCCAGTTAAGGCCTAGTTAGGGACAAATCTGAGTTGTCTTAATCACCCAGTTGAGGTCTAGCCAGGGCCTAATTCTTAAGATCTATTTGAATCCCAGTTAAGGTCTAGACATGGACTAAGCCTATTTAAAACCTAGCCAAAAGCATAGTTAAGACTTAACTAAGGTCTAAGTATAGAGAAGGCCTAGTCAGAGTTTAGTTAAAGGACTGCCTGGGTCTAAACCTAATTAATGCCTGGTCATTGTATAGTTAAGGTGAAGTCAGGGCCTAACTCTACTTAAGGCCTAGCCATCCCATTTAAGGCTTATTCAGGCCCCTGACTTTGTTAAGGAATAGTAAAGACTTGCTAAGGACTAATCAAGACTAGGGTAATGACATCATTCCAATTTGCCCAAGACTTTCCATATTTAGCACTGAAAGTTCTAGAACTTGAAAAATCCTTTGATCCCTGGTGAACTAGACTAGTTGACCGCTTTACTCAAGGGCTTTAAAAGCCCTTCGCTGCCTCCTTCTTAAGAATATGGAGTTTCCTTAAGAATAATTTCTTTCCTCCATCCTTCCCCAGTGTCAAAAACTTTAGTACGTGACTGTGTTCCTGAGTTTGTTGTATATGTCTTCATATTTCAGTGATGTTTGTGTCCATGTATTATCTGAAGTCCATCAAGCATTTGCTATACTGGGCTTGAATTGATGCATGCTCTTTCATTAGGATATATTTGCTGAGCGTGGCAACAAAGCTGACTTGGTAGCAGAGTCAAGGCTCAACCACTTAATTTGCCGTGATCAAAGTCAAGGGCACTGAAGACAAACCTGGTGTACATAATAATTCTTGGGAGAGTTACTGGACATGTACATCCTTGTAGTAATGACATTCTGAGATCCAAGGAAAGAGATCCGGCCACCCTCTCTGATACTGTGGATTTAGCTGACAGAAGGAACTGAAGACTTGGCTTGACTTTTCCTGGCTGTGCAATTTCTGTTGCCTCCTGTGAGCTTATCAGGGGTGACAAGTTTCTCTGTTAAAAAGCCTGTATGTAAATATAGCGGTAGCTTTCACTATGTTATTCTGATGATAAAATCATTGCCACCCCTGCAGAATGTAGCAGCTTCTGACTTGGATGCCAATGGTAGCAGTATGCCAAGCATAAAGTATTCTGTTTCCCTGGCCAAGTGGTACATTCCTCTTCAGTGGTACATTTAAACAGACAGTCTCCACTCTTCTTGTGTGGTAGTGCCAGTGGAGGAGAGCTTTCAACATGGCCAGTCAGTGACTTAGATTGTGGAACAGTGGAAGAGGCCACTAAATTTCACTTTAGGTAGCAGATGCCTTCTTGGACAGTAACTTCCCCCTTCATTCTGTTAAGTGGTTTTGAACAACTGTTTGGTTTAATGTGTTATATAAGAGACAGGCAACGCTGGTTAGGAAGAAACATATAATTTATTCCACTGAGCAGCTGGTATATTAAAATTTTGCTTTCTTTCTGGGAAAGAGCACCATTCGGAAATGGTGTCATTTTCTCTGACATTCGCATGGTGATTCCCCCACACAAACTCAGGTCTTTAGATGACTTTACATGCATATATGTCCATGATCTGGAAAATTCACACATTTAGCTTTAAGGCACTGGGTTAATGGCATAAGCAGGGCATATGTCTGTTCTAACAAAATATCTGGAATAGTCTGGAGGGATTTAGTCTTTCCTTAAGGACTAAGAGCTTTGCAGTATAATGTTGGAGGTAATGAGAAGAGAACACATAACTGGGTTTCTGGTTCTATGACATTCCAGCTATGTGATTGGGTAGATCATTTTGCCTCTCTGGATGTCAATTTTCCTAAATGTAAAATGGGCATAATAAATTCTGTGTTACCCTACCTAAGTTATATGATAATTGGGAAGATCAAATGAAATGTGATACGAAAACACTAGAAAAAGTATAAAACACTATTAAAAATGTCAAGAATTATCAGTCCTATTATTCAATCAAGAAACATTGATTGAGTACTCACTGTATGCAGACACTGTTCTTATATTTGAACAAAATAGAGATCACTGCTTTCATGAAGCTTACTTTCTAGAGAGAGGAGCCATAAAATAAAGAATAATCATAATAATTGCACTTCAGGGCATATATTCAAAGAAACCCAAAACAGTAATTTGAAAGAATATATGCACCCCATGTGTATTGCAGCATTATTTACAATGGCCATGATATGGAAACAACCCAAATGCCCATCAATAGACAAGTGGATAAAAGTGTTGTGAGACACACATACGATGGACCACTACTCCACCATTAAAAAATAATGAAATCTTACCATTTGCAACAGCATGGATGGACCTAGAGGGTATTATGCTATGTGAAACAACTCAGACAGAGAAAGACAAATACCATGTGATTTCACTTGTATGAGGAATATAAAGAGCAAAATAAATGAACAAACAAAACAGAAACAGACTCATAGACACAGAGAGCAGATTGGTGGTTGCCAGAGGGAATGGGTTTTGGGGGAATGGGTGAAAAAGGTGAAGGAATTGAGAAGCACAGATTGGTGGTTGCAAAATAGTCAGGTGGATGTAAAGCACAGCATAAAGAATATAGTCAATAATATTGTAATAACTATGTATGGTGTCAGATGGGTACTGGAAATATTGGGGTACACTTATAAAGTATATGATTGTTTAACCAGTATGCTGCACACCTGAAATTAACAGAAAATAATATTGAATATAAACTATAATTGAAAAATGAAAAAATAATTAAAATATAAAAAAGAATAATCATAACAAATAGGTAAAGTATACAATATGTATAGAAGGTATTCAGTTCTAAGAAAATTTAAAAAGGAGAGCAGAATAAGAAAGACTCAGAAGTGCTGGGTTGGGAGGGGATGTTCAATTTTTTTAAAGAGTGGTAAATGTAGCTCTCATTGAGAAAGTGAAATATAGAAGCATGTGAGGGATTTAGCCATTCAGATAACTGAGTAAAAACCATTTCAGGCAGAAGGAAAAACCAGTGCAAAATGCCTGAAGAGGAATTGTGCTTGGTGAGTTTGGAGAAAGAGGTCAGAGTGCCCAGAACAGAGGGGAGAGAAAAGAAATAGATGATGAAGTTACAGATTATATCATGGAGGGCCATGTAGGCTATTAGAAGGATCTGGGTTTTACTCTAAAGGAAATGCAGAGCCATTAGAAGACTAGTGGCATGATCTGACTTACATTTTAATGGGCTCAATCTGACTGTCGTATTGAGAAGAGACTGGAGTGAGGCAAAGGGAATCCTGTTAGGAGGCCATTGAAATAATTTAGTTGAGAGGTGAATGGTGGTGGCTCACAATGACTATGTGTTGTTAGATTCTGGATATATTTTGAAGGCAGAGTCAACAGGATATTCTGGTGGATTATGGGAAAAAGAAAACATTCAAAGATAAACTCAAAAATTTTTTTATCCTGAATAGTTAGAAGGATAGAGTTCCCATATACTGAGATGGAGAAGGCTATATACAGGTGGAGTAGGTTTTGGAGGGAAGGCCAAAGATCCAGTTTTGGATATATAAAGTTTTAGGTATTAGAAATCAATGTAAAGACAATTACATACACAAGTATGGGATTCTGAAGAAAGGTCTAGGCTAGCTAAATAAATGTAAGAATCATCTGCATGTAGGTGTTATTTACAGCCTATATGAGATCACCAAGGAAATGACTATTATTGAATGAGAACAGGACTTGGGTAGTGAGGAACAATGTCAAATGCTGCTTACAGCACAAGTAAGATGAGGACTTGGAATTGACTATTGGATTTAGGAATGTGGAAGTTACTGGTGACTTTGACAAGGGTAGTTAGGTGGAGTGGCCAGTTTGCTTAATTAAAAGTGTATTTTGGAACAGAAATACTTTACCAGGTAATGAGTCACAAGAGATAAGAGTTAGTTTGTTCTTGTTGAGCAAAGCTACCTTGAGATTCTCCTGACTCAAAGCCTGTATTTAAAAAAGAAACCCTGTAAGGAATCCTGTAAGGACAACTCCATCCAGCCTTTTACTTGAGCAGCATGCTGGTCTGGTATTGGAAGAGGTCTTGCCAAAGGAGAGGACTGTATGGCCCCAGTGTGCTTTTCTGAATGTCAAGCAAATAGGGAATGGAGCTTGCTCATTATGTATGTTTAAATGATAAACTTTGGCCCCTTTTATGAACCCTGAGAGGCAGAGGAATGAAATCTTCAGAGGAAAAGGAAACAAATTCATGTTCAAGGGAAACACATGTTTTTCTCTTTTTAAGAGATTATGAAAGATTTTTTCTGCTTTACTTTCTTCAATTTATTCTGATTATATCTATCCCAGAGGTCAAAAGGGAGAAGTTAGAAAACCGGAGACCACATATTCTTGTCTTATTTTTTATATTCATAGATTAACATATGACCTTAGGTGATTTTAATGTTCAGTTAGGTTTTTGGTGTCTTTCCTTTTTACTAGAGCATTCTAACTGCAGGCACATGCTGGAAACAATAGTATGTAGGGATGAGGACAATGGAATGGTTATCCTCAAGGGGACTTGTGACGTATGATCTGTTTGGTAAGCCATCTACCATGGTTATATTGTGTTCCTGTTAACATCTTAACACTGCTCCCTACTCTGCTGGTGATTTGAAGCTTCCCAGTGAATAACTAGGCAGGCCACAGTGTAAGCAACAGCACAAGAGGGCTCAGAGATGAAAGAATCATGTTCTTACTCTTGCTCTGCTACTAAGCACCTGTGTAATCTCAGCAAGTCACTTATCCTCTTTGGGTCTTTATTCCCTCATTGTAAAATAGGAGTAATCCTTGCTGCACAGGATTGTTATGAGAATTGAATAAGTTAATGTATGTAAAAGTACTTGAGGGTATAATTGACAGGCAAAAAACCCCTGTAAAACATTGGAATAAGCTACCAAGGGATGTTATGGAATCTTATTTTGAGATTATTAGAAACAGAAGCTTATGCTTTGGCAGGTAAGCAGTAAGCACATTTGCAGGCAAAACGAAGAAACTCTGATCTTCTTTCAGGTATAGTCATAGTAGACACAGGGTAATGGCTTTCATTATCTTGCCTCAATGACTTCAGCAGTTACTTTTCAAGTAGATGTTTCCAAGGCATAATCAGTTCATGCTTTGAAAGCTTCATTGCCATAATACCAGTGGAAGGCTTTGTCCATGCACTTGTCAGTGTTCTGAAGGAATAGTCAGTGAGCAGTCCAAAGAGTAGTCAGCTTTTGCCTCAGTGAGCAAAGCCACAGTGAACAAGTGCTTCAAAGGCAAGAGGGAGTTAGGCTAGGAAGATCTGCTAATCCTCAACTGTGCTGCTCCCTCACATCTGTATCCAAGTTCAAAGTCTGTTGTATTTCTGGTACTTCCTTCCAGTTTTTGTTTTGTCTGTAGCTATCTCCCCTTCTACCTTCCAGGGATCACTAGTCAGGACTTGGAATGCACCATACCCTGATCTCTTGATTCTGGGGATTTCTCCAGAACAACTATATTAGTTAGCATTTATTAAGAGCTTACTATATACTGAGCACTATTCTAAACTTGTCCATGTATTAATTCATGTAATTTTCATAAATGTTACTGTCTTCATCTTATGGATGAGAACACTTAGGCAAAGAATAGTTTAGCAAACTTCCAGTGAGTAAGTGGAAAAGCTGAAATTCAAATATGGGTTTGTTTGATATAGATCCTACCCATACAATCACTAGCATTTTACTGTCTCCTCCAAATAAGTACAAATATTTTTTTTTGAGGAAAGACTTTGGAACAAAATCCCTTTTCTTGTTATCTCCAAGTTCTCTTTTTATTTCCCTTATTTTATACCCTGTCCTCTGCACTGGTAATATTTAAAAGCCAAAAATCTTTCTGGAAGAATTACAAAATTATTCAGGCTCTCTGGGGGCCTGTGGTCTTCTCTCAACAGCCAAGATTCGGGGACAATCTGCTGCAGGGTTCTACCAAGTCAAGATGGTGTGGCTGTCCTCATGTTTGGATAATGTTTTGAGAAAACTATGTGTCTGTCTAGGAAAATAACCAACAGTTATATTGTCAAAGTGTTTGTTTTTCTCCAGTGACTAGGCTGTTTTTCTGAAGGGTAAGCAAGAATCTGTGATTCTCTCTGAAACATTGAACAAATTTGGAAGAGGAAGAAATAATTTCAAGAGAATTTGGTTAAAATTGACCATAAGGATATTTCCTACTCCCCTATTTTTTCAGTTTTTACTTTGAATTTTTCATATATGTTCAAGAAAAGATCATGTTTAGCTCCTCAGCCACACAATTCTTTTCTTTCTTGATAAATTAAAAATGGTTCATGGGGACTAAAATGTCAGATTTTTTAAGAGGCAAATCCCTTATTGCACCAATTTTTTTTAAGGAAAAGTTTTTTGGTTTTAAAAAGTGAGTTTGATGGTTAAATACTGTTTGTTTGGTTCATTGTGGCCACCCAGAGAGCTTTTGTTATGTCAAAATTATAAAACTTTACCCTTTGAGAACAAGAACTTCTTGGTGTTTTCTTTAACAGTGGGGAGGGCAAGGAGGAGTAATTTCTGGGGGTGTTTTTAAAAATATATATTGAATGCACGTATCCAAATGGTACTGCAGCACTAGAGAATTAAGCATTATGAAAAAAATCCTATTTGTAAATAGGAAACTGGCACCTATACTCACCAAAGGCACATTTTAATTTCTCTCCCATAACTGTCTCTGTTCCTTTTGGATGTGAACTACCATATTTTGTGGTGTATAATGTGCACCTTTTTGCCCAAAATTTTGAGGGAAAAATAAGGATGTGCATTATACATGGGTAGTTCCTGAAATAACTTGTATCTGTTCTTGTGTTTTGTAACTATTTGTTACATAAAATTTCTTGTACCATTATATGTTCAAAAGTAAATGCTAAAAATCCTTTATAACACAAAACGCAACTATCTAGATATAATTAAATAAAAATTGAGTTAAAAGTAAAACAAAAGGGTTTTTCCCCCCAAAAGTTTGGGCAAAACATGGGTGTGCATTATACATGTAAAAATGGTAATTTTACCTTGCCTGATGCAGAGTTTATCAACTGTAAACATAGGCTGAGAGGATTTGGATTCCTTTGCTGCTTTTCCATCCTACTGTTAGACAATTATTACTAGTTTGCAACGTATTACAAAATAGCAGGGTAGGACTGTCTTTTAGCAGGGTAGCTAAAAAAATGGGGACTTTTGATTAATTGTGCTAGTAAAAGTCACAAGAGTGAGATTAATAAAAATCGATGGGGTTAAAGATCCTAGTTATCAGATGGAGAGTGTGGCCTCTGTATCAGTTATTTTTTAAACTACTTATAAGGTGTGAGTTATCTCATCTTGCCTCAAATTAAAACTCTATTTAGCTATAAGAACCTCTTGCTTTACTTATCACTACCAAGAAGCATAGAGCCACAGGGGTCAAAGGGATCTTTCTCTGTACCTTCAGACTTCATTCAGTTTTCACTGCATGTGATGACTGGCTTGCCCAACCCTGGAAAGACTTTTTATCACTGTCACATTGTCCATGGTGGTTTTATAGAAAGGAGACCCCAAATTAAAAATAAAATAATTTTTTGAGGTATAAAGTGTTCAAACTATTAGTAAAGTTGAATGCTTTTTAAAATATATGTAATCAATCAAGACACAAAACGTTTCTAGCAACTCCCACCTAGTGGTAACCACAGCTTTTACTTCTGTTCTATAGATTGATTGTTCCTGTTCTTTTTTAAACAATTTATTTATTTAATTGTTGTTCAAGTAGAGTTTTCTGTCTTTTACTCCCATCCTAGCCTACACCCCCAGTGCTCCCCACCTCTCTCCCATTTCCACCCCCCTTAGTTTTTGTACATCTGTCCTTTAGACTTGTTTCTGTAAATCCTTCTCCTTTTCCCCTGAAATTCCCTCCTCTCTCCCCTCTGGTCACTGTCAGCCTGTTCTCTATTTCAGTGTCTTTGGTTATATTTTGCTTGCTTGTTTGTTTTGTTGTTTAGCTTCCTGTTAAAGGTGAGATCATATGGTATTTGTCTTTCACTGCCTGGCTTATTTCTGATTTTTCCTGGTCTTAAATCTCACTCATACAAGTGAAATTGTATAATATACACTGTAATGAATTTGATTTAACATTCTTGTACATGTACTTTTGTGAACATTTGTACTCTTATTTTGGTTTATGTATTTAGGAGTAGAATTGCAAGGTCATGCATTAATGGTATGTTTAGTTTGAGTAGATACTGTGAAACAGTTTTCCAAAGTAGTTGTACTAGTTAACACTATCACCAACAATGTCTGAGTGCTCCAGTTGCTCCATGATCTTCTCATTGCTTTGTATTGTTACTTTTTTTTCAATTTTAGCTATTCTGGTGGGGTTTGGTGTGTGTCACTGTAGTGTTAACTTGCATTTTACTCATAAGTAATAATAGTGAAAACCTATTCACATGCTGGTAGGACACTTAGATGTTCTTTTCTGTGAAGGCCATTTAATTTTTTTCTACTTTAAAAAATTGGATAGTCTGTTTTTTTCTTATTATTTTGAAGGAATTAAAAAATATATTGATATACTAGATACACATCCTATGTTGGATATATGTATTGGGAATATTTTTCCCAGTCTGTGAGACTTTTCAGCCTCTTAAGGTATCTTTTGATAAATGGAAGTTCTCAATTTTAGTGAAATCCAACTTTCTAACCTTTCATAGCTAATGCTTTTTGTATCAAATAAGAAATTTTTGCTTTTCAAAAAATAATGAAGATATTTGCCTATGGTTTATTCTAGAAGATTTAATGATTTATCTTTCATATTTAGATTTATGATCCATTTCAACTTACTACTACTACTACTACTACTACTACTACTACTGCTGCTGCTGCTACTTCTTTGGTGTCTGTTGTGAGGTGTCAATGGTTCCATTGATTTATCTGCTTGTCCTTGTGCCAGTTCCATGTTTTTATAATTGCTGTAGTTGTATACCCAGCATTGATATATGATAGTTAATGTCCTCCAGTTTTCTTCTTCTTCAATATGTTTTGGCTATACTAAGTCTTTTATATATCTTTATGAGTTTTAGAATCACTTCGTTCAAAGTGCCCTTTGAGGGTGATTTTGAGCTTATTAACTTACTAGCCATTTCAGGTCCTCCCACTTTCAAAACCCAGGCAACATTTTGAGGCGTGAGCGACAGTGTATTTACGGTAGTTCTCCTCCCACTACTGAGAAGTTATCTCTTAAATACCGCGAGACTGTAGTACATTTCACTGAGCTTCTCACTGTTAGGTGCCAGCCTAGAACCCAGCTATCTTCAGGTAAGAAAACTATTCTTGTATTTCAGGCTTTTGAAATTTCCAGTATATTATACTAGTTTTAAACTTTATGCCTGTTTCTCCTTTTCCTTAGTAGAGTCACTCTGCCTTGGGGCCAAACCTCATCTTCAACTCAAATCAGCAATTGCCTCATGATTACCAGCTGACATAGGAAGGACTCTTATTTCTCTGAAATTTTAATTCATTTTGTCATTGTTTCCAAAGACCACGGATATCTTTAAACTTATCAAATTTGCTGTTCATCCTTTCTTGTTGTTTTTTAGTTGTGATGGTCATGCATATATTTCATTTGAAAGTAAAATCCAGAAAACATTTACTGAACAGTGCCTTGACCCTCTCATCCAATCTGGATCTATCACAGGTGAGTAGTTTATGAGTGTTTGTGCCAATTCAGTAGGTCAGTGGAAGGGTGGTTAAAATGGACACACATTCCTGTAACAAATGATGTGAATCCCTGAGGGTGTTGATCAGGCTCTGTCCATTCCTCTGCCTTAGGACTCACTGTCCTAAGAACTTGGAATTCAGCCAGTTTCCAAGGATGGCAAATAAGTTAACATTCTCTGTTCTATTCTTCCTAGAATGAGATGTCATCTTTGGTACAAAAAAAGGAACATTTTGCTCTTATAGGAACTTGAATGTCTGACTCTGGCCAAAAGGCTTTAGAAGTCAGACCTGGACTAATTTCCAGTTCAGCAACCTAACTTACAATTTGACTATGGGCAAGCTACTAATTTTCTCTGATTCTCAAGTTTTCCATCTGTAATTTCATAGTTTTATTGTGAAGATTAAATGTACAAATATAAGAAAAGTGGGTTTCACAGTACTTAAGACACAATAGGTCTTCCATAAACACGAGCATTTATTATAATAATTATTTATGAGCATGTCCTCTAATCTGATATACAGGGTTTTTTTCCAGAAACAGGAAGGTAGGGAGAGAAACATCAATGTGTGAAAGATACATTGACCAGTTGCCTTTCATACACTCCCAGCCATGGACCTGGCCTGCCACTCAGGCATGTACCCTGACTGGGTATTTAACCAGTGACCTTTTGGTTCACAGGCTGCCACTCAATCCACTGAAATACACCAGCCAGGGCTGACATATAATTCTTGAGGCTAGGGATTATGCCTGGTTACTTTGAGAAGGAGTAAAATTTACGTATAGTGAGATACACAAATCTTAAGAGGACCACTGTATGAGTTTTGACAATTGCATACTCTCATGTAACCCAAAACTCTAAGACATGATTACCACCATCACCCCATAAAAGTTCTCTTATGCCTCTTCCCAGTCAGTTCCCATTCCCCTAGCTATAACCACTATTCTGACTTTTTCTACCATAGATCATTTTGCATTTTATATCGGGTTGGCCAAAATGTCTATTTAGGTTTTTTTTGAGCGGGGTATGATGGCTCTAGTAATGCTTAGTTTTCCTTAACTTCATTCAAAACAATTTTGTTAATTGCATTGTGACAGATGTCATGCAGCAATTCTAATATTGGAGATGGAAGAAAATATGCAACATGTTCAGTATATTATGTTTTATTATTTCAAAAAAGGTAAAAATGCAAATGAAGTGCAAAAGAAAAGATTTTTACAGTGTATGGGGAAGGTGCTGTGACTGATCAAACATGTCAAAAGTGTTTTGTGAAGTTTTTGTGTACTGTTGACATTTTAGCCAAATGATTCTTTGCTGTGGGGCTGTCTTATGCATTGAAAGGTGTTTAGCAGCAGCCCTGGCCTCTACCCACTAGAAGCCAATAGTGGGAGATAGCCAACATACTGAAAATATTCAAATCAATAAAGTTATTGGTGAAAATGAAAAATGTGTCTTTGTTTTATGGAATAAACTATACAGACTTTTTTGGCCAACCCAATAGAATTGCATATGAATGGACTTGTATAATATGTATTCTTTTGTATCTGTTTTTTTCATTAAGTATAATGTTTTTTATATCTGTCCATATTGTTGTCCCTATCAGTAATGGCTTTCTTTCTGTTGCATATTAGTATCACATTGTATGAATATACCAGTTTGTTTATACATTCTCCTTTTGATCGACACCTGGGTTCTTTCCACTTTTTGAGGGGGGTATTTATTATGCATAAGGCTGCTATGACCCTCCTTGTAAACTTTCATTTCTTGGGTAAATATCTTGTAGTAGAATTGCTGGGACTACATCGGTGCTTGCTTACTTTTATAAAAAACTGCCAGATGTTGTAGCATTTTACACTCCAGCATCAGCGATATTTGAGAATTCTGGTTGCTCAACATCTTTGTCAACATGATGTTATCAGTCTTTAATTTTAGACAGTCTACTGAGTATGTTGTGGTAGCTTATTGTGATGTTAATTTGCATTTCCATGATATTAATGGTGTTGCATATGTTTTCATGTGCTTATTAGTTACAGGCATACCTTGGAGATATTATAGGTTCAGTTCCAGACCACCACGATAAAGCAAATTTCATAAAACAATTCACACATTATTTTTTTTCGGTTTTTCAGTGCACGCAAAAGTTATATTATACTATACTGTGACCTATTAAGTGTGCAATAGCATTATGTCTAAACAACAATGTACACATCTTAATTAAAAATACTTAATTGCTAAAAATGCTAACCAACATCTGATCCTTAAGCAAACTGTATTTGTTTTTCCTCATGGAAGTTCTTGTATTGATGTTGATGGCTGCTGACTGATCAGGATGGTGGTTTCTGAAGGGTGGGGTGGCTGTGGCAATTTCTTAAAATAAGACAACAGTGATGTTTGTCTCATCAATTAAAAGTTTGCCACATTGATTTTACTCTTCCTTTCACAAATGATTTCTCAAATATCACTGAACATAGGGCACCATAAAAATTTAATAATGAAAAAATTTGGGCTACAACATAGATATACAAAGTGAAAAAATTCTGTTGGGAAAATGGCATCAATATACTTACTCAATCCAGGGTTCCCACAAACTTTCAATTTGTAAAAACACTATTTGTGAAGCACAATACAGTGAAACACAATAAAACAAGGTATGACTGTATTTACTTTTCTTCCTTTGTGAAATGTTTGTTCAACTCATTCGGCCATTTTAAACACTGGTTTGTTTGTTTGTTTGTTTGTTTGTTTTTGAGTTGCGGGAGCTCTTTATACATTCTGGGTACAACTTCTTTGTCAGATATATATTTTGTGAATATTTTCTTTCAATCTGTGGATTGCCTTCTCATTTTATTTACCATGTGTTTTGATAAGTTAGCTTATCTCTGTACCTCATGCTATTCCCATGCATGGTTGAAATGATAATATTTACTGAATAATAGAGCTAAAAGTTGTTTATTTTTCCCACCTTTATTAAGTAACACATACTGATTACCTACTATGTGCCAGTCTCTCTCCTGTGCTTTTGAGGATACATCAAAAAGTAAAACAGACAAGATTCCTAATCTCATGGCACTTACATTTTAGTCTATATGTATATGGTGGTTGGGTGGGAGACAGGAAAACAAATAAATAAACAAGAAAATATGAGGTAATTATAGCTGCTATAATACAAAAATGCACTGTATGTATAACAAGAAAAGGGTGATTAGGAAGCTTTTTCAGGTTAGAGGGTCCAAAATCTAAAGAAATAATATTTAAACTGAGACCAGAATAAGAAATCACCTTTTTTTTTTTTTTGTCCTGGGGGGAAAGGGATCTCAGGCAGAGGGAACAACTAATAAAAAAGGTCTTTAAGCTCTGGCTGGTGTAGCTCAGTGGATTGAGTGCAGGCCTGTGAAGCAAAGTGTCTTGGTTCGATTCCCAGTCAGGGCAGATGCCTGGGTTGCAGACTAGGTCCCCCTACCCCCAGTAGGGGGTGCACGAGAGGCAACCACACATTAATGTTTTCTTCCATTTCCCTCTCTCTAAAAAGAAATTATTTTTTAAAAGGCCTTTAAGATGATTTGGGACTAGGCACAAACCATACAAAATACTTCTTTAGGTAAACTACAGTGTCAGGTATTGGTTGCTTTGGAAATTATCATAAATGGAGTAAACTATTGCTATACTGTTACTCTTTACTACTAAACTGCAGTACTTAGCAGTTTCTCAACATCTTCCCTGCCCTTCCTGCTCCCCCAAGCTCCTAGAGTCCAAGATGCTTGAAGCTAGGAATTGTGGATTAGCTAACACAATGGTCATCTGGGTTAAGGCTAGGTCAGGAAATTTTTCCCATCAAAGGTGACCAAGTAATAGACAAAGTAAATAAAGGGTTGCATAAGTAATAAGCAACTATATTTGTCTTTATTAGATAATAAAATATGAAATGTTCTACTTCTGCTTTTCATGTTTAAATTATATAATGTGAGTCTATAAATCAAATATCAGCTTCATAAATAGAATATAATTCATTTCTTAATTTTTTCTAGTTCATAGAGAGATGGAAGAAAAGATGATGGGAAGGGATAATGGAAAGTGGAGACAGAGAGGAAGTGAAATAGAATGAAAAACAGGTCCAGAAATACGAGTATACCCACCAAGAGGAGGGATGAAGCGTCCTAGAGGGAGATGGAGAAGCTGAGAAAAAAACTGGGTGAAAGGGAAGCCAGAAGTGAAATAGGTTTTGTGTGAGGGTGTTCATATCATTCTTTCATGCTCTTGGACTATGGGCACCATAGTAAATTATTGTTTCCTTTGAAAAATGTGATGGTGCTCTCTAGTAAAATTTAACACATACATTTCTTCTGTGTTTCCTTCTGATGAGCTGTTTCAATTCTACATTAATGCGAAATTCCTTGCATGATTTTTTCATTATTTTCTTCCATTAGACTGTTTTTTATCTAACCAAAAAAATCAGAGATCTTTGAAGTAAGAAAACAAAGAATTATGCCTCCTAGCACTCACTTTCTTATACTCAGATGGAAAGTTGCTTATAACCAAAATCATACTTTCTGATCATCATTGTTTTGGTCATGATTATAGGGCAAATCCCATTTCTACTGTCAATATTTTGGACTAAAAAAGTGTGGTCCTGACAGGACTTATGCTAAATGCAGGTGGTTTATAACTCAGTGGGTCTAACCAGGCCCTGTGGAGACCAGAAAGTTCCATGTGAAAAAATCACAGACTGTTTGGCTGATGACTTGCTGTACTCCATCCAGTACATGTCTAAGGAGTACAATTAGCTGGACATCACTCTGGTCAGAACTGCTGGAACAGGACAGTAACAGATTGGGCATTATCCTGAAGAAGTTAGATGGACGGCTGCTTCCTAATACTCTTCATTAAAATAAGCTTAACTGAGGCTGGATAGAAAAAAAAACAGCCTAATTTGCAGCATGGTTGCTAGAAATTTGATGTATATACTCACCCAAGAAAGCAGTTAGTCAAAGGTGTATAGCTACACTGATCAACCATGAACTAAAGATACATGCTATAATGCAAAATTATTGATTGTACTATAGCAGAAAGAGCAACCTTGTGAAGGGATGTAAAGGGAGATATGAAAGTGAAACAATGAAAGGAATTTAGCAGTTTGTGTAGGATACATACCAGTTTATTAGAATGAAAGGACAGAATAATCTACTTAAGAGGAGACAACTGGATATCCCAAAACTAATGTAGACTCTGCAGTCTTGGGGACCCCAAGTCCTGACTCAGTTCTCTTGTCAGTTCAATTTAAGGTTGCAGAAGTGGCACATGAAACCTCAGGACATATGGGCTAAATGTCCTAGGTAAGCAGAGGTGAAAGAATGAAGAAAACAAATTATGAATTAAACAAGCAAGGAAGTAAGCAATATGAGATATGTCAAGTTACTAAAAACTTGAATCTCCAACAAATTTTTTTATTTAAGAATATTTGACGTGCAATATTATATTGGCTTCAGGTATATAACATAGTGATTTGACATTTATATTCCTTATCATGTGGTCACCATAATAAGTATAAAAACCATCTGTCACCATACAAATTTATTATAATATTCACTATTTTCCCTATACTATTTCCACAGATATTATATCTCTATGACATTTATTTTTTATACAAGATTCATTTTAAGGGAAATGGAGGTGGTAAACCAAACAGATGTGACAGATAATATTGGGCCAATCCCTAGATTTTTAAGCCAAGAATATGACTTTCAGATGCATAAACACTCAGAAAGAAGGTATGCAAAGCACTCCAGACATGCAGTGCTTTGCATAACTATGGTTTTTAGACAAAGTTAGAGGAAATATATGCTAGATATGGAATATTGGCCATTATAGGACATGACCAAGGAACTTATTATAACCAAAGTTGTCCAAAATTTGCAGAAGTCAGAAAATGTGGGAGTTTCTTTTACTATACATCTCCTAGGTTGCAAAGGTATTTGAAAACTTTGATGAATGGACTATTAAAATCACAGAAAGAATTTAGCAGCACCAGATATAAATAGCAGTGAGACATACAAGTTAATTAAGACAGTTAAATGAAAGACTCTGAGTGAATGTATCTTCCTCAATAGAGATGTTGAAGAAAGATAAACAAACTATCTGTGTTCATTTTGTTCTCAAATCCCCTAAGAAGAGATAAAGATCATGAAAGGTTTAAAGGAGAATATGACTAGTAGATCATTATAAGGTCATCAGAAAAAAGAGGAGCAATAGCTAAGGATACCCTTTCAACCTTACCCTATAGCCAGAACCTGTAGGATGGATAAAGGCTCAAGGATACTAATCTTTATATTTCTCTCTTTTTTATTATTAGATCTGCTTTGCTGTTTTCTCTTGGCTGTGAGAATCCACCATACAACCATTATAATAGCTGTTCACTACCAGTACCAACAAGAGTACTACAAGTAATTTTGTAGGAAGTTCACCAACTATATAAAAAATTGTTATAGGACCACTGGCCTCATTCTGTGCTTGATCATCATAATCATATGAACAGCGTAATTCTTGGACCAAACAAACACAGAGCCATTGCCAGTTCCACAGGATTCATTGTAGCCAAGAGCTGATTTGCTAGTTTTTAGGGTTATTTTATCTTCTGAGGAGAGCATTGAGGCATGGAGCCTGCAACAATCCCTGTGCTAGTTGGTGGATTTGTTGACTGTTTAGCCCAGTTGATAATAATAGCTGAAGAGATTCTACAATTAATGTCGCAAGAACAAGTTCCTTGTGTAGAACAAAATGATGGAGCAGAACAGATAGAAGCAGATTCAGCTCCTTCTGAGGAAGTTTCTCTACCAGACCTTGCTTCACTACCAGACCTTGCTAATCTCCCAGAGTTAGAATTAATACTTACACCAAGAGAAGAAGAAGAACTAATGCTTGATATAGATCAAGCTATGTTACACGTAGAAAACTTGTATGGAGATGTACTTTCCAGGATAAATGATGACTTAAGAAGTGGATGAGACCCCACCAGCATGTAAGAACTGACTGAATTTCTCTTTCTAATATTATAAAAAAATATTTTTAATCTTTCTGAATATTAGCAATATGAATTTTCTCCTAGTTATGCACATTTTCCTTAATAATACCTTATAGAACAATGAATATTTGATTTAGTTGAGGCAGAGGCTGATCTTTTTTCTTTATTATACTTATTTAAGAAGCCCTGACTTTAGCCATATAGTTCTTTCTTTACCTGTACTTGTTCTCCTGCTAGGATTCCTGATAATATGTGCAACCAATAAAAAAGAAAATAAACTCCTCATCTAACAATGGAGTGAAGACCTGATGAACTCTATCACAGCTTGACACCCCATTTCATCTTTCTACAATGAATGCAAGCCGAAAGAGGAATAATCCCCAAGATGGCATCATAGTGAATATATTCAAGTTGACAGGACAAACTGGAACACTTTTTCTTTATTTTTTATTATTTAAATTATTTTATTGTTGTTCAATTACAGTTGTCTGTATTTTTACCCCACCCCTCCCCCACTCCC
The DNA here is from genome assembly GCF_021234435.1 of Artibeus jamaicensis. Lineage (NCBI taxonomy): Eukaryota > Metazoa > Chordata > Mammalia > Chiroptera > Phyllostomidae > Artibeus > Artibeus jamaicensis. The sequence goes on from NW_026522045.1 coordinate 13,537,060, forward strand.
TCCAAACCTCCCTCCCTCCCTTGCTTCCACCCTCCCCCTTGGTTTTGTTCATGTGTCCTTTATAGTAGTTCCTGAAAACCCTTCTCCCAACTGGCCCCTTCCCCATCCCCTCTGGCTGTTGTTAGAGTGTTCTTAATTTCAATGACTCTGGTTATATTTTGATTGCTCTTTTCTTTTGTTGATTATGTTCCAGTTACCCTAAGAGCCCTGAAACACCAATCCAAAAGAACTTATGCACCCCAATGTTCTTAGCAGCACAATTTACTATAACTAAGCACTGGAAGCAAACTAAACACCCATCAGCAAATAAGTGAATCAAAAAACTATGGAATACTTTTACTTAAGAAGGTATAACTTCTTACTTTAAAAAGCCTCCATACTAGGCCTTTAGTAAAGTGTGTCAACCAGTGGATTCTATAGCAGACTAGTAGAGATGATTCTGAAAATGCAACATCTACCAGATAATAAAAGTGTGGAAAGGTTTTCAGATAATGTCTGCAAGTGAGAAGAAAAGAGCTTTAAAAAAGCTGAAGCCAAGAGGTTGCAATGCAGGACTATTTCCTTAAATGCTGATGCAGATTGCAACTGGTCTGCAATATTGTTCCCTAAATGGAAATGGCAAATTACATCAAATAATGAGAGAAGTACTAGCACTAGAAAGGCTAGATAAAAACCCTGCAAGGACTATTCACCAAAGGAAAGTAAAATACTTATGGTATAGACTTAGATATCATGGTCCACAACTAGTAGTGGATAAAGTATATCTTCTAGGGTATAGTTAAACTTATAAACAATAGCTTGTAGGCTTATTATAGTAAACCTGTTGCAGCTTGACCTAGAAATTTTAACTATTGAGAGGTGGGAACAACATGAATTTAAACAAAATTTGCACTGGTATTTAGCCACAATAATTCTACAGATACCAGAAGGGGAAAATGCAATAGTTAGAGGACCTTCTATGTCAAAACAGAGAGGGGCCAAATAAATGTGTGGGAAATTCACTGATCAAACTAATTCCATGCCATACAGTATCCTTACTTCCATTTGGAAGAATAGCTACCCTTCAGACAAGCCTATAGACACTATGGTCATCCTTTTTAAAGAATGACCTTTGTATTCCATGACATGGGCAACAACTAGGTAAAGACATTAAAGTGTACCATTAGATAAAGTGGTACATGCAAATTGTGAAATGACATGTAGAAGTCAATCCATACTGGTAGAAACCTGACTATATGAATTCATATAGAGTCCTAAAGTATATTGTAGTCAAAGGGATTAAAAGACAGTTAATTCAGATAACTTTATAGCTAAACAACATGACAGATGCTGCATCTAATATCAAGGTCTGCATACACAGATATTGGCATACAATAGTGTGTTAATTTCAAGTGTAGAGCATACCGATTCAACATTTATATACTAAAGTTTATACATATTACATATCCCATAATGTAATCACCATACTAAGTCTAGTAACTGTCTGTCACCATGCTGAGTTATTATAATATCATTGACTATATTCCTATGCTGTATACTACCACATCTCCATTGATTATTTACTTTTTAACTGAAAGTCTGTAACTCTTAAATACCCTTCACCATTTTTTTCCATCCCTCTGCTATTTCCTCTGGCAACCATCAGTTTGTTCTCTTTCTATGAGTCTTTCTTTGTTTTGTTTTCTTTACTTGTTTTTTTAAGATTCAATGTACAAGTAAAATCATGTGGTATTTGTCTTTGTCTGACTTATTTCATTTAGCATAATACCCTCTATGCTTTAATTAAAGGTTTAGAAACAGCAAGGGAAGATGTAAACTCTGCAGTGGGATTTTGAACTTTGGGAAATTGTCCTATAAATTTGTGCCAAAATAAAACTCAAAGCATAAGTACTTGGACAAGGTTAGGAAGCATATACAATGATAGCCCATATAAGTCTGTTACAAATTATATTTGATGAGCAATTTAACTGTAAATGGACAAATCTGGTGCTTCTCAAATATAGATACTGAAGTGTAGCTATTCAGCCTACTATAATTCTGGAATATGGACTTTATACAATTCTATAACAGATTAGTGTGAGCTTGTTAAAACTGCTAGTATTAATGAGAGAACAGAAGCAACCAAGCTAACTCAAGCAAGTCATCAAATAAACCAAGAGCAATCTGTGAGACTATCCCAAACCTTGAAACAAGATAAAACTTGAACTAGCCCATAAAACAAATGGTCAACGTGGTCCAGTATCAAAGCAGGAAAATGCTACAACCTCATAATATGCGGAGCTGTCTAGCTGCTTGGCCAGGTGGGTCACCTGGAAAGATTGTACTATAATGACACCTCCAGAATAGATGAAATATATTGCAATGTTTGTTTTGATTATGTGCTTATGTTTTTAACAATTGTTAAGATGTAACCCTACTCCAAGGAATGATATTTATATTTGTTCTTTGGAACAGAATTAGAAACAGAATCAATAGTAATAAGAAATAGGTGTAGGAAATAAAAAAATACTTCAGAAGAAGAGCTAGTGGGAAAGTTTTTTCAGGAGAGGGAAGAAATGTTATAAGTTGCCAACAGTTATACAGCTGTTCATGGTGGAAAACCAGTGAGTTAGTTCCTAAGCAGGTTTATGAATCTAGTCTTGTTTTTGTAAGATGCAAATTAGCCAACCCTAGGTTGTTGATTCTGATATAAATAGCTGGGTGGCAATTGATACAAGTCATGACTTAGAAACATGATTAGATGGAGATATATTAACTAACTTGGCAGTCTACTGATTGGATGCCTTTGATTGGAATCCTGCAAATCTTCTCCAGAAGAGTGAACAGAGTGGTTGATGTTTTATCCAATGGTCATCCAAAGAGATCCAAATTAGCTCTTTCCTGAAATTTTGTTGAAATTTTAATTGAATTTATTGGGGTGACATTGATTAATAAAATCACGTAGCTTTCAGGTGTACAATTCTATAATATATCATCTATATATTGTATTGTGTGTTCACCAACCGAAGGCAAGTTTCCTTCAACTCTGGATCTTCTTGAGACAGGCCCATTGTTCTGAGACCAACTTAAAGGTGTGAAAACGAGGGAGATAAGCTAGTAGATGGCAAAGTATTAGGAAGCACAAATCTTCCTCATGTGTGTGATTACACAGTTGTATTCTTATGTGTGATGATTACTGCTAGTTATTGGAATATAATTGAATATAATCCTTATTAGCTATTTAGTCATACAATTTTATTGTTATATGTTTTAACAGATTTTATCTAATAAACTTCCATTTGCAAATCAAAGAACTGGTGGTCATTTTAATTACTTGGTGGTGAGTTTGGAGGCTACCGAACAAGCAACAGAAGGTGGAATATACTCAGAGAATACTGAACCAGGAATCTGAAGTTCTACTTCTGGCTTTGTCAGATAGTTCTGGACAAATCTCTGAAATATAGTCTTTTCTTATTTGTAAAACAAGAGTTAAAGTAATTTTTCTGCCTACTTTCAATGGTAATAAGGAACAAAAAAATGATACACTTTTTAATGGCCTTGCTATGATATATCAAGCCAATGGGACAGAATATGTGAAATAATGGCTTTTTAGGAATATCTGAAAAATGTCTATATGATGACACCTGCAAGCCTCTGTGACATGTAAAGATTACCCAATAGTTTTATTAGATATTATCACTTTCTTAATTTACTCCATGTCAAAGTTATAGGTTTGACTCAGTTTTTGTTTCATTCTTCTGAGCTTGTTATTTTCTAACTCAGTTAAATTCTTTTTGGGAGTCCATGTAAGTTCTAGTAGGAATAGTAATGAGGAAAAACAACAATAAAAAGCCTTTCGGGAAATAATGAATTGTGTTCCATTTAAGGTTAAGATTTTGTTCCTGCGGGGTTATGTAACTCTGAACATTAACTTGCTATTGTACAATTGGACTTTTACAATTATTTTTTATATCAAAGCTGACTATTGTGTTTTTGTATTGATAACCTTATCTTAACAGACCAGAGGTGTTTACTCTTTTCCTCTTGGACATACTTACTACTTTTGCAAGGGCCTGATCCCTTTAGTCCACATTTAAAACTTGGTTTCTTCTGAATATAATACACTTAGTTCACCAAACAAACAAGCAAACAAAAAACTTAAGAATAACCTCTAGCTCTTGAAGTTATTTGGGAGTTATTTGTATTGACAGATAGAGCTATATATCGGTGTCAGATGTCAGATCTCTTCAGTGTAATAAAGTCTTTGAAGGTAATCTCCACTTATACCCCTGAAGGATGGAGATGTATTTCAGCAAGGTAAGGAAAACCACTGAAGTCTTTACCCCTTGTCACAATTTCATCTTAAAGACCCTAGTGAAATGCTCAAAGGATGTCAAGAGGTACTTTTTAGATTAACATAAGTATTTATGTAAAGTGGACTAGGGAGCCACAGTTAGAAAGTGCAACTTTAGTACTTCAGATTTGTTTAACCAAAGGTGTCATTGTAACAAAATCTGTTGTTGAAAATGCATTAACACACATGCTTCTAGATTAAAACAAATTCTAGCAATATTGATAACTTTAATAGTTTTAGTCTTACTTAAATACTGGCCTTTCTTGAAACTGTATTTTCTAAATTTTTAATGTTGACAACTTCCTAACTTCCAGTTTTGGAAAACAGGTTGTGTTGTTGCTCATTTTACAGAGAAAATATTGTCTGGGTTTTTTTGTTTGCTTGTTTTTGTGGAATACAGATTTTCAGCTCAAGGTTTAAGAGACAAAGAGGCATGTTGTTTGTTTGACACTTTTAGATGTGGGCGGGCTAATCTTTGGGTACTTTTCCCTAGTGCAGGAGTCTCTGGTGCTCCTCTTTTACGATACATCCAGTTGTTGAAAAAGTTTCTTTTTGTACTGGATATTTCTTCCTGGTTGAAATTACAGAATGCTTTAAAAGAAGATTAAACAGGATGTCAGCAGGAATGACACAGAAAGTTGAGAAATGGTACAACTGCTCTTTCCTATTTTGAGTATAGATACTAAGAAAGTAACCAACTGTCCTTGAAGATAGAACCTCATGGACCAACTGGAATTAGGCATGGAATCAGGTGTGAAAACAATTTTTCTCTTTTAGATAAATTGTCCCATTCCTATTTGGAATTGTTCCTCCTTTCAATAATTCTGGTCCTAGAAGACAATTCTTTTCCAGCCTTCCTTAGGACCTGAATGTATCTGGAAAAGCTTGTTTTTAAAGAGATGTCTCCAACTTGTTTATGTACTCCACACATGCAACTCTCAAACTAAATGTGTTTCATCAGACCTGGGGTATAACTCACTTAAGATTTGAACTATTTTTCCTCTTTATGAGAAAGCACACATAAACTATATTCCTCCAAGGAAACTGAGGAATTTCATCTAACAGAAGAGCTGAATTCATTTGCTCTATATATAATAGAGGGATAAAGTTAGTTTTCATTCATTTATTTGCATCCAATGAAAAGGTTAGTTTGCCTAGCTATATCACATCTTATATAAGGAGAATTTGTACTGTGAAAATTGGTGCTCAAGTTTACTGCATAATATGATAAAATAAATTATCAAGATTGCAACTCTTGCCCTGGCTGGTGTAGCTCAGTGGATTGAGCGCAGGCCTGCGAACCACACGATCGAGGTTCGATTCCCAGTCAGGGCACATGTTTGGGTTGCAGGCCGGTTCCCTGCAGGCCAGTTCCCAGCAGGGGACGCAAGAAAGGCAACCATACATTGATGTTCCTCTCCCTCTCTCCTTCCCCCCTTCCCCTCTAAAGATAAATTAAAAATCTTTAAAAAAAAAAAAGATTGCAACTCTTTTTATGCTTGTGGCCTTAAGCACTGTTTGAATGCTTCACTTTCCAAAATACTAGATTATGGTTATTTATTGAACAGACTTAGTCTGCTTCCTCAGATGAAAGACTTTTGAGAATGAGGTGCTGACAAGCACTTGAATTATTAGAACCCCAGTAGCTCACGAGATTATGTTTCTTATTCAAACACACTAAACTTGAAATTACAAAAACAATTTCCAAATAAGGATGATGCTAATTTGTTCAAGGTGAGAATATTCAGTCTTAAACTAGACATGTGGATTGAATAGAGGTCAATTAGAGACTAGAGCTGACTCTTGAACAATGGGTTTGAACATCCCAAGTCCAGTTATCTGTGGATTTTTTTCTTCCTTTTTCTTTAATGGAAGGGTTTTTTAATTTAATTTAATTTTATTAATTGATAGTAGAGGGAAAAATGTCGATTTGTTCTTCCACTAATTCATGCCTTCATTGTTGCTTCCTGTGTGTGCCCTGACCAGGGATTGGACTGCAATCTTGGTGTATTGGAACAGTGCTCTTAAGCAATTGAGCTACCTGGCCAGGGCCTGGATTTTTTCAATAATACTGCAAACCTATTTTTTTCTTTTTATGATTTTTAAATACAGTTGTTCCTCACTATATCATGGTTCACTTATTGTGGCTTCACTGTGTCATGTTTTTTTTAAATATATCTAATTCTGTATCACAGAGTTTTTACTATATTGTGGGATTTCGTGGGATATGGGTATTTACATAATATTTATGATTTTAATTATTTTGCCTAAAATATAAAATAATATAAAATAATATAATATATAGATAAATGTTAATTTAAACATATTAAAATAATATTAAATCAAAATAAAATACAGTATGTATTTCATCAGTTGATGAATACCATACTGTACACAATGGAAATGCAGTAAGCCACTACCGTTTGCACAAGTTTGCCAACCTGAGAGTGTATATCGCATACTATTGGCTGATGGAATGGAAGGCTACCAACCACAGCACTGTGTTCTGTATCCTGGGTGCTGATTGGCTCAGTAACTGTAGCATGGGTCTGGTTGCTCTCCAGCACTGTGCCCCTACATTCAGCATCTCTCCTTGTCCACTTCACATCCACGTCTGATCACTGTGCATAGTGTTGCTCTTCAGTGTTGTGTTTTTGTGAGATTTTTGTAAAACTTTGAATTTATTTCGAACCCTAAGTTGTCACCCAAATGTTCTGTACCTTCTAAGGCTTCTGGCAGTGAACCCAAGTGCCAGAGAAATATGCTTACCATAAAAGAAAGGTGGAATTTCTCGACATGTTAAAGGAAGGCAAAAGCTATGCTGCTGTATGCCACCATTATGGGATTAACGAATCTACTGTTTGTTACATAAAGAAAGAGGAGAATATTAGGTCTACAGCAACAATGACTTAACAAGACTGCAAAGAGGGTGGTCACTTCCTGCAATAAGGCCATTGTGAGGATGGAGTCTGCATTGGCCTTGTGCATAAATGACTGCAGGGAGAAGAATATCTCGCTGAATACCAACACCATCAGGATGAAGGCCAAGAAACTTTATGATAATTTTGCGGAAAGCACAGACATTCACGATGGTGTCGAGGATGAAGGCGAGGACCACGACCCAGAAGCAGGACTGTTGAGTGCTTCTCCCACCACATCGACCCCATGCAAGCAAGGGCTGGTTTGACAAATTTCATAGATGCTTTGGACTGAAGAACATTTCTCTGCATGGAGAAGCTGCCTCTGTGGATAAAACGCAGCACCAGCAACTCTCCATAACTATGTTCATCACTGGGATGAAGAGATCAGTTACCCCTATGCTTTTAGAGGAAATAGAAGTTACAGCCCAGGGCGAAGATACCGCACCACCTGATGAAGTGCCCGATGAAGTGGTGCCTTCAGAAGAGCTGTAATGTTCTTCTTGGCTGTATAGCACATTCATCTCATCATCATCACCTTCATTGCCATCAATACTTCACAGCTACATAATTCATGACCTTTGTCATTCAAGTTGTAGTATACTTCGCTGGTGAGTACCCATATAGAATTTCATATGTTGTTAAAATAATGTAGGTTTAATAGTGTAGAAAGTGTTTAAGATCATATGAAGTGTTTATAAGAGTGTGGGAAAGGTTTATAGGAATGTAGAAAAGGTTTATAAATCCTTAAATATAGCCCTGGCTGGTATAGCTCAGTGGATTGAACATGGGCCTGTGAATCAAAAGATCATGGTTTGCCTTCACAATCAGGGTACATGCCTGGGTTGCAGGCCAGTTCCCAGCAGGGGATGCACAGGAAGCAACCATACATTGATATTTCTCTCCCTCTCTCCTTCCCTTCTCTTCTAAAGATAAATAAATAAAAAATAAATATAGCGCCACTACTTTGCAGATTTTCACTTATCTCGGGGATCTCTGGAACGTAACTCCTGTGATAGGTGAGGGATTGCTCTAGAAGTTTCTTTTCTATAGCTTACTTTATTATAATAATACAGTGTATAATACATATAACATACAAAATATATGTTAATAGAAATTTATGTTATCAGAAAGGCTTCTGGTCAGTATTAGCCTATTAGTAGTTAACTTTTGGGGGAGCGAAAAGTTATAGATGGATTTTCAACTGTGTGTGGTGTTGATGCCCCTAACCTCCATGTTGTTCAAGAGTTAATTGTATACTCATTTGAGACTCATTAAAAATAGCTGCATTTCAGAGACTGAGAATCATTATGGAGTTCTTCAGTGGAAATGAAGTCACAGTTCACAATTAACAAGAGATTTACATATATTGATGAGTATAAATCAAGTTTTACATTTTGAAAACGATGTCTTTGGATTGCAAACAAACCTTAGGATACATCTGAATTTTCAAGCTTGCCCTGCTAATCATTGTGGTTTGGTTTGAAGAGAAACTAAACTAAATTTGATCTATAGCCATTGTTGAGATAATTTATCTCAGAAAATTTGAGCTAAATGTATAAACTTGAAATAATTATGATGTTTCTGGCTTTTGGATTAAACTTTGGATCATTTTTGAGTTTATGTGAGAGTGTATTCTTTTTCATGAAATTGACATTGGAGTTGAGAGTTACTCAATATATTTGCTCTAATTGCTGCAAGCCTAGAATTGGAGTTTGATGTGCTCTGACTGAACCACTTTGGTGTATTAAATTCCCGAGTTCTCATTGATTTGATTCAGAATGATGAGTAGATACCACCAGGCCTAAAATTGTTGATTTTTGCATAAATACAGTGCTTTTGGATTACTTTTGTATTACTGATGAATATCAATAATTTTGAGTAGTTAAAAGCTGCTCACAATTGGAAGAAAAGTGGACACACCAAAACTTGTGCATTTTCAAAAAATTATTCCTAGTGGTGATAGTTGCCCAACAACATAATGTACTTAATGCCATTGAGCTGTGAACTTCAAAATGGTTAAAATGATAAATTTTATATTATGTATATTTTACTGCAATAAAACAAATGACCTTTCCCACTTGAATGTACATAGCAAATGGACTCTGAAAACAATTTTGGAATCTGTAGTACATAATTAAGTGAGCAAAGAACAATATGTAACTCCTTGTCAGATTTAGGTTGGTATAATGGTAGCTGAGAAATAAATTTTATGAACATATAGTAGCATAGAGATAATCTGTAATGATAATAATAACAATAATTTATGAAATAAGGGACATAGAAAACAAGGTTTCAGGAAAGTAAAGGACTAAAAAATGAAGGTTGGAGGGCAGCGAATGTAGAAGAATTCAAGGGTGAATCCATGATCATAAACCAAGCAGATCCCCATGTGAGTAAAGAAGTCATCACAATGTTTTTCAAATGAAGTAACTAAAATTGGCAAATGAAGCTTATATGAACAGAAGGGGTCAAGTGATAATCTAGTTGGGAAATGATCTATTAATATAAAGTTAATGAAATATTACAGTGAAATTGTTTGAAAATAAATGCCCTGTGAATTTTCAGGGGGATGGGGACCTAAAAATATGAAGTTTATCTACTATTTAGTGAGGTAAGGAATGCAAACTTGAGCTATATTCTCCAATATCTATTTTTTACAGTTGTATTCCCATTAACCATTTTATCACCTGGAAGCAATTCATGTTCTAAAAATGCCTGCTTTTTTTTTGTCACAGAATTATAACAATATGTAAAGTAAAAAACACACTGAAAGTATAATATACATAGTTAATGGAAATATACATACATATCAAAGTGAAGAAAAGTCAATTAGACCTTACAGCAGACTACATAAAACAACTGATACTATATATCAAGAATAGGGCGATGGGGGAGGGAGAGAGGTGTAAGGGAGGGGATGGGTAATTACTACATCTATTACCATGGGCCCCATGTGTAATAATGAAAATGAAACAAATAATAATAGCAGCTAATATTTATTGAATGCCTAATGTATGCTGAATATTGTGCTCTGCAGAAATATGTTTTATTTTATGTAAACTTTATATTTCTCCAGGAGGGTAAATGTTCCTGTTATTATCCCCATTTTTCAGAAGAGAAAAATGAGGTTAAATATCTTCAGACTTATTTAATAATTTAAGTGAAATAACTTAAAGCAATTAGTGGCAAAAACAGGATACGGAGACTTAGGTGGGCCTATCCATTTACTATCTGCCCCAATACAATCTTTTCGATCTTTGTGTTGCCTTATTGTCATGTTGTACCCCCTCCAAGGTTGTCCCTGGTACTCATTTTTGCCCAATTTCAAAGGCATAGTACTATTTTCTTTTTTTAGATAAATGGACTAGGGAAACACACAATGCAATTTGTCTCAGGGTTTGGTTGGACCCATGAAGAATGGCACTGCCACTTGCCCTTCAGATGGCAAGCAACTCTTGGTTCAACCTGTTTAAATCTGTCTCCTGGTAGCATTGGAAGAGAGATGAAAATGGACATTAAAGTACTTTCTGTGCCACAGTAGCACATTTTCAGATATTTTCTGTAATAGGCCTATGAAGTGGAGGAACTATTATCACCTCCATTTTATAATTGGGAAAAAAACAAAAACAAAAACTATTGTCCTGAAAATTTGAGTGACTTTCTTCAGGTCATACAGCTAGTGAGTTGGAATTCCACTTTCAGTTGCTTGGGGTCTAAAGTTCCTTCTCTTTCTATTATACCATCTGCCTACTTAAAGAGTTAAATTAAGCTTCTTGGCTTGCTAGGAGTCTCCCCAAATTTGTTTGATTCAATGGCATAGAACTACACTGGCTAGACTGTAAATGTAGCCAAAAGTGGAAAATAAGACTCTCATTCTGCATTCTGCTTGAACTGAGCTCCCTCAAAGAGGTAAATCCTAACAGTTTAGAGGTCATACCATAGCAAATACTACTCTAACCTTATACAACACTACACCCTGAGTATGAGTCTATCTTTTAGATGTATGTCTCAGCCTTCTTGCTGAGGAGCTCCCAAGGACTTAGTTTTGTCAACAAGTACAACCATCCAGACAGTGAGCCATCTATAATCACTACCCACCATGTCCCAGTGTATAGGGCTTTGTTATGTGTTCTAATAGAAGTTCTCTTTCAGAACACTTAAGGATACTTTGTAATTATATATTCACTAGTGTTATTATTTACTTAATGTCTACCATGAACTTGTAAGCTCCATGAGGACAGGGTGTCTGGTTTCTCCATCCCAAACACCTAGAACAGTGCTAAATAAACATTTGTTGAATTAATGAGTGCTTTCCCATCAAAGAGCTAGGTGATCAGTATTTTCCCTTACTTATCTGGCTATCGGAAAATATGCAGAGGCTGTATGTGCCTTGGATAAGTGGGTCTGTTTTGGGGGCCTGTCTAACCACTTGTTTCTTAAAGGGCCAAGTGCTAGAAAAATGTTGACTCTGCTCTTTTATTCTGTACTGGAGAGATTAAGCTTTCCTGAGAGGAGAGAAGGACTCAGCTTACCTCTTTCTGGTGATATTTGATTGCTACCTTGAGCTTGGCCAAGTCATGGTACTTCTGAGGGTCAAGTTCTTCACTATGGTCATCTTGGTGGTTGAGGATTATTTCCAGTTCCCGGGAGCTCTGAGCTTGGTCCAGCAGGTCTTTGGCAAAGAGTTTGCACTGTTGGGAGAGCTCCTCATACTCAGCCTTAAACTCATTCTCTACCTTGCTGAGCTCCTTGAGCTCCCAGCCCAGGCGGAAAGCAGTTAGGATGGGGTCCTCGCTTGATAAGGCAATGAGTGAGGGGCTTGCCAGAGCTTTATAGATGTTCAGCCGGGAGCGAGAGTGACACAAGCTGTCTACCTCTGAACTGGATACACACTCCACACAGTTGCAGCGGATCTGGTGAGGCCGTGGAATAGTGACTCGTTTTTGGACAAGCAATTTGATGATTTCATAGTTGTTGGTGTGGGCAGCCAGCATAATGGGAGTGATGTCTGGTGTGAACTCAGAAAACTGGGTGTCCATCAGAGTGGGGACCTAGGTAAAACAAAACGAGAAGCCTAAGAGGGCAGGATTAAGTCTCAGAGTAAGGGGAGCACAAGGTGCATCAAATGTCAGCGATTTGGAAATTGGAGTTACCATGCCTTTGCCAATTCTCCTCCCTACCATAATAGCTATTTGTGGAAAGCTTATTGTATGCCAAGCACTGTTCACGTGCTTTATACATATTTACTCATTTAATTTGCACAATAACTTTGTGAGGTAAATATTCCCCTCAAATGAAAAAGCTGAGGCACACAGAGTTTAAAAACATACCTAGGATTACACAGCTTTAAGTAGTTCTTTGGAAACTATTTGATTCTGTTGTCTTTGACTTAATATTTGACAAGGAGCCTTTCATCCTCCATTTAGCTTTCTGGGTATGCAACACTAGAAATGACATCTTAAAAAAAACCCAAAACTGGTCTGCAATGATTAGCCATGTCTTCCTACCCAGACTGCCTTTTTGCTTCAATCAACTTTATCATTCACAGATTGCCACACCTAATTCATTCATTGCTTTGTGTGTATATCCCTGTGGGATTTCTTTGTGGAATGGTCTACCCCATTTCTCTGCCAACAAAGGGCCATTATAAGTCCTGGCATCTTCAATAGCTACCTGTCTTAACTTCATTTCCCCCACTTCATACTGACCACCCAGATGTTGTGGCACTAGGTTACAGCCAAGACTTCACTTTGCTGATACTTACATATATTGTTCTCTTATTATTCCACATGTACCTTTTTTGCCTCTCCAATAAGGTTGTGAGCTATTTGAAGACAAAGCTGTCTTAGTCTGCTCTTGTTTTCCCCATAGCATCTAGCACACTACTGAAAACACAGCAGGCATTCAGCAAAAAGGAATTAAGTTTCCAAATCTCAAATTAAGACATTGACTCTTGTTTTTGTTTTAAATTTTATTTTAATTGTTGTTCATGTACAGTTTTATGTCTTTTACTCTCATCCCAGCCCACCCCCCAACCCTCCTCACCTTCCTCTCATTTTCAGCTCCCCCTTAGTTTTTGCCCATGTGTCCTTTATACTTGTTCCTGTAAACCCTCCCCCTTTTCCCCTGAAATTTCCTCCCCTTTCCTGTCTGGTCACTGTCAGCCTGTTCTCTGTTTCAGTGTCTTTGGTTATATTTTGCTTGTTTATTTGTTTTGTTGTTCAAGTTCCTGTTAAAAGTGAGATCATATTGTATTTGTCTTTCACCACCTGGTTCATTTCACTTAACATAATGCTTTCCAGTTCCATCCATGCTGTTGCAAAGGGTAGGAGCTCCTTCTTTATGCTGCATAAAATTCCATTGTGTAAATGTATCAGTTTTTAGATCCACTCATTTACTGATGGGCACCTAGGTTGCTTCCAGCACTTGGCTATTGTAAATTGTACTGCTATGAACATTGGAGTGCATAGGTTCTTTTGGATTGGTGTTTCAGGGTTCATAGGGTATAATCCTAGCAGTGGAATTGTTGGGTTAAAAGGCAGATCCATTTTTAGTTTTATGAGAAAATTCCATAGTGGTTGTACCAGTCTTCATTTCCACGAACAGTGTACTAGGCTTCCTTTTTCTCCACAACCTCTCCAACACTTGTTGTTTGTTGCTTTGTTTATAATGGTCATTCTGACAAGTATGAAGTGGTATCTCATTGTGGTTTTAACTTGCATCTCTCTGATAGCTAGTGATACCGAGCATCTTTTCATGTGTCTCTGGACTCTATGTCTTCTTTAAAGAAGTGTCTGTTCAAGTCCTTTGCCCATTTTTTAATCGAGTTGCTTGTCTTCTTAGAGTGGAGTCATGTGTGTTCTTTACATATTTTGGAGATTAAACCCTTCTCTGAGGTATCATTGGAAAATATGTTTTCCCATATAGTTGGTTCTCTTTTTTATTTTAATATTATTTTCTTTAGCTGTGCAGAAACTTTTAATTTGATGAGATCCCATTTGTTTATTCTTTCCTTTATGTCCCTTGCTCTAGGGGACATGTCAGTGAAAATATTGCTGTGTGAAATGTCTGAGATTTTCCTGCCTATGTTCTCCTCTAGGATTTCAATGGTGTCAAGGTTATATTTAAATCTTTTATCCACCTTGAATTTATTTTGGTGTATGGTGTAAGTTGGCACTCAAGTTTCATTTATTTGCACGTGGCTGTCCAGTTCTCCCAACACCATTTGTTGAAGAAGCTATTTTTACTCCATTTTATGTTGCTGCGCCCTTTGTTGAATATTAATTGACTGTAGAGACTTGGGTTTATTTCTGAGCTTTCTGTTCTGTTCTCTTGGTCTATGTGCCTGTTTTTATGCCAGTACCAGGCTGTTTTCATTAGAGTGGCCTTGTAATACAGTTTGGTATCAGGTATTGTGATCCCTCCTACTCTTTCTTCTTTCTCAAAATTGCAGCATCTATTCAGGGTAGTTTATGGTTCCATATAAGTTTTTGAAGTGTTTGTTCTATGTCTGTGAAATAAGCCATTGGTACTTTAATAGGTATTGCATTGAATCTGTAAATTTTTTTTGGGTAGTATGGACATTTTGATGATGTTAATTCTTCCAATCCATGAACACAGTATATATTTCCATTTGTTTATGTCTTCCTTGATTTCTTTCTTCAGTGTTGTGTAGTTCTCTGAGTACAGGTCTTTTACCTCCTTGGTTAGTTTTATTCCTAGGTATTTTATTTTTCTTGTTGCTATATCAAATGGGTTTTTTCCCTTGATTTCTGCTTCTGATGTGGAACAAAATTTTTGACACGGTTCACTTGAATTTGCATGAAGATCATGAATTAACCTTTTAAAAAATTACCCTTACAAATCATTTGAGTTTAGAATGAGGTCAGGTGGAAAATTCAATTTTATTCTTTTCTTATTAAGTTTTGCTTTCTCTTTGGCTTCAAAATTATACTGAGTGCCCTTGGGCTTCCCATTTAATATCATGTTTTTTAAAAGAAAAAAAGTGTGGTAGGTGGTGGAGAAAGGGGAGAATATGAATACACCAATAAATTAAATTTGGTTCATATTATCTACAACTCTACTTTTAAAGAATCCTGGTGCACGAACCAACTTGATTGAATTTTAAAATTTGCAATGATGTGGGCTGGGCCATGCCCACTAAAAAATATGTTGCCTGTGTCACCCTGGGGTTTTGCATTCAGGCCTTAAGAAGTTTGCTCCTGTATCTGCCCTAGGTCTTCCTGTTAAAAAGCTACCATTATATTGTAAGGTCATTCTGGATTAATGAGCACAGGACAGAGTCACTGGGCTCAGAGCTCATCATATAAAACATTTTCAATACAGTGAACAGAGAGAGCTCAAGTCAGTTCTTCATATTTTCAAACAAATTCCATTGCCAGAGGACACAACAGAGGAATAGATGATGCTTCACTTTGCCCACTCTCAGGACTGACTAGAGTTTTACTAGGTAAAAGGGCCCAAATTCTGAAAGGGCCCAAGTAATACATTCATTTACATTAACTTCATCATTGGACATATCTGCTAATTGGAATTTTCTGAACCCTATTGTTAACAGACTTAGGCAGGTGTCCTTGCTGGAGTTTATCACAGGCTTCTGAAATAAAACCTCCCACTTGTAATTAATCAGCAGACCCTTATCAGGAGCTACCTCATTCATTCAAGCAGTGCCATCTGATCATAGGCTAACCTGTCTAATTGGTACTTCCTCATACAACTGGCCTGGCAGCATCGTGTTTGAAATAAATCTCCCATTTTGTTCCTGGACTTAGTGAAATTGAAATACCATTTTTCCCACATCCTGGGCCTCCTCCTCCCCATATTAACCTGTCAGATAAAATGAATGCTCAATATTTTTAGCAGCTTAAGAAATTTAGCAGTTTAATAAGGCAATTTAATTTTTCTGCAGTACTTAGAAATGAAGAACACCTGCATCTAATCACATCACATTACCAGCTGCCACTCTGCCTTACCTATAGATCAGTTAGCTAGTAGTGGTGATAACAGAAGCTTACTTTGGGACAGCCATTGCCATCAGATGATAATGTTTCCCAGACTCTGGTAAAAAACAGAACCATCTGAATTAAGATTTGGTGGATCACCTGAGCTGAATTAAAAGATTGGAAGACTAAAATGGACAAAACTTATTTGAGGATAATGTCACAAAACACAACTGGTGTTTTTTTTAAAAGTCAATATTAATATGTAAAAATCAATAATGTATATAACAATTATCAACATTACCCTTTGTAACAAAGATAAAAATAACATTAATGGCTACTAGTTATGAACTTTCCATATGCCAAGCACCATACTAGGGTATCTCATTTAGTTCTCATCTTGGTTCTACAATATAAACATAAAAATTAACCCCACCTTATACCTGAGGGAATTCATTCATAGAGAAGCTAAGTGTCTTTTTCAAGGTCACATATCTAGGAGGTAAAGTGACCAGAACTTGAACCCAGGCAGCTTGGCCCCAAAACCTGCACTGTTAACCAGTATGCTGCTTCACTCACAACTAGTATAAGACCAACAATTTGATTAATTATATCAATAAACAAATCTACAATCATAACATTGAATGTTCATACATATCAGTTACATATTGCAGGTGTCATTGATTAATAATTAAATCATCAACTAATATTCTACCAGATAAACAGTATGTAGCATTACTCAAGATTTGGAAGCCCACAGGACCATTCTTGATTTGTTATCAGTTAGAGGCTTTTAATTTTTCAAAAGACAGGAGCTAAGTCTATGTGAAAATAATACATGGCTAACACCACAGGTTGTCAGAGTTTATAATTTTATGGTTCTAGTCAAGGAAGCCCAGAAAGGCATTTTTCTCAAATCTAGATGGTTACAAAGGGTTAAATGAACCATTCTACACCTTTTCCTTTGGAAAATATGGGTTACAATGAATAATAAGGGCCATTAATTCCCCAAGGTGAGCTTTAGGGTGGATATAAGAAATAAAGGAAGAGGTAGAGGAAGCCAAGGCAAGATACGGATACACTGTGCATGGTCTTTGGGGAGCCAGCTCTCTGTGAAGCCATCCTCTAGGCAGTAAAGATATAGCATTTCTTAGAAAATTGTAAAAATGATGCAATAAGTAAAAAAATCAGCAAATCAGAAGGTGTGGGTTATTGTAGATATGTAAAAATGTCAAAATTGAAGTTCTGGTCATTATGTCTAGCACTGCACAGAGGAGTAGAGCCCTACCCTGCTAATGTGAGTGTAGTTTGCTTTTCAGGTATCCCTATGGTGGTGCTTGATACTAATAGCTCTTTAGCAAGGCCATTGTTGGTTCACTTTTATAAGTCACCATATAATTTTTTTAAATTAAATTACTCTTGTATATTGCTTTACTGGAAAGAGGATGCCGCCAAGCTGATTTACTTCTCCATACCACTGCTTATCATGTGACTGATATGAGTTAATATAGCATGATAAAGTTTTGTGGACAGGGCTGAGAATTCAGATATAGAAACCTTGGTGATCAGCCAGGTACGGGACCATGTGAGGGCCAGGATAACCAGATTGATATCAACCATATGATAGGATTTGATACATATAGCCATTTATAACTTTCTAATTTTTGTGGTGGACACTGATCTTGATAGAAGCACAACTGCCAGCAAAACAAAAATCAAAGTGTAAAAAAAGAGGGTCTTTCATACAGAAAGAGGAGCCAAGTCCCCCTATTTTTTGAAGTCATTCATAGCCATACAATTGAAAATGATGTCTATTGCCATACATGAAAAATTGGTAGGTATTATTGAAGTTCACCTAAAAGGGCTTTGGTGATAAAAATTAAGCTCAGTTCATTTTCTGAGTGTAAAGAAAAATTTAATGGGTAATTCTCACTATTACTCTCAAAAGCAGTGTAGGATAAACCTGAATGAAGAAAATAGCCTTTAAGTTGCCTTGTAGTAGGTAAGAAACCTTTTTAAAACATATAAAGGAAACCAGAGCAGAAATCTAGAAGCAAAATTCATGTGAAATAGTCAAGAGTACACCCTTTGCTGGCCATGATTTTCATTTCATGCTCTATACACATGCCAAACAATGTTTTGTTTTAAAGTTGTGCAGTATATTGGATTAAAGGTTACATGACTGGATGAAAAGGCTTAGAAAAGGAGATTGTGTCACATTTTTCAAGGAATTATTGAGCCCCATATTTCTGCTTGTGTCAGTTATTCACATTTCAGGCAAGCCTGACAGCTGGCACTATTATTCAGAGGTAGAATACAACTGAATAACTACTTTCAATGTGGCCACAGTCTCTGGGGTTGGAGAGTGGGTTAATTTCTTCTTACGAGGTTATCTTTTATCTTTTCAGCAAATGAAATATTATAAGGTCATCAAGTATCTTCAATTTTCCAAATCTCAAAGTATTGGTAAAACATCTGAAGAGTTGAATTGTGCATATCTGGCCCTGCTGACTGGTGTTACAGAAATTCATTTGGGGTACAAAGTAGAGTGAAAAGTTGGAGGCTGTTCAAGCCCTTTTCCCATTTTTTAAATTGGGTTGGTTGTCTTCTTAGAGTGGAGTCGTGTAAGTTCTTTGTATATTTTGAAGATTAAACCTTTGTCTGAGGTATCATTGGCAAATATATTTTCCCATACAGTTGGTTGTCTTTTTAATTTAATACTGTTTTCTTTAGCCACTCAGAAACTTTTTATTTTGATGAGATCCCATTTGTTTATTCTTTCCTTTATATTCCTTGCTCAAGGAGGACATACAGAAGATCCAGAGACACATGAAGAAATGCTCAATTTCGCTAGCTATCAGAGAGATGCAAATTAAAACCACAATGAGATACCACTGTACACCAGTCAGGATGGCTATCATAAACAAAGCAATAAACAACAAATGTTGGAGAGGGTGTGGGGAAAAGGGAACCTTAGTTCACTGTTGGTGGGATTGCAGACTGGTACAACCATTATGGAAAACAGTATGGAATTTTCTCAGAAAAATAAAAATCAACCTGCCTTTTGATCCAGCAATTCCACTGCTAGGATTATATCCTAAGAACCCCAAAACATCAATTTCAAAGAACCTATGCACCACAATGTTCATAGCAGCACAATTTACAATAGCCAAGAGTTGGAAGCAACCTAGGTGCCCATCAGTAAATGAATGGATCAAAAAATTGTGGTACACATACACAATGGAATTCTATGCAGCAGAGAGAAAGAAGGAGCTACTACCCTTTGCAACAACATGGATGGAACTGGAAAGCATTATGCTGAATGAAATAAGCCAGGTGTTGAAAGACAAATACCATATGATCTCACCTTTAACAGAAAACTAAACAACAAAACAGACAAGCAAGCAAAATAAAAACAAATACATTGAAATAGAGAACAGGGGGACAGTGACCAGAGGGGAGAGGGAAGGTAATTTAAGGGGAAAAAAAGGGGAGGGATTTAGAGGAACAAGTATAAAGGACACAGGGACAATAACTAAGGGGGGTGGAAATGGGAGGGAGATGGGGTGCATGGGGGAGGGGTGGGCTGGGATGGGAGAAATAAACAGAAAACTTTTCTTGAAAAATAACTAAATAAAAATTTTAAAAAACTTGGAGGCTGTTAGATAGGATAGTTTAGAGAGTTCCCATGCTAAGAGTTAGGTAAAAAATGGGTTTATGATCTGAAATACTTAGTTTGGTATTCTTGAATGAACATAATAACTTTGAAGTCTTTTTTTGCCTTTCTACAGTTTATTTATTTTTATTGATTATGCCATTACATTTGTTCTATTCCCCCCTCTTTTCCCCTCCACCCTGCACACCCCTCCCCTACCATTCCCCCCTTTAGTTCATGAACACATGTCTCAAGTTCTTTAGATTCTGTATTCCCCTACTATTCTTACCCTCCCCCTATCTATTTTCTATCTACTGTCTATGCTACTTATTTTCTGTACCTTCTCCCCCCTTCTCCTTCTCCCACCCCCTGTTGCTAACCCTCCATGAGATCTTCATTTCTATGGTTCTGCTCCTGATCTACCTGTCTTCTTAATTTTCTTTTGTTTTAGGTCTGGTTGTTGATAACTGTGAGTTTGCTGTCCTTTCACTGTTCATCTTTTTTATCATCTTTTTCTTAGATAAGTCCCTTTAACATTTCAAATAATAAGGGCTTGGTGATGATGAACTCCTTGAATTTGGTCTTATCTGAGAAGCACTTTATCTGTCCTTCCATTCTAAATGAAAACTTTGCTGGGTAGAGCAATCTTGGTTGTAGGTCTTTGGATTTCATGACTTGGAATACCTCTTTCCAGCCCCTTCTTGCCTGTAAGGTCTCTTTTGAGAAATCTACTGACAGTCTGATGGGAGCTCCTTTGCAAGTGACAGTCCCCTTATGTCTTGCTGCTTCTAGGATTCTCTCCTTCATTTTAATCTTGACTAATATAATGATGATGTGCCTTGGTGTGTTCCTCCTTGGGTCAAATCCTGGTACTCTCTGAGCTTCCTGGATTTCCTGGAAGTCTGTTTCATTTGCAAGATTGGGGAAGTTCTTCTTTATTATGTCTTCAAATAAGTTTTCCACTTGTGGCTCTTCCTCTTCCCCTTCTGGTACCACTAAAATTCGAATGTTGGAACGTTTAAAGATGTCCTGGAGGTTCCTAAGCATCTCCTCATTTTTTTGAATTCTTGTTTCTTCATCCTTTTCTGTTTGGTCATTTTTCCTTCCTTCTGGTCTACTCCCTTGATCTGAGTCCCAGTTTCCTTTCCATTACTATTGGTTTCCTGTGCATTACCATTCATTTCAATTAGTTTCACCTTCATATGTTCCTCTAATTTGTGACTAAAATTAACCAGTTCTGTGAGCATCCTGATCACCAGTGTTTTGAACTGTGCATCTGAAAGTTTGGCTATTTCTTCATCACTTAGATTTATCGGCTCTGAGGCTCTGAATTGTTCTTGAGCCATGTTTTTATTTGTTTGTGCCTGTTAAGTATGAGGAGCGGAACCTTAGTTGTTTACTAGGGTGGGGCCACCCAGGTTGCTGGTTTGTGATGCTGTATGTGGTGGTGGGGTCAGAGAGGGAGCAATGGCGGTCCTCTCTGCTCGCCTAGTCCCTCCCACCGTCCCACCACATGCCCCGACCTGTTTATCTGAGTTGAAATGTGCGAGCCCGCCACCCTGTGCCCTGCGGTCCTAATACTCTCCTCTTCACTGGTTTATCTGCATGCAAATGCTCGACTGACCACAGACAGCCAGCCGTGCCTCTTCCCTCTGTCCGCCCATAACTAGCCCGCACCTGGGATCCGTGCCTTCGGCTGCCTGCGCATTACCCTGGTCGGGGATCTTTTTATCCAACCCGCTCTGCTACTAGCTTCCACCCTCTTACCGGTTTAGCTGAGCATTTCATTGTTTTTGGACTTCTTATTGTTGATTTTCTGTGTGGTTTGGTTGCGTTTATTGTTGTTAAAACTTTGTTGTTTTTAGATTTGGTTGTGCAAGAATGCAAGGTGTTTCCACCTATGCCTCCATCTTGGCAGAAGTCTAACTTTCAACTTTTTCATTGAAGAAAACACATGCGAAAATGTACCTAAATCACAACATGGAGAAATTCAGGAGAAGCATGATCTAGTCCAATGACTGGCTCAGGCCCACAGGCCTTGCAACCCAGACTTCTATCTGTGAGGACAGGAGGAGGTGTCCAGGGAGAGTAGGAATTCTTGCCATGCTATCCATGTCAAAGAAACAGGGACCTAATATTTCTTTTTTTTTTTTTTGATGTTTAGGTTGTTTTTAATGGTTTATATTGCAAACTCTGCTGCAATGAACATTTTATACTTACATTTTAACATACTTTTTACACATATTAGTTTACGATAGTGTAAACTCATACTGGTATGAGAATGTTAGGTCACAAATAATATGCACATTTAATATTTTGGACCTAATATTTCTTGCTCCTCTAAATAATCCCTTACAGTTTTAGAAGCTGTAAATGATATGTTTATAGGTTTAATATCTAAATCCAATCCCTTTGAGAATACATTTACCTTTTTACATGGTATCACCTTTGGGGGTTAATAAAGTCAGCCATTTTATTGCACACTGAGAAAATCATAATTTGTCATTCATCCTAAAACTTCAGCAGGCTCAAAGACTCTTCCTTCTAATATCTTAGCAATGGTAAATTAGACCAAATTCTCCTTCTGTATAGTCTCCATCATCTTAAAGATTTCTCTTCCTTGAATTTTTCCACATTGAAGAATTATTTTTTAAAATGCTGCCCCTAATATGGAAAGAAACAGTTTCCTTCTAGGTAATCTGGAGGGAATAAACTTGGAGTAGTGTAAACATTATGCTTAATTTTTTCAGGAAGGTTAGAAGACCCCCTATATTTGGAGGTTTTTAAGAGGAGAATATATGCTTTCCTGTCTGAGATAGTTTAAGAATTCCCTCCAGGGCACAGTTTCTCAACACTCAAGATCACACCTGTAATTCCACTGCTGGGATTATATCCTAAGAACCCCAAAACACCGATTCAAAAGAACCTATGCGCCCCAATGTTCATAGCACCACAATTTACAATAGCCAAGTGCTGGAAGCAACCTAAGTGCCCATCAACAAATGAGTGGATCAAAAAACTATGGTACATTTACTGATGGAATACCACACTGCAGAAAGAAAGAAGGAACTCCTACTCTTTGTGACAGCATAGATGGAACTGGAGAGCATTATGCTAAGTGAAATAAGTCAGACAGTAAAAGACAAAATACCATATGATCCCACCTTTAAGTGGAACTTAATCAACTAAAAAAACAAGGAAGCAAATAATAACCAGAGACATTGAAATTAAGAACCAACTGACAGCAACCAGAAGGGATGTGAGAGGATATAATGGGGGTGAAAGAGGAAGGGTTTTCAGGAACAACTATAAAGGGCACATGGACAAAACCAAGGAGGGGTGGAATCAGAGTGGGAGGTGGGGATGGTTTGGGTTGGGGGAAGTGGTGGGGGAAAAGGCAGACAACTTGAACAATAATTTTAAAATACATAAAAACAAAAGAAAACATTCAGGGTCACATAATTCTTTGTTGTGAGGGACTGTGTTGTACATTGTAGGATCCCTGTATCTATCTACAAAATGCCAATATCAGCTTCCCTATCCCCCAGTTTTCACAACCAAAAATATCTCTAGAAATTGCTAATTGTCCCCCAGAGGCAAAATTGCCCCAGATGGGAACCACTGCTGTAGAATATGAGGCTTGTTTTGCAGCGAGCTGACTGAAACAGGGAGAGGCAAACTAGATAGAATTAGTCATGCAGTCTAAGGGTTTTTTTCTGTTACAGTCCATCTGATTGTTGCAACACAGTTCCATCAGTACAGGAGGTCACTATAACAATACTTTTTAATGTCTGGAAGGAGGGGGAGTAGGATAAACTTTCCTCAGGAGAGTTTATTGGAATTTTACTTTTGTGGAATATTAAGTTTGAAAATTCTGCATCAGGATAACTACTAGCCACATTTCTCATTAACGTTATAACAGAACAACATTGAACAAAAGGACACTTTTTGAGGGCCTGCTATATTTTAAAATGTGCTGAAACCTATGTAAAATGTGTCCTCTAAACATTTGGTATGTTTTATTTCACTTATGACATAGGAATTGCTACTATTTGTATTTTATACACAAGAAAACTGAGGCTCAGAAAGGTAAAGTAACTTGTATAAGATTACACAGCTACCAAATGGATGAGCCAGGACTTAAATCCAGTCAGTTTGGATCTAGACATTGGGTTGTTAACAAGCATATGATATGGCCTGAAGGTGATCAAGTGGAATTATGGGCAGCTAACATCAGAAGCAGCCCAGATGTGCTAGTAGTAGATAAGACAGATTTCTGAATATTTAGATGGAACACTGTATCTAGAGAATGTGGATATACGCAGAGGTCTATGAGGCACATGGTTGGTATTATAGAGGTGTGGCAACATGAATAGGGGTACTGGGAAGGATATAGTATAGGGACTCAATTACTGAAATCAGTTCAAGGCATGTTAACCACTGTACTTTTGACATTTTGTCTCAGATAACTTTTTGTTGGGAGAAGGGCTGTCGTGTTCTCTGTAGGATGTTTAGCAGCATTCTTAGCTTCTACTCCCTTGTTATCAATGGAACCTTTTACCCAAGTGTGATGGACAAAAGCATGTCTAGACATTGCTAAACACATTCCTGAGGGACAAAAACAGCCTGCAGTTTAAAAACACTGAAGTGGAATGTAAAGCAGAACTTGGTTACATGTCAACAAGGCAAGGGCTCAAGTATAGCTACAAAAATACAAGATTCAGAGGTGACAGTGGCTTGGCTGCTAAACTGCTGAGTTGCTGGCTTCTAGTTCTATAAGTCCCCATGACTAGAAACTGGATTAGTCTCAGAGCCTACACTAGAAGAGTCACCCCATGGGAATGAAGTGTCTTCATCTGGCAATGGTTGTACTGAAGAGTTGCAGTGACAGGGAAATGGGCAGGTCATTATGGAGATCACCTTTCCATGGCATAGTGCTATTATTCTATTATCCTCAGCCACACTGCAGGTGAGTCAGGGCACATGCATCTCATGACAATACCACAGTTAGGGCCCTTGGTTATCATTGAAATAGAAACTTCATGATTTATGAATACTTTAGGAAAACATGAGGCAAACAAAAAACTACTATTCATGTATAAACCCCAAGAAAAAAATTATGTATTGAAGTAGACTTCCTGTGGTTAATTGGGCCTAAATTCAAAACTAAAGTCTAGGGGCTCTTTGTTGAGAGAGGCCTCTCAAGTACTCTGCATTCTGGAGAGAACCATAGACTGAACTTTCAACTCCCTATCTGTTTATGCTTTCTTAATCAATCACTGCAGCAACATTCCTTGTCCCATCATCACTGTACTACCACTAAACCAATAGACTGTGATATGCCCTGATCAATCAGAACTGCATAGATTCTACTCCTCATTTGCATCTACATCAAACAACCCACACTTATCTGACTTGAAGTCCTCATTTGTATGATGGGAACCTGGGCAGGAACTTAAGAAATGGCCTCTCCTTTGTCTCTGCAGAACATCATTCTATTTTCACTGGAGGCGGCATCTTCCAAGTTTGAAAATTGTTTTCTTGAATAAAGTCTCTCTTTTTTTCCCATTATTTTTAATGAATTTTTTTTACATATGACAGGAAACATTTTGTACTGGTTTGTACTGCTGGAGCCACCCTGGGAGAATTTTGTATTTGAGTTCTCTCTGCTTCAATTCCAGCCTGGGATTTCTGAGTGAATTCTGAGAAGCCCCTCACTCTGCAGTAGGGCCTGGCTAGGAAACACAAGCCCTTTATTTTTATTTTTTAGTATTTTTATTGATTATGCTATTACAGTTTTTCCAATTTTACCCACTTTATCCCCCATCTGTTCTGGCCCTCTAACCCTCCAGCATCCCCTGCCCTTAGTTCATGTCCATGGGTTGTACGTACAAGTTCTTTGACTCCTCTGCTTCTTATACAATTTTTATCTCTCCCCGTCTATTTTATGCCTACTAATTATGCTTCTTCTTGCCTGTACCTTTCTTCTCCTATGCCTCCATTCCCACTCCCCACTGAAATCCTTCCATGTGGTGTCTATTTCTGCGATTCTGTTCCTGTTTTAGTTGTTTGCTTAGTTTTTATTTTCATTGTTTTTCTTTTCTTGTAGGTTCATTTGTTGATAGTTGTGAGTTTGTTGTCATTTTACTGTTCATCTTTTTTATCTTCTTTTTCTTAGATAAGTCCCTTTAACATTTCAAATAATAATGGCTTGGTGATGATGAACTTCTTTAAGTTGATCTTATCTGCGAAGCACTTTATCTGCCCTTTCATTCTAAATAAAATCTTTGCTGGATAGGGTAATACTGGATGTAGGTCTTTGCCTTTCATGACTTGGAATACTTCTTTTTATCCCCTTCTTGCCTGCAAGGTTTCTTTTGAGAAATCAGCTGATAGTCTAATGGGAACTCCTCTGCAGGTAACTCTCCTTTCCCCTTGCTGCTTGTAGGATTTTCTCTTTATCTTTAATCTTGAATAACTTAATGATGATGTGCCTTGGTATGTTCTTCTTGGGGGGTCCAACTTCTCTGGGACTCTCTTGGGCTCCTGGACTTCCTAGAAGTCTATTTCCTTCCCCGGATTGGGGAAGTTTTCCTTCATTATTTATTCAAATAAGTTTTCAATTTCTTCCTGTTGTTCTCCTTCTGGCAATCCTATAATTCAGATATTGGAATGTTTCAGGTTGCCCCAGAGGGGTGTAAGACTCTTCACTTTTTTAAATTCTTGTTTCTTCATTTTGTTCTGGATGGATGTTTATTTTTGCCTTTGTTCCAAATTGTTGCTTTGAGTCCTGGTTTCTTCCTGTTACTGTTGGTTCCCTGAATATTTTGCTCTATTTCACTTTGGGTACTCTTCATTTGTTTTTTCATTTTTCGACCAAGCTCAATCAGATCTGTGAGCATTTTGATTACCAGAGCTTTAAATTCTCTATCAGATAGGTTGGTGATGTCCTCCTCCTTTAGTTCTCTTTCTGAGGCTTTGCTCTGTTCTTTCACTTGGGCCATATTTCTTTGTCTTGGTACACAGGATAAGTTGTAAGGGGTGGGGACTTAGGTATTCACCCAGGCAAGGCAAACCTCCTTGCTTCGCTGTGGCACTGCCTGTAGGGGAGGGGCCATAGGGGGATCAGTGCAGTTCGCCTGCTCATTTTTAACAAACTCTCATGTGAGACTGGGAACTTCCCCTGCTGTGGCAAACACTATAGTCCACAGCCACCTCTGAGTCTCAGTTTTCCCCTTACATCAGCCCCTCCCACGCAACCTGCTGAGCTTGGCAGCCGGCCCCAACCCTGTGGTCTGCAGCCATGCCTGGTTTTTCTGAGTCAGCTTGCATGGTCTGCCACCTTACTGGTCTGGTTATTCTGCTTGATTTTCCCTTTAAGTCCTTGGTTGTCAGAGTTTCATGCAGTTTGATTTTCTGGTACTTTTGGTTGTTTATTGATTTTAGATTGGTTGTTATCCTCCTTTTGGTTGTGTGAGGAAGCGAAGGGTTTCTACCTATGCTTTCATCTTGGCTGGAACTCCAGGAGAAGCCTTTTAGAAAAGAAGCTTGAGTTTGGACAATTTCAAGAAGGTTAAGTTCACCTACCACAGACATCTCAGTAGGACTCATTTCAAGAATTTTCTTTTGCAGAAAACAGGATTCGAATATCTCTGGTGGCAATGACAACACACATCATGATGATCAACAGGTCTTTCAGTACAAAACAGCCAGGATTGAAATAGTGGGTCATAATAATAAATTGCTCATATTTAAAAAACAGGTGAAATTTGTTGACAGTAAAGTAGCATAAGTCATTTTGTGATTGAATTGATGCCTATCGTATTGACATCATCAATGGTAAGCAAGTTCTTTTCAGTCTTTGACAAGCAAAGGTTTACTGATACCCATATAATGTACTGCATTTACTCATATGTTTTTCTCTATTGCATTTTGAGAAGAAAAGCTCAAGAAAAACACCTCCTCCCACCATAGTTTCTTCCTCTCTCTGAAATTACTTATAATTCTAGTGTTTTTTTAATTTTTTAAAATTGATTATGCTGTTACAGTTGTTCTATTCCCCCCTTCATTCCCCTCCACCCTGCCCCCCCATCCCCACCATTGCCCCCCTTTAGTTTATGTCCATGTGTCTCAAGTCCTTTAGGTTCTATATTTCCCATGCTATTCTTGCCCCCCCCATCTATTTTCTATCTACTGTCTATGCTACTTATTTTCTGTACCTTCTCCCCCCATCTCCTCCTCCCACTCCCCTGTTGCTAACCCTCCTTGAGATCTTCATTTCTATGTTTTTGAACTCACAGCTGCACTATCATAGTGCTTTCTCAAACAGAATGCCTTATGTTTCTGTCAGAACTGACCAACAATGCAAGGAAAAAACCAAGAGCTTGGTTGCCTCTGTCTGGAAATGAAAGAAAGGAGAGCTACTTTGGGCTTTTAACCCTGCTGACTCTGTCTCTTGCTTTTCTTTATCTCAGTATCCTCCCAGGCTAAAGGTGTGGGTTGTTGTCAATAGAGAAAGGTAAGCTAAGTGTTGATCACTACTGAATTAGGAAAACACCAGGTGCCTTGTCCTTGTTTCTGGCAAGTCAAACATACTCCTGATCTGAAACCTCAAAAGGCAGAGTCATTTTAAATGTAAGGATAACCTTTCAATAGCTTGCAAAACATTCTCCTCTCTGGAAGACACATGTAGTCAGACAACTTATAGTTTCAATGAAATCTTTAACTCTGCAATACCTTTTTCAGGAATGTAGGGCAGGGCTAATAGGAAGGAGGCTTTAGAAGGGACTGGTGTTCCCTACGAAATTCACTACTACTGAATTTTCTTCTTTATATTTAATGAATAGAAGATAAGAATCTCAAAGAATGATGAAAAGTTGCAAGAGAGGTAGTGACTGAGGCTCCCAGATGTTTGATTATTCCAACCCCAATTTCTAGTGGGGGATGAAATACCCAGCTCTTGGACAGCTCCAAAGATGCATAGAATTGTTTGTCTATTGACAGAAAAAAAGCAGCTAAGGTGATTAGGTATGCAAAAAGGAGACTTAGATTCCAGCAAGCTCTTCTTTGCCTGTGGTCTTATACCATTCATTTATGAATTTGAGACTCTTTGGAGGCCTGAGGCATACAGCTGAGAATTTGGGACAATGGATACTTATATAGACTATTTTGGGACTTCTTTCATACCCTGCCTAGGTTCTATAAAATTTACATTAGGGTATTTAACTCTTTCAGAGGCTAAAGGTTAATAACTCTTGGATTGATTGCAGTGGCAGAAGAATGACCTAGATTGCTAAACACATACCCACCAGAACTCAAAGGGTTTTCTTTATTATAGAAATGTATCAATGATATCACTGCTTCTGGATTTATTAGTGAACTCACCTGTGGTTTTTTAATAAATACTGAAGCTTTGTATTCTTGCCTCTCTACTAAACCACTTAGGTGTCTTGCATGGTACCTATTTAATATGGGTTTATAGAGTAATTTTAGAATAACTTCAAAAAATTGTTCATTTATTCACAGCATTCCGTGAAGTTATTTAGTATTATTCCTTTGCTTTTCAAGGGCTATAGGGTTAAGCTATAAATAGGTTGAGTAAGTTTTCTAAGGCTACATAACAGTTGAGAGATAGAGTCAACAGAGAACTCAACTCTCAGACTTTGTCCATTGTATCATGTGCCACTGCTGATATACACATTGCAAAATTGCAAAGTTGGAAGGGACTTTGGAGATGACATAATCTAACTTCATAATGGATGCTTAATCCCTTTTTTAATACTCCTGCCCATTGGCCATTCTACCTCTGCTCAAACATGCCCTGTGGTGATATGCCATTTCATTTCTCTCTACTGCTGAGATTATTGTTTTGAAAATGGGTGGGGACATTTTATTCTTCCCCATCAAACACTACTAAGCACCCTCAGTCTTCTCTCTCTAGTATTAAACTCTTCATTAAAAATACTTTCCTGAGTAACGTGGCATGCAGCAGGCAGTGAAAATGTACTCCTTCCTATTCTTGACTCCATCTTTGTGGTAGTGGCAGCTGTAGCCACAGTTGGATCAGTAGTCAACATGGGGTTCTTTGTCCATGCCAATATACTACATACACATCCTCAAGATGACTGGCCAGGAGATAGTTGGCTATATTGAGGCTTATGGGGCATCATTAGAGGGCATAACCCCAGGAAATCAAGTGGTGGTCCTGGCAGGCAGTCCTTTGGAGGATGAAGCTACTCTTGGACAGTGTGGAGTGGAGGCTTTGACCACACTGGAAGCAGCTGGCCATATTCTTGGAGGTAAACTTCATGGTATCCTGGCCTATGCTGGGAAAGTGAGAAGTCAGACTCCCATAGTGGCCAGAAAGGAGGAAAAATAGGGATAAGGAGAGGAGGAAGAGAAAGTTATATGCTGTGCAAATGGCAGATGTAGTACTGTCACTTCATTAATTTTATACACATCTTTAGCAAGAAGAAAGGCACTAATGGTAACTCTTAAGTCCTTTTTAAAAAATATATTTTATTATTTATGCTATTACAATAATTTCATTTTCCCCCTCCACTCCTCTCTACCCTGCACACCCTCTCCCACCCACATTCCCCACCTTTAGTTCATGTCCATGTGTCATACTTATAAGTTCCTTAGCTTCTACATTTCCCATACTATTCTTGTCCTCCCACTATTTTCTATCTACCATCTATGCTACTTATTCTCTGTACCTTTTCCCACTCTCTCCTCCTCCTACTCCCCTGTTGATAACCCTCCATGTGATCTCCATTTCTGTGGTTCTGTTCCTGTTCTAGTTTGTTTTATTTTTGTTTTTGTTTTAGGTGTGGTTGTTAATAATTGTGAGTTTGCTGTCATTTTACTATACATGTTTTTGATCTTCTTTTTCTTAGATAAGTCCCTTTTAACATTTTATATAATAAGAGCTTGGTCATGACAAACTCCTTTAACTTGACGTTATCTGAGAAACACTTTATCTGCCCTTCCATTCTAAATGATACCTTTGCTGGATAGAGCAATCTTGGATGTAGGTCCTTGCCTTTCATGACTTCAAATACTTCTTTCCAGCCCCCTTTTGCCTCTAAGGTCTCTTTTGAGAAATCAGCTGACAGTCTGATGGGAACTCCTTTGTAGGTAACTGTCTCC
Organism: Artibeus jamaicensis; assembly: GCF_021234435.1. Classification (NCBI taxonomy): domain Eukaryota; kingdom Metazoa; phylum Chordata; class Mammalia; order Chiroptera; family Phyllostomidae; genus Artibeus; species Artibeus jamaicensis. Next base: position 13,568,080 of record NW_026522045.1, read on the forward strand.
TTATCTCTTGCTGCTTCTAGGATTCTCTCTTTCATTTTAATCTTGGCTAATGTAATTATGATGTGCCTTGGTGTGTTCCTTCTTGGGTCCAACTTCTTTGGCACTCTCTGAGCTTCCTGGACTTCCTGGAAGTCTATTTCCTTTACCAGATTGGGGAAGTTCTCCTTTACTATTTGTTCAAATAAATTTTCAATTTCTTGCTCTTCCTCTTTTACTTCTGACACCCCTATGATTCAGATGTTGGAATGTTTAAAGATGTCCCGGAGGTTCCTAAGCCTCTCCTCATTTTTTTGAATTCATGTTTCTTCATTCTTTTCTGTTTGGTTGTTTCTTTCTTCCTTTTGGTCCACTCCATTGATTTGAGTTCCAGTTTCCTTCCCATCACTATTGGTTCCCTGTACATTTTCCTTTATTTCACTTAGCATAGCCTTCATTTTTTGCAACTAATTTGTGACCAAATTCAGCCAATTCTATGAGCATCCTGATCACTAGTGCTTTGAACTGTGCATCTATCTCTTGAACTGGTTGGCTATCTCTTCATTGATTAGTTGTATTATTTCTGGAGCTTTGATCTGTTCTTTCATTTGGGCCATTTTTTTGTCTTTATGCACTGGTTGCGTAGAAAGAGGCAGAGCCTTAGGTGTTCACACGTCCTGTGTTGTGACGCTGTAGGTGGGGCAGGGGTCTGAAAGGGAACAATGGCACTTGCTCCACTCTCTCCCAGATTTCAATCCCTGCTGCCACTTCCCCCAAGCAAATTGGGCCCTCTGGTGCTGAATCTCATGTGGGTGGGCTTGTGTATGTTCTAGGACCCTGTGGGTTTCTCCTCTGAACTCTCCTGTGAGGCTGGAAGTCTCTCCCAGCACCTCAGCCCCCACAGGTGTTTTCAATTGGTGTTTTAAGGCTTTATTTCCCTGAGATGAAGCCCTGGGTTGTGTGGTTTGCCTTGCTCTCCAGTTTTTCCTGGTTTATCTGTGCCTGAATGTGGGACCACCTGGTCGGCCAGCCGCCTTGTGCTCCGTGCCCCTTCATGATCTCCCACCTCACGGGATGCCCCTGCCGTCACCCCATGCACCCGGGGTATACCAGCTGCCACTTTTTTTTTTCTGCAACCCATCTCAGCCTGGCCATCCGACTCTGCCTCTCCTATTGGGTTGGATGGATGTGTCTACTTTAACTCATTGCCTATCAGACTTCCATACAGTTCAATTTTATGTTAGTACTGGTTGTCTTTTTGTTTCTAAATTTTTGTTGTCCTTATTTTGGTTGTGCAAGGAGGCACAGTGTGTCTACCTACACCTCCATCTTGGCTGGAAGTCCCTCTTAAGTCCTTTTTAATAGTAGTTTTCTCTAATAAGGACATTCAGTAAAAAAAATGAAGAAGAAAGAAGAGAGAGAGAAGGAAAGAAGAAAGAAAGAAAAGAAAGAAAGGAGGGAAGGAAGGAAGGGGAGGAAGAGGAGGAGGAAAAGGAGGAGAAAGAATGCTTTCCTGTCTTGTAGCTTATTCCCTCTTGATACAAGGTAGCTGCTCAATGACTTGATCAACTTCTATTTCAGTCTGGTTCCAAAGAAGTTCAGGATAAAGAGTGCTAGATTGGTGTTCTTATTAGGTCACACTGCTCTCTCTGGATATTGGGTTTTGTTCTTCAATCCTGAAGGCCAAGCAGGATAGAAATGATACTACCAGTTGAATCATTTAGTTGAAATTATGAATTCAGGCTTCCTTCTAGGTACTTTAAATGAAAAAGTAGTGAGAATGACCAAATAATGATTGCTATTTAAATAGAACCTTACTAATTTAAGTTATTTCTCCAAATAATATATATGACATTTATCCCAAGTAAGTTCCAGGATACAGATAATAATTTCCATTCTGATCAGACAAGCTATTATCCCCCAAAATGTTAACACTGACAGCAGAATATGAAAATTCATTTGTCTTGTTTCCTGGTCTACAAATGAGAACCAGCTAATTTAGAAATTATGGCAATCTCTGTTTAAAATGGTAGAGACATTAAGGCTGGAAGAAAGAAATCAGGGTCTCAACAAGGAAGGCAGAAAATAATGATGCCAAGGCCAAGCTAGGGCTCACTACTCTGTTCATCTTTAGTAGTCCAAGGGAAGGTTACTTGGTTAGTAAAAGTTGTCAGTTATGACCACATCTGTATAATGGATGAATGCTTCTGATCCAGTGGCAGGGGCTATTGGTTAAATGAGTTTGGATTTTGGATACAAATATATTTTTAGTGGACATATTTTAATGCTCTCCTGACTCAGCTGCACTAAACTGAAGTTAAAGGTATTGTCTCTTAGAGACTCATGTGACTTTCCTACTTTGGTTCTCTAGATTCCTGTTGTCTAACAAGAGAGGCTTGCTTCATGGGGTTGATATAAGTCTTTGGATGTATAGTAGAGAACAGAAACCTTGCCTTGGCTTTTGTTTAGAGCAAACTGCAGCTTCTTGAAATAACAAACATGTGCTTGAAAGAAGGGTTGTTTATCTTTATAATATATTTTCTCTCCACCAAGAGCTAAAGTAGATGAAATTGTTTAGCTTATAAGATGAAAGTTTTAGGTTATAAGCAAAAAACAAACCAACAAACAAAAAAAACAGTTCTTAGTGCTAGACTCCAGACCAAATTACTATTGATGTCATAGAACTCACTCTGAGTGGCTTTAAAGACAGAAAACAATTTTAATGTAGTAAAAGTAACACTCAGTTGAAAGTCAGAAGTTATGTATTTTGGTTCTGCTATAAAAGTCAATCTGTTGAGCCTGGATAAATCACTTCTTGAGTCTCACTGCCCCCATCAATAAAATGGGGAGGAGGTGGATTAGACCATCTTTCCAGGTCTAACATTATATTAATTTCACTCTTTCAAAAAAAACATATATGTATGACAACATGGATAAACCTTGAGGGCATTATGCTAATGAAGTAACTCAGAGAAAGACAAATACCATATGATATCATTTATATGTGGAATCAAAAATAAAAGTGAACTCATAGATATGGAAAACAGATTGGGAATCAGTCATTGCAAAAAGTGGAGATTGGGGTATACATATAAAGAGGAAATAGATGGAAGTAGTCAAAAGATGCAAACTTCCAAGTATAAAATGAGTAAGTCCCAAGGCTATAATATATACCATGGTGACTATAGTTAATAATACTGTACTTTATATTTGAAAGTTCCTAAGAGAGTAGATGTTAAATGTTTTTATCACAAGAAAACAATGTATATGTATGGTGATGAATGTTAACTAAACATATTGTGGTGATCATTTTGCAACATACACAAAGATTAAATCATTATGTTGTATTAATTGAAAAAATATAAAATATAATGTTATGTGTCAATTATATCTCAATTAAAAATATTGATGGGGTAACTGTCATGTTCCAAAAGCTATTCTAGGCAATAAAAAACTATTCAAAGGAAAACTGGAAGGAGACAGGTGTTATCACTTGAGAGCATACACTGGATGAGGAAGGGTCTTTGGAGGGCAAAATGAGGCTAACAGCAGGGATTAAGGGAATAGACTCTACTGCCATGTCTGCTTAGGTTTGAATCCTAGGTTGTCCACTTACTAGCTTGGGAAGTTATTTAACCTCTTTTTCCCCTTATTTAACCTCCTTATATCCCCATTTGTAAGAATGGATAATGCTATTATTCTGGATCACATAAAGGTTGTATCAAATAACTTAATGTATTTTATGTACTTAGAATGATGTTTGGCACATAGTAAGTGTTAAATTAGTGTTTGCTATTTTTTATTATTAGATATAGTAAATTTTAAATGTTTGGGGTACATCTAGATGCTTATATCTAGTTGAAATTTGTAAAATAAAATTTGAAGTTCAGGATAGATATTAGGCTACAAAGGGAGAAGTGACAGAACCCTGGGTAGCACTAATATCAAAGGATTTGAAAAAGACACTATAAGTTAGTGGTCAGAGAGATAGGAGGAACCAGATAGGCATGATATGGAAGCTAAGAGAGTTGTCAACCAATGAAATTAAAATGTGACACAGACATTAAAATGTGTGTATGGGGAAGGACTGGGAAAAAGGAGGGATAGACTGTCATTTGGGGAAGTATATAGTTGAAAAGGGAAAGTCAAATATCATTATATCCACTTCCTCACAAATATTTGCTGTCCAACCAGGCCCCTAGGTGATCAGTGGCTCCAACCTCTTTCTTTCATCCCACTCTAGGCCTCTCAGCTCCAAATGACAGTCATAGGATCAGTAACAACCAGCTGGAATGGTGGTGACTATTCACCAACATCCCAACTAAGGAGTAGCTCAACTAATGGCTATAGACTCATTGTCCTTTATTCCAACTAAGATCAGAGAAAAAGAGAAATGGCAGATGAGCACAGGAACCCAGCAACCACTGTTTGTATTCTGACTGAGTGAGGTATCTGCAGCCTTCCTATATGAGGATAACTTGAGGCCCAAGCATTGTTTCTATCATCAACCCATCACTCCAGGATCCACTGCAAACAGGCCACTATCACTCCCACTACCAACGTCATTATCCATTTATTTGCTTCTGACCCCTTCTTTTTTCTTTTCCATATAAAGCTCTATTTTTATCTGAAATGTCCCCTTTTTTTAGATTTTATTTAATTATTTATATAGAGAGGGAGTGGGATGTAGAAAGAGAAGGGTGGAAACATTGATGTGTGAGAGATATATCCATTGGCTAGCTTTTGCACACCCTCAACTGAGGACCTGGTGCACAAACCAGACATGTGCCCTGACTGGGAATCAAACCAGCGACATTTTTGTTTGCAGGTCAGCACTCAATCCCATGAACCACATCAGCCAGGGCTGAAATGTCCCTCCCTTGAAACCTCTCTGTCTACTTGTATCCAGAATGACCTCCTATATTGTCTACATTACACATATTGGATGACATAGTATGCATTTTCTTGTACTCTTCTATTTCTGTCCCATGTTTGTAGTTGGCATATGGAAAAGAATCAGTACAAGGTAGTGTTTGATGTACTGGCATAGGACTGCTGGAAGGGGAGATGGAAGAAGAGCTCTAAGTGTTGCAGATATATCACACTTAATCTGAGTTTGTGACAAGAGCCATAAGATGGAAAAAATCAAAAGGAGCCTGGGGTGAAAAGGAGACAGAAAGAAAATAGTTGCCCTTTATACAACTGTACCTGCTAGGTGAAAGAGGACAGAGGAGAAAAGGTTTCCCCTTAATTGGACATGCATATGTGGGTTGTGGGGGCAACTTGGCCAGCAAGTTCCCCTGTCCTCCACGGATGAAAGTAACACTACCAAGACATGATCTGCTTGGGGAGGAGAGGTGGACAACCTCTCAGAGGAGAAAAGCCAGGAACCCTTTCCTCAACGGCTTTTATTAGGTAGTAATACACAGGAATACAGACGGTAAGGATCAAACAGTAGATAGCATTTCAAAGAAATCTGAGGGCTTAATCTGAGTCAGTGTCTGTCAGGTAAGGGAGTTGCAGAAACTTTGGGAGACATACTCATTTCCTGCTCAGACCCTTAACATATGAATGAAAGCACTCTCAGCAAAGCAGGCTTCACAGGACTTTGTGAATTCTTTCTTATGCCCGATCACCCTGGATCCTACTCTAGCTGGCAAGGGACTGCACCACCTCCCCCATCATAGGTTTTCAGGCTTAAGTGGACCCAGGAAGTGCTTCTCCCAGGGGACATGGGGACTCAGGGTATATCAGAATAGCTGGGGGGCGAGGGTCCATCACTCGCTCTTTGTTGCAGCCCCCCTAGTCTTTCCATGATGGCCTCCCAAGTGATCATGTCTGGCTTAGGTTGCTCCCCCTCTGAGGGGTCTTACCCGTCATGGACTAACCAACCATTCATTGGGGGCAGAAGGATGAAGCAGAAGCAGCGCTTGCTGTAAGAGACAAGCTTTGTTTCCTTAGTGGCTCACATTCTGGGGGTAGCTCACTTAGTATTAGCCATGGGGGGCAGTTTCAACTCCTGAAACCAGGCAGAGCAGTTTCCAACAGTGGGTTAGGGCTATATACAACTATAACCATGAGGATACAGAAAGAAAGACCTGAGTTGGTGGTAACTGTGAAGGAAGGAGTGGAGGGTCATGGTTAAAAAACCTCATGTGGACTTCCAGCCAAGATGGAGGCATAGGTAAATACATTTTGCCTTTTTACACAACCAAAAGAAAGACAACAAAATTAGAAACAAAAATAACCAGAACTGCCAGAAAAATCAAAATATAGAAGTCTAACAACCAAGGAGTTAAAGAAGAAATATTCATCCAGAATGGTAGAAGAGGTGGAGATGAGTAGCTGTGGTGAAGAGGACTCTTGGCAAGGTGGTGGCTGGCAGATCACACAGTCCCTCATTTGCATGTGGATAAACCCAGAGGAGCAACTGGGTAGCAAGACAGACTGTACAACTAAGGGTTCTAATACAGGAAAATAAAGCCTCAAAACTTCTGGCTATGCCTCTTACTATGTAACAGGCATGTTGAGACAAAAAATAAGGCCCAAATGAAAGAACAGATCAAAGCCCCAAAAATAGAACTAAGAAATAAAGAGATAGCCAACCTATCAGATGTAGAGTTCAAAACACTGGTACTCAGGATGTTCACAAAAATGGTTGCATATGGTCACAAAATAGAGGAAGAAGTGAAGGCTATGCAAAGTGAAATAAAGAAAATATACAGGGAACCAACAGTGATGAGAAGGAACCTGGGACTCAAATCAATGGTTTGGACCAGAAGGAAGAAATAAACATTCAACCAGAACAGAATGAAGAAATGAGAATTTAAAAAATAAAATAAAGAGAGGCTTAGAAACCTCTGGATCAACTTTACACATTTCAACATCTGAATCATAGGGGTTACAGGAATAGAAGAGGAAGAGTAAGAAACTAAAAACTTATTTGAACAGATAATAAATGAAAACTCCAATCTGGGGAAGGAAATAGACTTTCAGGAAGTCCAGGAAGCTCAGAGAGTCACAAAAATGTTGTACCCAAGGAGGAGCACACCAAGGCACATCATAATTAAGTTACCCAATATTAAAGATAAGGAGAGAATCTTAAAAGCAGCCAGAGAAAAGGAAACAGTTACCTACAAAGGAGTGCCCACATGACTATCAGCTGATTTTTCAAGAGAGACCTTAGAGGCAAGAAGGGGCTGGAAAAAAGTATTTGACGTCGTGAAAGGCAAGGACCTACATCCAAGATTACTCTATCCAGCAAAGCTATCATTTGGAATGGAAGGGCAGATAAAGTGCTTTCCAGATAAGTTCAAATTAAAGGAGTTCATTATCACCAAGCCCTTATTATATGAAATGTTAAAGGGACTTGCCTAAGAAAAAGATGAAAACTGTGAACAGTAAAATGCCAACAAACCCACAGCTATCAACAACTGAACCTAAGAAACAAAAACAAAAATTAAGCAAACAACTAGAACAGGATCAGAATCACAGAAATGGAGATCACATGGAGGGTTATCAGTATGGGGGGTATTGGAAAAGAGGTACATGGTGTAAGAAGCATAAATTGTAGGTACAAAATAGACAGGAGAAGGTTAAGAATAGAATAGGAAATGAAGAAGCCAAAGAATTTATATGTACTACCCATGGACATCAACTATGGTGGGGGAATGCTGGTGGGAGGGGGAGGTTCAGGGAGGAAGGGAATAAAGGGGAGAAAAAAAAAGGGACAACTGTAATAGCATAATCAATAAAATATATTTTTAAATTCCTCATGTGTTTCTATTTAGTGACTAGCTTTTCAGATTACTTTATGGTTTCTTCCTTGTGAAGTTTTATGTAGCCAGCTCCCTTGGTCTACTTAAGTCCAAGTTCAAATATTTATTCCTGAAAGGCAAACATCACTGTGTTCAATATTTTGTGTCCCTTGGGACGGAGAAGTGCATGCCTAGTAAGAGCAGTGGTCTGGTTGGACAGCATGTGCATGTCTGTTCTCCCTGTGAGGGAGGGCACTAACTTTATCTTTCATATTTATTGTGAAGCATATAATTAGCAGTCAAATGCTTATAAAATTGAATAGAAGTGAACAGAATATCATTCTTGGCTTGAATTATCATCAAGGCTTCAACTAATAGGAGTAGGAGTAGTTAGTACTACCTATCATAAATTGAATATTCACGTGTCAGGCACTATTACAAGTAATATACATGTATTCTTTCATTTAATTTCCAGTACAACTATGAAATACACTCCATTGTAATTCCCATTTACAGATGAAGAAACTGAGGTTTGAAGAGATTAGATGACTTTTCCAGGGAAACACATCTTATAGGTGGATGACTCCAAAGCCTCTCTTCTTTCTACCACTTCAAGCTGCTTATAGATAGCAGGGTGACTTTTACAACCTTCTCCTTTAATTTCCACTCTTATATTGAGAGCTATTTATAGGCTAGAGTCTTTAACCCCTCTCTGTGCTTCAATCTCCTTTGCCTGGGCCCTTAGTGTCCCCCTCCATACTGTGCAATCTCTCCCTGAGACCAAGGATCATACAGGAGGAGGAAATAGTGTCTTCCTGCTGATTTTCTGAAATCTCAACACAAACATTTACAGTGTTGCTGAGACTTTGTCTTGCTAGATCATCTGTGAGACCCATTTTAAATTGGAGCCATCTGCCACAGACAAATGAGTAATTATGGCAGAGTCCAGTGGGGTGGAACATGGGGAGAAGGTTGGCTTAGCCTTTTTTCTCCTGCCTGCATTGATGCAAATAGCCAAAAAATAAAATTACTTGGGTAAGCTGTAGATGCAGAGGCCAGCAGATCTACCTCCCCCTTTAAAATTCTTAGACTCCAGTGAACAAGGAGGGGTGACTTTCAGGTCATGAAGCTTACCTGGCAGCAAAAGGGAGACCATTGCCATCAAAGCCAGGCAGAAGGAAGGAATCTGTGAACTCGCCCACTCACTCACCAGCCTCTGCCTCTCACTGTACTGATAATGCCTTATGATGAGTGCCACTTGACACCTGGTCTCTCCAACAACATGATGGGCTAAGTCAAATTGATAAAGTGAAGCTTAAAATTATAGCCATTGACCTCTGTCTAGCATTTAATTTTTATCATAAGACTTTAACATATCTTTATCTTATTTCTCCTGTATAATATCCTCCTAGATCAGGTAGAGGCAGGTAATGTTAGCTTCATTTTCCAGATGATAAAATTGAGCTGTTGGGTGATTCCATACTTGGATATGTGTAAAAGACCTTATGAGTTACTCAAGGTCATCTTGTTATCTATAAGCTGGCTAGTACCTGAAGCTCTGAATTAGAGCCTGACATTCTGTCTTCTATACCAGTAGCTTTCCAGCTATGCTTGCTCTTCAGGGGCCAAGCAGGAATGGGGGTGTGTATCTGTGTGTGAACAAGTGGGGCTTTGCCTCCAACCTGCACTTAAACTAGGGCAGCACTGTTTTGGTCTGTTTGTTTTACATTTTGGAAGGATTAATTTAATTAAAATGTTATAAAACCACTTCTCATAAATAGTAATTCTCATAAAAAGTGTAGTGGGTTGAACTGTCCTCTCAAAAGATATGTTCAAGTCTTAAATCCCAGTACCTCTGAATGTCACCTTTTTTGGAAAAAGGGCCTTTGTAGATATGATGAAGGTAAAAGGAGGTCATCCTGGATTAGGGTGGGCCCTAAATCAAATGACTGGTGTCTTTATAAGAGAAGGAAGAGGGATATTTGGACACAAAGACACTAAGGAGAGCTCTACATGATGACAGAGGCAGAGATTGAACTGATGTGACTATAAGCCAAGACATGGAACAGATTCTCTCTTAGAGTTTCCAGAAAGAACCAGCCTTTATTTTGGATTTCTGGCCTCCCAAACTATGAGAGAATACATCTCTTTTATTTTAAACCACCCAGTTTGTTGTAACTTGTTATGGAAGACATATGAAACAAATACAGAAAGATACATACATCTCTTAGCTAGAAACAGGTTGGAGTAAGCTTATTATGATGCTGCTTCCCTGTCCAAACCCCAAGCTTCTGATTCTGTAGGTATGCAATGGGACTGAGAAATGTGCATCTTGACAAGTTCTCCATGTGCACGGTGATTGATCTCTGAGCTTATTGTGACCATACACAGATACAAGTCTCTGAATTGTTGCTTGATTTGCTATCCTTACTGATGATCTTCTTCTAGTGGTTCTCAGAGTCAGTGGGTTGAAGGAGTAGACTTAATGAACAAGAAACAAGCTGGTATTAAATCTTCTGTAGTCCAAAACATTTGAATTTTGAAAATTATTTAAGAGTGTTTATCCCAAGGAATTCTCCAAGTCACCAAAATCTGCCTCTAAGAAAATAGACCATAGTAGTTTGGGAGTGGATGCTGCCAAGAAGGTCAGATTTCTGGAGCAGCATGAATACCACAGAATAACACACACAAAAACATAGTAACAACACACACATGCACACCGTGTTCTACTGGTTATCTAGTGCAGGGATTTGTATCTTATAGAGCATTACTATTTTACTTTAAGATTTGGTCCCTATTAAAAATGCACATCTCCATGTGAGTGTTGATACTTGAAGTTTGTGTCTTTCATTCAGGTCTGGCCTCCAATCTTTATCTGAGAGCAATTTTTATTGGCAAGAAGAGGCAGAAGAAGATCATTGGTCTGGGGTAAAGATTGAGCTGAGGGGGTCTTGCTGCCAGCCTGAGGTCAAATGCCATAACCAGGAAAGCCAAGGAGGGCACTAGTTTACCCCAAATTGATGGAGGTCAGCTGTGCCTAACCCCTTGGAGAGATGGGGGAGGATCTCCATAAAAAAGGGCAGGTATTCAGATTCTGTTTGTTGGGGGAGTGCCTTCTTGAGAGTAGCTTACCCATCTGGATCCAAGATCCTTCAAGAGACCCATGTTTGCTCACATCCCTGATTGCTCCCAGGTAAATAAATCTTGTTTCTATCCCTAAAGAGGCAGAGCTCCAGCTCTGTGGTAGCCTGTTGTTATAGTTACTGATGTATGACTTGTCATAGTGATTGTCAAAGCAATGGGACAAAGTGATATTTAGCAGAGGTTGGCAGTGGGGGTTGGGAGAGAAAGAGGAATAAGGGAGGAGAAGGCTGCTAAAGAGACTTGGGGATGGGGCTGAAAGCTTTGTGGGTTTGTACATACAGTATGATATCAGAGTATGGACAAATGAGGTCTTATATTGGCAGTGTGTCTGAAAGGATCTTAGTAAAAGACAGCTTGTACCAAACAGCTTTACCCAGGTTCCATATGCCTGATATTCCACCATTAGTGATTTATTCTGTGAGTTAAGTACTGTCTTTCTCCAGGGAAGATCATGCCTTAAATTGTACTTTAGTCTAATTTTACCTAGTACCTTTCTTCCTCAGCATTTGCCAAAACACCAGGGAAAGATGGAGGAAGTGGGGGCCATCAATTAAGGACTTTTCCTATTTTCAAAACTCATGTAGGGTTGGTATTGCTAGCTCCCTCTTCAGAACTGCCCTTGTGCTCTTCCCTCTTTCAAAACAATGATGAAGACAAATGTTATTGAATATAAAAGTCTGGAATGTCTCTTTTAATCAGTTAGCATATGCTTTTCTGGGAGATACACTTAATTCCTTCATGTTAATCAGTAAATATTTATACAGAGGTGGGCAAAAGTAAATTTCCAGTTGTGAGTATCTGAAACACAGAGCTTATTCTTGTATTATTATATATTAATCATTATATTATTTATTATTATTAAACTATTTTTGCCCACCATTGTTTATTACCCATTATATACTATGCACTGGGTTAGGTGCTGATGGGGGAAGCATGGGAACAGTTGGGCATTAGATTATGCCTCACATTAAAAAAGCAATCTAGTTACAGAGACTAGACATTTATACAAGGAAGGCTGATGAATAGTATATTGGTGTCAAGTAAAGGCCTACATGATCTCAGAGGTGGGCAAGATTATAGTGCTGCAGGAGCCTTTGTTCAGATTGGCACATTAAATCAGTCAGGCATTTATCAGGCCTCTAAGGAAATGGGGTGCAGAACAAATCAGTTTTAATGTGGATAGTGATGTGGACTAAGTAGGGAACTTGTTCACATATCTCTGCTCTTGTATTAATTCACATGATGAATCCTTTCCAGAGAGCTCATCTATCCATACTCCATTGATCTACCACATCTCAGAACTCCTATGGTGGGAATTCTAGGACTTAATCAAACTGCCAGAGAAGCAGTACAGCCTAGTGCTTAAGAGAGTGGGTTTAGGAGGTAAACTGCTTGGGTTTCAATCCTGGCCATGACACTTATTGTGATCTTGGACAATTGACTTAATCATCCTGTGACTTGATTTTTCTCACTGGTAGAATGGGGATGATAATAATAGTGTCTACCTAACAGAGCTACTGGCAGGATTAAATGAGGTAAGTTGTGTATGGTGCTTAGCACAGTGCTAGTCACATACTATTCATTTATAAGATAAATGTTTATTGAGTGAAGTAAATGTTGCAGGCACTTTCCCAGTGTTGGGATACAGCAGTAAAGAAGAGAGACCAGGTCCCTTCTCTTTTGGCACTGTGTTAAATCCTAATGGAGAAGAAGGAGATTTAGGCCCTTTACCCAAAGAACTTTTAATCTAGTGTCTTCCTTTCTGCTCTATCAATTACAATTCTTAGTCTTCTAGTTATCACTTAGCTTATTTTAATTTCTTTTTGTTTAGGCAAATATTAAAACTATGAATTCCCTTTAAACTCAGCTTTGGTCATATCCCATAAATTTTTTTGTTATTTTTTGATTTAATTATTGTTCAAGTACGGTTTTCTGTTTTTTACTCCCACCCCAGCCCACAGCTAATATCCCATAAAATTTAATGTTAAATGTTTTTATTATCAATAGTTTTAAGTACTTTGAAATTTTTGTTTTGATTTGTACTATTTCTACTTTTTAATATGTTGCAGTAGTCTATGTTTGATGACGGTATTTTCTTTGTCCCTACTATGCCCAATGCTATGCTTCAAGTAAGAGATATAATCAAGAGATGTGTTTGACTTGAGGGGTTTAGAAGGGACTAAGGGAGAAAGGACTGGAAAAAACTGTTAATGAACAGTGTTGAGTGCTAAGTTTCATGAGTTGGTTTCTCTTGGAAAGAGAAGACATTGTAGTTGCTTAAAGGATAGTCAGGAATTATAGAATTGTTACAATATTTTGAAAAGAATAAGCTAGCATCATTGTTCAGAATGTCTAGAGAGAAAGAGAGGTTAGAGGGAGAAAGTCCAGTTAGAAGATTTTCATGTTATCTAGGTCATTGGTTTCCAAACCTGAGTATGTGTAAGGATTGCCTGGAGGCCTTGTTAAAATACAGCTTGCTGGGTCTCACCCCTAGAATTTTTTATTCAGTTTATAGTGGGGCCTGAGAATTTGAATTTCTATTTCTAGCAAGTTCCCCTAATGATGGTAATGTTGGTGCTTTAGGGACAACGCTTTGAGAACAACTCATTGAGAAGAGAGATGATGAAAACCAGAGGTAGAGTGATGGGAGTTGGGCTAGAAAGGAAAATATGTAAGAGATATTAGGAGGGAAGAAACTACAGGGTTTGGGGGTTGGATATGGAGGCTAGGGAGAGGAAAGACTCAAAGATGACTCCAGAGTATGAAACCTAGGTGCCATGGAGGGTAGGGAATCATCAAGGCAAAACCCCAAGCATCTAGGGGTGGAATACAGTCACATGACAAGTACTAGAAAAGTATGGGAACCCCAGTATCCCCTTGAATTTGCATCATGACACATGTTTAAAGGCCTCCTGTCCTCCAGGACAGAGGCTAGTAAAAAAAGAAAGCTCAGGTCTGTGTTTGGTTTATTTCTTTTCTAGAAAGTAACCTTTGAGTAGAGGAAGAAAATGAAGATAAAAAACAGAGGGGAGGGAGGGTAGAAGGATTTTAAATATTTTGGAAATGGAGAGAACACTTTTGGATTGTTAAGTATTGAATATATATAAGGGCAAATACCAGTAAGGAGAAGGCATATGAGTAAAACTAAGCATGGGTCATACAGGGTAGCTCTAGGATACCACCTGAGATCATTGATGCTATTTCTAAGAGCAGAGGATTGTCATGTTGAGGCTTCTCAATTCTAACCTACTTGACCTTCCATAGGTTCAAGGCTTCTGAACATGGTATCCTGTTGTCCCTGACTATTTCCCAGCCTATAGGGACTTCTCTTACCTGGTTCTCTCCACTGGGCTTCCTGTAGCTGAGCAGAAGCTCCACAGCACCCACCACTTCCTTTCGGATGGCATAGAGCAAGGCATCACCTATATACACGCTGTGGTTCAGAAGTAGTTCCATGATCTCCAAGTTCTCATTCTCAATAGCAATGAGCAGAGCATTCCGACCCAGAGGATCCATGCAGTTGATGTTGACATTGTAGTAGATCTCTGCCTCCTGAAGGGCCTGCTTCACAGTGGCATAGTCCCCTTTATCTACAGCATTGAGAAAGGCCTTCTCCTCTGCAGAGAGCTCTGTCTCAGCCCTCACAATTTGCAGGGGGATACAGTCTCTGTATGGTGAGTAGTTGACCTTTTTGTAGTAGAGTTGTGCCATGGTTCGCAGCAATTTAGAAACCTGAGTGAGGAGAGAAAGGGAGACCAGAGAAATTCTTAGATACCTGAAGGTCTCAAATGGCCAGCTGTGGAGGTAGCCTTGCTAATGGTTTGGGAAATCCCAAACCATTTTAATGTCAGAATCTTTTTCTTGCAAAGGAGTATATCAGAGAGAGCCCAGGCTTTGGGGAATGAAAACACATGGTTGAAATCCTGGCTTTAACACCTCTGTGATCTTGGATAAATTACTCAAGTCAAGCCCTCTGTGTTTCAGTTTGTTCTTATTATTAAAGTTGTCGATATTAATAATTTGTTAACAGTTATCATCAGTAACTGCTCACTGTGTACTAAGCTCTGTGCTAAAGAATAATTTTTACCTCAGAAAGCCTATTGTGAGAGTTAAGTAAAACAATATGTTTATCAAAGTAACTGGCTAAGTATAAACCTCCTGAGACATGGCACAAGCTGGTTCTTTTCTTCCTTTTTGCTGCCTGAAAATACTCATAATACCTGTGATTGGTGATACAAAGTTGGAGTTTGTCTTTGGCCAATTCCTCTGGGATCTGAGCCTGTGGGCTTGTCCTTGTGGTAATTTTAAGGATTACATTTACAGTTGCCCAGATGTAGATCCTGGATTGCAACCCTGTCTTAGTGTTAACTGAAACCCTGATTCTTGCTAATTCTTACTGTATAAGGGGTATTGGCTCCAACAGACCAAAGGCAGCTGCAAAAGATAAGCACACACCCCCTCTGTCCACTCATAATTTTTCCTCCACCATTCCAAACCAAGGAGCTTATAGATCTCAGAATGTAATTTAGTTCTGAGAAGTGAATAGTCTGTTTTACATGCATCACATCTAGAGTCAGATTTTCATAGAATTTAATCTAAAGTAAATCCTATTATGGAGTTCCTGCAATGCGTTTAACTTTCTCTGGAATAAAAATATAATGGTCTTTGCCTGCATATTCATAGAATTAATCACAGTATAGGGCTCCTGTCTTCTAGTTCACAGATCAAATTCATGCACATTCCTCATTGGCTCCTTGTATTAGCCCTCTAAGGTAGAAATGGCTATCCTACCCAGGGGAGAAGATGAGGCTCAGACACATTAGGTGATTGACTCTCCTTTACTTCTTAACCCTGGGACTTCCAGGGTCCTCTGGAGGCTGAGTTTGGATAGACTTATTTACATGTACTTCATTACCAGACTCCTTTGCCAACAAAAAGAAATGGAAATGTGATAAAGGGACTGTTAGCTCATCATCTTGATGTAAGAGAGATGAAGACATGAAGGTCCCAGAAGCATTTGCATCACTCTTCCAGGTAATTACATTCTTGTTTTGGCAGAGGGATAACCATATATTATACTATGTGGAATTCATGATTCATGTGCTTGTGATCTTCTAGGAAGTTAATATTTGAAGATGAGTTTACCTCTTGCCCTGAACAGGCCTAAATGACAAATTTCTCCCTGCATTGAAATCTCAGGATAGCAGGGTGCTATTGGGATGTCTCAAGAAGTACTGATACTTCCTGTGCTACTTTCAAGTAACTCAACAGTAACTAAAATAGAATGGTGCTTAGAGTAAGCATTTGTTAATAAACAGTGAATGATTTTAACAATATCAATGTAGACTGCCTCCCCATCTCCATTACAAATAAAAATGGAGGAAGAATAAGAGATAGAGTGATCTCCTAGAGAGAGACTTGGCAACTCAATTTAGTTTATGTTTATTTAGTTAATCAATGTGAACATGGTAGCAACCTTCTGTGTACCTAGCAATATGATAGTCACTTTTGGAGGATATAGAAGAATAGATCCCTGCCTTCATCATTTAACTGGACCACCATTTCGCAACCTTAGAATTGACCATGCTGACCCCATTCTCTCCCCTCCATATTGGTGTTTATCACACCACCCCCAAGTTATCCAGTGAAACACAAACCTGATCCCGTTGCACTCCTCCTTGGTTAACTTCTGTTCTTGTGATAAAATCAACACTCCCTGCTGACGTCACCTAGGTACTGGCTTGTGTTTACCTCTCAAATTTTATGTAAAGCCATTCTTTCATGCTCGTACATTATTTTTATTTAGTCATTTACTCTTAAATTATAGTTGACATACAATATTATGTTAGTTTATGTTTACATAACTTACAAAGTGATCACCCCAATAAATCTAGTGCCCATCTGACACCATACATAGTTATCAAAATACTATCAACTATATTTCTTATGCTGCACTTTACCTTCCATAGCTATTTCCCAGCCATGTGGAGCTTCTTTCAATTTTTTCAACACATCAAGTTTTTCCCACCTCAAGGCCTTTGATCACTACCTGGAACAATATTCTCCAGCTCTTTTCATCTTTCCAAACTCAAAAACATGTATCTCTTCAGAGCAACCCTCATAAACTATCTTCTACAAAGTATTCTTTCACATTCTTCTCTTTTTTAAAATTTATTTAATTATTGGTCAAATACAGTTTCTGTCTTTTACTCCCATCCCAGCCCACCCGGCCCCAGTGCTTCCCACCTCCCTCCCATTTCCACCCCCCTTGATTGTTGTCCATGTGTCCTTTATACATGTTCCTATAAACCCTTCCCCTTTTCCCCTGAAATTCCCTCCCCTCTTCCCTCTGGTCACTGTCAGCGTGTTCTCTATTTCAGTGTCTTTGGTTATATTTTGCTTGTTTGTTTTGTTGTTCAAGTTCCCGTTAAAGGTGAGATCATATGGTATTTGTCTTTTACCACCTGGCTTATTTCACTCAGTATAATGCTTTCCAGTTCCATCCATGCTGTTGCAAAGGGTGGGGTCTCCTTCTTTCTTTCTGCTGCATAGAATTCCATTGTGTAAATGTACCATAGGTTTTGGATCCATTAGTTTACTAATGGGCACCTAGGTTGCTTCCAACACTTGGCTATTGTAAATTGTGCTGCTATGAACACTGGGATGCATAGGTTCTTTTGGATTGGTGTTTCAGGGTTCTTAGGATATAATCTTAGCAGTCGATTTGCTGGGTCAAAAGGCAGATCCATTTAGTTTTCTGAGAAAATTCCATACTATTACACATAGTGGTTGTACCGGTCTGCAATCCCACCAACAATGTATTAGGGTCCCTGTTTCTCCACAACCTCTCCAACACTTGTTGTTTGTTGCTTTGTTTATGATGGCCATTCTGAACAGTGTAAAGTGGTATCTCATTGTGGTTTTAATTTGCATCTCTCTGATAGATAGTAATATTGAGCATCTTTTCATATGTCTCTGGATTCTCCGTATGTCCTCCTTGGAGAAGTGTGTGTTCAAGCCCTTTTCTCATTTTTTAATTGGGTTAGTTGTCTTCTTAGAGTGGAGTCATGTAAGTTCTTTGTATATTTTGGAGATTAAACCCTTGTCTGAGGTATCATTGGCAAATATGTTTTCCCATATGATTGGTTCTCTTTTTTATTTTAATATTATTTTCTTTAGCTGTGCAGAAACTTTTAATTTTGATGAGATCCCATTTGTTTATTCTTTCCTTTATGTCCCTTGCTCTAGGGGACATGTCAGTGAAAATATTGCTGTGTGAAATATCTGAGATTTTCCTGCCAATGTTCTCTTCTAGGACTTTAATGGTGTCACAGATTATATTTAAGTCTTTTATCCACCTTAAACTTATTTTGGTGTATGGTGTAAGTCAGTGCTCGAGTTTCATTTATTTGCACATAGCTGTCCGGTTCTCCCAACACCATTTGTCGAAGAAGCTATTTTTACTCCATTTTATGTTGCTTCCCCCTTTGTCGAATATTAATTGACTGTAGAGAGTTGGGTTGATTTCTGAGCTTTCTGTTCTGTTCCATGGGTCTATGTGCTTGTTTTTATGCCACTACCAGGCTGTTTTGATTACAGTGGCTTTGTAATACAGTTTGGTATCAGGTATTGTGATTCCTCCTACTTTGTTCTTTCTCAAAAGTGCAGCTGCTATTCGGGCTCATTTATGATTCCATATAAATTTTTGAAGTGTTTGTTCTATGTCTGTGAAATATGTCATTGGTACTTTAATAGGTATTGCATTGAATGTGTAAATTGCTTTGGGTAGTATGGACATTTTGATGATGTTATTTCTTCCAATCCATGATCACGGCATATGTTTCCATTTGTTTGTGTCCTCCTTGATTTCTTTCTTCAGTGTTGTGCAGTTTTCTGTATACAGGTCTTTTACCTCCTTGGTTAGATTTATTCCCAGATATTTTACTTTATTTTTGCAATATCGAATGAGATTTTTTCTTGATTTCTGCTTCTGCTGTTTCATGGTTAGTATACAAAAATGCCTTTGATTTTTGGATATTGACTTTGTATCCCGCTGTTTTGCGAAATTTATTTATTAGGTTGAGCAATTTTGGGGTAGAGTATATATCATTTCCCATGTACACTATCATGTCGACTGCAAACAATGACAGTTTTCTTTCCTCCTTTCCAATTTGAATGACTTTAATTCCCTTTTCTTGTCTGATTGCTGTGGCTAAAACTTCCAGTACTGTATTGAATAGAAGTGGTGAAAGTGGACAACCTTGTCTTGTTCCTGATCTTAGTGGAAAAGATTTTAGTTTTTGCCCATTGAGTATGATGTTGGCTGTAGGTCTCTCATATATATGGCCTTTATTATATTGAAGAATGCTTCCTCCCTCTATTCCCACTTTGCTGAGTGTTTTTATCATAAATGGGTGCTGTACCTTATCAAAAGCTTTTTCCTTATCTATTGATATGGTCATGTGATTTTTGTCTTTGCTTTTGTTTATGTGATGTATTACATTTCCTGATTTGCGAATATTGAACCATCCTTGCATCCCTGGAATGAATCCCACTTGTTCATGGTGTATGACCTTTTTAATGTATTATTGGATGCGGTTTGCCAATATTTTGTTGAGGATTTTAGCATCTATTTTCATCAGCAATATTGGCCTGAAGTTTTCTTTTTTTCTTGTATCTTTTTCTGGTTTTGGAATTAGGATGATGGCTTCATAAAAATTTTTGGAGTCTTCCATTATTTTGGATTTTGTGGAATAGTCTGTGAAGAATAGGGGTTAGCTCTTCCTTAAATGCTTTATAGAATTCTCCTGTGAAACCACCTGGTCCAGGGCTTCTGTGCTTCGGGAGATTTTTCATTACTGCTTCAATTTCGTCTGCTATTATTGGTTTCTATAGTCTTTCTGCTTCTTCTTCATTAAGTTTTGGAATGTTATAGTTTTCTAGAAATGTATCCATTTCACCTAGGTTTTCAAATTTCTTGGCATACAGTTCTTCATAGTAAGTATTTACAGTTCCTTGTATTTCTGTGGTGTCAGTTGTAATCTCTCCTCTTTCATTTCTGATTGTATTTATCTGGGTTCTCTCTCTTCTTTTCTTGATGAGCCTACTTAAAGGCTTGTCAATTTTGTTTATCTTTTCAAAAAACCAGCTCCTGGATTCATTGATCCTTAAAATTGTGCTTTTAGTCTTATGTCATTTAATTCTGCTCTGATCTTGGTTATTTCCTTCCTTCTACTTTCTCTGGGCTATCTTTGTTGTTGTTGTTTGTTCTTGTAGGCATAGGGTTAGGTCGTTTGTTTGAAATCTTTCTATCTTCTTTAGGTAAGCCCGTATTGCTATGAACTTCCCTCTCAGGACTGCCTTTGCTGTGTCCTATAAGTTTTGGGTTGTTGTGAGTTCATTTTCATTTGTTTCCAGAAACTTTTTGATTTCTTCTCTAATTTCATTCTTGACCTATTCATTGTTTAATAGCAGGCTATTGAATCTCCATGATTTTGGGTGTTTTGAGTTTTTTCCTTTGGGGTTTGTTTCCAGTTTCAATCTCTTGTGGTCTGAGAAAATGCTTGGTATGATCTCAATTTTTTTTTGAACTTGGTGAGGCTTGTTTTGTGTCCTATCATGTGGTCTGTTTTTTAAAATGTTCCATGTGCATTTGCAAAGAATGTGTATTTAGCTTCTTTGGGATAAAGGGTTCTATATTGGTACTTTACCAGTTAAGTCAATTTTATCTAGGGCATTGTTCAATGCTACAATATCTTTGTTGATATTTTGTTTGGAAGATCGGTCCATTTTTGACAGTGGGGTGTTAAAATCCCCTAGTATAATTGTGTTGCTGTCAATATCTTTCTTGAAGTCCTCTAAGATTTTCTTTATATATTTGGGTGCTCCTATGTTGGGTGCATATATATTTATGATGTTAATGTCTTTTTGGTGGATTCTTCCCTTGAGTATTAGGAAGTGACCTTCTGGGTCTCTCTATATGGCCCTTTTTTGAAGTCTATTTTTTCTGATATGAGTATTGCTACTCTCGCTTTTTTTTCCCTGTTGGTTTGCTTAGAAAAATTTTTCCAGCCTTTCACTTTTGGTCTGTGGTGGTGTTTTGTCCTGAGGTGGGTCTCTTGTAGGCAGCATAT
This sequence comes from Artibeus jamaicensis, assembly GCF_021234435.1. NCBI lineage: Eukaryota > Metazoa > Chordata > Mammalia > Chiroptera > Phyllostomidae > Artibeus > Artibeus jamaicensis. Next base: position 13,589,090 of record NW_026522045.1, read on the forward strand.
GTGTGGGTCATGTTTTTTTATCCATTCAGCTATTCTATGTCTTTTGGTTGGAGCATTTACTTCATTTAGGTTTAAGGTAATTACTGATAGATACTTATTTATTGCCATTTTTGTACCTGTGTTTCTCTTTCTCTCTTGCTTTTCCTTCCTTTCTGTAAAGCAGACATTTTAGCATCTCTTGAAGAGCTGGTTTGGTGGAGGCATATTCTTTTAGAGTTTTTTTTTTGTCTTGGAAGCTCTTTATTTGGTCTTCTATCTTGATTGAGAGCCTTGCTGGGTAAGTGTCCTTGGTTGCAGGCCTCTGGATCTCATTACTTGGAATATTCCTTGCCATTCTCTTCTTGCTTGGAGCTTTTTCATTGAGAAGTCAGCAGTTAATCTTATTAGGGCTGCATTGTATGTTACTTTCTTTTTCTTTCTTGGTGCCTTTAAGATTCTCTCTTTGTCTTGGAATTTTGCCATTTTGATGATGATGTGTCTTGAAGCGGGCCTCCTTGGGTTTCTCTTGATTGGGATTCTCTGTGAATCCTGGATTTGTGTGACTTTTTCTTTTATCAAATTAGGGAAGTTTTCCCTCATTACTTTTTCTAATAGGTTTTCTATCCCTTTTTCTTTTTCTCCTTCTGGTGTCTCTATTATTCAGATATTATTATGTTTCATATTGTTTTGCATTTCTCTTAATCTCTCTTGATTCTTTCTGAGTCTGTTTTCCCTTTCTTGTTCTTTCTGGGTGGGGTGTTTTTTTTTTACTTTGTCCTCCAACTCACTGATCCCATCTTCTGCTTTGTTGATCTTGCTTTTGATTCCTTCTACTATGTTCTTCAGTTCACATATTGTATTCTTCATCTCCTCTTGGTCCTTGCTGATAGTTTCTATTTCCTTTTTCATGTTGACATAGTTTGGGGTGAGTTCATTGTAGCTCCCCTGTAGTTTATGATAGCTCTTTGTGAGCTCTTTGAACTTCCTGATAACCAGTGCTTTGAATTCAATATCTGATAGTTGACTTGCCTCTCTTTTATCTAACATTCTTTCTGAGGCTTCCTCCTCTTCTTTTACTCAGAGATTGTCTCTTTGTCTTCCCATTGTTTGTGAGACTCTTCTTGTTATCTTCAGCTTCTTAAATTGATTTGTTCTGGCTTCTTGGATTTATGATGTCAACTTCTGTGGTATAATGCCTGTGAGCTTTGGTGGTGTAGTCTCCTTGATATCCCCAGCTCACTTATCTTGGGCTGTTGCTTAAGTCAGCTCTGTGTTTGTCTTTGGGCTTTGGTTGTTTTGAGGTCTTCCTTTGTTGGGTCATTCCCACCAGCTGGTGAACTGATGGTCCCTCTTTCTACCACCCATTTTAATTTGCTGTGCTGGTTAGGGCCAGTTGTGTTGAAGCTAGTTTTTCTGTGTGTACAAGCTTTTGAGGGTTCTCTTTTGCTCTTGTTCAGTTGTTTGTACTGGGCAGGTTTCTCCACTATTTAGTTGTATTTCCAGATAGGTTTTGGATTGATGTTTGTGTGGTTTCTACTCCCTCCTTCACCTTCTTCTGTTGTTTTCTGTTGGTGGTTCCTTTGTTGTTGGGGTTCCTCTTCCAGTGGGTATCTTGGAGTTCTCTGCTTCTACCCACTTCTTTTCTTTTTGTGATCAGTTGAGGGGGAGGAAAAATGGTTTATGACAGCAGGAGAGTATATTATGATAATTACAGTCACAGCCGGTAGAGAAGACATAGAAGATCTTTAGGCTATATATAGTGTTAACCATTATCTTCAACCCCACTAGCCACTTTTAAGAAAGGGTGGACAGAAGATAAAACTCTTGTTGGGGAGGGTGGCTTGTGAGTGGGATCTAGAAAGCAGTGAGGTTGTGGGAGGTCAGATTCTGAGGTAAGGTGAGAGTAAAGGATAGTAAATAGGTTTAGTGTGTGAGCAAATGGAGTTAACCACTACAGTAATAGAGTTCAGGATACTGTGACATGGGCTAAGATCCAGGAGGTGTGTTGTGTGGTATTTACAGTTGTATAGAACAGCTATTATTTACAATAATATTAGAGCAACAATCCTATGACAGACTCTATGTGATATGAATAACATGAATGGGGATACAGACCTTTGAGTAGTATACTAAAGGAACACAAGTGACGTGAAGTATAGACAATTAGCAATATAGTGTGGAAGAGAGAACAGGGGAAACCTGTCAAATGATACAATATAACTAGCCAAGGCAAAGAAGCCTATACAGAAAGGGGAGGAATACGAAGATACTATTAAAATATAAAAGTTGTGAGAATGAAAAAAATAATAATGCACAGTATGCATCAACTTGTGGCTTCTCTGCTATAGCAAAGTGAAATTTGTCTCTCTCTCTCTACTGTTGGGGCGCCCCCCTCTTTGGGTCCAACTTCGGTCTTTTCCCAGTTCAAAGTTGTTTGTGTCACTTGTGGGTAAAAGAAAAAAAGGCAGGAGAAGGGAGGAAGAAGCAATAAGTTTGGAAAGAAAGGAAAAAGGAATAAAACAAGAAAGAAGAAAAGAGAGGAAAGGTATTCAAAGATAAAACAATAATAAAATTTAAAAGATAAAAGATTACTTAAAAAAACAAACAAACATCTCTTGTTTGTTTCAAACTGGCCAAACTGTTTTTTCTGGCTGCAGCAGGCTGAGGGGGGATTGTTGTGGTCTTTCTGGTAGTGCTCTCCCATGAGCTAACTTGGAGCCTCTCCCCAGTGTCCCACAACGAAGGGGATCTAGGTCCTCTTCAGAGCACTTTCCCCAGGGGTCATAGCTGTGGGCTGGGGTGCGGGTGCGTGCACGCACCAGCCAGGCTGCTTGGGTCCCGTGGGTTCCGGCACAGACCCGTAGCAATTCTGTGGGTGGACTCTAGGTCTTCTGCCCAACCTCAGGATTGCTGCCAGGCTGGGTGGGGAGCAGGCCAAGCGGCTGCTGCAAGAGAATCCTTCAGTTTACTTTCCAAAAAATTTCTCCTTCAGAAAGCCTGATACTCAGCACAGCTCAGTTCCCCAGCCAGACTGGTGACTATCGGAGTCAGAGCCAGACACTGTGCCTCTCAATTCTCCCAAGCTGGTGATCACAGACTCCGTGGCTGATCACGGTCCTTTGTCCTTATCACCCTCTCTGCAATCTCAAGAAAGAGGTCTCTCCCTGTGGTGTTGCCCAACCTTGCTTGGCCGGGGAGGGAGGGAGCTGATGACCTGGCTCTGTCCCAAAGACCCTGCAGCAGGTCTGGGGCTCCCAAAGAGTCTGTGGTAGACCTACTGGGCGCCAGGTGCCCCAGCCGTAGCCCAGGACTGCCATAGCTCCTGTCTCCACTCTGGTCCCTGAGACCCTACTGTCCTACAGCCATCTCTTTACCTTCTGTTTTTTTAGTGTCCACTGCAATTTCTGGTCTCTTATTTTCATATATGCTGGGGAACTGTTGGTTACTTGCACTGTTCCTCCATAGATCAGCCAGGATTTTCTCCAATGTGTACGGGGGAAATGGAATCCGCTCCCTTCTACTCTGTCACCATCTTCCCAACTCTAAGACTACTTTTTATAGCAGAGAAAACCCTTCACACTCTATCTCATTACCCTGACTTGATTTCCTGCAAGAACTTATCACTATTTGAAATGGCCATATTTTGTTTTTTTTACTTTAATATAAAACTTTCTTGACCAAAATATAAATTCCACAATAGCAAGGACCTTATCTGTCATGTTTACTACTCTATACCCAGAGCCTAGCATAGACTAGACTCTGAACAGACCTACGGTATTGACTTACTATATGACATAGTGGTGTAGATAGCAATGTGAGAAAACACTGCTCATAGAGCTCTGCTTTTGTTTGCATATTTAACCTCCTCTCTTCCATACAGCCATGTGCATAGGCAAGAAGTTTTTGTATCTCAGAGTCTTAATTAGTCTAAAACTAATTTAATATTGGTAATTCCATTTTTAATTTTTTTATTTATTGACTTGAGAGAGAGATCTATTTGTTGGTCCACTTATTTATGTATTCATTGGTTGATTCTTGTATGTGGTTTGACTGGGGTTTGAACCCTCAACCTTGGTATATTAAGAAAATGTTCTAACCCAGGGGTTCCCAAGTCCTAGGCCACAGATGGACCAGTACTGGTCTGTGGGTTCTTAGGTACCAGGCTGCACAGCAGGAGGCGAGCTGTGGGCAAGCAAGCAAAGCTTTATCTATATTTACAACTGCTCCCCATCACTCACATTACCACCTGAGCTCTGCCTCTTGTCAGATCAGTGGCAGCATTAGATTCTCATAGCATGAATGCTGCTGTGAACTGCACATGGGAGGGATCTAGGTTGAGTGCTCCTTGTGAGAATCTGATGCCTGATGATCTGAGTTGGAGCTGAGGCAGTGATACTAGCTCTGGGGAGCAGCTGCAAATACAGATGATTATTAGCAGAGATGTTTGACTGCACAGAGACCATAACAAATCAATTGTTTGCAGGCTCATATCGAAGTCTTATCAGTGAGTGACAAGTGACAATTAAGCTGCATCTGGTGGCAGGCTTTACAGTGGCAAGTGAGTTGATATACTTTAATTGTACATGTGCATCTGGTGACAGGCTTTAAGTCAGAATCCGACACTTATATCAGTCTGTGTGTGGCTTATCAATGATTTTATTTACCACTTCTGTCTGTGCCTCTTTCCCATACTGTGCACTTGTCTAGGTCACAGTTTTGGTAAGCCCATAAGCTAACCTTATCCAAAATTAGTAAAAATCAAATGTCACTGGAGAGCTTGTTTGATAAGGGGGAAAGGCCCAATGATAATACGGAAGAAGACTCTAAGGCTGCCAACAAAAAGACAGCTGCATTTAAAAGAAAATATCATGAATCCTACTTAAATTATGGATTCATTGCAACAGGTTATTGACATTCTCCAAGCCTTCTTTGTATAAGTATGTGGTGACCAGCTATCCAACAAAGCCATGAATCTTTCATTACTGCTTCACCACATGGAGACAAAGCACCGTGCATTAAAAGGTAAGCCTTTAGAGTTTTTTGAAAGAAAAAAAAATGTGAAAATGAAGAACAGAAGCAATTATTGAAGGCCACCACTTCATCAAATGTGTCTGCACAGAAAACATCATTCTTAGTGGGTGACTGCATTGCTGAAGCTAAGAAGCCTTTTACTATTGGTGAAGAATTGATCCTGCCTGCTGCTAAGGGCATTTGTCATGAAGTTTTAGGAAAGGCTGCAGTTCAAAAGGTGGCACATGTTCCTCTTTCAGCTAGCATCATAACTAGACAAATTGACGAAATAGCAGAAAATATTAAGGCACAATTGTTAGAGAGGATGAAGGAGTCACTGTGGTATGCAATCCATGCTGATGAGTCTACTGATGTTGACAACAAAGCAATAATACTTGTTTCTGTGTGATATATTTTTCAGGAGGATGTGCATGAGGATATGTTATATGCATTTTTGCTGCCACAACACCACAGCTACAGAACTATTCAAGTCTTTAAATCATTACACATCAGGAAAACTGAATTGGTCTTTTTTTGTGTTGGTATATTTACTGACCATGTTGGTATATTTACTGAGCAGCTGCCATGACTGGATGGCTTTCTGTTTTCACTATTTAGCTCAAAGAGGTCACTTCTAAATGTGAGTGTACATACTGTGTCATCCATAGAGAAGTGCTGGCTAGCTGAAAAATGTCATTTGAACTTAATAAAGCTTTTCAGAATGTGATTAAAATGATCAACCACCTTAAAGTACATGCCGTTAACTCACATCTGTTTGTGCAGCTCTGTGAGGAGATGGACGCAGAGCACACAAGTCTTCTCTTAGACACAGAAGTGAGATAGCTTTCTAATGGTAGATCACTGGCCAGAGTTTTTGAGTTATAAGAGCATCTGCAGAGATTTATTTTAGAAAAGCAGTCACCACTGACAACACATTTCAGTGGCTGACACAGAATGGGTCGTAATACTTGCTTACTTGTGGGACATATTTGAGCTACTCAATGAACTCCATCTGTCACTTCAAGGGAGAACAAAAACTGTGTTCAAGTTGGCAGATAAAGTGGCTACATTCAAAGCCAGACTGGGGATAACAAGGGAACATTAGGATTTTTTATATGTTTCAAACAGTGGAGATTTTGAAAGAGACTCAGCCAAGGCCTTCTTTCTCCCAGCTGGTACATGATCACCTGTCTCAGTTTTCAAAAGAGTTTGAGAATTACTTCTCAACCATGAAAGACCCCTGAACTGGGAAGAAATGGATCCGCCACCCATTTCTAAATAAGCCAGATGAATAAACTTTGTGTTAGAAGAGGATCAACTGCTTGAGATTGTAAATGATGGTGGTCTTAAATGTGTGTTTGAGAAAACTTCAGATCTCTATATCTTCTGGAGTAAAGTCAAGGCAAGATATCCTGAGATTGCCACAAAAGCGGAATAGCCTGCTTCCATTTCCAACATCACATCTTTGTGAAGCAGGGTTTTCTAACAGCAACCAAAATGAGATTATGGAGTGGACTGGACATAAGATAAGCAACACACTTTGGGTGTCACTGTCTCCCATCACCCCCAGATAGGACCATCTAGTTGCTAGAAAACAAGCTCAGAGCTCATACTGATTCTGCATTATGGTGAGTTGTATAGTTATTTCACTATATATTACAATGTAATAATAGAAATAAAGTATACAATAAATGTAATGTGTTTTTTAAAATATTTTATTTATTTATTTTTAGAGAGGGGGAAGGGAGGGAGAAAGAGGGGAAAGGGAGGGAGAAAGAGAAGGAGAGAAACATCAGTGTGTGGTTGCCTCTCACGTCCCCCCTACTGGGGGCCTGGCCTGCAACCCAGGCATGTACCTTGGCTGGGAATTAAACTGGTAACCCTTTGGTGTGCAGGCCAGTGCTCTGTCCACTTAGTCACACCCACCAGGGTAAATGTAATGTGTTTGAATCATCCCCAAATCGTGCCCTGACCCCCTGGTCCATGGAAATATTATCTTCCACGAAACTAGTCCCTGGTGCCAAAAATGTTAAGGACTGCTGCTCTAACCAACTGAGCTACCCAGCCAAGGTGGGTAATTCAATTTCTTTGGCTAGTAATTGACCTAGATTTTAGCATATGATGTAATTTAGGCCAATAAGATATGCTGGAGGGCCTCTGGGAAAGGTTTCTTTGTTCTTAAAAAAAAGATGTAAAAAAAGAAATATTTCTCTTTGTGTCTATGAATGTTGTAATTTGCATGTGACAACAAAGACTTTGGTAGTCACCTTGGGACTCTGAGGGTAGCTACCCTAAAAGGTGGAGCCTACATGCTGAGGATGACATAAATTGGCATAAATCTATGGTGTGTCTGAGCCACTGAACTAACCAATCTGAGTGCTGCTCAACCTCTAGGCTTTCAGTTCTGTGAGCTGAAAACTCCATTTTTGTTAACCCACTTTTAGGTATGTTTCTCTTACAAGATGCCACAGATATTCTAAGTGACAAGCTTTTCTGAAAAATCACCAAAATTAAACCACACATAAATAGGTAGACTGACCACATTAATAATCATAGAGAAAAATTAAAATAGTGTGAAGTCATTCAACTCAGATGATTTCACAGCTATATATAGAACTTAAAAATACAGATATTATTGTGATAGTAAAAATATTTCAGATTATTGAATAAAGAAAAAAACTCCTCAATTAATTCTACAGTGCTAGCATAATCTTAATGATAAAAACTGATAAATGTACCCAAATTGAAAATTATAGACAAATTTTAAGCATGAAAATAATTCCAAATGTTCTAAATAGCCCTGGCTGGTGTAGCTCACTGGATTGAGCATGTGTCTGCAAATCAAAAGGTTGCAGGTTCAATTTCCAGTCAAGGCACATGCCTGGGTTGTAGACTAGGTCCCTAGTAGGGAACATGTGAGAGGCAACCACACCTTGATGTTTCTCTCCCCCCTTTCTCCCTCCCTCTCTCTCTCTAAAACTAAATAAAATATTTTTAAAAATTCTAAATAAAATATTAACAAATTGAAACCAGTAGTGTTATTCTATTTGAAGAATAATATATTACAACTAAGTAGAATTTATCCTAAGAATACAAGCATGGTTCAATATGAGGAAATTTTTAATATAATTCAGTAAATAAGCCAATGACTTAAAGGAAAGAAAACATGATTATATTATTAAAAATAATTTGACACAACTCAGCACCTGTTATTTTTAAAAAATGAAACAGAAGTAAACTCCTATGCACAAAAAACTATTTACCACAAATAAATAATAAATATTGTAATAAATTATTAAATACTGGACCCATTGATATTAAAATAATAAAACAGGTATACCACTATCAGCACTATTATTCTGTTTTAAAATTATGAGTAATGTAATAGAGGAGGATATGAAATATTATAAAGACATGAAATTATTATAAATATTTAACAGAGGAGACAAAGTTACCTTTATATGCAGGTAATATATTTGTATAATAAAACATCCAATAATTTTTACAAATATCTATTAGAACAAACAAGAGACTTTGTTAAGGTGACAGAATGCAAGAAAAATGTACACATATTAACTACTCTGAAAAATTTATAACAATAATCATCATATTCACTCAGAAAATGAAGTAGAAAATTTTCAGTGCATATTAGTGTCAATATCTTAAGATATCTATCAATAAATTTACCTATAAAAGAATAGGAGCCATCTAAAATAAGGTACTGAAAGGGATAAAGCAAGACCAAAGAAAATATGGAAGCATGCTATTTTCCTGAAAATAAAGACTCTAATAAAAATATAATTTCTTCCTAAATTAAGATATAAATTACAAGAAGTGTTCCATTTGTGTTTTAAAAATTTTTTAATTTATTTATTTTTAGAGAGAGGAGAAGGGAGGGAGAAAGAGAGGAAGAGAAACATCAAGGCATGGTTGCCACTTGCGTACTCACTACTGGGAACTTGGCCCACAACCCAGGCATGTGCCCTGACTGGAAATTAAACAGGCGACCCTTTGGTTCACAGGCAGTACTCAATCTATTGAGCCACAGCAGTCAGGACTCCATTTTAGTTTTATATGAAGCTGGACAAAAAATAAACTTTAGATGAAAGGATAAATGTGTAAAAATTTTCACAAAAATTTTGATTAAGAAAAATATGACATTATAAAAATGACAGAGTAAGGAACTCCAAAAACCTATCAGTCCACTAAAGCAATGATTAATCTAGCAAACACCACCAGAATCAACTTTTTCTGAACTCTGGAATCTAATAAAAACTTACAGCAATCACAGTAGTGATTAATGAAGAAAGAGGTTACTAAATTTTGGTGAGAAGGTTTTATAACATTTTTACTGAACTTTCAACCATTACCTACTCCTTAGCATGGAGACAGCTGTGGGGACAGTGGCTTGCATTTCAAGCATGAGGGAAAATATGAATTTTGTTCTCAAAGAATTGTGATTGTAAGATCACCTATGTGGAACCTAATCAACAAAATAAACAAGCTAGCAAAATATAACCAGAGGCACTTAAATAAAGAACAAGCTGACATTAACCAGAGGGGAGTGAGGGTGGGGGATAATGGGTGAAAGAAGGGGAAATGTTGTCAAGGAACATATATAAAGGACCCATGGACAAATCTAAAGTGGGTAAGATTGAGGACAGGAGGTGGAGATGAGTGGGGCAAGAGAAAGTGGTAGCAGGAAAATGGAGACAACTGTACTTGAAAAACAATTAAAAAAGAGAAAAAATTGTGATTGTACATGTTGATTGGACAATACATATGTATTGAATTGCTGTATATAAAAAAGAGGGATTAGCTCAGAAGATTGCCTTTTTTACTCCCCCTTGGAATTTCTCGAGCTGGAGCATCTTCCTCGGCAGTGTTTGCCAAATGCTGAACAGTAGATTTAAGCATGTAGAAGAAAAAAACTGAAAATACATCCATTGAAATAATCCAGTTTGAAGAGCAGAAATTTTAAAAAAGTGAAGAGAAGTAAATAGCACCTCAGAGGCATGTGAAACACTAACAGATACATAATAGTAGTCTCAGAAAGAGAGGAGAAACAGAAGCTGGCAGAAAGTATATTTGAGAAAATAATTGCCAAAAACTTCCAAAATTTGATGAAACACATGAATCTATTCAAAAAGGTCAACAAACTCAAAGAAGGCTAAACTTAAAGAGATTACACACTGAAACACATTATAATCAAACTGACAAAAGACAAAGACAAAGAGGGGATTTTGAAAGCAGAAAGATAAGTGACTAGTCATATACAAGGGGCCCTCAATAAAATTAACAGCCAATTTATTTTCAGATATCATGGAGGCCACAGGTATTCAGGTGATATATTTACAGTGTTGAAGGAAAGAAAAAAAAACCTTTTATTTATTATTATTATTATTTTTAGTTTTGATTCTAATTTATTTTTTTACATAGAACTTTTTTTTTATTGTTGTTCAGGTACAGTTGCCTACATTTCCCCCCCCCACTACTCCCCCCACCCCAGCCATCCCTGCCTCTCACCCTTGATTCTACCCCACTTTGGCTTTGTCCATGCGCCCTTTATACATGGTCCTGAAAACCCTCCCCCCCATTATCCCTTCCCACCTCCCCTCTGGTTACTGTCAGTACTTGAACAATAATTAAATAAATTTAAAGAAAAGAAATAAAGAAAAAAACACTTTTGACCAAAATTATATATTCTGCAAAACTATTCTTCAAAAGATGAAGGTAAAATTAAGACATTCTGAGACAAACAAAAGCTAAGGCAGTTCATTGCCCATAAAGTGCCCCTACAAGAATATTAATGCTGCACAGGTTCTTTTGGATTGGTGTTTCAGGGTTCTTAGGATATAATCCTAGCAGTGGAATTGCTGGGTCAAAAGGCAGATCCATTTTTCGTTTTCTTAGAAAAATTCCATACTGTTATCCATAGTGGTTGTACTACTTGAACAACAATTAAAATAAATTTAAAAAAAGAATGTTAATGGTGCTTCTTCTGGGTAGGTAGTAAAAAGACGTTTTGTTTTGCATTATTGAAGCTAGTTATTAATTCAAACTAGTTTGCTATAAATTAGAGACATTAATTTTAATTGCCATGGAGAATACTAAGAAAGTAACTAAAAACATATGTATAGTAGAAAATGAGAAATGGATCAAAATGACACACTACAATAATCATATAAACAGAAAAGATGGCAGTAATGAAGGAATTGAGGAACAAAACTATTTAAGACATAAAGAAAACAAATAGCAAAATGATAAAAGTAAGTCCAGTAATTATAGTTTGAAGGATTTGCATGAGTGCAATAGGAGATAATTATATCTCATTTTGATATCTTAGTTTTTGGAGACATCAGGAAGGAGAGATCCAGTTAGCATGTAGAGCACAGCATTGAGATCTGGTGATATAGAATTGGGAATCATCAGCATATTGATCAAAGGTTCTCAAAACAGACTGCACATTATAATCATCTGAGGAACTTTTGAAAAATACCCATGCTTGTGTCATAGTAACAGCCCCCACCATTGTCATTTAGAAATGGCTCCCCAAGTGAATATAACATGCACCCAAAATTGAATTCCATCATTGTAAGTGGTAACAGGAGCTGTTTGGATTGGATGTGATCATCAGGGAAAGTGCAAAAAGATCAGAGGAACTGGAGAGCAAATTTCTACTTAGAGTGGAGACGGGTCTAGAGCTCTACTATCTGGTGCAGTAGCCACTAGCCACATGTGATCATTTAAATTTAAATGAATTAAAATGAAATAAAAACTTCAGTTCTGTTTTTGCACCAGTCACATTTCACACACTTAATAATGGCTACCATATTGGAGAGCACAGATAGAGAAGATTTTAATTATTACATAAAGTTCTATTGGATGGTGCTGTATGACCCAAATGTCTCTTCTACCTCTCAACTATGTATAGTACAGAGGGATTTTCCAAATTTAGTGTAGAAATATACAGTATCTATGTTAAAATGTGGGTACTTTAATTTGCAAAGTGCATTTTCATGGCTATGGACATGTGGTATTTTTATTTTTGTAAGGTCTTACACTCTTTATTCACTTCTCTTTGATGCCCAAAGGAGTTACGTAGAACTCTTGGAAGCTGGATTAAATCAATGTTTTTCATTTTTTTCTGGAGTAAAGAAATGAGTGAAAAACAAAATATTTGTCTCCCTCAAGTTACTCAGCTGCATGGAGGAGTTTAAATCTGTTACTCACCTGCATGGAGGAGTTTAAATCGGTGGCTCAGCACTTATCACTTTGTCTGCATGATGTTTCTTGAAGTGGTCAAGGAAAGGCAGAATGAAATGACACTGATTACAACAAACAGTAGGTGGCATAATTGGTAAAAAGTCTTGCATGTGATTTTTAATCTTGGGACTGGCTTTCATCCCAAACCCTACAGGCCATGAGAAATGAGTGTTTGTACCCTTTCTGGTACTTTTTCACTTTAGAATCTAAAGTGGCAATGTTCACACAGAAGCTTATTGGACAAACCCTCCTTAAATGGAGGGAAAGGGATTTTAACAGTTTTTTTTTTAATGCCAAAAATGAGGGACTATGGATGAAGGGTACATGTAAGTTCTTTATAATTTTCTTAAAACTTTTCTGTGTCTAGAATTACTTTAAAATAAAAATTGCAAAAAGTTACTTAAGAAAATCATACATCCTCATAAAAATAAAATGGTGTGGCTTAAAATAAATATTTTCAGTCTTTCCTTCCATGCATTTTGTGAGTTCCTGTATATAGTTTTCTATCCAGTTTTTTTCACTTACTATTTTGTAAAAATTTCTCACTAATCTGTAAAAACACTCTTTGAATCTCCTACCTTCCCACCACCACTTTCTCCTATGGGTTAGTGGCTCTGCTAGGTGGGATTTGAGAGATTATGTTTCACATATCGTATGTTAAAACATCACATTAAGAGGCCATATATGGACCCATGGACAAAGCCAAAGGGAGGTAGGATTGAGGGTGAAGGGGGTAGGGCAGGGGAAAGTGGTTGTGGGAAAATGGAGACAATTGTATTAGAACATTAATAATACAAAAATAAAAATTAAAAAAAAACATTAAACATTAAAAAATAGGAGCACGCCTGACCCCACCACTGTGTCTACCGCAGAAAGAGCACCAGCAGAGGCCAAGCACTCACACCTATAACCCAGGGATGTTGCAGACCTTACCCCGTAACCCAGTGGCTGCCCATTCTGCTCCAGTAGCTAAGGGGCTCATGCACGCATCCCCAGGAATGGAGTGCACCTGACCCTGCCACCCAGAGGCACCTTGAGCCCAACCCCACTCCCCCAGGCACAGTAGCAGAAGAGGAGTGCCAAAATGGTGCCCCTGCTCTGCAAGGTGGACTGGCTCTCTCAGAGGAAGGCAGAGAGATGCCCCTGTGGAGAAGAGCAGCAGGGCTCAGGGAGTCAGTGATCCCTAGAAAGACTTAACAGTGCCAGGGCTAAACTACCCTGAATAAACTCCTAGAGTCTTTAGCATCTAGGACAGCAAAGGGCAAGAAGGTGGTATGTGAGTTGCCCCTAACTGGTGCACCTCAAGGACAGCACAACTGGTGATCTTGCCCTTGTGCAGGTGCAGAAGGGCACTGGGGGCCTGGCAGTGAACTGAAGAACTGGACTGAAGGCTGGGAAACTGCAGAGTGTGGCTCAGACCTGTCCCCATCCCAGCAAAACTAAAGGAAGGGAGAAAAGCAAAACCAATCCCCCTCAGGCTGTTGCAGCCAGGAAGACCAGCAGAACTGCATTGGCTTGTTTAAAGCCAGCAAAAGGCTTCTTCTTCCTCCTCTGTTTTAATCCCTTCTTCCTTTCTTTCCTTATTTCTTTTTTATTCCTTCTTCCTTTCTTCCTTTTTTTAAATTCCCACAAGTGAGACAATAAGATCTAGAGCTCTGAAAGGACCAGAGTTAGATTCAATGAGGCATCATCCCAACAACTGAGATAGTGAGACAAATTCCACTTTGCTACCCCAGAGATCTTGCAAGTTATTGTATATTAGTATTATTATACTTTTTCATTATTTGTAGGTTTTTATTTTATCAGTTTTTTAAATTTTACTTCTTCTCTTGCTTTGTTAAATTGCATTGTTTGACTGGTTTCCCATGTTCTCACTATTATAGTGTGTTTTTAATTTTCCATCTTTCACTTCACTTGTGTTCCAATAGCACACTACTCTAGGTCCTATACTTCCTATTCTTGTCATTCGGATCACATAGATTCTGTCATATGATTGTTGCTTCATTACTATTGTAAATAACTGCTGTTCCATACAATTGTAAATACTATATAGCACCCCTCTTGGATGTTAGCTCACTTCATTGTTTCTGAAACTTTATTACTGTTGTGGTTAACTCTATTCTCTTTCACTCTACACCTACTTTATATTGTTTACTCTCACTCTACCTCATAATCTGATCTCCCACAAGCTTACTGTTTTCTAGATCCAATTCATAGTCCTCCCTGCCCTAACAAGAGTCTTATCTTTTTTCCACCATTTCTAACAAGTGGCTAGTTTGGTGAAATATCACGGTTAAAACTATACATACCCAAAGGATTTCTTATCTCTTCTCTACAGGTTGGTACTTTAAATACCATAGAATACAATCTCACTGTCTTAAACCACTTTGTCTTCCATTCCAACTGATCAAAAAAAAAAAAAAACAGTCCATGGGAGCTGAGAACAACAGTATACCTGCAGGAAGAGGAAACCCACCAACAAAGGAACCAACAACAGATAACAATGGAAGAAGGTGAAGGAGGAAATGGAAGCCACACTAATCCTCACCCAGGACTGATCTGGATTTACAACAGTAGAAAAATTACTCAGAAAAAAACAACTGAACAATAGTGAGAGAGAAGCCTCAAACCATCAGACAGACAGGAGAACCAGCTTCAACAAAACCTGTCCACAAACTGTACAAAAGAATACAAGACATGGTGGATGGAGTATCCCTCAGCTATCCAGTGGGAGTGAAGGACTGACCAAAGAAAGACCCAACAACAATCAAAACTCCAAAACATCCAGAGAGCCAACATAAATGACAACCCAAGAGCAGTGAGTTCAGGAGATCAAGGAGACTGCACCACTGAATCTCACAGGTTTTCTACCATAGAACTTCACAACATAAACCCAGGAAGTCAGAACAGTTCACTTTAAGAAGCAGAGGCTAACAAGAAGAGACTCACAAACAATGGGAAGACAAAGAAACAATCCCCGCATGAAAGGAAAGGAGGAAGCCTCAGAAAGAATGCTAAATGAAATAGAAGCAAGTTAGCTATGAGATACTGAGTTCAAAACAATGGTTATTAGGAAGCTCAATGAGCTCACAGAGAATTTCCAAAAACTGAAGGGAAACTACTATGAACTCACTGCAAATTATGTCAAAATGAAAAAGGAAATAGAAATTGTCAACAAGGGTGAATAAGAAATGAAGGATACAATTTTTTAACTGAAAAAAACAATAGAAGTAATCAAAAACACACTAGATGAAGCAGAGGATCCAATCAGTGAGCTGGAGGACACAGTAGGAAAAAAAAAAAGAAAAAGAGCAAGAAAAGGAAAAGAGACTCAGAAAGAATGAAGAGGGGTTAAGGAAAATGCATAACATGAAACATAATAATATCCCTATAGTAGGGATACCAGAAGAAGAAGAGCATGGGCTAGAAAACCTATTAGAAAAAGTAATGATGGAAAACTTCCCTAATATAATGAGAGAAAAAAATCACACAAATCCAGGAAACTCAGAGAGTCCCAATCAAGAGGAACCCAAGAGGCCCACTTCAAGACACATCATACCGCCCCCTGGGGGGGATCAGGGCCGTTTGCAGCGACCCTGGGAGCAGGCGGCTGCACGGCCCACGCCAATCCTCCAGATGTTTCGGTACCCACCAAGTGCCGCACAGGGGAACAAAGGACCGGTAACCAGGGCTCCCAGCCGCCCATCTGTGACACCACTGTGCAGTGTCCCAGGGTGTACAGGGTGGGGGAGGGGCGGTGGATTAACCAGCCCAAGGGGCACCCTCACTCTGTCGGCTCCAGCCTGGGCACCAGCAGCCCAAGGTCCCCAGTTGCCCCAACACAGCAGCCCCTGCGCAGTTGGAGAGACCCAACAGCTTAGTTTTTCTCGCTGATCCCAGGACACCACCCCCAGCCATGACCCCGTCAGTACCCCGGCCCTTACGCTACCCATCACCCGGACAGCCGCCTTGCGTGCTGGATGGCGCCCTCCCACCCAAGGTCACTCTGGCCCCAGGCGTTGGGGTGGAGACCGCGTGTCCACCCCAATGGCCCGCCAGTCTGCCTGGCAGCCAGCACTGCGCTCACCAACGTGCTGGCCAGGCCTGGCACTGCCAGAGCTCCTCACAGAAGAACCGGCTTTAGAAGAGGGCACAGGCAGCTTAAGTTCATCACAGCTGAAGGGGCACCTGAAAAGTAGCGGTTCCACCCCAGGCCAAGTGGACCGATGGAGGCGTGCTGGCAAAACTAGCCTCCCCGCCCTTGACCACACCCACCAGAGTTCTCATTGGCCAGTCGCTAGGGCACTGTGACGACGTGGTAGAAATAGCCAATAGGAGGCAGGAATAAAGGGGGAGTGTGGGAGGGGCCGAGGACTGCACTTTGTTGTTGTCTGTGACTGCGCCTGCGCCTGCTCCTGGGTGGGTGGGTGGCAACGTGCCTGTATGCAAGCTGCTTGGTGGTGGTGAGACAGTTATTTGGGTGATAGACCAGAGCTTCACGGGGTACCTGACAAGCTGAACTGGAAACCTGAGGGGAGATAGCTTGAACTCGCAGAGAAATTGCCCCAGCTTATTAAAAACTGGGGAGTTTGTGTTTAACATCAATAAAAACCAAATGGGAGAAAAAAAAAGACACATCATACTTAAAATGGAAAAATCCCAAGACAAAGAGAGAATCTTAAAGGCAGCAAGGGATAAACAAGCAAGGAAATAACATATAAAAAAGCCCTGATAAGGTTAGCAATTGACTTCTCCATGGAAACACTCTAAGCCAGAAGAGAATGGCAAGAAATATTCCAAGTAATGAGAACTAGAGGCCTACAACCAAGGCTACTTTACCCAGCAAGGTTCTCAAGGAAAATGGAAGGCCAAATAAAGAGCTTCCCAGACAAAACAAGCCTTAAGGAATATACCTTGTCCAAACCAGCTCTGCAATATTTTCCCAAGGGCCTGCTTTTAGAACAGGAAGAAAAATTGTATGAGAGAGAAGACCACAGGTACAAAAAAATGGCAATGAATAAGTAGCTATCAATAATAACATTAAAGGTAAATGGATTAAATACCCTAATCAAAAGGAATAGAATAGCTGAATGGATAAGAAAGCATGACCCACACATATGCTGCCTATAAGAGAACCACCTCAGAACAAAAGACCTACACAGACTGAAAGTGAAGGGCTGGAAACAAATTTTCCAAGCAAATGGATAGAAAAAAAAAGCTGGGATAGCAATACTCATATCAGACAAAATAGACTTCAAAACAAGAACCATAAAAAGAGAACCAGAAGGCCACTTCGTAATACTCCAGGGAAGAATCCATCAAGAAGACATAAACACTGTAAATATATATGCACCCAAACATAACAGCACCCTAATACATAAAGAAAATCTTGAAGGACTTCAAGAAATATCTTGACAGCAACAAAATTATAGTAGGGGATTTCAACACCCAACTTTAAAAAATGTATAAATCTTCCAAACAAAATATCAACAAAGATATTATGGCATTGAATAATGCCCTAGATCAAATGGACTTAACTGATATATAGAGAGAGCCTTTTATCCAAAGAATCAAAGTACACATTCTTTTCAAATGTACATGGAACATTTTCAAAGGTAGACCACATAACAGGACACAAAAAAAGCCTGAACAAATTCAAGAAAATTGAAATCATAGAAAGCATTGTCTCTGACTAGAAGGGACTAAAACTAGAAACCAATCTCAAGGAAAAAAAACAAAAAAATTAAAAAGCATGGAGATTGAATAACATGGTATTAAACAATAAATGGGTCAAGAATGAGATTAAGGAAGAAATCAAAAGTTTCTGGAAATAAATGAACATGAACTCACAATAATCGAAAACTTATGGGACACAGTGACGGCAGTCCTGAAAGGGAAGTTCATAGCAATACAGGCCTACCTAAAAAAGATAGAAACATTTGAAAAAAACAACCTAACCATATACCAACAAGAACTTGAGAAACAACAAAAAATACAGCCCGGAGTAAGTAGATGGAAGGAAATAATCAAGATCAGTGCAGAATTAAATGACATAAAGACTAAAAGCATAATTCTAAGGATGAACAAATCCAGGAGTGGGATCTTTGAAAGCATAAAGTGTGAGGGCAACTTTCCTTGCAAGTCCCCCAAGCTGCCACAGATGAGAGTAATCATGACCAAGACATCATGTGATCTGTTTGGGGAGAAGTGGCCATTTTCCCAGAGAAAAAAGGCGTGGGCAGTGGCCAGTATTTCAGGGGGAAAAGGCCAGCAGCGACCAGTTCTCCGAGAAGAAAAAGGCCTTGAGCCCCCTCCTCCAGAGTTTTTTATTGGGTTCTAATACACAGGAATACAGGGCGGCAAGGATCAAACAGTATATAACAATTCAAAGAAATCTGAGGGTTTAGTCTGAGTCAGAGTCTGTCAGGAACAGAGTTTTAGGGTTTCCTGCTCAAACCTTTAACATATGAATGAAAGCACTCTTAGCAGAGCAGATTTCACAAGTTTATCAGGAAATTTTTGTGATGCCAGGTTTTTTCCCAGGACAGGCTCACTCTAGCAAGGCAAGGAGCTGCACCTCTCCCCAACAGGTATTCAGGCTTAAGGGGATTAGAGCCAGGAAGCACTTCTCCCAGAGAACATGGGGACTCAGGCTATGTCAAAGCCATTGCTCTTTGTTGCAGCCCCCCAAGTCCTTCCATGAAGGCCTCCCAAGTGATTGAGTCTGGCTTAGGTTGCCCCCCACTGTGAGGGGTCTTACTCGTCATTGACTTTCAACCAAGCTTCGGGGGCAGGGAGAGGAAACTGAGGCAATGTTTGCTACCAGAGACAAGCTTTGTCTCCTGCTGCTCACATTCTAGAGGTCATCCCTCACCCTTAGCCACAAGGGGTCGAGATACAATTCCTAGAACCAGGCAGAGTGGTCTACAACAATAAAGAAAATTGAAAAGCCTCTAAGGGCACTCATAACAAAAAAAAAAAAAAAAGAGAGAGGACCCAAATCAACATAATCAGAAGGGAGAGAGATTACTGCTGATACCACACAAATACAAAGGGTTGTAAGAAATTACTGTGAAGAACTATATGCCAAGAAATTTGAAAACCTTGGTGAAATGGATAAATTTCTTGAAAAATATAATTTTCAAAACCTGAATGAAGAAGAAGCAGAAATCTTGAATAGACCAATAACAGCTGATGAAATTGAAGCAGTAATAAAAAAAACTTCGAACATACAAAAGCCCTGGAACAGATGGTTTCACAGGAGAATTCTAAAAAGTATGTAAGGAAAAGCTAACCCCTATCCTTCAAAGATTATTCCAAAAAATTCAAGAAGATGGAAGACTCCCAAACTCTTTTTATAAAGACAGCATCATCCCAATCCCAAAAACAGATAGATAAAGACATAGCAAAGGGGGGAAATATCAGGCCAAAATCGCTGATGAATATAGACACTAAAATCCTCAACAAAACATTGGCAAACCTCATCCAGCAGTATGTTAAAAAGATCATACACCATGTTCAATTTGGATTCACCCCAGGGATGCAAGGATAGTACAATATTCACAAATCAAAAAACATAATACATCACATAAACAAAACAAAAGACTAAAATCACACGATCATATCAGTACATGTATAAAAAGCATTTGATAAGGTATAGCATCCACTTATGATAAAAACACTTAACAAAGTGGAGAGCATTCCTCAACATATTAAAGGCCATATATGAGAGACCTACAGCCAACATAATATTCAATGGGAAAAACTTAGAGCTTTCTCACTAAGTTCAGGAACAAGACAACAATACATGCTTTTACCACTCCCATTTAACATGGTATTGGAAGTCTTAGCCACAGCAATCAGACAAGAAAACAAAATGAAAGGCATCTGAGTTAGAAAGGAGGAAGCAAAACTGTTATTGTTTGCAGATGATGTGACAGTGTACGTAGAAAATCCTATAGACTCTACCAAAAAACTACTCAACCTAATATGCGTATTTGGCAAAACAGCGGGATACAAAGTCCCTATTCAGAAATCAAAGGCAATCTTGTACTCCAAAAATGCAATATCAGGAACAGAAATCAGAAAAATGTCCCATTTTATATAGCAATAAGAAAAATAAAGTACATAGGAAGAAACTTTTCTAAGGATGTAGAAGACCTGTGTTCAGAAAACTACACTACACTGGAGAAAATTTAAGGAAGACACAAACAAATGGAAGCATGCACCATGCTCATGGATTGGAAGAATTAACATAATCAAAATTGCCATACTACCCAAGCAATTTATAGATTCCATGAAATCCCTATTAAAGTACCAATGACATATTTTACAGATACAGAACAAACATTTCAGAAATTTATATGGAACCATAAAAGACTCTTAATAGCTGCAGGAATTTTGATAAAGAAAAGTAAAGTAGGATGAATTATAATACGATATCAAAGTGTATTACAAGGCCACTGTAATGAAAACAGCCTGGTACTGGCATAAAAAGAGACATATCAACCAATCAAAGAGAATAGAGATCCCAGAAATAAACTCAAGTTTCTATGGTCAATTAATATTTGACGAAGGATGCAGAAACATAAAATGGAGTAAAAATAGCCTCTTCAACAAGTGATGTTTGGAGACCTGGACAG
The DNA here is from genome assembly GCF_021234435.1 of Artibeus jamaicensis. Taxonomy (NCBI): domain Eukaryota; kingdom Metazoa; phylum Chordata; class Mammalia; order Chiroptera; family Phyllostomidae; genus Artibeus; species Artibeus jamaicensis. Next base: position 13,609,987 of record NW_026522045.1, read on the forward strand.
CTACATTAAAAAAAAATGGCCCTGGCTGGTATAGCTCAGTGGATTGAGCTCGGGTCTGCGAACCAGACAATCGCGGTTCGATTCCCAGTCAGGGCACATGCCTGGGTTGCAGGCCGGTTCCCAGCAGGGGATGCGCAGAGAGCAACCATACATTGATGCTTCTCTCCCTTTCTCCTTCCCTTCCCCTCTAAAGATAAATAAATAAATTAAATAAATAAATAAATAAAAATGAAACTTGATCGCCAATTTACGCGATACATAAAAATAAATTCAAGGTAGATAAAATACTTAAATATAAGCCGTGACACCATAAAAACCCCAGAGGAAAATATAGGCATGAAAATCTCAGACATTCCATGCAGCAACATATTTACTGATATGTCCCCTCAAGCAAGGGACATAAAAGAAACAATAAAGAAATAGGACCTCAGGGATGAGAACTAAGGGGGGTGGAAATGGGAGGGAGGTGGGGAGCAAGGGGCGGGGGAGGCTGGGATGGGAAAAATAGACAAAAAACTGTACTTGAAAAATAACTGAATAAAATTAATTATAAAAAAAAAGAAATAGGACCTCATCGAAATAAAAAGCTTATGTGTAGCTAAAGACAACAACATTAAAAGAAAAGAGAAAAAACTATATGGGAAAATATACTTGCATATGATACCTTGGGCAAGGGTTTGATCTCCAAATATATAAAAAGTCACACAATTCCACTCTAGGAAGTCAAACAACCCAATTCAAAAATGGGCAAGAGACTTGAAGAGACACTTCTCCAAGGAGGACATACAGAGGGCCCAGAGACATATAAAAAGATGCTTTGCATCACTAGCCATCAGAGAGATGCAAATTAAAAACACAATGAGATACCACTTCATATCAGTGAGAATGGCTATCATAAACAAGTCATCAAACAAGTGTTGGAGAGGATGTGGAGAAAAGGGAACCCTAGTGCATGGTTGGTGGGAATGCAAACTGGTGCAGCCACTGTGGAAAACAGTATGGAATTTCCTCAGGAAACTGAAAATGGAACTTCCTTTGTCCCCATGATTCCACTGCTGGGATCATACCCTAAGAGCCCTGAAACACCAATCCAAAGGAACCTATGCACCCCAGTGTTCATCGTGGCACAATTTACAGTAGCCAAGTGCATTAAGCAACCTAAGTACCCATCAGTAAATGAGTGGATCAAAAAACTGTCATACATTTACACAGTGGAATACTATACAGCAGAAATAAAGAAAGCGCCTACCCTTTGTGATGGCATGGGTGCAACTGGAGAGCTTTATGCTTAGTGAAACAAGCCAGGTGGTGAAGGACAAATACCCTATGATCTCACCTTTAACTGGAATATAATGAACAAAAGAAAAAAAGCAAGTAAAATATATCCAGAGACATAGAAATTAAGAACAATCTGACAGTAACCCTGGGGGAGGTGGGAGGACAAACTGGGGGAAGGATTTTCAGGAACTTCTATAAAGGACATATGGACAAAACCAAGGGGGAGGGTGGAAGAAAGGGAGTGAGGTGTGTTTGGGTGGGGGGAATTGGTAGGGAGAAAATGTAGACCACTATAATTGAACAATAAATTAATTTAAAAAATTAAAAAGTATAATAATTCTGTAAAAAATTAACAAATGAAATAAATAAATAAATATCTCACATTGTAAAATATAAAAACAAGGTTATATAACCCTGGTTCGTGTAGCTCAGTGGACTGATAGCTTGCCTGTGAACCAAAGGATTGCTGGTTCAATATCTTATTGTGACAGGTGCCTGGGTTGGGGGCCAGGTCCCTCCACTCTGGTAGGGGTACAGAAGAGGCAACCACACATTGATGTTTCTTTCCCCTCTTTTTCCCTCCCCTTCTCTCTAAAAATAAATAAATAAGTCTTTTTTAAAAGGCTATGTAATATTTTCTTGGATCAGGTCAGGTTTACCATAATGTACTTAACTAATCTTCTGTTAGGGGACATTAAGATTTTATTCCATTACCTCCACTGTTTTAAATAAAACTTTGATGTATATTTTTGTACATAAAATTTTGATATAGTATATTCAAGTATTTGCTCAATATAACTTTCTAGAAGTCAAATTACTGGGTCAAAAACAAGGATCATGGAACTGTTGCTATGAGAAAGGAGTCTGGTCTAGAATGTGGGCAGTCAGAATGGAGAAGAAAGAGAAGAATTTTAGAGTTATTTCTAATGAAGAAAAAACAAGACTTTGTAAAAAAAAACAGAAATTGGTATCAATAGACTATGGAGAGTGAGGTATGGGGAGACCTCAAGATGATATCTGTGTTTAAATTATTTTATTATTTTAAACATTTATTATTTATTAAGCATAATTGACATATAATAGTTTGGGGAGTAATTTAACATTTATATACCTTACAATGTGATCACCAAAGTAAATCTAGTAACCACATGACACCACAAAAAAGTTATGTTATTATTGACTTTTTCCCCTATGCTGCACATTGTGTTTAAGCCTGAATGACTAGAAGAGTGGTAATGCTTCTATCTATGTGATTGAGAAAGGCTCTTCATTAGGCTGGTTACTAAGGTCCTAAGTGTCTGTCAAACAGATTCCATTTCTTCATGACTTCCATTTTACTTCAAAGAGATCTAGCCCAAGATCTTTCTTCTAATAGAGACTCAGAGGAGTATGTTGTTAGAAGAGAGTTTTTTTTCTCTCCATTGTGCCCCTTCGAAGCTTATTTTGGCTTTTTCTTGGTCTTCATTTGGCAGTAGTTCTTAACATTTTGATTGTTTCTCTGTCCCTGTGGGTTCTGCTAAGTAATGATCTCAAATGCTTAAATGAACTCAAGTTCTATTAAGCATTCCTTTATAATGCAATTGCCTTCAGTTTAACTGTTTTGTAACTTTCTCCTTTTGCATATTGGGATCTGTAAAACCAGGTCACCCTTTTATTACTTAGAGATTTTTACTTTTGCACGGAATATATTTCTTGTGAAGTTGGTTAGTTCTTCACCTCCCTGCCTGCCCTAATATATAAGATTAAGACTTGAAATGTTACAATCGTACAGTTTTAAAGCAAACGATAAAAATTTGTCAGAGGACTTACTTAGAAATAATGGTACATACCTCTATGTGTAAAATGGTGCAGGTTAAAGAATAGTCTCCTGTGAATTAGGAGACCTGGATTCTAGTCTCAGCTTTACCACTAATTTGACATATGGGCTCGAACAAGTCACATTACCTCTTTTTAAGTCTCTGTTTTCTTTTCTGTGAAATGAGGGAGATAAAAAGTTGATTGCTAAGATGAATGCCAGCCCTAAAATAAACTATTTATTAAAACAAAAAATGTTTGTATAATATTAGCAATATTGATGATACTTAGAGTCTACTGGGTTAGATACAGAATCAAATTAGAGACACATTTATCAGTAAGCCATGTGTTTACTTCATAAAGACAGGCAAACAGGAATGAATCAGATGAAAAAATAAATTTTGAGATTCAGTTACTGGCTTGAGCTCTTTTTATAGGTGAAATAAACTAAATAACCCATATCAAATCACCTTCCCTTTGAAACTGGGGCCAGCATTATATGACTATATTTTTAAGGTAGACTAGAACAGAACCCAAAGATGGGGTTGCCCTGATTTTCTGAGTCCTGTGCCTATAGCTTCTTGAGTGCCATTTCCCAAAAATAGCAGCCATAGTCTTCAGAGCCATCTTAAGGAATCCTAGTGATTTCCATCATAAGAGGAACCAGCCCAAGATCTTTCCTTTAATAGACACTCTGAGTAGTATGTGGTTAGAAGAAAGGGTTTTTTCTCCATTGTGCCCCTTCCAAGAATTAGGATAATTGCCAGAATATTTGTTGTCTATTAATGATTCTCCATGGCTCTGCATCCACAACTCAACCTTAGTGCTTCTCAAATGTTGACAACAGATCACGTAGAAATCAGGATGCCCTCTTGGACCCCATAAAACATTGTTATAAATTTAATACAAATTCCTTGAGCATTTCAATCCATTATTTAATGTGTAGTAAGTAACATGTAAGTAGAGGGACATACTAATACACACAAAAGCTCTGCCCAGCAAAGCTTTCATCTCCTGTAGCAACCCAAGTTCTGTTTTCTCATGCTATCTATTCTCTCAGCTACCTATCCTATCCACACCTTCCTCTCTAGATTAAATGCTGAACTGTGTTCTTCTTGGATAATTTTCAGAATTGTCTGCCTCCAAAACTTCCTCAAGTTACAGTTGCCCTCTTTTACACAACTCCTGACCACCCCCTTGGCCACCACCACTTTCCCTTGTGGGGAAGTTGCTCTTACAAATAAGATTTAGTTAGTACATATCATTTCTTTTTTCTCCTTTTCCTTCTTCTTTTTGTAACCAGAGGATTGCATTTGTTTTTTCTCTTAGGACCCTCATGGGGTTGGGCAAAGTCATTGGGGTTATTTCAACAAAAATTCAGAGTTTTGGAAACTGAACCAGGTATAATTCCAACTGCCCATGATCAATAGATTCAAACAAAAAGTTGTGGGTGAACAAAAATAAATGATAGTGGAATAATAACTTCTCAAGTTACTTGGTCAATAGAAATAAATATGTTCTAAATTTTAAATCAAAACAGACTTCTATCACTGTCATAAATTATAATTTTCAAACTTTTTCTTAAAGTTCCTTTTAAGCTGAGATATTTGGATTTGGATTAAAATTAATGTCTTTGGGGGAAATTAACAGGCATTATCTAACAAGGGCATAAAAAAGAAAAGCACTAAAAGCTAAGCATATGGTTTGAGAAAACCATATCAGGGCATATAAATAAATACCAATTAGAATAAAGTTACCACCTGCCTAGTTTCTTTTTAAATCTATTTTTGAAATTGTAAGCATGCATATAACTATTTTAAAAAATTTTATTAGCTAACCATGTGGTTTTTGGGGGTTAACCACATAGTTTTGGGTTCTCTTTACCATGTGGCTTAGAAAGCAGGAAAGCAAGATGTAGAAGATATGCAGAGCATGCTCATAGCAGTTCAGAAAAATGTAGGAGAGATATTGTGGGAAGGAAAAAGGTGAAAGGACTATTGCTGGTGGACCATGAGTAGGTGCCACATAGGTATCAGTTAAGAACTGGAGATCACAATTGCACAGCTGATGGTGCTGGGAACCACAGGAAGCCTGCCAGCAAAGCATGGATTATTGGAAAGAATGAGGAGATAGCCGAGCCATGGACTTCTAATTTTTCCTGAAATACAGCAAGAATGGTGACCATTAGAAGACAAACTGTATGTGTATTTGAATTAAGCATAAACCTGGGAGCTGTGAACACCAGTATACCTTCTGAATACCACCAGTATACCACCAACAGAGGAACCAACAACAGGTAAGGAAGGATGATGGTGAAAGAGTGAGTGGAAGCCACACTAACCTCTACTCAGGACCAATCTGGAATTACAACTAAACATTGAATAAATTACCCAGAAAAGAACAACTGAACAACAGTGAGAGAGAAGCCTCAAAACATCAGATAGACAGAAGAACTAGCTTTGACACAATCTATATTTGCACCTGCAAAACAGCATACAAGGCATGGTGGGTGGAGTGTCCCTCAGTTTACTACCTGGAGGGAAGGACCCACCAAAGACCCAACAACAATCAAAACCCAAATATATCCACATAGCCAACATAAATGACAGCCCAAGAGAAGCAAGTTCAGGAGATCAAGGAGACTGCACCACTGAATTGCACAGGTCTTCTACCATAGAAGTTCATACCATAAACCCAGGGAATAGGAACAGATCACTTTAAGAAGCAGAGGCTAACAAAAAGAATACAAACAATAGGAAGACAAATAAACAATCCCCACATGAAAGGAAAGGAGGAAGCCTCAGAAAGAATGCTAAATGAAATAGAAGCAAGTTAGCTATGAGATACTGAGTTCAAAACAATGGTTATTAGGAAGCTCAATGAGCTCACAGAGAATTTCCAAAAACTATAGAGAAGCTATAATAAATTCACTAGAAACTATATCAACATGAAAAAAGAAATAGAAACTATCAACAAGAGCCAAGAGGAAATGAAAATAGTTTCTGAACTGAAGAACACAATAGAAGGAATCAAAAGCAGGCTAGATGAAGCTGAGGATCAGATCAGTGAGCTGGAGGACAAGGTAGAAAAAAACAGGAGAAATAGCAAGAAAAGGAAAAGAGACAGAAAGAATGCAAAGATGTTAAGGGAACTACAGGAAAACATGAAATGTAAAAGTATCCCTGTAACAGGGATGACATAAGGAGAAGAAGAGCAAGGGATAGAAAACATGTTAGAAAAAGTAATCATGAGAAACTTTCCTAATTTGATCAGAGAAAAAGTCACACAAATACAGGAAACACAGAGTGTCCCAATCAAGAGGAACTCAAAGAGGCCCACTTCAAGACACATCATCATTAAAATGGCAAAATTCCAAGATAAAGAAAGTCTTAAAGGCAGCAAGGGAGAAACAAGAAGTAACATACAAGGGAGTCCTGATAAGACTAGCAGCTAACGTCACAATGGAAACACAGCAAGCCAGAAGGGAATGATAAGGAATATTCCAAGTAATGAAAAACAAAGGCCTACAACCACGCCTACTCTATCCAGCAAGGCTCTGACTTAAAATGGAAAACAATATAAGGAGTTTCTTAGACAAAAGAAGCCTCAAAGAATATACCTCCTCCAAACTGGCTCTGCAAGAGATGGTAAAGGGTATGCTTTAAGAAAATGGAAAAAAATAGTGTGTGAGAGAGAGAGAGAGAGCACCACATGTACAAAAAATGGGAATGAATAAGTACCTATCAATAATAACTTTAAATGTAAATGGATTAAGTGTTTCAATCAAAAGACATAGGGTAGCCAAATGAATAAGAAATCATGAGCCACATATTTGCTGCCTACAAGAGACCCACTTCAGAACAAAAGACCCACACAGACTGAAAGTGAAGGGCTGGGAAAAATATTCAAAGCAAATGAACAGGAAAAAAAGCTGGGGTAGCAATACTCATATCAGACAAAGTAGACTTTAAAACAAGAACCATAAAAAGAGACTCAGAAGGTCACTTCATAATATTCAAGGGAAGAATCCATCAAGAAGACATAAACATTGTAAATATATATACACCCAAACATAGGAGCACCCAAATACATAAAGAAAATCTTGGGGGACTTAAAGAAAGATCTTAAGGGCAACAAAATTATAGTAGAGGATATTAACATGCCACTGTTAAAAATGTATGAATCTTCCAAACAAAATATCAACAAAGATATTGTGGCACTGAACAATGCCCTAGATCAAATGGACTTAACTGATATATATAGAGAGTGTTTCATCCAAAGAAGCAAAATACACATTCTTTTCAAATGCACATGGAACATTTTCAAAGATAGATAACATAATAAGACACAAAAAAAGCCTGGACAAATTCAAGAAAATTGCAATCATACAAAGCATTGTCTCTGACCACAAGGGACTAAAACTAGAAACCAAGCTCAAGGAAAAAACACAAAGACACTCAAACTCATGGAGATTGAACAGCATGGTATTAAACAATTAATGGCTCAAGTATGAGATTAGGGAAAGCATTATGCTAAGTGAAATAGGCCAGGCAGTGAAAGACAAATACCATATGATTTCACCTTTAACAGTAATCTAATAAACAAACAAACAAACAAACAAAGAAGCAAGCAAGCAACATATAACCAAAGACACTGAAACAAGCTGACAGTGACCAGAGGGGAGAAGGGAGGGAATTTCAGTGGAAAAGAGAGGGGTTTGAAGGAACTAGTATAAAGGACACATGGACAATAACAAGGGAGGTGGAAATAGGAGGGATGTGGAAAGGGCTGGGAGGGTGGGCTGGGATGGGGTAAATGACAGAAAATTGTACTTGAAAAACAATTAAAAGTAAAAAAAAAAGAATTAGATTAGGGAAGAAATCGAAAGGGTCCTGGAAACAAATGAAAATGAACTCACAACAACCCAAAACTTATGGAACACAGTGAAGGCATTCCAGAGAGGGAAGGTCACCTTGACACAGGCCTACCTAAAGTAAATAGCAATATCTCAAATAAACAACCTAATCCCTAAACCTGCAAGAACTTGAGGAACAACAACGAAGACAGCCTAGAGGAAGTAGAAGAAATAACCAAGATCAGAGCACAATTAAATGACATAGAGACTAAAAGCACAATTGTAAAGATAAATAATTCCAGGAGCTCGTTCTTTGAAAAGATAAACAAAATCAATAAGCCATTAAGCAGATTCGTCAAGAAAAAAAGAGAGAGGACCCAAATAAACACAATCAGAAATGAAAGATGAGAGATTACAACTGAAACCACAGAAATACAAAGGATTGCAAGAAATTACTATGAAGCACTATATGCGAAGAAAATGTAAAACCTACATGAAATAGACAAATTTCTAGAAAAACATAATCTTCCAAAACTCAATGAAGGATAAGCAGAAAGTCTGAACAGACCAATAACAGCAAACAAAATTGAAGCAGTTATCAAAAAAAACTCCCATCACACAGAAGTTCTGGACCAGATGGTTTCACAGGAGAATCTTACAAAGCATTTAAGAAAGAGCTAACCCTTATTCTCCACAGACTATTCCAATAAATCCAAAATGATGGAGGACTCCCAAACTCTTTTTATGAAACCAGCATTATCCTAATCCCAAAACTAGATAAAGGCATCACAAAGAAAGAAAACTTTAGGCCAATATCATTGATGAACATAGATACCCAAATCCTCAACAAAGTACTGGCAAACTGCATTCACCTATACATCAAAAATATTATAGAAGATGATCAAGTGGGGTAGGCAGGGGAAGATGGCGTCAGAGTAAGAGGGAGCGGATTCTAGCTCCCGCACTCGTGGGTGAAAATCCTGGCAGATCTATAGAAAAGCAGCTCACTAATCCATCAGTTATCCAGCATTTGTGAAATTGAAAGAACAGAGACTCTGTTGGACGCTGAAACACCAGAAAGCGGCAGGTCAGTGGGGCTTTGGGGACCAGAGTAAAGACAAAGCAGCGGCGGGGGCTGGCGCCCCAGGCCAGGTGGCCCGGGTGCTGCATCTACAGCCGGGGTCCAGAACCATCGGTCTGAGACCAACACCAGAGAGGTCTACCACAGGAGCTTGGGCATCCAGCAGCTCCAGTGGCCACCAGCGTGGGCCAGCAGCTCCCCTGCTTCCTGTATAAGCAAAACTGGACAACACCAGGCTTGCATTTTTGGGGAGGGGTACAAAGACACAGGTCCCCGTGCAACTGCAGACTCTGTGATTGCAAGCCTGACAGGAATCCAGAGATGCATTAGCCTCACGGGTTTGGTTGGGGACTGAGCAGGAATGAGAGACAGGATGTCCGGAATGTTTTGTTTTGTTTTGTTTTGTTTTATTGAAAGTGGACTGAGGTGTTCTCCTGCCAAGGCAGATTGGCTTGTTTCCTATCCCGCCTTGCAGCGAGCCAGGGGGAAAGTGGAGGCATTTGGGGACTAGCCACACGAATGGGAAGCGCCCTGCCGGTTACTCAGGGTCCCAGAAGGTCTGTTGGAAGCGGAGGCCTCTGAGCCACCACCAGGGGACTGGGAAGCCCGCTGCCGGTTACGCCAGTCCCAGAAGGACGAGCTTGCGGGCGCAGAGAGTTCAGAGAGGCGCCGCAGGACAAAGACGCTCCCTGACGGTTTCCTGCTCGCACGCATAGCCGGACTCTGGCACGCACTGGCGCAGGGATCTTTGAGCCGGGGCTACTGGTCCTAGAAGCGCCAGACGGTTTCCCGCACGAGCGGGGGCGCAGAGAACTCTAGGCTGACGCCACTAGGATCGGGAAGTGCTCGGGGCCTGCGCGGACCAGGAAGGGCTCGAGGCTGGCGCGGACTGGGAAGTGCTCGGGGCCTACGAGGACCGGGAAGTGCTCGGGGCCTGCGAGGACGGGGAAGTGCTCGGGGCCGGCACGGACCTGGAAGCGCTGGTTGCGCAGTCCCGGACAGCCCGGGAGTGTGCCCGGCAAGTGTGCAGGCACCCACACCCCAATCCGGTAGCCTGGCTGGTGCTCCCAGCAAGTGTGCAGGCGCCCACACCCCAAGCTGGTAGCCCGGCTGGTGCGCGCACTTGCGCCGGCATCCCAGCACACAGGGACATCCTGCTACAACGAGAAAAACCAGTCTGGACAGTTTGAAACCAACAAGGGAAAGGTTTCTCGGTTGTTGTTGTTATTGTTTATTTGGGTTGTTTTTTTTTTTTTGCCAGAGGTTGGCCAGGGGACCCAGACAAACACAGGAGCAGAAGGGATACACACCACGCAGCATGCCATGACGAGCACACAGAGTTTTTAGGTCTGCGCCCAGTCCTCAGATCGGCTCCCGGATTCCAGTCTACCCCCCTCAGACTATCTGGAAGCCCGGGACGCTGAGGGGTCCTGGGAAAAGAGCTGAGACCCTCAACCCCCTCCCTTTCTGGCCAAGCAAGGTGGGGGGCCAGGAGAGACTTGACTGATAGAGTTTACAGAGAGGGTGCGGAGGACAAAGGGCCCCAACCAAAGACTCTGTGGTTGCCATCCCAGGAGAACTCAGAGGTGCAGCCTGGGGCTCTGAATCCAGTAGACACGGCAGCCTGGTCTGCTTCACACCCAGCTTGGCAGCGAGCCCAGGATTGGGCAGAGGGTCTGGGGCCTCCCAACTGAACGGGGGCAGGCCTGTGCTCAATCCCGAGGGAACCAGGCAACTAGGCTGGTGCAGGTGCCTGCAAACACAGCAAACCAGACTATGGCAGTAACCCCTGGGAGGGGAGCACTGCGAGAAAGTCCTAGCTCCCCATTGTAGGGAGCTGGGGGAGAGGCGCCAAGTGTCTGGATCCTGAGAGGGGCAGCACTGCGAGAAAGTCCTAGCTCCCCATTGTAGGGAGCTGGGGGAGAGGCGCCAAGTGTCTGGATCCTGAGAGGGGCTGGCTGAAAAAAATCACAACAATCGACCGTCAGTCAACTGCAACCAGAAAAACCGGTTCGGCTAGTTTGAAGCCAACAAGTGACATTCCTTTTTCTGAGGTTGTTTTTGAGAGATTATTTTGGTGCGTTTCTTGTTTTTTGTTTTTTACTTTATTTTATTTTTATTCTTTCTTTTTTTTATTTACCTTTCTCCCTTCTCCATTCCTTTTCTTTATCTTTTTGCTTTTTTAAAGTAATCTGTTATTTCTTTTAAACTTTATTACTGTTTCATCTTTCCATACTTTTGTCCTCTTTTCCCAGATTTCCTGTTTTATTTCTTTTTCTTTTCTTTCTAAACTTATTGCTATTTCTTCCATTCCCCTACCATTTTTTCTTTCTTCCTTTTGTTTCTTTCCTTATCATTTCTTTCTTTTACCCACAAGAGTCACAATCAACTTGAAAATATAAAAAGACCAGAGCCAGACCCATAGAAGAGGCCTCCCAATAGTAGAATCAGAGAGACAAATTGCACACTGTTGTAGGAGAGAAGCCACAAGTTGCTGCATATTTGAGTAGGTGGAAGCAGAGAACAACAGGATAACCAAAAGAGGCTGCACCATTGAAATTCACAGGCATTCCACCACAAAAGTTCATACCATAAACCCAGGGTGTCAAAACAGATTAATCTAAGAAGCTGAGGCTAACAAGAAGAGTCTCACAAACAATGGGAAGACAAAGAAACAATCCCCAAATGAAAGGAAAGGAGGAATCCTCAGAAAGAATGCTAGATGAAACAGAGGCAAGTCAACTATCAGATACTGAATTCAAAGCACTGGTGATCAGGAAGTTCAAAGAGCTCACAATCAGCTACCAGAAACTACAGGGGAGCTACAATGAGCTCACTGTGAACTATATCAACATGAAAAAGGAAATGGAAATTATTAGCAAGGGCCAAGAGGAAATGAAGAATACAATTTCTGAATTAAAAAACACAGTGGAAAGCATTAAAAATAGGGTGGATGAAACAGAAGATCGGATTAGTGAATTGGAGGACAAAGTAGAAAGCATCTCACAGAAAGAACAGGAAAGGGAAAAGAGGCTCAGAAAGAATGAAGAGAGATTAAGAGAAATGCAAGACAATATGAAACGTAATACTATCCGAATAATAGGAATACCAGAAGGAGAAGAAGAAGAACAAGGGATAGAAAACATATTTGAAAGAGTAATGAGAGAAAATTTCCCTAATTTGACATAAGAAAAAGTCACACAAATCCAGGAATCACACAGAGTCCCATTCAAGAGGAACCCAAAGAGGCCCACTTCAAGACACATCATCATTAAAATGGCAAACTTCCAAGACAAAGAGAGAATCTTAAAGGCAGCAAGGGAGAAAAAAGAAATAACATACAAGGGCATCCCAATAAGGTTAGCCACTGACTTCTCAATGGAAACACTCCAAGCAAGAAGAGATTGGCAAGAAATATTCCAAGTAATGAGAAACAGAGGCTTACAACCAAGGCTACTTTACCCAGCAAGGCTCTCAATCAAGATAGAAGGCCAAATAAAGAGCTTCCAAGACAAAAGAAGTCTAAAAGAATTTGCTGCCACCAAGCCAGCTCTACAAGAAATACTAAAAGGTCTGCTTTAAGGAAAGGAAGGAAAAGAGGGAGACAGAGAGGAACACAGGTACAAAAATGGCAATGACTAAGAACCTATCAATAATAACCTTAAATGTAAATGGATTAAATGCTCCAATCAAAAGACACAGAATAGCGTCATGGATAAGAAAGTATGACCCACACATATGCTGCCTACAAGAGACTCACCTCAGGACAAAAGACCATCACAGACTAAAAGTGAAAGGCTGGAAACAAATATTCCAAGCAAATGGACAAGAAAAAAAAAGCTGGGGTAGCAATTCTCATATCAGAAAAAATAGACTTCAAAAAAAGAGCCATAAAGAGTGACCCAGAAGGTCACTTCATAATACTCAAGGGAAGAATCCACCAAGAAGACATTAACATCATAAATATATATGCACCCAACATAGGAGCACCAAAATATATAAGGAAAATCTTAGAGGAATTCAAGAAAGATATAGACAGCAACACAATTATAGTGGGGGATTTTAACACCCCACTATCAAAAATGGACAGATCTTCCAAACAAAATACCAACAAAGACATTGCGGCATTAAACAACACCCTTGATGAAATGGACCTAACTGATATATACAGAGCTCTTCACCCCAAAGAAGCTAAATACACATTCTTTTCAAATGCACATGGAACATTCTCAAAGATAGACCACATGATAGAGCACAAAACAAGCCTCAACAAATTCAAGAATATTGAAATCATACCAAGCATTTTCTCTGACCATAAGGGACTGAAACTGGAAACCAACCCCAAAGGAAAAAACACAAAACACCCAAAATCATGGAGACTGAATGGTATGCTATTAAACAATGAATGGGTCAAGAATGAAATTAGGGAAGAAATCAAAAAGTTTCTGGAAACAAATGAAAATGATCTCACAACAACCCAAAACTTATGGGATACAGCCAAGGCAGTCCTGAGAGGGAAGTTTATAGCAATACAGGCCTACCTAAAGAAAACAGAAACATTTCAAACAAATGAACTTACTCTACGCCTGCAAGAACTCGAGGAACAACAACAAAAACAGCCCAAAGCAAGTAGAAGGAAGGAAATAACTAAGATCAGAGCAGAACTAAATGACATAGAGACTAAAAGTACAATTCTAAAGATCAATGAATCCAGGAGTTGGTTCTTTGAAAAAATAAACAAAATAGACAAGCCTTTAAGTAGGCTCATCAAGAAAAGAAGGGAACAGACACAAATAAACACAATCAGAAATGAAAGAGGAGAGATTACAACTGATACCACAGAAATAGAGAGGATTGTAAGAAATTACTATGAAGAACTGTATGCCAAGAAATTTGAGAACCTAGGGGAAATGGACACATTTCTAGAAAGATATAATCTCCCAAAACTCAATGAACAAGAAGTAGAACACCTGAATAGACCAATAACAGCAAAAGAAATTGAAGCAGTAATCAAAAAACTCCCATCACACAAAAGCCCTGGACCAGATGGATTCACAGGAGAATTCTACAAAGCATTTAAGGAAGAGCTAACCCCCATTCTTCACAGAGTATTCCAAAAAATCCAAAAGGATGGAAAACTCCCTAACTCCTTTTATGAAGCCAGCATCATCCTAATTCCAAAACCAGATAGAGATACAACAAAGAAAGAAAACTTCAGGCCAATATCGCTGATGAACATAGACACTAAAATCCTCAACAAAATATTAGCAAATCGCATCCAACAATATATCCAAAAGATTATACACCCTGACCAAGTGGGATTCATCCCAGGGGTGCAAGGATGGTTCAACATTCGCAAAACAGTAAATGTAATTCATCACATAAACAAAAGCAAAGACAAAAACCACATGATCATATCAATAGACGCAGAAAAAGCTTTCGATAAGGTACAACACCCATTTATGATAAAAACACTCAGCAAAATGGGAATAGAGGGAACATTCCTCAATATAATAAAGGCCATTTATGAGAAACCTACAGCCAATATCATACTCAATGGACAAAAACTAAAAGCTTTTCCACTAAGATCAGGAACAAGACAAGGATGTCCACTTTCACCACTTCTATTCAATATAGTATTAGAAGTTTTGGCCACAGCGATCAGGCAGGAAAAGGAAATAAAAGGCATCCAAATAGGAAAGGAGGAAACAAAACTTTCACTGTTTGCAGATGACATGATAGTGTACATGGAAAATCCTATAGACTCTACCCAAAAACTACTCAAACTAATTAATGAATTTGGCAAAACAGCAGGATACAAAGTCAATATCCAGAAATCAAAGGCATTTTTGTATATAAACAATGAATCAGCAGAAGCAGAAATCAAGGAAAAAATCCCATTCGATATAGCAAAAAGAAAAATAAAATATCTGGGAATAAACCTAACCAAAGAGGTAAAAGACCTGTATGCAGAAAACTACACAGCACTGAAGAAAGAAATCAAGGAAGACACAAACAAATGGAAACATATACCGTGTTCATGGATTGGAAGAATTAACATCATCAAAATGTCCATACTACCCAAAGCAATATACAGATTCAATGCAATACGTATTAAAGTACCATTGGCGTATTTCACAGGCATAGAAGAAACACTTCAAAAATTTATATGGAATCATAAACGAGCCCGAATAGCAGCTGCTCTTTTGAGAAAGAAGAACAAAGTAGGAGGGATCACAATACCTGATATCAAACTGTATTACAAAGCCACTGTAATCAAAACAGCCTGGTACTGGCATAAAAACAGGCACATAGACCAATGGAACAGAACAGAGAGCCCAGAAATCAACCCAAATCTCTACAGTCAATTAATATTCGACAAAGGGGGCAGTAACATAAAATGGAGTAAAGATAGCCTCTTCAACAAATGGTGTTGGGAGAACTGGACAGCTACATGCAAAAAAAATGAAACTTGAGCACAGACTTACACCATACACCAAAATAAATTCAAGGTGGATAAAAGACTTAAATGTAAGTCATAACACCATTAAAGTCCTAGAGGAGAACATTGGCAAGAAAATCTCAGATATTTCACGCAGCAACTTCTTTACTGATATGTCCCCTAGAGCAAGGAATGTAAAGGAAAGAATAAACAAATGGGATCTCATCAAAATAAAAAGCTTCTGCATGGCTAAAGAAAATAGTATTAAATTAGCAAGACAACCAACTGTATGGGAAAACATATTTGCC
Organism: Artibeus jamaicensis; assembly: GCF_021234435.1. Lineage (NCBI taxonomy): Eukaryota > Metazoa > Chordata > Mammalia > Chiroptera > Phyllostomidae > Artibeus > Artibeus jamaicensis. The sequence goes on from NW_026522045.1 coordinate 13,625,745, forward strand.
AATGATACCTCAGACAAAGGTTTAAGCTCCAAAATATACAAAGAACTTACACGACTCCACTCTAAGAAGACACCCAACCCAATTAGAAAATGGGAAAAGGACTTGAACAAACACTTCTCCAAGGAGGACATACAGAATATCCAGAGACACATGAAGAAATGCTCAATATTGTTAGCTATCAGAGAGATGCAAATTAAAACCACAATGAGATACCACTTTACAACAGTCAGGATGGCTATCATAAACAAAGCAACAAACAACAAATGTTGGAGGGGTTGTGTGGAAACGGGGTCCTTAGTTCACTGTTGGTGGGAGTGCAGACTGGTACAACCATTATGGAAAACAGTATGGAATTTTCTCAGAAAAATAAAAATCGACCTGCCTTTTGACCCAGCAATTCCACTGCTGGGATTATATCCTAAGAATCCTAAAACATCAATCTCAAAGAACCTATGCACCACAATGTTCATAGCAGCACAATTTACAATAGCCAAGAGTTGGAAGCAACCTAGGTGCCCATCAGTAAATGAATGGATCCAAAAATTGTGGTACATATACACAATGGAATTCTATGCTGCAGAGAGAAAGAAGGAGCTACTACCCTTTGCAACAACATGGATGGAACTGGAAAGCATTATGCTGAGTGAAATAGGCCAGGTGCTGAAAGACAAATACCATATGATCTCACCTTTAACAGGAAGCTAAACAACAAAACAAACAAGTAAGCAGAAAAAAAAACCCCAAAAATCCAAAGACACTGAAATAGAGAACAAGGGGATAGTGACCAGAGAGGAGAAGGAAGGGAAGTTAAGGGGAAAAAGGGGGAGGAATTTGGAGGAACAAATAGGAAGGACACAGGGACGAGAACTAAGGGGGGGGGAGGAAATGGGAGGGAGGTGGGGAGCAAGGGGCAGGGGAGGCTGGGATGGGAAAAATAGACAAAACTGTACTTGAAAAATAACTAAATAAAATTAAAAAAAAAAAAGAAAAACCCAAAATGGAGAAAATTCTCTCTATGAACTAAAATTGTTTCTACAAATTGAGGAATGACTGCCAAAGTTTGGTTTTGGTGGCAGAACACCTTGGTGAAACCTGGTGAACATCAATAATTTGTGGAACCATAATTTGATGAGTACTAGTTGACCATAATCTTTTTTAGTGTTATTTATATAATTAGTCATCCTGTACTACTTCTTCTAATAACCAGTTTTGTAAGTTATATGTACAATTTACCATGTAGTATGGAACTTTTATTTATCCTCAAATTTCCTCCATGCTAGTATCTTGGGATTTGCTAACTCCCATTAAAAAGGCCCTTCTTGGCTACTGTCTTTCCCAGATGAAATGTGTCTCAAGAGTCTGAAGGCTTCTAAGCTCTCTTTTCAGTTTAAATGTTTCTGATCTTTAGAGCTTTATGATTGCAAAGCTCTTTTACAAACACCATCTCATTTGGTTCTTTCAATTACCCTTGCCTACCTCACAGAGTTGTTGTCATTTCCTTCTTTTTTAAAGATTTTATTTATTTATCTTTAGAGGGGAAGGGAAGGAGAGAGGGAGAGAAATATCAACGTGTGGTTGCCTCTCATGTGTCTCCTGCTGGGAACTGGCCTGCAACCCAAGCATGTGCCCTGACTGGAAATCGAACCATGATCCTTTGGTTCACAGGCCTGAACTCAATCCACTGAGCTACACCAGCTAGGGCATCATGGTGTAGCTCAGGGCATCCCCTCCTTTTAAAAAAAAAGTATTTATTTATTTATTTCCAGAGAGAGGGGAAAGGAGGGAGAGAAACTTTAACGTGTGATTTCCTGTCATGTGCCCCCTACTGGGGACCTGGCCCACAACCCAGGCACATGCCCTGACTGGGAATCAAACCAGTGACCATTTGGTTTGCAGGTCAGTGCTCAATCCACCAAGCCACACCAGACAAGGCTCTTTTTCCTTTTTAATAGGTGATTATCTTCAGTATTACAGAAATTAGTAGTTTACTCTAAAATCCAGGGACTAATAAACAGCAGAATCAGGATTATAACCTCAGTCTTGTGCCTTCTCCATGTTTTGGGCTTTCTCTACTTGTTGGTCCACTCAGTGTAAAATAGTGAAGTGAAGAAATGCTCTGTGAAATGCATTGATTGAAGCAAAAGCCTTTGGGTGAATTACATTTGTAGCCTTCCTAGGGCTGCACTTCACATTGTGTTTGAAGACAGAGTCATCCTCTTTCAGCTAAACTCCAGAGGATTCTGCCCTTGTGCCCCTTTCCAAGTTGGATCATGCATAACATATTTTTAAGTTTCAGAAATCTTCCCTACTTCTATGGACTGAATTATGCTCTCCAAATTTGTATTTTGAAAACTTGACCCCCGGATGTGAATGTATTTGGAGTAAGGAAATAATTAAGGTTAAATGAAGTCATAGTGGTGTATCCCTTCTGGTATTAGTGCCCTTATGAGAAGAGACCTCAGGGATCTCCCTCACTCTTTCCACCATGTCAGGATACAGAGAGAAGGTACCACCTGCAAGCCAAAAAGACAGTTCAGCTGACACCTTACTCTTAGACTTCCTGGTCTCTAGAACTGAAAAAAATAAATTTTGGTTGTTTGAGCCATCCAGTCCCTAGTATTTTATTAGAGTAGTCCAAGTTGGTTCAGACACCCACTTTAGATTTCTTCTTACTTTGATAAAGTTAAAAGTCTGAAGAAAGTATTATTCACATTTCAACAGCTGTAAAGAAGAGCACAGTTCAATTCCACTTACTTTGTTTTTTCTGGAGTAACACATCAAACTGCTAGATTCCACTCATCATAGTCCATGAAAGGTTGCTTGCATTTGAGCTACGAGGAAGTTAGGAATTTTATTAGGTGACTTGGGGGTGATACATGTCTCTGGGGGTTAGTGTATTAGTAGTGTTCTGCCCTTTGAAATTCAGTGTAGCTGAATTTGCATTGCTGGCTTGATGAATGGGCCTAACACCTCTGTATAGGAATTACTGATTATGGTTAGAGAGGTTTGATGTGGCTCTTAGTACTCTTCCTGAAAGATGTTAAAAAGGTTGTATACATTCTACATATTTATCAGTGGGTTATTATTCATCACTCACGTATAATTTCATTTTTAAATCCTGAACAAAAAAGGATTTTGAACTCAAGTAAAAAATGACAATTTCATGACAAATCTGGTTATCTATATAAAATTTTCCTTTGTTTTTCTTTGCTTTCTCATTCTAGTCTTTTTTTCTACTTACATGAACTACTGAACATTACTAACTTTTTATATTTTGGCATGGCTATTGTCAAAAAGGTACTTTATTTTGTAAGGGTATTTTAAGCCTTTGAAGTATATGGATTGTCTTATCATTTTCTTCTTTTATTTTTTCCCCAATATAAAAATATTCTTGAGGAGATGGGCAAGATATAATCGTAAGCAGCTCATACGGTATTCCCTGCTAGTGGGTAGTCTGGCTAAAATGGAAGAAGGTACTAACAATTCATTTAGTATTATAAAACTCTGTCCACATGTGGATACACTGGAGCTGAACTTCTGAAAGTCTAAGAAAAAGGTGGTTTGGGCTTATATTTTTCCTTTCCTATTTTTATTTCTTTCCTACATCTACTACCACTGTCTCCACCAAGCACAGAACCTATGGGCCAATGACACCAGGCCCTGTGCTTATTTAGCTGCCTAATATCTATATAGATATTAGCCAATTAAAGGTTGAAAGTATTACTGCTCACCAGTGATACATTGCCATTTCAAAAAGGGATTCTTAGAAATACAAAAGACTTCAAGATCTATAGTAATAATTTTTTATTCTCACCTGAGGACAATTTTCATTTTTTTTTTAGAGAGAAAGAAAGCAGAAAAGAGAAAGGGGAAAGAGGAGAGAGAAAAAGATTGATGGGAGAGAAGCATCGATTGGCTGCCTCCTGTACATGTGCACACTCAGATCATACATGACTAGACCTGGGATCCTACTTGCCTAGATCAGGAATTGAACCCATAACCTAAGTATCTGCCCTGACTGGCAATTGAACCACAACCTTTGAGGTACGGGAAGACTCCAATTAAACAAACCACACTGGCCAGGGGTATAGTAATATGTTTTTTTTTTAAGATTTTATTTATTTATCTTTAGAGGGGAAGGGGGAAGGAGAGAGGGAGAGAAACATCAATCTGTGGTTGCCTTTTGTGCGTCCCCTGCTGGGAATTGGCCTGCAGGGAACCGGCCTGCAACCCAGGCATGTGCCCTGACTGGGAATCAAACTGCGATCGTGTGGTTTGCAGGCCCGCGCTCAATCCACTGAGCTACACCAGCCAGGGCTAGTAATATGTTTTTAAAAGAGGAGTTTTTAGGACAGCTTTTTGTTGTTCTGGAGAGAAAAAGGTGTTCAAATGCTTGCTTTGAGTATTTGATAAGGTGTTCTAATATCCTTAGTGAGCAGGGAACATATCCCCAGGTAGAAGAAATCTGCTTCTTGTATACTGGTTTATAGTAATGCTTCCACACTGATTTTAATTCCCAAAGATAGAGGCAGTAGTGTGCTAAAGACAGCTCATACTATTTCACGAGCTGATTATTAAAATTTAAGGAATTTTATAAGCTGGTTTTTAAAATGTTTATTATTAAAATAAGTTATACCAACTTACAAGTTAATGTATTATGTTAAAAACAAAGAAATACTTTAAAATTATGTCTTAATTATTTTAGTACCTTTTACTGTAATTGATATTCTTGAGATTATTGCCATCTATTATATCTCTATAATGGAAAAATACATATTGTTGGTTGCTTGAAATTGGCCATATTGGGAGTATTTACATCATACAAATTGGCAAAATGCTATAAACCAGGGCTGGATTTATTGTTTTGTTGATGGTCTCAACTTAAGAAAATAATGCAAAGGCAATAATACCTTAAAAAAGTGGAAAAAATGAAATGATAGTTAAAATATTAATAATTCAAATTAAACTTAAAAGTGTGTCTTGTTTGAGATGTCATTGGTAAATGCTTTCTCATATGGCTGGTTCTCTTTTCATTTTAATGCTGCTTTCTCTGGCAATACAGAAGCTTTTTATTTTGATGAGATCCCATTTATTTATTCTTTCTTTTATGTCCCTTGATCTAGGGATGGGATAGTGGGAGAAAAAGAGGGAAGGGTTTTCAGAAACACCTATAAAGGACTCATGGACAAACCAAAGGTGGATAGGATCAAGGTGGGAGATGGGGATGGATGAGGAGGGGGAAGTGCTGGGGAGAAATGGATACAGCTGTACTTGAACAACAATAGAAAATACTTAAAAATAAAAATAAATTAAAATTAAAAATAGTATGTCATGTAAAGACTTCTGCTTTTAGATAAAATGAAGTAATAGAAACTTAATTTGACCTTCCACTTAAAACAACTAAAAGTGGGGACAAAACAAATGACACATTTTTTTCAACACACTGGACATCAGCTAATGAAGGACAGTTTCTTCTGACAGATGGAAAATAAGTGAGGCAAACTCTCTGATTACCCAAGCTTACTGCCTCAAGGGAATTTTCAGGCCATAGTACAGGGAAAAAGAACGGAGGCAGACACTGGTGGACTTCCTGTGATAAGGAGATAGAGCTGGGTGTCCAAGGAAACCAGGTCAGCTACAGGTGACAGGATAGAGTATTGGACAAGAGAGTTCCATACAGGGAACTCCAAATATCTGCATCAGTACATGCATATGAAAGGGCAATCCAAGGCTAGAGAAAGAACCACCTGAAGTGTTAGATGAAACAATATTTGGTGCTTACAGAGAAAGGGAACTAGATCCTATTGCTACTAGCCAGACCGGAAACCTTTATGCATTATAGGACACTGGGAAAAAAGGTCTTACTTTGATAGTGAGAAATAATTAGCCCCAGATTAAACAAATCTATGATCCCATATAACAAATTTTATTTTTTTTTAATTTTAATTTTATTTAGTTATTTTTCAAGTACAGTTTTTTGTCTATTTTTCCCATCCCAGCCTCCCCCCCCCCCTTGCTCCCCACCCCCCTCCCATTTCCACCCCCCCTTAGTTCTCGTCCCTGTGTCCTTCCTATTTGTTCCTCCAAATCCCTCCCCCCTTTTTCCCCTTAACTTCCCTTCCTTCTCCCCCTCTGGTCACTATCCCCTTGTTCTCTATTTCAGTGTCTTTGTTTTTTGGGTTTTTTTTTTCTGCTTGCTTGTTTGTTTTGTTGTTTAGCTTCCTGTTAAAGGTGAGATCATATGGTATTTGTCTTTCAGCACCTGGCCTATTTCACTCAGCATAATGCTTTCCAGTTCCATCCATGCTGTTGCAAAGGGTAGTAGCTCCTTCTTTCTCTCTGCAGCATAGAATTCCATTGTGTATATGTACCACAATTTTTGTATCCATTCATTTACTGATGGGCACCTAGGTTGCTTCCAACTCTTGGCTATTGTAAATTGTGCTGCTATGAACATTGTGGTGCATAGGTTCTTTGAAATTGATGTTTTAGGATTCTTAGGATATAATCCCAGCAGTGGAAAGCTTGTCCCAACATACAAAGAACCCCATTGGCAAAAGGTGGGGGAACTAGCAGTTCAAGGAATTTAAGTAAATATCTGTCCAGGCTGATAGCTGTTGGGAGTGGGGGTGCGGCTGAGGAGGAGTAATTGAGCAAAAATGAAAAAAGTAGAAAGAAAAAGATATTGAAAAGTGAAAAAATGAATACCTGTCCAATCATTAACTGAAAATTAAGCTAACTAAGCAGAGACTTCAGTTGCCACACTTAACATAGAATACAAACTTTAAATACTTGGTCCAGCAAATTCACTACATAAATAAACAGAAGCAACAAACAACACCTGTAGCAGTAATAAAACTGAAGAGGGGAGCAATATGATTTATGTAGCTGCCATATCATACTATTTGAAATGTCCACTTTTAGAAAAATTTCTAGACACACAAATAAACAAGACAGTATGGCTCATATAAAGGAAAAATAAACCAGTCAATAGAAAATATCTCAAGGACCTTGTTCAGTTTGGCTCAGTTGGTTAGGCATTCTCCCACAAAGTGAAAGTTCATGGGTATGACTCCTGGTCAAGACAAATGCTTGGGTTGCTGGTTAAGTCCTTGGTTGGGGTGCATACGAGAGGCAACCAATTGATATTTTTCTCACATCAATATGTCTCTTTCTCCTTCTTCTTCCCTTTCCCCCCTCTAAAAATAAATAACTAAAATCTTAAAAAGAAAGAAAATATCCTAAAAGAAGCCCCCAAATTGAACTTGTAAGCAAAGACTTTAAATCAGCTATTATAAATATATTAAATGAATGACAAGAAACCATGGCTAAAGGATTAAAAGTATGAGAATACTACCTTATCAAATAATATCAATAGAGGAAAATTATTAAAAATAAACAACATAGCCCTGGCTGGCATAGCTCAGTGGATTGAGCGCGGGCTGTGAACCAAAGGATCACAGGTTCGATTCCCAGTCAGGGCACATGCCTGGGTTGCAGGCCAGGTCCCCAGTGGGGGCCACATGAGAGGCAACAACACATTGATGTTTCTCTCTCTTTCTCCCTCCCTTCCCTTCTCTAAAAAAATAAATAAAAATCTTAAACAATAAATAAACAACATATATTTTAAAATTTGAATGTAAAATAACTAAAATGAAAAATACACTAGTGGGGTGTAATGGCAGACTTTGAGCTGATAAATAAATAGAAAAAATAAGAATGTGAAAAAGTGAACAGAGCCACAGATACTTGTGGGACACAATCAAGTACACGAACATACACATAATGATAGTTTCAGAAATAAAAGCAATAAAAAGGGGCAGAAAAAAATTAAATTATGACCAAAACTTTTGCAAATTTTACAGAAACAACATTGATCTACATATAAAAAGAAGGCCAGCAAATTTATGTACAATTACTCAAAGAGATACACACCTAGACACATCATATTAAAAAGTGCCACAAGAATCTTGAAAGCTGCAAAAGAGAAGTAAACTCATTATGTGACATTTCCTTAATAAAATTAACAACTTATTTTTTATCACATACAATTGATGGCAGAAGTTGTTGGGAGATGTATTCAAGGAATTGAACATAAAAGACTATCAACAAAAAATTCTAGGACTCCTGCCAAGATGGAAGCGTAGGTGGAAACACTTTGCTTCCTCGCACAACCAAATCTAAAAACAATAAAGGTTTTACAACAATAAACGCAACCAAACCACAGAAAATCAAACAATACGGAGTCAGAAAACAATGACCCGCTCAGCTAAACCGGTGAGAGGGGCGAAGCCAGCAGTGGAGCGGGTCAGGCAAAAACGATCCCCTAGGCAGTGTGCAAGCAGCCAAGGGCACGGATCCCAGGTGTGGCTGGCTGTCTGAGGTCTCACATTTGCACGCAGATAAACCAGTGAAGAGGCGAGCACTGAGACAGACCACTCAGTCCCCAGTGCAGGGCCGTGGGCTCACACATTTGCGCTCAGATAAACAGACCGGGGCAAGCTGTGAGGTGGACACTGCGAGAGTAAAGGACCGCCATTGCTCCCTCTCTGACCCCATCCCCACATACAGCATCACAAACCAGTGACCTGGGTGGCCCTGCCCTGGTGATCACCTAAGGTGCCTCTCCTCATATGTAACGGGCACGAACAGATCAAAACATGGCTCAAGAACAACTCAGAGCCCCAGAGCCAATAAATCTAAGCAACAAAGAAATAGCAAAACTTTCAGATGCACAGTTCAAAACACTGGTGATCAGGATGCTCACAGAACTGGTTGATTATAGTCACAAATTAGAGGAATATATGAAGGATAAACTAATGGAAATGAAGGGAAAGGCACAGGAAACCAATAGTAATGGACAGGAAACTGGGACTCAAATCAAGGGAGCAGACCAGAAGGAAATAAATGACCAAACAGAAAAGGATGAAGAAACAAGAATTCAAAAAAATGAGGAGAGGCTTAGGAACCTCCAGGATATCTTTAAACGCTCCAACATACGAATTATAGGGGTACCAAAAGGGAAAGAAAAACAGTCACGAGTGGAAACCTTATTTGAACAAATAATAGAGAACTTCCCCAATCTGGCAAAGGAAATACACTTCCAGGAAATCCAGGAAGCTCAGAGAGTCCCAAAGAAGTTGGACACAAGAAGGAACACACCAAGGCACATCATCATTACATTAGCCAAGATTAAAGTGAAGGAGAGAATTCTAGAAGCAGCAAGATATAAGGGGACAGTCACCTACAAAGGAGTTCCCATCAGACTGTCAGTGGATTTCTCAAAAGAGACCTTACAGGAAAGAAGGGGCTGGAAAGAAGTATTCCAAGTCATGAAAACCAAAGACCTACAACCAAGATTGCTCTATCCTGCAAAGCTTTCATTTAAAATGGAAGGACAGTTAAAGTGCTTCTCAGATAAGATCAAATTCAAGGAGTTCATCATCACCAAGCCCTTATTATATGAAATGTTAAAGGGACTTATCTAAGAAAAAGAAGATAAAAAAGATGAACAGAGAAAGGACAGCAAACTCACAGTTATTAACAACCACACCTAAAACAAAAGCAAATTAAGAGGACAGCTAGATCAGGACTAAACCACAGAAATGAAGATCACATGGAGGGTTAGCAACAGGGGAGTGGGAGAAGGAGAAGGGGGGAGAAGGTACTGAAAATAAGTAGCATAGACAGTAGATAGAAAATAGATAGGGGGAGGGCAAGAATAGTAGGGGAAGTATAGAATCTAAAGAACTTGAGACACGTGTTCATGAACTAAAGGGGTGATGGTGGGGGAGGGGTGTGCAGGGTAAAGGGGAATGAAGGGGGGATTGGAACAAATGTAATGGCATAATCAATAAAATAGAAAAATATATTTTAACAATTCTGTATTCAGCAAAGCTATTCTTAAAAAATAAAGGGCCCTGGCTGGTGTGGCTCAGCGGATTGAGCTCCAGCCTGCAAACCAAAGGGTTGCTGGTTTGATTCCCAATCAGGACACATGCCTGAGTTGTGGGCCAGGTCACCAGTAGGGGGTGTGTGAGAGGCAACCACATATTGATGTTTCTAGCTCTCTATTTTTCTCTCCGTTCTCCTCTGTCTAAAAAAGTAAATAAATAAAATCTTTAAAAAAGCAAAAGAGATATGAAGACATTCCCAGATAAGCGAAAACTGATGAAACTTGCCCTATAAGAAATTTTATAAAAGGATTCCATTAGCCTGAAATAAATGTGACATAGGAATGTCAGTGTATATAAAAATAAAGAGCACTAGTAAAGGAGATACACATATACATTAATAGGATAGTATACACCGGTAACATTAGAGGAATGGTGGTGTGAGAGCTCCCCTTGGTCTCTTCCCTTGAAATTTCAATAGTTGAAACAGCTATAAATAAGCAAAAGATTTTCTACTAAATGCATAAACACATCTAAGAAATTCATGCATCGAAACATAAAAAGGTGGGCAAGAGAGAGTAAACCAGTGAGGTGAGAAGAAAGAAGGGTTTAGACAAGCAATGGGTACAGCCTTGCATTGGGGACCTCATGTGGGACCTTTTCCTGGAGAGAAGAAAAATCCAGTTTTGTCCAATGATCCCTTCAGCAGGGAGGAGCAAAGATACTTGGTGGGATATTTTTTAGGAGTGAGCACTATGAGCTGTGGCTGAACCAAGAGACCTAGACAAGGACAGAGCACGGGGGTACAACCAAGGTTGTCAGTTGTTGGGCAGGTGGCATTCCAGACAGAGAAACAAAGCCAAAGAGCACTGCTGCACATAGTCTCCCAAAGTTTATCTCCCTTTGCCCATGGTTGCAAAGCACATTATCTGCAAATTCAATAACTGGTATTATTACATAATCACTTTTATCCCTTAGCAAAAGGGTCACTCTGTGACCAATCTAAGGTTTGAAACAGAAGGGGGAACCCCTCAGAGGTCTGAGGTTGCCATTACCAGGAGGGCAAGACAACAAACAGGCTAGTTGGTTCCTCCAACCCAATCCACCCAGTCACTTTGCTGCTAGACTGATGGCAGGGTCTTGCTGCAGAAAGCAACTAAAAAAAAAAAAAACTAACAAACTTGTGATTCAGCGCCACCTACTGGAAAATGATAGAAAACGTCTTCATGTTAATCTGCTAGAGAAATGCCACTCAGATGCCTCCGCAAAGAAAACCATCAAAATATTTTAAATTACCAATGTAGAGAGGCAGTTCAGAAAGAAACTTAAAAATCTCCAAAAAACAAATTTAAATACATGGAAATATGTGATATAAATGACAGAGAATTCAAGATTGTAGTTCTGAAAATAATGAGATGTGTAAAAGTACAGACAGGCAAATTGATTGTGCTCAAACAACAAATCAACAAGCAAAATGTGTCCTTCCCCAGAGATTTAAAGTTTTAAAAAATAATCAAACATAAATTCTGTAGATTAAAAGTTTAAGAAAAGCTAAACAACAAAACAAACAAGCAAGCAAAATATAACCAAAGACACTGAAATAGAGAACAGGCAGACAGTGACCAGGCGGACAGGGGAGGAAATTACAGGAAAAAAAGGGAAGGATTCACAGGAACAAGTATAAAGGACACATGGACAACAACTAAGGGAGGTGGGAATGGGAGGGAGGTGGGGAGCACTGGGGGGTGGGCTGGGATGGAAGTTAAAGACAGAAAACTGTATTTAAACAACAATTAAATTTTAAAAAGACAAAAAAGATATCAAAAACGAGCTAAGAAGCATAGGACATAGAGCAGACCAGATGGAAGAAAAGATGAGTAATACTGCAGACAAAAATCTAGAAATGACACAGAGGGAAGAAATTTGAGCATTAAAAAAATGAAAGAGCTTAACAAGAAATATCTAACTCTATTAGAATGGACAATATAAAAATAATAGGCATACCAGAAGAAAAAGGGAGGAAGAAGGGAATGGAGAGCCTACTCAAACCTTCTCATAGGTTGTGAGAATTTATGAAACCTATGGAAAGTGCTAGATCCTCAAATCCAAGAAGCAAAAAGAACACCTACTTACCTCAATTCAAAGAAGCCTTCTCCAAGATACATCATATTAAAACTGTCAAAAATTAATGACAAAGAAAGAATTATCAAGGTAGCCAGAGAAAAGAAGAAAGTAACCTATAAAGAAAAGCCCATTCAGTTATCATCAGACTTCTCAGCAGAAACTTTATAAGCAGAAGAGAGTAGAACCAAATGTCCAAACTACTGAAAGAGAGAAATTACAAGCCAAGAGTAATACACACAGCAAAATTATTCTTTAAATATGAAAAAGAAATAAATACTTTTTCAGACATACAGCAGCTGAGGGAATTTATCACCAGAAGACCACCATTGGAAGAAACATTCAAGGGGGCTATTCTACCTGAAACTTAGAGCAAAAGGTCACAATACTATGAGTAAGGTCACCAAAAAAATCTTAGAGCATAAACAAGGATAATTTGTGACAACAAAAACATAAAAGGAGGGTAGGTAAAGATCTGAATTTGCAAAGGAGTGTAGAGACCAGATGCACTGAAAAGGAAAAAGGACAACTGAATATATAAGACTTTCTTTTTCATAAAATTAATGTTAATCACACACACAAAAAACTCAAAACTGAGACACATAGCTTAAAAAAATAAGAAAAAATAGAAATATCACTAAGCAAAAACAACAGACAGAAACACAAAGGAAAAGAACAAAAGGAGGCTCACAGCTACCAGAAAACAAGAGACAAAATGGCTATAAGAAACCCTCATACATCAATAATTACTCTAACTTCAAATGGACTGCATTCACTGATACAGAGTAGTAGATTGGATCAAAAACAAAACCCAACCATATGCTGCATCCAGAAGACACATCTAAGCTGCAAAGTGAAAGTTAAACTCAAAGTTAAGGGTGGAAAATTATTTTCCAAACAATTAACATCCACAGAAAGTAGGTGTGGTCATACTTATATCTGACAAAATAAGTTTTAAGATAACAAAGGTAACAAGAGACAAAGATGGACATTTCATAATGATAATGGGACACTACATCAAGAAGACATAACACTTCCATATATATATATATATATGTATATATATATATACACACACACACACACACACATCCAATCAGGGAGCACCAAAATATATAAAACAATTACTCACAGAACTAAAGGGAGAAACAGACCAAAACAATCACACTTGTGAAGCTTAATGTTCCATCAACAGCTCTAGATAGATCATCCAAACAGAAAATCAATAAAGAAGTATTGCTCTTACAGGACACATAGCAAGTGTACATAATTGACATATACAGGGCCTTTTTTCCAGAATATCAGATTATACATTCTCCTCAAGTGCACATGGAACAGTCTCAAAGATAAACCATATGTTAGGTTATAAAACTAGCCTCAAAAAATTCACAAAGATTAAAATTATACCAAGTATGTTCTCTGATTTGAAATTAGAAATCAGCGGCAAAAAGAAAGTAAAGAAACCCACAATTATGTGGAGATTAAACAACATACTATTAAAAAGACAGTGGGTCAAAAAAAATGACAATACAACATAACAAAACTTCTGAGATGCAGCAAAAGCAGTATTAAGAGAGAAGTGTATATCATTACAGGCTTACTTCAAGAAACAAGATAAATCCCTTGTTCTTCTTCTTCTCCTTCAGCTGCACTTTTAAGAAAGAAGAAAAAAGTAGGAGGGATCACAATACCTGATATCAAACTGCATTACAAGGCCACTGTAATCAAAAAAGCCTGGTACTGGCATAAAAACAGGGACATAGACCAATGGATTAGAATGGAGAGCCCAGAAATAAACCCAAGTCTCTACAGTCAATTAATATTTGACAAAGGGGGCAGTAACATAAAATGGAGTAAAGATAGCCTCTTCAACAAATGGTGTTGGGAGAACTGGACAGCACGTGCAAAAAAATGAAACTTGAGCACCAACTTACACCATATACCAAAATAAATTCAAGATGGATAAAAGACTTAAATGTAAGCCATGACACCATTAAAGTCCTAGAGGAGAACACTGGCAAGAAAGTCTCAGAGATTTCATGCAGCAACATTTTTACCAATATGTCCCCTAGAGCAAGGAATATAAAGGAAAGAATAAACAAATGGGATCTCATCAAAATAAAAAGTTTCTGCGTGGTTAAAGAAAACAGTATTAAATTAGCAAGACAACCAATTGTATGGGAAAACATATTTGCCAATGATACCTCAGACAAAGGTTTAATCTCCAAAATATACAAAGAACTTACAGGACTCCACTCTAGGAAGTCATCTAACCCAATTAAAAAATGGGAAAAGGACTTGAACAGACACTTCTCCAAGGAGGACATACAGAATATCCAGAGACACATGAAGAGATGCTCAATATCGTTAGCTATCAGAGAGATGCAAATTAAAACCACAATGAGATACCACTTTACACCAGTCAGGACGGCTATAATAAACGAAGCAACAAACAACAAATGTTGGAGAGGTTGTGGGGAACAGGGGACCTTAGTTCACTGTTGGTGGGATTGCAGACTGGTACAACCATTATGGAAAACAGTATGGAATTTTCTCAGAAAAATAAAAATCGACCTACCTTTTGACCCAGCAATTCCACTGCTAGGATTATATCCCAAGAATCCTAAAATATCAATATCAAAGAACCTATGCACCACAATGTTCATAGCAGCACAATTTACAATAGCCCAGAGTTGGAAGCAACCTAGGTGCCCATCAGTAAATGAATGGATCCAAAAATTGTGGTACACATACACAATGGAATTCTATGCAGCAGAGAGAAAGAAGGAGCTACTATCTTTTGCAACAACATGGATGGAACTGGAAAGCATTATGCTGAGTGAAATAGGCCAGGCATTGAAGGACAAATACCATATGATCTCACCTTTGACAGGAAGCTAAACAATAAAACAAACAAGCAAACAGAATAAAAACAAAGACACTGAAATAGAGAACAAGTGGGCAGTGACCAGAGGGGAGAGGGAAGGGAATTTAAGGGGAAAAATGGGGAGGGATTTTGAGGAACAAGTATGAAAGACACAGGGATGAGGACTGGGGGGGGATGGGAGGGAGGTGGGGAGACGGGGGGGGCTGGGATGGGAGAAATATACAAAAAATGTACTTGAAAAATAACTAAATAAAAATTTTTAAAAAATGGGAAAAGGACTTGAACAAACACTTCTCCAAGGAGGACATACAGAACATACAGAGACACATGAAGAGATGCTCAATATCGTTAGCTATCAGAGAGATGCAAATTAAAACCACAATGAGATACCACTTTACACCAGTCAGGATGGCTATCATAAACAAAGCAACAAACAACAAATGTTGGAGAGGGTGTGGGGAAAAGGGGTCCTTAGTCCACTGTTGGTGGGATTGCAGACTGGTACAACCATTATGGAAAACAGTATGGAATTTTCTCAGAAAAATAAAAATCAACCTGCCTTTTGACCCAGCAATTCCACTGCTAGGATTATATCCTAAGAATCCTAAAACATCAATATCAAAGAACCTATGCGCCACAATGTTCATAGCAGCACAATTTACAATAGCCAAGGGTTGGAAGCAACCTAGGTGCCCATCAGTAAATGAATGGATCAAAAAATTGTGGTACATATACACAATGGAATTCTATGCAGCAGAGAGAAAGAAGGATGTACTACCCTTTGCAACAGCATGGATGGAACTGGAAAGCATTATGCTGAGTGAAATAGGCCAGGTGTTGAAAGACAAATACAATATGATCTCACCTTTAACAGGAAGCTAAACCACAAAACAAACAAGCAGACAGAAAAAAAAAGACACTGAAATAGAGAACAAGGGGACAGTGGCCAGAGGGGAGAAGGGGGGGAAGTTAAGGGGAAAAGAGGGGAGGGATTTGGAGGAACAAATAGGAAGGACACAGGGACGAGAACTAAGTGGGGTGGAAATGGGAGGGAGGTGGAGAGGAAGGGGCAGGGGAGGCTGGGATGGGAGACATAGACAAAAAAACTGTACTTGAAAAATAACTGAATAAAATTTTAAAAAAGAAAGAAACAAGATAAATCCCGAATAAACAACTTAACAGTACATCTTAAAAGAGCAGAAAAAGAAGAGCAAAAGCAACCAAAAGTTAGCAGAAGAAATAAAATAATAAAAACCATTGAAAAATTGAATAGAGAACAAAAAGACAATAGACAAATTAATACAACAAATAGCTAGTTCTTTAAAAGGATTTATAAAACTGACAAACAGCTAGATTCACTAATAAAAATGAGAAAATACATATAAACTAAATCAGAAATGAAAGAAGAGAACTTACCATACATCACAGATACACAAAGGATTATACTAGAATACTATGAAAGACTATATGCCACCAAATGCAATAACCTAGAAGAAAAAGATAAGTTCCTAGAGCTATATAACCTGCCTAGACTGAATCATGAAGAACTGGAAAATCTATATAGACCAATAAACAGTGAGGAAATTGAAACAACCATCAAAAACCTCTCCTAAAATAAAGTCTAGGACCAGATTGGCTCACTAGTAAATTATATCAAACATTCAAAAAGGATTTGATATCTATACTCCTCAAAACCTTCCAAAAACTTGAAGTGGCAATACTTCCTAACACATTTTATGAGGCCAACATAAGCCCGATACCAAAATTTGTCAAGGATAACACACATGCAAAAATAAACAAACAAAAACTTCAGACTAACATCTCTGATTAATATGAATGCAAAACTCCTAAACAAAATACTAGCAAATTGAATACAACAATACAACCCCCCCCAGAAAAAAACAAGAGCAGTGCATCATGATCAATTTCGTTTTATTCTAGGGGCACCAGGATGGTTCCACATACACAAATTGATCAATATATTAACTGATATATGTAATATATCACATTAACAAAACAAAGAGTAAATTTATCAATAAATGCCTAAAACATTTGATAACATATAACATTAAATTATGACTGAAACACTCAATAAAATGGGTATAGAAGGAAAGTATCTCAATATAATGAAGTTCATTTGTGACAAACCCTCAGTGGATATCATACTCAATGATAAAAATTTGAAAGTATTTCCCCTAAAACCAGGAATAAGATGAGGGTGCCCACTTTCACCACTCTTATTCAACATAGTTCTGGAAGCCTTAGCCAGAGCAACAAGGCAAGAGAAAGAAATAAAAGGCATACGACTTGACAAGGAAGAAGTAAATGTGTCGCTTTCTTCAGACAACATGATTCTATACTTCAAATTATATTACAGAGCTATGATAGTCAAAACAGCATGGTATTGGCAGAAAAAAAAACAGACACACACAGACTAATAGAGGAGGTTTGAGAACACAGATATAAAAGCACATATATATGGGCAAATAAATTGTGTCAAGAAACCAAAAACACACAATGGAAAAAAGAAAACCTCTTCAATAAATGGTGCTGGGAAAATTGGAAAATGACATGCAAAAGAAACTAGATTACAGTTTGTACCTGTGTTCAAAAATTAATTCAAAATGGGTAAAAGGCCAAATATAATATCTGAAACAATACATTTCATAGAAGAAAACATAGATACTAAATTTATGGACCTTGGTCTTAGAGAGCACTTTATAAATTTGACCCAAAGGCAAGGAAGTAAATTCAGAAATAAACTAAAAAAGCTTCTGCACAGCAAAAGAGACTGCCAACAAAACAAAAAGACAACCAACAGAACTGGAGATGGTATTTGCAAACAGCAGTTCCAACAAGGACTTAATATCCAAAATATATAAAGAATTTATATACCTTAATAACAAATAAGCAAACAATTCAATTAAAAATGAGCAGAGGACCTGACCAGACACTTCTCCTAAGAAGACATAGAAACAGTCAATAGGTATATGAAAAGATGTTCAACTTGATACTATGGAAATGCAATTTAAAACTACAATGAGATACCACCTTACACCTGTTACAATGACTATGATCAACAAGACAAGTAGTAAGTGTTGGAGAGGTGGTGGAAAAAAAGAAACCCCCATTCTCTGCTGGTGGGACTGTAAACTGGTACAATCACTATGGAAAACAGTCTGGCAGTTCCCAGAAATTAAAAATAGATTGACCAGTGTGGCTCAGTTGGTTGAGCAACACCCCACAAAGCAAAAGTTTGCCAGTTTGATTCCTGTCCAGGGTACATGCCTGGATTGCAGGTTCAGTCCCAGGCAGGGAGTGTATGAGATGCAGCTGATTGATATTTCTGTCCCTTTCTCCCTTCCCTTTCCTCTAAAAATAAACAAAAAAATCTTAAATGAGAGTAGAGTTACCATATGACCCAGCAATACCTTTTCAGTCTACTTACCTGAAAAACTCAAAAACATTATTTGCAAAGATATATGCACCCCTGTGTTCCTCGAAGTGTTAATTCACATTGGCTAAGACATGGAGACGAAGTGAACTGGGATAGAGGATTCAATAAAGAAGGTGTGGTACATGTGTACAATGGAATACTACTCAGCCATAAGAAAAGATGAAACACTGCCATTTTTGACAACATGGATGGGTCCTGAGAATATTATGGTAAATGAAATAAGTCAGTCAGAAAAAGCTAAGAACCATATGATTTAATTCATATGAGCGATATAAAACTGAAACTCATAAACACAGACAACAGTATGGTGGTTAACAGAGGGAAGTGCATGGAGGGTAATAAAAGAGGGGTCAAATATATGTTGATGGAGGATGATTTGATTTTGGGTAGTGGGCACACAGTATAATATACAGATCATGTATTATACACATGTACACCTGAAACCTATATAATCCTATTAAGCAAAGTCACCCCAATAAATTTAATTTTAAAAAGATAGTTTAGGAGAGAGGGAAGATGGTGGGGGAGTGAATGGAAGTCACACTGACCTCCTCTAAGGACCAATCTGGAATTACAACTCAATTGTGAAGAAACTACCTGGAATAAACAGCTGAGCAATCGCCAGAGAGAAGCCATATAACTTCAAACAGAAAAAAAACAGCTTTAGCACAACCTGTCTGATAGGGAGTGCAGTAAAGACTCAAGAGGGCTGGCTGGGCACCCATAGGCAGCAGCACTGGAGGGATAATTAAGCAGCA
This sequence comes from Artibeus jamaicensis, assembly GCF_021234435.1. NCBI lineage: Eukaryota > Metazoa > Chordata > Mammalia > Chiroptera > Phyllostomidae > Artibeus > Artibeus jamaicensis. Next base: position 13,644,861 of record NW_026522045.1, read on the forward strand.
AGGTGGATCCTCCTGAAAAGAATGGGCTCTAAACCCTAAGCCAGGATTCCCAGCCTAGAACACCTGAACCCAAAAAGTACACAGACAATAACCAGCAGCAAAATGCATCAGGGTTGCAGAGACAGATGGCTGGAGACACAGGAACTAGTTAAAGGGCTAACACACAAATTTTCATCTGCAGCTATTTACTCTGGGCTCTGGCAAAGGTGGAGGCAGAGTGGGCTGGTGATGCCTAAGGAGAGACTGGGGACAGAAGCTTTGGATAGAGAACTTAGAGAGTGGACTCCAGGGTCCCAAAGCTGAGACATCCCCCAGACAGCAGCAGCCATCATGCTCAGGCAGACCACTCCCCTCTGAGAAACAGCAGCCTGAGGGGAAAAAATAGCCCGGACACCAGAAAGGTATCTGCCCTGGACCTGTGGTGCTTAAGATGGACTGCTGAATCCTAGTGACCAGATTAACAACCGAAGGAGAGAACCAGGGACAGTAGATTACTTCCAAAAGAGGGGCAGAGCGGACTAGAGAGGCTTAAGGAAATACTGGGGACAGAGGCCTTGGGAAGAGAGCTGAGAGTAGTGGCTGGGCTCCCAGTGCTGAGGTAACCCCCATACACAGCAACCATCCTGCTCAGGCAGATCCCTCCCCTCCCAGCAGCAGCAGCCTGAGGGGAAACAATAGTCCCCTCCCAGGAGGGATTCAGTCCTGCCCTATGGTGCTTAAACCAGACTGCTGACTGTGGAGTGACCAGATTAACGACTGAAGGAGAGAGCCAGGGTCAGCAGACCCCTGGAAGCATTGAACAGACAGCCTAAGGTCAGATGGGGTCAACATCTGACATCACTAGAGGCAGATCCAGAAAGAAAAAAAAGACAGTGGTAAATACAAGAGGCAACCAAGATGAAAGCCACTGTGGTCTTTGTGATTCGTGATGTTTTCTTTCTTGCATAGCTTTTTAACATTCATTTCTTGTCCAGCAAGTTTGTACATATCAAGTGACTAGATTTTATACTATAGTCTATTTCAATTCACATATTATACCCCCCTCCTCTTAGCCCATTTTAACTTCCCCTTTTCTTGCATTAGTTTCATTTACAAGAAGTTGGATCCAATTACAAAATGTTGGATCCAAGAATAAACACATGAAGGCACATCATAATTATACCACCCAAGATTAAAGATAAGGAAAGAATCTCAAGAGCAGCAAGAGGAAAGGAGAGAGTTACCTACAGAGAAATTCCCATAAGACTATCAACTGATTTCTCTAAAGAAACCTTACAGGCAAGAAGGGGCTTGAAAGAAGTATTTGAAGTCATGAAAAGCAAGGACTTACATTCAAGATTATTCTATCCAGCAAAGCTATCATTTAGAATGGGAGGGCATATAAAATGACAACAAACTCACAACCATCAACAACTGAACCTAAAACAAAACAAAAACAAAAACAACCCAGCCAAAAATGAACTAAGCAAACAACTAGAACAGGAACAGAATCACAGAAATGGAGATCACATGGAGGGTCATCAGTGGGGAGGGGAGGGAGGAGAAAGGGGGATAAGGTACAGGAAATAAGAAGCATAAATGATAAGTAAAAAATAGGGGAGGTTAAGAATAGTATGGGGAATGGAGAAGCCAAAAAACTTATATGTATGACCCATGGACATGAACTAAGGTGGGGGAATGATTGTGGGAAGGGGGTACAGTGTGGAGAGGAATAAACAGAAAGAAAAAATGGGATAACTTTAATAGCATAATCAATAAAATATATAAAAAATAAAAAAATAATTTATCAAGTGATCCCCTGATAATTCTAGTCCTGACCTGGCACCACATTTATTGCATTATTGACTATATTTCCTATGCTAAAATTTACATCCCCATGAGTATTTTAAACTACTAATTTACAATTCTTTATCTCTTCATATTTTTCAACCAGGCTCCTAACACCTATCCTATCTGAGAAACATCAGTCTATTCACTACATCTGAGTCTTTTTCTGATCTGTTCATTAATTTTGTTATTTAGATTGCACATATAAGTGAAACCATTTGGAATTTGTCTTTCTCTGACTTATTTCTCTTAGCATAATACCCTCCTCTAAGATCATCTGTGTGGACACCAATGGTAAGATTCCATTCTTTTTATGGACAAGTACTATTCCACTATGTATACGACCCATTCTAATTTATACACTCATCTGTTGATGGACACTTGGTGTGCTTCCTTGTCTTAGCTATTACAAAAAACATTGTGATGAACATGGGGGTGCATATATTTTTTTAAATTAGTGTCTTAGATTTCTTTGTATAAATATACAAAAGTAGAATTGCTGGGTCATAAGGTAGTTCTACTTTTAATTTTTTGAGGAATCTCCATACTGTTTTCCATAGTTGCTGTAACAATTTGCAATTTTATGAAGAGTATACAAGGGTTCACTTTCCTTCACTTCCTCTCCAATACTTATTTTGTTGACTTATTGATGATAGACATTCTTACAGGTGTAAGGTGATATCTCCTTGTGGTTTGTTTGTTTGTTTGTTATTTTTGTTCAAGTACATTTGTCTCCATTTTTGCCCCACCATGGCCCAGTGCTCTACCCATCCTTGTCCACTGCCCATGAACTTACCTCCATGGGTAGGTTCATGGCTTTGCCCATGGGTCCTTTATACATGTTCCTTGCTAGACATTCTCCTATTTTCCTCCATTATCCCTCTTCTCCCTCCCCTCTAGCTACTGTCAGTTTGGTCATTATTTCAATGTCTCTGGTTATATTTTGCTTGATTGTTTGTTTTGTTGATTAGGTTCCACTTGTAGGTGAGATCATATGGTATTTGTCCCTCACTGCCTGGCTTATTTCACTTAGCATAATGCTCTCCAGTTCCATCCATGCTGCCCCACAGGATAGGAGCTCATTTCTCTCTGCCACATTGTATTCCATTGTATAAATATACTATATTTTTATCCCCTCATTTATTGGTGGGCACTTAGGTTGCTTCAAGGACTTGACTATTATAAATTGTGCTGCTATGAATATTGGAGTGCATAGGTTCTTTTGAATTGGTGTTTCAGAATTCTTAGGACATAATCCCAGTGGTGGTATTGCTGGGTCAAAAGGCAGTTCCATTTTTAGTTTTCTGAGGAAATTCTGTCATTTTGCAGATGCTATGATAGTGTACATAGAAAATCCTATAGACTCCACCAAAAAACTACTGGACCTAATAAGTGAATTTTGTGAAATAGCAGGATTCAAAGTCAATATTCATAAACTGAAGGCATTTTTATACACCAGCAACAAAATATCAGACTCAAAAATCAAGAAAAAAATCCCATTTGCTTAGCAATAAGAAAAATAGAGTACCTAGGAATAAACCTAACCAAGGAAGTAAAAGATCTTTGCTCAGAAAACTACACAACACTGAAGAAAGAAAGACACAAATAAATGGAAGCATATACTGTATTCATGGAATGGAAGAATTATCATCATCAAAATGTCCATATTATCCAAAGCAATTTACAGATTCAATGCACTCACTATTAAAATACCAATGACACACATCAGAGATATAGAGCAAACATTTCCTTGTAGTTTTAATTTGCATTTTTCTGATGGTTAGTGATGTTGAGTACATTTCATGAGTCTATTGACCATTTCTATGTCCTCTTTGGAGAAATGTCTATTCAGGTCCTCAGCCCACTTTTTGAGTGTGTTGTGTATTTTTTTCTGGTGTTGCTTTGTCTGAATTCTTTATGAATTTGGATAGTAACCCCTTATTGGATACAAAATTGGTGAATATCTTCTCCCATTCAGCTTTTTGTTTTGTGGATGGTTGGTTTTGTGACACATGCCAAAATTTAAAATTTAATTCAAAAATCAATAAAAACTTAGACATTAGATGTAAAACCACACAACTTTTAGAATAAAAAGGTGGTAAATCCTCATTACCGCAGACCTGGCAAACAATTGTTGTATATGCAACAGCTAAAAAAGTAGATAAATTAGACTTTGTCAAAGTTGAAAATTTTTATGCTTCAAGAGGTGATACTGAGAAATGAAAAGATAACCCATAGAATGGATAAAAATGTTTGAAAGTTATATATTTGATAAGAATTTTTGTCTAGAGTATGAATAACTTATCATTCAACAATAAAAAGGCAAATCACCTAATTAAAATGGCTGAAAAAATTAAACATTTCTACAAAGAAGATATACAAATGGCCAATAAGTATGTGAATAGATGCTTCATGTCATTAGGTAAATGAAAATCAAACAGCAATGAGATACTACTTTGCACTCACTATGATGACTATGATATAAATGTCAGACAGTAACAAATGTTGATGATGTAGAGAAATCACAACATTTATACACTGCTGTAAGGAATGTAAAATGGAGCAGCCACTTTGGAAAACAGTACCACAACTCTTCCAATAGTGAAAAAATAAAGTTATTTTATGATCTAGCAATTCCAGTTCAAATTATGTAACAGAGAATTAAAAACATGTTCATATAAAAGCTGGGTATGTCAACATCAATAACAGCAGTATTCATCATAGCCAAAAGGTTGAAACCACCTACATGTCCATCAAGTGGCGAGTTGATAAATAAAATATGATTTTATCCATCCATTAAATATTAGTTGGCCCTAAAAAGTGAAGTATTGATATATGCAACAACTTGGATGAAACTTGAAAACATTATGCTAAGTGAAAGATGTAAGGCAAAAAAAAATCACATAATATTTTATTCCATTTTCATGAAATGCTCAGAACGGGAAAATATATAGAGCAAGAAAGTGGATTAATGGTTATTTATGGCTTAGAAAGATGGGGGACTTGGCAGATGATAGCTACAGGATATGTCGTTGCTTTTCTGAGGTAAAGAAACTGTTCTAAAATTTACTATAATGGGGAGATGCTGGGAAGATGGCGACGGAGTAAGATGGAGCGGATACTAGCTCCTGTACTCATGGGTGAAAATCCTGGCAGATCTATGGAGAAACAGCACAATAAACCATCGGTTACCCAGCATTTATGAAATTAAAAGACCAGAGATTGTGACCGACGCTGAAACACCAGACGGCGGCAGAGTCAGCTACCGGAGCTGGGTCTCACGCGGCCCCTGTACTGCCGCCAGAGCAACAGGCCTGGGAGCCGGGGCCTCAGGTACGGAAGCCGGACACTCCAAGCCCCTGTGACGGTCCTGGGAGACAGAGGAGTCAGGAACCAGAGCGGGGACACCCTTGTGCCGATGCCATAGCTACTAGCCTGGGCAATGGAAGGGTCAGTTGCAGGAGCTGGGACACCAAAGGCCCCTGTGACGCCGCCATAGAGACAGGCCTGGACCCTGAGGAGCCAGCTACGGGAGCCGGGAAGCTCTCAAATCCTGTGCCGCTGCCATAGCGACGGGACTGGACGTCGGGGAGTCAGGTAAGGAAGCCGGGACTCTCCAAACCCCTGTGACGCAGCTGAGGAGACAGCTACAGCCGGGAAGCTCTCAAATCCTGTGTCGCTGCCATAGCGACGGGACTGGATGCCGGGGAGTCAGGTACGGAAGCCAGGACTCTCCAAACCACTGTGACGCAGATGAGGAGCCAGCTACGGGAGCCGGGAAGCTCTCAAATCCTGTGCCGCTGCCATAGAGACGGGACTGGCCGTCGGGGAGTCAGGTACAGAAGCCGGGACACTCCAAACCCCTGAGACAGCCCGGGGTGGCAGAGGATCCCTCTACGGGAACTGGGAGGGTCACAACCCCTGTGCTGCTGCCATAGCAAGGGGATTGGACACTGGGGAATCAGGTACGGGAGTTGGGACTTTCTAAGCCTCTGTGCCACTGCCATAGAGACAGGACTAGACGCCAGGGAGTCAGGTACGGAAACCGGGACACTCCAAGCCCCTGTGACGGCCCTGGGCTGCAGAGAGAGCCAGATACGGGAGCCAGGACATTCCCAGCCTCTGTGCCACTGCCCTAGTAACGGGCCTGGGTGCTTGAGGAGGCGGCTACTAGAGCTGGGACATTCAGCAGTGGTAGGCGACCAACGCAGAGACCAGTGCGAGGACCAGCGTGAGTGTAGGTGGAGACGAAGAACATCAAGAAACTTCAAGGAGTCTGTACCACTGAACTTCACAAGGAACATACCACAGAAGTTTACACCATAAAACCAGTGTTTCAGAACAGATCAATTTTGGAAGCAGAGACTAACAAGAAGAGTCTCAAACAATGGGAAGACAAAGAAACAATCCCCAAATGAAAGAAAAAGCAGAAACTTCAGAAAGAATGTTAGATGAAATAGACGCTGATCAACTATCAGACAGTGAATTCAAAGCACTGGTTATTACGAAGTTCAAAGAGCTCAAAGAGCTCACAGTGAGCTACCAGAAACTACAGGGAAATTATAATGATCTCTCTGCAAACTACAGCAACATCAAAAAGGAAATGGAAACCATCAGCAAGAGACAAGAGGAAATGAAGAATACAATTTCCGAATTGAAGTACACAGTAGAAAGTTTCCAAAGTAGGATAGATGAAGCGGAGGATAGGATTAGTGAGTTGGAGGACAGGGTAGAAAGCATCTCACAGAAAGAGCAAGAAAATGAAAAGAGGCTCAGAAAGAATGAAGAGGGATTGAGAGAAATGCAAGACAATATGAAACGTAATAATATACGAATAATAGGAATACCAGAAGGAGAAGAAGAAGGACAAGGGATAGAAAACGTATTTGAACGAGTAATGAGAGAAAATTTTCCTAATTTGATAAGAGAAAAAGTCTCACAAATCCAGGAATCACAGAGAGTCCCAATCAAGAGGAACCCAAAGGAGGCCCACCTCAAGACACATCATCATCAAAATGGCAAAATTCCAAGACAAAGAGAGAATCTTAAAGGCAGCAAGGGAGAAAAAAGAAATAACATACAAGGGAGCCCTAATAAGGTTAGCTACCAACTTCTCAATGGAAACACTTCAAGCAAGAAGAGAATGGCAAGAAATATTTCAAGTAATGAGAACCAGAGGCCTACAACCAAGGCTACTTTACCCAGCAAGGCTCTCAATCAAGATAGAAGGCCAAATAAAGAGCTTCCAAGACAAAAGAAGTCTAAAAGAATATGCCTCCACCAAACCAGCTCTACAAGAAATACTAAAAGGACTGCTTTAAGGGAAGGAAGGATAAGAGGGAGACAGAGAGGAACACAGGTACAAAAATGGCAATGAATAAGTACCTATCAATAATAACCTTAAACGTAAATGGATTAAATTCTCCAATCAAAAGACACAAAATAGCTCAATGGATAAGAAAGCATGACCCACACATATGCTGCCTACAAGAGACTCACCTCAGGACAAAAGACCATCACAGACTAAAAGTGAAAGGCTGGAAACAAGTTTTCCAAGCAAACGGACAAGAAAAAAAAGCTGGGGTAGCAATTCTCATATCAGACAAAATAGACTTCAAAAAAAAAGGCTGTAAAGAGAGACCCAGAAGGTCATTTCATTATACTCAAGGGAAGAATCCACCAAGAAGACATTAACATTGTAAACATATATGCACCAAACATAGGGGCACCCAAATATATCAAGAAAATCTTAGAGGACTTCAAGAAAGATATTGACAGCAACACAATCATAGTAGGGGATTTGAACACCCCACTATCAAAAATGGACAGATCTTCCAAACAAATTATCAACAAAGACATTGTGGCATTAAACAACACCCTAGATGAAATGGACTTAACTGATATATATAGAGCCCTTCATCCCAAAGAAGCTAAATACACATTCTTTTCAAATGTACATGGAACATTCTCAAAGATAGACCACATGATAGGACACAAAAGGAGCCTCAACAAATTCAAGAAAATTGAAATCATACCAAGCATCTTCTCTGACCACAAGGCACTGAAATTAGAAACCAACCCCAAAGAAAAAAACCCAAAGCACCCAAAAACATGGAGACTGAATGGTATGCTATTAAACAATGAATGGGTCAAGAATGAAATTAGGGAAGAAATCAAAACATTTCTGGAAACAAATGAAAATGATCGCACAACAACCCAAAACTTATGGGACACAGCGAAGGCAATCTTGAGAGGGAAGTTTATAGCAATACAGGCGTACCTAAAGAATATAGAAACATCTCAAACAAACAACCTAACCCTACGCCTGCAAGAACTTGAGGAACAACAACAAAGACAGCCCAGAGCAAGCAGAAGGAAGGAAATAACCAAGATTAGAGCAGAATTAAATGACATAGAAACTAAAAGCACAATTTTAAGGATCAATGAATCCAGGAGTTGGTTCTTTGAGAAGATAAACAAAATAGACAAGCCTTTAAGTAGGCTCATCAAGAAAAGAAGAGAGAGGACACAAATAAACACAATCAGAAATGAAAAAGGAGAGATTACAACTGATACCACAGAAATAGAAGAGATTGTAAGAAATTACTATGAAGAACTGTATGCCAAGAAATTTGAAAACCTAGGGGAAATGGACACATTTCTAGAAAAATACAATCTTCCAAAACTCAGTGAAAAAGAAGCAGAAAATCTAAATTCACCAATAACAGCAAAAGAAATTGAAGCAGTAATCAAAAAACTCCCATCACACAAAAGCCCCGGACCAGATGGTTTCACAGGAGAATTCTACAAAGCATTCAAGGAAGAGCTAACCCCTATTCTCCACAGACTATTTCAAAAAATTCAGAAGAATGGAAAACTCCCAAATTCTTTTTATGAAGCCAGCATCATCTTAATTCCAAAACCAGATAGAGACACAACAAAGAAAGAAAACTTCAGGCCAATATCGCTGATGAACATAGATGCTAAAATCCTCAACAAAATATTGGCAAATCGCATCCAACAACATATCAAAAAGATCATACACCATGATCAAGTAGGATTCATCCCAGGAATGCAAGGATGGTTCAATATTCGCAAATCAGTAAATGTAATACATCATATAAACAAAAGCAAAGACAAAAATCACATGATCATATCAATAGATGCAGAAAAAGCTTTCGATAAGGTACAACACCCATTTATGATAAAAACACTCAGCAAAGTGGGAATACAAGGAGCATTTCTCAAAATAACAAAGGCCATATATGAGAGACCTACAGCCAATATTATACTCAACGGGAAAAAACTAAAAGCTTTTCCACTAAGATCAGGAACAAGACAAGGTTGTCCACTTTCACCACTTCTATTCAATATAGTATTGGAAGTTTTAGCCACAGCGATCAGGCAAGAAAAGGAAATAAAAGGCATCCAAATAGGAAAGGAGGAAACAAAACTGTCACTGTTTGCAGATGACATGATAGTGTACATGGAAAATCCTATAGACTCTACCCAAAAACTCCTCAAACTAATTGATGAGTTTGGCAAAACAGCTGGTTATAAAGTCAATATCCAGAAATCAAAGGCATTTTTGTATACCAACAGTGAATCAGCAAAAGCAGAAATAAAGAGAAAAATCCCATTTGATATAGCAAAAAGAAAAATAAAATATCTGGGAATAAATCTAACCAAGGAGGTAAAAAATCTGTATGCAGAAAACTACACAGCCCTGAAGAACGAAATCAAGGAAGACACAAACAAATGGAAACATATACCTTGTTCATGGATTGGAAGAATTAACATCATCAAAATGTCCATACTACCCAAAGCAATATACAGATTCAATGCAATCCCTATTAAAGTACCAATGGCATATTTCACAGACATAGAACAAACACTTCGAAAATTTATATGGAACCATAAACGAGCTCGAATAGCAGCTGCTCTTTTGAGAAAGAAGAACAAAGTAGGGGGGATCACAATACCTGATATCAAACTGTATTACAAGGCCACTGTAATCAAAACAGCCTGGTACTGGCATAAAAACAGGCACATAGACCAATGGAACAGAACAGAGAGCCCAGAAATCAACCCAACTCTCTACAGTCAATTAATATTCGACAAAGGGGGCAGTAACATAAAATGGAGTAAAGATAGCCTCTTCAACAAATGGTGTTGGGAGAACTGGACAGCTACATGCAAAAAAATGAAACTTGAGCACAGACTTACACCATACACCAAAATAAATTCAAGGTGGATAAAAGACTGAAATATAAACCATGACACCATTAAAGTCCTAGAGGAGAACATTGGCAAGAAAATCTCAGATATTTCACGCAGCAACTTCTTTACTGATATGTCCCCTAGAGCAAGGAATGTAAAGGAAAGAATAAACAAATGGGATCTCATCAAAATAAAAAGCTTCTGCATGGCTAAAGAAAACAGTATTAAATTAGCAAGACAACCAACTGTATCGGAAAACATATTTGCCAATGATACCTCAGACAAAGGTTCAATCTCTAAAATATACAAAGAACTTACACGACTCCACTCTAAGAAGACACCCAACCCAATTAGAAAATGGGAAAAGGACTTGAACAAACACTTCTCCAAGGAGGACATACAGAACATTCAGAGACACATGAAGAGATGCTCAATATCATTAGCTATCAGAGAGATGCAAATTAAAACCACAATGAGATACCACTTTACACCAGTCAGGATGGCTATCATAAACAAAGCAACAAACAACAAATGTTGGAGGGGTTGTGGGGAAACGGGGTCCTTAGTTCACTGTTGGTGGGAGTGCAGACTGGTACAACCATTATGGAAAACAGTATGGATTTTTCTCAGAAAAATAAAAATCGACCTGCCTTTTGACCCAGCAATTCCACTGCTAGGATTATATCCTAAGAATCCTAAAACATCAATATCGAAGAACCTATGCACCACAATGTTCATAGCAGCACAATTTACAATAGCCAAGATTTGGAAGCAACCTAGGTGCCCATCAGTAAATGAATGGATCCAAAAATTGTGGTACATATACACAATGGAATTCTATGCTGCAGAGAGAAAGAAGGAGCTACTACCCTTTGCAACAACATGGATGGAACTGGAAAGCATTATGCTGAGTGAAATAGGCCAGGTGCTGAAAGACAAATACCATATGATCTCACCTTTAACAGGAAGCTAAACAACAAAACAAACAAGTAAGCAGAAAAAAAAACACCCAAAAAACCAAAGACACTGAAATAGAGAACAAGGGGATAGTGACCAGAGGGGAGAAGGAAGGGAAGTTAAGGGGAAAAAGGGGGCGGGATTTGGAGGAACAAATAGGAAGGACACAGGGACGAGAACTAAGGGGGGGGAGGAAATGGGAGGGAGGTGGGGAGCAAGGGGCAGGGGAGGCTGGGATGGGAAAAATAGACAAAAAACTGTACTTGAAAAATAACTAAATAAAATTTAAAAAAAAATTTACTATAATGATGATTGCACATATCTGTGAATATAAAAAACAATGATTAAATACTTTAATGGGCAATTGTGTACATACCACATACAAATTATATCTCATAAAGCAGTTTTAAGATACAATTTGTATAGAAATATTGAAGATATATAAAATAACGAAATTAAACTTCTTGATTAAAATAATTTTTCAATTACAGTTTACATTCAATATTCTTTTGTTATTAGTTTCAGGTGCACAGCATAGTGGTTAGATAGTCACATAATTTACAAAGTGTTCCCACTGATATTTCCAGTACCCACCTGGCACTATACATAGCTATTACAATATTACTGACTATATTCCCTGTGCTGTACTTTACTTACCCATGACTACTTTGTAACTACCAATCTATATTTCCAAATCCCTTCACCCTTTTCACCCAGTTCTCCAGATCCCCTCACCTCTAGCACCCATCAGCCTGTTCTCTGTGTCTACAAATCTGTTTCTGTTCTATTCATTTGTTTATATTGTTCATTAGATTCCACATATAAGTGATACCATATGGTATTTGTTTTTCTCTGACACTTATTTTACTGAGCACAATAACCTCTAGGTATATCCATGCTGTTGTAAATGATAAGATTTTGGTTTTTTTATATGGCTGAGTTTTATATATATATATATATATATATATATATATATATATATATATATATATATAATTGAGTTATATATATATCACTGTTTTTTTATTCACTTGCCTATTGATGGGCATTTGGGATGCTTGCATAGCTTGGTTATTGTAAATAATGCTGCAGTGAACACAAGGTTGCATATATTCTTTTGAATTGGTGTATTGGGTTTCTTTGGATATTACCTAGAATTGGAATTTCTAGGTAATAAATCAATTCCATTTTTCATTTTTTGAAAAACCTTCATTTAGTTTTCCATAGTGGCTATACCAATCTGCATTCTCACGAAAAGTGTATAGTTCTCTTTCTTCCACATCCAGGCCAACACTTGTTTGTTGACTTATTGGTGATAACCATTCTGACAGGTGTGGGTTGATATCTCATTGAGGCTTTAATTTGCATTTCTCTGATGATTAGTGACAATGAGCATCTGTTCATGTATCCATTGGTAACCTGTATGTTCTCTTTGGAGATGTGTATTTTAGGTTTCTTTGTTCAGTTTTTAATTGAATTGTTTGTTTCTTGGGTGTTGACATATGAGTTCTTTATAAATTTTGGATATTAACCCATTATGAGATGTATCACTGGCGAACATGTTCACCCATTTGGTCAGTTGTTTTTTTATTTGTTTGATAGTTTCCTTTGTTGGGCAAACATGTTTTATTTGAACATAGTCCTATTTGTTTATTTTTCCATTTTTTCCCTTGCATAAGGATAAATATTAGAAAAAATATGGAGCCACCAATGGGTAAAGCCCAAGTACAAGAAAGCCCACTCAAATGAAAAAAAAAGGGCAACCCTAGATCATCCAGACAAGGAGAGCAAAGCGACTACACTACTGAATCACACAGAACTCTAACCATAGAAGTTCACTCTACAAGAACAGCTAGCAAAGCAGAACATCAGGAATCACAGAAATAAACAAAAAGAGTCACCTAAAACAGGGAGATTAAAAACGAACCTGCAATTAAAAGCAATTCAAGACTCCCCACTATAAGAGCTAAATGAAATGGAAGCGAGCATACTATCAGATATAGAATTCAAAAGAATGGTCATAAGTATGCCCAAGGAACTCACAGATAACTACAAAGAACTGAGTGGGAAATACAACAGTATGAAAAAGGAAATATAAACTATAATAAGAACTAGGAAGAAATGAAGAATACAATTTCTGAAATAAAACACACACACACACACACACACACACACACACACACACACACTAGAAGGAATTAAAAGCAGGCTGGATGAAGCAGAGGATCGAATTAGTGAACTGGAAGAAAAAGTATAAAGAAATACTCAGGTGGACCAGTTGCATGAAAAAAACACTAAAAAAAAGAAAGATAGCTTAAGGGAACTGCAAGACAATATGAAACACAACAACATTCAAATCATAGGAATGCCAGAAGGAGAAGAAAGGTTTAAGGGACAGCAACCCTGTTTGAAAAAATAAGGACAGAAAATTTTCCAAATACAGACAGAGGAAAAACCACACAAGTTCAGAGAGCACAGAAGGTCCCAACCAAGATGAACCCGAAGAGGCCTACTCTAATACACATCATAATTAAAATGCCAAGTTTTAAATGCGAAGAGGAAATCTTAAAAGCAATAAGGGAGAAACAAGAAGTAACATGCAAAGGAGCTCCAATAAGGCTAGCAGCTGACTTCTCAACAGAATCACTGCAAGCCAGGAAAGAGTGGCAAGAAATACACCTAGTAATGAACAGCAAAGAACTACAAACAAGACTACTTAACCCAGAAAGGCTCTCAGTCAAAAATGTAAAGCAAAATAAGGAGTTTTGCTAACAAAGGTAGGTTGAAAAAATATACTTGCACTTAATGAGCACTGCAAGATATAGTAAAAAGGGACTGCTAGAAGAAAAGGAAGGACAAGAGTTAGAGAGAGATGAACACAGGCACAATAGGGGGAAATGATTAAATACCTATCAATCAGAACTTTAGATATGAATGGATTAAATGCTACAATAAAAAGACATAGGGTACATGAATGAGTAAGAAAACATGACATGCACATATGCTGCCTACAAGAGATCCATCTCAAAACTAAACACCTACACAAACTGAAAGTGCAGGGTTGGGAAAAAAAAACATCCCTAGCAAATGGACAGGACAAAAAAAAGCTGGGGTAGGAATACTTATAACAGGCAAAATAGACTTCAAAATGAAAACCATAAAAAGAGGCACTGAAGGATACTTCATAATTCTCCAGGTAAGAATCCTTCAAGAAGATAGAAACATTGTAAAAATATATGCACCAAAAATAGCAACATGCAAATACTCAAGGAAAATCCTGGAGAACTTCAAGAAAGAGATAGAATATGAAATGTTAAAGGGACTTATCTAAGAAAAAGACAAAAACCATGTACAATAAAATGACAGCCAACTCACAATTATTAACAAACACACTTAAACAAAAACAAAGTAAGCAAAAACTAGAACAGGAACAGAACCACATAAATGGAGATCACATGGAGGGTCATGTACAGGGAAGCGGGAAGGGGAGAGAGGGGCAAAAGGTACAGAGAATAAGTAGCATAGACTGTAGGTAAAAAACAGACAGGGGGAGGGTAAGAATAGTATGTAAAATATGGAAGCCAAAAAATTATATGTACAACCAATGGACATGGACTAAAGGGGAGAAATATGGGTGGGAGGGGGTGCAAAGGGTGGAAAGGAGTGAAGGGGAAAATAGGACAACTGTAATAGTATAATCAATAAAATATATTTAACAGAAAAGAAGAGACAGAGAGCAGCACACTTGTACTATGGGGTTTAGACACCCCACGGTCAAAAATGGATAGATCCTCAAAAAATATCAACAAGGATATACTGACATTGAACAATGCCCTAGATCAAATGGCCTTAACAGACACATATAGAACCTTTATCCCAAAGAAGGAAAATACACCTTCTTTTCAAATACACATAGAACATTTTAAAAAATAGACCACATGACAGGACACAAAACAAGCTTCAACAAATTCAAGAAAATTAAAATCCTAGAAAGCATTTTTCTGACCACAAGGGCCTGAAACTAGAAACTAACCTCAAGGGGAAAAAAACAACCTTTCCCCTTTGAGGGGAAACCTTTGAAACAACCTTTCAAATTCATGGAGATTGAATAGGATGCTATTAAACAACAAATGGATTAAGAATAAGATAAGGGAAGAAATAAAAAAGTTTCTGTAAATAAATGAAAATGCACTCTTACCAGGCCAAAAGTTATGTGACATGGCAAAGACCGTCCTGACAGGGAAGTTCATGGTGATACACGCCTACCTAAAAAAGATAAAAACATTTCAAATAAACAACCTAACCCAACATCTACAAAAACTTGAAGAATAGCAACAAAGACAGCCCAGAGCAAGTAGAAGAAAGGAAATAACCAATATCAGAACAGAATTAAATGACATAGAGTCTAAAAGCACAATCCAAAGCATCAATAAATCCAGGAATTGGTTCTTTGAAAATATAAGCAAAATTGAGAAACCTTTAAGCAAACTCATCAAGAAAAAAAGAGGACCAAAATAAACACGATCAGAAATGAAAGGTAGAGATTACAACTGATACCACAGAAATACAAAGGATTGTGAGAAATTACTATGAAAACAATATGCCAAGAAATTTGAAGACCTAGGTGAAATGGACACATTCTAGAAAAACATGATCTTCCAAGTCTGAATGAAAAATAACCAGAAAGCCTGAACAGACTAATAACAGCTGATGAAATTGAAACAGTAATTAAAAAACTCCCAACACACAAAAACCCTGGAACAGATGGTTTCACAGGGGAATTTTACAAAGCATTTAAGGAACCGCTAACTCCTATACTTCACAGACTATTCCAAAAAACACAAGAAAATGGAAGACTCCCAAACTCTTTTATTGAAGCCAGCATCATCCTAATCCCAAAACCAGATAAAGACACAACAAAGAAAGAAAACTTCAGGTCAATATTGTTGATGAACATAGACACCTAAATCCTCAATGAAATATTGGCTTACTGCATCCAGCAATATTTAAAATGATCATACACCGTGATCAAGTGGGATTCATCCCATGGACGCAAGAATGGTACAATATTCACAAATCAGTGAACATAATACATCACATAAATGAAAGCAAAGACAAAAATCAAATGGTGATATCAATAGATGAGGAAAACAATTTGATAAGGTACATCACCCATTTATGAAAAAAAAACACTCATCAAAGTGGTAGTAGAGGGACCATACATCAACATAATAAAGGCTATATACAAGAAATCTACAGCCCACATCATATTCAATGGGGAAAATATAAAAGCTTTCCCACTAAGTTCAGGAAAAAGTCAAGTATGTCCACTTTAACCACTTCTACTCAACATAGCATTGGACATCTTAGCCACAGTGATTAGAGAAGAAAAACAAATAAAAGGCATCCAAGTTGGAAGGGAGGAAGCAAAACTGTCACTGTTTGCACATGACATGACAGTGTACATAGAAAATCCTAAGACTCCACCAAAAGACTACTAGACATAATAAGTGAATTTGACAATACAGTGGGATACAAAGTCAATATTCAGAAACTGAAGGCATTTTTGTACACCAACAATGAAACATGACAAACATAAATCAGGAAAAAATCCCATTTGCTATAGTGACAAGAAAACTAATGTACCTAAGAATAAACCTAACTAAGGAGGTAAAAGACCTATGCTCAGAAAACTACACAACGCTGAAGAAAGAATTCAGGAAGACAGAAAGGAATGGAAGCATGGATCGTGTTCATGGATTGGAAGAATTAACATCATCAAAATGTCCATACTACTCAAAGCAATTAATAGATTCAATGCAATTCCTATTAAAATACCAATGACATATTTCACAGATATAGAACAAACATTTCAAGAATTTATATGGAGTCATAAATGACCCCAATTAGCCACAGCAATTTTGAGAAAGAAAAAGAAAGTAGGAAGGATCACAATACTCGATGTAAACTATATTACAAGTCCATACTAGTCAAAATGGTCTGGTACTGGCAAAAGAACAGACACATAAATTTTAATGTTAACACAATTGAGATACCAGAAATAAACTCAAATATCTATGGTAAATTAATATTCAACAGCGGGGGAAGAAGCATAAAATGGAGAAAAAGTAACCACTCCAACAAATGGTGTTTGGACATCTGGACAGATACATGCGAAAATGAAACTTGATCACCAACTTTCACCATACACAAAAGTAAATTCAAGGTGAATAAAAGACTTAAACATAAATTGAGAGAACATAAAAGTTCTAGAGGAGAACATAGGCAGGAAAATCTCAGATATTCCATGCAGCAATGTTTTTATTGATATGGCCCCTATAGCAAAGGGCATAAAGGAACAAATAAACAATTGGTATTTCATCAAAATAAAAAGCTTCCACATGGCTAGAGAAAAAAAGCAGTAAAATGAAAAGAGAATCAACTATATGGAAAAACACATTTGCCAGTAACAACCCAGACATGGGTTTGATCTCCAAAATTTATGAAGACTTCACATGACTCTACTCCAGGAAGACCCAAAACCATTTTAAAAAATGGGAAAAGGACTGAACAGTTACTTCTCCAAGGAGAACATACAGAGATCCCAGAGACATAGGAAAGGATGCTCATCATCACTAGCCATCAGAGAGATGCAAACTAAAACCACAGTGAGATACCAGTTAGAATGACCATCATAACCAAATCAACACACAAGTGCTGGGGGGGGGGTTGTGGAGAAAAGGGAACCCTACTACAATGTTGGTGGGAATGCAGACTGGTGCAGCCACTGTGAAAAACAGTATAAAATTTCCTCAGAAAACTAAAAATGAAACTGCCTTTTGACTCAGAATTACCACTGCTTGGATTTTACCTTAAGTATCTTGAAACATCCGATTCAAAAGAACCTATGCACCCTGATGGTAATAGCAACACAATTTGCAATAGCCAAGTGCTTGAAGTAACTTAAATGCACACCAGTAAATGAGTAGATAAAAAACTATGTTACAATTACTGAATAGAATACTGCACAACTGAAAGAATGAAGGAGCTTTTACCCTCCAGGACAGCATGGATAGAACTAGAGAGCATTATGCTAAGTGAAATAAGCCAGCAGGTAATCAACCAATACCATATGATCTCAGCTAAAAGCGAAAGCTAATCAACAAAACAAACAAGCAAACAAAATGTAAACAGAAACATTGAATTGAAGAACAAACTGATGGTGTGAAGTGGTATCTCATTGTGGTTTTAATGTGCATCTTTCTGATGGCTAGTGATGCTGACCATCCTTTCATATGTCTCTGGGCCTTCCGTGTGTCCTTGGAGAAGTATCTGTCAAACTTCTTTGCTCATTTTTCAATTGGGTTGTTTGTCTTCCTGGTGTGGAGTTGTGTCAGTTCTTCATAAATTTTGGAGATGAAACCCTTTTCTGAGGTATCACTGGAAAATATGTTTTCCCATACATTTGATTCTTTTTTCATTTTAATGCTGTTTTCTTTAGCCAAGCAGATGCTTTTTATTTTGATGAGATTCCATTTATTTATTCATTCCTTTATGTCTCTTGCTAGGATATATATGGATTTTTAAAATTTTATTTAGTTATTTTTCAAGTACAGTTTTTTGTCTATTTCTCCCATCCCAGGCTCCCCTGCCCCTTCCTCCCCACCTCCCTCTCATTTCCACCCCCCTTAGTTCTCGTCCCTGTGTCCTTCCTATTTGTTCCTCCAAATCCCTCCCCCTTCTTCCCCTTAACTTCCCTTCCTTCTCCCCTCTGGTCACTGTCCCCTTGTTCTCTATTTCAGTGTCTTTGGTTTTTTTTCCTACTTGCTTGTTTGTCTTGTTGTTTAGCTTCCTGTTAAAGGTGAGATCATATGGTATTTGTTTTTCAACACCTGGCCTATTTCACTCAGCATAATGCTTTCCAGTTCCATCAATGTTCTTGCAAAGGGTAGTAGCTCCTTCTTTCTCTCTGCTGCATAGAATTCCATTGTGTATATGTACCACAATTTTTGGATCCATTCATTTACTGATGGGCACCTAGGTTGCTTCCAACTCTTGGCTATTGTAAATTGTGCTGCTATGAACATTGTGGTGCATAGGTTCTTTGAAATTGATGTTTTAGGATTCTTAGGATATAATCCTAGCAGTGGAATTGCTGGGTCAAAAGGCAGGTCTATTGTTACTTTTCTGAGAAAACTCCATACTGTTTTCCATAATGGTTGTACCAGTCTGCAATCCCATCGACAGTGAACTAAGGTCCCCTTTTCCCCACAACCTCTCCAACATTTGTTGTTTGTTGCTTTGTTTATGATAGCCATCCTGACTGGTGTAAAGTGGTATCTCATTGTGGTTTTAATTTGCATCTCTCTGATAGCTAACGATATTGAGCATCTCTTCATGTGTCTCTGAATGTTCTGTATGTCCTCCTTGGAGAAGTGTCTGTTCAAATCTTTTCCCCATTTTTTAATTGGGTTGGTTGTCTTCTTAGAGTGGAGTCGTGTAAGTTCTTTGTATATTTTGGAGCTTAAACCTTTGTCTCAGGTATCATTGGCAAATATGTTTTTCCATACAGTTGGTTGTCTTTTTATTTTAATACTGTTTTCTTTAGCCATGCAGAAGCTTTTTATTTTGATGAGATCCCATTTGTTTATTCTTTCCTTTATATTCCTTGCTCTAGGGGACATATCGGTAAAAATGTTGCTGCGTGAAATATCTGAGATTTTCTTGCCAGTGTTCTCCTCTAGGACTTTAATGGTGTCATGGTTTATATTTCAGTCTTTTATCCACCTTGAATTTATTTTGGTATATGGTGTAAGTTGGTGTTCAAGTTTCATTTTTTTGCACATATCTGTCC
This sequence comes from Artibeus jamaicensis, assembly GCF_021234435.1. Taxonomy (NCBI): domain Eukaryota; kingdom Metazoa; phylum Chordata; class Mammalia; order Chiroptera; family Phyllostomidae; genus Artibeus; species Artibeus jamaicensis. The sequence goes on from NW_026522045.1 coordinate 13,664,719, forward strand.
AGTTCTCCCAACACCATTTGTTGAAGAGGCTATCTTTATTTCATTTTATGTTACTGCCCCCTTTGTCAAATATTAATTGACTGTAGAGAGTTGGGTTGATTTCTGGCTCTCTGTTCTAATCCATTGGTCCATGTGCCTGTTTTTATGCCAGTACCAGGCTTTTTTTATTACAGTGGCTTTGTAATACAGTTTGATATCAGGTATTGTGATCCCTCTTACTTTTTTCTTCTTTCTCAAAAGTGCAGCTACTATTCGGGCTCATTTATGGTTCCATATAAATTTTCGAAGTGTTTGTTCTATGTCTGTGAAATATGCCATTGGTACTTTAATAGGGATTGCATTGAATCTGTATATTGCTTTGGGTAGTATGGACATTTTGATGATGTTAATTCTTCCAATCCATGAACAAGGTATATGTTTCCATTTGTTTGTGTCTTCCTTGATTTCTTTCTTCAGGGATGTGTAGTTTTCTGCATACAGGTTTTTTACCTCCTAGTTAGGTTTATTCCCAGATATTTTATTTTTCTTTTTGCTATATCAAATGGGATTTTCCCCTTCATTTCTGCTTTTGCTGATTCACTGTTGGTATACAAAAATGCCTTTGATTTCTGGATATTGACTTTGTAACCAGCTGTTTTGCCAAATTTATTAATTAGTTTGAGCAGTTTTTGGGTAGGGTCTATAGGACTTTCAATGTACCCTATCATGTCATCTGCAAACAGTGACAGTTTTGTTTCCTCCTTTCCTATTTGGATGCCTTTTATTTCCTTTTCTTGCCTGATCGCTGTGGCTAAAATTTCCAATACTATATTGAATAGAAGTGGTGAAAGTGGACATCCTTGTCTTGTTCCTGATCTTAGTGGAAAAGCTTTTAGTTTTTTCCCATTGAGTATGATGCTGGCTGTAGGTCTCTCATATATGGCCTTTATTATTTTGAGAAATGCTCCCTCTATTCCCACTTAGCTGAGTGTTTTTATCATAAATGGGTGTTGTACCTTATCGAAAGCTTTTCCCTCATCTATTGATATGATCATGTGATTTTTGTCTTTGCTTTTGTTTATGTGATGAATTACATTTACTGATTTGCAAATGTTGAACCATCCTTGCATCCCTGGGATGAAACCCACTTGGTCATGGTGTATGATCTTTTGGATACATTGTTGGATGTGATTGGCCAATATTTTGTTGAGGATTTTAGCATCTATGTTCATCAGTGATATTGGCCTGAAGTTTTCTTTCTGTGCTGTGTCTCTATCTGGTTTTGGAATTAGGTGATGCTGACTTCATAAAAAGAATTTGGGAGTTTTCCATTCTTCTGGATTTTTTAGAATAGTCTGTGGAGAATAGGGGTTAGCTCTTCCTTAAATGCTTTGTAGAATTCTCTTGTGAAACCATATGGTCCAGGGCTTTTGTGTGATGGGAGTTTTTTGATTAGTGCTTCAATTTCTTTTGCTGTTAATGGTGTGTTTAGATTTTCTGCTTCCTTTTCATTGAGTTTTGGAAGATTGTATTTTTCTAGAAATGTGTCCATTTCCCCTAGGTTTTCAAATTTCTTGACATACAGTTCTTGGTAGTAATTTCTCATAATCCCTTCTATTTCTGTGGTATCAGTTGTAATCTCAACTCTTTCATTTCTGATTGTGTTTCTTTGTGTCCTCTCTCTTCTTTTCTTGATGAGCCTAATTAAAGGCTTGTCTATTTTGTGTACCTACCAAAGAACCAACTCCTGGATTCATTGATCCTTAGAATTGTGCTTTTAGTTTCTATGTCATTTAGTTCTGCTCTAATCTTGGTTATTTGCTTCCTTCTGCTTTCTCTGGGCTGTCTTTGTTGTTGTTCCTCGAGTTCTTGCAGGTGTAGGGTTAGGTTGTTTTTTTGAAATGTTTCTACCTTCTTTAGGTAAGCCTGTATTGCTATAAACTTCCCTCTCAAGATTGCCTTCGCTGTGTCCCATAAGTTTTGGGTTGTTGTGAGATCATTTTCATTTGTTTCCAGGAACTTTTTGATTTCTTCTCTAATTTCATTCTTGACCCATTCATTGTTTAATAGCATACCATTCAGTCTCCATGATTTTGGGTGCTTTGGGTTTTTTTCTTTGTGGTTGGTTTCTAGTTTCATTCCCTGGGGGTCAGAGAAATTTCTTGGTATGATTTCAATTGTCTTGAATTTTCTGAGGCTCTTTTTGTGTCGTATCATGAGGTCTATCTTTGAAAATATTCCATGTGCATTTGAAAAGAATGTGTATTTAGCTTCTTTGGGATGAAGGGCTCTATATATATCAGTTAAGTCCATTTCATCTAGGGTGTTTGTAATGCCAAAATATCTTTGTTGATATTTTGTTTGGAAGATCTGTCCATTTTTGATAGTGGGGTGTTAAAATCCCCTACTATAATTGTGTTGCTGTCGATATCTTTCTTTAAGTCCTCTAAGATTTTCTTGATATATTTGGGTGCCACTATGTTTGGTGCATATATGTTTACAATGTTAATGTCTTCTTGGTGGATTCTTCCCTTGAGTATAATGAAGTGACCTTCTGAGTCTCTCTTTATGCCCCTTTTTTTAAAGTCTATTTTGTCCGATATCAGAATTGCTACCTCAGCTTTTTTTCTTGTCCGTTTGCTTGGAAAACTTGTTTCCAGCCTTTCACTTTTAGTCTGTGATGGTCTTTCATCCTGGGGTGGGTCTCTTGTAGGCAGCATATGCTTGGTTCATGCTTTCTTATCCGTTGAGCTATTCTGTGTCTTTTGATTGGAGCATTTACTCCATTTACATTTAAGATTATTATTGATAGGTACTTATTCATTGCCATTCTTGTACCTGTGTTCCTTTCCGTCTCCCTCTTATCCTTCCTTCCCTTAAAGCAGTCCTTTTAGTATTTTTTGTAGAGCTGGTTTGGTGGAGGAGTATTCTTTTAGGCTTCTTTTGTCTTGGAAGCTCTTTATTTGGTCATCTATCTTGTTTGAGAGCCTTGCTGGGTAAAGTAGCCTTGGTTGTAGGCCTCTGGTTCTCATTACTTGGAATATTTCTTGCCATTCTCTTGTTGCTTGGAATATTTTCTTTGAGAAGTCAGTAGCTAACCTTATGGGGGCTCCCTTGTATGTTACTTGTTTTTTCTCCCTTGCTGCCTTTAAGATTCTCTCTTTGTCTTGGAATTTTGCCATTTTGATGATGATGTGTCTTGAAGTGGGCCTCCTTGGGTTCCTCTTGATTAGGACTCTATGTGATTCCTGGTTTTGTGTGACTTTTCCTCTCATCAAATTAGGGAAATTTTCTCTCATTACTCTTTCAAATACTTTTTCTATTCCTTGTTCTCATTTTCTTGCTCTTTCTGTGAGATGCTTTCTACTTTGTCCTCCAACTCACTAATCCTATCCTGCACCTCATCTATCCTACTTTTGAAACTTTCTACTGTGTTCTTCAATTCAGAAATTGTATTCTTCATTTCCTCTTGTCCCTTTCTGATATTTTCTATTTCCTTTTTCATGTTGATGTAGGTTTTAGTGAGATCATTGCAGTTTCTCTGTAGTTTCTGATAGCTCGTTGTGAGCTCTTTGAACTTTGTAATAACCAATGCTTTGAATTCACTATCTGGTAGTTGATTAGCCTCTATTTCATCTAACATTCTTTCTGAAGTTTCTGCTTTTTCTTTCATTTGGGGACTGTTTCTTTGTCTTTCCATTGTTTGAGACTCTTCTTGTTAGTCTCAGCTTCCAAAATTGATCTGTTCTGACACCCTGGGTTTATGGTGTGAACTTCTGTGGTATGATACCTCTGAAGGTCAGTGGTGCAGACTCCTTCAGGTATCTTGATGTTCTCCATTTCCACCTACTCACGCTTGTCCTTGCGTTGGTCCCCGCGCTGGTTGCCTACCAGTGCTGAGTGTCCCGGCTCCAGTAGCTGACATTTCCAGTGCCCAGGCCCGTTGTTGTGGCAGTAGCACAGTGGCCAAGAGTGTCCCGGCTCCCGTAGCTGACTCCTCTGGCGCCCAGGTCACAACCTCTGGTCTTTTAATTTCATAAATGCTGGGTAATCGATGGTTTATTGTGTTGTTTCTCTATAGATCTGCCAGGATTTTCACCCACGAGTGCAGGAGTTAGAATCTGCTTCGTCCTACTCCATCACCATCTTCCCCCACTTCCACATATTGTTGAAAATATTGGCCCTGGCTGGTGTAGCTCAGTGGATTGAGTGCGGGCCTGCGAACTAGACAATTGCGGTTCGATTCCCAGTCAGGGCACATGCCAGGGTTGCAGGCAGGTTCCCTGCAGGCCAGTTCCCAGCAGGGGACGCACAAAAGGCAACCATACATTGATGTTTCTCTCCCTCTCTCCTTCCCTTCCCCTCTAAAGATAAATAAATAAAAAAAATCTTAAAAAAATAAAATAAAATAAAACATATCACCTTATTTAAAAAAAAATATTGCTGCATGGAATATCTGAGATTTTCCTACCTATATTCTCCCTAGGACTTTTATGGTGTTGTGCCTTATATTTAAGTATTTTATCCAACTTGGAATTTATATTTTTGTATATTGTATGTTGGTGATTTAGTTTCATTTTTTCACGTATTTCTCCAGCTACCAACATCTTTTGTTGAAGATGTGTTTTTACTCCATTTTATGCTTCTGTCCTCTGTCATATGTTAATTGGCCAGAGAGACTTAGAATAATTTCTGGGCTTTCAAATCTGTTCCATTTATCTATGTGTGCATTCTTTTTTTAAATTTTAATTGGTGTTCATCTATGTATCTATTCTTATGCCAGAATCAGACTGTTTTGATTACAGTGGCCTTGTAATATAGTTTGATATCAGCTATTGTGTTTTTTTCCTACTTTGGTTTTCTCTCTCAAAATTGCTGTGGCTATTCGGGGTCACTTATGGTCCCATATAATTTTTGAAATGACTGCTTCGTATCTGTGAAATAGGTCATTGGTAACTTTAATAGGAATTGTGTTGAATGTGTAAATTGCTTTGGGTAGTATTGTTATTCCAGTTCTTGTGGATGTAGGGTTAGGTTGTTTGTTTGAAATGTTTCTATCTTTTATAGTTAGGCCTGTATCACTGTTAACTTTCCTCTCAGGACTGCCTTTCTGTGTCCCATAAATTTTGGACTTTTGTGAGTTGATTTTCATTTGTTTCCAGAAACTTTTTGATTTCTTCCTTGAGCTCATGCTTAACCCATTCACTGTTTAATAGCATGCTATTGAATCTCTAGATTTATAGTGTTTTTGAGTTTTGACCTTGAGATTGGTTTCTAGTTCAGTCTTGTTGTTGGAGAAAATGCTTGATATGATTTCAATTTTCTTGAATTTGCTGAGGCTTGTTTTGTGTCCTATCATGTGGTCTATCTTTGAAAAATTTCCATGTGTATTTGAAAGGAATGAATATTCTTCTTTGGGATGAAAGGTTCTATATATATCTGTTAAGTCAATTTCACCTAGGGCATTGTTCAATGCCTCAATATCTTTGTTGATATTTTGTTTGGAAGATCTTTCCATTTTTGACAGTAGGGTGTTAAAATCACCTCGTATAAGTGTCTTGCTGCCATTATATTTCTTGAAGTCATCCAAGATTTTCCTTATATATTTGGGTGACCCTATGTTGTGTATATATGTGTATAAATATGTGTGTGTGTGTGTATATATATATATATATATATATATATATATATATATAGTCTTAATGTCTTCTTGATGGATTCTTCCTTTGAATATTATAAAGGGTCCTTCAGTGTCTTTTTATGGCTCTTGTTTTGAAGTATATTTTGTCAGATAAAGAGTATTGCTACCCTGTTTTTTTTCCTGTCCATTTGCTTGCAATGTTTTCTCCCTAACCCTTCACTTTCATTCTGCATAGATCTTTTGTTCTCAGGTGGGTCTCATGTAGGTAGCATATGCATGGGTCATGATTTCTTTTCCATTCAGCTGCTCTATGTTTTTTATTATAGTATTTCATCCATTTACATTTAAGGCTATTATTGATAAGTACTTTTTCATTGCCATTTTACTTCCTTTGTACCTGTGTTCCTCTCTCTCTCACTCTTTTTGTTACTTTTCTTAAAGATGTCCCTTTAGCATATCTTGCAGTGCTGGTGTGGTGGGGGTGTATTCTTTGAGGCTTCTTTTGTCTGGGGAGCTCCTTATTTCACCTTCCATTTTGAGAGCCTTGCTGTATAGAGTAGCTCTGGTTAGGGAACTTTTTCTTTCATTCCTTGGAATATTTCCTGCCATTCCCTTCTGGGGAATGTTTGATGCTAGCCTTATTGGGGTTCCTTTCTATGTTACTTCTTGTTTCTCCCTTGGTGCCTTTAAGATTCTTTGTCTTGGAACTTTGCAATTTTAATTAAGATGTGCCTTAGAGTGGGCCACTTTGGGTTCCTCTTGATTGGGACCCTCTGTACTTCCTGGATTTGTGTGACTTTTTATCTCATCAAATTTGGAAAGTTTTCCATCATTACTTTTTCAAACAGGTTTTCTATCACTTGCTCTTCTTCTTCTCCTTCTGGTGTCCCTATTATATGGATATTATTGCATTTCATGCTGCCCCTTCAGTTCCCTTAACAGCTCTTTATAATTTCTGAGTCTTTTTTCCTTTTCTTGCTCTTCCTGTTTTTTTTTTACCTTTTCTTCCAGCTCACTAATTGGATCCTCTGCTTCATTGAGCCTGCTTTTGATTCTTTTCCCTGTGTTCTTCAATTCAGAAATTGTATTTTTCATATCCTCTTGGCCCTTGTTGATAGTTTCTATTTCCCTTTTCATGTTGGTATAGTTTGCAGTGAGTTCATTGTAGTTTCTCTGCAGTTTTTGGTAATTCCCTGTGAACTCACTGAGTTTTCTGATAATCATTGCTTTGAGCTCAATATCTGATAGTTGACTTGCCTCTATTTCATTTAGCATTCTTTCTGAGGCTTCCTCCTTTCATTTGGGGTTTCTTTGTCTTCCCATTGTTTGCTAGACTCTTTTCATTAGCCTCTGGTTACTTAATTGATCTTTTCTGACTCCCTGAGTTTGTTGTATGAACTTCTATGGTAGGATACCTGTGACAGTCAGTAGTGCTGTCTTTTTGATCTCGTGAAATTGCTTCTGTTGGTATACCTTTTACTTGGCCCTCAGGATGTATTTGGGTTTTGACTGTTGTTGGGTCATTCTTTCTTGGGTTCTTCCCTCCTGCTGGTTGGCTGAGGGTCACTTCACCCACCATGTCTTGTATGCTGTTGTGCAGGTTCAGACAGGTTGTACCAAAGCTGGTTCTTCTCTCTCTCCAAGGCTATAAGGCTTCTCTCTCATTATTGTTCAGTGTGGGATCATTTTATTAGTTTCACTTTCTGATAATTCATTACAGGTGTTTAAAAATACAACTTATTCCTAGATATTTATTTTGAATCCTGCTACTTTACTGACTTCATCAGTTCTAGTAGATTTTTTTGGTGAGATATTTAGGGTTCTCTTTATAAAGTGTCACCTGCAAATAATGACAGTTTAACTTTCTCTTTTTCAATTCGGATGCCTTTTATTTCTTCTTCTCATCTGATTGTTATGGCTAGGACTTTCAATACTATGTTGAATAAGAGTGTTTAAAGCAGACATCCCTGTCTTGTTCCTGAGCTTAAGGAAAATGCTTTTAGATTTTCCCCATTAAGTAAGATGTTAGATCTGGCCTTGTTATATATGGCTTTAATTATGTTGAGATATGTTGACTATGTTCTCAATTTGCTGATAGTTTTTATCATAAATAAATGCTGGATTTTGTCCAAATTTTTTTTCTGCATCTACCCATATGATCATATTATTTTTGTCCTTCATGTTGTTTATGTGGTGTATGACTGTAATTGATTTGCAGATATTGTACCAACCTTGTATTCCAAGTATAAATCCAAGTCAGTGATCTTTTAAGTACATTGTTATATTCAGTTACTCATATTTTTATTATATTTGCATCTATATTAATCAAGGGTATTGACTTACAATTGTCTTTCTTTGCAGTATCTTTATCTAGTTTTGGAACTAGCTTTGGAGTCTTCCCTCCTTTTAAATTTTTTGTAATAGTTTGAGAAGGATAGGTGTTAGTTCTTTAAGTGCTTGGTAAATTTCACCTGTGAAACCATCTTGTTTAGGACTTTCGTTTTTAGGAGTTTTTTGATTACTGTTTTGGTTTTATTAGTTGTCATCAGTCTGTTCAGATTTTCTGTTTCTTCATGATGTAGTTTAGGAGATTATCTGTTTCTAGAAATTTATCCATTTCTTCCAGATCATCCTATTTTTTGACTTACACTTGTTTATAATCCTTTGTATTCTATAGTGTTGTTTGGTACTTCTCCAATTTTGTTTATGATTTTGTTTATTTGGATCTTGTTTTTTTTCTTTATGACTCTTATTACAGGTCCATCAGTCTTGTTTATTTGAGATTCTTCTTGTTACTTGAGGTTGGCCTGTAATGCTATGAATTTCCTTCTTAGAACTCCTTTTGCTATGTCACATAGATTTTGGATTGTTGTGTTCTCATTTTCATTTGTTTCAAGTTATCTCTTGATTTATTGATTTCATTGTTAACACATTCATTTTTTAGAAACATGTTATTTAGCTTCTATGTTTTGGGGGGTTTATCAGTTTTTCTTGTGATTGATTTCTAGTTTCATACCATTACGTCAGAGAAGAAGTTTGATATGTAAATTTAGTGAGACTTGTTTTGTGTCCTAATATGTAGTTTATCCTAGAAATGTTACCATGTGCATTTTAAAAAAATGTATATTTTTACTGCTTTGGTACGAAATGCTCTAAAGATATCAATTAAATCCATGTGATCTAGTGTGTCATTTAAAAACATTGTCTCCTTGTCAATTTTCCATCTTGAAAACTTATCCATTGATGTGAGTGGGGTGTTAAAATATCCTACTACTATTCTATTACTGTTGATCCCTCTTTTTTTATGTCCATCAGGATTTGCTTTATATATATTTAGGTGCTCTTATATTGGGTGCATAAACATTTACCAGCAGTATATTCACTTGTTGGATTGATTCCTTTATTATTATTTTCACATTTTTATCATTGTTCCTTTATTATTATGTAGTGTCCTTTGTATCTTTTATAATTTTTGTTTTAAAGTTTATTTTGTTTGATATAAGTATTATATCAAAACTTCTTAAAAATTTCCATTTGCATGAAATATGTTTTCTCTTCCTTAACTTTCAGTCTGTGTGTTTCTTTCACTCTGAAGTAGGTCTCTTGTAGAATCAAATTAAGCTCATAGAGATAATAAATGAAGTGCCATAGGTGAATAATACCCAATGTGAGATTAATGATGAAGAAGAGATTAGATCATGAAGTGAACATTAGTTGATATGTATACACAGCAAAAGAGAACTATCCAAAATGAGCACAAAGAGGCAAAGAAAACACAAGAACATCAGTGAACTGTGGGACAACTTCATGGTGCTCAACATATGCATATTTGGAGTTCCTACAGGAGAGAAGAGTGGAAGGATGGCAATGAAAATATTTAAATAGCTGAAATATTTTTCAAATTTGATGAAACATATACCTATAGGTTTAAGACTATAGTAAGTTACATGAAGGGCACCAGTAACATGAAGGGAAGTACACCAACACACATCCTAATTTAATTGCTCCAGATTATTAATAAAGAGAATATCTTAAAACTTTTCAGGAAAAAAATTCAGTTCAGAGGAACAAGCATAAGATTGACAGTGGATTTCTCTTCGGAAACAACACAAGCTAGAGGGAAGTGGGGAAACGTGTTTAAAGCAGTGAAAAAAATTAAAACTATACCTAGAAAATATCTTTCAAAAATAAAGGTTAAATTAAAAGTTTTTTAGATGTCAAAATCCAATATAATTTATCACCTGTAGGCCCACACCATGAGCAATATTAAAAGAAGGCCTTAAGGAAAAGGAAAATAGCATAAGGTAAAAATACAGAACTATACAAAGGAATGATTAGCACTAAAATTGGAAATGACATGGGTAAATATAAAAGGTATTGTTCCTTAAGACACTAAATGTAATGGACTGCTTTAGCTATACCTTTAACAATGTACTGTGTGTATTACTTTTATATCTAAACACAAAATCTTCAATAACAATAGCACAAAAGCTCCAATTGGAAAAATGGGAGTAGCTCTATGCTACAGGAGTTCTGCCTTTAGGGAAGATTCTCCTCTTTGTTCTGGATCTTAGGAAAAAAGCAGCCCATGTTCAGACACACTGGCAACTCCAGATACACTTGTAAATCTTTTGTCATGTTGCTTCTAGTCAGACAATAAGAACTTGCTGATACTTTGCATCAATGAGATATCATCTGTCTGTCAGTCAGTTGGTTAAAAAATGCCCTTTTTTGTCCCTTGTTTTATTGATTGAAGCATTTTTATAAAGCTATGCAGTTTCATGGAAATGGTAGATGATACTCTGCCATATTCTACCCATTTGACCCTCCCTTGGCTCCTCAGGTTGACATAGGTTTTCCTTTATACCTGAGAAGACAAATAGCTTGAAAACACAAAGTTTTTATTTGAACTTGAGTTTAAAAGTTCTAGACTGGTATTCAAGTGTTGTATGAAAACCTATGTTTTAAGCACTCTTATGAGTATGCTCTGTATTATTCACATTTATATCTTGCCAAAGTGCTTAGCACATTTCTTATATGTAGTATGCCCTCAATATTTGTTCATTGAAAGAAGAAATGAATGGAACCTCAAGGTGCTTATGATTTGCCTGCTGTCTGTATTCACAGTGCCAAACCCAGTGTGCCTGACCATGCTTACTAATCTTCCATTGTCCATGATACATAATTTCTCATGGATTCAAGTCCATGAGAACAAACACCCGATCTCTCATGTTTACTTTTGTATTTCCACACCTAGCCCACCATCTGGCACATAGCAATAGTAACTTGGCAAAACTTTCTTGAATGAATGAATGAATGAATAGATAAAGAAATAAAGTTGGGAATGTTATTTAACCTTTATGAGCTCTTGTCTCCTAACATGGAAAGTAGCATCAATAATCTCGTAATAAAATATTGCACTTATCACATTGCTTGAAGCATAGCAAGCAATTAATAAACATCCATTTTCTTCCTTTATCCTTTTCTTTGCTTCATCCTGACCACCTACCAGGATGCATGTCCATTTTCTAGAATGACTTTATTTGAGCAAGTTATCAACTGCCTGTTGATAACCAATATTACCTTAACTTAACTCTCAGTGGGGATCCAGGGAAGTTTTACGGATGGAAAAACCTTCAAGATCCAATGTAATTAAGTCTTAAAGGAAGGTTTTTCAGACCGAGAACAAAGGCAGGTTAAATGTTTTGGGCCCGCATGTGATGATTCTCAGAGAATAAAGCATTCCAGCATACTTCCCCTGCTTCAGAAGTGTGGCTGTGTCCCAGGTATTTTTTCCCCAGGAGTAAGCTCCAAAGCTCTTAACTATACAAGGGCATGTATTAGGGCTGTTGGGATCACAAGCTCTGGGAAGTATGGAAGTTCAGAATTTTCGCACTCTTTAAACCAGTGCTCCAATCTCATATTGGACCAACTAAGACTTTCATGAATGAGCCTGGACTGTAAAATTTTGAGAAATTAATCTGCCTCTCATCTAAAATGTAGATTCTAGTTTGGTGGTGATGAACTGCTGTAACTTTTTTCTTGTCTGGGAAGCTCTTTATCTGTCTCTAGATTCTAAAAAGTATTACAGTGATCCCTCACCATTTGCAGGAGTTATGTTCCAGAGACCCCCATGACAGGTGAAAATCTGTGAAGTAGCAGCATTATATTTATTTTATTATTTATATGTATTTTAAGGCTTTATAAACCCTTCTCACACTCCTATAAACCTTTCCCTCTCTTATTAAGCTTTCCCACACTCTTATAAATATTTCATATGCTCTTAAACACTTTCTATACTCTTAAGCCTACGTAATTTTAACAACATATAAAATTCTATATGGGTAAAGTATACTGCAAAGTCCCATGATATAGTGAAAACTCCGTGATACAGAATTACATATATATATATATATATATATATATATATATATATATTTAAAACCCGTGATAAAATGAGGCCACAATAATTGAACTGCAATATAATGAGGGATGACTCTACATGACATGATAAAAGGTCTTCTTTAAGAAGAAGTTCAAAAGCATGAACAACAAAATGGCAGTAAATACATATCTATCAATAATTGATTCTAAAAAATCCAAAATAAACAAAGAATCAGAACAGAAACAGAATCATAGATACAGAGAAGTATTTGATGGCTGCCAGGTGGAAGGTAGGGTCAGGGGATAGGTGGGAAAAGTGAAAGGACTAAGAAGTACAAAGGGTTGTTACACAATAGTTATGGGGATGTAAAAGACAGCATAAGGAATGGAGTAGCCAAAGAACACATATGCATGACCTATGGACATGAACAGTGGTATGGGGACAGCCTGAGGAAGTGGAGGGCTGGGTAGATGGGGGAAAAGGGGGAAATTTTGGGACAACTCCAATAGCATAAACAATAAAGTATAATTTAAAAATTAAATAAAATGTGGATTCTAGTTCCAGCTGTGCTGAAACTTACCTTAGGCCAATCTTGTAGCTTTTCTAAACCTCAATTCTCATAAACTCATAAAGAAAATGTATAAATCTCAAAGATAGACCACACGATAGGACACGAAACAAGCCTCAACAAATTCAAGAATATTGAAATCATACCAAGCATTTTCTCTGACCACAAGGAACTGAAACTGGAAACCAACCCCAAAGGAAAAAATCCAAAACACCCAAAATCATGGAGACTGAATGGTATGCTATTAAACAATGAATGGGTCAAGAATGAAATTAGGGAAGAAATCAAAAAGTTCCTGGAAACAAATGAAAACGATCTCACAACAACCCAAAACTTATGGGACACAGTGAAGGCAGTCCTGAGAGGAAAGTTTATAGCAATACAGGCCTACCTAAAGAACATAGAAACATTTCAAACAAACAACCTTACTCTACGTCTCCAAGAACTCAAGGAGCAAAAACAAAAACAGCCCAAAGCAAGTAGAAGGAAGGAAATAACCAAGATCAGAGAAGAACTAAATGACATAGAGACTAAAAGCACAATTCTAAGGATCAGTGAATCCAGGAGTTGGTTCTTTGAAAAGATAAACAAAATAGACAAGCCTTTAAGTAGGCTCATCAAGAAAAAGAGAGAGAGGACACAAATAAACACAATCAGAAATGACATAGGACAGATTACAACTGATAACACAGAAATATAAAGGATTATAAGAAATTACTATGAAGAACTGTATGCCAAGAAATTCGAGAACCTAGGGGAAATGGACACATTTCTAGAAAAATACAATCTTCCAAAACTCAATGAAAAAGAAGTAGAAAACCTGAATAGATCAATAACAGCAAAATAAATTGAAGCAGTCATCAAAAAACTCCCATCACACAAAAGCCCTGGACCAGATGGTTTCACAGAAGAATTCTTCAAAGCATTTAAGGAAGAGCTAACCCCTATTCTTCAGAGACTATTCCAAAAAAATCCAGAAGGATAGAAAACTCCCAAACTCCTTTTATGAATCCAGCATCATCCTAATTCTGAAACCAGATAGAGACACAGCACAAAAAGAAAACTTCAGGCCAATATCACTGATGAACATAGATGCTAAAATCCTCAACAAAATATTGGCAAGTCACATCCAACAATATATCCAAAAGATCATACACCATGACCAAGTGGGTTTCATCCCAGGGATGCAAGGATGGTTCAACATTTGCAAATCAGTAAATGTAATTCATCACATAAACAAAAGCAAAGACAAAACCACATGATCATATTAATAGACACGGAAAAAGCTTTTGATAAGGGACAACACCCATTTATGATAAAAACACTAAGCAAAGTGGGAATAGAGGGAGCATTCCTCAATATAATAAAGGCCATATATGAGACACCTACAGCCAATATCATACTCAATGGGAAAAAACTAAAAGCTTTTCCACTAAGATAAGGAACAAGACAAGGATGTCCACTTTCACCACTTCTATTCAATATAGTATTGGAAATTTTAGCCACAGCGATCAGGCAAGAAAAGGAAATAAAAGGCATCCAAATAGGAAAGGAGGAAACAAAACTGTCACTGTTTGCAGATGACAAGATAGTGTACATGGAAAATCCTATAGACTCTACCCAAAAACTGCTCGAACTAATTAATGAATTTGGCAAAACAGCTGGTTACAAAGTCAATATCCACAAATCAAAGGCATTTTTGTATACTAACAATGAATCAGCAGAAGCAGAAATCAAGGAAAAATCCCATTCAATATAGCAAAAAGAAAAATAAAATATCTGGGAATAAACCTAACCAAGGAAGTAAAAGACCTATATGCAGGAAACTACACAGCACTGAAGGAAGAAATCAGGGAATACACAAACAAATGAAAACATACACGATGTTCATGGATTGGAAGAATTAACATCATCAAAATGTCCATACTACCCAAAGCAATTTACAGATTCAGTGCAATCCCTATTAAAGTACCAATGACATATTTCACAGACATAGAACAAAGACTTCAAAAATTTATATGGAACCATAAACAAGCCCGAATAGCAGCTGCACTGAGAAAGAAGAACAAAGTAGGAGGGATCACAATACCTGATATCAAACTGTACTACAAGGCCACTGTAATCAAAACAGCCTGGTACTGGCATAAAAACAGGCACACAGAGCAATGGAACAGAACAGAGAGCCCAGAAATCAACCCAACTCTCTACAGTCAATTACTATTTGACAAAGGGGGCAATAACATAAAATGGAGTAAAGATAGCCTCTTCAACAAATGGTGTTGGGAGAACTGGACAGCTATGTGCAAAAAAATGAAACTTGAGCACCAACTTACACCATACGCCAAAATAAAGTCAAGGTGGATAAAAGACTGAAATATAAGCCTTGAAACCATTAAAGTCCTAGAGGAGAACATTGGCAAGAAAATCTCAGATATTTCACACAGCAGCATTTTTACTGATATGTCCCCTAGAGCAAGGAATATAAAGGAAAGAATAAACAAGTGGGATCTCATCAAAATAAAAAGCTTCTGCATGGCTAAAGAAAACAGTATTAAATTACAACTGTA
This sequence comes from Artibeus jamaicensis, assembly GCF_021234435.1. Taxonomy (NCBI): domain Eukaryota; kingdom Metazoa; phylum Chordata; class Mammalia; order Chiroptera; family Phyllostomidae; genus Artibeus; species Artibeus jamaicensis. The sequence continues at coordinate 13,679,859 of NW_026522045.1, forward strand.
TGGGAAAACATATTTGCCAATAATACCTCAAAGAAAGGTTTAATCTCCAAAATATACAAAGAACTTACACGACTTCACTCTAAGAAGACATCTAGCCCAATTAAAAAATGGGAAAAGGACTTGAACAGACACTTGTCGAAGATGACATACAGAATTTCCAGAGACACATGAAGAGATGTTCAATATCGTTAGCTATCAGAGAGATGCAAATTAAAACCACAATGAGATACCACTTTACACCAGTCAGCATGGCCATCATAAACAAAGCAACAAACAACAAGTGTTGGAGAGGTTGTGGAGAAGAGGGGACCCTAATCCATTTCTGGTGGGATTGCAGGCTTGTACAACCACTGTGGAAAACAGTATGGAATTTTTTATAAAATTTTATTTATTTATCTTTAGAGAGGAAGGGAAGGAGAGAAGGAGAGAAACATCAATGTGTGGTTGCTTCTCTTGAGTCCCCTACCGGGAACTGGCCTGCAACCCAGGCATGTGCCCTGACTGGGAATCGAACTGCAATCGTGTGGTTCGCAGGCCCGTGCTCAATCCACTGAGCCACACCAGTCTGGCATGGAATTTTTTAAGAAAACTAAAAATCGACCTGCCTTTTGATCCTGCAATTCCACTGCTAGGATTATATCCTAAGAATCCTAAAACATCAATATCAAAGAACCTATGCACCACAATGTTCATAGCAGCACAATTCACAATAGCCAAGAGCTGGAAGCAACCTAGGTGCCCATCAGTAAATGAATGGATCAAAAAATTGTGGCACATATACACAATGGAATTCTATGCAGCAGAGAGAACGAAGGAGCTACTATCCTTTGCAACAACATGGATGGAACTGGAAAGCATTATGCTGAGTGAAGTAGGCCAGGTGTTGAAAGACAAATACCATATGATCTCACCTTTAACAGGAAGCTAAACAACAAAATAAACAAGCAAGCAGAATAAAAACAAAGACACTGAAATAGAGAACAGGGGGACAGTGTCCAGAGGAGAGAGGGAAGGGAATTTAAGGGGGAAAAGGGGGCGGTATTTGGAGGAACAAGTATGAAAGTCACAGGGATGAGGACTGGAGGGGAGGAAATGGGAGGGATGTGGGGAGCACGGGGCAGGGGGAGCTGGGATGGGAGAAATAAACAAAAAACTGTACTTGAAAAAAACTAAATATAATTAAAAAAAGAAAATGTAATGTCCATCAAGAGGAGAGGGGATAAAGAAAATGTTGTACTTTCATACATGGAATATTTAACTACATTTAAAAAGAATGCTCTAGATCTCAAATCAATGCTAAATGAAGACAGCCAGAAGGCATGATACCATTTAAAAATAAAATATACAAAATATACTAATTAATTAAAACATAAAAAGTAATACCACGTTTCTTTTCAAAAATGTTTTGAAAGGAAAATCAGCATACTAATCATAATTCTTACCTCTGAGGGGATAGGGAGTTTAACAAGGATGTGTCCCAGATTGGGAGGAGATCATCAGCTTTGTCTCTAATTTTTGTTTTAAATTAAAAGTAAAAAATTCTGATTTCCTCTACCTGCTAAATAATTTTCTAAAATAAAAGTATTCTTTTTAAAAATGGTGAGTGTTATACAAAGTAATCCTTAAGTTCCTTTTGAGTTGTAAAATTTCTATGGCTCTAAGGTGAAAGGAAGATTCAAAAATGGAATATTGCAACAACCTCTGAAAATTCTACTGGGATTGAGCTTCACACTTTTCTCTGGGATAAACAGTTTATGATATAATGGCCTTGAGACAAGGAGATGAACAAATGACTTCCAGGTGCTCACTTTGTTTTTTTTTAAATATTTTATTTATTTATTTTTAGAGAGAGGGAAAGGGAGAGAGAAAGAGAGGGAGAAAAATATCAGTGTATGGTTGCCTCTCATGTGCCCCCAAATGGGGACCTGGTCTGTAACCTAGGCATATGCCCTGACTGGGAATCAAACTTGTGAACCTTTGGTTCATAGACCAGTGCTCAATCCACTGAGCTATACCAGCCAAGGTTCCAGGAGCTTCCTTTGGCTAAATTTTGTCCTGGGAGTCAGAGCAGATTACATTTAACACTATTTTAACACTGAGTGTCTGTGAAAGCAAACAAAGATGGAATCATTTTTCTTAAATGATTCTGCTAGTCTCCGGCATGAAGTATGTTTTGCCTTCAAAATAGAAGTTGATCAGAAGTGTTTGACTACTGATCAACTGATAGCCTATTGCAGAAAGGTTGAGTCATTTTGTATATTTCTCACCATGGAACACTTTAATCGTTGAGAGAAAAATCAAGGAAAATGTTTTTCCTGCATAATCTTCTTACTTTTTCTTTAGTGCTACCTGCTCTTGCTAATAGAAGTTGCTTTAAGCAGAATTGTTTTATCTTTGATGAGTAGACAAGGGCTTATCTGAAATTAAAAACCCTATACATCTGATTGCCACATATCATGGTAAAAAAGAAGAATTAATTGGCAGCTACTCTGTCACCCCTCTTTCTAGGTCTCTATTTCTTTTAGGTCAGCAATGCAGGGCTGTTAGATGCTTTCAACCCTGAAGACCACAGATGCCCTATGTCTCCCTCCAGGGGTGGCAAACTCATTTTCAATGGGGGCCATGTCAGCCTTGCAGTTGCCTTCAAAGGGCCAAAATAATTTTAGGACTGTATAAATGTAACTACTCCTTAACTGTTAAGGAATTGAAATTACATTTGGTCCTTTGAAGCCAAAGAGGAGGCTGATGTCGTTCCTGGTGAAAATGAGTTTGACACCCCTGCTCTATACTGACTACTTTGCTACATTCGTTCTTGCCTCTAACTTAGTAGTTATCCCAGTGGCTAGATGTATTTGAAATACTTCCCCCTTCTTCTCTGGGCCTATGTCCTGCTCTTTTAAAAAGACTTCCCTGACCACCTCAGTTCACAGATATCTCTTTTCTCTATGACATATTGTCTGTACCATATAGATTAATCCTTATGTTATACCACTATGAATTCTCTCACCATTTAAATGATTTTACTCTTTTTTCCTCACCATTACATTTAATAAACAGGGTTGGGAATTGGCTGGATGGTTGACAGTGGCTAAGGGTATGGTCTGTTAGGGCCCAGATGTTCATATAATTTTTTCACTCCCAGTTTATTTTCTCCACTTAGAGTGAAAATGTTAAGTTAATGTGTGGATGGGCTGAGCAAATAAACACACTCAGTAGATAGGTACATTGATGTGATTTTTTTTAAAAAAAAAAACCTTTCAGGTTCCTATGCATCATTTTTTAAAAAAGAACTTGGCAGCATAATGCTTTCCAGTTCCATCCATGTTGTTGCAAAGGGTAGTAGCTCCTTCTTTCTCTCTGCTGCATAGAATTCCATTGTGTATATGTACCACAATTTTTTGATCCATTCATTTACTGATGGGCATCTAGGTTGCTTCCAACACTTGGCTATTATAAATTGTGCTGCTATGAACATTGTGGTGCATAGGTTCTTTGATATTGATGTTTTAGGATTCTTAGGATATAATCCTAGCAGTGGAATTGCTGGAAAGCATTATGCTGAGTGAAATAGGCCAAGTGTTGAAAGACAAATACCATATGATCTCACCTTTAACAGGAAGCTAAACAACAAAACAAACAAGCAAGCAGAAAAAAAAACCCACTGAAATAGAGAACAAGGGGACAGTGGCCAGAGGGGAGAGGGAAGGGAATTTAAGGGGAAAAAGGAGGAGGGATTTGGAGGAACAAATAGGAAGGACACAGGGACGAGAACTAAGGGGGGTGGAAATGGGAGGGAGGAGGAGAGCAAGGGGCGGGGGAGGCTGGGATGGGAGAAATAGACAAAAAACTGTACTTGAAAAATAACTAAATAAAATTTAAAAAAAAGAACTTGGCAGCAATCTATGACTTTTAGGCCCATTCATCAAATAAATAGTTTGGATAGGTTTTTATTAAAAGTGTAGCTACTAGTCTTGGCTGGTGTAGCTCAGTGGATTGAGTGCAGGTCTGGGAACCAGAGGATCGCGCTTCAATTCCCAGTCAGGGCACATGCCTGAGTTGCAAGCCAGTTCCCTGCAGGCCAGTTCCCAACAGGGGAGGCACTAGAGGCAACCATACATTGATGTTTCTCTCCCTCTCTCCTTCCTCTCTAAAGATAAATAAATAAATAAATAAATAAATGAATGAATAAATAAATAAATAAATATTTTAAAAAATGTGTAGCTACTGACTGGCTCTGCTACCTTTGTCATAAGCCTGAGAATCACTCTAATGGATAAATTAGAGACTTTTCAAAAGCTTAAAAATGTCAAACCCATTTTTTGTAACACACAGAAGCCCAAAAGATCCCTAGGGCTTCAGTCTATTTGATAAATAGTCTGCATCTCTGATTCTAAGGATAAGAAATCAATTAGCCTAGCTGATTTTTTAGATTAGCTTTGTCAGGGATAATTTATTTTCACTATCCTTACTGTGGTTAGCCTGGATGACAGCTTGAAGTTAAAATTTGGCATTATGGATCCCAAGTCACATATCAGTAAAATGACACTAATCAAATGAACCACGTGTATTAGGGACAGAGCTGGTATGATTATTGGGCACGAAGAACCTCACCTCAGTTTCTGCCTTGCACATTCAAAAAATAATTTGCACTTGAAGATAGGATATTGAGCAGAGAGGGGTTGGAATGAGGGCTTACTGAAAGTCATGGAAATTTGGGGGAGTAATATATATCTTGATTATGGTGGTTTCATATTTCCATACATACACTGAACCCAATCAAGTTGCACACTTTATTTTTTACAAAAAAATTGATGGCTATTGTATTACAGTTGTTCTAATTTTTCTCCCTTTGCCCTCCTCCGAAGTCATATACATTAAATATGTGGGGTTTATGGTATTTCAATTATACCCCAATAAAGCTGTTAAAATAATTTGAAGATATACATTTAAAATGCATTCCTTCATTGAGGCAAATTCTCATAGGGCCTACTTTCCACTTTAAACTCATTGGTTAAGAAAACTGGCTTTGAAGATGGATAGACCTGTCGATCTCTCATTTAGTAGCTTAGTGACTGTGGGTAAAAGTTATTTTTAACCTCTCTGAGTCTCAATTTTCCACCTTAAAAATAGAGATTGTAATGAGAGCATCTAATTCATACTTTAGGGTAAAATGTGATAATGCTTGGAAAGCACTTAGCACAATATTGAGCAATAACTAGACTGTAAAGAAATGGCAGCAATTATTTTACCTGGAAGTGTGATATTAATCTTGTCTTGGGTGAAAGCATACAGAATTACATGCAGATTCTTAAAACAGTTTATTGATTGCAAACAATGAACTACCTTTACTAGATATTCACTTGTGGGCAGATTTTTGTTAACTGAAACTGCTGGGAAGTGAAAAGTTATGTAAATCAGAGCCTCTGACATCTGTAAGGTGTTAAAATGAATGGGAAAGATGGGGCATATATTCGAATGAGCTTATACCGAAACATTTATAGAAACATACAAGTAAGTCTTCACTTAAGTAGTAGAAGCAATACAAAAAATAGTGAATAGATAATCTGGGCAAGGTTCATTGGGGAGTGCAGAGAATTCACCCTACTGGGGAATGGTGGGGGCTTGCTGTCAAACAGATAGGGGTTTGAGTTTCACCCCTCACTGCTTTTTAGCTGGGAGAGTTTGGGTTGGTCACTGAGCCTTTCTGAACCTTACTTTAATACATTAGAGACATTAATATCTTCCTCCTGAAGTTATTGTGAAGATTAAATATGCTAATACATTTTCAGCAATTAATATAATAGAGCCTACAACATAGTAAACATTAAACAAAATGCAAGTGATTTGTATATCTCCAAATCTCAGGGTTCTTTCTCACTTTTACTCCCACATATTTCTTTCTACCATATTTATGGGAGGTTTCTATGGAATAATCCCAGGACAACTTCCCTAACCAAAGCCTCATGATTTGCCTGGTAGTGTGTCAGGTTCTCAACAGGCCCGATGATTTCTGTCCTTATGAATTCTACTTAGGTATTCTAGTGTATAATTAGAATTAAAACTTACATGGTCCTATCACACAATATTTTGTGTCAACCAATACAGGGCATTTTAGAGAGTATTCACTGGCCCAAATCTTTCTATGCCCAGGTATATTAGTCTGCTAGGACTGCCCTAACAAAATGTCATAGACTGGGCTTAAACAACAGAAATTTATTTCCCACAGTTCTAGGGACCAGAAGTCCAAGATCAAGGTGCTGACTGATTTCATTCCTGCTGAGGGCCCTCCTCCTGGTTTTCAGATAGACTCTTCACTGTGTCCTCATATGTTCTCACTCTGGTGTCTGTTTTTATAAGGACACTAGTGCCATCACAAGGGTTCCACCCTCATGACCTCATCCAATTCATGTCATCTCCCAAAGACTCCATCTTCAAATAGCATCATATTGGACTTGAGGTTGAATTTGAGGAAGGGGACAACTCAGTCCATAGACCCAGGCTACTAATTTATGTTCTGAGCCAAGTAAATGGCAAAAGCATTCTTACAGTTTTATTGGCCAAAAAACAGAGTCATCTAGCAGTTGGGAGCCCTGGTTTGCACATAGGTGGTCCAGGTTTGATTTTTGGTGTGCGACTACTGGCAAAGGCAGCAGAACTTTCTGAGTTTCAAACAAGGTTTTGCTACTTACCAGTTGTGAAACTTCAAAGAACTTATTTATCCTCTCTGTGAGGGAATCATCTGAAAAATGAAGTTAATATTATATTTATATATATACAATACAATATTACATATATTATATGAAACCCATATATTAGGGACAGAGCTTGTATGATCATTGGCCATAATAATAATAATAATACACACACACACACATATATATATATATATATATATATATATATATATATATACACATACATACACACAGAGTTACATATCTGATTGGGTTATGGTGCATATTAAATGAGTAAGGAAAGCAAAGAGCTTAGAATATAGGAAATGCTTAATAAAGGTTAGCTGTAATTATCTACTAGAAAATAATCTCCATGAAGGTAGGGACTTTTGTTTGCTTTGTTCATTACCATGTCCCAAGCATACAGGACAGTAACCAGTACATAGAATGTGCTTAGTCAATATCTGTTGAAAAATGAATGAATATTTAATTTCTCTTTTTATTTCACATCTCATATCCAATCTGTCAGTTCTGTTTTCAAAATATGTCTAGAATCTGATCAGTTTTCACTGCCTTCTCACCTACCATCTGGTCAATAGCTTCTACCTCCTTTCACCTGAAGGATCACAACAGCATCCTAAGTGACCTTGCTGTTTCTTTTCTTTACTCCTTGAAACCTTCCTCTCTTCTCACAAACCAGAATCTTTTCTTCAAAAAGCACTGAACGTGATTCTTTAAAAATAAGTTAGATCACACTGTTTCTCTGCTTAAAACCCTCCCCTGACTCCCAGGTCATTTACAGGAAAGGACAAAAAATTTCACATGATCCCCTTTCAGCTGTCTTTCTGATTTCATATTCTATTACTTTCCCTCTTTGACTTTTGTGTTTCAGTCACACTGAAATAGAATAGTATCTTTTCTTTTTAAAAATATATTTTATTGATTATGTCATTACAGTTGTTCTATTCCCCCCTTCATTCCCCTCCACCTTGCACACCCCTTCCCCACCATTCTCCCCCTTTAGTTTATATTCACATGTCTCAAGTTCTTTAGATTTTATATTTCCCCTACTATTCTTGCCCTCCCCCTATCTATTTTCTACCTACCATCTATACTACTCATTTTCTGTACCTTCTCCCCCCTTCTCTTCCTCCCACTCCCCTGTTGCTAACCCTCCAGGTGATCTTCATTTCTATGGTTCTGCTCCTGATCTAGCTGTCCTCTTAGTTTGCTTTTGTTTTAGGTGTGGTTGTTAATAACTGTGAGTCTGCTGTCCTTTCACTGTTCATCTTTTTTATCTTCTTTTTCTTAGATAAGTCCCTTTAACATTTCATATAATAAAGAAGGGCTTGGTGATGATGAACTCCTTGAATTTGATCTTATCTGAGAAGCACTTTATCTGTCCTTCCATTCTAAATGAAAGTTTTGCTGGATAGAGCAATCTTGGATATAGGTCTTTGGATTTCATGACTTGGAATATTTCTTTCCAGCCCCTTCTTGCCTGTAAGGTTTCTTTTGAGAAATCCGCTAACAGCCTGATGGAAACTCCTTTGTAAGTAACTGTCCCCTTATCTCTTGCTGCTTCTAGGATTCTCTCCTTCATTTTAATCTTGGCTAATATAATTATGATGTGCCTTGGTGTGTTCCTTCCTGGGTCAACCTTCTTTGGGACTCTCTGAGCTTCCTGGATTTCCTGGAAGTCTATTGCCTTTGCCAGAATGGGGAAGTTCTCCTTTATTATTTGTTCAAATAAGTTTTCCACTGGTGGCTGTTCCTCTTCCCCTTCTGGTACCCCTATAACTAGGATGTTGGAGCGTTTAAAGATGGCCTGGGGGTTCCTTAGCCTCTCGTCATTTTTTTGAACTCTTGTTTCTTCATCCTTTTCTGTTTGGTCATTTTTTCCTTCCTTCTGGTCTACTCCCTTGATTTGAGTCCCAGTTTTCTTTTTATTACTATTGGTTTCCTGTGCATTTTCCTTTATTTCAACTAGTTTAGCCTTCATTTGTTCCTCTAATTTGTGACTCAAATCAACCAGCTCTGTGAGCATCCTGATCACCAGTGTTTTGAACTGTGCATCTGATAGTATGGCTATTTTTTTGGTCACTTAGAGTTATCGGCTCTGGGGCTTTGAGTTCTTCTTGAGCCATGTTTTGGTCTGTTTGCACCTGTTAAGTATGAGGAGCAGAGCCCTAGGTGTTAACCAGGGTGGGGCAACTCGGTCGCTGGTTTGTGATGCTGTATGTGGGGGTGGGGTCAAAGAGGGACAATAGCAGTCCCCTCTGCTGCTTCCCGCTGCTGGGGCCTGCGAGGTCTGTCTCACTGCTTGCTCCTTTGCTGGTTTATCTGCATGAGAATGTGTGACCGCGGTCAGCCTGTCACCTTCTGCCCTCACTGGGTCTGCCCGTTGCTACCCCACACCTGGGATCCGCCAACGGCTGCCTGCAGCTTGGGTCAATCCAGGGGATTTTTCCTGCCCGACTCACTCTGCTGCTGGCTCTGCCTCTCTTACCTGTCTGGCTGAAGGGTTCGTTGTTTTTGGACTTCTGTATAGTTCAGTTTTCTGTGTTTTGGCTGTGTCATTGTTACTAAAAATTTGTTGTCTTTAAACTTGGTTGAGCGAGGAGGTACAGTGTTTTCACCTACACCTCCATCTTGGCTGGAAGTACTGAAGTAGAATAGTATTTCTTTAACACACACCAATTACATATTACAAACTCCGGCCTCAGGATCCTTGTACTTGCTGTTTCTTCTGCTAGGAATGTTCTTCCAGATACACTCTTGTTTCATTTCCACACTTTCTTCAAATCTCTGCACAAATATTGGACTTAAAGAAACTATTTTCTTTGATTGTACCATATAAAGCAACATTGCAATTCCAAGAAATACCTCACCACCTTATTCTCCTTTGGTTTTCTTCGTAACATTTATTACCACCTGACATATTTGTTATTTTTTTTATTTCCTATTGTCTGTCTTACTGCTTCAAAAATACCATCTCCTCCAGAACAGGGACTTTGGTGATTTTGTTCACTGCTTTATCCTCAGTGCCTGGAATATGATGATTCTTCAATAATTATTTGCTGAATGAATGAATATATGATCTTAAAAAGGTAATGTCCCTCACTAATGTTTTCTTACTCTAAGAAACAGCTTATATTCTATGATAACCTCATTCTGGAGCTAACTGTATTTGGCTTTGATTATTGGAGAGTGGAAAAATTAAGTTTTAACTGATAAAACCAATTTGGCAAAATTCAGAATAAATGGGAATCATGGGGGGAGATATTAAAAAAGGCTTTGGGGATGAAAATTTGACAATTTCTCCATTCTATGGGCCTGGTCAAAACCTTGCCAGCCTGAGGTGTTGAGTACTGGGAGCTCTCTGGCTGCAATTAAAAATCATTCTGAAGAGTCCATTCTATTACTTTTATAAAATAACATCTTTTGCTCTGGCTGGTATGGCTCAGTGGACTTAGTGCCAGCCTGCAAAACAAAGGGTTGCCAGTTCAATTCCTAGTCAGGGCACACGCCTGGACAACAGCCCAAGTACCCAGTAGGGGGCGTGCAAGAAGCAACCACACATTGATATTTTTCTCCCTCTCTTCCCTCCCCTTCCCTTCTGTCTAAAAATAAATTAATAAAATCTTTTAAAATTAGAATACTTAGAAAAGCTCAAACTATTAACAATGTCTTCTGGGAAATGTGGCATTTTTTGGCAGAAGAAGATGGGAGCAAAAGAAGGGGAATTTACATTTACTTTGATATAAGTCTGTATTTTTAATTGGTTTTTACATGGATCCAGTATTATCTTTTTAAATGAAAATGCCTTGTCTATTCTGTTTTTCTTTTCTTTGGGGAGTAATACCTTGCAAAATCATAGTTGATGACAACTTTTTCTATTAAAAATTAACATACCAACTTAAAAACATAGTGGGCAAGTGTGAAAAGATATAACAAACCTAAAAGCTATTGACAAGTTTACTGAAGGTTTGAATTATTTAAGTTTTTGAACTTGCATTTCCAAATAAAATGTTTGATTCACAGATTTTTGTTTGGGGTTGTAAATTTATGCTCTGGAGTGGAAGGAATTTAAAAATCAGGAAGGCTCTGGTTTTACCATCTGTGTTAAATCCCTATAGATGAGTCACAGTGTGCTTTGATGTGGGGGTGGCAGGGAAAGTGCTTTGCTTTAAAAACCACATGTCCACCAGAGCTCTCTGAGCCACTTCTTATGGTTTTACACACACTGGCTAACAGTTAAGGAGCAGTGCTAAACTGCTAGAGTGAATGATTCAGGGCACTGCCTCCAGCCTCTTAGAGTTGAGCCCAAACTATAACCTAAGGACTGAAAAGGAAGATCAAGGCAGTGGCCCTGAACTCAGGCTTAGGGGTGTGAATGGGTAAAGAAAGTGGGAGTCAAATTTCCTAAGCCTGACCTTAGCCAAATGTTACTTCCTGGAGGTCCAGGAAATGTCCTCAAATAGCAGACATCCCAGTAGAAACACCATAATGCTCTGTGTCACCACTTTCTCCACTAATTGGCATCACTGTTTTCTGAGTCCTGTGCCCACAAAGTATGTTTTTGTTCTCAACAGATCCTCTCAAATGATACACCTGTTCATAGCTCATGCTCTTTCTTTCTGATAGCTTAGATTATGACATTAAAAAGACAAACATAAAAAGTAAAATAGATAATTATAAAGAAGACAAACAAATCAACTCTAAACCATTTAGAGCTACAGCAGCCTGTTGTTACAATTTTCAATGTAGAGCTCACTACAGGGTTGAGGTGTAAGTGGCTCCACCATTTGTACTATACTTCAAGACATTTAGACACTTGATAGGGTGTTTCTCAAATTTTCCAAAAACTAGAGAGATACCCTGCACATCTCAACCCTGCACACACCAATCCAAAAGAACCTATGCACCCCAATGTTCATAGCAGCACAATTTACAATAGCCAAGAGTTGGAAGCAACCTAGGTGCCCATCAGTAAATGAATGGATCCCAAAAATATGGCACATATACACAATGGAATTCTATGCAGTAGAAAGAAAGAAAGAGCTCCTACCCTTTGCAACAGCATGTATGGAACTGGAAAGAATTATGCTTAGTGAAATAAGCCAGGCAGTGAAAGACAAATACCATATGATCTCACCTTTAACAGGAACCTAAACAACAAAACAAACAAACAAGCAAAATATAACCAAAGACACTGAAATAGAGAATAGGATAAAAGGGACCAGAGGGGAGAGGGGAGGGAATTTCAAGGGAAATGGGGAAGGATTCACAGGAACAAGTATAAAGGACACATGGACAACAACTAACAGGGGTGGAAATGGGAGGGAGGTGGGGAGCACTGGGTGGTGTGGGCTGGGATGGGAGTAAAAGACAGAAAACTGTACTTTAACAATAATTAAATTAAAAAAGAAGAAACTCTGTGGTGCAGCTTAGAAATCTGGGTTGTAACAAGCCCTCATGTGTTGAGAACTACTGCTTTAAGCAAAGAAGAAGAAACATTTTAGGTCAAGAAAACAATATAAAAAAGATTGCAATGGGATTAATTTAGGTGGTACGTCTGTGAACTGATAAACAACTGGGTGTGACTGGAGGACAGAATGCATGGGTGAGAGAGGCAAGAAAGTAAATGGAGTCATCATACTGGGAGGCTTTCTATTGGATATTTGTATTGGATTTTTTATTTCAAGCAGTAGGTGACACAGCAATGTTAAAGAAGAAGAAAGATGCTCTGACTGGTGTGGCTCAGTGGGTTGGGTGTTGTCCTGCAAACCAAAAGGTCACTGGTTTGATTCCCAGTCAGGACACAGGCCTGGATTTCGGGCCAGATCCCTGGTTGGGGGCACGCAAGAGGCAATCTTTGATGTTTCTCTCCCTCTCTTTCCCTTTTTTTAAAAAGAAATAAATACAATCTTTTTCTTTTTAAGGAGAAAGATATGGAAACCAGGACGTTGGTCAAGAGCCTACTATTCCTATCTGGTCCAGTGGTTCTCAGCCCTAGCTGCACATTAGGATCACTCTGGGAGCTTGTCAACATTACCAATGTCAGGCCTTTCTCCCGGACCTTTGGATTTAATTAGTCTTGAGGGTAATCCAACACTGATATACTTCAGAAGTTCCACAGGTAATTTTTTAGTGCAGCCATGGTTGAGAAACCCTGTTGTAATAGAAGAGTAAAACACATCTGTAAGTGAATGGGAAGGAACAGGGAGTGACACTGTTGGAAGCTGGGCTCCTTACCACGGTTGGGTTATAGCAAAGGACTTATACAGAAAGTCCAAGTGGGGCTCTTATTCTTCACATAGGCTGAACCACTTTTCTGAATACTTTGTGAATGACCTCAGCAGCTCAGGATGAACCTTTGCTGAAAAATTGGAGTTGATCTGGTATGAATTAGGCAACTTCCCAGAGCCATTTGATGCAGATACCTGGATAAAGCTCACTGAAATCTCTATATCCCCCAAGTCCACTGTGGGGTTGCCAGAGAAATAGATATGCCTGGCAGGAGGAGTGGTTTTCAAAGCCTAAATGCCAGTTCCCATAGCTGCTTTCCTCAGAAGCCCTCATTGGCAAATATGCTGCTTCCTCTCTATGTATGCCTCTGCAGCTTCTGCAGGCCCATCAGTTTTTTCCATATTAGCAGAAGGAGAAGAGAGGGATATGTCAGGTCACTCAGATACTTAAAATTCAGCCAGCAATGTGGTTCATTAGACTGGGTCAAAGGCATGGTGGCTTGTACAACCACTCAGCTCTGTATCAATTAGAACAACAAACAACAATATTAGTAGCTAATATTTGTTGAGTATATACTAGGGACTTAGAAATTTGTTTCTATTGTTTTATTTAATTCTTATACCAACCTAATGAGACAGGCCCTGTTGGCATGCCCTTTTTACAGAGGAAGAACCTGAGATTCAGAGAGGTTAAGGAATTCACCCAAAGCCACACAGCCAGTAAGTGTAAACCAGGATCTTAAACCAGGTCAGTCTGACTCCAAAATGTGATCTGTTAACCATTTGGCTGGAACTTGAGTGGGGAGTATGGAACATTAGACAGAAACCAGGTAACAGAAGGCCAAGTTGAGGAGTTTGGGCTTGTTTCTGGAGGCACTGGAAAGCCATTAGAGATATTATGACCTTATTATTGGCATTAGCAAACCAGCTCTGACAATAAATATTATGTGTGAGATGGGTTCAGGTGGGGAAAGACAGAAAGCACTGACTACATAATTTGTGGATGCCATTGCAAAATTAAAATCCAGGACCCCTTATTAAAAATTATCAAGATTTCAAGATAATGACAGAAGAATTTTAAATCAAGTGTGAGTCCCTGTGACAGTGCACAGATGGCAGGTGCATGAAGCCAGCCCTGGAGACAAGAAGACAGTCAAGAAAATACTGAGTGGTGGAGGATAAGGTTGAGTACTACGTTAGAAATGGGGTTAAAAAGAAAAGGAGAGATGCAAACATCACTGGGAAAGTAAAAGTTCCTCTCTCTTTCAGCTCCCATATTCAGTGACAACTCTGAGATGAAGTATGGATGACTAAGTGGAAGGATCAAGAAGGAAAACTAATTTGAAAGAAAGTGATACATTTGCTTTGGAAACCTATGTGGTTCCACTTGCATGTTTGGTGTTTAGATGAGTATGAATGCTATTAATTTATACTAGATGCTGTCACATAAGTGACCTGGTCTCTCACTTAACCATAAAGCTATGTTTTGCTTCCTCCCTGGAAGAGATGTATTGAAAGTTTGTTCCCAGGTGCTAGAGGTGGGCAAAGTAAATTCTCCTCAATCTGCGTTATTTGGACTAGAAAGGGATTTCTTACATGGCTTACAGTTAGAGAGCACACAGCAATGACTTCTCCCTTCTTCCATGCCTAAGAATCTTTGAGAATTCTGAAAGCCATTCTGAATACAAGGGGGTCTCGCAGTGTAACAGATTCACTACCTTGACTTACCACTCCCTCTATATTTTCAGCATTTCATTGGCCTGATTACCCCTGCTTTTTCACTTAAGTCACAAAGGCACTTTGGGTGATCCTACTCCAAGATGGAAGTCTTTGAATGGTTCCATATCTGGATAGTCTTTCTCTCCAACCAAGTCATTCTGTCAAAGGGATAGTCTGGATTCACAGGAATTAGAGAAGTTTTCAGTTCCCGTGTAGCCTGGAGCATCTGCTTGTTGATCAGTGCTAGAATAGCTCCATAGTAAAGAACCAGAATGGAGGAGGCCACTAATTATGACCTGCCATCTATGTGATAGGAAGATCTTAGGGGAAAAGCATTTCACCAATAGCCACTCCATATCCTACTATTCATTCCCTGCTTGTCTTCTGTCCCATAAAGTATCCAGCTCAATTCTAAATGGTATCCTATAGGGAAAATAGGTGTTACACTCCATCCAAGATGATATCCACCAAACATATGCTCATAGGTTAGTTCCTCCGTTGAGTAAGGCCTGGTTTGGACATACGTGAGGAGATGGGTGCCTTAGTGGAAAATATGAGTGGCATTGGGTCATCTCCTCTCTGATCCCCAACCTGCATGGTTCTTGACCTGCTACAGACCTCAGCAACATTTATAATTACAAACTACAAATAAAATATTAGTATATTTTCATGCAGAAATCACTTCCTTTTGCACATACCCCATTATATTTTAGGAACAGAGAATGTGACTTTGGAGATAAACAGAAAGCCACTTAGTAATTGTGTGACTTTTAATCAGGTGCTTAACTTCTTGGAGCTTCAGGTTTTTTTTTTTAATTCATAATAACAACTCCTTGGTAAAGTTACTGTGAAGATTACATGAGTTGATACTTGTAAAACACATAAAAATGTCTGATATATATTAAATAATAAATGGGAGATTCATTATAATCTTAACCATAATGATAAAAACTGAGTGGTTTGGGCATGTGGGATGGGTAGCCACCACAAGCTGAGAATCTGAATTGTAAGCTGTCCTAAGGAATCTGCCTGTTGCTGCCCAGAGTCAACAACCCTGCTTTATTCACACCATTAAGGTTTTCTTGTGCCTTCTGATCTGGATGCTTTACTGCCGCCTTGTTCTTTCAAATATCCAAATGCCACTACAGGGCAGATGAGCTGGGGGCAGACTTTATTGAAGAATATCATAGCCAGGCAGGGGATAACTTAGAGTTTGGACACACAATCATGAGGGGTCTTATTCATTAACCTGAAAGCCTCTTCTCCTGCAGAAGAGGACCTTACTGCTATTCATCAGGTTTGATTTGGGGCTAGTTTAAGAAGTCATTTTGGGGGCACCAAACAGCAAGAAGGTAATGTCTATCTTCAATGCAGTCTTATTTTTCCTTGTGGGGCCTTGCTCCCCACCACCCCCATGTACCTAGTATTTTCATGAAATGCCTGGCTACTTAAAAATCTTCAACATGGTCATCCTCAGGCCTATTTTCTCCTTGGGAAACTCTGCTAGCCATAGACCTTTTCTAAAGTACCTTTTCATCACGGCTTGTGTGTACAGGGAGCTAAACTCTCAGGACTGTGCTTGGCTTTTAATATAATAACTTGCTTTGAGTCTGGGTGTTACTGACTAATGATGTCGGTATTACCACTGCCAAGTTTTATTCATAATTTGAAAAGGGCCTTGGGTGCCTCAGAAGAGGGAGCAGAGTATGAACTCTGATTCAGCAGGGCAATGGGGAGACATTAATAGCAGAGGTCTTTACTGGCTTCCAATCCAAGCCCTAGTACATACGACTGTACCACTGAGTAAGATCTCTGTCCTTCTCTCTGTCTCCATCTACTTCTTAAAAAGGTCTTACTTCAGGGAACAGGATATTATAGTAATTCAGAGAACAAGCTCTGGAGCCAGACTTCCTGGTCAAATCCCAGCTCTCCCACTTAATGAGTTCTGTGACCTTGGGCAAATTACTTCATTTTTCTGTGCCTCAAATTTTCCTTCTGTAATGTGAGCTTAATAACTATATATATTGCACAGGGCTATTATGCAAATAATAGGTGCATTCCTATGTGTATAGTGCCTAGAACAGCACCTGGCATATGGTGAGCATTACATAAATGTTTGTGATGTAAATGTGTACCCAGAGATGCCTGCCAGCCAAGCTTCCTTGGTGGAGACAGCCAGCCAGACAGCTACCCACTTTCCTCAGAGAAGAGCATGAGGAGTGTACAGGCTGAAAATGGAGTGGTCTTAATCCTCTTTAGCAGCAATGTGCCACCTCCACCCCAAATTTGAGAAGGGAAAAAGACAAGCTACATCTAAGGAGATTGTGTGGGGGAAAGAATGAGACTGATTTCACCATCCCCTGGGATGCAGCTGCCTTTTTGAAACCTTCATCAAAGAATGTACCCTAATCTCTCCTTAGATTTATCAGGGTTTGATCCCTTTGGCTGATATTCTTGCCCCCAACACCAAGGGACCAGTACTGCCTGTGCCTGAACAAGTAGGAATATATCTAATTTGGTGGGTGTGAAACCAAGCAACCACTCAAAGAAGGTGGAAGTGGCAGGGTTCTGGGAAATATGCATATATTTTTACAATGAAAAGTTTACAGGCATTATAATAACTGCGATTTGGAAAGAGTCATCTGGCACTACTGCCTCTTCTCAGCAGAGATGCGCTCTATGAAACAGCTTGTTCCCACAGATATGAAGCTCATGGAATCTCAAGGAGCAAAGCCTGTTACCCACCTCAACTTTATTATTATTGTGCTGAACTCCTCACCTTAGCCTTCAGTCTGCCAGCAAGGTCCTTCTTCCAGGGGCTAAGTTTTCCACTGCCCTCATATCTTGAGCTTACAGGAAGGAAGGGAGCAGAGCCAGATGGGTGGCCAAAAGTAAGGTATATTGAAAAAGCAATTTAAAAAGTGTGGTGCCCTGGTCAGATAGCTAAGTTGCTTGGAGCATTGTCCCGTACACCAAAAGGTTGTTGGTTCAATTCCAAGTCAGAGCATGTGCCTGGGCTGTGGGTCTGATCCCTGGTTGGGGCATGAACAGGAGACAACTGATAGATGTTTCTCTCTCACATTAATGTTTCTCTCTCTCTTTTTCTTTCTTTCTCTTCCTTTCGCTCTCTCTAAAGCCAATAAACATATCATCAGGTGAGGATTAAAAACAAAAGTGTGGTCATCCTAGTATATCACATAGCCCAAAAGGACAGCTCATTGGTTTCCTCTATAGACACCAAGTATGCCTTTCTAAACTGCATATTTTGTGTTATATCTAACTCAGCATTTGGTTAAATATTTAGTAATTGCTATTATTGTCCTGCACATCAATCATTTTGTAACAAGATCAGATTTTATGTGAAATGAGGCACAGGCTCATCATACATTAGGTAAACCATAACAAGGCGAGTTTGTCAGTAAAATGATCAAATGTTTCAATTTTGTGTGATTCTACCTGTCATTTTTTGGCTATGACTTAGAATACCCTGCTCAGAGCTGGGTATGTAGCAGGTATGCATTACACCCTTTTTTTTTTTTTTTGTTCAATTAAGTTGCAGGAAACCAGGTTCTTACAACTACATTTGCTTTCATATTAAGGGGCAATGCAGGATAATAATATCCTCTTTCATTGACTGATTATTTCAGATTGTTCTGGGTTTTATACTGGGCCCTTTAAATAGTTGATTCTTTAATTTATTCCTCAGAACAACCTCATGAGGCAGATGGTATTATTTCCTTTTCACAGATGAGTCTGTGGCTCAGAGATGTTAAATGGCAAGTCTAAGTTCACACAGCTAATGGGAAGCCAAGATTCACACCATATCTGTCATCTTTTTATTACTTGCATTCCTTTCTGGTGATCTGTGTTAAGGGTTTTCCTTTACCCTTTGCTGTATTTTTCACCTTCTAATGATTGAAGGGAATTGAGAAGTTCACCTAATGCTACAACCCCTAATGAGTTCAAAATGCTTGCCTCAGTCATTTGTGCACGTTTCCCAGATACTTCAAACAGCTTCCAACCACAAAGAAAGACTACTGTGTACTACTAACCAGACAATGAAATACTCTAATTATTAATGGGCTGGGACAGTGTTGAATCAGGTGGGTGGTTGGCCACACAGTAATGATTAATCTACCTCCTATAGTAGTAATAATAGTTATTTTCCTGGTGCTGGAAATTAATCACATTATAGAACATATTCAGAAACTACAGGGGATTTTGTGTTTATATGGTCCGACTGTTACAGAAACTGTCTGGCTCACTAAACTCAGTATCACAGTGCAGAACTTTAAACAAAACAATGTCGATATCAACAGGGCCTTTGAAGATCTTATAATCAGAATCTCCCTCTATTTTATAGCTGAGGAAACTGAAGGTGAATTGGGAAGTACTTCGCTCCAAGTGAAAAGGCAAAGCCAAAACCCAATCTCAGATGTCTCACTCCTACTCCCTTCACAATACCCTGCCTCCTTCAATACTATTATCTTGGTTTACAGATACTTAGATATTTATTGAGCACCTGTTCTGTGCCACATTTTAAGTCAGAGATGTCAGATGACCTTCCAAGAGTCACACTAAGCACATGTCAGGGTTAGAGGCCCATTCTCTCATGTTTTCTACCAGCACCATTGCTAGTCCTCTCTGCAGCCCTTCTCCTTTCTCAGCATTTTCCAGTGCAGTTATCGCAAGGTGTTATGGGGATTAGTTAGGCAGGTTCCTTGGCAAATACATAGTGACATGAAAAAAGGAAAAATTGATGACTCCACTGAAAATAAGTTCTATGGACTCTCATTAAAACTGTGATTTTCAAATTTGAACACCCATCCGGTGACCTGGAAGACTTGTTAAAACACAGACTGCAGGACTCCACCTCCAAAGTTTCTGATTCAGTTGTACTGGAGTCAGATCTGAGAAATTATTTTTCTAGCAAATTCCAAGGACTATGTATTGAAACCATTGTTCTAGTCTGCAAAATTGGTATGATAGTACTTGATCTAATTCCTCCTTAAGGTTGTTTGAGTCACTTCAAAGTTTTAGATGAATGGGTTTCTCCATCACTGTGAATGTACAGAAACAGTTTACAAATCACATAAGCTCTTATGCTTTTTCATAGTATTCTGGAAGAAACTTGGAGGAACTATTAGGCCATTTAGTCTAGCCTTCTGCATCTAAGCTGGGATGGCTCCTCCCACTTCTTCTGTTCATTATTCCTTGAATGATTTTGATGAACACCTTCTCACATTACTGGTTTTCATGTCTTTAATTTCACTTATGACAGGTAGTTGTAAATGTGGCTAAGTGATGTAATGTTGTCCCACTTACAGATTTATTATCTGTAAGTATATCTCATTTCTGTTCAGAGAAGCAATATAAAGAAGAATAAACAGAGAATATGAAGCATAATAATATCTGAATAATAGGAATACCAGAAGGAGAAGAAGAAGAACAAGGGATAGAAAACGTATTTGAACGAGTAATGAGAGAAAATTTCCCTAATTTGATAAGAGAAAAAGTGTCATAAATCCAGGAATCACAGAGAGTCCCAATCAAGAAAGGCCCACTTCAAGACACATCATCATCAAAATGGCAAAATTCCAAGACAAAGAGACAATCTTAGAGGCAGCAAGGGTAACATACAAGGTAGCCCCAATAAGGTTAGCTACTGACTTCTCAATGGAAACACTCCAAGCAAGAAGAGAATGGCAAGAAATATTCCAAGTAATGAGAACCAGAGGCCTACAACCAAGGCTACTTTACCCAGCAAGGCTCTCAATCAAGATAGATGGCCAAATAAAGAGCTTCCAAGACAAAAGAAGTCTAAAAGAATATGCCTCCTCCAAACCAGCTCTACAAGAAATACTAAAAGGACTGCTTTAGGGGAAGGAAGAAAAAGAGGGAGACAGAGAGGAACACAGGTACAAAAATGGCAAAGAATAAGTACCTATCAATAATAACCTTAAACACAAATGGATTAAATGCTCCTAAGTGCCTAACTACTTTGCCAGAAAATCTACACAATTCAATTTTCTCCAGCTACAATTGTACTTATTTATTGTTCATAACTGACTTTTACATAATTGACAACCCAAAGAGCTAAACAAACCTTAAAGTTACATGCAAGGAGCTGGTGTTTATTAGACCAGAGGTTCTCAAGCAAGTTTCTCAGAAGACAAATTAATCAGTTGGGGAGGTTATTAAAATGTAAATTCCTGAGACTCACTAGCAAAGATTCAGAATCGGTGGGTTTGGGTACCACATAGGAATCTAACATTTTTTAAGGGATTTTATTTATTTATGTTTAGAGAGAGAAGGGAGAAAGAAAGAGAGGGAGAGAAACATTGATGTGTGAGAGATACATCAGTATATTGCCTCTTGCACATCCCCATCTGGGGACCTGGCCTGGAACACATGCATGTGCCCTGACTGGGGATCAAACTTGTGACCTTTTAGTTTGCAGGCTGGTGCTCAATCCACTGAGCCCCACCAGCCAGGGCAGGAATCTAACATTTTAACAAGCACTCCAGATGATTACCCTGTGGCTGATCCATGGTTCATCATTGGGAAAACATTTTTTCTTGAAAGATGGCAATGGAGAGAAACAACAAATACCAGCCACTGCTTGACATTTCTGAAGCCCCTGGCTTATCTAATTTTCTGTAGTCCAAGTTGTACTCTACATAAGAAAACAGAACTAGTGAGAAAATCTGATGAGCTTGAAGTCACACAGTAGGTAAGTGGCATGAGGACAGAGATACTGTTCACTATATATATATATATATATATATATATATATATATATATATATATATATATATATATATAGTGAATTAGGAATTAGGAAAGTGTATGTGCAGGGCACTGACTCCTAGTCAAGATGTGTAACACATTGATTAATATTACCCTGTAACTACAGATCTAAGGAGTTTGGGGATCACTTGTAGTAGCTTGTCAGCATTCTTTTAAAAAGTTTTTTTTAATTGAAGTGTAGCTAACATACAATATAGTGATCACCATCTTAGGTCTAGTAACCAACTGACACCTTACAACATATTACAATATTATTGACTATTTCCCTATACTTTACATTACATCCCCATGACTTATTTATTTTATAACTAGAAATATGAACATCCCTTTCACCTTTTTTTGTCCTTCCACCCATCCCATTCCCATCTGGCAATCATCATTTTGTTCTCTCTATGAGTCTGTTTTTCTTTTGTTTTGTTTGTTCGTTTTGTTTTTTAGATTCCACATAAAAGTGAATTAATATGTATCGTTTTCTTTATTAAGTTATAATTCCCATATAACATTATATTAGGTTCAGGTGTACAAAATAATGATTTAGTATTTGTATATATTGTAAAATGATAACTACAGTAGGTGCAGTTATCATCTGTCACCTTACATACTTAAACAATTCTTTTTCTTGAAATATGGACTTTTAAGATGTACTCTCTCATCAACTTTTAAATAATATGCAATGCAGTAATATTATCAACTATTGTCACTATGCTGCATATTACATATCCATGACTTATTTTATAGCTGGAAGTTAGTACCTTTTGACTCTCTTTTGAACTTGTTCTTGCTCTCCATGCAGCGTCTTTGTGAGAGAAGGTGGGAGAGCTATTTCAAAGTCTGTTTTCTCCAGCTATGAAATGAAAGAAAGCTCTTAGTTTAGAGAGGTAAAGTAACTTCTCCAGAGTCCCCATCCAATGAAGAAGGAACAACATTGGAGTTTTCTCTCTAAGCTTGGAGCTGATCTTCAAAGTTGGATTTTTTAGAGTAGTCTTACCCTGCCATTCAGCATAAGACAAGGTGAAAAGCAAGTGAATGCATTCGTGTTAGCCATTTTACCTACTAGCTAGTCTGTGGAATTCCATTGACCAATGTTAGGTTTGGTAGAGAATCAAAGGAAAAAAATGATAAGTAAAGCATTGCCCTCAGATGCTTGCTGCAGCTTTCACTGCTAAAGGACGATCCCTACTCTTCCTGGAGTGAGCAGTTGAGCTGGGGGCAACAGACTTTATTTCCATAACTCTGGTGTCATAGAGCTAAGGCAGAATAGAAAGGACAATTCTTAGTTTTGGGGACTAAGAAAACCTGAGAAATATGTGAGATATAATTTCCTTATCCCAAGGATTAGGTAAAAAAGAAGCATCATATGATCTTGAAAGCAAAGGTTGTGCCATCAAAAAATGCTTGAAAAATCTATGATGTAGTCTAACCATCTAATTTTATAGATGGATAAATGAAGATCCAGAGAGGAAATGTGAGTTATTTAAGTCCTCTTTAAGACTTTAAATACTGAGCATTGATTTAAATTTCTACTCTTAATAGATTATAAGAAAAAACATATTAATAACAGTTAATTTATTTGCATATGCATTACATGCCAGAAAATTGTTCTGTGAGCTTCATATTTAATCCCCATAGCAACACTGTAGAGTAGATATTATTATCACCTATATTTTATAGATGAAAGCACTAGATAGTTTAAGCAAATAGCCCACAGCCTTGTAGATAGGTTTACATTTGGGATTAGAACCCAAAGAGTAGGCTTCAGAGCCTATGAGCTTAATTGCTATGCATCCAGTCTTGAACACAAGAGGCAGGGTTGCCAAAATAATCTTCATCAAACTCTCTCTAGCCTGTCAATTCCCTGCTCAAAAATCCATAGTGGGTTCTGAGTGCCACAATACTGAATCTTGACTGCTTCACTGATGTTTGAGGAATTCCAACCATAGTGGCATGAGAACCCCAGCTCACCAACCATACCTTGTATTACTACTCATTGACTCCACCATCTTTCCAAGCCCACTGTGCCTTTCTGGGTAGTTATTCAGCACTAATAAAACATGTTTGGAGCTATTCTATTCATGATACATGGAATGATCTCTGTCTTCTAGGAAACTTTATATCTAAAGCATTCTGCAATTGCTATGAGCAGTGAAGCTTCTTGTTGCATAGTGTTATTTTGTTTGTTCTAATCTCTGCCACATAATTCATTTCAATTTTTAGAACTGTCCAGATTATTGATGTAAAACCCCACTCAAACAGTGTGATTCAAGGTATATGTTCAGTGAGCATGGTAGCTCTCTGGCTTCTGAGTTATGCTGGAGTTTAACGGATGGAAGTTTAGAAAGGTATAGGAAAGAGAGCCCAATAACCAAGTCATGTGAAGTTTTCTGATAACTCAAAAACTTCATGCCCATCTGTACCATCATAAACTCATCCTAAAGTTTCTATTTCTTAGTGTTTTCAGCTATGACCATCTCAGAACATGTCCAAGCTGGGGCATTAGCTCCATAATGCCCAAAACACCAGAGTAGCTGTCACAATGACTATCTAGGGACATGGTAAATGAAAGAAAATTTACAAAGATGTGTCATTCACAGGAGGACCACCCAAAATTTTGTTCAGGACTTCATAACTGCTGTTTTACCAAATTCATTTATTAGTTCAAGCGGTTTTTGAGTAGAGTCTATAGGATTTTCCATATACGCTATCATGTCATCTGCAAACAGTGACAGTTTTGTTTCCTCCTTTCCAATTTGGATGCCTTTTATTTCCTTTTCTTGTCTGATAGCTGTGGCTAAAACTTCCAGTACTATACTAAATAGAAGTGGTGAAAGTGGACATCCTTGTCTTGTTCCTGATCTTAGTGGAAAAGCTTTTAGTTTTTTCCCATTGAGTATGATGTTGGCTGTAGGTCTTTCATATATGGCCTTTATTATACTGAGGAATGCTCCCTCTATTCCCACTTTGCTGAGTGTTTTTATCATAAATGGGTGTTGTACCTTATCAAAAGCTTTTTCCACGTCTATTGATATGATGATGTGGTTTTTGTCTTTGCTTTTGTTTACGTGATGAATTACATTTACTGATTTGGGAATATTGAACCATCCTTGCATTCCTGGGATGAATCCCTCTTGATCATGGTGTATGATCTTTTGGATATATTGTTGGATGCGATTTGCCAATATTTGTTGAGGATTTTAGCATCTATGTTCATCAGCAATATTGGCCTGAAATTTTCTTTCTTTGTTGTGTCTCTATCTGGTTTTGGAATTAGGATGATGCAGGCTTCATAAAAAAAAATTTGGGAGTTTTCCATCCTTCTGGATTTTTTGGAGTAGTCTGTGGAGAATAGGGGTTAGCTCTTCCTTAAATGCTTTGTAGAATTCTCCTGTGAAACCATCTGGTCCAGGGCTTTTCTGTGATGGGAGTTTTTTGATTACTGCTTCAATTTCTTTTGCTGTTATTGGTGTATTTAGATTTTCTGCTTCTTTTTCACTGAGTTTTGGAAGATTACATTTTTCTAGAAATGTGTCTATTTCCCCTAGGTTTTCAAATTTCTTGGCATACAGTTCTTCATAGTAATTTCTTACAATCCCTTCTATTTCTGTGGTATCAGTTGTAATCTCTCCTCTTTCATTTATGATTGTGTTTATTTGTGTCTTCTCTCTTCTTTTCTTGACGAGCCTACTTAAAGGCTTGTCTATTTTGTTTATCTTTTTAAAGAACCAACTCCTGGATAAAACATCTGGGAATAAACCCAACCAAGGAGATGAAAGACCTGTATGCAGAAAACTACACAACACTGAAGAAAGAAATCAAGGGAATTTAAGGGGAAAAATGGGGAGGGATTTTAAGGAACAAGTATGAAAGACACAGGGATGAGGACTGGGTGAAGGGAATGGGAGAGGGGGGGAGACAGGGCGGGGGGGCTGGGATGGGAGAAATAGACAAAAAAGGTACTTGAAAAATAACTAAATAAAAATTAAAAAAAGAAAGAAATCAAGGAAGACACAAACAAATGGAAACATATACCTTGTTCATGGATTGGAAGAATTAACATCATCAAAATGTCCATACTACCCAAAGCAATTTACAGATTCATTGCAATACCTATTAAAGTACCAATGGCATATTTCGCAGACATAGAACAAACACTTCGAAAATTTATATGCAACCATAAACGAGCCTGAATAGCAGCTGTTCTTTTGAGAAAGAAGAACAAAGTAGGGGGATCACAATACCTGATATCAAACTGTATTACAAGGCCACTGTAATCAAAACAGCCTGGTACTGTCATAAAAACAGGCACATAGACCAATGGAACAGAACAGAGAGCCCAGAAATCAACCCAACTCTCTACAGTCAATCAATATTCGACAAAGGGGGCAGTAACATAAAATGGAGTAAAGATAGCCTCTTCAACAAATGGTGTTGGGAGAACTGGACAGCTATGTGCAAAAAAATGAAACTTGAGCACTGACTTACACCATACACCAAAATAAATTCAAGGTGGATAAAAGACTTAAATATAAGCCATGAAATCATTAAAATCCTAGAGGAGAACATCGGCTAGAAAATCTCAGATATTTCAGGCAGCAACTTTTTTACTGATATGTCCCCTGGAGCAAGGAACATAAAGAAAAGAATAAACAAATGGTACGTCATCAAAATAAAAAGCTTCTGCATGGCTAAAGAAAACAGTATTAAAATAAAAAGACAACCAACTGTATGGGAAAACATATTTGCCAATGATACCTCAGAGAAAGTTTTAATCTACAAAATATACAAAGAACTGACACGACTCCACTCTAAGAAGACAAATAGCCCAATTAAAAAATGGGCAAAGGACTTGAACAGACACTTCTCCAAGGAGGACATACAGAGGATTCAGAGACACATGAAAAGATTCTCAATATCGCTAGCTATCAGAGAGATGCAAATTAAAACCACAATGAGATACCACCTTACACCAGTCAGAATGGCTATCATAAACAAAGCAACAAACAACAAATGTTGGAGAGATTGTGGGGAAAAAGGGTCCCTAGTTCACTATTGGTGGAAATGCACAGTGGTACATCCATTATGGAAAACAGTATGGAATTTGCTCAGAAATGTAAAAATGGACCTGCCTTTTGACCCCGCAATTCCATTGCTGGGACTATATCCTAAGAACCCTAAAATACCAATTCAAAAGAACCTATGCCCGCCAATGTTCATAGCAGCACAATTTACAATAGCCAAGAGCTGGAAGCAACTTAGGTGCCCATCAGTAAATGAATGGATCAAAAAATTATGGTACATATTCACAATGGAATTCTATGCAGCAGAAAGAAAGAAGGAGCTCCTACCCTTTGCAACAGCTTGGATGGAACTAGAAAGAGTTATGCTGAGTGAAATAAGCCAGGTGGTGAAAGACAAATACCATATGATCTCACCTTTAACAGGAAGCTAAACAACAAAACAAACAAGCAAGCAAAATAAAAACAATGACACTGAAATCGAGAACAGGGGGGCAGGACCGAGGGGGAGAGGGGAGGGAATTTCAGGGGAAAAAGCAGAAGGATTTACAGGAACTAGTATAAAGGACACATGGACAACAACTAAGGGGGGTGGAAAGGGGCGGGAGGTGGGGTGCACAGGGGGTGGGCTGGGATAAGAGTAAAAGACAGAATACTGTAGTTGAAAAATAATTTTAAAAGATAAAAAACAAAAAAAACCTTTTGTTCTGGAGGATAAAATAAGGGAGTGGTATTAAGGTATGAAAAAATGGTTTTGACTGAACCTCATTTAGAATCTAATCTTTAAGGAGTTCTGATGCATTTGCAATGTTAAGTACAAAATGACCAAATAGTCTTTCTGAAAGGCACTCATGGTTCTTCAAACCCATCCCTCTCATCTTCTTTTCTTAACCAGGAGCAGAAAAAGAGGTGCCCAGAAATTGAGCAAAAAAAGAGGTGTCCAATAAAACTTAGAAATATATGTATGTTTGGACAATATGTGATTGGAAAAAGTTTTGAAATTAAGTTGTGTGGTTGGTCATGTCCTTTTCCTATCACCACAGTTGTCATAATACCCAATTGTCTTGTACCCAACCAGTTAACATGTTTGTTACCTGCCTGGACCCCGAAAATATTCAAATTTGCAACCTGCTGTCAAACTACCCCGGAGTGATGAAATTATATACTGTGCAGGGAAAGGAGGCCACCCAGGGCCATATGCAACTGTTTTGAACTTGAAACCAGGGGGAATAAAATATCTTAAAAATTTAAAGTGAGGTTGCAAATACTAGTAATATGTCTTTTGAAGGATTTATAATCAATAATATTGTAATACATATTTGAAAGTTGCCAAGATAGTAAATCTAGAATTTCTCAGCCCAAGAAAAAAACAAATGTATTGCACCTTTGTGTGATAACACATGATAACTATACTTACTTTGGTGATCATTTCAGTGTATACAAATATCAAATTATTATACTGTATACTCGAAACTAATGTAATATGCCAATTATACCTGAATAAAAATGTTCAAACTAGACTATGACCAGAATGATATCAGACTACTATGAACAAAGTATGCTTCCAACATAATCAAAACATTATTGACTATTTTCTTCCCTAAGTACCTATTTCTGAAATTCCTTTTGAAACTTCATTCATTACCCCTTCAACTTCAGGGAAGGTAGGGAAGGGAATTTAATGAAGATAAAATTCAAGTCAATAAACATGGGTATTTTTTGCAGATGGAATGGGTATATAAAGTTTAATTTGTTAAGAAAGATGAAATTAATATGTTTTATGTGAAAACAATGTAACATTTTTCAATGTTGATATATATGGAAGTGTTGCTATCAGTGTAATATACCAAGGTATGAGAAAGGGTTGGTTTGCTAGTTGTAATTTGCTTTTTATTTTAAATTATATCTCAATGGTTTCCCTGTGAAATAGGGAAGATAAAACCTGTCTTTCTTTGTTTTCTTATTTTGTAGACTCTTTAATAAAAATGTTCAATGGTTTAATCTTGGCTTTACCTTAGACTTTCCAACAATTGACCATTTTTCTGACCTTAATATTCTGTCTCTTCCTTAGAGAAACTTCCTTCCAAATGTGAGAAAAATACTTCTTGGTTTGGCACCATTCATATATGTGTCTAGGCAATTGAAGTTGCTCAACAACTGTTCATTAAGTAAACACCCACAGGAGCTCTTGGATTGTACCAAGCTTGTAGCCAAGGTAAATTTTGATCAAATATGCACTGAATGCCATATAGCAAGCGAGAAAAGAGAGTTGACAGAATTCTTCATATCTTACTGAACACCAAAACTCAACTCTGTCAGATTCTGTATAAGCCCTGAGGGTGTACTTGGGGGTAGTCCTTGGATATTTGAGAAAGTCTGTTACATTGAGAGGCCAGGGACAATGTGAGCCTAAGCAAGAATGAAGCCATATCTGAGGAGGAGTGCTGGAGGGAAAAAACTGAAGACCATCATCTGATAAGTATGGTGACTGACAGAGCTGAAGCAAAAGAGGAGGAGCTGGCTGAAGGCAGAGCAGGTGAGCAACAAGCTTCCAGACAGACTCTGGCATTTGGTTTGGAGTTAGAACTATGGTTTCACAGTCACCAACTTAAAACTGGCATGTTTGAACTCTGCACTGCAGGCAGGGCCAACCAAAATTATGTCAGGTCAATTCCATTGTGTACTGATTCAGCTCTCTTGCTTTGTCATTCAGATTGCAAGTCTGTTGGTTCTATTCATATTTTCCATTTTTAGGCAGTTTGTTTAAGGACTGAATAACTTTTATTCATTGGCATGTCTTCCTCCTTACTCAACCTGTGCAGCACTCTCTGATATTAGCACATGCCTTCATGTTTATTTTTGGCCTTTGAAATGGAGATGACTGTATTTGAATGACAATAAAATATGTGGAAAAAAAGTAAAAATAAAAATAAAAGAAAAAAAAAACTTGATACATCCCAGGGACTGATACTTGCTACTTTTTTATGTAACTGGAGGCACCAACCCTAGAAAACTAATGATACCTTTATTTTTATTTTATTAAGTTAAATAAAGGAGCCCTATTGCCTGCAGTGCAAGCACAGAAGTACAGGAAGATCATATTTATTTATTTTTTCCTTTCCTTATACAGGCTTGGGGTCAGCAGTATATGCTTGAATGAATTCACTGAAGCAAAATAGACACCAGAGGAAGATATACACAAGATTAAGAGACTAATATCAAGTAGTATATAAAAATGCACTTAGCATTTTATGTGCCTACTTATTCCAAAGACATTTATAATAATGTAGTTTGTCCATAAGCCAGGATATTCCCCACCCCACCCAAACACATGCACACTACAAAATAACAAACTTCTATGGTCATGGCTATATATTGGAAAATAAATGGAGGTACAATAAAATATGATTTTTGATTGGAAGAAGGGTAGATTGAAAAGTAGAGTCCAAGGATCTTTGTTCTTGAAATTATAATAAATTTTACCACAATGTATTTTATTTTATTTTAATTTTTATTTTTATTTTATTGATTATGCCATTACAGTTGTTCTATTTCCCCCCTTCGTTCCCCTCCACCCTGCACCCCCCACCCCCACCATTGCCCCCCTTTAGTTTATGACCACATGTCTCAAGTTCTTTAGATTCTGTATTTCCCATACTATTCTTACCCTCCCCCCTATATATTTTAACCTACCATCTATGCTACTTATTTTCTGTACCTTCTCCCCCCTTCTCCTTCTCCCACTCCCCTGTTGCTAACCCTCCATGTGCTCTTCATTTCTATGGTTCTGCTCCTTATCTAGCTGTCCTCTTAGTTTGCTTTTATTTTAGGTGTGGTTGTTAATATCTGTGAGTTTGCTGTCCTTTCACTGTTCATATTTTTTATCTTCTTTTTCTTAGGTAAGTCCCTTTAACATTTCATATAATAAGGGCTTGGTGATGAACTCCTTGAATTTGATCTTATCTGAGAAGCACTTTATCTGTCCTTCCATTCTAAATGAAAGTTTTGCTGGATAGGGTAATCTTGGTTGTAGGTCTTTGGATTTCATGACTTGGAATACTTCTTTCCAGCCCCTTCTTGCCTGTAAGGTCTCTTTTGAGAAATCAGCTGACAGTCTGATGGGAACTCCTTTGTAGGTGACTGTTCCCTTAGCTCTTGCTGCTTCTAGGATTGTCTCCTTCATTTTCATCTTGGCTAATGTAATGATGATGTGTCTTGGTGTGTTTTTTCTTGGGTCCAACTTCTTTGGGACTCTCTGAGCTTCCTGGATTTCCTGGAAGTCTATTTCCTTTGCCAGATTGGGGAAATTCTCCTTTATTATTTGTTAAAATAAGTTTTCCACTGGTGGCTGTTCCTTTCCCCCTTCTGGTACCCCTATAATTTGGATGTTGGAGCATTTAAAGATGTCCTGGAGGTTCCTAAGTCTCTCCTCATTTTTTTGAATTCTTGTTTCTTCATATTTTCCTGTTTGGTCATTTTTCTCTTTCTTCTGGTTCAGTCCCTTGAATTGAGTCCCAGTTTCCTTTTCATCACTGTTGGTTTCCTGTGCAATTCCATTCATTTCAATAGTTAGCCTTCATATGTTCCTGTAATTTGTGACTAAAATCAACCAGTTCTGTGAGCATCCTGATCACCAGTGTTTTGAATTGTACATCTGAATGTTTTGCTATTTCTTCGTCACTTAGATTTATGGGTTCTGGGGCTTTGAGATCTTCTTGAGCCATTTTTGTTTCTGTTCGCACCTGTTAAGTATGAGGAGCGGAGCCATAGGTGTTCACTAGGGTGGGGCCTCCCAGGTTGCTAGGTTCTGACGCTGTATGTGGAGGCGGGGTCAGAGTAGGGAAATGGCGGCCTCCTCTGCTGCCTCCCACCACTGGGGCCTGCTCGGGCCCATCTCACTGCCCACTCTCTCACAGGTCTATCTGCGCAGCTGGGTCACCGGTCGCTCACTGGGTCACTTACTGGGTTGTTCACTGGGTCTGCCCATTGCAACCCCATGCCTGGGATCTGCGCACCTGAGTCCGTCTGACCCAGTTTTCCTGTGCAACCCTGCTCCACCAGCTGCTGGTTTCACCCCTCTTACCAGTCAGGCTGAAGAATTCATTGTTATCAGACTTTCAAAAAGTTCACTTTTCTGTGTTCTGGCTGTGTTTTCTGTTGCTAATATTTTGTTGTCTCTAAACTTGGTTGTGTGAGAAAGCATGGCATATTCACCTATGCCTCCATCTTGGCAGAAGTCCCACAGTGTATTTTAAAAACATTTTCATATATATATTA
The DNA here is from genome assembly GCF_021234435.1 of Artibeus jamaicensis. Classification (NCBI taxonomy): domain Eukaryota; kingdom Metazoa; phylum Chordata; class Mammalia; order Chiroptera; family Phyllostomidae; genus Artibeus; species Artibeus jamaicensis. Next base: position 13,711,602 of record NW_026522045.1, read on the forward strand.
GTTAATTTGATTCTTACAGCTTTCTTGTGAAGTAAATCAGATAGATATCATTATTTTCTAAGCAACAGAGAGGATAAAGTACTCACCCAATGACACTGAGCAATTTAGTATCAATACCCTTTCTTTTTATTCTTTATTTTTCTTTGGAAAGGAAAGGCTATTCCTAAGTTTTGCTCTGGGCCTCAATAGTCAATCAGTCATCAGGGGCAGGAGATAGCAGAAGAGAGATGGAAGTCCCTCCTGAAATACAGAGACCATGGAGCTGTGGAAACCCCACATACCTCTGTTAAAGGTGAGAAATTAAAAAAGTGGGAAGGGAGCACCCAGCATTTTTGGCTCAATTACCTCAGAATGGGAGTCATGCTCCACCTTATCGAGATCAATTGTTGATTTTCCTTAAGTGTCTAGAAATGTTGTGTGGGAATAACCCCCCTACTAAAGTTTAGATAATGGGTCATAGAAAGGCAAGGAATCGTTTAAAAAATTTTTTGAAGACCTAAAGTGTTCCCTTTCAGCATAGGATGAATCAAGTCATGGTCTGAGTGTTTTTTTTTAAGAGATCAATCTCATTTACACACAGAGTTTTAAACAATGATTTATATAGTTAGTAATGAATATCAAATTTAATCTTCTACCTCTCTTTCTTGAGATTAAGATCTGTGTATCAATGGAATACTACACAGCAGAGAGAAAGGAGCTCCTATCCTTTACAACAGCATGTGTGGAACTGGAGAGCATTATGCTAAGTGAAATAAGCCAGGCGGTGAGGGATGCATACCATATGATCTCTCCTTTAACAGAAACCTAATCAACAAAACAAAAAACCAAGTAAAAGTGGAAGCAAGGGAGGGAGGTGGGTTTGGCTGGGGTAAGGGGAGAGTGGTGGGGGTATATGCAAACAACTATAATGGAACAACAATAAAATAATTAAAAGAAGATCTATGTGTCAAACTGTCTACTGACTATCACCACTGTTATGTAATTATACACATACTCAGATTCAACAGATTTAATATTAAATTAATTACCACTCCTATCCTAATCTATCTCACATATACATATCTGTTTTTGGCAGTGCCACCTAACCAGTTTCTTAGGCCAGGAAACTAGAAATCATTCTTTAACTCTCCCTTTCCAACATTCTTTTATACTCCATACCCAAGTCTATCAATACAGCTGTGAATCATCTATCACCATTCCCTTTTGTTACTCTACTGGACTACTGTGTTCTCCTGTTTTGTGGTCTCCCTGGTTTCATGCTCTTCTCCATATTTTACTCAATGATTATGAAATTTCCATAATACAAATCTGATCATGTCTTTCCCCTACTTGCTAATGATTTTACTCTGGCTATAGGATCAAGTTTGAATTGATCAGTAGGCTTCACTTAGCTCTCTGAGAGTATCTTCTGTTACTCCCTTTCACATACGTTGGACTCCAGCCACTCAAGATGGTCTGTCCCCAGCACACCTCAGACTTTCCTCATGCCTTTATCTTGTTTTTGGATGTCTCCACTTGATGCCTAGTCTCTGCTTATGAAAGCTACTTCTCTTTCAAGTTGCAGATCAAATGTTACTTTCCTTCTCTACAGCTCTCCCTGACTTCTCCAGGCGGAACCAAACCCTCTCACTACTGTGCTCCCATTGTCCCAGAGTTTTCTATAGTTCTGTACATACATCGAAAATAGTTCCTGTCTCAAGGTATTGTTATTATTTGTTTTTACAAATAACAAAAGCTTGGGGATAGGAAGATGGGTCTTATCCACCCTTCCCCTATCTTAAACACTTATAATAGTACTTTGCAGTTAGATGCTTTTCAGAGAATGCTCATTAAATCTGAGTTTAATTGTTAAATCCATGTAATCATGCAGTCACTATGTTAGGCCTTGGGAATTAAAAAATGAGCCACCAAAGCCTCGTTCTGTGTGTTGTGGAGCCAACCATCAATGCTTAGACGGGGTGGGGAGAAACACACACAACAAATTCAGAATTCCAATGTAACATGGTAGATATGCAGTTTGAATTTAAATTTTCAGACAGCATAACATAGAGGTTAAGAGCATGGCCTCTTCTCTTGAATGGAACTAGCCTAGGTGAGTCTTGGTTCTACCACTCGCTAGTTGTGTTGTTTTAGACAATTTATTTAATGTCCCTGTGTCTTGCTTTCCTCATCTGTAAAATGGAAATTATTATGGTCTTTACCTCATGGGACTATTGTGGGGATTGTGTGAGTTAATATTTGTAAAACACTTAGTGTCTAGTATATACTAAATACTAATAAACTGAATTAAATTAAATCTAGTGGAGAGTACAAAGAAACTTGAAGTACTTCATTTGAGGGATAATGTATCTGGCTTTGTTCCCTCCTACGGGAACAAAGTTTACCAACTCTGCTTTCACCTCCTCATAATGAACTCCCCAATTCCTGTCACTTTAAGTTTATGGCATGTTTGAGAAAAGAGAAGAGGAAGGTATGGTGGAAATACCTTCCTGCAGGGTGGATTGCACAACCCAGCATCCTGCCACTCTGTCTACTTACTTATCTCACACCCAGAGCCTCAACCTTGCTCAGGGCCAGTCACCTCTATGTGGTTAAGGCCGAATCATTGGGCACCGACAAGTGGGTCTTAGGTACTTTTCTGTCCTATTACCAGTGTCGTCTCTCTTCCATCTCTCACTGGGGATAGCTCAGCCAATGCTTGCCTGATTTTCTCACAGAAAAGACTGTGGAGGCCCTTGGGACCTGCAGGTAGATATTCCGCAGGGCCTTTGACAACCTCTGGCCAAATGGAGTCCTTGGCCTCAGCCATTCCCTCCTTTGTCATGTCTTTTCCTCTGGCTGCTACCTTGTGGGGCCTCTGTGCTCAGGAGTATCAGGGGAGAAAGGGGAAAAGAAGAGAAAAATAGCTAATAGCTTTAGCAATTATTTATATATTGCTTTACTTATTTCCTGAGACAACTTTTTTTTGCCATATTTCTGGAATGTGTGTCTGCCTTCTCAGATTTGTCAGGCTAATTAAGTCATTGCTTTAATGACACCAGAACCATATCCCTGAGAGGTCATCCTAGTTGTTTCTGCCTTCCCAGCTTGATGCCAGGGCTTTCATGCCTGTCTGGAGGCTACAGCTGGCCAGTGGAAAGGTATGGAGTCTCAAGAGCCTTGCCCTCTTCCCTGGCCACCTCCACTACTCTCCTATCAGAGGTCTTGTGGCCTATTGCAGGCTCCATGGACTGTTGGTAGTCAGCCTTTGCCAGAGATGTAGAGGGACATGGACTCAGAGATGAAGCATGTCAGAGGGACTGGGAGGAGCACCAAGTGTACCTCACCTGACCATTAGCTGTCAAGAGTACTGAAGCCTTGAGCCTCCTTTGAGAAGTTCACCAGATCCCTTTAGTTGCCAGAGTCCTAGTAATCTTTATATCTGGACAGGAATTTATAAGCCTATTCATAAATATTTTTCTTCTTCCTCTTAAGACAGTCTGATACGGTAGATAGTATTATCTTATTTTATAGGTAAAAAAAAATGAAGCTTAGAAAGGTTAAGACAGTTGCTCATAATATGGTAACCCTGACCTTTTCATTCCAAGTCCCTGCTCTTTTCAACATTCCAGGGATGTCTCTATGCTTTCCCCTTCATCCTTAGAAAGGGTACAGATGAAATGCTTTAACAGCCTACCCTTTATGTGCCCTTCTCTTTATTCATAATGTCTCCCCTGCAGTCTCCAATGTTCTCTAGCTATACAGGAGGCCTGAGCAATTCCAAGTATCTTAAATGTCCCTTTCTTCACTCCCAGCAAGAAAAAGAGTTGAGGAATCTGATGCACTATTGAGCTGATGACTGATCCTTGGTAGCAGGCCTTATATGCAAGTCCTAAGGAGTTAATTTTTTAAATAAGGACTGAAACTTAATAGAACAATGCCCAGCTCATGGAGACTTTGACACTAAGGTCAGATGGTAGTGAAGACAGTATTTTAAAAGTGAAGGTAGCTGGAACTCTGTATTTCAAATATCACTTAGTTTCTATAGGAGCAAAGAGAAGGATGTGAGGTTCTTGCTTCTGATATGTGCCTGAAAGGGCTGTCAGTGCTGCTGCCTTTCTGGCTGGTGAGGAGCTGCAGGGAGGCACACACATTAGCAGAGTCTCCACTGCTGAGACCATATGGGACTCTATTCTGGGTAGAGGACCAACTGTTTCAGGAGAATATAAGTGGAAAGGACCCTGGGTTGGAAGTAGAAGGCCATGGGTTCTCATTCCTGGTTTGCTGTTGCTTCATTGAGTAAAATGCCTTTACCTCTCAGGTCCCTTTTCTTATCTGTAAAATGGAGTGAAACTCTCTCAAGTGAAAAATGAGCATCTGGAGAGACTGTATACTTTTTTAACACAGTATCCTGTTTGATCAGCAAGTATTATTTAAACTGAGGATGAGATAACAAACTCAGAAAGTTTATGTGACTTCCCTGAAGTCATGACCAGTAAGTGGCAGAGCAAGCCCAATTTTGTTCATGTTTCAGGGTCATTATATGTTAAGTGGAAATGATGATAATGATGATGGTGATAGTGACAATAATGGCTGCTAATGAGTATTTATTATAAGCCAAGCTTTGTTCTAAGCACTGTTATTTACTCTCACAACGTCTCTGTAAGGAGAGTGCTATTATTCTCATTTTACAAATTCTAAAAGCTGAGGCTCAGTGGTTGAATGCCTTGCTTAAGGTCACACTTATAGCAAAAAGCAGAGCTAGTGCTTAAGCCTGGGACTCTTGAGCTCTAGGTTAGTGCTTTTGATATAATACTAGTGTGATTAAAATCCTAGATGAGAAAGTACATTGGGAATGTGCAGTGATGATTGCAAACAGGTCCTCTACAACACTTTATAAAGCCCACCAAACGAACCTGGCAGCCTCTAAGGGGAATGCACATTTGTTTGGTGACCAGACCAGAAGGTCAGAGCAAGATGGAGCAATGCCTGCAGGACACCTACTTTCACCAGCAGGAGGCTCAAACTCTGAGAAGGTAGTGTGTTTAGAATCTTCAGACCTACTCTGTCATTGAATCAGCTGATCTGCACGTCACCAAGGAACTCAGTACTCAGTGGATACATGTTTGAGAGTAATTGTTCCATTTATTTCTTACCATATTAACTTCTGAAGTATTTGTTCCCTGAATCTTCAGCCTTTTCAGGCAACTAGGGAGACATGTCCCTTTTCCCCACCACTGCTCCATCTTTAGTTTGCCCAGATAGACGTTGACCTGTTATCTCTGTCACTTCACCTCCTGAGTCTCAAGGGAACCAAAGCTAACACACTAAGCTATTGTAGCATTTTATTTGAAACTATGCTGATACACCAAAAAGCTTGCATCTTGCATTTTGTAAATTAAAAGGGATTTTATTGCTGGGTTCAGAGTCCTGAAAGGTATTCAAGCCAGCTCTGGCACTAGCCCCTTTTTTTCAGTAGTATCATTATCCCTTCATAAAAGTCATAGCTTATGCTCCTTCTGAGAGCTTTCCAGTGTACTATTTGTCTATTATCATGTTGCAAAGAGAATTCAGGGAAAGAAATCCAGAAATGTCTGGGGAGTCTGTGCCATCATGCAAACTAGATACCATAACAGGTAGGACAAAGATGAGCAAGCTACAGAGACTGCTGATGAGACAGTGGTTCCAGGGACAGACTAATATGGAATTAAGTGGTTGCCAGTGGTGGCATTTCATTTTCCAGGTCTTTCAGTACACCTGCAAGTCCTGACTCATCCTAACTTTCCATTTCCTAGATTTGTTTTCCCAAGCTTTTGAGCACGTCCAAAGCAAGTCACATGGCTATGCAGACTGGTGGCCCCAAGTTCAGAGTTTCCAGGCACTGTGTGAGGCACTTTGTATGAATTGTTTCATTTGATCTTTGCAAGAACCTTAAGAGGTAAGTACTGTCATAATCCCCATTTTATGGTCAATGATTACAGTTTTTGAATGACTTGTCTAAAGTCACATAGTAGAGCTTGGATTTAAACTGAGATAATCTGACATTAGAGCCCATACTCTAATTTAGGGGCCCACACTTGTTCTGTAAGGGCCTAGAAGATAGTAAAAGTTTCAGACTTTGAGTGCCATAGATCTCTGGTGCTACTGCTCAGCTTTGCCATTGTGATATTAAAGCAACCACAGGCAATATATAAATGAATGAGAATGACATTATTCCAATAAAACTTTATTCATGGATTCTGAAATTTAATTTCTTATAATTTTCACAAGTCATAAAATATTTTTCTTCTTTTGATATTTTCTCAAGCACTTAAAATGTGAAGGTCATTTTTGCCTGAAGTCCATATAAAAACCGGCAGCAGGCCAGCTTTGGCCCATGGCTATGGTTTGCTGACACTTGCTCTAACCACTACATTATTCAGGGCTCCTCCAATTGTTAAACCCAATGGTCACAGCATTTAATGTTGATAATATATACCCCTTTACTCCTCCCATGATTTTGATTTCAACATTCACACTCACTTTTCCATCTATTTTTATGTTCCCTTAGTTCTTTATGAAAGCTTTTTTTCCCTCCCACCTACCTTTCAAATATTGGCACTTCCAAAGATTAATAGTTGATTTATTTCTTTCTTTACTGTAGTGCTACAGTAGTTTATTCTACTTCAATAACTAACACTTGCTGTTAATGTAGTAACTTTGAGAATGGGCTTTGGAAGTTTGCTTGCCTGGGTGTAAATACTGCTCCCATAAATACTGCTTGTGTAACTCCATAGGGTTGTTGTGAAGATTAAATAAATTATTTGAAAGCCTTGGAACCAAGTTTTCAATATAATAAAATATTAGTGTCATCATTGTTATTATGCTACTATTATGAGATACTGACTTCCTAAGCTATAGCTCCAGTTCAGACATCCATTTTGAGTCCTAGACCCAAATACTGAATTGTCTATTTAACATATGTACTTGGATATTCCACTGGCATCTTGACCTCAACATGTCCCAAACCTAACTCATCATCTCTTTCTGACCCTCACATCTCCTCACCTTAACCTGCTATTTTTCCCCCATCATTCTTAATTCTTGTTAACAGTAACACTGTCTTGTCAGTCACTTACTCGAGAAAGCTGGGAGCCCAGCTTCATATCAGAAAAAAATGACATGAAATATCTAGATTGAACTTTTTAAATCCTCCTCAGTTGGAACTTGAGACTAGCTATGTGGTTGATTTGAAAAATTTCCCTTCCCTTTCCTAATCTTCTCCCCTTCACTCTTGTCAGATTGATCCCTTTTCTCTCCTTTAAATTCAATGTGCCCCTTTTCTAATTTCTCACCTGTCATTACACAGTTCTTCTCATCTCAAATGTAGCTCTCGATATATCTCCAAATGTTGTATATCATTCAAGAACTAAAACACCCATGAAGACTTCTTGACTTCTCTAGTCAACAAAGATATATTTTGGAACTGAGAGATTATATTCTAAAATTGAATTTCTTTATTGTATATTTAATACTTTATAATGTTTTCTGTCACATGTCTATATGTCATGTTGTTTCAATTAGATTATAAGCATCTTAAGTTCACAGAGCATGTAAATGTTCTTGTGAATTTTCCATAGTGCCTTGTACAGGTCTTCTTTTGACCTTAATCACTAATTTTCTAGTTCCTCTCCCTCTAGTAAATGTGGACCACAAGGTTCTATTTTATCTGCTTTTCTTCTTTTCCTAACTTTCTTTCTTGAATATTTAAAATCTATTTTTGGAGATAAATTTTTATAGTTATAACTATGACTTCCCTAATTTTCATCTCATTTCCTAACCTCTCTCTTGAGCTCCATTCCCACATCTCAACTATATTATAGACATTTTCACAAGGATGCCTTGCCTGACCTTCAAACTTAATGCTATATCAAAATCTCAACCCATCATCTTCCCTTCTTACCCAAACTTGACATTTCCTTATAGCACCAATGTTCTCTTTTACCTGGATAAAAATTATAGTTGTCTTGGACTGCATTCATCACACAGATACAACCATTCATCATCATATATCTACTGTTCCTTTATGGTATCATTTATAACCCACCCTTTTAAGGTCCACTACTACAGTAGCAACAGCAATAATAGTAATTATAATGGTAAACATGCATCTAGTGTTTGTTATGACTAGGTACTAGGCTAAGTGCTTTAAATCATTTCATCCTCATCATAGTCCCATGAGGTAGGTATTCTTACTATCCTATTTTCATAGGTGAGAAAATTAAGACTCTAGATGGCAGAGCTAGAATCACAATGGAAAGGGTTTAGACTCAGATTCTTACCTTAACCACTTTGTTACTTACTCCACATTCCAAGATTTCTGTAATTTCTTCCTAACTGGTATGCCTGCCACTGCTTGGTCTTCTGTCAATCTCTCCTGCATACAATTTCCAGAATAATCATCTGCAAACACTGCTGTCATTATTTAATTTTTCTTCTCAAAATTCATTGCTATCTCTCATCCACTAAATTTTATCTTTCAATGGCCAAATATACAAAGTCCTCTGCACTCCTACCACAACCTAAATTCTCAGCTTTATTTTTGGAAGTGTATGTGTTCTTTGCCATTAACTTGGCTCTGACTCCTGGTGACTCTATGGATGAGTGATGTCCACAATATCTTGTCCGTAACAACCCTGCTCAACTCCTGTAAACTTGTGTCTGTAGCTTCTTTTATGGAGTCAATCCATCTTGTGTTTAGTCTTCTCCCTTTCCCACTGCCTTCTATTCTCCCAGCATTATTGTCTTTTGCAAAGAACACTACCTTCTCATGATGTGCCCAAAGTAGGGGAGCTCCAATTTTGTCATGTTTGCCTCTAGCAATGTTCAGGCTTAATTTGCTCTAAGATTCACTTGGATTGTCTTCTTGGTGGTCCGGGATATTTGTAGCACTTTCCTCCACCATCCTATTTGAAATAAATCAGTTTTTTTCCTACTAGCCTTCTACACTGTCAAACTTTCACATTTGTACATGAATATATTTCCATGAATAAACTACACTCTTCTATTCAGCCATCCTATAGTTTCATTTCATGTTTACCCCTATCATTCTACTCACTTCTGACCATGTCATGAGCTCCTAGAGAAAAAAAGGATAGATATTCATGTTTGTACCCCGCCTAGTGCCTCCCACCTAGTCTATAATCAGTGAATATTTGTCAAGTGATTGATAGTAAGGATTCAGTTACCACTTGGAGGATTGGATTGTTTAATTACACCTTAACACTCTCCTCTTTATTTCTACCCATTATCCCTCTCATTTTCCCCTTGGCATAGTTACCTCACAACAACTGTGAAAATATTCTCTTCCACAACATCAACATCTTAGGAAAATCTTTACCTATGCATCACCACTTCACTGTCTTTTTCCTTGTTTTATCCCCAAATGTACATTCCTGTCAATCTTTCTTCATTGCTGGGTATTTATCAGTAGACTAAAAGTTACTAGCATGGGAAAGGTTCTGTGGATGACCATTGTGTAATGACAACAGTGCACTCTATAGCATAAAGTTCTATGGTGGCTCTTGAGGTGAAATGTTTTATGTAAACTGCAGACTTTCGGGCCATATTCTGCTCCTGAGCCATTGTATCAAAAAGATGGCAATGGAAGTGATAATTGGGAAGCCCCATTCCAGATCCAGGTGTTATAAATCTACAGATGTTCTTGAATAACAGAGAGAGAGAATTCCCATTTCTATTGGATTTTTAAGCTTTTCTTTGGATCCTTGTTGCTTTTCTAGGCATTGCCATAGATTAGGGACCACAATACCAAGGAACAACATGGGGTTCCCTTACAGTTTAGGGTCATTAAGGCTTTATGTTTAGAAGATCAATTTATTAATAAGGGTTATTTGTAACATCTGGACAGTGATTCTAATCATTCAAACTTTTGAACATAAATATTCTGACAAATATTTAACAAACTTTCCTCCAAGCAAGAAAAAAATGTACATTGGACTCAATGTACACACAAATGTGCACAACTGTGCTCACATAGACACTCATACACACATTACTGAACAAAAGTTTCATGAAACAATGTTTACTCTTAGTACATGATATTCAGATCTTGTCTTTTAATACATTTTATTTAAAAATAGTGGTGGTGATGAACTACTAAACCAATTTCACAGTGAATAATGAATCATTGCCCACATTTTAAGAAACACTGCTTTAAAGGATGAAAACAACAAAGAAGATGAAAATATATTCTATTTTGTGCTCTTGGAATGCAAATATATACTGCATGAAACTGCTATGCTGGAAAGAAGCAGTACCTCAGTTACAGCTAAACACCATTATCCATAGCAGGGATAACAAAAATAATTAATGTGGTGTAATATTTTGATATAAGATTTATTAAATTCTTTGTTTAAAATGAACTAATCATCTTTTATTTTCTGTGCCTGTTTGTATATAACATGCTATCTAACTGTATGGTAGTCGATATTTACAATTATGCAAAAGTTACATGTCCTTTTGCAAGTTAGATGGGTTTATTTATAATATTATTACCTTATTACTATATGGAATAATAATAACTGTAGTTAATAAATTTGTTATGTGTTTTTTTGCCAGCATGTGCACTTTGGACATTTCTCTCTTCTTTCTCCTCTCTCTCTCTCTCTCTCTCTCTCATGTTTGTATTTCCTAGAATGCCTGAATTCTTGAATGAAAATTGGTGGGATATATAACAATATTGAGACATTAGAGTTACATAATGTACAGAGTATTCAGGTAAGTGTCATGGGGCCAAAGGAACTAGAAAGCATTTTACAAAGGGAGCATTGTTATGAGTTGCCTGGATAACTGATTGATCCAAAAATTTGTCCCTTAACAGAGATTTTAGTTCTTCCAAAGTTACACTTTAGAGAGAATACTACAAAGAAAAAAATGGACTTCAGATGTAGTTTGAGAGATTTTGTTATGATTTTCTTTCCCATATTTTCTTCCAGAAATTTTAGAGGGAAAAATAAAATTGGGGATAGGTTGTGACAATGAAATAGATGAAAAACAGAATGGGAGCAAGTTTTTTTTTTCATTGAATACCCTTTCATATATTTATGTTGATTTTGGAACCATAGAAATAAATTACTTTGTCCAAAATTTAAATGAAAAAGAAAAAACATGAAACAAAATAACAAAATGGAAAATAAAAATCAACAGAGCTTTCTGGCAATGAAGAGGCCAAGGGAAAATGAAAAACTCAGAGCAAAAGAAACCCTATGTTCTAATTCTGCCTCTATCATTTAGTAGCTGTGCAGTATCAGGCATGACACTTAACTTGTTGAATCCTGTTTTCTAATCTGTTAAATAGAAATAATAATAATTATCGCACAGGGACTGTAGTAAGATTATGTAATATAATGTGTTTGTAGCACTCAACACATTGTGTAGGTTGTGGTAGGCAGAATAACAGCCCTCTAAGTATGTCAGTACATCCCAAGAACCTTTGAATTTGTTAGGTTACATGGCAAAATGATTCTTCAGATGGAATTAAGGTTGCTAATTAGATGACTTTAAAATAAGAAGATTATTCTGGATTATTCAGCCCAAGTAATTATATGGTCTCTTAAAAAGCAAAGAGGAAGGCGGAGTATTCAGAGAGAGATGCAAATGGTGAAGAGGCAGGAGAGATTCAAAATGTGAAAAGTACTCAATCGGCCTTGGTCGATTTTAAAGTTGGAGGAATGGGATATGGGACCAAGGAATATGGGTAGCCTCAAGCTATGAATGTCCTTTAACTGACAGCCAGCAAAGAAATCAAGATGTCAAACTTACAACTGCAAGGAAGTAAGTTATAGCAACAACCTGAATAGACAAGAGAGTGGATTCTCCCTTAGAGCCTCCACAAGTGAATGCACTCCTGCTGGCACCTTGATTTTAGCTCAGTGATCCCCGTGTCAGACTTCTGAGCTACAGAACTATAACAACAGTAAGTCTGTATTGTTTAAAACTGGTAAATTTTAGGGGGGTTGTTATGGCACAATAAAGGGTAAATACAAAGATGTTCAATAATTGATAGCAATTACTATTGTTAATTTAGGGTGATCACAGAAATCTCACAAATTATATATATTTCCTTTTAAGATTATTGATGCTGCACTAATTTTATCCTCTTAAATATCAGTGGATCTTGGGCAACCTCAGTTCCAAAAGAAGTTCAAGGTCTCAAACATGCCAAAGGACTGGAACCCAGGATTTGTGCAATCTGTCTCTGCATCTTTGCAATCAGGCTGCCCAGATTACATGTGCCAATCAATAAGTCTTTAGAGAATCTAATGCTTAGTGATTTTATTGAAATTTATAAATTTATTAGAATTTATAGAATTCTTATAATTCATAGGTACTGTACTTATCATACTTTGCAGGTGAGAAAATTGAGGAGATAGAGAGTACTATGGACTGGGAGGAAGTAGGAAGCACTATGAACTAGGAGGAAGTGGGAGCTGTTCATTTTTCAACTATAAAATGATGATAGGTATGGTATGTACCCAAGTTGTTAAATTATAAAATGAGCAAGTTAGTTAATACCTTTGAGCTTCAGTTCCATCTATAAAAATAAAGATGATAATGTATCTATTTCATGGAGATCTTGTGAGGGTTTAAATGAGGTATTGCATACAAAATGCTTGGCATATAACTGAGTACCCTCTATGTATTAGCTACTGTTGTTGAGCTGACCTGTGTAAGGTGTGTTGGTAAGGTAACTTATTTCTTATATAATTCCACTACTCTCTGGAGAAAAAATCATTGTAGTTTAGCTGGAGATTAATCTGTAATATTTTCTGCCCTTTTGCAGGCTCATATTAAGAAATATTTATTGAGTTTTTCTGTTATTCCTTTACTTAAAGCATTTCTTTTACCCAAATAGCATGTCACATTTATCCTGTGAAGTAGGAGTTATTGTTTACACAATTTACAGATTGTTATCAGTCCAGAAATCCAGTAATATTTATTTCTACCTCTAAAATTCTATTTCAGCTTTTATTTTTTCACAATTGGTTCATTAAAGTCATGGGTGTGTGTGCATGGGTTTGTCTGTTGCATATATGTGAAAACATGCAGAAAGAGCCTTACTACAACTTTTTAACTTGATAATTTTGAGACATGTCATAGAGAATAAGGTCACTTCTGATTTTAGTCTTATTCTATAAAATGATTTCACCAAGGACACCTCTAAGTCTTCCTGAGTAATATTTTTGGACCTCCACTCTTCAAATACATTCTACTTGTGTATGACTTTCTTGGCATTTTATTTGTGGAAAGCCCAATGTAAGTCACACCAATTAGAAATAAATGCCAGATGCTTCAAGACATCATATCCAGTGATGAGTTTTCTAGCAAACTAAAATTATTGGCCAATCATATTAATTATAATAATATAATCTATGTTTTGATTGTTCACAGTATGCCAGGGTCTTATAGTATCTCATTTAATCTTCTTAACAACTCATGGCAGTGGATATCATTATTAATCCCTTTATACTGGTAAGGAATCTGAGACCTAGAGACAAAGTACCTTGTACAAGTTTACACAACTAGTTGGGGGCAGGACTAGGATTTAAACCCAGATTTGTGTGAGTCCCAAAACCCAGGACCTTCTGGTAAACAGAACAATACTGTGGTCTGACTCCCTTTGAATGAACTCTTCTGCCTACACCCAATGCTTTTATGCTGGATAATGAGAGAAGTGAATCTGGCAAAAGTTTATATTTTTATTTTTTAATGATAATGAATTTTCCCTATATGCCTAATAGGCATTATCTATTTTCAAATGACTTGCAGATGATTTTTTGGATAAGCTATAGCCTACTGTCTCTCAAACCTGAGTATGCAAACAAATTACTGAGGGAATTCTTAGAAATCAGATTCAAATTTAGTAATTCTGATGAAAGGTCTAAAATTCTACATTTATAAATAGCCCTAACTGGTGCTAATGGTGCGAGGGCTACATTTAGAATAGCAAGATCCTAGCCCATTTCATCCTAGCTTCTCTTTCTTAACCTCATGACATCCTCACTATAATGTAAAAGTTCTTCATATCATCCTTTTGGACTGTCATAGACATGATTGCATCAGTCTACTTTCTCAGAATCTAAAAGAAAGTAGGATGGGATTAATGGAAATGAGGCTAGGGAATAGAGTCAGGAAATACACCGTACCCTCATGAACGCTTCTTTTGTCATAGTCTACTATAAAAACCACCTGTCTTGTCCTTGGTGTTTTCTTTGTTTTAATTTTTCAGAAAGTATGTGAATATGTATGTGGATGTGTTTATGTATGTGTATGTACACACACACATTTATGGATGCTAATTCTGAGAATGAGTATACAGAACCAGAGTCATAACCAGAACCAGTAGCAGGTTTTCACCACCTTCTATTCATCAAAACTAATAGGGAACTGCAGATACTGGGTTTTCTAGGTGCCTTGTGAACCGAATTAGAAAGAAAAGTGTGAGCAACTAAATCTTTGTCATGTTTAATTCTGCCTTCCCCCTGGATATGCTAGCTGTAAGCATATGCATGTTTTCTTAGCTAGCAAGATAGGAGTGTGTGTGTTTGTATGTGTGTGTTGGGGACAAGTGGTGACTGAGAAGGCAAGTCACAAACATATGGAAATAAATATGTAAATATAAATATGTAATATATTTATATAGTATAGTATATATAAAATAGTATAGTATGTATAAAAATATATACTTCCATGGGATGAAAGTACAGAGAGTTGTGACCTTGGTAATCTTGGCTTTAGTTTCCTTTTCATTTCTTGGAAAGATCTCCAAAAAGCTTTAGGAAATTTACTCAGTAGTAGCAGGCTGTCCCAGATTCTTGTTGTGGTGTTGTCACTAGCTAATTGTGTGATTTCATTATTTCTACTCTTCAGCCCTCAGTTTGTCTATAGATGAAATAAGAGGATTGGCTTCTGCCACAGTCCCTGCACATTTCTTGTCATCGGCTCCTTCTTTCCCTTTGGTAAAGCAAAAAAGCTGGGGCAATTGCATCTAAGTGCCAACTCTGCAATGGGTGATAGTGAACCAAACCTAGGGAGCTTGCACAGTGCCCTTGACTCAGTGAACTATAATTTTTGCTTTGTCCCAGCAGGTATTATTATTATTAATTCTTTAAAAATATTTTATTAATTTATTTTTTAGAGAGGGGAAGGGAGGGAGAATGAGAGGGAGAGAAACATCAATGTGTGGTTGCCTCTTGAGTGCCCCCTCCTGGGGACCTGGCCTGCAACCCAGGCATGTGCCCTGACTGGGAATTGAACCTGAACCAGTGACCTTTTGGTTAACAGGCTGGTATGCAACCCACTAAGCATTAAGCCACATCAGCCAGGGCTTTATTATTATTATTATTTATTATTATTATTATTATTATTATTATTATTATTTTGAAATCATGTATTCTTACTCAGTTGAATATGATGTACATGTTTATAAGACCACAGCTGAGTCATTCGGAATTCTTTTTTTTTTTTGCTATTGGCATGGGTTGGTTAGTCTCACTGGACGAATGGCTTAAGAGACTCATCAAAAGAAGGAAAGCCACATGGGTTTTAGAAAGGAAGACACCATGAAAACAACTACTGAGTTCTGGACTTGGTGGCTAGTCTCAGTTTAGCCTTTATCTGGGGTTGATTAGCTGCAGCTTACACCTAGAATGAGGTATCATTTTTATCTGTAAATTGCAAACTTGGTCATAACCCTCCATGAAAACCTGGGAAATGACAAGGCTGAATTAGGTTTGTGGTGTCTTGGGAGTAGGGTCTTGCTCCTCTACTTCCACAGCGAACAAGAAAGTTCTGAATGGCTTAGAGTAAGTATTTAACTGAAAATGAGAAGCTTGACAGAGTAAAGCAGCCAGAAATATTTTTGTTCCTCTCCTTTATTGATGTAGCCATGGCAAAAGACAAATTTAAATATATGGAAGCAGGATGAAGGAAAGTAGCATGCCACACTGGAGATATCCACTTGAGTTTTCAGTGCCTGCATGGCTTGTAGATAGGAATTTAATATACTAAGGAATGAAATGAGAGGGCAAAAGTGAAAATGTACTCTAACATGGCCAATTTTCTGGTTCTAAGGAATTATATCACTGTTTACTCAGTGTTTATAGGACAAATTGTAGGCACTTTTAGGATGCTTCAATCTGAATCAATTTTCTAGACTAATTCCATCTGCATCCAAAGCAAAGGAAAGCAAACATCAGGTTGGTTTTCTTTCCATGTGCTCAAAACACCTTTAGGTTCTCTCTTACTTCTCATTTTCTTCCTATCTCCAATATACTGACAGCTTTTTTCTAAGTGCTGTGGTTCTGCGTGTCACTCTGTTTTTGGACGTTAGTTCTAGAAAGAATAAAGTCATATGACTGTAGCTCATATAGCTGATAGAAATGGAAGATACGCTCTAGGTTTCTAAGTTGGAGCATACAATGAAGCCAGGTGAACCTGTGTCAAAACAACTGGTGATATCGTTGGTTCTGGATCCCTACACCTGCCTTCCTTTGTTTCCTCTGAAGAACCATGGATCAGGAACCACTGCATCAGCAAGAACAGAGCAAAGACTTACACCTTAGGCTTCATCCTTGTTGATACTTTCAGTTGATCCCAGCTTTGAAGCTGATAGTTCTTTCCTACCTGTCTGTAGCCTGGTCTTTGGTATTTATGGGAAAGTGTTATTTTAACCTATATGAAAAGATATTTGGTTACAATTTTCTGAAAGAGTAACAGAGTGGGCACCTTTTCCAATCCTGCTTCAGTAATCTTTGTTCTATTCTGTCCCTCAGCAGTATTAGAACATAAGCAGTTCCACTTAATGCAGAATGTGTTTCTCTCATTTGCTGAATTGGAAGGAGGAAATACATTGTATTCTGGTAACACAGTCATAAATAGAAAGTTTAATAGAAGAATAATGTTCTCCTCTCTGCTACAGGAGCACCAAGCACCAAGCAAGCCCAGATTTGTAGTATGGGGGTGAGCCAGGTCCTTGAAAAAATATATGTACACACTACACACACACACATGCACACACACACACACACACTATATATATATATATATATATATATATATATATATATATATATATATATATAAAGCATTTCATATATATGAAAGCATTACACACACACCATGTATAGAGCAAAAGTTCATGAAAGCAGCACTTCCTGGGGGAATAAAACATACTTTCAAGTGGCATTTAGTTTTTCCTTCAACCTTGCAAACAGAGTGACAGAGGCTCCTCTTGACCCTGTGGGTTTCCTTTCTCCTAGGCTAAACATTTGCTTTGAAACCAACTTGGTGCTACATGAATGTATTTTTATGCTTTTTGATTTAGAATAAGCAGATGTTAAAGACTGAGGGGAAAATATTGTTTGACATCATCTATATCTCAGCTTTGGAAGAGTCTATGGGAAAAGAGACATGATATAGATTATTTGTAGAATACCAAAAAAAAAAATGCCTGAGACTGGCAATGGACAATTGTGAATCCTGATATATAAATTTGCCATATTTGCTAAATGCCATAGAGATAAATATATGGCAATAGACAAGCAGGTCTGAGTGCCATGTTGATGGAGTGATTATCACTTAAAGCCAGAGCTGACATGAACAAATTTAAGGGAACATTAGTGACTAGTCTGTGTCTCTCCTACTCATAAACTCAGGTAAAGTTCATAGATCCTGTCTCCCAGGCTGGTTTTGGGGTTCAAGTAATTTGTGAGGGAGTAATAACTATGCTAGCCATTGAGCAATTACCACATACCTGAATACGGCCAGAAGAGCTCAGGTTGAAAATGGGGAGTGAGTACTTCTCCCAGTCTTATTCTTAGAAACCAGGGAGAAAAATGAAGACCTTTGAAAGTATCTCTCTGTGTGTGGGAGGGTATGAACATTACTGTCCAAGTCAGTGTATGTATTTGCGGGGAGGTGGGTGTCCACTTTGGAGCAGAGATTAGACTGGTGCCCCCAGACCTGGATTTTCTGGTTCCTTGAAGAAAGCCAGAAAGATGATCTAGCCATTTCTCAAGTCTGAAGGCTACAAAACAGAAAAAGTTGTCCCTGGGCCCTCATGAGCTCACCCTCTGCATTTTTAAGTAGCTGGGCAAAAGGGCCAATATCCCTATTTCCATGCCCATCTGCAAGGCTGATTTTGAGAAGGCCTGAGGGTAGGTTCCCAGGGAGCTTAGTACCTTTCCTTAGCACCTTTAGGAATGAAGCTGATCACTGTCAGAAGGTAAGGCAAAGCTCTGATTTAGGAGAACATCCCAAGTGAAAAGGATATTTTTGGTTATTGCCAAAAGCCACCTTATCTTAATTGCTCTAGAACTTCCTCCCACTGAACCTCTTTCCCTGTGTCCAAAACAATCTATTGCTGGCTTTGCTCTGCTCCCACCAACCCAGACCACAGCCAGCCAGCCAGCGCTTCCCAGCCATCAGCATCCCCATCCCCACACCTTCATTCAACCCACACCATTCTATCTCTCCAAAGCACTCCCGCAATAAAGCACAGGGCACGGGGCCCCGTCCACTTACCCCTGGCCAAGTGATTTATTCAGATCTGCGTAGTCTGGTCTGCCTGAGCCAATCTCCTGATGTGGCCACCTTACAGGACTAGTCTGCCCCCGGCGCGCATACAGCCGGCTGGGACAACCCTGGGCCTCCAAGCTGCAGAGCGGGTGGGCGGATGAGCACAATAAAAGGGGCGGAGTGCTGTGACGGACTCAAGTGCTGGCTCCTACCTTGGTTTCTCTATTTGCTTCTCAATTATCTCCAAACTTCCCTTTGGTTGGCCGGAGCTCTTCACCTTTGGCCTCCGTGAGGACCCTGAAACTCTTTGCTGTACCTGTCGGTAGCTTCTCCTGGGTCACAGAGCCAAAGTGGGCCGCTTCAAATGCCCGCACTGCTTTCACGCAGCCAACCATACAATACCAGCAAGAGAAGAAACTGACACGAGGAAACTGACAGGAGTAGTGGACACTGGAAGAGAGAGAACCGCATGCACACTCAAATATATGAATGCTCCCTCAAGCTCCAGCTACTAGGTAGCAGCTGCAGCTGGCGGGAGCCCCAGCCACCCCTCCAAATCTTTCCAGACTAGGTTTCTGTTCCCTTTTGATGCCGCTTCTGGAACATGCTATACAGGGAAGGGGAAAGAAAAGCAAAGAGGGGCGGGGAGTGCAAATACTAGGAGACGTGCTCTCTTTCTCCTCCCCACCCCTACCTCCAAAAACGTTCAACCCTGAGCTCTTCCTTTTCCCTTCTGTCTGTTCCTGGATTCCCTCTTCTCCTGTTCTCCCTTTCTTCCTCTCTTTCAGTGGCTGTGAGCTGCAGAAAAACCATAGAAGTTCTGTGCTTATGGGGGAGAGTGGGAAGCACCTCTTACCTTCCCCCAGCCGAGGTCGATGCCTCACACTCTCCCAGCTCTCAATCATAGGATGTGAAAGGCAGAGAGCTGGGTGGGAAAGAGGGAGGACTGGGCAGCCTTCAGGGGCAGCAGCTCCTGCTTTCTCTTCAGCTCAGCGTCCAGGGGTGGAAATAAGCTGCAGTTGTACTCCTAAGTCAGCCCCGGCTGCCATGCTGCATCGTTTCATCTTTACCCCCTCCCTACGGAATTTTCTGTTTTATACATTTGCTGTCCCCTGGCTTCCTCCTTCCTTGGGTGGTGGCATAGACTAGGGGCTGAACGTGGTTGCAGGTAGAAGGGACCGGACCACCTCGAGGTACCCAGTTTGCAGTCTTTCTTTGCTCCCTAGTCTGAGTGCCTCCTGTTCTGGACAGTGACCTCCACAAGCCCCTCTCAGCCCAGAGTCCACAGCCACGGGTCCTCACCGGGAAAGAGGAGTCGAGCCAGCAGGATGGCAGGAGAGTGACAGGCTAACAGCTGGACAGCAGGACCCTGAGTCACCAGGGACAGACCTGAGGTCCTCTCATGTTGTCGTCGATCCCTGATGGGTCTAATTGTAACCAGTGCAGGTAGCCCAGGAACATTGCTCATTTCTTCCATCCCTTCTCCTCTTACCCATGGGGTCAGTCTCCCAGGATTCCCTGGAGACTGAATGGGGGTGGGGACAGACAGTTGGAATTACAGGATAAGAGAGTAACTTGCTTAGTGGTGCCAGTCGCGCACAGGCGCTTGCTCACGTGCTCGTGCGCGGGTGTGTGTGTGGGGGGGGGGGCGGAAGTGTCACCAGACCCTTGGGTAACTCTTTGATCTTTGTGCCTTAGTGTCAAGTGAGAAACCTCCCCACCACTCCACCTTTCACCTCATACTCTGTCACACAGCATACGGATCTTCTTGAAACCTCCTGGAACTGACTGAATGGAACTGACTGAATGGCCCCACTCCCACTAGAAGCCTGAGATTTCTATATGCAACCCACTGGCTCTTAGGTCCCCTAGCTGGCAGCATCTCCTGACTCCTTCACATAGCCCCAAAGCTGGCCTTTATCTTTTATCTCCCTCATTACATCTCTCTGGAAAGGGGTGGGAGGGTGGGAGTCTCTGCCTTCCTGGACTCTAGGCTGGTACCTGAAACATTTTCTCTACTCATTCTCAGAGCAACCCAGAGCTGAAAGAAAGCCTCGCTGGAGCTGTATTTCCCCCTGTAGCCTTAACACCCTGAACACACACTGTTAATCTAAGTACAGCTCCAGAAAGACCCAGAACCTGCTGCCCTTCCTACATGGCCCAAGGTTCTCATTTCCTTCCTGGTGAAGCTTGTATAGTTATGTTTAGTGACTGC
Source organism: Artibeus jamaicensis (assembly GCF_021234435.1). NCBI lineage: Eukaryota > Metazoa > Chordata > Mammalia > Chiroptera > Phyllostomidae > Artibeus > Artibeus jamaicensis. The sequence goes on from NW_026522045.1 coordinate 13,732,372, forward strand.
CCTAACAACTCTCTTAGGCAACCCTGGGAAAGTCTAAATTGACATCAAGCAAGACAAGTTTTTCTGTTGTCCTTGGGTCACTTAGCCCCAACATGGCCCAACACTATGGAACATATTAAGTTTTGTGTGGCACCAAGGCATTGGAGAAAAGTATTGCTTGGAAGATGAAGAGTTTGTGTTTGTGTGTGGGGGTCAGGGTTGAGTTTGGGGCTTCTCCTCCATACTGTTTAAACACTTCAGGAAGTGTTTCTAAAGAATGGTCAATGCACTGTAATCAAAACAGCCTGGTAGTAGCATAAGAACAGACACATAGACTAATGAAACAGAACAGAGAACCCAGAAATAAACCTAAGTCTCTATGGTCAATTAATATTTGACAAAAAGAAAAGAAGCATAAAATGGAGTAAAAATAAACTCTTCAACAAATGGCGTTGGGAAATCTGGATAGCTACTTGTAAGCAAATGAAATTCGAGTATCAACTTACACCATGTATATAAATAAATTCAAGGTGGATAAAAGATTTAAATATAAGTCATGACACCATTAAAGTCCTAGAGAAGAACATAGGCAGGAAAATCTCAGCTATTTCATGCAGCAATATTTTCACTGATATGTCTCCTGGAGCAAGGGACATAAAGGAAAGAATAAACAAATGGGATTTCATCAAAATAAAAAGCTTCTGTATGGCTAAAGAACACAGTATTAAAATGAAAAGAAAACCAACTGTATGGGAAAATGTACTTGCCAATGATACCTGAGACAAGGGTTTGATCTCCACATTATATAAGGGACTCACACAACTCCACTCTAAGAAGACAAACAACCCGATTAAAAAATGGGCAAAGGGCCCTGGCTTGCATAGCTCAGTGGATTGAGTGCAGGCCTGTGAACCAGAGTATCGAGGTTCGATTCCCAGTCAGGGCATATGCCTGGGTTGCAGGCCAGTTCCCAGCAGGGGATGCATGAGAGGCAACCATACATTGATGTTTCTCTCCCACTCTTTCTCCTTCCCTTCCCCTCTCTCAATAAATAAATAAAATATTTTAAAAAATGGGCAAAGGACTTGAACAGACACTTCTCTGAGGAGGACATACAGAAGGTCCTGAGACATAAAAGGATGCTCGGTATCACTAGCTATGAGAGAGATGCAAATTAAAACCGCACTAAGATACCACTTCACACCAGTCAGAATGGCCATCATAAACAAAGCAACAAACAACTGGTAGAGAGGTTGTAGAAAAAAGGGAACCCTAGTGCACTATTGGTGGGATTGCAGACTGGTACAACCACTATGTAAAACAGTATGGAATTTCCTCAGAAAACTAAAAGTGGAACTGCCTTTTGACCCAGCCAATTCCACTGTTAGGATTTTATCCTAAGAACCCTGAAACACCAACCCCAAAGAACCTGTGCACCCCAATGTTCATAGCAGCACAATTTACAATAGCCAGGTGCTGGGAGCAACCTAAGTTTCCATCAGTAAATGAGTAGATCAATAAACTGTGGCACATGTACACAATGGAATACTATGCAACAGAGAGAAAGAAGGAGCTCCTACCCTTTGCAACAGTGTGGATAAAACTGAAAAGCACTATGATAAATGAAATAAGCCAGGTGGTGAGGGACAAATACCATATGATCTCACCTTTAACTGGAACATAATCAATAAAAAAAGGAAACAAAATATACCCAGACACATTGCAATTAAGAACAATATAACAATACCCAGAGAGGAGCCAGGAGGAGACAGTGGAGGGGAGGGTTTTAGGAACTACTATAAAAGACACATGGACAAAACCAAGGGGGGGTGGAAGTAAGGGACGGAGGTAAGTTTGGCTGGGGTAGGAGGGAGTGGCGGGGGGAAATGCAGACAACTGTAACTGAACAATAAAATAATTTTTAAAAATGGCCAATGATGTGAATGAAAAAAAATCACTTGATTCTGAAACCTTTCTGCCTTTTCCCCAAACCTTACTGTACTCGGCAACCTCAAGGTACAGCCTCCCAAACAAAAGAAGTGTGTGTTATAATTAAGCTGGTCCCTCCTTTGGTATGACTAAGGTTGACTAGGATTTGTGGCACTGGGCAAGGCTTTTGGGCCTCTCCCTTTCTCTGACCAAACTACAGTCCAACTAAGGCTTCTACTTCAAACCTGAGATACAACTAGGAACACTGCTGAGGGAGAAAGAGAGCCCTATTCCTGTGAACTGTCTTTTCAAAGCCCCTATATATAGTGCATTGTTTTTAACAGATGAAGATCATGGGTATTTTTGAATTCGGGTGGTTTCTTAGTAGATTATGAGTAAGACCCCAAATTTTCCACCTGTTTCTGCCCTACCTTGCTACCTCTTCAGGAAATCAAGTATATATATATCCTTTCCACAGTTAAAATCACCATGCAAATATCAGGAATTACTATACAAATTCCAGGACAAACCTACTGAAAGACCTGATGCAATTAAGCTGATTTGGACAGGATCCCAGGCTTGCCTAGGTTGCCTGTGCTGTTGCTGGGTAGCTCATCTCTGTGAATATAGAAATATTCGGATTTTCTACCTGGTGAATGTGAGTGTATGTGTGTTTGAACTCTCCTGGGGCAGTGTAAAACCAGAGGCCACATCTGTGAAAGTGGTTCAAACACAAAAATGGAAGTGACTATGAATAATTTAAGCCCAGATTTACCTGGCTTCTAGGTGATTTTACTCACATGGCCTGGTCTACTCAAACACCATCCAGGTCAAAATGTAATTGAGATTTAAATATTCAGGAGCACTCTTTTCTCTACTCTTTTTATAACCTTGACCATAGTGGTAAGTGGAATATATAGACTAAAGTTCAGTGTAATATCATATAGGCAAAGAAAGACTGGCATAAGGAACCCAGACATTAAAGGCATTTTCCCTTTCCCATTAGCAGGGTTGCTCAACCTGAGCACTATGGACATTTTTGGCCAGGGGATTCTTTATTGTTGGGGACTGTCCTATGCATTGTAGGATGTTTAGCAACATCTCTGGCCTCTATCCTCAAGATGCCAATATTACCCCCATCTTGTTACAAACAAAAATGTCTCTACGTATTCCCAAATGTTCCCTACATGGAAAAACATCCTTTCCATTGAGAACCACTACCATTTAAGGTAATCTCACATTTTAAATACTATATTTTACTTTCATTCTACTCATATGGCATATCTGTATCTTTTTGAAAAGATTTTTATTTATTTATTTATTTATTTATTTATTTATTTATTTATTTATAGACAGAGGGGAAAGGAGGGAGAAACAGAGGAAGAGAAACATCAATGTGTAGTGTGCTCCTCTACGGGGGACCTGGCCAGCAACCCAGGCATGTGCCCTGACTGGGAATCAAACCAGCGACCCTTTGGTTCACAACTTGGCAGGCACTCAATTGAATGAGCCACACCACCAGAGCCATAACTGTATTTTGTATTGAACAGAATCTCAGAAGATATGAGTACATTTTGTGATGAAACAATATAAGAAAGAATCCTCATGAATTAATAAAATTTGACAAATGTTTAAATTCATTATTGCCACCTCTCCATCACCATCTAATTTTTGTGGAGCACTCACTATGAGTAAGGCGTTGATTGTAGCAAAGATTTATAAGGCATAATCCTAGCTTTCAATATACTAAGGCACTATCAACTTTTACATCCCCAAAGGGGAAGGGTTATAGATATTCATGGATAACTAGTTTCTGGATTGAATTCCACCTAGCTTTGTCCTTTTATATCCCTATTAACCCAAAACAATGAAGTATTCTTTAAGGTTCTTCCTTAGGGAGATTGCTCTTCATCTTGCTAATTACCATAGCCCCTGTTGAAATTTAGATAGATGTAGATAGATAGATTTAGATAAATAGATCTATATACCTACAGATCTATTTATATAAGTAGATCTATATCTATCTATCTATCTATCTATCTCTCATCTATCTATCTATCTATCTATCTATCTATCTATCTATCTATCTATCTATCTACATTTATCTATATCCATATATCTTGTCTTGTCCAGTTTAGGCTGTTATAGCAGAATAGCATAGATTGGGTGGCTTAAATAATAAATACTGATTTTTCAGTCTTGAGGTTTGGATTTCCAATATTAAGATGGTAGCAGATTCTATGTCTGATGAAGACCCTATTCCTGGTTGGCCAGCACCTGCTTTCTTTCTGTGTTCTTACAGGGTAGGCAGTGGTAGGGTGAAAGAGAGGGAGAAAGGAAGGAAGTGAGGGATGAGGGAGAAGAAGATGGAGAGGGAGAGAGAGGGCACACTCTCTGGTCTTTCCTTATAAAAGGCACTAATTCTCTTGCTGGGGGCTCCACCGTCATGACCTCATCAAAACCAAACTACATCCTGAAAGCCTCACTTCCAAATACCATCACATTGGAAATTATTAAGGCTAGAACATATAGGTTTTAGAGGGACATAAACATTTAGTCCATAGCAATTGCATTTTATTCTATCCATTCATTAGGTGATGAACATTTGTTTTGTTTCCACTGTTTGGCTATTACTAATAATGCTGCTCTAAATACTTGTGTACATGTATTTGTTTGAATACCTGTCTTCAGTTATTTTGGGCACATACTTAGGAGTAGAATTGCTGGGTCATATGGTAATTTTATGTTTAATATTTTGAGGAACCAAAAAACATTTCCACAGTAGCTACACAATTTTATATTCCAACTAATAGTGTACAATGGCCCCAATTTTTCCACATCCTTGTCAACACTTGTTATTGTCCATCTATTACATTAGAGCCACCCTAGTGGGTATAAAGTGGTATCTTATATGGGTTTTTATTTGAATTTCCCTAATGGTTAGTGATGTTAACATCATTTCATGTGCTGTTGGCCAATGTGTATCTTTTTTTGAGAGATGTTTATTTAAATTGTTTGCACATTTTCAATAATATAACATTTTTATATTTAGAATTAGCCAGCTGGACTCATTTAGATGATCCCAATTTTGTTGGCAACATCCAAAGCATCATAGTCTGGAGCCAGTTGAACATATGCCTTCTTCTCCCCATCAGTCCTGATCAGATGTTGACCTTGGCCACATCAGTGTCATACAGCTTTTTCACAGCCTATTTGGTCTGATGCTTATTGGCCTTGACATCCACAATGAACACAAGTGTATTGTTGTCTTCTATCTTCTTCATGGCTGACTCAGTACTCACATGGAACTTTATGATGGCATACTGCTCACCCTTGTTTCTCTATGGGCTGCTCTTCCGAGGATATTTAGGCTGCCTTCGGAGCTGCAGTGTCTTAGGCCTCTAGAAGGTGAGTATTGTGTGGATCTTCATTTTTTGTGTATGGTTGTGGATGCCTTTTAGTACTGCTTTCTCTGCCTTCAAAGCCTTTGCTTTAGCTTCAGCTTTGGGGGGAGCAGGGGCTTCCTTCTTTTCTTTGGGTGCCATCTTTGTGAAAAGTGTTTCCTAGACTCCTCTTTTGTACATTTTTAATTGAATCAATTGTCTGTTAGTTATTGAATTGTAATACTTCTTTATATATACTGAATACTATACCCTTATCCAATATATGATTTTCAAGTATTTTATCTCATTCTATAGGTTGTACTTTTACTCTCTTGTTAGTGTCCTCTAATATACAAAATGTTTTAATTTTGATGAAATCTAATTTATCTGTTTTTCTTTTCTTGCTGTGATTTTGGTGTCATATTTAAGAAACCATCACATAATTTAAGGTCATAAATATAATGAAAAACTCTGGGTTTTAAAAAATGTTTTAGCTCTTATGTTTAAGTCTTTGATTTACTTTAAGTTAATTTTTGCATATGATGTGAGATGGGGTCAATCTTCATTCCTTTGCATTTGGATATCTAGCTGTCTCAGCATCCCTTGTTGAAGAGACAATTCCTTTTCCATTGCATGATCTTGGCACCTTGTCACAAGTCAATTTGTCATGGATACATGGGCTTATTTCTAGATTCTCAGTTCTAATCCACTGGTTTAATTTATGTATCCATGTGCCAATACCACACAATTTTGATTACTGTATCTTTGTATTATTTTTAAAATAATTTTTAGAAACTTTTAAAGTTATAGTTTACATTTGATATTATTTTTAAATATATTTTATTGATTGTGCTATTACAATTGTCCTAATTTTTCTCCCTTTGCTCCCTTCCACCTGGTGCCTCATTTCCCTCCAGCAATCCCTCCATTTTTTTCATGTCTATGAGTCATGCATATAAGTTCTTTGGTTTCTTCAGTTCCTATACAGTTCTCTACATCCCCTCTATTTTGTACCTAGCAATTTGTGCTTTTTAATTCCTGCACCTTTTCCTCCACTTTCTACCTTCCCCCTCGCAACTGATAACCCTCCAAATGATCTCAATATCTATAATGCTATTTCTGTCGTGCTTAGTTTTTTTTTAAGATTCAATTATTGATAGTTGTGAATTTATTGCTATTTTAATGTTTATAGTTTTAGTTTTCTTTTCTTTAAATAAGTCCCTATAACATTTCATATAATAAGGGCTTGGTGATGATGAACTCCTTTAGTTTTACCTAGTCTGGGAAGCACTTCATCTGCCCTTCCATTCTGAATGATAGGTTTGCTGGATAGAGTAATGTGGGTTGTAGGTCTTTAATTTCTCTTGTTGCTTTGAAGATTCTCTATCTGTAAACTTTTGCATTTTAATTATGATGTATCTTGGTGTGGTCCTCTTTGGGACTCTGGACTTGTATGTCTATTTCCTTCATGAAAGGTAAGTTTTCCTTCATTATTTTTTCAAATAAATTTTCAGTTTTTTGCTCTTTCTCTTTTCCCTTCCAACATCCCTATGATTCAAATGTTGGTACATTTTAAGATGCTCCAGATTAGCCTTAGCCTATCCTAATTTTTTAAAAATATATATTTTCACTTCTTGCTGTTCTGATTGAATGCATTTTTCTTCCTTACATTCCAAATTGTTGATTTTATTCTCAGCTTCATCTCCTCCACTGTTGGTTCCCTGTGGATTTTTCTTTACTTCACTTAATATAACCTTCATTTCTGCCTGGGTCTTTTTTATGTCATTGAAGTAACCAATGAGCTCCTTGAACATCCTTGATAACTGGTATTTTGAACTCCGCATCTGATAGATCATTTATATCCATTTCATTTAGTTTCTTTTCTGAAGTTTTGTTCTGTTCTTTGATTTGGATGATATTTCTTTATCTCCTCATCTTGGCAGCCTCCCTGTGTTTGTTTCTGTATATTAGAGCTTCTTTGACTCCCTGTTTTAGTAGCATGGCCTATTGTAGAAGTGCATACCTGTCTGGATGAATGTGGCTTCTTTAATTCTTTGGTTGTCAGACTTCCATATGGCTCAATTTTCTGACAATTCTTGGTGATATTTGTTTTGTGGTGTAGTTGTGATTTTTGCTGTAGTTGTGTGAGGAAGTAAGGCATATTTACCTACACCTCCAACTTGACCAGAAGTCTTATATTTAATATTATTTTTATTAGTTTCAGGTGTAAAGCATAGTGCTCAGACAATCATACTTTGCAACATGTCCCTTGTAATACTTCCAGTACCCACATGGCACCGTGCATAGTTATCACAATATTACTGACTATATTCCCTATGCTATACTTTACATGCCTATGACTATTATGTACTACCAATATACACTTCTCAGTCCTGTCACCTTTCGAATCCAGTCCTTGAACCCCCCACCCTCTGGCAACCTGTATCTAAGAGTCTGTTTCTGTTTGTTCATATTGTCCCTTAGATTCTACATATATGTAAAATCATATGTTGCCTTTCTCTGACTGACATATTTTGCTTAACACAATGCCCTCTAAGTCCATCCATGTTGTTACAAACAGAAATATTTCACTTTTTATAGTCGAGTAACATTCCATTGTACATATCGCCACAGATTTTTTTTTTTTACCCAAGTCATCTATTGATGGGTACTTGGGTAGATACTACGTCTCTGCTATTGTAAATAATGTTGCAATGAATATAAGGGTTCATATTTTTGAATTAGTGTTTTGTGTTCCTTCAGCTATGTACTCAGAAGTGGAATTATTGGGGCACAAGGCAGTTTTATTTTTAATTTTTTTAGGAACCTCCATACTTTTTTTCCCATAGTATATGCACCAATCTACATTACCACCAATACTAGATGAAGGTTCCCTTTTCACCACATCCTTGTTAACACCTGCTATTTGTGGATTAATTGATGATACCTAATATGACAGGTGTAAGGTGATATCTCATTGTGGTTTTAATGTGCCTTTTTCTGATGATTAGTGACATTGAGCATGTTTTATATGTCTGTTGCTCATCTGTATCTCTGTTTTAGAGAAGTATATATTCATGTTCTTAACATTTTAAAAATCGGATTATTTGTATTTTTGTTGTTGACTGTCTGACTTTGTAATTATTTTGGATATTAACCACTTATTGGATTTATCATTGAAAAATATTTCCTCCCATTCACAAGGATGTTTTTCAGTTTGTGAATGGTTTCCTTTGCTGTGCAAAACTTTTTAAAATTAAAGATATTAAAAATATTTTTAGAGATGATGAAAGAGAGGGAGAAAGAGAGGAAGAGAAACATCGATCAGTTGCCTCTTGCATGTTCCCAAATGGAGACATGGCGAGCAACCCAGGCATATGTCCTGACCAGGAATCAAACCAGTGACCTTTTGGCTCACTGACCAGTCCTCAATCCACTGAGCTACATGAGTCAAGGCTATGCAAAAGCTTTTTAGTTTGATGTAGTCCCATTTGTTTATTTTTGTTTGTTTGTTTTCCTTCCCCAAGGACATTTATCAGAAAAAATATTGCTAGGAAAACTATCTGAGATTTTACTGCTCATGTTTTCTTCTAGTAGTTTCATGGTTTTGAGTCTTCTATTTAAGTCTTTTACTTATTTTGAGTTTATTCTTGTATATTAATTGACCACATGGGCAAAGGTTTATTTCTGAGCTCTATTTTATTCCACTGATATATATCTCTATTTTTATGCCAGCACCTTGCAATTTTAAAGAGTATAAACTTGTAGTATAGTTCGATATCAGAAAACATGATTCCTCTAACTTTGTTTTTTACTCTCAAGATTATTGTGACTATTTGGAGTCTTTTGTGTCTCCATATGAATTTTTGTGTTATTTATTCTAGTTCTATGAAACATACCATTATTATTTTGATAGGAATTGCTTTGAATTTAGAGATTATATTGTGTTGTATGGACATTTCAATTATGTTAGTATTTGCTATTTATGAAAATTATATATGAGGAAGGACTCAAAAATAAACCAGAATTTATTTTTTTAAAAATTGTGTATTTATTCCTACATGTTTAAACTTCAGTCGCCTCAACGATCTCTACATTTTGTACAGTACACCTATTGAAATGCTTTCCCACAGCTCAAAACAGTTTTTGAACTAATCTATTTTGATGCCTTTTAGTGCTTCCATCATTTTTTGCTTCATCTTCTCCATATCAGCAAAACATTTCCCTTTGCAGACTTTCTTCATCCAGGGAAACACAAAAAGTTCCTCAATGTGATATCAGGTGAATAAGGAGGATGGAGCATGTGGGTCATACCATGTTTGATAAAAAACTGATGAACACTCAGTGCAGTGTGAGTAGGTGTGCTTATAAATCATTTATCATGAATGGGAATACACATTGAAAGAGACTTTGAAAAATTTACTGAAGCTGAACGCAACCTCTCACAACAATGCCAGGTGGTACTGATACATATGGGTTCCTAGAACACTCACCTAGCAGGGGAAGCCTGTACTACAAGGAGCTTGCCCTCCAGAAGGTAATTCATTTTTTTGGCTCCCCTTCCATGTTTTGTTTATTTCTATCGTTTTCAATTTCTTTATAAGTCTTTGATAGTTTTCCAAGTACAAATATTTTACCTCCTTGGTTAAATTTATTCCTAGGTATTTTGGTTTATTTTGATACAATTATAAATAAGATCATTTTCATAGTTTTTTCTATCTTAGAGTTCATTGTTGCTATGTAAAATGTAATGAAAGACAAATGCCATATGGTCTCACCTATAAGTGGAACCTAATCAACAAAACAAACAACCAAGCAAAATATAACCAGAGACATTGAAACAAAGAACAAATTGACAGTAACCAGAGGATAGGAATGAGGAAGGTAATGGGGGAAAGAAAGGAAAGGGTCATCAAGGAACATGTATAAAGGACCCCTGGACAAAACTAAAGGGGGTAAGGATGGAGGGTAGGAGGTGGGGGTGGGTGGGGTGGGGGAAAGTGGTTGTGGGAAAATGTAGACAACTGTATTCAAACAACAACAATAAAAATAATAATATGGTATTGCATATTTGAAAGTAGCTAGGAGAGTGGATATTTAAGGTTCTCATTACAAAAAATTAAAATATGTATGGTGACATGTTAAATGGACTATTGTGATGACCATTTTGTAATATATACAAATAACAAATCAGGTGTATTATTATACACCTGAAAGTAATACAATGTTATGTTACATGTCAATTAAATTTCAATTTAAAAAATGAATAAAATAAAAAGATTATCAACAAAATAAAAAAGACAAATACTATATGATCTCCCCTGTAAGTGGTACCTAATCTACAAAACAAACAAGCAGGCAAAATAGAGCCAGAGACATTGAAATAGAGAACAAATGGACAGTAACCAGAGGGGAGGGAAGGGGGGATAACGGGTGAAAGAGTGGAAAGGCTCATCAAGGAACATGTATAATGGACCCATGGATAAAGTCAAAAAGGGGGAAAGGATTGAAGGGGGGAGATGGAGGTGGGTGGGGGAAAATGGTAGTGGGAAAAATGTAATGAATTTCTTTTTTTATTGTTCCTTTTTTCCTTTTTAATATATTTTATTGATTATGCCATTACAGTGGTCCCATTCCCCCCTTCATTCCCCTCCACCCTGCAAACCCCCTCCTCTACCATTCTCCCCTTTAGTTTATGTCCATGTGTCACAAGTTCTTTAGATTCTATATTTCCCATACTATTCTTGCCCTACCCCCTGTCTATTTTCTATCTATCATCTACACTACTTCTTCTCTGTACCTTCTCCCCCCTTCTCCTTCTCCAACTCTCCTGTTGCTAACCCTCCATTTGATCTTCATTTCTATGATTCTGCTCCTGATCCAGCTGTCCTCTTAGCTTGGTTTTGTTTTAGGTGTGGTTGTTAATAACTGTGAGTTTGCTGTCCTTTCACTGTTCAATTTTTTATCTTCTTTTTCTTAGGTAAGTCCCTTTAACATTTCATATAATAAGGGCTTGGTGATGATGAACTCCTTGAACTTGACCTTATCTGAGAAGCACTTTATCTGTCCTTCCATTCTAAATGAAAGCTTTGCTGGATAGAGCAATCTTGGATGTAGGTCCTTGCTTTTCATGACTTGGAATACTTCTTTCCAGCCCCTTCTTGCCTGTAAGGTCTCTTTTGAGAAATCCGATGACAGTCTGATGGGAACGCCTTTGTAGGTGACTGTCCCCTTATCTCTTGCTGCTTCTAGGATTCTCTTCTACATTTTAATCTTGGGTAATGTAATTATGATGTGCCTTGGTGTGTTCCTTCTTGGGTCCACCTTCTTTGTGATTCTCTGAGCTTCCTGGATTTCCTGGAAGTCTATTTGCTTTGCCAGATTGGGGAAATTCTCCTTTATTATCTGTTCAGATAAGTTTTCCACTGGTTGCTCTTCCTCTTCCCCTTCTGGTACCCCTATAATCCGGATGTTGGAACATTTAAAGATGTCCTGGAGGTTCCTAAGCCTCTCCTCATTTTTTTAAATTCTTGTTTCTTCATTCTTTTCTGTTTGGTCATTTTTTTTCCTTCTGGTCCACTCCCTTGATTTGATTCCCAGTTTCCTTTCCATCACTATTGGTTTCCTGAGCATTTCCCTTTATTTCAATTAGTTTAGCCTACATTTGTTCCTCTCATTTATGACCAAAATCAACCAGTTCTGTGAGCATCCTGATCACCAGTGTTTTGAACTGTGCATTTGACAGGTTGGCTATCTCTTGGTCACTTATTATTATTGGCTTTGGGGCTTTGAGCTGTTCTTCTTGAGCCATAATATTTTGGTCTGTTTGCCCCTGTTATGGTTGAGGGGCGAAGACTTAGGTGTTCACTAGGGTGGGGCAACCCAGGTTGCTAGGTTGTGAAGCTGTATGTGGGGGCGGAGTCAGAGAGGGGCAATGGCGCTTGTTCCACACTCTCTCCTGGATTTCGGTTCCCTCTGCTGCTTACCACAAGCAAACTGGGCCCCCTGTGGTGCTGGCTCCTGGACGTGTGGGCCTGTGCCCCCTCTAGGACTCTCTCCAACAAACTCTCTGTGAGCCTGGGAGCTTCTCCTGGCACCTCAACCCCGAAAGTTTTTCCAATTGGTGCTTTTAGGCCTTAATTCCCATAGCTGGGTCCCTAGCCTGCGCAGTCTGTCCTTCACCTTGTTTATATGCACGTGAATGTGTAAATGCGGTCAGCCAGTCGCCTTGAGCCCCCACTGGATCCACCTGTTGCCACCCCACACCTGGGATTTTCTAGCCTCCACCTGTGCTCCTGGGTTGGTCTGGCCATTTTTAACTCCCCAACCCAGGTCTGCCAGCCACTGACTCCGCCCTTTTTACTGGCCTGGCTGAATGGTTCACTGTTGTCAGACTTCCGTACAGTTCAGTTTTCTCTGTTTTGGTTGTGTTTTTGTTACTAAAACTTTGTTGTCTTTAAACCTGGTTTTGCCAGGAGGCACAGTGTTTCCACCTACACCTCCATCTTGGGTGGAAGTCCCCTGAATTTCTTAATCTTTATTTTTTACATGCTAAGTTATTGAATTAATTTATAAGTTCCAGTAGTTTTTGGTGGAATTTTTAGAGTTTTCTACAGATAATATTATGTCTGCTGGCAATAATGACAGTTTTACTCCTTCCTTTCAAATTTGAATACCTTTTATTTCTTCTTCATTTTTTATCCTCACTCTAAGACATGCTTATTGAGCTTAGAGAGAGGGGAATTGAGAGAACAAGACAGGGAGAGAAACGACTGATTTGAGAAAAACACTGGTCCTCTATGTCTTGCTCATGCCCTACTGGGCAAGACACCCCACAACCCAGGCTTAGCTGTGACCTAGAATAAAAACTGTGACCCTTTATTTAGCAGGATGATCTCCAACCAATTGAGCCAGACCAACTAGGGCTATTTCTCCTCGTTGTCTGATTGCTGTTCCTAGGACTTCCAGTACTGTGTTGAATAAGAGAGATGAAGTCAACATCCCTGTCTTCATTCTCATCTTATGAAGAATGTTTTTGTTTTTCCCCATTCAATATGATATTAGCTGTCATTTTGTCATATGTGGCCTTTAGTATGTTGAATTATCTATTCTCCCTGTGCTGAAAGTTTTTCTCACAAATGGATGCTGGATTTAGTAAAAAAAATTTTCTTCTTGAAAGAAAAAAGATGGCAGTGGAGTAGGAGGATACATTGTGCACCTCTTCCCAGAGCCAAATTGCGAATAACACTAAAGAGAGGACTACACACCTGAAATAAACTGAAGACTACCCAAAAAGAGACTTATTTTATTTATTTTATTTTAATTATTGTTCAAGTACAGTTTTCTGTCTTTTGCTCCCATGCCAGCCCACCCACCCAGCCCTCCTCTTCCCTCCCATTTCCACCCCCCTTAGTTTTTTTCCCTGTGTCCTTTAAACTTGTTCCTGTAAACCCTTCCCCTTTTCCCCTGAAATTCCCTCCCCTCTCCCAAAAAGACATTTTTTAACCAAGGGCATGAAAGACAAACAGCATGAGTGGTATGAAGTGTGAGGTCATTTAAGGAGCCAGCTATTCACAAAGGCAGTGGACCAAGGTGATAGTGCAGCTGTGGGAGCTTCCTCTTGAAAGGAGAAAAGTGGGGAACACAAACCGGGCTTCCAAATACAGAGTGCCAGTGCCAGGGTCAGCAGACCACATAGCACCCAGTGGTGAAAGGTTGCACTGTTTGTCTCTGCTGGGGAGAAATGGAGCCTGCTGGAGACAATCCACTATTCTTTTTTCTTTCTTAATTCTTAAAGGGGACAAAGTACAGGTCTTATGTTTGCAACCACTCACCTTGAGCCCTAGTAATGGGAAAGAAACACAAATTTCAGTCTCACAAGGAGCATCTAGTGTGGGGGGCACTGGGAAACAATGTTGAGGAGTGCCCGTAGGGCTTTCTGTGCTGGGATATACCTGGATTCTGCAGTGGTCATCTTGCTTAAGAAGAGTAAGCCCCTTCCAGGAGTAAAAGCGATGAACTTACCCCCTCCCTGGAATCCTGCTTGCTACACCCTACATTTTTTCCTTCTATGTGGTTTGTTCAATTTTTTGCTTTGTTTTTATGTGGGTCTTTTGTTTTCCTTTTATTCTTTCTGTTTTCACATCCTGCATCTTAACACCTGCTGAAGATACAGTGGCATACCCAGATTCAGGGAGTGTCAGAGTCTGGCCAAAAGGGGCAGTCATATGATATACTTTCCCATGAAACATACTGGTGCTTCCCTTTCATAGGAAGGCCATAGAAACACCTCCTGGTTTCCAGTGGACACAAAAATTGGACTCTGGAGGCCCTACTCAATAGCCTACCAAGGGCCTCATGCTACTGTGTACAGGAAAATAATCCCTAACAGACTCAGACCAGAGGCTCAGGAATGGAGGAAACACACCCACCATCGTTTCTGAAGTCTGAAGGGCACCTGTCATGGGAGATCCAGGAGTACCATCCTCCAGATCTCACCAGAATCCCTCCCAGAAATAGTCAGGTCTAAAACTAGTTTAAGCCTGACAGCAGGCTGGCTGCAAGAGGCATACAGAGGCAGATTTGCCAGTTACTTGTGTCATTTCCTGACATACCCCCTGACTCAGTGCTGTTAAAGCCCAACCATGTAAAGCAGCTTGGCCCACCTGGGTGAAACCAAGCCCAGAGTAATAGTCATGAACTGTGGAGAGATGGTAGCTCTGAGCATACTGCCAAGGTCTAGATGTGAACAGCACATGACACTGGCTTATACCAGCCTCAGACTACATCAGAGCTGTATCCAATATGAGAATCCATCGGGCAAACACTAAACTTTGTTGAGATGAATTCCACTTTGTTCTTTACCATTACTTTAGATATTTTTCATTTTCATAGCTTTATTGTTAGGTTTTTCTATTTAACTTTTTTTATTGCTGTTCAACTACAGTTGTCCCAATTTTCCCCTCGCTACTCTCCCCCACTTTACCTACTCCCACTTCCAACACTCAATCCTTCCCCACCATTGTCTTTGTCCATGTGTCCTTTATACGTTTCTTGATGACCCTTCCCCTTCTTTCCCCTGTTGTCCCTCTCCCCTCCTCTGGTTATGTCACATTGTTCTTTATTTCAATATCTCTGGTTCTATTTTGCTCACTTGTTTGTTTTGTTGATTAGATTCCACTTATAGGGGAGATCATATGGCATTTGTCTTTCACTTCCTGGCTTATTTCATTTAGCATAATACTCTCCAGTTCCATCCATGCCATTGTGAAGGGTAGGAGTTCCTTCTTTCTTTCTGCTGCATAATATTCCATTGTATAAATGTACCATGATTTTTTTAATTCACTCATTTACTGATTGGCACATAGGCTGTTTCCAGCACTTGGCTATTGTAATTGTGCTGCTATGAACATTGGGGCACATAGGTTATTTTGAATTGGTGTTTCAAGATTTTTAGATTACAATGTCAGCAATGGAATTGCCTGTCAAAAGGCAGTTCCATTTTTACTTTTTTTTAAAGAAACTCTGTACTTCTATTTTTCTTTTTCTTATATTTTTATTGGTCTACTTTTTCTGTCATATATTTTTTTTACTTTTATCACTAATTACACCATAGTTCCTTCTTCTTTCTTTTTCTTCTTTTTGTTATTCTTTCTCTTCATTTGTCCCATTTTCCTGTTTCCTCTTTTATTATTCATGTTGGTTCTCCCACCTTGTTACTCGCATAATAACTTTTCTGCCATTTGATTTTCTCTCATTCCTGTTTATATCCCATTTTTTATTCCATTTCTTTTTCCACATTTCTCTGCTTTTTTGTCATTGAAATTGCTGTTGTAATTGGGAGGTTTTGCTTTTTTTTTTGCTTTTTTGTGTTATTTTGCTTTATTTTTCCAGCACCTGTACAACAGCATACAAGATTCAGTGGGGGTTGAGACTCTCATTCAGCCAGCCAAGGGGAGACCCAACCAATGTACAAGCCAACAACAATCATTCATAGAATTCAAAGTATTGTTTATAAATATGTTCAAAGAACTTACTGAAAACTACATCAGCACGAAACAGGACATATAAACTATGAATAAGAACCCAATGAAACTAAAGAATTCAAGATCTAAAATGAAAAATACCCTAGAACGAGTTTAAGCAGGCTAGATGAAGCAGAACATCAAATGAGCAATTTGGAGGACAAGGTAAAAAGAAACACCCAATCAGAGCAACAAAATAAAAAAAGAGACTTAAAAAGAATTAGGAGAGCTTAAGGGAGCTTTGAGACAACATGAAATGTACATATATTCACATTATAGGGATACCAGAAGGAGAAGAAAGAGAGCAAGGTATAGAAAACCTGTTTGAAAAATAATGACAGGAAACTTCCCTAACTTGAAGGAAAACTTCCCTAAAATGAAAGAAAAAGTCACTCAAGTTCAAGAAGCACAGAGAGTCCCACTGAGATGAATCTAAAGAGGTGTACACCAAGACACATCACAATTAAAATGGCAAAGTGGAAAGAAGATGGCAGAGGAATGAATGGAAGTCACACTAACCTCCTCTCAGGGCAAATGTGAAATTACAATTCAATTGCGAAGAAATCACTGGGAACAAACAAGTAAACAATAGTGAAAGAGAAGCCTTATAACCTCAGATGGGCAGAAGAATCAGCTACGGCACAACCTATCTGGTAAGGTGTATGGTAGAGATTCAAGAGGATTGGCTGTCAAGCAAATACAGGCTGCAGCATAGTAGGAATAATTAAGCAGCCAGTTTGATCCCCCTGAGAAGAATGGGGTCTAAACCCTAAGCTCTAGGCTTGGATCCCCCGCCTAGAGCACCAAAGGCTAAAAAGTACACAGATAACAACCAAATGCAAAAAGCATCAGGGTTGCAGAGATAGATGGCTAGAGATATAAGAGACCTTTATAAGGGCAACACACAAATTTTCATCTGCAGACACTTACCCTGGGCTCTGGCAAAGGTAGGGGCAGAGTGGGCTGGTGATGCAGGAAGAGAGAATGAGGACAGAAGCTTTGGGGAGAGAACTGATAGAGTAGCCACCAGGATCCATGTGCTGAACCAACCCCCATAGGGCAGCAGCCATCCTGCCTAGGCAGACCACTCACTTCACTTTGAGCAGCAGCAGCCTGAGGGGAATCAATAGCTCTGACCCCAGGAGGGATTTGGCCCCAGCCTACAGTACTTAAACTTGACTGCTGAGGGCAGAGTGACTAGATTTACAACTGAAGAAGCCAGCCAGGGGCAGCAGATCTATGTAAGTCATGAATGGTCTTCCTAAGGTCAGATGAGTTCAACAACTGACATTACCAGAGATAGATCCAGAGAGGGAAAATTTTAAAAAAACGGTGGTAAATACAAGAGGCTACTGAGGCAAAATCCACTGTGGTTTTATCCACGATTTGTGATATTTTCTTTCCTGCATAGGTTTTTAACATTCATTTCTTGTCCAGCAAGTTTGTATATATTAACTCACTAGATTTTATACTATAATGTATTTCAATTCACATATTTGTCCCTTTCTCCTCTTACCCCACTTTGCCTTCCTTTTTCCTCAAATTATTTGAATTTCAATTTTTTTCTCTCTTGTAACAGCTTGTTTCCATTCCACACTCTTACTATTTCTCCCCTGTGCAGACACACAAAACCAATTTTCTTCTCAATTGTCATCTCACATCCTTTTTCCTTGCTCTTAACACACCTGTACTCTCTCTCCAACTTTAAAAATCTTTCCTTGTTGGTTGTGGGTAGGGTAATTGTTATTGCTTTTTTTTTCAAGTTTATCATTAGAGCTTCAGTAATTTTGTATTTCAAATATCAAATTGTACCAGTTCCCTCTTCTACTTTTTTTAATCTCAACATTTTAATTTGGCCATGTTAGCCTGTTTTTTTCTTTTTGTCTTTCTTCTATTTCTCTTTTATATTGCCCTTTAATTTTTTTATTCTTCTTTATTTTTTTCCCTTACATCCCAAATTTTAACTTTTCCATGTCTTAGCCTGGTTTTTGTTCCTCACTCTTAGTATTTCTTCTTCTTCTATCATTTCAAAATCACTTCCTAATCTTCTAGACATCTCTTAAGATTTTCTTTGTTTCTTTTTTCTTTATTCCCATACTACCTATATTAATTTTAGCTGGTTGTTGTTGATAGTACGCTGGTGGATCTTTCTTTCCAATTTGGATCCTATATTTTTATTAATTATTTAATATTTCCCTTTATTTTTCTTTCTCTCTCACTTTATTTTATTTTATATTATTTTAATTTCTGTTTAAACCTAAAACTATATGCTTCTTTTCTCATAATCCATTCCACATTCTTCATTCATTTTTATTATTCATGATGTAAATGTTACTTTCTATCTGCATTGCTCTAACTCTGAACTTTTATTAGTGCTCTTCACTTTACCCTCTCGAAATCATTTTCTTTCAGTAGGTAATCTCATATTCAATCTCTTTTCTTATAATAGTCTTAAACTTGTTACACCCTTATCAATACTGGTTCATTTGCTCTTGATAGTGTGATTGTGGGAGGGAGATATATTTGCAATTGTGGGTTTGTTTCCTGGACTTTGTGGTTTTGTTCTGGCAGCACCTGCACAACAGCACATAAGATGTGGTGGGTGGATGGAGTGACCCTCAGTCAACCAGCTGGAGGGAAGGACCCAACAAAGAATGGCCCAACAACAATCAAAACCAATTACATCCAGAGAACCAACATAAATGGCATAAAGAGCATCCCAAGAACATTTAGTTAAGGTGATGAAGGACAATGGATCACTGAATCTTGCAGGTTTCCTATCATGGAAGTTCACACCACAAAGTCAGGAAGTCAAAACAGATCAATTTCAGAAGCAGAGGCAAACAAGAAGAGTCTCACAAATTATGGGAAACTTAAAATAAAATCCTAAATCAAAAGGAAAAGAGGGATCCTCAGAAAGAATGCTAAATGAAATGGAGGCAAGTCACCTATCAGATATTGAGTTCAAAACACTGGCTATGCAGAAGCTCAATGAGCTCAGTATGAATTACAAAAAATACAGGCAAATTCCAAGGAATTTACTGCAAAATATATCAGCTTAAAAAAGACATAAAAGCAATCAACAAGGGTGAAGAGGAAATAAAGAATATAATTTCTGAATAGAAGAACACAATAGAAGGAATCAAAATAAGCTTAGATGAAGCAGAGGATTAAATTAGCAAGCTGGAAGACAAGGTAGAAAAAACTCCCAAAAAGAGCAACAGGAGGAAAAAAGACTCAAGAAGAATGAAAATGGGTTAAGGGAACTGCAGAACAACATGAAATAAAGTAATATATATATACAATAGGGATACCATAAGGAGAATAAGAAGAGCAAGGTATAGAAAACCTGTTTGAAAAAGTAATAAAGGAAAACTTTCCTATTTTGGTGAGAGAAATAGCCACACAAGTCTAAATAAAGAGGAACACAAAGAATCCCACTGCAAGACACATCATAGTTAAAACGGCAAAGTAGAAAAACAAAGGATAATGTTAAAGACACTAAAGAAGAAGCAGGAAGTAACATACAAGAGAGCCCTGAAAGACTAGCATATGACTTCTCAATAAAACCATTACAAGCCAGAAGGGAATAGCAAGAAATATTCCAAGTAATGAAAGGGAAAGGCCTGCAACCATGACTACTCTACCCAATGAGGCTCTCAATTAAAATAGAAGGTGAAGTAATGAATTTTCTGGAAAAAGAAGGCTAAAAAAATACACCTACACCAAATTAGAATGGCAAGATATGCTAAAGGGTCTGATCTAAGAAGAGGAAGAAAAACAGTGAGAGAGAGAGGAACACAGGTGCAAAGGGACTAAAATAACAATGAATGAGTAACAATCAATAATAACCTTAAATGTAAATGGATTAAATGCTCCACTGAAAAGATATAAGGTAGCCAAATGATAAGGAAACAAGACCTGCACATATGCTGCCTACAAGAGACCTACCTCAGAACAAAAAGACCTACAGAGACTGAACGTGAAGAGTTGGAAAGGAATATTCCACATTCTGTAGTTGGAACAAAATATTCCAAGCAAATGAAAGACAAAAAAAGCTGGTACAGCAATACTCATATCAGACAAAATAGACTTCAAAACAATGGCCATAAAGAGAGACCTAGAAGGTCACTTTATAATACTCAAGGGAAGAATCCACCAAGAAGAAAGAAACATTGTAAATATATATGCACCCAACATAGGAGTACCCAAATATATAAAGAAAATCTTAGAGGACTTCAAGAAAGATATTGACAGCAACACGATTATAATAGGGAATTTTAACATGCCACTGTCAAAAATGGACAGATCTTCCAAAGAAAATATCAACAAAGATATTGTGGCATTGAACAACGTCCCGGATGAAATGAACTTAACTAATATATATAGAGCCCTTCATCCCAAAGAAGCTAAATACACATTCTTTTTAAATGCACATGGAACATTTTCAAAGATAGATCACATGATAGAATACAAAAGAATCTTCAAGAAACTCAAGAAAATTAAAATTGTATCAGGCATTTTTTCTGACCACAAGGGCTTGGAAGTAGAAACAAATCTCAAGGGAAAAAACTGAAAAATATTCAAACTCATAGAGACTGAATAGCATGCTATCAAACAATGAGTGGGTTAATAATAAGATCAAGGGAGAAATATAAAAGTTTCTGGATACAAATGAAAATAAACACACAGCAATCCAAAATATATGGTACACAGTGAAGGCAGTCCTGAGAGGGAAGTTCACAGAAATATAGGCCTACATAAAAAAGAAATGTTTCGAATAAATAACCTAACCCCACATCTACAAGAACTGGAGGAACAATAACAAGCAAAGCCCATAGCTAGTAGAAGGAATGAAATAATCAAGATCAGAGTAGAATTGAATAGCATAGAGAGTAAAAGAACAATTCAAAGAATCAATATATCTGGGAGCTGGTTCTTTGGGAAAATATACAAAATTGACAAGCTTTTAAGGAGAATCATCAAGAAAAAAGGGGGAAAGGAACCAAATAAATGAAATCAGAAATGAAAGAGGTGAGATTACAACTGACACCATATAAATAGAAAGGATTGTAAGAAGTGACTACAATCAACTCTATGCCAATAAATTTGAAAACTTGAGTGAAATGGACAAATTTCTATAAACATATAATCTTCCAGAAGTTAATCAAGAAGAAGTAGAAAGCCTAAAGACCAGTAATAGCTGGTGAAATTGAAGCAGTAATCAAAAAATTTCCACCACATAAAAGCCCTGGACTGGAAGGTTTCACAGGAGAATTTTACAAAGTATTAGAGAAGAACTAAACCCTGTTATTCTCACAGTATTAAAAAAAAAATCCAAGAGGAGGAAAAATTACCAAATTCTTTTTTTATGAAACAAGTGTGATCCTAATCCCAAAACCAGACAAAGACAAAACAAAGAAAGAAAACTTCAAGCCAATAACGCTGATGAACATAGATGCTACAATCCTCCACAAAATATTGGCAAACCAAATACAGCAATGCATCAAAAGATCATACACCATGACCAAGTGGAATTCATCCCAGGGATACAAAGATGGTACAATATTCTCAAATCAATAAACACAATATATCACATAAACAAAAGATATGACAAAAACCACGAGATTATATTAATAGATGCAGAAAAATTATTTGATAAGGTACAGGAATGATTTATGACAAAAACACTCATCAAAGTAGGAATAGAGGGAGCATACATCAACATAATAAAGTCCATATTTGAATAACCTGCAGCCAACATCATACTCAATGGGAAAAAGGGAAAATCTTTCCCACTGAGATCAGGAACAAGACAATGTTGTCCACTTTCAGCACTTCTATTTAACATAGTAGTGGAAGTCCTAGCCACAGTGATCAGAGAAGAAGAAGAAATAAAAAGCATTCAAATTGGAACAGAGGAAGTAAAACTGTCATTGTTTGCAGATGACATGACAGTGTACACAGAAAACCCTGTAGACTCCACCAAAAAACTACCCAACTTAATAAGTGAATTTAGCAAAGTAGCGAGATGCAATGTCAATATTCAGAAATTGAGGACATGTTTGTATACCAGCAATAAAATATTAGAAACAGAAATCAGGAAAAAAGTCCCATTTGCTATAGCAACAACAAAAATGAAGTACCCAGGAAAAAACCTCACCAAGGATGTAAAAGACCTGTACTCAGAAAACCACACTACACTTAAAAAATAAATTAAGGAAGACACAAAGAAAATGGGATGGGAGAAATAGACAAAAAAAACTGTACTTGAAAAATAACTAAATAAAATTTTTAAAAAATATGAGAAAAAAAAGAAAATGGAAGCATATACTGTGTTCATAGATTGAAAGAACTAACATCCTCAAAGTGTCCATATTACCCAAAGCAATTTATAGATTCAATGCAATCCCTATTAAAATTCCAATGACATATTTAAGAGTTATTAAAAAACATTTAAAAAAGTATATGGAACTATAAATGACCCCGAATAGCCACAGCTATTTTGAGAAACAAAAACAAACTAGGAGGCATCAACATACCTGACCTGAAACTATATTACAAGGACATGGTAATTAAAACAATGTGGTACTGGTATAAGAAAAGACCATAGATCAATGGAAGAGAACCGAGAGCCCAGAAATGAAACCAACTATGGTCAATTAATATTCAACAAAGGGGGCAGAAACATAAAATGGAGTAATAGTAGCCTCTTCAACAAATGGTGTTGAGAGATCTGTATAGCTTCATGCAAAAAAAAATGAAGTCAGCCATGACTTTACACCATACACAAAAATAAACTCGAGATGGATAAAAGACTTCAATATTAGGTGTAATACCACTCAAGTCCTAGAGGAGAAAATAGGCATGGGAATCTCAGATATTCCACACAGCAATATTTTCACCAATATGTCCCCTAGAGCAAGGAACATAAAAGAAATAATAAACGAAGAGGACTTCATAAAAATAAAACATTTCTTCTTGGCTGAAGAAAACATCAGTAATATGAAAAGGGACCCAACCATATGGGAAAATATATTTTCCAGTGATATCTGGGAGAAGCATTTGATCTGCAAAATATGTGAAGAACTCACACAACTCCACTCCAGGAAGACAAACAATCCAATTAGGAAATTGGCAAAGGACCTGAACAGGCACTTCTCCAAAGGGCACATACAGAGGGCTCAGAGACATGTGAAAGGATACTCAGCAATACTGAAACACTAGCCACCAGAGATATGAATTAAAATTACAATGAGATTCCACTTCACACCAGTCAGAATGGCCATCATAAACAAATCAGCAAACAGTAAGTGCTGACAAGGTTTTGGAGAAAAGAGAACCATAGTACATTGTTGGTGGGGATGCAGACTGGTGCAGCCACTGTAAAAAACAGCATGGAATTTCCTTAGAATGCTAAAAATGGAACTGCTTTTGACACAGCAATTTGACTTCTGGGATTATGCCCTAAGAATACTGAAACACTAACTCAAAAGAACCTATGCACCCCAATATTCATAGAAACAGAATTTACAATAGCCAAGTGCTGGAAGCAACCTAGGTGCCATTCAGGAAATGAGTGAATTAAAAAACTGTACCACATTTACACAACAGAATACAATGCAGCAGAAAGAAAGAATGAGTTCCTACCTTCATAACAGCATGGATGCACCTGGAGAGCTTTATGCGAAGTGAAGTATGCCAGGCTGTGCGTGACAAATACCTTATGATATAACCTATAATTGGAACCTAATCAACAAAACAAATAAGTAAGCAAAGTATAACCAGAGACACTGAAATAAAGAACAATAAGACAGTAACCAGATTACAGGGAAGAGGTAGTGGGAGATATTACCGGGAGCAAAAAGGGAAAGTGTCTTTAGGAAACATATATAACGAACATGTATAAAGAACCCATTGACAAAACCAAACGGATGAAGGATGGAGGATGGAAGGTGATGGCAGGTTTGACCAGGGAAAGTGGTGGTGGGAAAATGGAGACAAGTGTATTCAAATAACAATACAAATGATAAAAATGATAATTTTCAAACTATGGAGAGAAATGTGGGAATAGAGTATACTGTCACAAATACAATACTATATTTTATCTCTATTATTATAATTATGTAGAAAGGTGAAGTTTATTTGGAATAGGTTGTAAAAGAATATAAAGAATAACAGATTTTTATTAAAAAATAAAATGGCAAATTTAAAAACATCTAAAAGAACTAGAACAACAAACAAAGCTTAGATCAAATAGAAAGAAGGAAATAGTGAAGATCACAGCAGAAATAAATGACATAAAGAAAAAAGAACAATTGAAAAGACAAATGAATCCCTGAGCTGAGTATGAAAAGATAAACAAAATTGCCAAATCTTTAGGCAGGCTCATCAGGAAAAAGAGAGATAGGAGCTACATCAATAAAACCATAAACAAAAGGTTAGAAGTAACAACTGATATCACAGTAATACAAAGGATTGTAATAAAGTACTATGACCAAACTTATGCCAAGAAATTGGGCAATGTGGTGAAATAGATAAATTTCTAGAAACATACAACCTTCCAAAACTACATCAAGAAGAACCAGAAAATCTGAATAGACCAATAGCAACTAGTCATATTGAAGCAGCAATAATTTAAAAAACTCCCAGCACACAGAAGCGCTGGATCACATGTCTTCACAGGTGAATTTTACCAATCATTCTAAGAATAACTGACACTTATCCTTGTGTATGCAAAAATTCAAGAAAAGGGAAGACTTCCAAATTCCTTTTATAGGCCAGTATTATCCTAATTCCAAAACCAGGTAAAGGCACAACGAAAAAAGAAAATTACAGGCCAATATCCCTGATGAACATAGATGTTAAGATCCACACAAAATATTAGCAAACCAGATCCAGCAATATCAAAAAGGTCATATACCATTATCATGTGGGTTTTATTCCAGGGATACAAGGATGGCACAATATCTGCAAAACAATTAATGTGGTACATCACATAAACAAAATGAAAGAGTAATTATGATTATATCAATAGGTGTAGAAAAAGCGCTTGATAAGGTACAGCACCCATTTATGATAAAAACTCAGCAAAGTGGGATTAGAGGGAACATACCTCAATATAATACAAGCCATATACAAAAAACCTACTGCCACTCTCCTACTCAATGGCCAAAAACTAAAAATGTTTCCTTTTAATCAGGTACAAGACAATGGTGTCCACTTTCACCACTCTTGTGCAACAAGGTACTGTAAGTTGGCCACAGTGTTTAGAGAAGAAAAAATAAAGGCATTGAAATTGGAAAATAGGAAGTAAAACTGTCATTATTTATAGACAACCTGATATTATACATAGGAAACCCTATAAGCTGCATCATAAAACTACTCAACCTAATAAATGAACTTTGCAAACTAGTAGGATACAAAGACAATATTCAGAAATTGATGACATTTTATACACTGGCAATTAATATCAGAAAGAAAAACTTTAAAAAACTCATTTACTATTGCAAAAAAAAAGTACCTAGGAATATATTTATCCAAGGAGGTAAGACACTTGTACTTGGAAAACTATAGGACAATAAAGAAAGAAACTGAGGAAGATACAAATAAGTGGAAGCATATACCATAGTCATGGATTGGGAGAATTAAGATAATTAAAATGTCCATACTTCCCAAAGCAATCTATGGATTCAATGTAATTCCTATTAATATACCAATAGCATATTTCATAAATTTAGAACTTATATTTTAAAAACTTATATGGAACCAAAAATGACCCTAGATATCCTCAGCAATCTTGAGAAAGAAGAACAAAGTTGGAGGGATTACAATACCTAATATTAAACTGAACAACAAGGTCACTGTAATAAAAAAGTCTGGTTCTGGCATAATAATAGACAAAAAGATCAATGGAACAGAATAGAGAGCCCAGAAATAAAGCCATGTTTTTATGGCCAATTAATAGTTGACAAAGGAAGCAAGAGCATGCAATGGAGTAATGACAGTCTCTTTAATAGTGTTGGGAGAAGTGAACTGGTATTTGGAAAAAAATGAAACTAAACCATCATCTTATACCATACACCAGAATATACTCAAAAGGGATAAAAGATTTAAATATAAGTGGTGGTACCATGAAAATTCTAGAGAAAAACACAGAAAGTAGTTTTTTTAATATTTCATGTAGTGATATTTTTGCTGATACATCTCCTTGGGCAAGGAAAAAATAAACAGATGATACTATATCAAATTCAAAACTTCTGCATAGTTACCATTGTAGGGGACCAGTTTGTCTTGGCCTAGCAAATGTGACTCAGCTCTGTATGGAAAACCTACAGATGCAAAGTGGTGGGCAGGAGCCAGACCTTCAAACCGAGTTTTCCCGTGGAAGTCAGGCCTAGAAAATGCATATAGATTGTTATGGCTTGCTCTTGCTAAAACTCCATCACCCTGGTCTAAAACAACAAATGTGTATTGTCTTTCTTCAAGGTAATTTCCAAAGCCTGTATGAGTTCTCCCAAGGACAGAGCTAATGAGCTCATCGTCTTTCCCCTTTGCATGTTATTTTTATTTCCTTGATTGTACCTAGAATGTAGACAATAATGTTCTATGTGATAGATAATAAATCTTTCTCTGATGTAAGACCCCAGGAAAACAGTAAAAGCCTGTCTAGGCAAGGGTCGGGGAGCTCCCCTCTTGAGGGAGTGGCTAAGGCACCATAAGCACTCTCCCCTTGAGAGAGTAGTCATACCTATTCCCTTTTTCCACACAGGGTTGTTGTCGCCTGTGCATTGATTCTTGTGGTAAACAACAACAGGTGGACTCTGCTGGACAGTGTCTGCAACATCTGGCACCCAGGAACAGGGATAAGTTGTGAAGGCCATGAGCCGAGGATGTCAGGTTGTGGTCAACACACCAACGTGGGTGGAATGCGTGCAAAAGCCCAGGTAAGGGCAGACGACCCCTAGTGCTTTTTGGAGGGCGTAGGATGTGTTGGGTTTTAGGAAAAGGGTTATTTTTTCCAAGGTCGCTCTCTCTGCGACCTCACTCTCTTTAGTAAGCAAAAGCCTTGCTCTCTCTCTGGCAATTGCTGCACCCCACGGGCACAGGCCAAGCAGTTAAGAGCCACAAGGGCGCTGGCCACAACAAAGACACCTGTGACAGGATGAGTTGGACGTGGGCCAGGACAGAGCACTAGGTTTCTTGCCAACTGCAAGCAAAAGCCCATGCAATGAGAGGTACAATGTAAAAAACACTCACAAGCCCACCCCCGCTGCACAATCCCCAATCAGGTTTTAGTCTTAGGAGAGAGAGCAATGAACTTTCCTTTCAATTAGCTTTTTTTTTTTTTAAAGCGCCTCTGTGCATTCTTTCTTTAAAAGCTGCTCTTTGCAGCCCTTTTGATTCTGCCTTTTCCCTCCACCTGCCTGTAAATAAAACAAGCAGATAGTAAATGAGTGTTTTGGTTTCAACAGGACTCCGAAGATTGCTTTGAGAATTCAGTTAGTTAATAGGTTGTTTATGAATGTTTCAAACATCGAAGATAAGAGGCAAATCCTCCATCCAGCTTGAGATCTCAAGCGTTCCTAGGAGAGTAGGGACTTTGCGGAGGTGTCTGGGGTTAATCCCTGCGACTAGTAGGAGCCTCGTAAGGACTTCCAGTCACAGTAATTTAACTCTGGGCTTGGTCAGGGAGCGATATAAAGGTTGGTCACCCAGCGATATGAGCCCTCCCTCGCAGTCTTAGACATGTGGGAAAAACCTGAAACCCATAAGCAAGGCTAGGGTACCCTGGATACCAGGCAGCCCTCCCTGACGGTTTTCACCAAAAGTACATTTCTGACCCACCACACTATACACCCCAAGAGCTAATTAGTTAAGGTTTAATACGGGCTGCAGAATCTGAAACGTCAGAAATCAAAAGTAAAAATAGAAACTTTTTAACAAGTATAGGCTCTCCAAAGAATAAGAGCAATGTTTCATACTAATTTGGCATTTTTTTAAAAGCTACTAAATA
The DNA here is from genome assembly GCF_021234435.1 of Artibeus jamaicensis. Taxonomy (NCBI): domain Eukaryota; kingdom Metazoa; phylum Chordata; class Mammalia; order Chiroptera; family Phyllostomidae; genus Artibeus; species Artibeus jamaicensis. The sequence goes on from NW_026522045.1 coordinate 13,760,703, forward strand.
TCTCCCTGATAAGGGACCTCTAGACTTAGTTATTTAAGGAAAAGTCAGACAGACATTGAAACAGCACCAGGTGGTTTGAGATAAAGATTAGTGTCTCACTCCCTCCTTTAGAGAATTTAATTTGAAAATACTGGTTTGCCGGATTTTTATTTTTGTTTCTCTTTTCAAAGTAACATCTCAGTCTCAAAATGTTTTAATAGATAGAATGAGATTTCTAATATTGTTACACCATAAAGATTCTACTCAAAAAGAATGTGAATAGATTATTAAAAAGAGAAAAAGGCTGGGAAGATGGCGACGGAGTAGGATGGAGCTGATGCCAGCTCCTGTACTCATGGGTGAAAATCCTGGCAGATCTATAGAGAAACAGCACAATAAACTCTTGGTTACCCAGCATTTATGAAATTAAAAGACCAGAGATTGTGACCAACACTGAAACACCAGACGGCGGCAGAGTCAGCTGCTGGAGCTGGGACACACGCGGCCCCTCTGCTGCCACCAGAGCAACAGGCCTGGGAGCCGGGGAGTCAGGTAGGGGAGCCGGACACTCCAAGCCCCTGTGATGGTCCTGGGCGACAGAGGAGTCAGGAACCGAAGCCGGGACATTCTCGGCCCCTGTGCTGATGCCATAGCTACCAGCCTGGGCAACAGAAGTCAGTTGCAGGAGCTGGGACACCGGAGGCCCCTGTGATGCCTCCATAGAGACGGGCCTGGGCGCCCGGGAGCCAGCTACGAGAGCCAGGACATTCTCAGCCCCTGTGCCGCTACCATAGAGATGGGACTGGATGCCGGGGAGTCAGGTATGGGAGCCAAGACACTTCAAATGCCTGTGACAGCCCTGGGTGGCAGAGGAGCCAGCTACGGGAGCCAGGACATTCCCATTCCCTATGCAGCTTCTATAGCCACGGGACTGGACGCCGGGGAGTCAGGTACAGAAGCCGGGACACTCCAAACCCCTGTGATGGTCCTGGGCAGAGGCAGAGGAGTCAGCTACAGGAGCGGGGACATTCTTGGCCCCTGTGCCGCTGTCGTAGTAATGGGCCTGGGCACTTGAGGAGGCAGCTACTAGAGCCGTGACATTCAGCAGTGGTAAGCGACCAATGCAGGGACCAGAAAGAAGAGCAGCGTGAGAGTAGGTGGAGATGGAAACATCAAGAAACTTCAAGGAGTCTGCACCACTGAAATTCACAAGGATCACACCACAGAAGATCACACCATAAAACCAGGGTTTCAGAACAAATCAATTTTAGAAGGAGAGACTAACGAGAAGAGTCAAACAATGGGAAGACAAAGAAACAATCCCCAAATAAAAGAAAAAGCAGAAACTTCAGAAAGAATGTTAGATGAAATAGAGGCTAATCAACTATCAGAGAGTGAATTCAAAGCACTGGTTATTACGAAGTTCAAAGAGCTCACAGTGAACTACCAGAAACTACAGGGGAACTACAATGATCTCTCTGAAAACTACATCAACATGAAAAATGAAATGGAAACTATCAGCAAGGGACAAGAGGAAATGAAGAATACAATTTCCAAATTGAAGAACACAGTAGAACGTTTCCAAAGTAGGATAGATGAAGTGGAGGATAGGATGAGTGAGTTGGAGGACAAGGTACAAAGCATCTCACAGAAACAAGAACAAAATGAAGAGAGGCTCAGAAAGAATGAAGAGGGATTAAGAGAAATGCAAGACAATATGAAACGTAATAATATCCGAATAATAGGAATACCAGAAGGAGAAGAAGAAGAACAAGGGAGAGAAAAAGTATTTGAACAAGTAATGAGAGAAAATTTCCCTAATTTGATAAGAGAAAAAGTCTCACAAATCCAGGAATCACAGAGAGTCCCAACCAAGAGGAACCCAAGGAGGCCCACTTCAAGACACATCATCATCAAAATGGCAAAATTCCAAGACAAAGAGAGAATCTTAAAGGCAGCAAGGGAGAAAAAAGAAATAACATACAAGGGAGCCCCAATAAGGTTAGCTACCGACTACTCAATGGAAACACTTCAAGCAAGAAGAGAATGGCAAGAAATATTTTAAGTAATGAGAACCAGAGGCCTACAACCAAGGCTACTTTACCCGGCAAGGCTCTCAATCAAGATACATGGCCAAATAAAGAGCTTCCAAGACAAAAGAAGCCTAAAAGAATACGCCTCCACCAAACCAGCTCTACAAGAAACACTAAAATGATTGCTTTAAGGGAAGGAAGGATACAAGGGAGACAGACAGGAACACAGGTACAATGAATAAGGACCTATCAATAATAACCTTAAACGTAAATGGATTAAATGCTCCAATCAAAAGACACAGAATAGCACAATGGATAAGAAAGCATGACCCACACATATGCTGCCTACAAGAGACCCACCTCAGGAGAAAAGATCATCACAGACTAAAAGTGAAAGGCTGGAAACAAATTTACCAAGCAAACAGACAAGAAAAAAAAGCTGGGGTAGCAATTCTGATATTGAACAAAATAGACTTCAAAACAACGGCCATAAAGAGTGACCCAGAAGGTCACTTCATAATACTCAAGGGAAGAATCCACCAAGAAGACATTAACATTGTAAACATATATGCACCAAACATAGGGGCACCCAAATATATCAAGAAAATCTTAGAGGACCAAGAAAGATATTGACAGCAACACAATTATAGTAGGGGATTTGAACACCCCACTATCAAAAATGGACAGATCTTCCAAAAAAATATCAACAAAAATATTGTGGCATTAAACAACACCCTAGATGAAATAGACTTAACTGATATATTTAGAGCCCTTCATCCCAAAGAAGTTAAATACACATTCTTTTTAAATGCACATGGAACATTTTCAAAGATAGACCACATGATAGGACACAAAACGAGCCTCAAATAATTCAAGAAAATTGAAATCATACCAAGCATCTTCTCTGACCACAAGGGACTGAAATTGGAAACCAACCACAAAGAAAAAACCCAAAGCACCCAACATCATGGAGACTGAATGGTATGCTATTAAACAACAAATGGGTCAAGAATGAAATTAGGGAAGAAATCAAACCATTTCTGGAAACAAATAAAAATGACCTCGCAACAACCCAAAACTTATGGGACACAGCCAAGGCAGTCCTGAGAGGAAAGTTTATAGCAATACCGGTCTACCTAAAGAAGATAGAAACATTTCGAACAAACAACCTAACCCTACGCCTGCAAGAACTCAAGGAACAACAACAAAGACAGCCCAGAGCAAACAGAAGGAAGGAAATAACCAAGATTAGAGCAGATTAAATGACATAGAAACTAAAAGCACAATTCTAAGGATCAACGAATCCAGGAGTTGGTTCTTTGAGAAGATAAACAAAATAGACAAGCCTTTAAGTAGGCTCATCAAGAAAAGAAGAGAGAGGACACAAAGAAACACAATCAGAAATGAAAGAGGAGAGATTACAACTGATACCACAGAAATAGAAGGGATTGTAAGCAATTACTATGAAGAACTGTATGCCAAGAAATTTGAAAACCTAGGGGAAAGAAACACATTTCTAGAAAAATACAAACTTCCAAAACTCAGTGAAAAAGAAGCAGAAAATCTAAATACACCAATAACAGCAAAAGAAATTGAAGCAGTAATCAAAAAACTCCCATCACACAAAAGCCCTGGACCAGATGGTTTCACAGGAGAATTCTACAAAGCATTTAAGGAAGAGCTAACCCCTATTCTCCACAGACTATTCCAAAAAAATCCAGAAGGACGGAACTCCCAAATTCTTTTTATGAAGCCAGCATCATCTTAATTCCAAAACCAGATAGAGACACAACAAAGAAAGAAAACTTCAGGCCAATATCGCTGATGAACATAGATGCTAAAATCCTCAACAAAATATGTTGATCCAAAATATTGTTGGATCAGATTGGCAAATCCGATCCAACAATATATCAAAAAGATCATACACCAAGACCAAGTGGGATTCATCCCAGGGATGCAAGGATGGTTCAATATTCGCAAATCAGTAAATGTAGTACATCACATAAACAAAAGCAAAGACAAAAATCACATGATCATATCAATAGACAAGGAAAAAGCTTTCGATAAGGTACAACACCCATTTATGATAAAAACACTCAGCAAAGTGGTAATACAGGGAGCATTTCTCAAAATAATAAAGGCCATATATGAGATACCTACAGCCAATATCATACTCAATGGGCAAAAACTAAAAGCTTTTCCATTAAGATCAGGAACAAGACAAGGATGTCCACTTTCACCACTTCTATTCAATATAGTTTTGGAAGTTTTAGCCACAGCGATCAGGCAAGAAAAGGAAATAAAAGGCATCCAAATAGGAAAGGAGGAAGCAAAACTGTCACTGTTTGCAGATGACATGATAGCGTACATGGAAAATCCTATAGACTCTACCCAAAAACTGCTCAAACTAATTAATAAATTTGGCAAAACAGCTGGTTACAAAATCAATATCCAGAAATCAAAGGCATTTTTGTATACCAACAATGAATCAGCAGAAGCAGAAATGAAGAAAAAATCCCATTCAATATAGCAAAAAGAAAAATAAAATATCTGGGAATAAACCTAACTAAGGAGGTAAAAAACATGTATGCAGAAAACTACACAGCCCTGAAGAAAGAAATTAAGGAAGACACAAACAAATGGAAACATATACCTTGCTCATAGATTGGAAGAATTAACATCATCATAATATCCATATTACCCAAAGCAATATACACATTCAATGCAATCCCTATTAAAGTACCAATGGCATATTTCACAGACATAGAACAAACACTTCAAAAATTTATATTGAACCATAAATAACCCAGAATAGCAGCTGCTCTTTTGAGAAAGAAGAACAAAGTAGGAGGGATCACAATACCTGATATCAAACTGTATTACAAGGCCACTGTAATCAAAACAGCTTGGTACTGGCATAAAAACAGGCACATAGACCAATGGAACAGAACAGAGAGCCCAGAAATCAACCCAACTCTCTACAGTCAATTAATATTTGACAAAGGGGGCAGTAACATAAAATCATGTAAAGATAACCTCTTCAACAAATGGTGCTGGGAGAACTGGACAGCTACGTGCAAAAAAAAATTAAACAAGCACCAACTTACACCATATACCAAAATAAATTCAAGATGGATAAAAACTTAAATATAAGCCATGACACCATTAAAGTCTTAGAGGAGAACATTGGCAAGAAAATCTCAGATATTTCAGGCAGCAACTTTTTTACTGATATGTCCCCTATAGCAAGGAATATAAAGGAAAGAATAAACAAATGGGATCTCATCAAAATAAAAAAGGTTCTGCATGGCTAAAGAAAACAGTATTAAATTAGCAAGACAACCAACTGTATGGGAAAACATATTTGCCAATGATACCTCAGACAAAGGTTTAATCTCCAAAATATACAAAGAACTTACATGACTCCACTCTAAGAAGACACCCAACCCAATTAAAAAATTGGAAAAGGACTTGAACAGACACTTCTCCAAAGAGGACATACAGAACATCCAGAGACACATGAAGAGATGCTCAATATCACTAGCTATCAGAGAGATGCAAATTAAAACCACAATGAGATATCACTTTACACCAGTCAGGATGGCTATCATAAACAAAGCAACAAACAAATGTTGGAGAGGGTGTGGGGAAAAGGGGTCCTCAGTTCACTGTTGGTGGGATTGCAGACTGGTACAACCATTATGGAAAACAGTATGAAATTTTCTCAGAAAAATAAAAATCGACCTGCCTTTTGACCCAGCAATTCCACTGCTATGATTATATCCTAAGAATCCTAAAACATCAATATCAAAGAACCTATGCACCACAATGTTCATAGCAGAACAATTTACAATAGCCAAGAGTTGGAAGCAACCTAGGTGCCCATCAGTAAATGAATGGATCCAAAAATTGTGGTACATATACACAATGGAATTCTATGCTGCAGAGAGAAAGAAGGAGTTACTACCCTTTGCAACAACATGGATGGAACTGGAAAGCATTATGCTGAGTGAAATAGGCCAGGTGCTGAAAGACAAACAACATATGATCTCACCTTTAACAGGAAGCTAAACAACTAAACAAACAAGCAAGTAGGAGAAAAAAAAAACAAAGACACTGAAATAGAGAATAAGGGGAAAGTGACCAGAGGGGAGAGGGAAAAGAAGTTAATGGGAAAAAGGGGGAGGGATTTGGTGGAACAAATAGGAAGGACACAGGGATGAGAACTAAGGGGGGTGGAAATGGGAGGGAGGTGGGGAGCAAGGGGCGGGGGAGGCTAGGATGGGAGAAATAGACACAAATGCTGTACTTGAAAAATAACTAAATAAAATTAATAAAAAAAGAGAGAAAAAGATCTCACTTTCTTCTGACAATAAAAAGGTCAGAAAGAAAAGCAATGATAAAATGTGTCTTTTAACCATTCTGACTCCTGTTTCTGAAGACCCAGGGGCTGCTTCAGTCCTGAGAACAAGCTATGCTGAGCTTAATATCTTCCCTCCCTCTCCTTCAACCTCCCTAAAAATTTTTCAAGGGCACTAAATAATGAGACAGCTCACTTTTGAGCAAATTGCAAGAATGCAGTAGTCACAAAAAAAAAAGAAAATTCATTTGCCACTAGAGAAAAACTGTGTCTGAAAGTTATGAAATGTATTCATAAATTTGTCAATCTAAAGCATGGTAATTACTTACTTTAGTCGTCACTAAAGTTAAGAATTTTAATTAAATTAGAAAAATATATATAGTTTTTGTAACAAAAGGTATAAATTATGGTATTTTATCTGGAAAATAAATAGAATTAAATGTGAATTATTCTAAAGTTAATTATGTCCGAATGAGTTAAAAAGAGCAAACTAAAATGGGCTAGAAGAGTTGAAGAAGGATTATGTAAGTTGAAGAGGGTCTGTGTAAATTGAGATAGTCTGTGCAAGCTAAAAGAAGATTGTATTAGGGAAAAGAAAAAGGAAAGATTTAGAAAGTAAATAAAAACAAAGAAAGAAAGGAATTAAGAAAGTAAATGGTTATGAAAGAGAAGGGTAAAAAGAAATAAAATAAAAAGATATATACCACATTCATGTGTAGCATAGGAAGAAAGGACCACCTGTTGTAAACTAGAAAGCCAAGTGTTAAGGGCTAAAAGCCAAGAGGAGCCCTTCCAGAAGGGCAAAAAATCAAACCTCCGAAGCTAAATAGAAAAAGTAATAGAAAAAGTTAAAAGACTGTTTGTTTCTTTATCATTCCCAAGTTAAGCAAAATATTAAACAATGCCCTGAAGCCCTTACTAAGACATCTCCATACATGGGAGTTAACCCTTGAGGACTAAGTTCTCAAATAATGTGGCAAATAGATATCACTCATTATGCCCCCTTTAGAAAATTCAAATACATTCATATTTCTTTTGATACTTACTCTGGTGACCTACATGCATCTGCTTTAACAGGATAATCTGCTAAATATATACAAGCCCATTGGCTTGAAGCTTTCAGTCATTTGGGTCGACCTCAGCAAATTAAAGCTGATAATGGCCCAAGATATCTTGCCCATTCTACTCAAACCTTCCTTCAGCATTGGAATATCCAACATAAAACAGGAATACCTTATAATTCAACTGGTCAGGAAATTGTTGAATGGGCACATCATACCTTTAAAAATCTTAAAAAACAACAAAGGGGGATTCAGGGGTCTATCCCCCAAAATTTGACTGTTAACTATGTTTACCTATAATTTTCTAAATTGCGATGAATCACTCTGTACTTCAACTGAGAAACATTTTCAGAAACAAGAGCCAAAGTCATCTTATCCTCAAGTTTTATACAGAGATCATCCTGTATAAAGGATGTACCATCTGCTGGGAGATGGTACTTAGCAGAGTCCTGTAGATCTCTTAACATGGGGAAGTGGGTATGCATGTGTTTCCACCCCTAAAGGTCCTGTTTGGCTTCCAGCTAAAAGGGTGAAGCTTTATAACAAAACGGACATCAAGCTCTGCTACCTGGAGATGAAAACCGATCAGCTAGCAGACCAGGTGTCCCAGCCGACACTGGCCAACTAGAAGAAAACAAGCCCTGGATTCTGGTGCCAAAAAAGGCTGTTTATGTTGCTAAGTACTTACTAGTTTATTTTTCTGTTCTTATTGACACTTTGTATTTTCCTTTAAAAGAGCAACTTTATGCTGCAAGCAAAGAGCAATACAGTAATTACTATCAGTTTTCCATAGTAACCATAATTGGCCTGCATACCCAAGAGAGGATTTATCATACTCTCAATCCCTCTCCAAATCGTCCTTGTACTTTAGACAAGAGCCACAAAGACTCAGCCTCTTGGTCTTTGTGCAGAAGACTGAATGCTACTATTTCTTTTCTCCCCAAAAGTCCTTTTATAGTGGAGAGCAAGGGAGCTAATTGGAAAGTACTGGCTAAGTTTGATAAAACAATAGTTTCAGCTCTGCCTGAAGTCCCATATACTAATATGTGGTAGGAGGGGCCCGGTACTGGGGCACCTATAATCAGAATTGTTTCTCCCAACCACACTAGCCCTTAGCATTAAAACTCATGGAAAATGGGCTTGCCTTTTATTACTAGAATGTATCTGTATATAACAATTTTATGTGACCCTGAAGGTATCCCAGGACGTTTTTATCAAACTGACCCTCTAAAACAAGATTGGGTCACAGTTTGTACCTCTCACCCTTACTTGTTTTTGGCAACTTCAGGGACAGCTGAAGTCTTTTATAATAAATCAGCAAAAATTGATCCTTTGCCTGTTCTGGCAGGCTCCATATATGCCAGCTGTCTTACTCATCTCAATATTACTCAGTTAAGTCTCACTACAGTTTATATAGTTAAAAGACAAACTCAGATATGGGTGCCAGTTAATGTAACCAGAGAATAGGAAGATCCCCATGGCATAATAGTGCTTAACAATGCGCTGGCCTCTTTAAGAGTCTGATGGTTTGTTGGCACTTTAATTGCATTTATTGTCTCTGGTATAGTTGTCACAGCTACTGTGGCCACGGCAACCGCTGCCGTCACTAGGTCAGTTCAAACTGCTCATACTATTGATGTTCTCTTAACCAACTCCACTTTAAAAATGCTTCAACAGGCTGAGATTGATCAAGAAATCCTGACTTGACTTTCTGCAGTTGAAGCAGTGCTCAACTGGTTTGGTGAATGTCAAGATGCGCTAGTGACCCGTCAGCAGCTGCCTGGGATCCTGGTTTCTCCAAACTGTGTGTCACCCAACAATGATGGAACTCCAGCCAATACTCCTGGAGTGATATTCAACATCACCTAAGAGGAGTATTTTCTACTAATTCAGAGGGACAAATCAATAAATTGCAACTGGAGTTACACCAACAGTTGCAGGACATTCAATGCTTAACTAAGCAGGAGACTGATTTTAATAATGTTTTGTATATTACAATGCATTTACAAATTATTTGTCCAGGGTCACAAAAAAGACCAGCAAGTAGCAAGTCTTGTGGGATATGTCACCACACAGCCTTAACAATAAAAACCAAACAAAACAAAAAAGGGGGAAATTTTAGGGTACCCATTTGTCTTGGCCTGGCAAATGTGACTCAGCTCTGTATGCAAAACCTACAGATGCAAAGTGGTGGGCAGGAGCCAGACCTTCAAACCGAGTTTTCCTGTGGGAATCAGGCCTAGAAAATGCGTATAGATTGTTATGGCTTGCTCTTGCTAAAACTTCATCACCCTGGTCTAAAACAGCAAATGTGTATTGTCTATCTTCAAGGTAATTTCCAAAGCCTGTATGAGTTCTCCCAAGGACAGAGCTAATGAGCTCATCGTCTTTCCCCTTTGCATGTTATTTTTATTTCCTTGATTGTACCTAGAATGTAGACAATAATGTTCTATGTGATAGATAATAAATCTTTCTCTGATGTAAGACCCCAGGAAAACAGTAAAAGCCTGTCTAGGCAAGGGTGGGGAGCTCCTCTCTTGAGTGAGTGGCCAAGGCACCATAGGCACTCTCCCCTTGAGAGAGTAGTTGTGCCTGTTCCCTTTTTCCACACAGGGTTGTTGTCACCTGTGCATTGATTCTCATAGTAAACCACAACAGGTGGACTCTGCTGGGATAGGGTCTGCAACATACCATAAATAAATCAACATAAAAATAAAATAGGAGCGCCCTGGCTGGTGTAGCTCAGTGGACTGAGCGTGGGCCTGTGAACCAGGTGATTGCAGTTTTAGTCCCAGTCAGGGCACATGCGTGGGTTGCAGGCCAGTTCCCAGCAAGGGACGCATGAGAGGCAACCATACATTGATATTTCTCTCCCTCTCTTCTTCCCTTCTCTTCTAAAGATAAATAAAATAAAATCTAAAAAAAATAAAAATAAATAAAATAGGAGCAACTGTATGGGAGAAATTACTTGCTGATGATACATTGGACATGGGTTTAATGCCCAAAATATATAAAGAACTTATACAACTCAACATCAGGAAGACAAATAATCGAATGAAAAATGGATAGCCCTGGCTGGTGTGGCTCAGTGGATTGGATGCTGGCCTGTGAACCAGAGGGTCACTGGTTTGATTCCCAGTCAGGGCACATGCCTGGGTTGTGGGCTAGTTTTCCTGGTATAGGGCACACAAGAGGCAAACACACATTAATGTTTCCCTCCCTCTCTTTCTCCCTCCCTTACTCTTTGTCTAAAAATAAATAAATAAAATCTTTTAAAAAGATGAAAAATGGACTTCCGCCAAGATGGAGGCATAGGTGGAGATGCTGTGCTTCCTCACATAACCAAGTTTAGAGACAACTAAATAATAGTAACAGAAAATACAGCCAGAACACAGAAAATTGAACTTTTCGAAAGTCTGATAACAACAAATTCTTCAGCCTGACCGGTAAGAGGGGCAAAACCAGCAGCTGGCAGAGTGGGGTTGCATAGGAAAACTCGGTCAGACAGACTCAGGCGCGCGGAGTCCAGGCGCAGGGTTGGACCTGGTGGGCAAATCAGCAAGCAATCGCGGGGAAACAGCGATGGAGGAGGGCTGCAGATTGACTGTGGTCATGCATTCATGTGTGGATAGACAAGTGAGGGAGTGAGCAATTGGAGGAGAGCCAGCAGCCCAGTGGCAAGCGGCAGCAGAGGGCGCCGCCATTACCCCGCTCTGACTCCGCCTCCACATACAGCGTCATAATCCAGCGACCTAAGTGGCCCAGCCCCGTTGAACAACCTAAGGCTCAGCTCTTCACCCAGCTGCAGGGAAAAAGCAGAGGGGGCTGCCATTTCCCCGCTCTGACCCCGCCTCCACATACAGCTTCACAACCCAGGGACCTGGGAGTCCAAGGCTCCCCTCCTTGTACTTAACGGGCACAAACAGACCAAAAATGGCTCAAGAAGATCTCAAAGCCCCAGAGCCTATAAATCTAAGCAGTGAAGAAATAGCACAACTCTCAGATGCACAGTTTAAAACACTGGTGATCAGGATCCTCACAGAACTGGTTGATTATAGCCACAAATTAGACAAACATATGAAGGTGAAACTAATTGAAATAAATGGAATTGCACAGGAAACCAATAGTGATGAAAAGGAAACTGGGACTCAAATCAATGGAGTAGACCAAAAGAAAGCAAATAATGGCCAAACAAAAGAGTGAAGAAGCAAGAATTCAAAAAAAAATGAGGAGAGTCTTAGGAACATCCAGGACATCTTTAAACGCTCCAACATCTGAATTATAGGGGTACAACATCTGAAGAAAGGGGAAAGGCACAGCCACCAGTGGAAAACTTATTTGAACAAATAATAAAGGAGAATTTCCCCAATCGGGCAAAGGCAATAGACTTCCAGGAAATCCAGGAAGCTCAGAGAGTCCCAAAGAAGTTGGACCCAAGAAGAAACACACCAAGGCACATCATAATTACATTAGCCAAGATTAAAATGCAGGAGAGAATCCTAGAAGCAGCAAGAGCTAAGGGGACAGTCACCTACAAAGGAGTTCCCATCAGACTGTCAGCTGATTTCTCAAAAGAGACCTTACAGGCAAGAAGGGGCTGGAAAGAGGTATTCCAAGTCATGAAATCCAAAGACCTACAACCAAGATTGCTCTATCCAGCAAAGTTTTCATTTAGAATGGAAGGACAGATAAAGCGCTTCTCAGATAAGAACAAATTCAAGGAGTTCATCATCACCAAGCCCTTATTATATGAAATGTTAAAGAAGAAAAAGATGTTAAGAAAAAGAAGTTAAAGAAACATGAACAGTGAAAGGACAGCAAACTCACAGATATTAACAACCACACCTAAAACAAAAGCAAACTAAAAGGACAGCTAGATCAGGAGTGGAAACATAGAAATGAAGATCTCAAGGAGGGTTAGCAATAGGGGAGTGGGAGGAGGAGAAGGGGGAGAAGGTACTGAAAATAAGTAGCGTAGACAGTAGATAGAAAATAGATGGGGGGCAAGAATAGTATGGGAAATATAGAATCTAAAGAACATGAGACACATGGTCATAAACTAAAGGGGGGTAATGGTGGGGACGGGGGGTAGGGTGGAGGGGAATGAAGGGGGGGAATAGAACAACTGTAATGGCATAATCAATAAAAAATAAATTAAAAAAAAGATAAAAAATGGACAAAGGACCTGAACAGGCATTTTTCCAAGGGGAGGGGTGCATATAGAAGGTTCTTAGACATATGAAAAAATGCTAAACATAACTAGCCATCTGAAAGAAGCAAATGAAAACCACAATAAGATATCATTACACACTGCCAGAAAGGCTATCATTAATAAATAAATTTAAAAAAAGAAGTTCCATTGAGGATGTGGAGTAAAGGGAACCCTAGTGCACTGTGGGTGGGAATGCAGACTGGTGCAGCCCCTGTGAAAAACAGTATGGTATATCTTCAGAAAACTAAAAATGGAGCTGCCTTTTGACCCAATGATTCCACTGCTTGAAATATACCCAAAGAATCCCAAAACACCAATTCAAAAGATTATGCTCCCCTGTGTTTGTAGCAGTGCTATTTTATAGTAACCAAGATTTGCAAATAGCATAAGTGCCCCTCAGTGGATGAGTTGATTAAAATGTCCCTGTGGTACAGCTACACAATGGAATACTACACAGGAGAAAGACAGAAGTAATTTGTATGTTTTATGACAGCATTGATGGAATTAGAGACTATTATGCTAAGTGAAACATGCCAGTCAGTGAAAGATAAATACCATGTGATCTCACTTTTAAGGGGAATCTGATGAACAAAATAAACTACTGAGCAAAATAGAATCAGAGGCATAGAATCATGGAAGAGACTGACAGGTGTAAGAGGGGAGGTGGAGTTGGAGAGTGTTTGAAAGGAGATGAAGGTATAGTCAAAGAACATGTATGAAGGACACCTGGACATGCACAGAGGTGAGGAGACTGATTTTGAAAGTATGGGGTGGGCTGGGTGGAGGGGTACTGAAGTGGGGAATAGTGAGACAACTCTAATAGCATAAAAATAAAATATTAAAACAACATTTTCTGCATCTACTGATAGGACCAGGTAATTTTTAACCTTTATTTTGTTTATGTGGTGTATCACATACATTGATATCATACCAACCTTGCATCACAGAAATACATCCCCCTTGATCATGTTGTAATCTTTTGAAGCTATTGCTGAATTCAGTTTGCTAATGCTTTACTGAGAATTTTATTATCTATGTTCATCAGGGATATTGGCCTATAGTTGGCCTTCTTTGTAGTGTTTTTATTTGGTTCTGGAATTAGGATAATGCTGCCTTTGTAAAATGAGCTTGTGAGGTTTTTCCTCCTCTTCAAATATTTGGAAATATTTGAGAAGGATAGGTGTCAGTTCTTTTATTGAAAGTTTGGCAAAATTCACCTGTGTAGCCATTTGTTTCAGAACTTTTGATTTGGGGGAGTTTGTCATTACTGTTTTGATTACTTTGTTTCCTTTTTTATTGAAGTTATTTGTATGACACTAGTTAACAAAATTATACAGGTCTCAGGTGCAAAATCCCACAACACATTATCTGTACACTGTATTGGGTAATCACCAACCCAAGTCAAGTATCACTTCAGCACCGTTTATCCCACCTATACCATTCTCACCTCACATATCACACACCACCACCATCCCATAGCAATCGCCACACTGCTGTCCATGTCCATAAGGTTTTACTCATTCTTTTAAAAGATTTTATTTATTTATTTTTAGAGAGCAGGGAAGGGAAGGAGAAAGAGTGGGAGAGAAACATCAATGTGTGCTTGCCTCTCATGTGTCTCTTACTGGGGACCTGGCCTGCAACCCAGGCATGTGCCCTGACTGGGAATCGAACCAGTGACCCTTTGCTTCACAGGCCTGTGCTCAATCCACTGAGCTACACCAGCCAGGGCAGGTTTTACTCATTTTTTATTTTTCACTCAAAGCCTCCACCCACCCACCCAATCCCCAACTCCTCAATGACAGTTGTCAGCTTGCTCTCTATCTATGAGATGTTCTCTGTTTTGTTTGTGAGTTCATTTTGTTCATTAGATTCCACAAATTAGTGAAATATTGTACTTGTCTGTCGCTGACTAACTTATCTCACTTAGCACAATACTCTCCAGGTCCATCCATGGAGTCACAATGTGTAAGATTTCCTTCATTTTTATGGTTGAATTGTATTTCATTGTGTAAATGTACCATAGCTCTTTAATCTATTCAACTACAGATGGACCAAGCCTGATTCCTAATCTTGGCTATTGTAAATAATGCTTCAATTAACATAGGGGTGCATATATTCTTTAAAATCAATGTTTGGGGTTTCTTCAGATGTATTTAAAGAAGTTGAATGCTTGGTCATAAGGCAGTTCTATTTTTAATTTTTTGAGATAACTACATGCTGCTTTCCACAAGGGCTTCACCAATCTGCTTTCCCACAACAGTACACTAGGGTTCCCTTTTCCAGGCAACCTCTATAACACTTGTTTGTTGATTTATTGATGCTAACCAATCTGACAGCTGTGAGATAATATCTTATTATGGTTATCATTTACATGTCTCTGATGATTACTGACATGGAGCATCTTTTCATGTCTACTGTTCATTGGTATGTCTTCTTTGAAGAAGTGTCTATTTAGATCTTTTGCCCATATTTATCAGATTGTTTTTTTGGTTTTCTTTTTTTTTTCTTTTTTTAAAATTTTTTAATATTAAATTTTATTTAGTTACTTTTCAAGTACATTTTTTTAAATCTATTTCTCCCATCCCACCCCACCCCCCGCCCGGTCTCCCCCCTCCCTCCCATTCCCCCCCAGTCCTCATCTCTGTGTCTTTCATACTTGTTCCTCAAAATCCCTCCCCCTTTTTCCCCCTTAAGTTCACTTCCCTCTCCCCTCTGGTTGCTGCCCACTTGTTCTCTATTTCAGCGTCTTTGTTTTTATTCTGTTTGCTTGTTTGTTTTATTCTTTAGCTTCCTGTCAAAGGTGAGATCATATGGTATTTGTCCTTCAATGCCTGGCCTATTTCACTCAGCATAATGCTTTCCAGTTCCATCCATGTTGTTGCAAAAGGTAGTAGCTCCTTCTTTCTCTCTGCTACATAGGAATTCCATTGTGTATATGTACCACAATTTTTGGATCCATTCATTTACTGATGGGCACCTAGGTTGCTTCCAACTCTTGGCTATTGTAAATTGTGCTGCTATGAACATTGTGGTGCATAGGTTCTTTGAAATAGATGTTTTAGGATTCTTGGGGTATAATCCTAGCAGTGGAATTGCTGGGTCAAAAGGCAGGTCAATTTTTATTTTTCTGAGAAAATTCCATACTGTTTTCCATAATGGTTGTACCAGTCTGCAATCCCACCAACAGTGAACTAAGGTCCCTTTTTCCCCACAACCTCTCCAACATTTGTTGTTTGTTGCTTTGTTTGTTATAGCCATCCTGACTGGTGTAAAGTGGTATCTCATTGTGGTTATAATTTGCATCTCTCTGATAGCTAGTGATATTGAGCATCTCTTCATGTGTCTCTGGATATTCTGTATGTCCTCTTTGGAGAAGTGTCTGTTCAAGTCCTTTTCCCATTTTTTAATTGGGTTAGATGTCTTCCTAGAGTGGAGTCGTGTAAGTTCTTTGTATATTTTGGAGATTAAACCTTTGTCTGAGGTATCATTGGCAAATATATTTTTCCACACATTTGGTTATCTCCTTAATTTAATACTGTTTTCTTTAGCCATGCAGAAGGTTTTTATTTTGATGATATCCCATTTTTTTATTCTTTCCTTTATATTGTTGCTCTAGGGGACATATCGGTAAAAAAGTTGCTGCCTGAAATATCTCAGATTTTCTTGCCAATGTTCTCCTCTAGGACTTCAATGGTGTCACGGCTTATATTTAAGTCTTTTATCCATCTTGAATTTATTTTGGTGTATGGTGTAAGTTGGTGCTCAAGTTTCATTTTTTTGCACGTAGCTGTCCAGTTCTCCAACACCATTTGCTGAAGAGGCTATCTTTACTCCATTTTATGTTACTGCCCCCTTTGTCAAATATTAATATCCAGGGATGCAAGGATGGTTCAACATTCGCAAATCAGTAAATGTAATTCATCACATAAACAAAAGCAAAGACAAAAACCACATGATCATATCAATAGATGCGGAAAAAGCTTTTGATAAGGTACAGCACCCATTTATGATAAAAACACTCAGCAAAGTGGGAATAGAGGGAGCATTCCTCAATATAATAAAGGCCATTTATGAGAGACCTACAGCCAATATCATACTCAATGGGCAAAAACTAAAAGCTTTTCCACTAAGATCAGGAACAAGACAAGGTTGTCCACTTTCACCACTTCTATTCAATATAGTATTAGAAGTTTTGGCCACAGCGATCAGGCAGGAAAAGGAAATAAAAGGCATCCAAATAGGAAAGGAGGAAACAAAACTGTCACTGTTTGCAGATGACATGATAGTGTACATGGAAAATCCTATAGACTCTACCCAAAAAACTGCTCAAACTAATTAATGAATTTGGCAAAATAGCAGGATACAAAGTCAATATCCAGAAATCAGAGGCATTTTTGCATACTAACAATGAATCAGCAGAAGCAGAAATCAAGAAAAAAATCCCATTCGATATAGCAAAAAGAAAAATAAAATATCTGGGAATAAACCTAACCAAGGAGGTAAAAGACCTGTATGCAGAAAACTACACAGCACTGAAGAAAGAAATCAGGGAAGACACAAACAAATGGAAACATATACCGTGTTCATGGATTGGAAGAATTAACATCATCAAAATATCCATACTGCCCAAAGCAATATACAGATTCAATGCAATACCTATTAAAGTACCAATGGCATATTTCACAGACATAGAACAAACACTTGGAAAATATATATGAACCATAAACGAGCCCCAATAGCAGCTGCTCTTTTGAGAAAGAAGAACAAAGTAGGAGGGATCACAATACCTGATATCAAACTGTATTACAGGGCCGCTGTAATCAAAAGAGCCTGGTATTGGCATAAAAACAGGCACATAGACCAATGGAACAGAACAGAGAGCCCAGAAATCAACCCAACTCTCTACAGTCAATTAATATTTGTTATCTGTTTTTAACATAATTTTCAAATAGTTAAAAATATAAGAAGGCCAGTCCAGGCAAGTTCACCTCCTCTAGGACTCAGGAGCAAATGCATCCTCATTCCAACCATTGACTTAGCCCTATATCAGCAACACCAGCTTGGAGCATCAGCTGTTTCTATCCTTGCTCCACTGGCTAAAGATATAGACCATAGGGACTTTCCTGGGGCCCAAGGCCCCTGGGTAATAACCAATGCCACAAATAATACTACCCATTTGTATAGCACTTTACAATTTACAGGACACACTTTTCATCCATTGTCTCATTTAATTTTCTTTTGTTTCATTCATTCATCAAGTCCCAAACTGGGGCTGAAATATTGTTATAGAGAAAACACTCAATAAGCCAGATGACGTGTTTGATCAAGGTTCCCATTTAGTCAGAAGGTAGAGACTGGGGCAGGCCCTTCTGTGCCCAGGAAGTCACATGGTACAGGGATGAGGGTTACAGGAAACTGTGTTTTGAAACCATGCCCCATCATTTATAAGCTGAATGTCTGGGTAAGTCATTGAACATTTCTTAGTTTCATCTTCCCAATGGGTAAAATGGAAGTGAGCCCACCTACCTCCTAGAATAGCTGTGAAGATCAAATGACATGACAACTATTAAGCACTTAGCACAGCACAAAGAATGATAAATACTTCTCAGCTTCTTTTTCTCTCATCTAAACACTTTTCAGCTTGCCTACTAGTTCTCAAAAATGTCTGGGGAGAGCTTTATAATACAGATTCCTAAGCCCTGCTCCAGATCTAAAGAGTTATTATTTCTGGTGAAAGGACCCTGATTATTTTGATGCACATTTCAGTGGGCAATCTTCTGAACCAGACCATATCCTTAGCTCAAACTGGTCTAGCTTTTAGATGAAACATGGAAGGAAATCAATATTTATTGTGATTGATGCAATGCTGGGACTTTTCTGGAAAAATATATATGTGTATGGAAATTCTTCCAGTTTACCTGGTTGGGACTTGGTGAAGATTGTTTGAAAAAGTTATATGACACAGCACACAGACCCATATTTTTACACCTGTAAGTCTAAGTTGGTCTGGGAATTACTCCCAGGATATGCAAGAGTTTTCCCTGGTTGTCCTTTTGGTTCTTGCCTTTGAAACCCATTTTATTTTATTAAAAACACCTTCAGATTCAGTCTATGCTGTAACAACAATGACAGCAGTTATTCTTACCATTTGTTGAGTGCAGGCCCTGTGCTAAATATTTCATCATGAGAGCCCTGTGAAATGGATGGTACAGTATTAATAACCCCATTTAAAAATTATCTCTGTTTTTAAACAAAAGCTGAGTATAGCATCATTCCAGAGTAGACAGGACAAGATAAATGCTTGCTAAAGATGAGAGAGGCAAAGACAGCTGATGCTGAGATTTACAGAAGGAAATCAAGTGGAGAAAATGAAAACAAGGAAATTAAGTGTGAATCCTATTCTTTGAGCTGAAAATCAGAAGTGGGACTGAGAAAGCATAGACCAGAATAAATTCACCTGACTTCACTGCCATCGTGTGGTGGTTCAGTGTATATAGACAACCATGTCTCAATTCTGCGTTCATTCTCAGTCAGCGAATCTCTTAGAAACTTTGCAAGGCTCTGAGTAAGGAAATAAGGCCACATAAAGCACAGAACCTGCCCTTGATGCTTTTCATAAACATTTTAATCTATTTATATTTAGAGATATGGGAAAGGAGGGAGAGAAAGACAGGGAGAGAAACATCAATGTGTGCCTGTCTCTCATTCCCAGCCCCACCCTGCCAGGAACCTGGCCTGCAACCTAGACATGTGCACTGACTGGGAATAGAACTGGGGACCCTTTGGTTCACAGGCTGGCACTCAATCCATTCAACCACACTAGCCAGGGTCCTTAATGCTTTTTTAAGGCATTAAAGGCATTAAGGCATTTTTAAGGCATTAAGACTCCCTTCTGGAGTCACCAGGCTGGAAGTCATCTTAGGAAGCAACAGTAACTACTACAGGGGTAAGCACTCTTTTCTCATGCAGACTATTTCAGGAAAGACAGGAATGTTTATTAGTATTATATAAATTTTATTCAAAATAAAAAGATCTTAGTACCTCATAGATGTAAATAATCTCATTATTTTGAGTTCTTCAATATTTTTAATAGAAAATGGTCAGTGAAAAAAGTGGTTCTGATTTTTAGGCAATGAAATAATAGGAAGGAGAAACTTTTATGGTATATCAGCTCTATCTTTTACCCCTTACACATGTAGGACATTGTTTACATAAAGCACATTTATATATACTTAGTCATTTCTTAGCCAAAACAATCCCTGAAGGTAGAGAAAATGTGTTTTACTTTACTTATGGGGAAATGGGTTAAAAAACTAAAATCTATATGTGGAATCTAAAAAAGCCAAACTCATAAAAACCAGAAAGTAAAATTTTGGTTACCAGGCTTTGAGGGGCATTGAAAGTAGGACAGATATTATTTAAACGTACTACATTTTAATAAGTAGTAAATAAGCCCTAGAGATCTAACGCACAGTATAGTGGAAATAGACAACAATATTATATTATAATCATCAAACTTGCTAAGAGAATAGAACTTAACTATTCCAACCACTAAAAAATGATTATGCAATATGATGTGCCAATTATTGCCACAATGCAATCATATTACTTATACATATAAATATATCAAATTAACATGTTATATACCTTAAATTTATACAATGCTATATGTCAAATGTATTTCAATAAAAAATAAAAACAAAAAACTAAGCTGACATGGCTATGGCCACACAGTAAAATAGCAGCACAGATGCCCTGTAATTTCTTCATTCTACTCAATTAAACATTTAGAGAGTGCCAACAATGTGCCAGGCCTGAGGGATATGCAGTTGAACTAAGTTGTTTCCTGACCCATGGGTTCCATCCTTCCTTCTTTAACTTAGCCCAGCTTCTCTTCTGGAGAACAACTCTTCTCTAGGAAGAGTGCTAGGAAGATGTGCTAGGAAGATGTGCTAGAAAGGCAACTGAAAAACCTTAAGCAAAACCTGAGTCATGAGTTTTCTAGAGAGACTGGCTGCCCAGGGCATTCTGGCTGATGCTGCCCATGAATGACTTGCTTTGGCAATCCCCTTGACAGATCCCTGATCCCCACCCATATAGGTGAGTAATACTAAAAGTCTAGTCTCCTCTATGAGGGCTGCCTTAAATAGATTATTTTATCATACAACTGTCTTCAAGAACAAAATACATAAATATAAAATTAGATAAAAGGCCTCATCCTAAAGGTAGGCAGGCCACAACAGGGAGCTAGGTAGGTATCTGGGACCTCAGATTGCTCACTGGCCCAGTGATGTTCAACATTTTGGCATCTCTGGGCCACATTGGAAGAAGAGTTGTCTTGGGCCACACATTAAATACACAAACAATAACTAAAACTGGTTAGCAAAGAAAAGGTTTTATGTAAATTCATGATTTTGTGTTGGGCCTCATTCATAGTCATCCTGGGCTACATGTGGCCTGTAGGCTGCAAGGTTGGAAACCTCTGATAGTCCAATGCAGTCCATGTAAAAACCTGGAAACCAAAGCTCAAGGGGGTAAAGTGATGTGCCCAAGCAAGCTGATGAAAATTAAAACCCAGCTGTCCTTATACCCAGGCCAGGGCTGTTTCTACCATGCTCTGCTGCCTCTCTGTGGACATGCGGTTGTATTAAGCTGCCTCACTGGATTCTGGTGAGCACAAGAAGGCAGACTGTTCATAAAGAAGGAAACTAACAGAGACTAAAGGTAACAGGAAATGCCTGGAAACTGACCCCAAAAAGGCCAAACCCCAGTCACCATAAAAGGCTTTGAGCTGCTAAGAATGAGAGGAAATGATAGGAAAATAAAGGAAATTAGCCTCTGAGAAAAGAAACACAGAGTGCACACACAAGGGCTTTGGGTGCCTTCTGTTGCAGGCCTTTGTTAAGTGTGTCTCTTCCTCCAACCTAGAAGCCAAGCCTGGGGCATCCTCTCCAAAGAGGTTCTTGAGAAAGGGGCTGACTACCTACTAACAGCAAGTTGCATTTAGTTCAGACTATGTACTAAATGCTTTGTATGAGTATGGATGTATTGATTAATTTTCTTAATAACCTTATGAAAAAAAATTTTTTATCAACCCCCGTTAATAGATATACAAGGAGATTATATAGAGTGCCAAAGATATACAACTAGTAAGTGACAGAGTTCAAATTTAAAGCCAAGACTTTCTACCATTAACCTGTGTTTTATTCCTCATGTTATATAGAGGCTCCTTGCTGTAATAGGTCTTTTTCTCTGAAAACTGAAAACCTAAGTACCATTGAGTGGTTATTAGAGCAATTTTCAACCTTTTTCATCTCATGGCACACATAAACTAATTACTAAAATTCTACAGCACACCAAAGAATATATTTTTGCCAATCTGACAAAAATATGTATAATTTTGACTCATTCACACCAGATAGCTATTGTTGTGTTGGCTCTCGTCATTTTTTACTTGACAGTCTAAGGGAAAAGAGTTTTGTATCCCTGACTAAATAGTCAGGTATTGCATTTTTTAATTATTTATTTTAAAATATTTTATTAATTTATTTTAGAGAGAGGAGTGGAGGGAGAGATGGAGAAAAACATCAATGTGTGGTTGCCTCTCGTGCACCCCCTCCTGGGGACTTGGCCTGCAACCCAGGCATGTGCCCTAGACTGGGAGTTGAACTGACAAACCTCTAATTCACAGGCCATCACTCAATCCACTGAGCAATACCAGCCAGGACTGAATTATATATAACTCAAGCATGTGCCGTGACTGTGAATTGAACTGGTGACCCTTTGCTTCACAGGCCCATGCTCAATCCACTGAGTTACACCAGCCAGGGCAAAATATATATATATATTTTTTAATGTATTTTCCCACTACCATTTAGTCCCTTAAAACCTCCTCCCCCCAGCAATCACCACAGTGTTGTCCATGTTCATGAGTCCTTTTTCCTTTTTACTCAATCCCTCCATCCCCAACCTCTTCCTCTTAGCTCTCATCCTGCTCACTATCTATGATTCTGTCACTGTTGTGCTTATTAATTCAGTTTCTTCATTAAATTCCACATATAAGTGAAATCATATGGTATTTATCTTTCTCTAATTGGCTTATTTCACTTAGCATAATGTTCTCCAGGTCCATCCATACTGTCAAAAAGGGTAAATTTTTCTTCTTTATGACCAAGTAGTTTTCCCTTGTGTTAATGTTTCATAGTTTTATCTACTTATCTACTGATGGACACTTGGGCTGCTTCCATATATTAGTGAATGTAAATAACACCACAATGAACATAGGGGTGCTTATTTTCTTTCAAGTAAGTGTTTTGGGTTCCTTTGGATATATTCCTAGAAATGAAATTGCTGGGTCAAAAGGCAGATCCATTTTTATTTTTAATAGCTAATTTATCATTTTCTTTGTAAATTTTTACTTGTTTATTCTATTGCAGTTGTCCCAGTTTTCCCCATTGCCCTTCTCAGCCCAGCCTCTGCCCCCAACTCCCAGTCCATCCCAACACCATTGTCAATGACCATGGGTCATTCATACCTGTTCTTTGACTAAACCCTTTACCTTCTTTCCACGATTACTCCACCCCTTTCCCCTGGCAGCTGACAGAATATTCCCTGTTTCCACGACTCTGGATCTATTTTGTTCATTAGTTTATTTTGTTCATTGCATTCTTCTTATAAGTGAGATCGTATGGAATTTCTCATTCACCAAATGGATTATTTCACTTAGCATAATGTCTCCAGTTCCATGCATGCTGTCCCAAAGCATGGAAGTAAGTTCCTTCTTCTTTCTTTGTGCTACATAGAATTCCACTATGTAAATGCATCACAGTTTTATAATTCATTCATCTGCTGATGGGCTTTAGGCTGTTTCCAACACTTGGCCATTGTACACAGTGCCATTATGGACATAGGGGTATATAAGTTCTTTTGACTTGGTGTTTCCAGATTTTAGGGTATATTCCCAGAAGTGTAGGATATTTTTACTCCATTGTACTCTTGTGCCAACTCTGCCAAATATTAATTGACCATAGAGACATGAGTTTATTTCTGTGCTCTCTCTTCTGTTCCACTGATCTATGTATCTGTTCATGTTGTATTTTTATTAAATATTTTATTGTTCTATTACAGTTGTCCCAATTTTCCACCTTTCCTCTCCTCTTCCCCACACACACACACTCCCACAATCAATTCCCACCCTATTGTACATGGGTCATTCATACATGTTCCTTGAATAGTCCCTTCCACTTCTTTTCACAATTAGGTCCCTCCCCCTCCCCAAACCACTCTGGTCATTGTCAGTCTGCTTCTTGTTTCCATTCCTCTGGTTCTATTTTGCTCATTTGTTTGTTTTGTTCATTATGTTCCTCTTAGAGGTGAGGTTATATGGTATTTGTCATTCACTACCTGGCATATTTCACTTGGTATAATGCTTTCCAGTACCATTCATGCTGTCACAAAAAAAGTGGTTCTGTCTTTCTTCTGCATAGTATTCCATGTGTACACGTACTGAAGTTTTTTGATCCACTCATTCACTGATGGGCACTTAGGCTGTTTCCAGCACTTGGATATTGTAAATAATGCTGCTATGAACATAGGAGTGCATAGGTTCTTTTGAACTGGTGTTTCAAAATTCTTAGGGTATAGTCCCAGGAATGGAATCACTGGGTCAAAAGGCAATTTCATTTTTAGTTTTTTGAGGAAATTCTATACTGTTTTCCAAAGTGATTGCACCAATCTGCATTCCCACCAACGGTGCATGAGGGTACTATTTTCTCCACATCCTTGCCAGCACTTGTTTTTTGTTCATTTGTTAATGATGGCCATCCTGACCAGTGTGAAGTGGTATCTCATTGTGGTCTTAATTTGCATCTCTCTGATGATTAGTGATGATGAGCATCCTTTCATATGTCTCTGGATCCTCTGTATATCCTTTTTGAAAAAGTGTCTATTCAGGTCCTTTGAATATTTTTTAATTGGATTGTTAGTCTTCCTGGTGTTGACTCATATGAGCTCTTTATATATTTTGGAACTCAAACCTTTGTCAGAGGTATAATTGGCAAATATGTTTTCCCATATGGTTGTATCCCTTTTCACTTTGCTAATGTTTTCTTTAGCTATGCAGAAAAATTTTTTAATTTGATGTAGACCAATTTGTTTATTTTATCCTTTATTTATCTTGCCCTAGGAAATATATCAGTGAAAATATTGGTGTGTGGGATATCAGAAATTTTCTGCCCAAGGTTTCTTCTAGGACTTGCACGGTGTCACGACTTACATTTAAGTCTTTTTTTCCATCTAGAGTTTATTCTTGTGTATGGTATAAGTTGGTAGTCTAGTTTCACTTTTTGCATATACCTACCCAGATCTCCCAAAACCATTTATTAAAGATGCTATTTTTACTCAATTTTATGCTTCTGCCACCTTTGTTGAATATTAATTTACCATAAAGACTTGGGTTTTTTTCTGGGCTCTCTAGTCTATTCAATGACTTCTATGGGTAGGTTTTTAGGCCAATAACAGATGGTTTTGAATACAGTAATCTCATAATATACTTTTATACCAGGTATTGTGAAACCTCCTACTCTCTTCTTTCTCAAGATTGCTGAGCTTAGTTGGGTTTGTTTGTGGCTCCATATACATTTTAAAAATATTTTTTAAATTTTTATTTTTAGAGAGAAGGGAAGAGAAGGAGAAAGAAAGGGAGAGAGAAACATCAATGTGTGGTTGCCTCCCATGAGCCCCTACTGGGAACCTGGCATGCAACCCAGGCATGTGCCCTGCCTGGGAATCAAACTGATGACCCTTTGATTTACAAGCCAACACTCAATCCACTGAGCCACACCAGCCAGGGCCAGATGGTCAATATTTTCTTGAGGATTTTAGCATTTATGTTCATCAGAGAGATTGGCTTGTAGTTTTCTTTCTTTGTTGTGTCTTTATCTGGTTGTGAAATTCGGATAATACTGACCTCACAAAAAGAGTTTGATATGATTCCCTCTTCCTGAATTATTTTGCAATAGTTTGATAAGCATGGGAGTTAGCTCATTGTTAAAAGTTTTGTAAAATTTGCTCGTGAAGCACTCTGGTCCAGGGCTTTTGTGTGTAGGCAGTTTTTACATTACTGCTTCAATTTCATTAGTTGATATCACTCTATCCTGGCTTTCTGCTTCTTCCCGATTCAGTTTTGGAAGATTGTACATTTCTAGGAATTTGTCAGTTTCTCCCAGGTTGTCCAGTTTCATGGCATAAAATTTTTGGTAGTAATTTCTTACAATCCTTTATATTTGTGTTGTGTCCATTGTAACTTCTCTTTCATTTCTGATTTTATTTATTTGGGTCTTCTCTCTTTTTTTTCTTCATGAGTATGGTTAAAGGCTTGTTGATTTTGTTTATCTTTTCAATGAACCAGATGCTGCATTTCTTGATCCTTTGAGTTGTTCTTTCAATCTCTATGTTATTTAATTCTGCTACGATCTTTTTAAAATTACTTTATGTTGTTCAATGCAGTTGTCTGCATTTTCTCCCCACCCCAGCCAAACCCGCCTGCTCCCTTGCTTCTAAACTCCTCTTTGCTTTTGTCCATGTGTCCTTTATAGTAGTTCCTGAAAACCTTTCTCCCCACTGTCCCCTCACCCCTGCCCTCTGGCTATTGTTACATTCTTCTTAATTTCAATGTCTCTGGTTATATTTTGTTTGCTTTTTTCTTTTGTTGACTATGTTCCAGTTAAAGGTGAGATAATATGGTATTTGTCCCTCACTGCCTGGCTTATTTCACTTAATATAATGCTCTCCAGTTCCATCCATGCAGTTGCAAAGAGTAGAAGCTCCTTTCTCCCTGCTATGTAGTATTCCATTGAGTAAATGTACCATTGTTTTTGATCCACTCATTTGCTGATGAACACTTAGCTTGCTTCCAGCACTTTGCTATTGTAAATTGTCCTGCTGTGAATACTGAGGTGCATAGGTTCTTTTGGATTGGTGTTCAGGACCCTTAGTGTGTAATCCCAGCAGTAGAATTGCTGAGTCAAAAGGCAATCCCATTTTTACTTTTCTGAGGAAACTCCAAACTGTTTTCCACAGTGGCTATACCAGTCTGCATTCCCACCAACAGTGCACAAGGGTGCCCTTTTCTCCACATCCTCTCCAACATTTGTTTTGTTGATTTGATTATGATGGCCATTCTGACCGGTGTGAGGAGGTATCTCATTGCAGTTTTAATTTGCATCTCTCTGATAGCTACTGATGCTGAGCATCTTTTCATATATCTCTGGGCCCTCTGTATGTCCTCCTTAGAGGAGTGTATGTTCAAGTCTTTTGCCCATTTTTTAATTGTCTTTTTGTCTTCCTGGAGTCCTGTAAGTTCTTTATATATTTTGGAGATCAAACCCCTGTCCAAGGTATAATTGGCAAACATGGTTTCCCATATAGTTGGCTCTCTTTTCATTTTAATCCTGCTTTTGTTAGCCATTCAGAAGCTTTTTAATTTAGTGAGGTACCATTTGTTTACTCTTTTCTTCATGTCCCTTGCATTAGGGGACATGTCAATGAAGATGTTGCTGCATGGAATGTCTGAGATTTCCTGCCTATGTTCTCCTCTAAGTATTTTATGGTGTCACAACTTATATTTAAGTCTTTTATCCACATTGAATTTATTTTTGTGTATGGTGTAAGTTGGTGATTGAGTTTTGTTTTTCTGTCTGTCACTGTCCATATCTTCCAGCACCCTTTGTTGAAGAGGCTACTTTGACACCAGTTTTTGCTTCTTCCCCTTTTGTCAAATATTAATTGACTATAGAGACTTGGGTTTATTTCTGGGCTCTCTGTTCTGTTCCATTGGTCTATGTGCCTGTTTTTTATGCCAGTACCAGGCTGTTTGATTACAGTGGCCCTGCAATACAGTTTGATATCAGGTATTGTGATTCCTCCTGCTTTGTTCTTTTTCAAAATTGGTGCAGCTATTCGAGGTCATTTATGGTTCCATATAAATTTCTGAAATGTTTGTTCTATATCTGTGAAATATGTCATTGGAACTTGCATTGAATCTATAAATCATTTTGGGTAGTACGGCCATTGATGATGTTAATTCTTCCAATTCATGGGCATGGTACATACTTCCATTTGTTTGTGTCTTCCTTAATTTCTTTCTTCAGTGTTGTATAGTTTTCTGAATATACAAGTACAGGTCAGGTACAGGTAAAAGTACAGGTCTTTTACCTCCTTCATTAGACTTATTCCTAGGTGCTTTATTTTTCTTTTTGTCATATAAACTGGGATTTTTTTCCTGATTTGTGTTTCTGATGTTTCATCATTGGTGTACTAATCAATGCCTTTGATTTCTGAGTATTGACTTTGCATCCTGTTGTTTTGCTAAATTCATTTATTAGGTCAAGTAGTTTTTTCATGGAGTCTATAGAATTTTCTATGTACACTATCATGTCATCTGCAAACAATGGCAGTTTTGCTTCCTGATTCCTTTTATTTCTTTTTCTTGTCTAACTTCTGTGGCTAGGACTATGTTTAATAGGACTGGTAAAAGCAGGCATACTGACTGGTCTTGTTCCTGATCTTGGTGGGAAAGCTCTAAGTTTTTGCCCATTGAGTATGATGTTGGCTGTAGGATTCTCATATATGGCCTTTATTATGTTGATAAATGCTCCCTTTATTCCCACTTTGCTGAGCGTTTTTGTCATGAATGGGTGCTGTACCTTATCAAGTGCTTTCTCTGCATCTACTGATATGATCATTTGACTTTTGTTTTTCATTTTGTTTATGTGGTGTATTATGTTTATTGATTTGAAAAATATTGTACCATCCTTGCATCCCTAGCATGAATCCCACTTGATCATGGTATATGATCTTTTTAATGTATTGTTCAATGCAGTTTGCCAGTATTTTGTTCAGGATTTTGATATTTTTGTTCATCAGCATTATTGGCCTGAAGTTTTCTTTCTTTATTATGTCTTTATCTGATTTTGGGATTAGGATGGTCCTTCTTTCATAAAAAGTGTTTGGGAGTCTTCCATCTTCTTGAATTATTTGAAATAATTTGTGGAAAATGGGGGTTAGCTGCCCCTTAAATGCTTTGTGAAATTCTCCTTTGAAACTGTGCTGGAAGCTTTTTGATAAGTATTGCAATTTCATCAGCTGTTATTGGTCTGTTCAGGCTTTCTGGTTCTTCTTCATTAAGTTTTGGAAGATTATAGTTTTCTAGAAATTTGTTCATTTTACCTATGTTTTCAAATGTCTTGACATATAGCTCTTTGTAGGGATTTCTTACAATCCTTAGTATTTCTGTGGTATCAGTTGTAATCTCTCCTGGTTCACTTTTGACTGTGTTAATTTGGGGCCTTTCTCTTTTTTTCTTGATGGGTCTGCTCAAAGGCTTGTCAATTTTCTTTATCTTTTCAAAGAACCAGCTCCTAAATTTATTGATCCTTACAATTGTGCTTTTAGTCTCTATGTCATTTAATTCTGATCTTGGTTATTTTCTTCCTTCTACTTGCTCAGGGTTGTTTTTCTTGTTGTTCCTCGAGTTCTTGTAGGTGTAGGGTTTCATTATTTATTGGAAATGTTTCTATCTTTTTTAAGTAGTCCTCTATCTCTATGAACTTGTCTCTCAGGATTGCCTCCATTATGTCCCATAAGTTTTTATCTGTTTTTAGCTCATTTTAGTTTGTTTCCAGAAACTTTTTGATTTCTTCCCTAATCTCGTTCTTGACCCATTCATTATTTAATTTCATGTTATTCAATCTCCATGAGTTTGAGTGTTTGGGGTATTTTTTTCTTGAGGTTGATTTCTGGTTTCAATCCCTCAGGGTCAGAGAAAATTCTTGATATGATTTTAATTTTCTTGAATTTGTTGAGGCTTGTTTTGTGTCCTCTCATGTGGTCTATCTTTGAAAATGTTCCATGTACATTTGAAAAGAATTTGTATTTTACTTCTTTGGGATAAAAGGCTCTCTCTATATAACAGTTAAGTCCATTTCATCTAGGGCATTGTTCAATGCCACAACATTTTTGTTGATATTTTGTTTGGAAGATCTATCTATTTTTGACAGTGGGGTGTTAAAATCTCCTACTATAATTGTGCTGCTATGAATATCTTTCTTGAAGTCCTCCAAGAGTTTCTTTATGTATTTGGGTGCTCCTATGTTGGGTGCATATATATTTAGAATGTTTGTGTCTTCTTGATGGATTCTTCCCTTGAGTATTATGAAGTGAACTCTGGATCTCTTTAGGGATATTTTTTGAAGTCTATTTTTTTTCTGATATGAGTATTGCTACTCTGGCTTTTTCTTCCTGTCCATTTGCTTGGAATATTTGTTTCTAGCCCTTCGTTTTCAGTCTGTGTAGGTCTTTTGTCCTGAAGTGGGTCTCCCATAGGCAGCATATTGATGGGTCATGTTTTTTTATACATTCTATTATTCTGTTTCTTTTGATTGGGGTATTTAATCCATTTATTTTTAAGATTATTGATAGGTACCTCTTCATCTCCATTTTTTGTACCCGTGTTTTGCTCTCTTTCACTGTATTTCTTCCTGTAATTAAAGGAAACCCATTAGCATATCTTGCTGAGCTGTTTTGAGGAGGTATATTTTTTAAGGCTTCTTTTGTTAATGAAGCTCTTTATTTGGCCTTCCAATTTAATTGAGAGCCTTGCTTAGTAAAGTAGTCTTGCTTGTGGCCTCTGGTATTTATTACTTGGAATAATTCTTGCCATTCCCTTTTGGTTTGTAGTGTTTCCATTGAGAAGTTGGCTGGTAGTCTTACCGAGGATCCCTTGTATGTTACTTCCTGTTTTTCCTTTGCTGCCTTTAAGATTTTCTCTTTATCTTGAAATTTTGCCATTTTAATTATGCTGTGTCTTGAAGTGGGCCTCTTTGGGATCCTCTTGATTGGGACTCTGTGTTTTCTGTATTTGTGTGACTTTTTCTCTCATCAAATTAAGGAAGTTTTCCATCATTACTTTTTCAAACAGGTTTTCTATCCCTTGCTCTTCTTCTCCTTCTAGCATTCCTATTATATGGATATTATTACATTTCATGTTGTCCTGCACTTACTTTAATCCCTTTTCATTTTTTTCTTAGCCTCTTTTTGTTTTCTTGGTCATTCTGGATGCTTTTTTCTACCTTGTCCTCCAGTTTGTTGATCCGATCCTCTGTTTCATTGAACCTACTTTTGGTTCCTTCTACTGTGTTCTTTGGTTCAGAAATTGTATTCTTCATTTCCTCTTAGCCCTTGCTGGTAGTTTCTATTCTCTTTTTCATGTTGATATAATTTTCAGTGAGTTCATTGTAGTTTCCTTGTAGTTTTTAGTAATTCTCTGTGAGCTCATTGTGCTTCCTGATTACAGTTGCTTTGAACTCAATATCTGATAGTTGACTTGCCTGTATTTCATTTAGCATTCTTTCTGAGGCTTCCTCCTTTTCTCTCATTTGGGGATTGTTTCTTTGTTTTCTTATAGTTTGTGAGACTCTTTTTATTAGCCTCTGCTTCTTAAATTGATTTGTTCTGACTCCCTGAGTTTATGGTGTGAACTTCTATGGTAGAAGACCTGGAAGATTCAGTGGTGTCATCTTTTTGATCTTCTGAGCTCTCTTGTCTTGAGCTGTCATTCATGTTGGCTCTGTGTATGTCTTTGGGTTTTGATTGTTGTTGGGTCTTTTTTTTGTGGTTCCCTCCCTCCAGCTGGTTAACTGAAGGTCATTTTATCCACCACCTCTTGTATTCTGTTCTGCAAGTGTGGGCAGGTTGTGTTGAAGTTGGTTCTTCCATGTGTACAGGATTTTGAGGATTCTCTCTTGCTCTTGTTCAGTTGTTTGTTCTGAATAATTTATCTATCATTTAGTTGTATTTCCAGATGGGTCCTGGGTTGAGTTAGTGTGGCTTCCACTTCCTCCTTCACCTTCTTCTCTTGTTATCTGTTGGGGGTTCCTTTGTTTGTGGGTTTCCTCTTCCAGCAGATATCCTGGTGTTCACAGCTTCCACTTACTTGTCTGATTTTTCAATGTCCTCTACAACTTTTTGTCTTCAATCTTCTTACATGCTGGAGTACTTTTGGCTGTCTACTCTGTTCCTCGTGAGATCAGCTAGGTGTTTCACCCATGTGCATGGGAAGTGGACTCCGTTCCCACCTATCTAGCTGCCATCTTCCTATCCATTATATTAATTCTGTCACAGTGGTCAAATATTCTGATTTGAGAAATGACTGTCCATATGAAGATTCAGTGTCTGAGAGACCTATGGCTGTACTAACCTAATTCTGCTCTGATCTTGATTTTTTCCTTCCCTCTCCTTGCTCTGGGCTTTTTTGTTTTTGTTGTTGTTCCTCTAGTTTTGTGGATGTAAGGTAATAATGTTTATTTGAGATTTTTTTATCTCTTTTAGGTAGACCTGTTATTGCTATGAACTTTTGTCTCAGGATTGCCTTTGCTGAGTCCCATAGGTTTTTGGTTGTTTCATGTTCATTTTCATTAGTTTCCAAAAACTATTTTATTTAGTCCTTGATCTCATTGTTAACAGATTCATGATTTAATAACATGTTATTCAGTCTCCATGTATTTGAATGTTTTTGAGTTTTTTCTCCTTGAGGTTGGATTCTGCTTTCAAGCCATTGTGATCACAGAAGATGCTTGATATGATTTCAATTTTCTTAAATTTGTTGAACCTTTTGTGACTTACTATGATGTCCATCTTTGAAAATATTCCATGTGCATTTGAAAAGAATATATTTTTCTTTTTTGAGGTGAAAAATTCTGTATATTTCAGTTAAATCCATTTGATCTAGAGTGTTGTACAATATTCTAACTGTTTCTTTGCTTGGAAAATATATCCATTGCTGACAACAGGGTGTTTAAATCCCCTAGTGTAAGTGTGTTGCTGTCAATATATTTCTTGAAGTCCTCCAAGATTTTTCTTACATATTTAGGTGCTCCTATGTTGAGAATATATGTGTTTAGAAGGGTTATATCTTCTTGATTCATGACTCTCTTAAGTATTATGTAGTTTTTTCTTTGTCTCTTTTTTGACTTTTGTGTGGAAATCTATTTTGTATGATAAAATATTGCTACCACAGTTTTTTTCCATATCCATTTGCTTGGTATATATTTTGCTTCCCTTCACTTTCAGTCTGTGTATACCTTTTGTTCTGAGTTGAGTTTCTTGTAGATAGCATATATGTGGGTCACGTTTTTTTCTACATACAGCTACTCTATGTCTTTTGATTAGAGCATTTAATCCATTTGCATTTAAGGTTATTGTTGACAGGTACTTATTTATTGCATTTTCTCCTTTGTACCTTTGTTCCTCTCTCTCTCTTTTTCCTTCATCTTCTTAAAGGTTTGTCTTTAGCATCTCTTGCAATGCTTTTTGGTGGAGATGTATTGTTTTAACCCCTTTGTATGGAAAATCACTACAAAGGATCTCATTTAAAAGGAAAGGCAAAAATAAGGATTTTCCCAGGGGAAAAAAGGTTAAAACAATACATATACACCAAACCATGGTACATTTACACAGTGGAATACCACACAGCAGAGAGAAAGAAGAAGCTCCTATCCTTTGTGACAGCATGGATAGAACTGGACAGCACCATGCTAAGTGTAATAAGCAGTGAGGGACAAATACCATATGATCTCACCTTCAACTGGAATCTAATAAAAAAACAAGGAAAATATAACCAGAGGCATTGACATTAAGATCAGTCTGACAGTAACAAGAGGGGAGATGGGAGGGGATAATGAGGGGAAGGGTTTTCAGGAACAACTATAAAAGACACATGGACACAACCAAGGGAGGGTGGAAGCAAGGGAGGGAGGTGGGTTTGGCTGTAGTGGGGGTGAGTGGTAGGGGGTAAATACAGACAACTGTAATTGAACAACAATAAAAATAATTAAAAAATAAATGAGATCCTTGCTGGTTAGAGTAGTCTTGGTTGCTGACTTTTGCTTTTCATTAGTTGGAATATTTATTGCCATTACCTTCTGGCTTGTAGTGTTTCTGTGGAGAAGTAAGCTGATAGCCTTGTCAGAGCTCCCTTGTATGTTACTAGCTATTTCTCCTTTGTTGCTTTTATGATTATATCTTTGCCTTTCTATTTTTCAATTTTAACTTTATGTGTCTTGGAGTGAGTTTCTGGGTTCATCCTTTTTTTTTGTAATTATTTTATTTTATTTTTTTATTCTTAGAAAGAGGAAAGGAGTGAGAAAGAAAGGGAGAGAAACATTAATGTGTGGTTGCCTCTTGTGTGCCCCCTACTGGGAACAGGGGACCTGGCCCACAACCCAGGCATGTGCCCCAGACTGGGAATCCAACCAGCTACCTTTTGTTTCACAAGCTGGCACTCAATCCACTGAGCCACACCAGCCAGGGCTCTGGATTCATCTTGATTCGGACCCTTTATGCTTCCTGGACTTGTGTGACATTTTTCCTTATCAAGTTATGGAAGTTTTGTCATTACTTTTTCAAACAGGTTTTGTATGCATTGCTCCTCTTTTTCTCCTTATGGTATTCCTATGACACAGATACCTTTATGTTTCATGTTGTCCTGCAGCTCCCTTAATAATTTTTTTAAAGATTTTAATTATTTATTCTTAGAGAGGTCAAGGGAGGGAGAGAAACTTTAATAATGTGTAGTTGCCTCTTGCATGCCTCTCACTAGAGACTTGGCCTGCAATCCAGGCATGTGCCTGGAATGGGAATCAAACTGGCACCCTTTGGTTTGTAGGTCAGCACTCATTCTACTGAGCCACACCAGCCAGGGCTCTTTTCATGATTTTTTAGTGTTTTTTCACTTTGTTGCCCTGTCTGGGAGTTTTTTTCTACCTTATTTTCCACCTCAGTGATTTGATCCTCTGCTTCATCTAGCCTCATTTAATTCCTTCTAATGTGTTCTTCATTTCAGATATTGTATTTTTGTTTCCTCCTGGCTCTTATTGGTAGCTTGTATGTCCATTTTGTGCTGGTGTAGTTCCCAATAAATTTCTTGTAGGTTTTATAGAGTTCCTTGGAGCTCTCACTGAGCTCTTTGCACATCCTTATAATCATCATTTGTTAGTTTGCCTCAATTTTATTTAGCACTCTTTCTTTCTGGGGATTCCTCCTTTACTTTCAATTGGGTTTTTTCTTTGTCTCCCTATTTTAGGTAACTCTTATTGTTTGTTTCTGTGTATTAGACTGACTTGCTTTTACTCCCTGACCTTGTGGTATGAACCTTCTGTGGTAGGAGACCTTTGGGACTCACTGATGTGGTCTCCTTTATCTGCTGACCTCGGGATGCCTTTTATGCACTTTATGTGGGCTTTCTGGTTTTAATTCGATTTTGGTTGTTGTTGGGTCATTCTTTGATGGGCCTTTTTCTCTGGCTTTGTGACTTAGAGTAACAATATCCACCATGTCTTGTATGCTCTTGTACAGCTGCTGCTAGAACAAAATCAAACAGCCCAGGAAACAATTCCACCCTGCAAAAATAACCCCTAACCACAAATACACAATCAACAGCAAATATTAATAAATGTGAAAAGAGATTAAAAACTATTGTAAGAAAAACAAATATGAGATAACTAACTAAAATAAAAATTTTTTGAGAAGGTAGAGGGAGAAGAAATAATAAGAGTAGGGAATAGAAACAAGGAGAATAAAAAAAGAAAAACTACATTTTAAATATAAAAGGAGTGACAAAGGCAAAAAAGAGTAATAAAGGGGAACAGTATTGTATGAGGTTTAAACAAAAATTTTTAAATATACATTGTGAATAGAATAGGAGCCAAATTGGAGAAAAAGTTTCCACCACAGCAATACAAATTACAAATGAGCAGTGATTAATATAGATAGAATGGGATAATAAGAAAAGAAGAAAGAAAAGTTTAAGAGATATCTAGAGGGAAAAATGATTTTGAGAGGATAATAGGAGAATAAATATTAAGAATGAGGAATAAAAACTAGGCTAAGACAGGGAAAACTTAAAATTTGAAATGACAAATAAAGAAAGGGCAAGAGGAATGGAAAATGCAGTAGGAGAGGGGAATAATAAAATTTGAGACTTGAAATACAAAAATATCTGGAAATAAAATTGAAGAAATGTAACAATTACCACCATAACAACAAATGAGTAAAGATTGATAAAGGTGGAGAGAGAATTCAGGTATTTTAAGACCGGGGAAAAAGTGTCACAAGAAAATCTGTTTTGAGAGGATGGGGGTGGTGGCAAATAGTAGAAGTGTGGAATAGAAACAAATAGTAGCAAAAGAAAAAATAAAATTTAAAACAAAAAAGAGAATGTGAAGGAAGAAGGTAAAATGGAGTAAGAGGGGGAAGAGCAAAATATGAGATGTGAAATAAACTAAAATTTAAAAACTAGTGAAATAATTGGCACAAACTTGAAGGAAAAGAAATGAAAGTTAAAAAGC
This sequence comes from Artibeus jamaicensis, assembly GCF_021234435.1. NCBI lineage: Eukaryota > Metazoa > Chordata > Mammalia > Chiroptera > Phyllostomidae > Artibeus > Artibeus jamaicensis. The sequence continues at coordinate 13,796,753 of NW_026522045.1, forward strand.
TATACGGGAGAGGAAATAACACAAATAATGAAGAAGACTTTGATGGAATTCATCTCAGTAGAATTCAGTGTTACTACTGTCTTCTACTTTTATAACTGCTCCTGGTAATGTTAGATGGTGCCCTATCTGGCCCTAGGGAGTCCATTTTAGACTACAAGAGATCCATCGTCTATGGCTGTATCTTTCTTATTTGGCTGGTCCCTACTTGTTCTGCTCTGCCAGCATTCCATCAGCCCAGGGTCCAGGAGTGGTTTATTTAATGCCCCAAGAAGATTGACAGTACCTTCTCCACTTGCCTGCAGAGGGGGCCTTTGGTGCATTTGGGAAGGTGAGAACCTTTGATCACCCCTGAGGGGCACTGTTCAGACTTCAGGGCAGATGGTGAAAGTGTTGCTCTACCCTCTTGCCACTCATTTTGGTCTGTTCCAGATTCTTTCCAATAAAGTATAGGTTCCGATGAATTAGTTGTCTGTTTCCTGTGAGTGTCCAGTCCATGTAAAAGGGACTACTCTTTCCTGGTTGGTGAAGACAGCAGCTCTGTGTAGGCATGAAGGCTGGGTGAGGCCCTGAGTACCCCTCGTTGCACCTGTCTCTAATCTCTGCTCTGCTGATTTCAGTGGATCAGGGCCCAAGGCACAGTGTAGCCCACAGTGTCTGGTAAAATGGGCCCTTTCAGAGATTTTTCCTCCTTCCCCTGCAGAACTGCACCTACCAGGGAGCTCCCGAGCTTGGTCTCACTGATCTGTAGATCATGTAATCTCACAGGTGGGGTTTGGACTCACCTGCCTGTGAAGGGACCTGCCTAGCTACAGCAAATCTCGCCATCCCAGTCTCCAGTCTGTCACTCTCTCACAGGGGACTTGGGCCTGAACTCTCCTCTCTGTACAGTCCACTGCATGCCAGACTTAATGGGTTAGATCTCACAGTCCCTTCAGTGTGACTATATCCCTCTGAGTTCTTTTTTGTCTGAGCCATTGCGCAGGAATATACACACACAGAAGCACCGGGTCCCTGCTAAGTCTTGAGTCTCACTTCAGCTCCTCTTTTAAAAGAGTTTGTGTGTGGCTGCCACGCTGCAGCACCAAGCCCTGAAGGTCCTGGTCTCCACACATTTTCCCTCCCCCAAAATTAAAAATCTCTCTCAGTCAGGCTGGCCACAGGTTGCCAGAGCCTCTGACAATTTTAGATAAAGTTTTTATATGTATCTCTCCTGGAGGGCACTTGAAAAATTCCAGCACCAATCCTATAACACAGGGCAATGGCAAGGTGCTCTCCCTGATCCCTCTAGTGATTCTCAGCCTAGGGGGTGGGGCCTGATCCTGTAATGCTGTTTCTATAGGCAGCACCTCCCTGGTCATTTCTTTTCCTCTTACCAGAGATTGCGGCTCCTGAGCCAATCTGCAGCCACCCTGAATCTGTACAGCCAGAAGTGCTGGATTAAGCAGTGGCAGTGGTGACAGCAGTTGTCCCATGAGGAGAGCCCAGGCAGCCCACTCACAAGTGCTCTGAATGCCGGCAGGTTCTTGCTCACTCCCTGGATTACTGACACATACTCTCACTCTCCACTGGATTTTCAAGGTGATTGCTCTGTGGTTTAGCTGCAAGATTGGCCAGGGCCTGGGAGCTAGTGAATGGAGCTTCCAGCTACTCTGCAGCCATCCTGGATCCTCCTATGTGTCTGCTCTTATGCCAGTTCCAGAGTGTTTAGATTACAGTGGCTTTATTGTATGGTTTGATAACAGGTACTGTGATTCCAACAACTTTGTTCTTCTTTCTCATGATTGCAGTGTTTACTTGGGATATTTTTTGCTTCCATATCATTTTTATAGTATTTGTCCTAGATCTGTGAAATATGTAATTGGAATTTTAATAAGAATTGTGTTGAATCTATAGATTGCTTTGGGTAGAATGGACATTTTGATTGTTATTTCTTACAATCTATGCCAAATTTTTCCATTTATTTGTAGCTTACTCAATTGCTTTCTTCAGTATTCCATAGTTTTTCTCATACAGGTTTTTTACTTCCATGGTTAAATTTAATCCTAAATACTTTATTTTATTTTTTGCTGTAGAAAATGGATGCTTTTCTTAATTTCTTTTTCTGGTAGTTCATTGCTGTTGTACAAAATGCCACTGATTTCTGAATATTCACTTTGTATCCAAATACTTTGCTGAACTCACTTATTAGGTTGAGTAGATTTTTGGTGCAGCTTATACGGCTTTCTATGTGTACTACCATGTTATTTGCAAATAGTGACATTTTTACTTCCTCCTATCCAATTTGGATACCTTTTGTTTTTTCTTCTTGTCTGACAACTGTGGGTAGGACCTACAGTGTAAGAGTGTTGAAAGTGGACACCCTTGTCTTGCTCTTTATCTTAAGGGAAATGCTTTTAGTTTTTGCCCATTGAATATGATGTAGGTGGTAGCTTTTTCATATACGGCCTTTATTATTTTGAGGTATGCTTCCTCTGCTCACACTTTGCTGACTGTTTTTACCATAAATGGGTGCTGGACTCTACCAAATGTTTTTTCAATATCTATTGATATGATTGGGGGAAAGTGGAGACAATTGTAGTTGAACAACAATAAAAAAATAAAAAAAAAGATATGATGATGTGGTTTTTGTCTTTCCTTTTCTTTTGTTTATGTGATGTATCACACTTATTAATTTGTGAATATTGTACCATCCTTGCATCCCTGGAATAAATCCTACTTGATCATGGTGTATGATTTTTTTAATGTATTGTAGGATCCTGTTTGCTAATATTTTGTTGAGGATTTAGCATTCTGAAAAGATATTGGCCTGCTATTTTATTTCTTTGTTGTGTCTTTACCAAGTATTGGGACTAGCATAATACTGGCCTCGTAAAAGAATTTGGTAGTCTTCCTTCTTCTTGAATGTGTTGAAACAGTTTGAGAAGGATAGGAGTTGGTTCTTTCCTGAATGTTTGGTAAAATTCACCTGGGATGATATTTGATCCAGGGTTTTTGTGTGTTGGCAGTTTTTATATTACTACTTTGATTTTCCTGGTTGTTATTGGTCTACTCAAGTTTTCTACTTCTTCCTGATTTGGTTTTGGAATTTTCCATGTTTCTGCAAATGTATTCATTTTGCCCTGATGGTCTGATTTCTTCATATGTAGTTGTTCATAGTAATTTCTTACAATATTTTGTATTTCTATGGTATCAATTGTTACACTTCTCCCTCATTTCTGATTTTACTTATTTGGGACCTCTCTCTCTTTTTCTTGATGAGTGTGATAAAAGGGTTGATATTTTATTTATCTTTTAAAAAAACAGCTTCTGGATTACTTAATCTTTTGTATTTGTTTTAGTTTTTATGTCATTTAAGTCTTCTCTGATCTTGATTGTTTCTCTTCTGCTTGCTCTGGGCTTTGTTTGTTATTCTGCTGCCAGTTCTTGTAGGTGTAGGGTTAAGTTGTTTAATTGAGACTTTCCAATATCCTTTAGGTAGGCCTGTGTTACTATGAACTTCCCTCTGAGAACTGCTTTTGCAGTGTCCCATAGGTTTGGGGTTATTGTGTGCTCAATATCACTCTTTTCCAGATATATTTTGACCTCTTTTTTTATCTCATTGTCAATCCATTCATTATTTAATAACTTCTCATTCAGCATCCATGTATTTGATTTTGGTTTTGGTTTTTATTTTGGTTGGCAAACTTTTTTTTTGTGACTTTTTTAATGTAATTATTGTTCAAGTACAGTTTTCTGTCTTTTACTCCCATCCCAGCCCACCCCACCCCGTGCTCCCCACCTCCCTCCCATTTCCACCCCCCTTAGTTTTTGTCCATGTGTTCTTTATACTTGTTCCTGTGAATCCTTCCTCTTTTTCCCCTGAAATTGCCTCCCCTCTTCCCTCTGGTCCCTGTCAGCTTATTCTCTGTTTCAGTGTCTTTGGTTATATTTTGCTTGCTTGTTTGTTTTGTTGTTTAGGTTCCTGTTAAGGATGAGATCATATGGTATTTGTCTTTTACTGCTTGGCTTATTTCACTCAGCATAATGCTTTTCAGTTCCATCCATGCTGTTGCTAAGGAAGGGTAGGAGCTCCTTCTTTCTTTCTGCTGCATAGAATTCCATTGTGTATATGCACCATAGTTTTTTGATCCATTCATTTACTTTTGGGCACCTAGGTTGCTTCCAACTCTCGGCTATTGTAAATTGTGCTGCTATGAACATTGACATACATAGGTTCTTTTGGATTGGTGTTTCATGGATCTTAGAATATAATCCTAGTAGTGGGATTGCTGGGTCAAAAGGCACGTTCATTTTCAGTTTTCTTAGAAAATTCCATACTGTTTTCCATAGTGGTTGTAGCTGTCTGCAAACCCACCAACAGTGAACTAGGCTCCCCCTTCCCCCAAAACCTCTCCAACACTTGTTGTTTGTTGCTTTGTTTATGATGGCCATTCTGACTGGTGTAAAGTGGTATGTCATTGTGGTTTTAATTTGCATCTCTCTGATAGCTAGCAATATTGAACATCTTTTCATGTGTCTCTGGATCCTCTGTATGACCTCCTTGGAGAAGTGTCTGTGCAGGTTCTTTGCCCATTTTTTTAATTGAGTTAGTTGTCTTCTTAGAGTGGAGTTGTGTAAGTTCTTTGTATATTTTGGAGATTAAACCTTTGTCTGAGGTACCATTGGCAAATATGTTTTGCCATACAGTTGGCTCTCTTTTTATTTTATACTGTTTTCTTTAGCCATGCAGAAGGTTTTTATTCTGATGAGATCCCATTTCTTTATTCTTTCCTTTATATCCCTTCCTCTAGGGGACATATCAGTAAAAATGTTGCTGCATGAAATATCTGACATTTTCCTGCCAATATTCTCCTCTAGGACGTTAATGGTGTCACAGTTTATATTTAAGTCTTTTATCTACCTTGAACTTATTTTGCTGTATGGTGTAAGTTGGTGCTCAAGTTTCATTTTTTTTGCACATAGCTGTCAAGTTCTCCTAACACCATTTCTTGAAGAGGTTATTTGTACTTTATTTTATGTTGCTGCCCCCTTTGTCAAATATTAATTGCCCGTAGAGACTTGGGTTCATTTCTGGGCTCTCTATTCTGTTCCATTGATCTATATGTCTGTACTTATTCCAGTGCCAGGCTGTTTTGATTACAGTGACCCTGTAATACAGTTTGATATCAGGTATTGTGATCCTTCGTACTTTGTACTTTTTTCTCAAAATTGCTGCAGCTATATGGGGGTCATTTATGGTTCCAGATAAATTATTGAAATATTTGTTCTATATTTGTGAAATATGCCATTGGTTCATTAAAAGAGATTGCTTTGAATCTATAAATTCCTTTGGGTAGTATGGACATTTTAATGATGTTCATTCTTCCAATTCATTTACATGGAACATGCTTCCATTTATTTGTGTCTTCCTTAATTTCTTTTTTCAGTATTGTGTAGTAGTCAAAGTACAGGTATTTTACTTTCTTGATTAGGTTTATTCCCAGGTATATTATATTTTGTGTTGCTATATTAAATAAATCTTTCCCTTATTTCTGTTTCTGATATTTCATTGTTGGTGTATAAAATACCTTTGATTTCTGAATATTGGCATGGTATCCCACGTTTTTGCACAATTCACTTATTAGGTCAAGAAGTTTTTTGCTGGAGTCAGTGTATAGGATTTTCTATGTCACTGTCATGTCATCTGCAAACAATGACAGTTTTGCTTCCTCCTTTCAGATTTGGAAACCTTTTATTTCTTTTTCTTATCTGGTTGCTATGGCTAGGATTTCCAAAACTATGTTTGTGGGGGCAACTTTGCCTGCAAACTCCCCCTGTCCACCACAGATGAAAGTGAAACACTGCCAAGACATGATCTGCTTGGGGAGGAAAGGTGGCTGATCCCTCAAAGGGGAAGGGCCAAGAGCCCCTTCCTCAAGGGGCTTTTATTGGGTTCATTTGCACAAGAATACAGGTAAGGACCAAACAATAGATAGCATTTAAAGAACTGTGAGGGCTTATTCTCAGTCAGGGTGAGATAGCTAACAAGCCATAAAACTTTGAGGAACAAACTTCTTGCTTGGACCCTTATCATTTAAATGAGAGCATTCGAAACAAAGCAGGTTTCACAGGATTTTTACATATTCTTTCTTAGGCCTGATCACCTGGGGAACCCACTCTTTCCAGGAGAGTTGCACCACCTTCCCCATCATAGGTCTTCATGCTTAAGCGAATTAGAGCCAGGAAGCACTTCTCCCAGAGGACATGGGGACTTGGGTTTCATCAAAGCTGGGGGGTGAGGGCCCATTGCTCCCTCTTCCTTGCAGCCCCCAAGTCCTTTCCATGATGGCCTTCCAAGTGATCATGTCTGGTTTAAGTTGCACTTTTCTGAGGAGTCATACCCATCATCAACCATCAACCATGCTTTGGGGACAGGGAAGTAAGCTGAGGCAGTGTTTGCTGCCAGAGACCAGCTTTGGTCTCTGAAGTGGCTCACATTCTGGAGGTCACTCACTCAGTCTTAGCCATGGGAGGCAGTTACAATTCCTGAAACTAGGCAGAGCGGTTTCCAACTTATGTTGAATAGGCATAGTGAAATCAGACATCCTTGTCTCATTTCTGATCTCAGTAGAAAAGCTTTCAGCTTTTGCACATTAACTATGATGTTGGCTGTAGGTTTCTCATACATGGCCATTATTATGTTGAGGTATACTCACTCTACTCCCACTTTGCTGAGTATTTTTATCATAAATGGGTGCTGTACCTTATCACATGCTTTTTCCACACCTATTGATATCATCATGTAATTTTTGTCTTTCATTTTGTTTATGTATTGAATTTATTGATTTCTGAATAATGCAGCATCCTTGCATCCCTGGAATGAATTGCACTTGATCATGACATATGATCTTTTAACATATTACTGGATGCAGTTTGGCAATATTTAATTGAGGATTTAGCATCTATGTTCATCAGTGATATTGGCCTGACATTTTCTATCTTTGTTATGTCTTTATCTGGTTTGGAGATTAGGATGATGCTGGCTTCATAAGAAGAGTTTGGGAGTCTTCCGTTTTCTTAAATATCTGGAATAGCATGTGAAGGATAGGGGTTCTCTTTTTCTTAAATGTTTTGTAGAATTCTTCTGTGAAACCATCTGATCCAGGGCTTTTGTGTCTCAGGAATTTTTTGATTACTGCTTCAATTTCATTAGCTGTTATTGGTCTGTCCAGGCTTTCTGCTTCTTCTTCATTGAGTTTTGGAAGATTATATTTTTCTAAAATTTTGTCCATTTCACTCAGGTTTTTCAGTTTTTTGGCTTACAGTTCTTCCTAGTAATTTCTTACAATCTTTTGTATTTCTGTGGTGTCAGTTGTACTCTCTCCTCTTTTATTTCTGATTGTGTTTATTTCATTCCTCTCTCTTTCTTTCTTGATGAGCCTGCATAAAGGCTTGTTGATTAGGTTTATCTTTTCAAAGAACCAGCTGCTGGATTTATTAATCCTTAGAATTGTGCTTTTGGTCTCTATGTCATTTAATTCTGCTCTGATTTTGGTTATTTCCTTTCTTCTACTTGCTCTGGGCTATTGTTGTTGCTGTTCCTTGAGTTCTTGTAGGTGTAGTGTTAGGTTGTTCATTTGAAACATTTCTTTTTTTATTTCTTTTCTTATTGATTATTCCATTACAGTTGTTCTATTTCCCCCTTCATCCCCCTCTACACTATCCCCCATCCCCACCATTACCCTCCTTTGGTTTACGACCATGTGTCTCAAGTTCTTTAGATTCTATATTTCCCATACTATTCTTGCCCCCATCTGTTTTCTATCTACTGTTCATGCTACTTATTTTCTGTACCTTCTTCCCCCTTCTCCTCCTCCCACTCCCCTGTTGCTAACCCTCCTTGAAATCTTCATTTCTATGTTTCCACTCCTGATCTAGCTGTCCTTTTAGTTTGCTTTTGTTTTAGGTGTGGTTGTTAATAACTGTGAGTTTGCTGTCCTTCCACTGTTCATGTTTTTTTAACTTCTTTTTCTTAGATAAGTCCCTTTAACATTTCATAAGGGCTTGGTGATGATGAACTTCTTGAGCTTGATCTTATCTGAGAAGCACTTTACCTGTCCTTCCATTCTAAATGAAAGTTTTGCTGGATAGAGCAATCTTGGTTGTAGGTCTTTGGATTTCATGACTTGGAATACCTCTTTCCAGCCCCTTCTTGCCTGTAAGGTCTCTTTTCAGAAATCCACTGACAGTCTGATGGGGACTCCTTTGTAGGTGACTGTCCCCTTAGCTCTTGCTGCTTCTAGGATTCTCTCCTTCATTTGAATCTTGGCTGATATAATGATGATGTGCCTTGGTGTGTTTCTTCTTGGGTCTAACTTCTTTGGGACTCTCTGAGCTTCCTGGATTTCTTGGAAGTCTATTTCCTTTGCCAGATTGGGGAATTTCTCCTTCATTATTTGTTCAAATAAGTTTTCCACTGGTGGCTGTTCCTTTCCCCCTTCTGGTACCCCTATAATTCGGATGTTGGAGTGTTTAAAGATGTCCTGGAGGTTCCTAAGACTCTCTTCATTTTTTTGAATTCTTGCTTCTCCACTCTTTTCTGTTTGGCCATTATTTGCTTTTTTCTGGTCTACTCCATTGATTTGAGTCCCAATTTCCTTTTCATTGCTATTGGTGTCCTGTGCAATTCCATTCATTTCAATTAGTTTCGCCTTCATATGTTTCTCTAATTTGTGACTATAATCAACCAGTTCTGTGAGGATCCTGATCACCAGTGTTTTAAACTGTGCATCTGAGAGTTTTGCTATTTCTTCACTGCTTAGATTTATAGGCTCTGGGGCTTTGAGATCTTCTTGAGCCATTTTAGGTCTGTTCGTGTCCATTAAGTATGAGGAGAGGAGCCTTGGACTCCCAGGTCGCTGGGTTTTGACGCTGTATGTGGGGGCGTGGTCAGAGCGGGGAAATGGCAGCGCCCTCCACTGCCACTGGCTGGGGGACCTGCTGGGTCCAGTCCAATTGCCCATTCCCTCGCTTGTCTATCCGCATATGAATGCACGACTACAGTCAACCCGCAGCCCTGCTTCCTTGCTGTTTCCCCGAGGTCGCTCGCTGGGTCTCTCACTAGGTCCAACCCTGCACCTGGATTCTGAGCACCTGAGTCTGCTTGACCGAGTTTTCCTGTGCTATCCCACTCTGCCAGCTGCTGGTTTCGCCCCTTACCGGTCAGGCTGAAGAATTTGTTGTTAACAGATTTCTGAAAAGTTCAATTTTCTGTGTTCAGGCTGTGTTTTCTGTTGCTAATATTTAGTTTTCTCTAAACTTGGTTGTGTGAGAAAGCACGAAGTCTCCACCTATGCCTCCACCTTGGCCATTTCTTTTTTAACGAGGCCTGTATCACTATGAACTTCTCTCTCAGCACTATCTTCACTGTGTCCTATACTTTTTGGATTGTTGTGAGTTCATTTTTATTTGTTTCCAGAAACTTTTTTATTTCGTCCTTGATCTCATACTTGACCCATTCATTGTGTAAAAGCATGCACTCAATCTCCATGACTTTGAGTGTTTTTGAATTTTTTCCTTGAGGTTGGATTCTACTTTCAGTTCCTTGTGATAAGGCAAAAGGCTTCATATAATTCAATTTTCTCGAATTTGTTGAGGCTTCTTATGCATGCTATCATTTGGTCTTGCTTTGAGAATGTTGCATTACATTTGAAAAGAATATGTATTTTACTTCTTTGGGATAAAAAACTATATACATGATCTGGACTATGTTCAATTCCACAATATCTGGTTGATGTTTCATTTGGAAGATCTATCCATTTTTAAAAGTGAGCTGTTAAAATCTCCTACTATAATTGTGTTGTTGTCAATATCTTTCTTGAAGTCCTCCAAGGTCTTCTTTATGTATTTGGGTGCTCTTATGTTGGGTGCATATATATTTCAAAGTTTATGTCTTCTTGATGAATTCTTCCTTTGAGTATTATGAAGTGACTTTCTTGGTCTCCTTTTGTGGCTCATTTTTTAAAGTTTATATTGTCTGGTATGAGTATTGCTATCCTGGCTTTTTTTTTCTGTCCATTTGCTTGAAATATTTCTTTCCAGCCCTTCACTTTTAGTCTGTGTAGGTCTTTTGTTCTGAAGTGGGTCTCTTGTTCATAGGTGGGCCTATGTGTGAGTCATGATTTCTTATCCATTCAGCTATTCTATGTCTTTTGATTGGAGCATTTAATCCATTTATGTTTAATGTTATTATTAATAAGTACTTTTCATTGCCATTTTTCATTTTTCATACCTGTGTTCCTCTCTCTCTCATTCTTTTTTTTTTTCTTTTCTTAAAACAGTCCCTTTAGCATCACCTGCAGAGCTGCATTGGAGGAGGTATATACTTCTAGATATCTGTTGTCTGGGAAACTCTTTATTTCATCTTCCATTTTGATAGAGTAGCCTTGGTTTCAGGCTTTTGTCTTTCAATACTTGGAATATTCCTTGCCATTCCTTTCTGGCTTGCAGCATTTCCATTGAGAAGTCAGCTGCTAGCCTTACCAGGACTCCCTTGTATGTTACTTTTCTGTTTCTCCCTTGCTACCTTTAGGATTCTCTCTTTGCCTTGGAATTTTGCCATTTTAATGATGATGTGTCTTGAAGCAGGCCTCCTTGGGTTTATCTTGGTTAGGATTCTCAGTGTTTCCTGGATTTTTGTGACTTTTTCTCTAATCAAATTAGGAAAGTTTTTCATCATTAGTTTTTCAAGCAAGTTTTCTATCCCTTGCTCTTCTTCTCCTTCTGGTTCCCTATTATGCTAATATTATTGCATTTCATGTTGTCTTGCAGTTCCCTTACCACCTATTCCTTCTTTCTGAGTTCTTTTCCTTTTCTTGCTCTTTTCAGTGTTTTTTTTTCTGCCTTGTCCTCCAGCTCTCTGATTCAGTCCTTGCTTTATCTAGCCTGCTTTTGATTACTTCTATTGTGTTCTTCAATTCAGGTATTGTATTCTTCATTTCCTCTTGGCCCTTGTTGATAATTTCTATTTCCCTTTTCATGTTGGTATAGTTTACAATGAATTCATTGCAGTTTCCCTGTAGTTTTTGGTAATTCTCTGTGAGCTCATTGAGCTCCCTGACAACCATTGCTTTGAACTCAATGTCTGATAGTTGATTTTTCTTTGTTTCATTTAGCATTCTTTCTGAGACTTCCTTCTTTTATTTCATTTGGGGATTGTTTCTTTGTCTTCCCATTATTTGTGAGATTCTTTTTTGTTAGCCTCTGCTTCTTAAATTGATCTGTTCTGACTCTCTGGGTTTATTGTGTGAATTCTGTGGTAGGAGACCTGTGAGACTGAGTGGTCCAGTCTCCTTGATCTCCTGAACTTGTTGCTCTTGGGGTATAGTTTATGTTGGCTCTTTCTATGTCTTTGTTTTTTCGTTGTTGTTAGGTTTTTCTTTGGCAGATCCTTCCCTCCAGCTAGTTAACTGAGGGTCACTTGCCATATATTTCATGCTGTTGTGCAGGTGAGGACAGATTTCGTTCAAGCTGGTTCTTCTGTCCATCCAAGATTTTGAGTCTTCTCTCATTCTTGTTCAGTTATTTGTTCTAGGTAATTTCTCAACCATTTAGTTTTAATTCCAGATTTGTCCTGAGTGAAGGTTAGTGTGGCTTCCACTCACTGCTTCACCTTCTTCCATTATTATCTGTTGGTGATTTCTTTGTTGGTGAGTTTCCTCTTCCAGCAGGTCTACTGTTGTTCATAGATCCTACCTGCTCTTTTATGCAATCAGTTGTAGGGGGAAGTCAAGATGGTTTAACACAGCAGGAGTGTATGGCATTTAAAGTACCAACCTGTAGAGAAGAGATAGGAGATCCTTTGGATAAGTATAGTGTCAACCATGATATTTCAGCCAGCTAGCTACTTTTTAGAAAGGGTGGAAAAAAGATAAGACTGTTGTTAGAGGGGGGAAGGATTGAGTTGGATCCAGAAAACAGTGAGTTTGTGAGAGGTTAGACTATGAGATATAGTGAGAGTAAGGGATATAAAATAGATGTAGTGTGTGAGAGAATAGAATTAACCACAATAGTAATAAATTTTCAGAAGACAATGAAATAGGCTAAGATCTGGAAGGGGTATTGTGCCATACTTACAATTGTATGGAACAGCTATTATTTAGAATAATAATGGAGCAACATTCATATGACATAATCTATGTGATCTGGATAACAAGAATAGGACCTTGAGTAGTGTGCTAATGGAACACAAGTGAAGGACAGTAAATTAACAATACACTATGAAAGAGAGAACAAGGAAAACCAGTCCAACAATAAAATTAATCAAACAAAATGAAGAAAACTAAACAGAAAGAAGAGAAAAAATACTAATAAAATAAAAGAAGTAAAAATATTAAAAAATAATAACAATACAAATAAACAATAACTTGCAAGTTCTCTGGAATAGCAAAATGATATTTCTCTGTTTCTCAGTTGTTCAAATGATCCCTCTTTAGGCCTGACTCTGGTCTTTTAATACCTCCAGGTCTTATTGTGTCACTTGTGGGGAAAAAAGAGAGAGAAAAAAAAAGAAAAAAAAAAGACACCTGCTGGTTTAAAAAAGTTCTGCTGGTCTTCCTGGCTGCTACAGGCTAAGGATGGTTGGGTTTTGCTTTCCTCTAGTCCTGCAGTTTTTCACGGATGGGGGCCAAATCTGGGCCACACTCTTCACAGTTGCCCAGCCTTCAGCCCAGTTCCTCAGTTCACTGCTGGGTCCCCATTGCCCTTCTGCACTAGACCTATATGCCTTGAGTCCACCAGTTGTGCTATCCTTGACATGCACCAATTAGGGGCAACTCACACACCACCTTCTCACTCTTTTCTGTCTTAGGTGCTAGGGATTCTCAAAGTCTCTTTTGGGTACTGGAGCTCCCCCATTGAGTTAAGTCTTTCTTGGGCCTGCTGCCCTCCTCTGTAAGGGGTGCCTCCTTCCTCTTAGGGAGCCATTCCAGCCCACAGTGTGGGAACGCCACTGTGGCTGCCACAGCAGGTGCTGTGCATGCCTCTTTAGCAGTAGGTTTTGGCTTGTAGCCTCTGCAGCTCCTGGGTGGGGGCAGGGGCAGGGGTTCAGCTGTAGAGGCCATTGGCATGGGCTTATGACCTCCACTGCTGTGGTGGCTGGGCTGGAGGGCACAGCGTGGGAGTGGAAGGGTCAGGCACACCACTAGGACCATGGGCCAGGGTGGCCACTCTCCCCCACTGCGACTAGGGGGAAGGTAGGGGCACAGCTATGGTCCTGACGGCAGGGGTTAATGCCTGACCAAGGCTGTGGTGACTGTGGGGTGCAACTGGGGGAGGCAGGTGCAGCCACTGTGGGAGGATTTCCTAAACAACAAGAGCCATGTTTTGAAAAATTCCTCCCATTCAAGACTGCTACTCCAAACAAGCACCAGGCCTTTCTCACAGCCCAACTTTCCAAGGGTCCATCACAGCCCAACTCTACTCCCTTCTCCAACCTGGCTCCCCAGTTTCTCTGGTACTGACCCAGCCTGCATCCACAGTCTAACTGGGTGAATACCACCCCTGTACATTTGCCACCTTGTCTTTGTTCCTTCCAGTGACTTCAAGCTTCCAGATCCATCCTGGTGCTTCTCAAACCTCCATGTTTGGCAGGAGAGGGATCCATTGAACTGGCTCTCTTCCAAGAATCCTGTGGCAGTCCCTGCAGGGCCTTGGGGCTACAGCAAACCTAATCCCTGCGCTGTTCTCAGGGACCTTATTGTCCCAAAGCAATCTCCTTATCATCTGATTTTGCAGTGTACTTTACAATTTGGGCCTTCAACATTCATATATGCTAGGATACGGTTGGCTGTTCACTCTGTTTCTCATAAGATAGGCTAGGTATTCCACTTGTGCACAGGGGGAAATGGACTCTCCACTCCCACCTACCTTGCCACCATCTTTTGAATTGAAACAAATATTTTTATATTTGTTAACAATTCTGGAGATATGAAAAACTATTTGTTCAAAGGCTCAATAAATGTTTCTTCTTATTACTATTAGTATTGTTTTTAATATACTTTATTTATTATGCTATTATACTTCTCCTATTTCCTTCCTTTATTCCTCTTCACCTTGCACACCCACTCCCACTGACATTGCCCCCCTTTAGTTCATGTCCATGGGTCATACATACAAGTTCTTTGGTTTCTCTATTTCCCACACTATTCTTAACTTCCTTCTGTTTATGTTGTACCTACAATTTATGCTACTTATTATCTGTCCCTTGTACCCTATCCTCTCCCCTCCCCATGGGTAACCCTCCACGTGATCTCCATTTCTGTGATTCTGTTCCTGTTCTAGTTGTTTGCTTACTTTGTTTTTTCTTTCTTTCTTTCTTTTAGGCTCAGTTGTTAATAGTTGTGAGTTTGTTGTCATTTTACTGCTCATCATTTTTTATATTCTTTTCTTTTTCTTAGAAAAGTTCCTTTAACAATTCATATACTAAGAGCTTGGTCATAATGAATTCCTTTAACTTCACCTTATCTGGGAAGCTCTTTTTCTGCCCTTCCATTCTAAATGATAACTTTTCTGGATAGAGCAATCTTGAATGTAAGCCCTTGCCTTTAGTTACTTGGAATAGTTGTTCTTTCCAGCCCCTTCTTGCCTGTGAGATTTCTTTTGAGAAATCAGCTGATGGTTTTATGGGAACTGCTTTGTAGGTAACTGTCTCCTTTTCTGTGTCTGCTTTTGAGTCTCTATATTTAATCTCGGGTAATGTAATTATGATGTGCTTTGGTGTGTGCTTCCTTCGGTCCTATTTCTTTGGGACTCTGAGCTTCCTGCACTTCCTAGAAGTCCATTTTTTTTTTTACCGGATTGGGGAAGTTATCTTGTATTATTTGTTCTAATAAGTTGTCAATTTCTTGTTCTTCCTCTTCTCCTTCTGGCACCCCTATGATTCTTACATGGGAATGTTTAAGTTGTTCCAGAGGTTCCTAAGCCTCTCCTCATTTTTTTAACTCTTGTTTCTTCATTCTGTTCTGTTTGAATGTTCATTTCTTCCTGCTGCTCCAAAGTGATGATTTGAGTACCAGTTTCCTTCCCATCACTGTTGGTGCTCTGTCCATTTTCTTTTATTTTACTTTTTCCTCTATTTCATAACCATCCTGTTATTTCTGTAAGCATTCTGATTACCAGTACTTGGAATTGTGCATATGATAGATGGCTGTCTCTTCATTGCTTAGTTGTATTTTTTCTGGAGCTTTGATCTGTTCTTTCATTTGGGCCATTTTTTTGGACTTGGCATACCTTTTATGTAGTAAGGGTTGGAGCCTTAGGTATTTACAAGGGCAGGGCAACCCAAGTCACTAAGTTGTGGTACTGTATGTGGGGGAGGGGTCTGAGAGGGAACAGTGCTACTTGCTGAGCTCTCAGCCAGCTTTCAGTTACTTTTTCTGCTCTCCACAAGCAAGTTTGGCCCTTCTGGTGCTGATTCCCAGGTGGGTGTTTTTGTGTACATTCCAGGACTCTGTGGGTCTCTCTAATGAACTCTCCTGTGAGTCTGGGAGTTTCTCCCAGCACTACGACACCCACATATTTGTTCATTCAAAGGTTTTGAAGCTTATTTCATCACACTGAAACCCTGGGTTGAGTCGTCTGTCTTGCTCCCCAATTGTTCCTTCTGGTTTATCTGCATGCATATGTAGGACTGCCTGGTCCACCAGTTGCCTCCTTGCCCACCCTGGTCCTCCAGCCACTGCCTTGATGTGAATCCCCTCCACCTAGTTGCCCATCTCTGTCTCTCATAGCAGTCTGCTTGAATTTTTCTTCTTTAACACCTTGGTTGTCGGACTTCCACACAGTTTGATTTTTCTGTCAGTTTTGTTTTTTTTTAATTTGTTGATGTTCTTCTTTTGATTGTGTCAAGATGCAAAGCATATCTACCTATGTCTCTATCTTGGCTGGAAGTCCCTAAAAAGTGATTTAATGGTCCCTTTGAGGAATGGGACTGAGGTCCAGAGAAAGCCTGGCTTTGCATTCTGAACCTTTATATACTATTTTATTTTGTTACATATATAAATTACTTTTTACTACATATAATAATTTAAAATGTATATGTATTTATTTGGCATTTTTCCTATTTAGCTATTTTATATACTATTTTATTGTTGCATAACAAACTGCTCCAGAACATAGCAGCTTACAACAACAATCATTTTATTACATCTCATGAGTTTGTCAGTCACGATTTGGTCAGGTCTCAGCCGCAATATTCCCACTGCAATTGACATTAACTAGGGTCATTCAGGGGCATTCATATGTTTACTATGGAGGGTTCAACACTGCTTCAGGCACATATTTGTTGTGATGGCAGAAATGACTGGAAGTTAGGACTGAAATGAGCTTCTTTCTCTATCTCTAAATATCTCTGGAACTTTCCACATAGTCTTTCCAGCAAAGAAGTCATATTTTTATATGATGACTCATATTTTCACAAAAACTACATGTTCTTTAGAGACTAGGCCTAGAACAAGCTTAATGTCACTTCTGCCATACTCTATTGATTAAATCAGTTATAGCTAACCCAGATTCAAGATATAGAGGTTAGAAATACACCCAACCTCACTACGGGAAGAGTATCAAGTAATGTATGGCTATCTTTAGTCCAACAGAGATATCAAAACTGCTGCCTTAATACAAGTTACATCCATGATAACTAAGGTTAAGACTAAAAATCATAACTATAGCTGATTTAGGGTAACTTGAATGGAAACCTAGGGAAATAAAAGGTGAAAACATTAATGTGATCCCTTTATACTGGAGGATAGAGGAGGCCATTTGGAGTCTCAGAGTGAGAAATATCTTTTACTCACTCTCAAAATAATTTTGGCATACTGATAATGCCTGATTCTATTGTTTTTCCTACCCTCTTCATCTCTCTCAAGGAAGACAGGGTAAGAAGCTTTATTCCTGAAATAAAGCCCACTTCTTTCTTGGCTCTGTGAATCTCCCTTCCCAAAATACAGAACGCATAGTAGGGTATAGAGCTGACAGCAGATTTATAGTAAGTGACACCCCAGCATATTCCACGCTATCTTTTAAAGAAGGCCACATTTACTTTAAGTCAAACACTGTGCTAGGTACTTTAATATGCCTTTTCTTTTCATTGTAATAACACTTGGACAGGTATTATTACCCCCCATTTTACAGAAAACGAAACAGACAAAAGCATCAAGCAGTTTTACCCCCATACAACTACATAGGTCGAAAAGCTTGGATACTAACCAAGATCCTTGATTCTTTTACTCCAAAGCCTATGATCTTTCAGTGGTACCATGCTGGCTTTCAATGAAGAAACAAAGTCTGTACAGTGGACATTACATGTACTTTCATCCTATTACATTCACCTGTCCAGAAAATATTTAAGGTATGCTGAGAATTATTACACACTGCCAGAATCTCCACAGTATTAAAGAAAGTTCTGAGGATAAAGACTGCTTTTAGTCCTGATGTTTTGAAATCTTGATATCCACAAACTTGATATTGCCAATACATCATTTAAAATTTTTAATTCTACTGTTTGTTTTTCTGCTACTCTTGGCAACCTCTACTTTGCAAGAAAATAGTTAATACAGCTGACACTATTGTGTATGTTTGGACACTGACCAGAAAAGAGCCAAGGATGCTACAGGTTGTCTCTTCTTTTCAGCATTAACTATTAAGATGTAAAAAATGGGAACATGTAATTAGAGAATATGGACAGAAAATATGAGTTTAAGAGGGATAAGAGATACTTAGGCAGTTGGAAGAATGCAAAGTTGTTTCAGAATATGAACTAGGAGGGCTTGATTCAAGCAGGAGTCAGCAATCCATTTATATATAAGCATTCACAGGACAAAAAATGTCTAGTGTACTCAGGAGAGGAGACCTAGCACCCTTGCACAGACATATGGTGCAAGAGAGGAGTATAAAAGTAAAGGAAAAGGCAAGGAAGAGAGAAACAATAACAAAAATTGAGTAAAAGAAGAAAGAAAAATTAATGATCCTCTGATAAACACAATTGAAGCCCATCAATTTGGGACATACAGCTGCTAAAACAGCAGGGTTTCTCTCTGCTAAAGTTAGACAGCTAGAGATGCAAAGAGCCATTTATAGGACCAATTCATAAATCTTTGTTTGAAGCCACTTACCCTGGGCTCTGGCAAAGGGTGGGGGACACAGTGGACTAGAAACACTTGAAGAGAGGCTGGGAATGGTGTCTTGGAGAGGGGACTGAGAAAGCAGCCACTGGAGTCCAGGTGCTGAGTCATGCCCTGTACTGCAGCAGCCATCCTGCTCAGGCAGACCACTCTCTTCCGAGTGGCAGCAGCCTGAGGGTAAGCAATAGCCCACCCCAGGAGGGATTCTTCCCTACTCTGTGGTGCTTAATCCTGACTGCTGAGCACAGAGTGACTAGATTAACAATTTAAGGAGTCAGCCACAGACAGTTGTTCCCTGGTAGTTTCAAAGAGGCTGCCTAAGGCTAGACAGGGTCACCATGTGACATCACCAGAGTCGGATCCAGAAAGTAACAAGCAGTGGTAAATATTAGGTGCTACCAAGGCAAAATCCACCATGGTCTTCTCCATGACTTGTGATATTTTCTTTTGTGTATAGTTTTTTTTAACATTCATTTCTGGTCCTTTGAATTTGAGCATATTAAGTCACTAGGTTTTATATTATAGTCTATTTCAATTCTCATATTTTGATCCTCCCTTCTCTTACCCAATTTTGCCTTCTTCTTTTCTGTCATTATTTTTCGTTTTAAAATTTGCTTTATTTCTTGATACAATTAGTTTCTATCCTGCACTTCTGGCATTTCTACCCCATCCAGCCTCTCAAAACAAATTTTCTTGTCAGTGGTCATCTCACACTGTTTTTCTTGGTCTTCTCCAACTTAACCAATTTTTGATCATTGGTTGTGGATATGGTAGTTGTTGAATTTTTTTAAATTTTATTTCTGGATATTCACTATATTTGTATTTAAAATCTCAAATTGTAGTATTCTTCTCTTGTACTCTATTCCGCTTCATCCAGCTCATTCATTTTTGTCCAAAATTTGAACTTTTTCCTGTTTTGGCCTGTTTGTTTTTCTCTTTCATCCTGACCTTTTTTGTCTTTTTGTCTCAAATTAAAAATTTTCCCTGTCTTACCCTGGTTTTCATTTGTCACTCTTAGTAGTACTTTGCCCTATGTCATCTCAAAATCACTTCCTTTTCCTATAGACATCTCTTAAGCTTTTCCTTCTTTATTTTCTCTTTCTTATTCCCATCCCATCTATATTAATTTTACAACATTGAAATCATATTAAGAATTTTCTTAGACAACAATGGCTTGAAACTGAAAACCAACCTCAAGGAAAAAACTTAATAATATTCAAATATGTGGAGAATAAATGCCATGTTATTAAACAATGAATGGGATAACAATGAGGAAATCAAAAATTTTCTGGAAAAAAATGAAAATTAACACACAAAAACCAAAAACCTATATACGGGACAGAACAAAGGCAGTCCTAAGAGGAAACTTCATAGCAATATAAGCCTACCTAAACATGAAAAAACACTACATCTACAAAAATGATAAACACAACGACAAACAAAGAACAGAACAGAATGAGTAGGAGGAAGGAAATAATCAAGATCAGAGAAGAATTAAATGACATAGAGAGTAAAAGAAAAATCCAAAAGATCAATAAATCCAGGGTCTGATTCTCTGAAAAGATGAACAAAATAAAAAATCCTTTCCTATACTCACCAAGAAAAAAAGAGAGATAACCCAAATAAATAAAATCAGAAAAGAAAGAAGAGAAATTACAACCGATACCAGAGAAATACAAAGGAATGTAGGAAATTACTACAAACAACTATATGACAAGAAATTTGAAAAACTGGGTGAAGTAGACAAATTTATAATATACAAAATTATAAATATATAATCCAAAAGAACTAAGTCAAGAAGAGGCAAAGGCCTGAATAGACCTATGTTAGCTAGTGAAATTGAATAAGTAATATAAAAAAAAACTGCTGACATACTAAAGCCCTGGGCCAGAGAGATTCCCAAGATAATTTTACCAAACATTTAAAGAACAGCTATCTTCCTCACACTATTCCAAAAAATTGAAGAAGAGAGAAGATTCCCAAACTGTTTTCACAATGTCAGTATTATCCCAATCCAAAACAAGATAAAGACATGAAAAAGAAATAAAACTGTAGGCCAATATCGCTCATGGACATAGATACTAAAATGCTCAACAAAACATTGGCAAACCAGATCCAGCAATACATTAAAAAGATCACAAATCGTGATCAATGGGATTCATCACAGGGATGAAAGGATGGTACAATATATGCAAATAAATAAATGTAATTCATCACATAAACAATATGAAAGATGAAAACCATATGATAACATAAATAGATGCTGAAAGATTATTTGATAAAATACAACACCCATTCATGATTAAAAAAACACAGCAAAGTGGGAATAGAGAGAGCATACCTCAACATAATAAAGTCCACATATGAGAAACCACATTCAACATGATACTCAACTGGAAAAAATAAAGTTTTTCCTCTAAGATCAGGCACAAGACAAAGGTGTCCACTTGCACTACTTTTATTTAACATAGTATTGAAGGTTATAGCCACAGTGATAAGACAAAAACAAGGCATAAAATTCACCCATATTGGAAAGGAGTAAGTAAAGGTGTCAATGTTTGCAGATGACACGATAGTGTACATGGAAAACCCTATAAAATCCACCAAAAATTATATGACCTAATAAATGGATTTGTCAAAGCAGCAGGATAAAAATTCAATATTCAGAAATCAAAGTCATTTTTGTACACCAACAATGAAATATCAGAAACAGATGTTAGGGGGGAAATCTTATTTACTATAGCAACAACAAAAATAAAATACTTAGGAATAAATTTAACCAAGGTCACAAAAGACCTGTACTCAGAAAATTACATAACACTGAAGGAAGATATTAAGGAAGACACAAATAAATGGAAGCATATACTGTGTTCATGGAACAGAAAAATTAACATCATCAAAATGTCAATAACTACCCAAAGCAATTTATAGATTCAACACAATCCCTATAAAAATACCAATGACATATTTCACAGATATATAACAAATATTCCTAAAATTTATATGAAAGCATAAATGACCCCAAATATCCTCAGCAATTTTGAAAAGGAAGAACAAAGTAGAAGGGATCACAATACCTGATATTAAACTATATTACAAAGCCATTGTAATCAAAACAGTCTGTTACTGATATAAGAACAGACACATAGACCAATGGAACAGAATAAAGAGCTGAGAAAGAAACCCAAGTCTCTACGGTCAATTAATATTTGGCAAAGGGGACACAAGCATAAAATGCAGTAAAAATAGCTTCTTCAATAAATGGTGTTTGGAGATCTAAACAAATACATGCAAAAAATGAAACTAGACCACTAAATTATACCACACACCAAAATAAACTCAAGATGGATAAAAGACATAAATATAAGTCATAATACCATCAAAGTCCTAGACAAAAACATAGGCAGGAAAATTTCATATATTCCACTCAGTGATATTTTCACTGATATAACCCCTAGAGCAAGGTATATAAAGGAAAGAATAAACAAATGCGACTACATCAAACTAAAATTTTTCTGCAATGCTAAAGAAAACATCAACAAAATGAAAAGGGAACCAAATGTGTGGGAAAATGTATTTGCCAATGATACCTCAGACAAGGGTTTTGTCTCCAAAATATATAAAGAACTCGCAAGGCTCCACTCCAGGAAGACAAACAATCCAATTTAAAAGTGGGCAAAGGACCTGAACATACATTTCTTCGAGGAGTACATACAGATGACCCAGAGACATATGAAAGGATGCTCAGTATTGCTAAACATAGAAGAGATGCAAATTCAAACCACAATAAGATATCACTTCACAGCAGTCAGAATGGCCATCATTAATCTATCAACAAACGACAAGTCTTGGCAAGGCTGTGGAGTAAAGGGAATCCTAGTACACTGTTGGTGGGAATGCATACTGGTGCCTCCACTATGGAAATTAGTATGGAATTTCCTCAAAAAACTAAAAATGGAACTGCCTTTTGACCCAGAAATCCCACTGCTATTATTACACCCTAAGTATCCTGAAACACCAACAAAAGAGCCTATACACCCCAATGTTCATAGAAGCACAATTTATAATAGCCAGGTGCTGGAAACAGCCTAAGCACTCATCAGTAAATGGATGGATTAAAAATTGTGGTATGTTTATACAATGGAACACTACACAGCAGAAAGAAGGATGTATGGAACTGGAGTGTATTATGATAGGCGAAATAAGCCAGGTGGTGAAATACAAATACCTATGATCTCACCTATAAGTGGACCTACTCAACAGAACAACAAGTAAGCAGAACAGAACCAGAGACATGGAAATAAAGAACAAACTGACAGTGACCAGAGGGGCTTGAGGAAGGGATAACAAGGTAAAGAATGGGAAGGATCAAGTCAAGGAACCTGTATAAAGGACTCATAGACAAGGACAATGGGGAGGTGAGGATTGTGAAATCAGTATGTAGGCAAGTAAGGGAAGAGTAATGGGGCAAAAATGAGGACAAGTATAATTTAACAACAACAAAAAGCTTTTTGTATAAACAAAACACTGTTAAATGGCTGTTTTCTCAATTATTGTTGACATGTATTTTTATTAAGATGTTGTTAATAGATATTCTTATATAAGCTCTCGTATTCTTATATAAACTCTCCTATTTTATGGGAAGATATTTTGCTGTCTGAAAAATCACTATATTTTTGTAAAATGTTAATTCATAACATGATCATGTTTAACTGATATTAAATATATGAAAATAATTGAAATAAAATGTATCCTAAGAAATTCACTAAAAATTCATTAGAATTGATAAATGAATTCAGTAAGGTTGCAAAAGGTAAGGTCGATATAGAAAAATTATTTGTATTTCTATGCAGTAACAATGAATTATCCAAAATAAAATTAACAAAACAAGTACATTTACAATATCACCAAAAACAATAAAAACACTTAGGAATATATTTCACATATATAAAATATCAAAATAAATTAAAAATGACCTAACTCAATGGACCATAATCTCATGCTCATGGACTGGAAAAAGATAATATTTCTAAAGTAGCAATATTCTCAAAGTAACTACTGGTTCAACACAATCAAACACTATCAAAATCCCAAGTGGCTCTTGTGGAGAAGAAATTGACCAGATAAACTTCAAATTCACATGAAAATGCAAGATGAGCAAAAACAGTCCTCGTGTTCTTGGATTTGGCAATATATGCTTAGATGAGACATCAAAGCACAATTAACAAAATTTTAAAAATAGATAAAATTTGATTTAATCAATATTAAATAATTTTGTGTTTTAAAGAATGTCATCAAAGAAGTGGAAATACAAGCCACAGAATGAGAAAAATATTTGTAAATCATACATCTAAAAATAGTCTACTATCCAGAATACAGCAAGAACTCCTCCAGATAATAAAACAAGGCAAATAATCGATTTTAAAATAGGCAAATAATTTGAATAAACATTTCTTTAAAGAAGATACAGAAAAGAACAAGTATAAATTACCCATGGACGTGAATAACAGGGTGAGGATTGAGTGTGGGAGTGGGGGTTATGTGGGGCAGGGGAAAGCAGTGGGGGGAAATTGGGACAACTGTAGTAGAGTAATTTTTTTTAAATAGAGAAATTAAAAATACCAAAAATTATAGAAAAGAAATAGCCAATAAGTGTATGAAAAGATGTTCAGTGCTATGAGTAATTAGGAAATGCAAATTAAAAGCACAATGTGCTATCAGTTCACACTCACCAGGATAGCTATAATTTAAAAAATGGAAAGTAAGTGTTGCTGAAGATTGGGGAAATTGGAACACTTGGAGATTTCTGGTAGATATGTAAAGTGATGCAGTCACTTTGGAAAATAGCCTGGCAGTTCCTCAAAGACTTAAACATGGAGTCACCATTTGACTCAGAAATTCTGCAGCTAGATACATACACAAGAGAAATAAAACAATATATGCATACAAAAATGTGTACACAAGTATTCATAGCATTATTATTATTCATAATAGTGAAAAAATGGAGAAACCCAAAATCTGTCAATTGATGACTGGATAAATGTGTTATATCCATACAATGTAATATTATTCATCCATGAAAAACAGACGTACTGATACATGCTAGAATGTGGATGAACTTTGAAAACATTATTCTAAGTAAAAGAAACGGAACACAAAAGCCACATATTACATGATTTCATTTATATGAAATGTTTTGAATAAACAAATCTATATAGTAGTTGCTGGGGGCTGAGCTCAGGAGGAAATTGAGAGTGACTGTGAATGGGTAAGGGATTTCTTTTGGGGTTATGATAATATTCTGAAATCGAATAGTAGTGATAATTGCACAGCCCTGTGAATATACTGAAAACCACTAATTGCACACTTTAAAGGGGAAAATTCTATAGAATGTGAATTATATATCAATAAGCCTGTTTTTTAAAGTAGAATTATAGGTCTAACAGCCAAGCAGAAAAAATGTGCTAAATCTTTATTTTTCCCTACTCCAGCTAGCAGGACCACTTGTCTTGCTTACATACTTGTCCTATCTTCTTTATAGCCCTTCCCTCATGTTGTGTTTGTCCAGTAAAGAACTCCTTCCTCCCAAAATTTGTCAGGTGAGATAAACAATCTGAGGCAACAGAGAGAAAGGGAAGTAATGGAGCATAAACTATAGGAGTTGGGTTGCCTCATTGTTCCAAAGTTCTCTTACAATTGAGAAAATTCAAGGAAGATTAGACATTTCCCTTCTAACTCTTCTATTGTAGTAGGTTGGAAGAATATTTTGAAGTCTTTCAGTTAGAGTCTAATCTATTCCCAATACACAATACTAGATTTAAGCCATTCTCACTGAGAATTGTCAATCATGGAAGAGTCCAGAGCTACTTCTGTCACTCCTTATGTTTAACAACTCTTGCAATTAGTATGCCAGTAACAATTTCCAATACTTAACCTATGTTCCTAATGGGAGATGTAAACTAAATTACCCTCTGTTACATCTTCAGTGGAGCATGAGAAGAGATACTATTGATATATATTTAGAAAACAGTGCCTAGAAGAAAATAATAATAGAATGTAGTGTTTATACAGAGAGTGAGTCTACAAGCTTTTGAAATCCCTCTGTACATAGTGTTGACACAAACTGGTCACAGCACTCTGGGTAAAAATATATAAAGGATGTGGAGAGAAATAGTTAAGGAAGTGAAATTTATGTCCACCCCTTGTAAGTTAGCAAGGCCAGATGAATCTGGTCAAGCCACTACTTCTTACAAGGTAACACAGTGAGAGAGACGGAGGAAAGCACCACTAGCAAGCAGAAGCTCATTTAAGGGGTAAAGTAATTTGAAAAACAGATGAACTGACACTGCCATCCTACCAGTCACCTTACCTAACTGAAATTGATTGGAGACATTCCTGTATGTTTGCATTATCTCTGGGATATTCCATCCTCAGGGGTATAATGCACAGCCTGAGCTTATTAGCAACCCTGGAAAAAACATACACACAGGTAGAAAAATATAATAGGTCTTTTGTCACCCCAACATTCCCTCCGTATAAGCTCAGCTCAAATTCTGCTTCCTCTACTCAGAGTTTACCTCTCCCCTTTTACCCTAAATGTCTATAATACTACAGACTCAGTAGAATTTCTTTGCCATGTGATAGGTGGTGAGTTGTAATAGGTAGTAGAGGGGACAACTCATCAAAGGAAGTATTAGGAATTGAGACAGGACAATGTAATTTTTATAGCTGAAATATTTTTGAAAATGACTTACAAAGTTCAGGTGGCCCCTCCAACCAGACTTCTATCTTTTTCTGGTTTACAAAGAATCACAATATAGAGATTACAGCTATTTCCTAGAATGTTAGCCTTTTCTAAGAGTCAAGTAGGCCCCTAGTAGTTTAAGGTAGGTCATGATTTCTGTAACTTGGAATCAGCTGCCAGACTGAGATCTGCAGAAAGCCTACACGTTTCATAGGTTTGTCCTGGTCAGCATGGCACCACACTCCCTCTTCCAGAGACACTTTTTTTCTTCTGATAAATCATTCCAAATTCATTGTAAACATGCCTTCTTTCTTTAGCTTCCAGTACCTTCCACTGTGCCCCTAGCCTTCATCTTCATTTTGTTTAGATCATTTAGTCACTGGGAAATTTTGTGGGATCTTAGTGATAACCTTACCCTTCCAACCACAAATATAAGTCTGGTACTTGACAACACTGCCTTCTAAGAAAAACTGCCTCATCTACAACTCTTGCTGCTGCCTAGGTTTACATTTTATAACCTCTGAACTCCCCAAACCATACCTTTGGTGACAGTGTTGGACCTAGCATTGATATGTGACACAAATAAACAGATTTTATTGGCTGGCCAGTAATGGATGGCATTATAACCTGGCATGAAGACATGATATGGGCCAGACTCTTGTTTCTGAAAGTTTTAATCAAGAAACACAGAAATGCTGAGTTAGTTATCAGACAGAGAATAAGTTAAGAAAAAAATACCAGGAGGTAGAATCAAGTCTATGTCAAGCTAAAGCCAAGTTCAATCTTAAGTTATGAGTACACATAACTTTTAGGTATGTGGAGAAAACCAACTGGTAGAGGGAGATAATGCAGTATCATGGAGAAGACATACCATGAAGAAAAACTCCATGCTACCCATGAAAGAGCAAGAGAGAATTCAGTGCTTCCCAGTGGCTTTTGTGGTCCACTTTCCTTATGTTATAATAAACTCTATATTCACTGAGAGATCTCAAGTGGCTCTCCTGCTTGCAACAAAGAGAGACTAATTACAAGAACACTATGGTTGACTACTACACCAAAGGTCATGGAATGGTCTCCTGCCACAAATATGGATATAGAAACTAACACACAACACAACCTCTAGAGAGCAGATGTTTAATCAGTGGTGAATGAATGACATATTTATAGGTTTCAGAGCTTTGGAGCTCAGCTGGAAAGTGAAAGGCAGACCACTCCAGGGATTTCTGACTTTACTTTTATTTATTTTTCCTCAAAGATAAAAATTCCATATACACTCTGAGAAGCTAATAATCCCATTTTGCCTTCAGATGAACCCTTTGGAAGGAAATCTCAATGTCCCCTCTAAGCATGCCTGCAACATGGTAACCAGGTTTTTATACTCAATGAAGCCAGAGAAAAACACAAGGACTTTAAGAAATAGTTAGAAGCATTTAGGCCTTTACTTCTAGCCAAAATGGAAGCATAGGTAGATACACTGTGCCTCCTTGTACAACCAAGAGGACAAAAACAAATTTAAAAACAATAAATAAGAACTGCCAGAAAATTGAACTGTGTGGAAGTCTGTGAAACAAGGAGCTAAAGAGGAAACTTTCATCCAGACTGGTAGGAGGGGTGGAGATGGTCAGGCAGGGTGGAGAGGACAGGAGACAAAGCTGTGGCTGGTGAAATGGTGGATGAGGTAGTGGCTGGCAGACAAGGAGGTCCCTCATTCATGTTCAGATATACTAGGAGGAACAACTTGGGAGTGACAGACCAGGCAATCCAGAGTTCAAGTGTGGAAAAAGAAATCCTTAAAACCTCTCGCTGTAAAATTCTGTGGGGGTTGCAGTGGTGGGAAAAACTCCCAGCCCCACAGGAGAGTTTCTTGGAGAGACCCATAGGGTCCTAGAACACACAGAAGCCCAACCACCCAGAATCAGCATCAGAAGGACCCAATTTGCTTGTGGGTAGTAGGAAAGTGACTGAAAGCTGGCCAAAAGCAGAGCAAGTGGCATTGTCCTCTCTCAGAACCCTCCTCCACATAATGGGCCTCAACACAGTGATGTGGGTTGACCTACCCTGATGAATACCTAAGCTCCACCACTTACAATATAACAGGAGTACCAAGACAAAGGAAGATGGCCTAAATGAAAGAGCAGATCAAGCCCTGGCTGGTGTGGTTCAGTGGACTGAACACCAGCCTGCAAACCAAAGGGTTGACAGTTTGACTCCCAATCAGGGCACATGCCTGGGTTGTGGTCGGTTCAGTTCCCCAGTATGGAGCACATAAGAAGCAGCCACACATTTATGTTTCTCTCCCTCTCTTTCTCCTTTCCTTCTCCTCTGTCTAAAGTAAATAACTTAAATACTTTTTAAAATTTCAAAAAAATAGATCAGATCTCCAAAATTAGAACTCAGCAATAAAGAAATAACCAACCTATCAGATGCACTGTTCACAACAGCAGTAATCAGGATGCTCACTGAAATGGTTGAGTGTGGACACAAAATAGAGGAAAAAGTGAAGGCTATGCAAAGTGAAGAAAAATATACAGAGAATATACAATAAATAAGAACTGCCAGAAAATCAAACTGTGTGGAAGGACACAGTTTTACAACAGCAAAAAGAAGGAAACCATCACTCAAATCAACAATTTGGAGTACAAGGAAGAAAGAAACATTCAACCAAAGCAGAATGAAAAAACAAGAATTCAAAAAAAGTGAGGACAGGCTTAGGAACCTCTGGGACAACTTTAAATGTTCCAAGATCTGAATCATAGGGGTGCCAGAGGGAGGGGGAAGAGCAAGAAATTGAAAACTTATTTGAACAAATAATGAAGAATTTCCCCAATTGGGCAAAGGAAATAGACTCCCAGGAAGTCCAGGAAGCTCAGAGAGTCACAAAGAATTTGGACCCAAAAAGGAACACACCAAGACACATCATTATTAAATTTACCAAGATTAAAGAGGAGAGCATCTTAAAAGCATCAAGAGAAAGAGACAGTTACCTACAAAGGAGTTCTCATAAAACTATCAGCTGATTTCTTAACAGAAAACTTACAGGCAAAAAGAGACTGGAAACAAGTAGTCAATGTCATGAAAGGCAAGGACCTACATCCAAGATTACTCTATCCAGCAGATCTCTTATTTAGAATGCCAAGGCAGATAAAGTTTTCCCAGATAAGATCAAGTTAAAGGAGCTCATCACCACCAAGTCCTTATTATATGAAATGTTAAAGAGACTTATGTAAGAAAAAGATCAAAACTATGAACAGTAAGATGGCAACAAACTCATGACTATGAACAACTGAACCTAAAATTGCAAAAACAAAGCAAACAACTAGAACAGGAACAGAATCACAGAAATGGAGATCATATGGAGGGTTATCAGTGAGAGAAGAAGGGAGATTGGGGGGAAATGTACAGAGAATAAGAAGCACAAATGACAGGTACAAAGTTGACAGGGAGAAGTTAAGCATAGTATAGGAAGTGGAGAAGCCAAAGAACTTACAGGTATGACCCATGGACATGAACTAAGAGGTGGGGAATGCTCATGTGAAGGGGCACAGGGCAGAGGTGGGTAAAAGGGAGAAAAAAATGAGACTTTAATAGGATAATCAATAAAATATACTTTTTAAAGATTCATTTAAAGAGGAAAATAGAAAGAATATTCTGACAGTGAGAGGGCTTAGAAACAAACAAAAAAAATTAGTTAAGGTTAGAAATTCCCTTCAGCAGAATGCATTATTTTTTTCACATTTTTTATTGTTGTTCAAGTACAGTTGTTTTTATTCCCCCCCATTTCCATTTCCCCCCCAGCCATCCCCACTTCCCACCCTTAATCCTACCCGCCTTTGGCTTTGTCCACACATTCTTATCTGTTTTGTCATCTTAAAGGAAAAGGAACTGGTCACCTGAAGACTTTTCTAGGCTCTGGAATTTATCCAGTGACAATGGAACAACACTTCTGATTTTTAAAAATATTTTTTTATTTATTTTTCTAGAGAGGGGAAGGGAAGGAGAGAGTGGGAGAGAAATATCAATGTATGGTTGCCTCTTGTGTGTCCCCTGCTGGAAACTGGCCTGCAACCCAGGCATGTGCGCTGACTGGGAATCGAACTGCGATACTCTGGTTCGCAGGCCTGCGCTCAATCCACTGAGCTATGCCAGCCAGGGTTTTTTTTTTTAAATATTTTATTTATTTTGATTTTTTTTAACACAGATGAACTGAAACCCTATGATATAAAGAAGTATGTCCCAGAGTATATGAGCTTAGAGTTTGCACAATGGGTAAAGGGAAAAAAATGGAGATGAAACCTAAGCCTTTTCCTGTTTCCAGTATATGCCTTTTGAGGGAAGAGTTAGTAAAAAGTGAGCTTTCTCACACCGATGAGGAAGAAAAGCACCCAAGTTTATAAAAGAACAGTAGTTCAGCTTTCCAAGCTCCACATTCAGATCCCTGGGGCTGGCATGAACTTCTGACTTCTCAAGGAGGCAGTAGTGCTGGCCAAATGCTGACATGGCAGGAGAAACCTTCCACATTCTTCATTCCCTTTGCTTTTCAGATATTACCATGCCAAGGAACTCAAGCCAGGGAATACCTCCTCAAAGAAGCCTTTCTTTACCCTTTCCAACCCCCCAGGCAAAGTTACACACTTTCTCTCTCTTCCCATAGCAACCTTTGCTTACTCCTGTGATTAAAATATCCAGTGATATATATCCTTCACAAGCGTTTGTTGTCTGTATCCCTCACTAGAGTGTGTGTTTCTCGAAGGGAGCAACCATATTGATCCTCAACTATGTATCCTTGTTACCTGGTATATAATAAGTACTCAATAAGCATTTTTCAGTGTTCTCTGCCTACCTTACAGATAGCTTTCTTCACTTGCACTACCAGGTGGGAAGCCTCCTGAAGGGATCTCCATGGCAGAGACGGCAGATCATCCTAGATATCTGATACAACCATAGAACTTGAGAGTGGGAAATACCTTTGGAAATTACCTATGCTAATCCTTTCCCATTATAGAGGTGAATTTTGAGACCCAAAGAGGGAAAGTGATTTCCCCAAGGTCATATAGTCACTGACAATATTTTTCTCACTAATCACAGAGATCATCAATCCGTAGAAGTTCTGCACTTTCAGAAACAGATGTCCAGAAATGACCACCTTCTGGCAACAATGTCTCTTGCAGACAGTAGGAATTTACTCTCATTAGATCTTGAGAGCACAACATGCTGGCTTAAGAGAACAATACTGTACTTTATACTTGAAAGCTGCTAAGAGAATACTTCTGAAATATTCTTACCACAAAAAAGGTAATTATGTGAGGTGATGAATGTGTTAACTAAACTTATTGTGATAATCATTTCACAATATGTGTATATACATGTATCAAATCATCTCACTCATACACCTTAAATGTATGCAATCTTATATGTCAGTTATATTTCAATAAAGCTGTGGGGAAAAGAGAGAGAATGGGTTCTGTAGACAGTCTATACCTGAGTTCAAATTTCACCTCTGCCATTTGGAAACTGTGACTTTGGGCAAGTTACTTAATATGTCTGTACTTCAGCTCCTCATCTTTAAAATGGGAATACTCATACTCTTTTTTACAGGAATGTTTCAAGAAGCAATGCTCATAAAGCTTCTAGCACAGAGAAAGTGTTCAACAAAGATTATTATGAAACAGTAGCCTTTCCCTATGGTTCATCTCTCACTCTCCACCTACATTCTCTATGATGATATTTTCTCTCACCTCTCATAACATACAGATGAAAAGTAAAAAGGCTAAATAAGGCTATATTCAAAAGGTTCCTTGTTGGAGTTGTTACATGACAGTGTTTCACAGACACCAGACAAGAGATCAGAAGTCTCTGCCAGTCATGTATTCTGCCCCAGTACCTATGGCTCCATACTCTGCCCAACTGACTTACCATACCTCCCATCTTCCATCCTTCACCCTGCTTTTTAGACAGGTGAGCACAATAGATTGTACACATACTTCATGAAAACATTGGACTTGTAACTGACAGCTGATTGTATTACATTTGATTATAGCTGGAGAAAGATGTCCTGGGGAACATATATTTTTTAAATATTTTATTTATTTATTTTTCGAGAGAGGGGAAGGGAAGGAGAAAGAATGGGAGAGAAATATCAATGTATGGTTGCCTCTCATGCATCCCCTGCTGGAAACTGACCTGCAACCCAGGCATGTGCCCTGACTGGGAATCGAACCGCGATACTCTGGTTCACAGGCCCATGCTCAATCCACTGAGCTATGCCAGCCAGGGCCTGGGGAACATATTTTAAACCATAAAGTCACAGGGGAATTTATTTTCCATTATATTTGTCCCCAGTAATTCTCATCAATTTCAAATTGTGGAGATGTGATTCAAATAGCAACATGGAAGTCATTTATGAGTGCCAGGCCCTGCCAACTTCTGGAAGAGTAGGAGCTTATTAAAAATATAGATTTGGTTCTGACCAGTATGGTTCAGTAAGTTGGGCATCTTCCCATGAAGTGAAGGGTCACTAGTTTTATCCCCAGTTGGGTTGCTTGCCTGGGTTGTGGGTTCAGTTCCTGGTCGGGGTGCATGCAAGAGGCAGCTGATCGATGTTCCTCTCTCACATCGAAGTTTCTCTCCCTCTTTTTATCCGTCCCTTCCTCTCTCTCTAAACATAAATAAATAAAATATTTTAAAAATATATAAATTTGGAGGTATTTAATGTAGTAACTGCAGCCTAGAAATATGCATTTCAAAAGCACCCTAGTAATCTGGTGCATCTTTCTGGTCCTGGTACCAACCCTTAAGAAAAATACCATTGAAAATATTAGGAGCATGGGGATCTGGTACCAGAGGAGACTAGTTCAAATCCTGGCCTTGCAATATATGAGCTGTAGCCCTAGGTCCCACTTCTCTATGTGTCATTGCTAATTCCAGTTTTACTGCCCTTCCAACCACACGTGACCTTTGGAGAAGTCTGTCTCAACTGCACATGCTCAGCTGGGTACTTTCCTATAGGAAGGAAAAAAGCACTTTAAAGCATGTTACCATCCTCACTCCCCTACTGCATATGTACAGATGACCACCATGTTTCCCTTCCTCACCTTCTCCTTCCACAAGAATCTCCTTTCACAAAATGTACCAAATGTTCTTCCCAAACATAATTGCTATAATTTGAATTCACTTCTTTGACCAAGCAGAAGCCCAGAGATAGACACTTCACTCAACTTCAGCCCTTGTGGCAACCTCAATGCCAATACAAACTCTCAGAAACACAACATCAAACTTGGAACCCTACTTATAAAAGTGTAACTTTTGAGTGGCAGTCATTTTGTTATATACCCCACCCTATTCACAAATATCTAGCCAAATATGGTTATTAGGACTTTAAATTTACTACCCTGAGCAGAAGCCTAGTATGAGTTAATTTGTTATTAATTTGTTCAGCTTATTGCTCCTATAGCAATTTCATCACAAACACAGTGGAAAATTTATATCTGTCCTCCAGCCATATCTCAGTTTTCCCTTCCCAAGGAACTCCCACACTCGACTCTCCCATTCTTTGGACCTAATATTTTCAGTCACAGTTCACTTCTGCTAGAGATTTCTAAAGTAGATTAGGGGAGGCTTCACAGGGAAGTTGCTTTTTACTTTGCCTTTGAGAGGTAGAGAGATATTTATGTTCAAGCAGACATGGAAGAAAAGGGAACTCCATTTAAAAAGCAACATTATAACAAAACTGAGCAGAAGTTCTCAAATTTTAGTGTGGACTGGAATCTGCTGGCAAGTGGTAAATAACAAATCCAAGACAGTAGTTACATTTGCTGTAGGGACAAGGGAATATGATCAGGGCAGGGTATGAAGGAGACTTCAATTGTATTGATAATGCTCTATTTCTTCAGCTGAGTGGTACATATACCAGAGATATTTCATACTATAGCTTCAAAAATAAAGCAGTGTGAGAGACTGTGTAAAACTGAGTGCAAAACATCAGTTCTGATTCAGTAGTCTTAGAATGGCCCTAAGGCATCTGAATTAATAAGCTTCCTAGGTAATACTTATACAAGTGGTTCCTGGACCACTCTGAAAACGACTATGATAACATTTTTTTTTTTGCCAAAGGGAAAAAGAAAAATCAATGGCACCAGTGTATAAACTCAGAGCTGAGAGTCAGAAGCCCTGAACCATATTCTCTGCTTAATTTACTATATGAGCCCTTGCTAGTAGGTTAACTTATTTGAATGCCATTTTTCCAAACAGAGAGCCACTTTTATAATACTTGTTCAGCCTAGTGAGAAGTTTAATGATTCCTGGTGAAACTTTGGAGGACTTTCCAGGAAGTGAAGCTTCTAGAGAAGATAATAGTTTCTAAAAAAAAATAGCACCCTTTCCTCAAATCAAGTTCTCAGTGATCTGTTTCCAGTGGTAGTTTTCATCCAGCTTGAAGCATGTAGCACTAAGACCTTACATGGAGAAAAACACTGGTACCTATCTGAGTGTATTACATTTTATACTCTTAACATTATAGGTATATCGAGTGGTGGTTCTCACTTGGGTTAGGGAAAGGAACACAGTATATACATCAGAATCACTAGAGAGATTTTTCAAAACACACAGCATTCCACTGTTGCTGTGTATATCAGAATGGAAAAGAGTACTGGAGAGTTGCGGAGTCCACATTTTTTAAGCACTCTACATGATTCTGATACAATCCCTACTCTAGAAAGATTCTTGGCCTTCCTCAAGTAACCTGATCCAAGATCTTTCATTTATTACTAACAAGAAATTCCTTGTATTTATTTCTCACCTATTTCGTCTTTGTCTAGCTGTTACTGAAGATAGAAGATAATTAAAAGTGTATTGTATTATATATATATGTATATATATATATACACACACACACACACACACACACATATATTCACACACACGCACAGGGTAATGTGAATAATGATCCTCTTCTCACAGGCTGGGGGCCAGCTGGTTAGAAACCTCAGCACCCCCAAAGTTGAAATACTCTCCTAATCACATGTTTCTTTCACCAGTTGGATCAGGGCATGAATGTCCCTGTGAAAAGCTCTTTGGAACCTAAGCTTGTCCAGCTGGATCAGCTGCAGGTGGAGCAAATGGGACTCAAGGGCCCCATCAGGTCACCTTGCTGAGTATGACTCAGTCAAGCATATCTTTATTTCTTCCTGTCTCTTCCACTTCCCACCGCTCATCTCTGTGGGAAGCTGCCAAACTAGAGAAAACGAGTAAAGCAGGGGGAGGACATAGTTCTTAATGGATACTCCATCTCTTCAGTGGTTTGGGGTCTGGCAGAGATAAACCAGTCCTGAAACAAATTGGTTCCTCCCCCTAATGTATTTCAGTTAAGCTCTAGCTGCTGCAAATCAGCCAGGCCTGGAGCAACAAAATCAATTCCCCTCAGCTAAACAGTAAGTTTAAACTAAACCTCCACAGCTCTTTCTCTTGTGTCTTTTATCCATGAAGCTCAAAATGCTGTTCAGGCTTGGCAGTCTGTCACTGGTAAGAGCCCATCTCTAAGGGATCAAGCAGGACTAAGACATCTAAATAGTCTTGGGTAATGATCATATGCCAAAGGACCCCTAGAAAATATGATATATCCAAAAAGTCTTTACCACTTCTTCACATCTGATGCAACCTTAACAGGCATAAATTTCTAAAATGGAGGTGGTAACAACTATTATATTAGTTGATTGATGTTACAGATGTGGAAGTTGTGGAAGTTTAGCAATTTTTCCTATATCATTCTCTTGCCCAGGGATAACCCTTATAGTACATCTTGGGTCTTGACTCTTTCCATGACTACTATCAAATGGCATTTCATTCTTGAATTTTGAAGACCTTCATCTAAGTGTAAATACTGTGAGTATGTTCATATGAGCAAAGGTCAATGAAGAATAGAGAAAGGCAGCATCATATGAGAGGAAAATGGCACTATTTTGACTTCCCTGTATGACACCTGCCAATCAGTCCTTCCCCACTCGGTGTATGTGTGTCTAAATCTCCATTATTTTCCCACATCTTCCCTCAACAATTTTATTTGAGTTTCTAGAACCAGGAGGTATGTTCAGCTAATATATGTCATATGGAGAAACATAAGAATTTTTTTTAAGTCTCAGCAAAGTCTAAGGCAGAATGCAAGCTGGAAGTAGGAGCCACTGTTAATTCTTAGAGACTAATGAAAGTTATTGCTACTGAAGTTCTTTTTAAAACTTTTTAATTTTGTTCAATTACAGTTGTCCCCATCTTCCCCCCTTCTGATTCCTCCACTTAGCCCTTCCTCGTTCTCTGCCAGAAATTCTTAGAATTTTGCAAGAGGGGTTAACTTGTTACTGTCAAAGTGGGAGAGAAGTTAACTCAGGATATTAACACCCTTGAGGGAAGCCTGAAAGGGAACAAAAGGTTGTGAATGAAGCCAGTTCTCATATGTCCATCTTATCCCAACATACACTAAACATTGCCTTAGCCCTGTGTTCCTTCTATCTATAGTTATTAAAAACCTGTACTGTCCCTGATGCTGAAGTAGGCCCTGGAGTTATAAATAAGAATTTCAAGGGCCACCCTTCAGGTTAAGTGAAAGGTGAGCCTAGTTAAAGTTTATTTGTGATATCCAGGGAGCCCCTAAATGGAGATTAATTCATTGGCTTAGACTAGCCTTAGTGATTGGTTCTATACCATGGTTTTCAAGAGGAAGAAAGAAACAACGTAATGACTTTCCAATGTGGCCAGAAAACAATTAGGAGTTAAAAAGTGGAACTATTTAGAGATAATAGAGGCTAGAGTGTTGATTCAAATTTAAAATTGTTACAATGAGTCTGAGGAAAGATAGAATCTGAAAACATCACCTTAATTGTAATTCAACAAAAAGAATCCGGTGCATTTCATAAGCAGGCCAAGAAAGCAAATTATCTTAGCTCAGGATTTCTCAACTTTAGCACTATTGACATTTTGGGCCACATACATCTTTGTTTTAGGAAAAGGGTAGGTGTCTTCTTCTAGTGAATTGTGGAGTATTCAATGGCATCACTTGCTTTCACTTAGTGGATGCCAGTAACACTCTCCTCAAACTGTGATAACCAAAATTTGTCAAAAAGATTACTAGACACCAGTGCTGCTGCCATAGCGACTGAACCGGACGTCGGGGAGTCAGGTACGGAAGCCGGGACACTCCAAACCCCTGTGACGGTCCTGGAAGGCAGAGGAGTCAGCTACGGGAGCCAGAGCATTCTCAGCCCCTGTGCCACTGCCATAGCGACAGGTCTGGATGCTGTGGAGTCAAATACGGAAGCCAGGACACTTAAAACCCCTGTGACGGCTGTGGGCAGCAGAGTAGCCAGCTACGGGAGCTGGGACATTCCCAGCCCCGGTGCCGCTGCCATAGTAATGGGCCTGGGTGCTTTAGCAGGCGGCTACTAGAGCCGGGACATTCAGCAGTGGTAGGCAACAAATGCAGGGACCAGCGCCAGGAGCAGCGTGAGAGTAGGTGGAGACGAAGAACATCAAGAAACTTCAAAGAGTCTGCACCACTGAACTTCACAAGGATCATACCACAGAAGTTCACACCATAAAACCAGAGTTTCAGAACAGATCAATTTTAGAAGCAGAGATTAACAAGAAGAGTCTCAAACAATGGGAAGACAAAGAAACAATCCCCAAATGAAAGAAAAAGCAGAAACTTCAGGAAGAAAGTTAGATGAAATAGAGGCCGATCAATTATCAGAGAGTGAATTCAAAGCACTGGTTATTACGAAGTTCAAAGAGCTCACAGTGAACTACCAGAAACTACAGGGGAACTACAATGATGTCTCTGAAAACTACATCAACATGAAAAATGAAATGGAAACTATCAGCAAGGGACAAGAGGAAATGAAGAATACAATTTCCAAATTGAAGAACACAGTAGAACGTTTCCAAAGTAGGATAGATGAAGCGGAGGATAGGATTAGTCAGTTGGAGGACAAGGTAGAAAGCATCTCACAGAAAGAGAAAGAAAATGAAAAGAGGCTCAGAAAGAAAGAAGAGGGATTGAGAGAAATGCAAGACAATATGAAACGTAATAATATCCGAATAATAGGAATACCAGAAGGAGAAGAAGAAGAACAAGGGACAGAAAATGTATTTGAATGAGTACTGAGAGAAAATTTCCCTAATTTGATAAGAGAAAAAGTCACACAAATCCAGGAATCACAAAGAGACCCAATCAAGAGGAACCCAAGGAGGCCCACTTCAAGACACATCATCATCAAAATGGCAAAATACCAAGACAAAGAGAGAATTTAAAGGCAGCAAGGGAGAAAAAAGAAATAACATACAAGGGAGCCCCAATAAGGTTAACTACTGACATCTCAATGGAAACACTTCAAGCAAGAAGAGAATGGCAAGCAATATTCCAAGTAATGAGAACCAGAAGCCTACAACCAAGGCTACTTTACCCAGCAAGGCTCTAAATCAAGAGAGATGGCCAAATAAAGACCTTCCAAGACAAAAGAAGCCTAAAAGAATATGCCTCCACCAAACCAGCTCTACAAGAAATACTAAAAGGACTGCATTAAGGGAAGGAAGGATAAGAGGGAGACAGAGAGGAACACAGGTACAAAAATGGAAATGAATAAGGACCTATCAATAATAACCTTAAACATAAATGGAGTAAATGCTCCAATCAAAAGACATAGAATAGCTCAATGGATAAGAAAGCATGACCCACACACATGCTGCCTACAAGAGACCCACCTCAGGACAAAAGACCATCACAGACTAAAAGTGAAAGGCTGGAAACAAGTTTTCCAAGCAAACGGACAAGAAAAAAAAGCTGGGGTAGCAATTCTGATATCGGACAAAATAGACTTCAAAAAAAGGGCCATAAAGAGGGACCCAGAAGATCACTTCATTATACTTAAGGGAAGAATCCACCAAGAAGACATTAACATTGTAAACATATATGCACCAAACATAGGGGCACCCAAAAATATCCAGAAAATCTTAGAGGACTTCAAGAAAGATATTGACAGAAACACAATTATAGTAGGGGATTTTAACACCCCATTATCAAAAATGGACAGATCTTTCAAACAAATTATCAACAAAGATATTTGAAATGTTTCTATCTTCTTTAGGTAGGCCTGTATTGCTATAAACTTCCCTCTCAGGACTGCCTTCGCTGTGCCCCATAAGTTTTGGGTTGTTGTGAGATCATTTTCATTTGTTTCCAGAAACGTTTTGATTTCTTCCCTAATTTCATTCTTGACCCATTCGTTGTTTAATAGCATACCATTCAGTCTCCATGATTTTGGGTGCTTTGGGTTTTTTCTTTGGGGTTGGTTTCCAATTTCAGTCCCTTGTGGTCAGAGAAGATGCTTGGTATGATTTCAAGTTTCTTGAATTTTTTGAGGCTCGTTTTGTGTCCTATCATGTGGTCTATCTTTGAAAATGTTCCATGTGCATTTGAAAAGAATGTGTATTTAGCTTCTTTGGGATGAAGGGCTCTATATATATCAGTTAAGTCCATTTCATCTAGGGTGTTGTTTAATGCCACAATATCTTTGTTGATAATTTGTTTGGAAGATCTGTCCATTTTTGATAGTGGGGTGTTAAAATCCACTACTATAATTGTGTTGCTGTCAATATCTTTCTTGAAGTCCTCTAAGATTTTCTTGATATATTTGGGTGCCCCTAGGTTTGGTGCATATTTGTTTACAATGTTAATGTCTTCTTGGTGGATTCTTCCCTTGAGTATAATGAAGTGACCTTCTGGGTCTCTCTTTATGGCCCTTTTTTTGAAGTCTATTTTGTCCGATATCAGAATTGCTACCCCAGCTTTTTTTCTTGTCTGTTTGCTTGGTAAACTTGTTTCCAGCCTTTCACTTTTAGTCTGTGATGGTCTTTTGTCCTGAGGTGGGTCTCTTGTAGGCAGCATGTGTGTGGGTCATGCTTTCTTATCCATTGAGCTATTCTATGTCTTTTGATTGGAGCATTTACTCCATTTATGTTTAAGGTTATTATTGATAGGTCCTTATTCATTTCCATTTTTGAACCTGTGTTCCTCTCTGTCTCCCTCTTATCCCTCCTTCCCTTAATGCAGTCCTTTTAGTATTTCTTGTAGAGCTGGTTTGGTGGAGGCATATTCTTTTAGGCTTCTTTTGTCTTGGAAGCTCTTTATTTGGCCTTCTATCTTGATTGAGAGCCTTGCTGGGTAAAGTAGCCTTGGTTGTAGACCTCTGGTTCTCATTACTTGGAATATTTCTTGCCATTCTCTTCTTGCTTGAAATGTTTCCATTGAAAAGTCAGTAGCTAACCTTATTGGGGCTCCCTTGTATGTTGTTTCTTTTTTCTCCCTTGCTGCCTTTAAGATTCTCTCTTTGTCTTGGTATTTTGCCATTTTGATGATGATGTGTCTTGAAGTGGGCCTCCTTGGGTCCCTCTTGATTGGGACTCTCTGTGATTCCTGGATTTGTGAGACTTTTTCTCTTATCAAATTAGGGAATTTTTCTCTCATTACTCATTCAAATACATTTTCTATCCCTTCTTCTTCTTCTCCTTCTTCTTCTGGTATTCGTATTGTTCGGATATTATTACGTTTCATATTGTCTTGTATTTCTCTCAATCCCTCTTCTTTCTTTCTGAGCCTCTTTTCATTTTCTTGCTCTTTCTGTGAGATGCTTTCTACCTTGTCCTCCAACTGACTAATCCTATCCTCCGCTTCATCTATCCTACTTTTGAAACGTTCTACTGTGTTCTTCAACTTGGAAATTGTATTCTTCATTTCCTCTTGTCCCTTGCTGATAGTTTCCATTTCATTTTTCATGTTGATGTAGTTTTCAGAGACATCATTGTAGTTCCCCTGTAGTTTCTGGTAGTTCACTGTGAGCTCTTTGAACTTTGTAATAACCAGTGCTTTGAATTTACTATCTGATAGTTGATCAGCCTCTATTTCATCTAACATTCTTTCTGAAGTTCTGCTTTTTCTTTCATTTGGGGATTGTTTCTTTGTCTTCCCATTGTTTGAGACTCTTCTTGTTAATCTCTGCTTCTAAAATTGATCTGTTCTGAAACCCTGGTTTTATGGTGTGAACTTCTGTGGTATGATCCTTATGAAGTTCAGTGGTGCAGACTCCTTGAAGTTTCTTGATGTATTGATGTTCTTCGTCTCCACCTACTCTCACGCTGCTCCTGGCGCTGGTCCCTGCGTTTGTTGCCTACCACTGCTGAATGTCCCAGCTCTAGTAGCCGCCTGCTAAAGCACCCAGGCCCATTACTATGGCAGCGGCACCGGGGCTGGGAATGTCCCAGCTCCCGTAGCTGGCTCCTCTGCTGCCCACAGCCATCACAGAGGTTTGGAGTGTCCTGGCTTCCATATGTGACTCCCCCGGTGTCCAGTCCTGTCGCTATGGCAGTGGCACAGGGGCTGAGAATGCTCTGGCTCCCGTAGCTAGCTCCTTTGCTGCCCAGGCCTGTCTCTATGGCGACGTCACAGGGGCCTCTGGTGTCCCAGCTTCTGCAACTGACTCTTTTGTTGCCTAAGCCGGTAGCTATGGCATCGGCACAGGGGCCTAGAATGTCCCAGCTCCAGTTCCTGACTCCTCTGTCTCCCAGGACCATCACAGGGGCTTGGAGTGTCCGGCTCCCCTACCTGACTCCCCGGTTCCCAAGCTTGTTGCTCTGGCAGCAGAAGAGGGGCCGTGTGTGTCCCAGCTCCAGTAGCTGACTCTGCCGCCGTCTGGTGTTTCAGCCTCGGTCACAATCTCTGGTCTTTTAATTTCATAAATGCTGGGTAACCGATGGTTTATTGTGCTGTTTCTCCATAGATCTGCCAGTATTTTCACCCATGAGTACAGGAGCTAGCATCAGCTCCGTCTTACTCCGTCGCCATCTTCCCAGCATCCTCAATAAAGATATTGTGGCATTAAACAACACCTTAGATGAAATGGACTTAACTGATATATACAGAGCCCTTCATCCCAAAGAAGCTAAATACACATTCTTTTCAAATGCACATGGAACATTTTCAAAGATAGACCACATGATAGGACACAAAACGAGCCTCAAAAAATTCAAGAAACTTGAAATCATACCAAGCATCTTCTCTGACCACAAGGGAATGAAATTGGAAACCAACCCCAAAGAAAAACCCAAAGCACCCAAAATCATGGAGACTGAATGGTATGCTATTAAACAACGAATGGGTCAAGAATGAAATTAGGGAAGAAATCAAAACGTTTCTGGAAACAAATGAAAATGATCTCACAACAACCCAAAACTTATGGGGCACAGCGAAGGCAGTCCTGAGAGGGAAGTTTATACCAATACCGGTCTACCTAAAGAAGATAGAAACATCTCAAACAAACAACCTAACACTACGACTGCAAGAACTCGAGGAACAACAACAAAGACAGCCCAGAGCAAGCAGAAGGAAGGAAATGAGCTAGATCAGGGCAGAACTAAATGACATAGACACTAAAGGCACAATTTTAAGGATCAATGAATCTAGGAGTTGGTTCTTTGAAAAGATAAACAAAATAGACACACCTTTAAGTAGGATCATCAAGAAAAGAAGAGAGAGGACACAAATAAACACAATCAGAAATGAAAGAGGAGAGATTACAACTGATACCACAGAAACAGAAGGGGTTGTAAGAAATTACTATGAAGAACTGTATGCCAAGAAATTTGAAAACCTAGAGGAAATGGACACATTTCTAGAAAAATACAATCTTCCAAAACTCAGTAAAAAAGAACCAGAAAATCTAAACACAGCAGTAACAGCAAAAGAAATTGAAGCAGTAATCAAAACACTCCCATCACACAAAAGCCCTGGACCAGATGGTTTCACAGGAGAATTCTACAAAGCATTTAAGGAAGAGCTAACCCCTATTCTCCACAGACTATTCCAAAAAATTCAGGAGGATGGAAAACTCCCAAATTCTTTTTATGAAGCCAGCATCATCTTAATTCCAAAACCAGATAGAGACACAACAAAGAAAGAAAACTTCAGGCCAATATCGCTGATGAACATAGATGCTAAAATCCTCAACAAAATATTGGCAAATCGCATCCAACAATATATCAAAAAGATCATACACCATGACCAAGTGGGATTCATCCCAGGGATGCAAGGATGGTTCAATATTCGCAAATCAGTAAATGTAATACATCACATAAACAAAAGCAAAGACAAAAATCACATGATCATATCAATAGACGCAGAAAAAGCTTTCGATAAGGTACAACACGCATTTATGATAAAAACACTCAGCAAAGTGGGAATACAAGGAGCATTTCTCAAAATAATAAAGGCCATATGTGAGAGACCTACAGCCAATATCATACTCAATGGGAAAAACCTAAAAGCTTTTCCACTAAGAT
The DNA here is from genome assembly GCF_021234435.1 of Artibeus jamaicensis. NCBI lineage: Eukaryota > Metazoa > Chordata > Mammalia > Chiroptera > Phyllostomidae > Artibeus > Artibeus jamaicensis. Next base: position 13,840,028 of record NW_026522045.1, read on the forward strand.
CAGGAACAAGACAAGGATGTCCACTTTCACCACTTCTATTCAATATAGTATTAGAAGTTTTAGCCACAGCGATCAGGCAATAAAAGGAAATAAAAGGCACCCAAATAAGGAAGGAGGTAGCAAAACTGCCACTATTTGCTGATGACATGATAGTGTACATGGGAATTCCTATAGACTCTACCCAAAAACTGCTCGAACTAATTAATGAGTTTGTCAAAACAGCTGGTTACAAAGTCAATATCCAGAAATCAAAGGCATTTTTGTATACCAACAATGAATCAGCAGAAGCAGAAATCAAGGAAAAAATCCCTTTTGATATAGCAAAAACAAAAATAAAATATCTGGGAATAAACCTAACTAAGGAGGTAAAAAAACCTCTATGCAGAAAACTACACAGCCCTGAAGAACGAAATCAAGGAAGACACAAACAAATGGAAACATATACCTTGTTCATGGATTGGAAGAATTAACATCATCAAAATATCCATACTACCCAAAGCAATACACACATTCCTGCAATACCTATTAAAGTACGAAAGGCATATTTCACAGACATAGATCAAACACTTCAAAAATTTATATGGAACCATAAATGACCCAGAACAGCAGCTACACTTTTGAGAAAGAAGAACAAAGTAGGGGGGATCACAATACCTGATATCAAACTATTACAAGGCCACTGTAACCAAAACAGCCTGGTACTGGCATAAAAACAGGCACATAGACCAATGGAACAGAACAGAGAGCCCAGAAATTAACCCAACTCTCTACAGTCAAGTAATATTTGACAAAGGGGGCAGAAACATAAAATGGTGTAAAGATAGCCTCTTCAACAAATGGTGCTGGGAGAACTGGACAGCTACGTGCAAAAAAATGAAACTTGAGCACCAACTTATACCATATACCAAAATAAATTCAAGGTGCATAAAAGACTTAAATATAAGCCATGACACCATTAAAGTCCTAGAGGAGAACATTGGCAAGAAAATCTCAGATATTTCATGCAGCAACTTTTTTACTGATATGTCCCCTAGGGCAAGGAATATAAAGGAAAGAATAAACAAATGGGATCTCATCAAAATAAAAAGCTTCTGCGTGGCTAAAGAAAACAGTATTAAATTAGCAAGACAACCAACTGTATAGGAAAGCATTTGCCAATGATACATCAGACAAAGGTTTAATCTCCAAAATATACAAAGAACTTACACGACTCCACTCTAAGAAGACACCCAACCCAATTAAAAAATGGGAAAAGGACTTGAACAAACACTTCTCCAAGGAGAACATACAGAACATTCAGAGACACATGAAGAGATGCTCAATATCATTAGCTATCAGAGAGATGCAAATTAAAACCACAATGAGATACCACTTTACACCAGTCAGGATGGCTATAACAAACAAAGCAACAAACAACAAATGTTGGAGAGGTTGTGGGGAAAAGGGGTCCTTAGTTCACTGTTGGTGGGAGTGCAGACTGGTACAACCATTATGGAAAACAGTATGGAATTTTCTCAGAAAAATAAAAATCGACCTGCCTTTTGACCCAGCAATTTCACTGCTGGGATTATATCCTAAAACATCAATATCAAAGAACCTATGCACCACAATGTTCATAACAGCACAATTTACAATAGCCAAGAGTTGGAAGCAACCTAGGTGCCCATCAGGAAATGAATGGATCCAAAAATTGTGGTACATATACACAATGGAATTCTATGCTGCAGAGAGAAAGAAGGAGCTCCTACCCTTTGCAACAGCATGGATGGAACTGGAAAGCATTATGCTGAGTGAAATAAGTCAAGTGATGAAAGACAAATACCATATGATCTCACCTTTAACAGGAAGCTAAACAACAAAACAAACAAGCAAGCATAAAAAAAAAAACAAAGACACTGAAATAGAGAACAATGGGATAATGACCAGAGGGGAGAAGGAAGGGAAGTTAAGGGGAAAAAGGGAGAGGGATTTGGAGGAACAAATAGGAAGGACACAAGGACGAGAACTAATGGGGTTGGAAATGGGAGGGAGGTGGGAGCAAGGGGCAGGGGCGGCTGGGATGAGAGAAATAGACAAAAAAACTACTTGAAAAATAACTAAATAAAATTAATTAAAAAAGATTACTAGATGTATCCAGGGAGAGGAGGTGAAAAATCAGTGTTGAATATTACTTCATCAGTACCATCTCACCCGAAGACTACCTGAACTCAGTCATTGGAGAGAATAAAGAAAATTGGGATGTGAGCTATCTTGCCAGTGATCAAATTCAAGGAAAAAAGGAAGTGAACACAGGACAAATTATTCTCATTTGCCCATGGTCACAGGGCAACTTAGCAGAAGAACCAGAAGTGGGATCTAAATTTTTTGGCTCCAGTTACCCACAATGTGTTGCTAATGAAGATGATAATGAATTGAATAATGATTCCAAAACTTCATGAGCAATAACAACACACTTCAACTTATAGCTTCTATCAGCACTTTTGTCCAGTGCATCATCCAGGTGTAAAATATAGCTCACTTATTCATACATGTATTTGTCCATCTAAACTTGCTATTTTCCCCCATATAATTCAAATTAAAGTGCTCCCATTGCCTTCCTGCAGGCTGCTATTTTGCATTTGGTCTTTCCTAGCTCATTTATACAGTGTCAGTATCTCAGTTCACCTACACTAATTTAGTGGATTAAAGGATGGGACAGGGCCATAGGAATGTGAATAGACTGTTAATGGCCACCAGACAGTGATAGCCTTAGATGAGACCAAATAATCAGTTATCTACAGTCTGTTTTGCACCTATAATTTAGCTATTACAGATATATTTATTTGGCAAGAAATTTATATTAAACTATTGTTAGTACTTAGCATTTGTGTGTATGTGTTTATTGCATCACTGTCCTTTGAGATCTGGGCTTTTAAAGACCAAGTTTATTTTGAAGCAGTAAAACTATAATATATGTTGTTGCTCCTGGAAAGTAGACCTGGATAATATTCTTGAATAAACACACTGCAGGCAGAAGGTGATGAAAATGGAGGCTGAAAAAGAAACTAAATATAAACTGCCTACTAACCAATTTTGCTGTGAATGCAACCTTGATATAGATTTCAGTTTAGGTGGTTCACAGACAAAAAATGAACTTCTGGCCAAGATGGAGGAGTAGGTAGATACACTGTGCCTCCTGGCACAACCAAAACAAGGACAACAACAAATTTAAAAACAAAAAACAACTTGAAGTGCCAGAAAGTTGAATTGTATGGAAGTCTGACAAACAGGACCTAAAGAACAGAAATTCATCCAGAAAGGTCAGAGGGGAGGCAGCTGGCAGACTGGGATGAGTGAGGCAGAAGTAGGCAGACTGGGTGTTTCCAAATTTGCATGCAGATAAACTGGGAATAACAAATGGGGAGTGAGACATACTGTGCAACCCAGGGTTCCAGAACAGGGTAATAAAGCCTCAAAACCTCTGACTGAAAAAACTTGTTGGGGTTGTGGCCCCAGGACTAACTCCCAGTCTCACAGGAGAGTTAGATGGAGAGACCCACAGGGTCCTAGAATGTACACAAACCCACCCACCTGTGAATCAGCACCAGAAGGGCCCAATTTACTTATGGGTAGCAGATGAAATGACTGAAAGCTGGCCGGGAGCTGAGCAAGCAGCCATTCCCTTTTAGACCCCTCCCCCACATACAGCACCACAACACAGCAACTTGGGTTGTTCTGCCCCAGAAAATACCTAAGGCTCTGCCCCTTACTACATAACAGGTGGGTGGAAACAAAAAAATGGCATAAATAAAAGAACAGATCAAAGCTTCAGAAAAAAATACAACTAAGCAATGAAGAGATAGCCAACCTATCACATTCATAGTTCAAAACACTGATAATCAGAATGCTCACAGATATGGTTGAGTATGGTGGCAAAATAGAGGAAAAATGAAGGCTATGCAAAGTGAAATAAAGGAAAATGTACAGGGAACCAACAATAAAGGAAAGGAAACTGGCACTCAAATCAATGGTTTGGATCAAAAGAAAAAATAAACATTCAAACGGAACAGAATGAAGAAAAATGAATTAAAAAAAATGAGGGGGCCAAAGAACCTTCAGGACAATGTTGAATATTCCAACATCTGAATCATAGGAGTGCCATAAGGAAAAGAGGAAGAGCAAGAAGTAGAAAACTTATTTGGAAAAATAATGAACACTCTTCTAATCTGGCAAAAGAAATATATTACTAGGAAGTCCAGGAAGCTCAGAGAGTCCCCCAAAAGTAGGACCCAGGGAAGCACACACCAAGGCACATCATAATTACATTATCCAAGATTAAAGATAAGGGGAGAAACTTAAAATCAGCAAGAGGAAAGGAGAGAGTTACCTACAAAGGATCTCCCATAAGACTGTCAGCTGATTTCTCAAAAGAAACCTTACAGGTAAGAAGGGGCTGGAAACAAGTATTCAAGGTCATGAAAGGCAAAGACCTACATCCAACATTACTCTATCCAGCAAAGCTATCATTTAGAATGAAGAAACAGATAAAGTTCTTCCCAGATAAGGTCCAGTTAAAGGAGTTCATCATCACCAAGCCATTATTATATGAAATGTTAAAGGGACTTATCTAAGAAAAAGAAGATCAAAAACTATGCACAGTAATATGACAACAAACTCACAAATATCAACAACTGAACCTAAAATTACAAACACAAAAACAAACTAAGAAAACAAGTAGAAGAGAAACAGAATCACAGAAATGGAGATCATATGTAGGGTTATCAGCAGGGAGAGGGTTGGGGGAGAAGGGGGGAAAAGTACACGAAAAAAGAAGCATGATTGGTATGTATAAAATAGACAGGGGGAGGTTAAGAATATTATAGGAAATGTAGAAGCCAAAGAACTTACATGTACAACACATGGACATGAACTAAGGTGGGGGGGGGGAATGCAGGTAGGAAAGGGGTATAAGGCAGAGGGGAATAAAGGGGGGGAATGGGACAACTGTAATAGCATAATCATTAAAATATTTTTTTTAAGTTTGCAGTTTAGAGAGTCCTAGACTCTTTCACTGGAGTCCCTTTTTATAGCCTTAGAGATGGACACAGCAGAAGGGATAAGAGGGAATTCCCATAAGGTAACATTTCCCACTCCCTCCCTGCCCTCTCCAAAACTCCCCAACCTACACAATCCCAGCAATACTGTCTTACCTCCCACAAACTGTGCTGCTCCCATGCAACATACCATCATTCTGGAGATGAGCTCCTCCACAAAGCAGCCCAGGACTACAGCTAATGCCACCAGGAGGAAGAGAGCACAGCTTGCAACTGTCACCATCATGCACATCTGCCAGGCAAGGCTTGGGATGGCACTAAAGCTGTCATAGCATCCACACTCTTCCACCATGTTCACACTGTCCCCCTCCCCTGGTACAGTGTAGTTGCACCTCCAGAATGTACTGAATGACACTGGCTTCCCCAGCTGGGATCTGAAGAGACAGTATGGCAGGAAGTAACTGGTAAAGCTGGCCATAGCAGTAACAAGGGACAGGAAGGCCCAAAAGGTCCCCACCAGTGTCGGGCTGCTTCTCATGGTCCTGGAGAGATGAGTTGGGTCATGGCACCAAACACAGAAAATTATCATGTAGGCTCCATCAGGCTATTTTTTCATTGGACTGGTCAGTCCTAGGACTCATTTATGGGCCACTTGGCCTTTGCTCCTTGATGAGGTTATACTCTCAAGGACCATTTGGGCCCTTATGGCATTCTTCTTTCCAGCAGTTTTCCCATCTTTCCTTTCTTTCACCTGATTTAGAGTTTTATGTCAGGCTGCAATAGGAAAAAAAACATAAAACTGAATTAGTGACTTCTCTGCCAACTCAAATGCAGCCTAATATAACATCTTTTAACTCTTGACATCCAGCGTGGAACAAGTGGCTAGAGGGAAGCCTGAATAAAATCCAAGGTGCTCAGAGAACCTCGAGCTTTCAGTGTGATGGCCTTGCTGGCTTGGAGGCTTGGAAAGAAGTGATATCTCAAGAGGGCCAGGAACCAAGTTGTTTTCAGTGAGCAAAGGAAGAAAGAAGACAGCTCACAAGACTTGCCCCTAATACAAGGGAGAAGAGGGAAGAAGAGCTCACCATGGAGTTGAACTAGATAAGATGTGCAATAGTGTATTCATGTTGGCTTTTCGCAGGGATACAGCAGCCAGGTTGAAATGGGTAGAATAAAACAAGGGGTGCCTAGTCTCACACTGTATGCTTATCACTGAGTAAGCACTATTCAGTCACTTTCTCCCAAAATTAAAATGTGAGGCAACTTTCTAACCAGTGAAGGTTGTTTAACTCTAGACTAGCTACTAAGAAAAGCCACCTTTTTTTTTTTTGCTTAATATAATCAAAAAAGCTTCTAGCCCTGGCTGGTGTAGCTCAGTGGATTGAGCACGGGCCTGCATACCAGAGTATCTCGGTTCAATTCCCAGTCAAGGCACATGCCTGTGTTGCAGGTCAGTTCCCAGCAGGGGACACATGAGAGGCAACCATACATTAATATTTCTCTCCCTATCTCCTTCCCTTACCCTGTAAAGATAAATAAATAAAATCTTTAAAAAAGCTTCTAATCTTTCTATTATACATCACATCCCCTCTGCCTGGCAATATGAATGTATAAATAACTATAGGTGCCTTTCAAGATGCATTTAGAACAAGTTATCTCAGATTCAAGATACTAAAAGTCATTTTAGATCTAATCTTTTTGGGCAAGCTCACAAATGGCTTTCACAGACCCCACTGTCAAAAACCAACCACTTTCCTCCCAGCTCCATTAATCTGCTATTGCTTAATGGCCTGCTTCTCAATTAGAGCAGCCAGAGCCCACACTGCTGACAGCACTGTGAATGTCTCCAGCAGGCAGATGGTGCAGTATGTTTCAAAAGCTTCCCCATTACTGGTTAAAGTTACAGGTGTTGGAAGAAGGGTTCAAGGGTGGGAGATCGAAGGCAAAAAATGTACAGGAACTGGGTCTACAGGGTCAACCTGTGACTGTAGGAGCAAGCAGCAACTACTCAGGATCTCAGGCACTGTGCTCAACGTGACGCCTTTCACAACCATCATCACAGTGTCTTACACAGAGTAGGCACTTCAAGTCCTCTTTATTTAATAAAACTCTTTACTGAAATAGAGAACAGGGGGGCAGCGACCAGAGAGGAGAGGGGAGGGAATTTCAGGGGAAAAAGGGGATTTCAGAGGAACTAGTATAAAGGACACATGGACAACAGCTAAGGGGGGGTGGAAATGGGAGGCAGGTGGGGAGCACGGGGGTGGGCTGGGATGGGAGTAGAAGACAGAAAATTGTACTTGAAAAATAATTAAATAAAAAATACTACAAATGGAAAAAAACATCTAATTTCATAGCTGGCAGGGACCTTAATGAATCACCTAATTCAACCTTCTTGTTTTACATGTGGGGGGAGTGTGGCCTGGTAAAGGAGGAAATGATTTTTCCCAACTCACAGAGTAAATTAGCAAGGAACAACTCCAGAATAAGAAACCTGATCTGCAGATTCCTAAGCCAGTACTTTTCTACCACACAGTGTTAACCCCCCTCCGTCGGTTACAGATGGGAATACAGAGAGGAAGTGATTTACCCAAGGGTAGAGGGCTAGTGAGGTACACAGGCCAAATCACAGCCCAGTTATTTCAGTCTTAGTATAATGCTCTATTTTCGCTCCACTGAAATTCCTCTCCTGATACATGTGTATTGTGTGCTATGTGTTTTGTGCAGGAAGGGAGCAGAGATCATAAATTACAGGTGCTTACTTTGGAATGTTAGGGCTTGGGAAGAAAGTGCCCTGAGCTGTGCCCCTGGGAATGAGGCTTTTTGCCTGAGAGTGGGGAAAATTAGAGAAAGATGTGATGGGGAGTTGAAAACCAATAAAAGAAGTAGAATTCATTTTGAGTAATTGCTCTTAGAAAGCAAGTATTGCTTGCCCACAATGAGGTAATACCTCTGTTTGGTATAGCAGAGTTGGTAAGATTATGAAAAGAGCAAGCAGCACTCTCTTATGGACTCACTCTCCGATGAATAAGTGCAGCCCAGAGTATGAGAGAAAACAAGCTAATAAACTTCTGAATCTACATCATCATAGTCCCTTCCAAGTTCCTTATTTCTGCCCAACAATATCCTTAGGTTGCTAAAAAAAAGGTATTAACGCCAATACACAAATGAGAAAATTGAGGGTTATAAAACTAAGTGACTTGCCCAAGATTATCCAGTAATTCAATGGCAGTACCATCATTTCCCACTTTTCTTTCACCTGCAACCTTCCCCATTATTCTCCCTCGTGACCCTCCGAACATTACGATTAACAGCTTAAGAATTGCTTAAGAATGGGGAAAGAATTAAAAGGGAAGACATGGATGGTAGGAGGAATGCCACTTTCTCTAAGCAGTGTGTAAACCAGCAAAATAAGAACATAAGTTGTTTCAAGCTCAGAAATTGTCTTCACAACCAACCCCATATGTCCCTCATGAACGTCATCACCTTTAGGTCAAAGGCCCCAGAATGACAACTAGAAATAAGAAGAGGTCTTCCTTTTTTAAGTATATTTTATTGATTATGGTAGTACAGTTGCCCAATTTCTACCCTTTCATCCTCCCTCTGCCCTGCACTCCCCAACCCTCCAGCATTCCCCCCTCCATTTAGTTCATGTCCATGGGTTGTACATGTAAGTTCTTTGAGTTCTCTGTTTCCTATAGTATTCTTAACCTTCCCCTGTCTATTTTGTACCTACCATTTATGCTTCTTCTTCCCTGTACCTTTTCCTCCCATTCCTCCCTTCCCCCTCCCCACTGAAATCTGTCCAATGTGATGTCCAATCTGTCTATTTCTCTGATTCTGTTCCTGTTCTAGTTGTTTGCTTAGTTTTTGTTTTAATTGTCTGTCTTTTCTTATTTTAAGTTCATTTATTGAGTTGTGAGTTTGTTGTCATTTTACTATTCATATTTTTTATCTTCTTCTTCTTAAATAAGTCCCTTTAATATTTCATATAGTAAGAGCTTGGTGATGATGAACTCCTTTAACTGGACCTTATCTGAGAAGCACTTTATCTGCCCTTCCATTCTAAATGAAAGTTTTGCTGGGTAGGGTAATCTTGGATGGATATATATACACACACACACACACACACACACCCCCCTTGGAAAGGTCTTTGCCTTTCATGACTTTGAATACTTGTTTCCAGCCCCTTCTTGCCTGTAAGGTTTCTTCTGAGAAATCAGCTGATAGCTTTATGGGCACTCCTTTGTAGGTAACTCTCTCCTTTTCTCTTGCTGCTTTTTAAAAAAATTTTATTTAGTTATTTTTCAAGTATCTTGCTGCTTTTAAGATTCTCTTTTTATCCTTAATCTTGGTTAACTTAATGATGATGTTCCTTGGTGTGTTCCTCTTTGGGTACAACTTCTTTGGGACTCTCTGAGCTTCCTAGACTTCTTAGAAATCTATTTTCTTTGCCAGATTAGGGAAGTTTTTCTTCATTATTTGTTCAAATAAGTTTTCAATTTCTTGCTGTTGTTCTTCTTCTTCTGGCACCACTATAATTCAGATATTGGAACATTTCAGGTTGTCCCAGAGATTCCTCAGCTTCTCTTCATTTTTATGAATTCTTGTTTTTTTCATTCTGTTATAGTTGGATGTTTATTTCTTCCTTTTGTTTCATATCATTGCTTTGACTCCTGGTTTCCTTCCTGTCACTGTTGGTTCCCTGGATATTTTGCTTTATTTCATTCTGGGCATCTTTTATTTGTTTTTCTCATTTTTTGACCAAACTCAGTCAGTTCTGTGAGCATTTTGTTTACCAGGGCTTTAAATTCTCCATGACATAGGTGGGCCATCTCCCCATTGTTTAGCTTTCTTTCTGAGGTTTTGCTCTGTTTTTTCATTTGGGCCATATTTCTTTGTCTAGGCACACCAGTCTGGTTGTTCTCATTTACTACTTCTTTAATTGCTTGGTTATTGGAGCTCCACACAGTTTGATTTTCTGGCAATTCTGGTTGTTTGTTGATTTTAAATTAGTTGTTATCCCCTTTTTAGTTGTGCGAGGAAGCAAAATGTTTCTTCTACCTATGCCTCCATCTTAGCTGGAACTTCCAGAAGAGGTGTTCTGACAGAAGATTATCATTATCTGTGACAAATCAAGCTATTTAAAAAACTAAAATACTCTATTGATAATTCGTGTATTTGATAAAGAAGATGTTAGATATATACCACATATATGCATATACATAGATACAAATAAATATTATTCGGCAATAAAATATAATGCAATCTTGCATTTACCACAACATGGTTGGACCTAGAGGGTATTATGTTAAGTAAGTCAGACAGAGAAAGGCAAATGTCACGTGATTTTACTTATATGTACTTCAAAAAAGAAACAAATGAACAAAGGAAAACAGAAACAGAATCATAAATATAGAGAAGTAAGTGATGGTTGACAGAGGGCAGGAGTGGGGAAATGAGTATAAAAGGTGAAGGCAAATAAGAGGTATAAACTTGCAGTTATAAATTATGGGGTTCTAATGTACAACACAAGAAATATAGTAAATAATATTATAATAACTTTGGACAGTGAAAGGTGGTTACTAGACATATTGTGGTGATTATAAGACACATAAGGGTAGAATCACTATGTTGTACACCTTGAACTAATACAATATTGTATCTCAACAATACTTTAATAAATATATGACAATACTACCAACTACTGTCACCATAGTTTTGTTTCTGAAATTGTATTTTAAGTGATATTTTAAAGCTAAGACTTGGGAAAGCAGAATCACAAAATTCAGTTTAAATTAAATAGATTTAGCTTTAGAAAATCTCATTGTCTTTCAAAATTTAAATAAAACACTTTAAACATCAGGAAACACTCACTGTATTTATTTTATTTAGGACTAGGTTGACCAACCAGGCCAGTTTGCCTGGGACTAAGGGGTTCTCTGGGATGTGGGAATTTCAGTGATAAAAATAGGAATGTCCCAAACTTGGATGTATTAGTCATGCTATTTAGGACTATTGAGGCAATGAGTCAGTACTGTCCATAGATAACAGAAAATCACTGCCACAATTTACTGTTGTTCTTTTTTTGCAGGATTCAAACAATATAAAGTTAAAAATAACCATGGAGTTAAATAATGGAGGAATAAAGCCTATTTATTTCAAATGTAGACTTTCATAAATCATAGACATGACCTCATCCAATGGGTCAACATTTTCTGAACACAAAATAAACCCTACCCCAGCTTCTTCTATGGTTTGATAGAGAGGCAATAGACTGTGTGGAGTCTATGAATGCACATTGCTACATATTCAACATGTGTTAGACAGGGAAGTGTATTCAAATAAATGCTTTTAGTTCCTGAATTATGTGCTGTGGAGTAACTTCCCTTTGTTCCTCGAAAGCAATCATGATCAATCCCAGGAAATAGCCAAGTCTTTGCACTCATGTAAATGAAAATCACACATAATGCTATACTTCATTTTACCATAATTCTTCTTGTATATTTCATGTATAAAATAGCTTTGTTTACTTATCATGGAATGTCTAGCTACACTTGATCAGAAACCAAGAACCTGGTGGTTCTGCTAATTGGTCCAATAACCAAGCATCAGTAGAATTTTTATTGAACCTCTCTCTTTAGTGTTGCATGGTTCCTCATCCCTTAGTTTTTTCATCTCCTAAATGGGTTACATGAGTATTTCTGAAATGAGTGATAAGATTGTCCTTTAATAAATGAATATGCACAGTTTGAGCTCCAAGATTCCAGATACCATGGGGAAGCAGGTTTGAATTATCTTTGGTGGAGTGAAAAAAACAAACAAATATGGATTCTGAAGAAGAGCAGGAGAAAGATCACACATTCTAGGCTATGGCTTCTGGAGAAAGAAAACTAATTCTTCATTTAGGGAATTTTCTAGAGGCAGAATATGTGGTGCTTTGTGTAAGGAATGAAAGTTTCTATTTATGGGTGATCTTATGACCATTCAGTGCCAATAAGTTTATTCTCACCCTCTCTGTTAAACTTACATTGCCACCTCTTTGCCTTTGCTCGTCTTATTTCAAGTACCTCAGTAGCCTGGTGCTGTGTTCTTTTCATCCCTCTGGTTTCCACCAAAATGGAAAGGGAAACTTGGGGACATATGAAGGACAGAGAATGACTCGATCTTACATTAAGAGAATAGAGGATGTCCAGTTTTGTGGTAATAATGATCAAGAAAAACCTGTTTCAGAGATATCCTCCCCTACTTGGGGTAGAGAAGGGGTCCTACATCCAGTGCGAGATGCCATCACTTACTAGTGTTTCTTGACATCCTGGGAATGAAGAACATGTTGGCCACTGTCCTCCAGATGAAAACCCTCCATCAACTCAGATTGCTTTTAGCTTACTCTTAGCCTCCCTTTTCCCCCAAAATGAGTACTCTTCCTCTCCATGCAGTGTCTCATTGCTCAGTCTTTAATAATTTGTCCTCACCTTTTCACTCGTGTGTACCTACTCATATGTGGGCATACACTTAGTATCTATAGAAGACAATTCTGTGTGGCGTGGGCCCAGCTCCCACTTGGAGATGCACAGGACCCGCACTCATGGATAGGTTCTCCCATGGAAAATCAGGCCTGCACTGTACCTAGACTTCTATAGGACTTACTTTTACTGATACTCCCTCACCCTGAATTGAGGCAGTAAGTGCTTACTGTAACTTCCTTAAGTCTGGGCTATACCTCCCCAGTATGGAGTATAACCAGTTCAACCACTTTTCCCTTTGCATATGCAAATATCCTTCTTTTGTGATGTGATTAGCGGCATCCTCTCCTTTTTTTTCTGTAAAAGGTAACTACCTAAAGTGAACCTCTGCATAGTAAATAAGGACCATCATGTAATGTACCCCCCCAAAAAAAATAAAAGCTTGTCAAGGCAAGGGCTGAGGGTTTTTCTCCTCTTGAGAGAGAAGCTGCCCATCCCCTTTCCTCCACTGTACTCGGTAGTCTGTGTGAATTTGTCTTGTCTCAGCTACAACGCCATGGACCCCACAAGCCAGGGTCTGCATCAAGTATCTGCACAACTGAAAACATGGCTTTCATATTTTTTCTTTTTTTCACATTTTATTTATATTTATTTTTAGGGGGAAGGGGGGTAGAAATAGAGGGAGCGAAACATCAATGTTTGGTGCCTCTCACGCACGACCTACTGGGGATCTGGCCTGTAACCCAGGCAAGTGCCCCGACTGGGAATCAAACTGGCAACCCTTGTTTTGCAGGCTGGTGCTCAATCTACTGAGCCACACTAGCCTGGGCTGCTTTCATATTTTTCTCGGTGGAGAAAAACAAAACAAATCTTTCCTTTAATTCATCTCCTCCCTATTTCCCACAGAAGGTTCAAAATTGTTTTATTCACACTTGAGGTTGTCACACAACTTCTGAATTAAGGAAAAAATACTTTTCTGAGGGTAATAGGGCCCAGGCAAAGCAGCCAATGTTAATGACCAGAACATAAAGTGGTCAGAAAGGGTATCTGACATGCAGATGTTGAGGGATATATGGCTGTAAGACTACTGGATTCAGACTGGTCTGCAAGAATCCTTTTTGTTGTCACTGGTTTTGGTAAAAAAAATATGAACATGTTTTTCTACTAATATCCCAAATAGTGTGCATTGCCTACATACCAACTCTGTTACAAATACATCATATTCAGTGTTGAGATTCCCAAAGAAATGAGCAAGATAAACAGCCATATGTTTCCAGTGTGTAAATAGAGTCTTGTTTCAGAGAAATGTTTTTGCCTAATGTGACTCCTTGTTTCAAGTTGGGTATATAAGCAACTGACCATTCTAGATTATTTTATTTCAGATGCAACCTCAAAAAGTATCTATTACCACTTCCCAAACATTTCTTTCCTCATTTTCTCCCTCCTGAGTCCCTTAGAAGTTTCTTCTCCTCTGTATATCTCCATGAAGAGAGTTACTTTAGGTTCTCCTATGCCTGAAAACTAACCATGATATAATACTCCAAGGGCTTTATTTCCAATTTGTATCTCAGTAACTTGAAGAAGACATCACTTTTTCAAGCTTTATTGAAGTATAATTGCTATAAAAAATTGCACACATTTAGTGTATACATCTCGATGAGTTTAGACATATGCCTACATCTGTAAAACCATGACCACAGTTAAGGTACTAAACATACTTACAACCCTCAAAAGTTTCCTTGTATTATTTTGTGTGTGTGTTAAGAACACGACATAAGATATATCCTCATAACATTTTAAAGTTCACAACACTGTATTGTTACTATAATCACAAACTTGTACATAAGATCTCTAGAATTTATTCAACAGCCTAACTGAAACCTAACACCCATTGAGCAACAATTCTGCATTTCTCCCTCTACTGATCCCCTACCAACACTATTCTACTCTCTTATTAGGAAGACCTCACTTTTAACCTAAGCCTTATCTTTCAATTTCTTTAGGTTTATGCTCCCAATCCTTTTTCCAAGCCTTTTCTCTTCTTTGCATCTCTTTTATACTAGGGTATAAAGAGTAGCAAAACTAGCTGTGTTGAGTTTGTTTATGTATTTATTTGCATCTTTCCATCCTGAGGTGGAGATCATTAGAAGACAAGAAGTCAGAGAGTAAGTAGAGAGAGAAAACAACCAAGTCATTAACAACTAGAAGGTCAGTTCTAAATAATCAAGTTGGCTATGCAGAGACAGAGAGAGCCCAAAAAAAGAATCTCCATAACAGGTCCTGAGCTATCCCCTTTCTGCACAGTCTGAAGTTAGAAAAGTAAGGGTTAGAATGATTTATCTAAATTTTATATGAGCTTCTCTCTTCCCTCAAAAAATGCTGTTCATTGAGCTCCTCATCTGTCTTCTGCTTTTGAAAGTAGGGTGCCAGTCAGAGATGTTCATTTCAGTTCTTATTCTGGATTGACATACACCACCTTCAGTTCTCAACTGATTGGCTAAGAGTCCTATTTCACACCCTATACCGGTTAGAAACTACTCTTACAGACAGGCTCTGGCAAGACACTGTTAAGTGCTATCAAACAATGAGCTAACTTGTAAACCATATACTCACACCCTTAGGCTTTAGCGCCAGGGGCACTGCTATTATTGCAGCAGTATTCCCTCTAACCATGGCCTTAACAGGGAATAAAACATCATCACAGACAACCACCTCCATTCAGTGAATCTGTCCAGTGTAAAAATAAGATGGGCTGAATGCTTCTCCAACCAATTCAGCATAAATGACAGGAAGCATGGCTTGAAGCATATTGAATGTTTCTCAAAATGGAGCTCTAAACCCTGTGCACCAGAGTCACCTTCAAAGTTTGTTCAAAATGCAGACTATTACACTCCTTCTTAGACTCACTGAGTTAGAATTTGTAGAATTTGAATTTTATAAAAATCTTCAAATGGTGGGAAGCAAGTTTGAAAAATAATGTTTTAGTGGGAAAAAGCCCAGATTTTAGAATCAGATCTGGGAGAGGATCCTTAGGTCTGTCCCTAATAGGTTCTATTAACTTGAGAGAATCACTTAAAACCTCTAAGGTTCAGTTTCATCTATAAAGTACAGATGATGAAATGTAAAGTTCAAGTGAAATAACATCTGTGGTCTAGCTAACATTAGGATAGTTGTCAATTATATCTATCAGAGAAGACTCCATTTTCCCATCAGTAACAGAGAAGACTTGTAGTCACCCAAGAAGCAGAAAATTACTCATCTCTACTTTCTTTCCTAAAACACTTTCCAAGTGATTTCTCTTCAATCATAGGCTTCTTTCTGTTTTCAATTTCTCACCATAAAATGGAACCAGTTGGCTCAGTGTTTTTCTTAAGAATGGATTTATTTTTAAAAGATTTTATTTATTTACTTTTAGAGAGAGAGGAAGGGGAGGAGAAAGAGAGGGAGAGAAATATCAGTGTGTGGTTGCCTCTCGAGTGCCCCCTACTGGGGACTTGGCCTGCAAACACAGGCATGTGCTCTGGCTGCAAAACAAACCAGAGAGCCTTCGGTTCATAGGCCCACAAGCAATCCACCAAGCTATACAGGTCAGGGCCAAGAATGGATTTATAGTTAAACTATCTCAGGTTTTCTAGAAGTTACCATGCTTGGCACATAGGAGGAACTCACAATATTTACTGAGTGGATGCACTCTTTTATTTCCAACTTTACTGATTTAAAAATCTGCATTTCAGAAAATTTCATGGTTCCATGTTTCCCACCATGGTTGCACCAGTCTGCATTCCCACAAATGTGCCTTAGGATTCTCTTTTCTCCACATCCTCATCAGCACTTGTTTTTTATTGATTTATTAATGATGGCCATTCTGACTGGTGTGAAGTGGTATCTCATTGTGGTGTTAATTTTTATCTCTTTAATGGCTAGTGATCTGAGCATCCTTTAATATGTCTCTAGGCCCTCTGTGTGTCCTCCCTGGACAAGTGTCTGTTCAGGTCCTTTGCCTATTTTGTAATTGAATTGTTTGTCTTCCTGGTATGGAACAGTATGAAAATTCCTCAAAAAACAAAAGAGAGTACTTCCTTTGATCCAGTGATCCCACTGCTGGAACTATACCCTAAGAATCCTGAAACACCAATTCAAAAGAACTTATGCACCCTAATATTCATAGCAGCATTATTTACAATAGCTAAGTGCTGGAAACAGCCTAAATTCCCATTGGTAAATGAGTGAATCAAAAAACTGTGGTACATTTACACAATGGAATACTATGCAGCAGAAAGAAAGAACTCCTACCCTTTGTGACAGCATGGATGGGACTGGATACTATTATGCTAAGTGAAATAAGCCAGGCAGTGAAAGATGACTACCGTATGATCTCACTTATAAGGGGAACCTAATCAACCTAACAATCAAGCGAGCAAAATAGAACCAGATACATGGAAATAAAGAACAAACTGACAATGACCAGAGGGGAGGAGGGAGGGAGAAGGGAGACAACGGGGAAAGGAGAGGAAGAGGCAAGTCAAGGAACATGAATAGAGGACTCATGGACACAGATAATGGGGAGATTGTTGGAGTAGGAAGGATAATGTAGGGGTGAGCAATGGGGGAAAAGGCAGGACAACTACAATTGAAAAATAAATAAAAAATTTTGCATTTCAGTTTAATGCCATCACCCCATTTCATTCTCATAACCTCAGTTTAGGCAAGTTTAAGAAATCAACCCAGCACATTAGCAAACCAGATCTGCTTTTACTTCTACAGACAAGTCAGAACAAAATCCCACTGTCCACTCCCAGAGACATGCACTTGCTCTCCTCAAGTCACCAGTTCCTTTGGGGAAGCCATATAGCACTTAACCCTTAAGTCCTCAAACCATGCCAATATGAAATAGGAATCCAGCCCTGATTTGGGGCAGCATCTGTGCGAGCAACAAACTACAAGGAAGAAAAAATAGACCTGGCTGCTAGACCTACCTTTGAAAAGAAACAGCTTCTCTGAGCTGTGAGTGAAAGAACAGGAAGCCTGGGAAAGAAAGAGGAAAAGGGGGGCTAAACAAAGGGAGAGCAAAGCAATTTCTTTTTCAGTTGTTTCAATTGTATTTGGCCCATACTGCAAATTTACCTTCTGACCATGAAGGTTGATTGACTTGTTCCCTCTCTTCAAACTCAGATCTGAGAAACAACTTCTTACAGCTTGTCCAAAGGGGATGGGAATCCCAGCTGCTGTTTGCAGTGATGCCTGAAAATCTTGCTTTACCTTTGGGAGAGAGGGGCGGGGTCCAACCTAATGGGAATTAACTCCAAACACGCTGGAGGCTAAAAATCCAGCTTCAGACATGCAGGCACTTGAAATAGCTTAGAAGGCACTGAGTTCCCCACTTCCATTCTCACAGCTGCCAAGTCAGCTTGTCTGTGAGTGTGTGTGCATGCACACACAATTCACACTTGAGCTGCATATCTGTCTCACTTCTTTTTTTAAGATTTATTTATTTATTTATCTTTAGAGGGGAATGGAAGGAGAGAGGGAGAGAAACATCAATGTATGGTTGCCTTTCGTGTGTCCCCTGCTGGGAACTGGCCTTCAGGGAACCGGCCTGCAACCCAGGCATGTGCCCTGACTGGGAATCGAACCACCATTGTCTGGTTCACAGGCCCGCGCTCAATCCGCTGAGCTACACCAGCCAGGGCTGTCTCACTTCTTTATCTGCTATCCAAATGCCTCCTGAGAGAGAGGTTCTCACTAACTTTCTTCCAAAGCGCTAAATCACTTCCAGCACATACATTAGGTGGCAGACATGTGTGCCTGGAAATAACTCAGAAAACACATATTTGCAACAAGTAAGACAGAATAACCTCTTTTTCCAAAACTAATTTCCACTATCTGTTGGGTAAGGTGCTCCCAAAGAGCAATTTATGGCTCCAAAATGTAAGAAGTTTACATTTAAGGAACTTAAAAATCACATATTGAGAAGACTTAATAACACATTTTTTTAAATAACAGTACTGCCAAAAGGCAATGTCTAACTTATTCCAAAACATCAGTAACTACTTTAGTACTTGGGAAAAGAGCTGAGAGGTCTAAAGATTAATGGAGCTTTGCCTGACAGTGATCCAAACTGATGTCATCTCTCCCACCTATGAATGTCTCTGGCATTCCATATTTATTTGGGGAACCTTATCATTTTCTGCTCTGTATTATTTTGGGGGCATATATGTTTCATTTCCTGTATACTTTGTGAACAGGGAACTTTGCTGAACAAAATGAGCTGGAGAGAGGAATGGCAACTAGCTTAACTTAATATAACATACTAGACTGATCAAAAGTAACTTTTCTTCTATAATGGCCCACCTCCCTTCCCAGGATGCTGCAAAGGTTATCAGACCTGTTTTCTAGCATTTTGACCTTTGGCTTTTCAGGACGATGCCCAATCAACTGAACAATACTGGTCAAGGCAAAAAGTTCATTTTTACCTACCACTGTTTATCTTCTATTCCTTATGCTTCCAGTTACATTAAGTTGGATAATATGGAGATTAAATGTTTACTAAATAATGATCAAGTTTATTGGGTACAGTTTCATTTCATGTTCTTAATTTAAGAGCTAATCACTGTCAGAAAAAAATTGCTTGCCTGTTGTGGCTCTTGTTATTCTCTCACTTAAAAATACTTATTTGTTCTACTTCTATAAGATCATCTGGAAGCCCTGGCTGGTGTAGCTCAGTAGATTGAGCACAGGCCTGTGAAGCGGAGGATTGCTGGTTCGATTCCCAGTCAGGGCACATGCCTGAGTTTCAGGCCAGGTCCCCAGTAGGGGACACATGAGAGGCAACCACACATTGATGTTTCTCTCCCACTATTTCTCCTTCCCTTTCCCTCTCTCTAAAAATACATAAATAAATAAATCATCTGGAAAAGATTGACAAGTGAAAAGTTCTTGCAATTCATGTAGGGGATAGGATAGTATATAATATTTACAACAATGTTTAAATGAGTATTGGTCAAGGACCCAGAGAATACCTAAATTTTCTGCCTTTGATCAATCTTGAATAAGAGTATGTGCAAAGATAAGACATAGTGACAAGTGACTCTGATACACACCCACACTCCCATCTGTAGTTTGCAAAACACTGCTTTGCACAATAGAGTTTCCCAAGCAAAATCAACACCCCCATAACATTTCACAGTCTAGACAATGGATCAACAAATCAGAGCCTGTGCTATGCACCAAATCTAATAGGTTGCCTGTTTTTGAGTTTTATTGGCACATAGGTAGAATTTATTCATTTGTGTATTATCTATGGCTGTTTTCATATTAGAACAGCAAAGATCTAATGGTCCATAAAGACTAAAATATTTACTATCTGTCTGTTTACAGAAAAAATAATAAAGTGGACCATTGGATTAGACCCACGCCAATGGAGTTGTAATAGATATATTATGTTAGTTGTTAGGATTAAGGGGTTGAAAATGAGGGGGGAATGAAATAAGGAGAAATACTATTGCTTTCAGCTTTGTTAATGTGCTAGCCAATCCTCGCTATTCTTTAGAATCTGTGAAGGTAACAACACACTATAAATCAGTATAAGCCAAATATTTGGTAAACTTGTGAAAATGTATTTCTCTGTTAACTCTGCTTCAAACCAGTATTTATGTTGTTCTCTTATATACCCTAAGGTTTTCTTTTTACTGAAAATATTATTGAGGTAAAAGTCACATATCATGTGATTCAGCCTTTCTTTTTTTTATTTTTTTTAATTTTATTTAGTTATTTTTCAAGTACAGTTTTTTGTCTATTTTTCCCATCCCAGCCTCCCCTGCCCCTTGCTCCCCACCTCCCTCCCATTTCCTCACCCCCCCTTAGTTCTCGTCCCTGTGTCCTTCCTATTTGTTCCTCCAAATCCCTCCCCCTTTTTCCCCTTAACTTCCCTTCCTTCTCCCCTCTGGTCACTATCCCCTTGTTCTCTATTTCAGTGTCTTTGTTTTTTGGGTTTTTTTTTTCTGCTTACTTGTTTGTTTTGTTGTTTAGCTTCCTGTTAAAGGTGAGATCATATGGTATTTGTCTTTCAGCACCTGGCCTATTTCACTCAGCATAATGCTTTCCAGTTCCATCCATGTTGTTGCAAAGGGTAGTAGCTCCTTCTTTCTCTCTGCAGCATAGAATTCCATTGTATATATGTACCACAATTTTTGGATCCATTCATTTACTGATGGGCACCTAGGTTGCTTCCAACTCTTGGCTATTGTAAATTGTGCTGCTATGAACATTGTGATGCATAGGTTCTTTGATATTGATGTTTTAGGATTCTTAGGATATAATCCTAGCAGTGGAATTGCTGGGACAAAAGGCAGGTCGATTTTTATTTTTCTGAGAAAAATCCATACTGTTTTCCATAATGGTTGTACCAGTCTGCACTCCCACCAACAGTGAACTAAGGACCCCGTTTCCCCACAACCCCTCCAACATTTGTTGTTTGTTGCTTTGTTTATGATAGCCATCCTGACTGGTGTAAAGTGGTATCTCATTGTGGTTTTAATTTGCATCTCTCTGATAGCTAATGATATTGAGCATCTCTTCATGTGTCTCTGAATGTTCTGTATGTCCTCCTTGGAGAAGTGTTTGTTCAAGTCCTTTTCCCATTTTCTAATTGGGTTGGGTGTCTTCTTAGAGTGGAGTCGTGTAAGTTCTTTGTATATTTTAGAGATTAAACCTTTGTCTGAGGTATCATTGGCAAATATGTTTTCCCATACAGTTGGTTGTCTTGCTAATTTAATACTGTTTTCTTTAGCCATGCAGAAGCTTTTTATTTTGATGAGATCCCATTTGTTTATTCTTTCCTTTACATTCCTTGCTCTAGGGGACATATCAGTAAAGAAGTTGCTGCGTGAAATATCTGAGATTTTCTTGCCAATGTTCTCCTCTAGGACTTTAATGGTGTTATGACTTACATTTAAGTCTTTTATCCACCTTGAATTTATTTTGGTGTATGGTGTAAGTCTGTGCTCAAGTTTCATTTTTTTGCATGTAGCTGTCCAGTTCTCCCAACACCATTTGTTGAAGAGGCTATCTTTACTCCATTTTATGTTACTGCCCCCTTTGTCGAATATTAATTGACTGTAGAGAGTTGGGTTGATTTCTGGGCTCTCTGTTCTGTTCCATTGCTCTATGTGCCTGTTTTTATGCCAGTACCAGGCTGTTTTGATTACAGTGGCCTTGTAATACAGTTTGATATCAGGTATTGTGATCCCCCCTACTTTGTTCTTCTTTCTCAAAAGAGCAGCTGCTATTCGAGCTCGTTTATGGTTCCATATAAATTTTCGAAGTGTTTGTTCTATGTCTGTGAAATATGCCATTGGTACTTTAATAGGTATTGCATTGAATCTGTATATTGCTTTGGGTAGTATGGACATTTTGATGGTGTTAATTCTTCCAATCCATGAACAAGGTATATGTTTCCATTTGTTTGTGTCTTCCTTGATTTCGTTCTTCAGGGCTGTGTAGTTTTCTGCATACAGGTTTTTTACCTCCTTGGTTAGGTTTATTCCCAGATATTTTATTTTTCTTTTTGCTATATCAAATGGGATTTTTCTCTTTATTTCTGCTTCTGCTGATTCACTGTTGGTATACAAAAATGCCTTTGATTTCTGGATATTGACTTTATAACCAGCTGTTTTGCCAAACTCATCAATTAGTTTGAGGAGTTTTTGGGTAGAGTCTATAGGATTTTCCATGTACACTATCATGTCATCTGCAAACAGTGACAGTTTTGTTTCCTCCTTTCCTATTTGGATGCCTTTTATTTCCTTTTCTTGCCTGATCGCTGTGGCTAAAACTTCCAATACTATATTGAATAGAAGTGGTGAAAGTGGACAACCTTGTCTTGTTCCTGATCTTAGTGGAAAAGCTTTTAGTTTTTTCCCGTTGAGTATGATATTGGCTGTAGGTCTCTCATATATGGCCTTTGTTATTTTGAGAAATGCTCCTTGTATTCCCACTTTGCTGAGTGTTTTTATCATAAATGGGTGTTGTACCTTATCAAAAGCTTTTTCTGCATCTATTGATATGATCATGTGATTTTTGTCTTTGCTTTTGTTTATATGATGTATTACATTTACTGATTTGCGAATATTGAACCATCCTTGCATTCCTGGGATGAATCCCACTTGATCATGGTGTATGATCTTTTTGATATGTTGTTGGATGCGATTTGCCAATATTTTGTTGAGGATTTTAGCATCTATGTTCATCAGCGATATTGGCCTGAAGTTTTCTTTCTTTGTTGTGTCTCTATCTGGTTTTGGAATTAAGATGATGCTGGCTTCATAAAAAGAATTTGGGAGTTTTCCATTCTTCTGAATTTTTTGAAATAGTCTGTGGAGAATAGGGGTTAGCTCTTCCTTAAATGCTTTGTAGAATTCTCCTGTGAAACCATCTGGTCCGGGGCTTTTGTGTGATGGGAGTTTTTTGATTACTGCTTCAATTTCTTTTGCTGTTATTGGTGAATTTAGATTTTCTGCTTCTTTTTCACTGAGTTTTGGAAGATTGTATTTTTCTAGAAGTGTGTCCATTTCCCCTAGGTTTTCAAATTTCTTGGCATACAGTTCTTCATAGTAATTTCTTACAATCTCTTCTATTTCTGTGGTATCAGTTGTAATCTCTCCTTTTTCATTTCTGATTGTGTTTATTTGTGTCCTCTCTCTTCTTTTCTTGATGAGCCTACTTAAAGGCTTGTCTATTTTGTTTATCTTCTCAAAGAACCAACTCCTGGATTCATTGATCCTTAAAATTGTGCTTTTAGTTTCTATGTCATTTAATTCTGCTCTAATCTTGGTTATTTCCTTCCTTCTGCTTGCTCTGGGCTGTCTTTGTTGTTGTTCCTCAAGTTCTTGCAGGCGTAGGGTTAGGTTGTTTGTTTGAAATGTTTCTGTATTTTTTAGGTACGCCTGTATTGCTATAAACTTCCCTCTCAGGACTGCCTTCGCTGTGTCCCATAAGTTTTGGGTTGTTGTGCGATCATTTTCATTTGTTTCCAGAAACGTTTTGATTTCTTCCCTAATTTCATTCTTGACCCATTCGTTGTTTAATAGCATACCATTCAGTCTCCATGTTTTTGGGTGCTTTGGGTTTTTTTCTTTGTGGTTGGTTTCTAATTTCAGTGCCTTGTGGTCAGAGAAGATGCTTGGTATGATTTCAATTTTCTTGAATTTGTTGAGGCTCCTTTTGTGTCCTATCATGTGGTCTATCTTTGAGAATGTTCCATGTACATTTGAAAAGAATGTGTATTTAGCTTCTTTGGGATGAAGGGCTCTATATATATCAGTTAAGTCCATTTCATCTAGGGTGTTGTTTAATGCCACAATATCTTTGTTGATAATTTGTTTGGAAGATCTGTCCATTTTTGATAGTGGGGTGTTCAAATCCCCTACTATGATTGTGTTGCTGTCAATATCTTTCTTGAAGTCCTCTAAGATTTTCTTGATATATTTGGGTGCCCCTATGTTTGGTGCATATATGTTTACAATGTTAATGTCTTCTTGGTGGATTCTTCCCTTGAGTATAATGAAATGACCTTCTGGGTCTCTCTTTACAGCCTTTTTTTTGAAGTCTATTTTGTCTGATATGAGAATTGCTACCCAAGCTTTTTTTTCTTGTCCGTTTGCTTGGAAAACTTGTTTCCAGCCTTTCACTTTTAGTCTGTGATGGTCTTTTGTCCTGAGGCAGGTCTCTTGTAGGCAGCATATGTGTGGGTCATGCTTTCTTATCCATTGAGCTATTCTGTGTCTTTTGATTGGAGAATTTAATCCATTTACGTTTAAGGTTATTATTGATAGGTACTTATTCATTGCCATTTTTGTACCTGTGTTCCTCTCTGTCTCCCTCTTATCCTTCCTTCCCTTAAAGCAGTCCTTTTAGTATTTCTTGTAGAGCTGGTTTGGTGGAGGCATATTCTTTTAGACTTCTTTTGTCTTGGAAGCTCTTTATTTGGCCTTCTATCTTGATTGAGAGCCTTGCTGGGTAAAGTAGCCTTGGTTGTAGGCCTCTGGTTCTCATTACTTGAAATATTTCTTGCCATTCTCTTCTTGCTTGAAGTGTTTCCATTGAGAAGTTGGTAGCTAACCTTATTGGGGCTCCCTTGTATGTTATTTCTTTTTTCTCCCTTGCTGCCTTTAAGATTCTCTCTTTGTCTTGGAATTTTGCCATTTTGATGATGATGTGTCTTGAGGTGGGCCTCCTTGGGTTCCTCTTGATTGGGACTCTCTGTGATTCCTGGATTTGTGAGACTTTTTCTCTTATCAAATTAGGAAAATTTTCTCTCATTACTCGTTCAAATACGTTTTCTATCCCTTGTTCTTCTTCTTCTCCTTCTGGTATTCCTATTATTCGTATATTATTACGTTTCATATTGTCTTGCATTTCTCTTAATCCCTCTTCATTCTTTCTGAGCCTCTTTTCATTTTCTTGCTCTTTCTGTGAGATGCTTTCTACCCTGTCCTCCAACTCACTAATCCTATCCTCCGCTTCATCTATCCTACTTTGGAAACTTTCTACTGTGTACTTCAATTCGGAAATTGTATTCTTCATTTCCTCTTGTCTCTTGCTGATGGTTTCCATTTCCTTTTTGATGTTGCTGTAGTTTGCAGAGAGATCATTATAATTTCCCTGTAGTTTCTGGTAGCTCACTGTGAGCTCTTTGAGCTCTTTGAACTTCGTAATAACCAGTGCTTTGAATTCACTGTCTGATAGTTGATCAGCGTCTATTTCATCTAACATTCTTTCCGAAGTTTCTGCTTTTTCTTTCATTTGGGGATTGTTTCTTTGTCTTTCCATTGTTTGAGACTCTTCTTGTTAGTCTCTGCTTCCAAAATTGATCTGTTCTGAAACACTGGTTTTATGGTGTAAACTTCTGTGGTATGTTCCTTGTGAAGTTCAGTGGTACAGACTCCTTGAAGTTTCTTGATGTTCTTCGTCTCCACCTACACTCACGCTGGTCCTCGCACTGGTCTCTGCGTTGGTCGCCTACCACTGCTGAATGTCCCGGCTCTAGTAGCCGCCTCCTCAAGCACCCAGGCCCGTTACTAGGGCAGTGGCACAGAGGCTGGGAATGTCCTGGCTCCCGTATCTGGCTCTCTCTGCCGCCCAGGGCCGTCACAGGGGCTTGGAGTGTCCTGGTTTCCGTACCTGACTCCCCGGCGTCTAGTCCTGTCTCTATGGCAGTGGCACAGAGGCTTAGAAAGTCCCAACTCCCGTACCTGATTCCCCAGTGTCCAATCCCCTTGCTATGGCAGCAGCACAGGGGTTGTGACCCTCCCAGTTCCCGTAGAGGGGATCCTCTGCCACCCCGGGCTGTCTCAGGGGTTTGGAGTGTCCAGGCTTCCGTACCTGACTCCCCGACGTCCAGTCCCGTCGCTATGGCAGCGGCACAGGATTTGAGAGCTTCCCGGCTCCCCGTAGCTGGCTCCTCAGGTGCGTCACAGGGGCTTGGAGAGTCCCAGCTTCCGTACCTGACTCCCCGACGTCCAGTCCCGTCTCTATGGCAGCGGCACAGGATTTGAGATCTTCCCGGCTCCCGTAGCTGTCTCCTCAGCTGCGTCACAGGGGCTTGGAGAGTCCCAGCTTCCGTACCTGACTCCCCGACGTCCAGTCCCGTCTCTATGGCAGCGGCACAGGATTTGAGATCTTCCCGGCTCCCGTAGCTGTCTCCTCAGCTGCGTCACAGGGGTTTGGAGAGTCCTGGCTTCCGTACCTGACTCCCCGGCGTCCAGTCCTGTCGCTATGGCAGCGGCCCAGGATTTGAGATCTTCCCGGCTCCCGTAGCTGTCTCCTCAGCTGTGTCACAGGGGTTTGGAGAGTCCCGGCTTCCGTACCTGACTCCCCGGCATCCAGTCCCATCGCTATGGCAGTGGCACAGGATTTGAGAGCTTCCCGGCTCCCGTAGCTGGCTCCTCAGCTGCGTCACAGGGGCTTGGAGAGTCCCAGCTTCCGTACCTGACTCCCCGAGGTCCAGTCCCGTCACTATGGCAGCGGCACAGGATTTGAGAGCTTCCCGGCTCCCGTAGCTGGCTCCTCAGCTGTGTCACAGGGGTTTGGAGAGTCCTGGCTTCCCTACCTGACTCCCCGGCGTCCAGTCCCGTCGCTATGGCAGCGGCCCAGGATTTGAGAGCTTCCCGGCTCCCGTAGCTGGCTCCTCAGCTGCCTCACAGGGGTTTGGAGTGTCCGGGCTTCCGTACCTGGCTCCCTGGCGTCCAGTCTAGTCGCTATGGCAGCGACACAGGATTTGAGAGCTTCCCGGCTCCGGTAGCTGGCTCCTCAGGGTCCAGGCCTGTCTCTATGGCGGCGTCACAGGGGCCTTTGGTGTCCCAGCTCCTGCAACTGACCCTTCCATTGCCCAGGCTAGTAGCTATGGCATCGGCACAAGGGTGTCCCCGCTCTGGTTCCTGACTCCTGTCTCCCAGGACCGTCACAGGGGCTTGGAGTGTCCGGCTTCCATACCTGAGGCCCCGGCTCCCAGGCCTGTTGCTCTGGCGGCAGTACAGGGGCCGCGTGAGACCCAGCTCCGGTAGCTGACTCTGCCGCCGTCTGGTGTTTTAGCGTCGGTCACAATCTCTGGTCTTTTAATTTCATAAATGCTGGGTAACCGATGGTTTATTGTGCTGTTTCTCCATAGATCTGCCAGGATTTTCACCCATGAGTACAGGAGCTAGTATCCGCTCCATCTTACGCCGTCGCCATCTTCCCAGCATCCGTGATTCAGCCTTTCACAATGTAGAATTCTGCATTTTTTAGTACATTCACAGATTTGTTTAACACATTACCACTATCTGATTTAAGAACATTTTCATCATCTCCAAAAAAAAACTTCATGCTTTTTAGCATATAATTTTTTTTCCTCTTTTTCAAAATTCCTTTTTCTTTTGGGGCTACTTGAGTCTTTTGTTTGTGCTGTTGTTGTTTTGTTTTTAAATAAAATTTCTTATTACTGTGATTGTACATTATGCTCTAGTCTTACAAGAAGGTATCATTTGTTTCTGAATAATTTCTAGAGTTCCATTGCCCACAAAGTTTGGAGAGTTTGCATATAAGTGCTTACAAGTTTAAAACCACATAGATTCCATGACCTATCACCCATGCAGTTTGCACAAGGAAGGTACACCTTGCCTATACTATAGTTTCAGTTAGAGGTTGAAAACTTAGAAATGAAACTTATATTAATATTTTTAAATATTTCATTTATTTAATTTTGAAGAGAGGGAAAGGGAGAGAGAAAAAAATTGAGAGAAAATTTAATCAGATGCTTCTCATATTCCCCCAAATAGGAACCTGGCCTGCAACCCAGGCATGCGTCCTGAATGGGAGTTGAACTACTGACCTTTTAGTTCACAGGTCAGTGCTCAATGCACAGAGCCACACCAGCCAGGAATGATGTTTCTTTTTTATATAAAAATCAGAACTGACAACTCTTTTGTTGAGTTTCCTTATTGACCTCAGAGGGTGAACTGATAGTGTTAGCTATCAATATGGTATGTTGGTCAATATTAATAACTTGTTTTGGCTGTCAGGAGGAGCAAGAGAGCTCTGATTATGGCATTTGCTGTAAATATATCTTTCTGTAAGCATATTTATATTGAAATAAGCTTGAAAGTATATGCCATATACTTGAAAGTATATGCAAGTATATGCAAGACTTTTCCATCTAATAATAAATAAAACTCTTTAAATGTCCTATATATTTGGCTGGGAAGATTCATAACCCTTGATGATCGTTGCCCTCTTGGAGAAGGCAACCCCCCCCCAAATCACTTTCTAATCACAAGCAGTCACCAGACACTGTGTTCAATACTGGAAAATTAAGGTTTAAGAAGATAGACAAGGTCCCTGCCCTTTTGAAGTTTATATTCTACTCAAGGAGATAGAACAGGTTAAACAAGCAAACATGATAATAAGGCACAGTGATGAATACAGAGTGATTTTTAAAATAATAATATTGATAGGGTAATTAGGGAAACGGATATTTACTTTAAGTAGAGGAATCAGGGAAGGCTTCTCTGATGTGGCATGGAGCTGAAAACCTGAAGGATGAGAAGTAAAACAGGACCTGGAATAAGCTGGGAGAAGACTGTAAATTCAAAGGCTCTGAGAGGAGAGGATCCAATCATGTTAAGGAACTGAAAAGTCAGTGGGTGCACCAATAAGAGGATGCTACCAGATAAGGTTGGAGAAGTAAGCAGGGGGCCGATTATGCAGGGTTTTGTAGAATTTCCTTTTAATTACATTGGCAAGTTATGGGCAGGCCTCTCATGAGCTCACTGTGGCACATACTCAAAATAAATAGACTGCAAATCATAGGTCACTGTGGTAAAATCCGGTAAGTCCTAGGCTGCTGATGCAGCTGGTCTCCAGTGTCTTGGCTTTTAAGACCAAACCATTTTAAACATGCTTCTATGAAAACAGGAACAGCTACAGAAAACAACAGCCATCAGCCCTGGCTGGTGTAGCTCAGTGGATTGAGCGCGGGCCTGCGAACCAGACAATCGCGGTTCAACTCCCAGTCAGGGCACATGCCTGGGTTGCAGACCAGTTCCCTGCAGACCAGTTCCCTGCAGGCCAGTTCCCAGCAGGGGACGCACAAAAGGCAACCATACATTGATGTTTCTCTCCCTCTCTCCTTCCCTTCCCCTCTAAAGATAAATAAATAAAATCTTTAAAAAAAAAAAGAAAGAAAACAACAGCCATCAATTCCTATTTTTATCACAGGGTTTCTAAAGTACTATTATTCACATATTTGTTAGTAGTAAACTGAGGTTTACGGCTTAGGCCTAAGGTTTATTACTTTATTATTATATTTAGGCTACCTTGACCTAGTATGAGTTATTATCCTCACCAGTCTTTGACCCTTGACTGTGCTTTCTGGTCTGGCCTAGCAGAGACCAATAAGAAGCCATTACTTGATTTAAAGCATTATCTGATTCACATTTGAAAGCTATATTCTTGTAAAATAAATAAATTTGTCATATAGGCATTTTAAGGTCCCAGATCTTTCTCAATGCTTCTCTCTGTGATCATCTTGCGTTACAACCTTGGAATTTCATTTTTTAATTTCCTTTTTGGCCTCTGCATTCTAGATACCCTGATGTAGAGCTAATTATGAGATTGATTTGCCTAGGAACAGAAGGTCCACTCTCTCACACTCCAGTTAATCAAGGTTTGACTAGAATTCTGATCCTGTAGCAGTGTCCTAAATGATTTACCAGATAGCTGAAAGAACAAATAGTCTCCTCCCACGCCTATCAACAGTATTTCCTGTTATATTTCCCCATCAACATTTCTCAGAACAAAGCCATCAATGTCATTTGAAGCCTTTCTATCCCTAACACCCCCAACTTCACAGTTGGCCAAACCATGTGGAGTTGTGGTCACTGGTAGCATAACTGATTTTTCTAAACAGCCCTGGGTTACGAGTTACAATGAAACAAAAGAAATGACATTCCAGAAGCAAGAAATCTGCATTATCCCTGCCTCTGCTTCCTAAAGCAAGTCACAGAGCTTTGTCAATTTGGGCACCTCACATACAAAGACTGATTGATTTCTAGGCATCCAGTTGGTTCTTACAGCAATGCTACAGTTTTCTGGCTTTGCTGAATGATGTATCCAGCCAGGTTGCTCCAAAAGACCTGGGCAATGACACCACAGAAGGATATTAGAAGCGATTAAAGAAAGAGTATGTCTCCTACCATTTTACTACTGCTTTAAAGGCTGAGGAAAAAGTGAAGGTAATAAAATAACTAAAAATGATTAGGAAATGAGATATAGAGATCAGGAAATATATGACAGGATTTTCAACAAAGGTAATCTTATAGGACTAGTGGCTGGCCAGTGGAGACAGTGCTATGAGCCAGACTACTTGCCCACAAAATCTCACACAATTAGAAAGGCACTACTCTATGAAACTCAGCTTTGTTCTCTGGGTAAGCATTTAGGTACTGGGATAATAGCTCCCCAGAGCATTTTGGGGCATTTGGCTAGTGATCTGCATTATATATCATGTTTTCTTAGCACCTGTGGGTAAAATACAACTGACAGCCAAAAATCTTTGTTTTTACTTCTTTCTGGAATTAATGCTGGTTCCTGGGGACATCATAGGCATATCTGTGATTCTCCATAGAAGCCCTGTCCAGGAAATTATCACCATGGATATTTGCTGGAAACTGTGGGCAAATATTCAAAATCTTTCCAAGCTGTACTTATCTTTTTCTAAGCAATTGTCTCTTTCTTAAATTTAAATAATAAAGTTGGTCCTCAACAAAATTTTTTTAAATTAATTTTATTTAGTTATTTTTCAAGTACAGTTTTTTGTCTATTTTTCCCATCCCAACCTCCCCCCCCCCCTTGCTCCCCACCTCCCTCCCATTCCCACCCCCCTTAGTTCTCGTCCCTGTGTCCTTCCTATTTGTTCCTCCAAATCCCTCCCCCCTTTTTTCCCCTTAACTTCCTTTCCCTCTCCCCTCTGGTCACTGCCCCCTTGTTCTCTATTTCAGTGTCTTTGTTTTTTTTTTCTGCTTGCTTGTTTGTTTTGTTGTTTAGCTTCCTGTTAAAGGTGAGATCATATGGTATTTGTCTTTAAGCACCTGGCCTATTTCACTCAGCATAATGCTTTCCAGTTCCATCCATGTTGTTGCAAAAGGTAGTAGCTCCTTCTTTCTCTCTGCAGCATAGAATTCCATTGTATATATGTACCACAATTTTTGGATCCATTAATTTACTGATGGGCACCTAGGTTGCTTCCAACTCTTGGCTATTGTAAATTGTGCTGCTATGAACATTGTGGTGCATAAGTTCTTTGATATTGATGTTTTAGGATTCTTAGGATATAATCCTAGCAGTGGAATTGATGGGTCAAAAGGCAGGTTGATTTTTATTTTTCTGAGAAAATTCCATACTGTTTTCCATAATGGTTGTACCAGTCTGCAATCCCACCAACAGTGGACTAAAGTCCCCTTTTCCCACAACCTCTCCAACATTTGTTGTTTGTTGCTTTGTTTATGATAGTCATCCTGACTGGTGTAAAGTGGTATCTCATTGTGGTTTTAATTTGCATCTCTCTGATAGCTAATGATATTGAGCATCTCTTCATGTGTCTCTGAATGTTCTGTCTGTTCTCCTTGGAGAAGTGTTTGTTCAAGTCCTTTTCCCATTTTTTAATTGGGTTGGGTGTCTTCTTAGAGTGGAGTCATGTAAGTTCTTTGTATATTTTGGAGATTAAACCTTTGTCTGAGGTATCATTGGCAAATATGTTTTCCCATACAGTTGGTTGTCTTGCTAATTTAATACTGTTTTCTTTAGCCACGCAGAAGCTTTTTATTTTGATGAGATCCCATTTGTTTATTCTTTCCTTTACATTCCTTGCTCTAGGGGACATATCAGTAAAAAAGTTGAAGAATATCTGAGATTTTCTTGCCAATGTTCTCCTCTAGGACTTTAATGGTGTCACGACTTACATTTAAGACTTTTATCCACCTTGAATTTATTTTGGTGTATAGTGTAAGTCTGTGCTCAAGTTTCATTTTTTTGCACGTAGCTGTCCAGTTCTCCCAACATCATTTGTTGAAGAGGCTATCTTTACTCCATTTTATGTTACTGCCCCCTTTGTTGAATATTAATTGACTGTAGAGAGTTGGGTTGATTTCTGGGCTCTCTGTTCTGTTCCATTGCTCTATGTGCCTGTTTTTATGCCAGTACCAGGCTTTTTTGATTACAGTGGCCTTGTAATTCTGTTTGATATCAGGTATTGTGATCCCCCCCTACTTTGTTCTTCTTTCTCAAAAGTGCAGCTGCTATTCAGGCTCCTTTATGGTTCCATATAAATTTTTGAAGTGTTTGTTCTATGTCTGTGAAATATGCCATTGGTACTTTAATAGGTATTGCATGGAATGTGTATATTGCTTTGGGTAGTATGGACATTTTGATGGTGTTAATTCTTCCAATCCATGAACAAGGTATATGTTTCCATTTGTTTGTGTCTTCCTTGATTTCTTTCTTCAGGGCTGTGTAGTTTTCTGCATAGAGGTTTTTTTACCTCCTTAGTTAGGTTTATTCCCAGGTATTTTATTTTTCTTTTTGCTATATCGAATGGGATTTTTTCCTTGATTCCTGCTTCTGCTGATTCACTGTTGGTATACAAAAATGCCATTGATTTCTGGATATTGACTTTCTAACCAGCTGTTTTGCCAAACTCATTAATTGGTTTCAGCAGTTTTTTTGGTAGAGTCTATAGGATTTTCCATGTACACTATCATGTCATCTGCAAACAGTGACAGTTTTGCTTCCTCCTTTCGTATTTGGATGCCTTTTATTTCCTTTTCTTGCCTGATCGCTGTGGCTAAAACTTCCAATACTATATTGAATAGAAGTGGTGAAAGTGGACAACCTTGTCTTGTTCCTGATCTTAGTGAAAAAGCTTTTAGTTTTTTTCCCATTGAGTATTATATTGGCTGTAGGTCTCTCATATATGGCCTTTATTATTTTGAGAAATGCTCCCTCTATTCCCACTTTGCTGAGTGTTTTTATCATAAATGGGTGTTGTACCTTATCGAAAGCGTTTTCCACATTTATTGATATGATCATCTAATTTTTGTCTTTGCTTTTGTTTATGTGATGTA
Source organism: Artibeus jamaicensis (assembly GCF_021234435.1). Taxonomy (NCBI): domain Eukaryota; kingdom Metazoa; phylum Chordata; class Mammalia; order Chiroptera; family Phyllostomidae; genus Artibeus; species Artibeus jamaicensis. Next base: position 13,873,181 of record NW_026522045.1, read on the forward strand.
TTACATTTACTGATTTGCGAATATTGAACCATCCTTGCATACCTGGGATGAATCCCACTTGGTCATGGTGTATGATCTTTTTGATATATTGTTGGATGCGATTTGCCAATATTTTGTTGAGGATTTTAGCATCTATGTTCATCTGCGATATTGGCCTGAAGTTTTCTTTCTTTGTTGTGTCTCTATCTGGTTTTGGAATTAAGATGATGCTGGCTTCATAAAAAGAATTTGGGAGTTTTCCATCCTTCTGAATTTTTTTGGAATAGTCTGTGGAGAATAGGGGTTAGCTCTTCCTTAAATGCTTTGTAGAATTTTCCTGTGAAACCATGTGGTCCAGAGCTTTAGTATGATGGGAGTTTTTTGATTACCGCTTCAATTTCTTTTTTTTCTTTTTCTATTTATTTTTCTATTGATTATGCTGTTACAGTTGTTCTATTCCCCCTTTCATTCTCCTCCCCCATCCCCCCATCCCCACCATTACTCCCCCTTTAGTTTATGACCATGTGTCTCAAGTTCTTTAGATTCTATATTTCCCATGCTATTCTTACTCCCCCTTCTATTTTCTATCTACTGTCTATGCTACTTATTTTCTGTACCTTCTCCCCCCTTCTCCTCCTCCCACTCCCCTATTGCTAACCCTCCTTGAGATCTTCATTTCTATGTTTCCACTCCTGATCTAGCTGTCCTTTTAGTTTGCTTTCATTTTAGTTGTGGTAGTTAATAACTGTGAGTTTGTTTTCCTTTCACTGTTCATGTTTCTTTAACTTCTTTTTCTTCGATAAGTCCCTTTAACATTTCATATAATAAGGGCTTGGTGATGATGAACTCCTTGAATTTAATCTTATCTGAGAAGCACCTTATCTGTCCTTCCATTCTAAATGAAAGTTTTGCTGGATAGAGCAATCTTGGTTGTAGGTCTTTGGATTTCATGACTTGGAATACCTCTTTCCAACCCCTTCTTGCCTGTAAGGTCTCTTTTGAGAAATCTGCTGACAGTCTGACGGGGACTCCTTCGTAGGTGACTGTCCCCTTAGCTCTTGCTGCTTCTAAGATTCTCTCCTTCATTTTAATTTTGGCTAATGTAATGATGATGTGCCTTGGTGTGTTCTTTCTTGGGGCCAACTTCTTTGGGACTCTCTGAGCTTCCTGGATTTCCTGGAAGTCTATTTCCTTTGCCAGATTGGGGAAATTCTCCTTTATTATTTGTTCAAATAAGTTTTCCACTGGTGGCTGTGCCTTTCCCCCTTCTGGTACCCCTATAATTCGGTTGTTGGAGTGTTTAAAGATGTCCTGAAGGTTCCTAAGACTCTCCTCATTTCTTTGAATTCTTGCTTCTTGACTCTTTTCTGTTTGGCCATTATTTGCTTTCTATTGGTCCACTCCATTGATTTGAGTCCCAGTTTCCTTTTCATTGCTATTGATGTCCTGTGCAATTCCATTCATTTCAATTAGTTTCGCCTTCATATATTTGTCTAATTTGTGGCTATAATCAACCAGTTCTGTGAGGATCCTGATGACCAGTGTTTAAAACTGTGCGTCTGAGAGTTTTGCTATTTCTTCATCGCTTAGATCTATAGGCTCTGGGGCTTTGAGATATTCTTCTAACATTTTTGGTTTGTTCGGGCCCTTTAAGTGTGAGAAGTGGCGCCTTGGACTCCCAGGTGGCTGAGTTGTGACGCTGTATGTGCGGGCGTGGTCAGAGCGGGGAAATGGCGAACCCCTCTGCTGTTTCTCACAGCTGGGTGAGGAGCAGCGCCTTAGGTGGTTCACCTGGGCTGGGCCACTCAGAGTCACTGGGTTATGACGCTGTATGTGGAGGTGGGGTCAGAGCAGGGAAATGGCGGCGCACTCCCTGCCGCTAGCCGCGGGGACCCGCCCGGCCCCGTTCCAACTGCCCACTCCCTCGCCTGTCCACCCGCGCACAAATGCGGGACCACAGTCAACACGCAGCACTGCTCCCCCGCTGTCTCCCCCGCGGTCGCTCCCCTGGTCGCTCGCTTTGTGGCTCACTAGGTTCAACCCTGTGCCTGGATACTGTGCGTCTGGATTCCGTGCCTGAGTCCCTCAGACCTAGTCCTCCTGTGCAACCCCACTTTACCAGTTGCTGATTTCGCCGCTTACCGGTCTGGCTGAAGAATTTGTTGTTAACGGACTTCCGAAAAGTTCAATTTTCCATGTTCTGGCTGTGTTTTCTGTTGCTAATATTTAATTGTCTCTAAACTTGGTTGTGTGAGAAGGCACAGCACATCCACCTATGCCACCATCTTGGCGGAAGTCCTGATTACTGCTTCAATTTCTTTTGCTGTTATTGGTGTATTTAGATTTTCTGGTTCTTTTTCACTGAGTTTTGGAAGATTGTATTTTTCTAGAAATGTGTCCATTTCCCCTAGGTTTTCAAATTTCTTGGCATACAGTTCTTCATAGTAATTTCTTACAACCCCTTCTGTTTCTGTGGTATCAGTTGTAATCTCTCCTCTTTCATTTCTGATTGTGTTTATTTGTGTCCTCTCTCTTCTTTTCTTGATGAGCCTACTTAAACGCTTGTCTATTTTGTTTATCTTCTCAAAGAACCAACTCCTAGATTCATTGGTCCTTGAAATTGTGCTTTTAGTTTCTATGTCATTTAATTCTGCTCTAATCTTGGTTATTTCCTTCATTCTGCTTGCGCTGGACTGTCTTTGTTGTTGTTCTTCGAGTTCTTGCAGGCCTAGTGTTAGGTTGTTTGTTTGAGATGTTTCTATCTTCTTTAGGTAGGCCTGTATTGCTATAAACTTCCCGATCAGGATTGCCTTCGCTGTGTCCCATAAGTTTTGGGTTGTTGCGAGATCATTTTCATTTGTTTCCAGAAACGTTTTGATTTCTTCCCTAATTTCATTCTTGACCCATTCATTGTTTAATAGCATACCATTCAGTTTCCATGATTTTGGGTGCTTTGGGTTTTTTTTTCTTTGTGGTTGGTTTCCAATTTCAGTCCCTTGTGGTCAGAGAAGATGCTTGGTATGATTTCAATTTTCTTGAATTTTTTGAGGCTCGTTTTGTGTCCTATCATGTGGTCTATCTTTGAAAATGTTCCATGTGCATTTGAAAAGAATGTGTATTTAGCTTCTTTGGGATGAAGGGCTCTGTATATATCAGTTAAGTCCATTTCACCTAGGGTGTTATTTAATGCCAAAATATCTTTCTTAATAATTTGTTTGGAAGATCTGTCCATTTTTGATAGTGGGGTGTTAAAATTCCCTACTATAATTGTGTTACTGGCAATATCTTTCTTGAAGTCCTCTAAGATTTTCTTGACATATTTGGGTGCCCCTATGTTTGGTGCATATATGTTTACAATGGTAATGTCTTCTTGGTGGATTCTTCCCTTGAGTATAATGAAGTGACATTCTGGGTCTCTCTTTATGGCCTTTTTTTTTTGAAGTCTATTTTGTCCGATATCAGAATTGCTACCCAAGCTTTTTTTTCTTGTCCGTTTGCTTAGAAAACTTGTTTCCAGCCTTTCACTTTTAGTCTGTGATGGTCTTTTGTCCTGAGGTGGGTCTCTTGTAGGCAGCATATGTGTGGGTCATGCTTTCTTATCCATGCAGCTATTCTGTGTCTTTTGATTGGAGCATTTAATCCATTTACGTTTAAGGTTATTATTGATAGGTACTTATTCATTGCCATTTTTGTACCTGTGTTCCTCTCTGTCTCCCTCTTATCCTTCCTTCCCTTAAAGCAGTCCTTTTAGTATTTCTTGTAGAGCTGGTTTGGTGGAGGCGTATTCTTTTAGGCTTCTTTTGTCTTGGAAGCTCTTTATTTGGCCATCTATCTTGATTGAGAGCCTTGCTGGGTAAAGTAGCCTTGGTTGTAGACCTCTGGTTCTCATTACTTGGAATATTTCTTGCCATTCTCTTCTTGCTTGAAATGTTTCCATTGAAAATTCAGTAGCTAACCTTATTGGGGCTCCCTTGTATGTTGTTTCTTTTTTCTCCCTTGCTGCCTTTAAGATTCTCTCTTTGTCTTGGCATTTTGCCATTTTGATGATGATGTGTCTTGAAGTGGGCCTCCTTGGGTTCCTCTTGATTGGGACTCTCTGTGATTCCTGGATTTGTGAGACTTTTTCTCTTATCAAATTAAGGAAATTTTCTCTCATTACTCGTTCAAGTACGTTTTCCATCCCTTGTTCTCCTTCTTCTCCTTCTGGTATTCCTATTATTCGGATATTATTACGTTTCATATTGTCTTGCATTTCTCTTAATCCCTCTTCATTCTTTCTGAGCTTCTTTTCATTTTCTTTCTCTTTCTGTGAGATGCTTTCTACCTTGTCCTCCAACTCACTAATCCAATCCTCCACTTCATCTATTCTACTTTTGAAACGTTCTACTGTGTTCTTCAATTCGGAAATTGTATTCTTCATTTCCTCTTGTCTCTTGCTGATAGTTTCCATTTCATTTTTCATGTTGCTGTAGTTTGCAGAGAGGTCATTGTACTTCCCCTGTAATTTCTGGTAGTTCACTGTGAGCTCTTTGAACTTTGTAATAACCTGTGGTTTGAATTCACTATGTGATAGTTGATCAGCCTCTATTTCATCTAACATTCTTTCTGAAGTTTCTGCTTTTTCTTTTATTTGGGGATTGTTTCTTTGTCTTCCCAGTGTTTGAGACTCTTCTTTTTATTCTCTGCTTCTAAAATTGATCTGTTCTGAAACCCTGGTTTTATGGTGTGAAGTTCTGTGGTATGATCCTTGTGAAGTTCAGTGGTGCAGACTCTTTGAAGTTTCTTGATGTTCTTCATCTGCACCTACTCTCACGCTGGTCCTTGCGCTGGTCCCTGCGTTTGTTGCCTACCACTGCTGAATGTCCCAGCTCTAGTTGCCGCCTCCTCAAGCACCCAGGCCCATTACTACGGCAGCGGCACAGGGGCTGGGAATGTCCCGGCTCCTGTACCTGACTCCCCTGTATCCAGTCCAGTCGCTATGGCAGGAGCACACGTGCTGAGAACGTCCTGGCTCCCGTAGCTGGCTCCTCTGCCACCCAGGGCTGTCTCTTTGGCGACGTCACAGGGGCCTCTGGTGTCCCAGCTCTTGCAACTGACTCTTCTGTTGCCCAGGCCAGTAGGTATGGCATCGGCACAGGGGCCTAGAATGTCTCAGCTCCGGTTTCTGACTCGTCTGTCTCCCAGGACTGTCACAGGGGATTGGAATGTCCGGCTCCCAGGCCTGTTGCTCTGGCAGCAGCACGGGGGCCGTGTGAGACCCAGTTCCAGTAGCTGACTCTGCCGCCGTCTGGTGTTTCAGCATCGGTCACAATCTCTGGTCTTTTTATTTCATAAATGCTGGGTAACCGATGGTTTATTGTGCTGTTTCTCTATAGATCTGCCAGGATTTTCACCCATGAGTACAGGAGCTGGCATCAGCTCCGTCTTACTCCGTCGCCATCTTCGCAGCATCCGCCAAATCTTTATGAAGTAGTCAGTATGACTATTTTCAGGAAGGAAACTGAGACTTAGAAAAGTTAAATGACAAACCTCCATACTGTTTTTCCACAGTGGCTGCACCAATCTGCATTCCTATCAACAATTCCCTTTTGTTCACAACCTCACCAGCACTTGTTGTTTGTTGAATTATTGATGATGGCCACTCTTAGAGGAGTGAATATCTCATTGTGATTTTAATGTCCATTTCTCTGATGATCAGTGACACTGAGTATTTTTCATATGTGTATTTGTCATCTATATGTCCTGTTTAGAGAACTATCTATTCAGTTCCTCTGTCCACTTTTTTATTGAATTGTTTATACTTTTTGGTGTTGAGATGTATGAGATCCTTGTAAATTTTGAATATTAACTACTCATTTGATATATCACTGGTGAATACCTTCTCCATTAAGTAGATTGTTTTTTCATTTTGTTGATGGTTTCATTTTCTGTGTGAAAACTTTTTCGTTTGATGCTCTCCCATATGTTTATTGTTTTTATTTCCCTTACCCAAGGATATATGTCAGAAAAAAATATTGCTTAGAGAAATGTCAAAGTTTTTACTGCCTATGTTTTTTTCTAGGATTTTTATGGCAATAAGTGTAATATTTATGTCTTTAATCCATTTTGAGTTTATTTTGTATATGGTATAAGAAGATGGTCTAGTTTCATTTTTTTGCATATATTTGCCCAATTTTCCCAACACCATTTATTTAATAGACTGTCTTTACCTGGCAATTCCACTCTTGGGTATATGTTCAAAGAATCCCAAAACACTAATTCGAAAAAATATATATGCACTGCTATGTTCATTGTAGCATTATTTACAATAACCAAGGTATGAAAGCAACCAAAGTGCCCATCAATGGATGATCGGATAAAGAAGAAGTGTTACATATATGCAATGAACTGTTACTCAGCCATTAAAACAAATGAAACCTTACTATTTGAAACAGCATAGATGTATCTAGAGGGTATTATGCTAAGTATAATAAGTAAAGACAAATACTATATTATTTCACTTACATGTGAAACCTCAAGAATAATATAAACAAACAAAACAGAATCAATCTTAGATACAGAGAGCAGATTTATAGTTGAAAGATGGGAGAGTGGTTGGGAGACTGGGTAGAAAAGGAGAAGGGATTGAGAAATATAGATTGGTAGTTACAAAATACTCCCAGGGATGTAAAGTACAGCATAGGAATTATAGTCAACAATATTGTAATAGTTGTGTATGGTACCAGGTGGATACTTGAAATATTGGGAATCACTTTGTAAAGTATAAGATTGTCCAACCACTTTCTAAAGTATGTGATTGTCTAACCACTATAACCATGTACACTTAAAAGTAATGCAAATTTGTATTGAATGTAAATGCAATTGAAAAATAAAGTTAAAGAAAATTTAAATGACTTACCCAAGGCCACAGAGGTCTTAGGTCTACGAAGTGAGGGACTCAGAAAAGGACTTGGAGACAGAAGACATGATGGATGGGAATAAAGGGGGAGGGGCAACAAGGAGTATGAAGAAAATGAAGAGATATGGTATGAATCCTACATTTTTGCTTTGAGAAACTGTGTGCATGCAGACATACATCCTTTCTTAAAAATAAAAGCATATTGCAGCGTGACCTGCCTATACCTCTTCTCTTTGATGATGGGCAGTGAAGAGCTGTAAATAACTGAGTTCAACTTGTCTATTAGGTTAGAAGCATCTCTGGAATATCCCAGAGTATAGTAAAGATTTATATAGGTTTGGGGGAAAGTTTGGGGCTGAAGGTTCAAGTGTGGAAGACAAGCCTTGAGAGTAGACTACATGGCCAAGATGCTTATCATATATGAAGGCCATAAAGGGAAACAACCTTGATAAACATCCACATTTAAAGGATGAATGAAGAGACAAAAAACTATGAAGAAGACAAAGATTGCTTAGTCCTCCTCTTACCTGTTTTTCATACACCACAGCTTTTCAAGAACAAGAGCTAACTCAGGAAGAACTGGTTCAGGAAGGATGTGTAGATATAGGGGTTGCTGGATGCAGAATGGTTAAAAATCCCTCAGTGTTAAGAGGCTTATTGACCAACAATTGTCCAGAGGTAACCAAGGATGAGTTGTAAGAAAACAGTCTCACTGAAAAATGCAGCTGTGTTTCTGGCTTGTTTTAACAAGTCTCTTTCATTTTTAATGAGTTTTAAGTAGCCAATGTTTGCTCCACTAGACAAACAGCCATCATCTGTGGTACCACCTGGCTTCCCTTCTTAAATGTAGAGAAATTTCAAGGAAAAACAGGGAGGCAGAAAGCAGGCTCAAGCATGTTGGATTTGGCCTTGAACCATCTCCTGCATCTTTCCATTTTACCTTTGTGGGATACTGCAAACTAAATTAATGCTGCAGGAATCATTCTACAAATCAAAGCCTTTCAGTTGGACCTTAATGAATTATTTTTACTCTTTCTAGAACTTAATTTTTCATCTAGAAAAAATTAAAAATAAAAACAATCCTTATGCGCAAATTTGAAGAATAATTTGGAGGACATTACTGTCAATGGTATACTAGTGATAGGGTCATTATATTCATCCTCCAATGATTTTTTAACTGCCTAGTATGACTCAGGTACTGGAAGTAGAGTGATTAAAGAAATAAAAAGTAACATATGGAAGAAAAACAGGTTAGACAAGGTCCTGGCTCTCACAGAACTGAAATTCTAGTGGGAAAGAAAGCAAATGAACAATTTGCTTTCTTCCTAATAATTTTCCTTCTTCCTGTTCATTTGCTTTTATAACTAATAAAACAAATGAACAATTAATAAAATACAGCAGTAACTTCTAAAAAATAAAGTTTGATTATAAGATAGAGTGTTGGGTGGGAATAAGGGCAATTTTGGATTAAACTGGGTAGTTGGAAGAGACTCTGAGGTGATAATTAACATGAGACCTTAAATATCAGGAAAATATGGGTAAGAGCCAAGGTAAGAAACTTTCAGGCAGAAGGAAAAGAAAATGAAGAGGTTTCAAGTCATAAAAATTCTTAGAGGGTTTAAAGAACTAAACACACGCAAAAGAAAGAAGCTGAACCCTTACTTCACCTCACACCATATACAAAAATGAACTCAAAATAGATAAAAAACCTAAATATAGGGGCTAAACCCATAAGACTCATTGAAGAATACCTGAGCATAAGTCTTAAGGACATTGGATTAAGCAATGTGTTTTACATATGACATCAAAAGCCCAAGAAATAAAAGAAAAAAAAAACCCAGATAAATTGGACTTCATCAAAATGAAATACTTTTGTGCATCAAAGGATACTATCAAGAATGTATCAAAAATACAATCCATAGAAATGATTGAAAATCATATATCTAATAAGAATTTAGTATTAAAAACATAAAGAACACTTACAATTCAACAACAAAAAGAAAAACCAATTTCAAAATGGGTAAAGGACTTCAGTACATATTTTTCCAAAGAAGATATGTAAATGAAAATAAGCATATGAAAAGATAGTGAACATCATTAATCTTTAGGAAAAAATATCAAAACCATGATGAGATACCACTTTATATGCACTGAATGGCAACAATAATAATAACACCAATGATAATAATAGAAAATAACAAGTATTTGAGACAAAGGGGAAAATTTGAATCCCTTGTACATTACTGACGGGAATGTAAAATCATGCAGCTGATGTGGAAAACAGCTTGTCAATTTCTCAAAAATGGTTAAACATAAAGTGAGCATATAATCCAGCAATTCTTCTCCTAGGTATATAAGGAAAAAACCCTGAAAACAGATATTCGAACACTTGTACTTTGATATATACAACAACACTTTTCATGACTGTGAAAAGGTTGAAACAACCCAAAAGTCGCTGAACTGATCAATAAAAAATAAATCATGCTGTACCCCTGAAAAGGAATACAAATCATCCATAAAAACCAGAAATTCTGACATGCTACAACTGGGTGAAACTTAATATTCTGCTAAATAGAAGAATCCAGACACCAAAAAAGCATATTTCATGATTTCATTTATATGAAATGTCTACATTAGGCAATTTTATAGTCATAAAGTAGATTAATGGTTGTTAACGACACGGGGAGAGGAAATGGGGGACTGACTGCTCAATAAGTACAGAGATTTTTTTAGGAATGGTGAAAATAGTTCCATACTAGATAATGGTGTAGGTTCTATGACACTGTGGTTATTCTAAATGCTATTTTTAAATGGGTGAGTTAAATAGTACGTGAATTATATCTCAATAATAGGCTATTACCACAAAAAGCAGGTTAATGTTATAGGAGAATAGTGAGAGAAAATAATAGAAGAGACAGATGTAGAAGTTGCCTAAGGATGCCATTCTCCTAAAGCCCCATTCATGCCTGAGGCTCATAATGTTGAGAAGACAGTGAGCAGCTCATTTGGCTTCTTTGCACTAGGTGCAAGGCCTTTTCTTTCCTTTTAGAAATTACTAGTCTAAAATCAAGAACAGAGAACCTTAAAATATTTTGAGGAGAAAGAGAATATAATCTCCACATACAGAGCAGAGTAGTAAAATTACCCTCCCTAGTCCTATTCAAGGTTGAAGCTTCCTCCCAACCCCCACTTAATATATCCAGAGACATCAAAGGAGCAATAGAGGATATAATATGTTTGCTCCAAGGATAAGGAAGTTGGATGGTTTCCTGTGTGATATCAAAAGCACTAATCTCCAGGACTGTTGCCCAAGGATCACCTTGGTTAACATTAACAGTTACATTTATGAAATGCTTATTCTATGCCAGGCTTATGCTAGTGAATTCATATAGATTGTCTCATTTGATCTACACAACAATCCATTGAGAATAACATATTTTCCAATGATACATCCAATAAGAAGTTCATATCCAAAATTTATAACAAACTCATACAATTCAATACCAAAACAATAAATAAATAAACAATACAATTACAAAATGAGCAAAGGACCCGAATAGACACTTCTCCAAAGAGGACATAGAGTTAGCTGATAGACATATGAAAAGATGCTCCATGTCACTAATTATTGGAGAAATGCAAATTAAGACCACAGTGAAATATCACCTCACAGATGTCAGAATGTCTATCATCAATAAATCAACAGTCAACAGGTGTTAGCAGAATGTGAGAAAGAGAACCTTCTTCCACTGCTGGAAATGCAAATTGAAGTAGCAGCTATGGAAAACAGTATGGCAGCACTTCAAATAATTAAAAATTGAACTGTTTCATGACCCACCAATTCAACTTCTAGGTACATGTCTGAAGGAATCTGAAACACTAATTTGAAAGGATATATGCACCTCTATGTTCATTGCAGCATTATTCACAATAGCCAAGATATGGAAGCAACCCAAGTGCCCATCAGTGGACAATTGGATAAAGGAGAAGTGGTACCTACATACAATGAAATATGACTCAGCCGTAAAAAACGAATGAAATATTACCATTTGCAACAGCATAGATTCACCTAGAGCACAGGTAGCAAACACAATGCCCACGGGCTGAATCCAGCCCTGCACCTTGTCTCTACCCGGTGGCAGCATCGAGCTCCTAGCCTCTAGTTAAGGAGTGGTTACATTTATACAGTCCTAAAATTACATTCAGCCCTTTGAAGGCAACTGCAAAGCTGATGTAGCCCCCTGGGGAAAATGAGTTTGATACCTCTTACCTAGAGGCTATTTTACTACATCAAATAAGTCAGGCAGAAAAGAACAAATATGATAAGATTTCACTCACATAAAGAATCTAAAGAACAATACAAATGAACAAACAAAACAGAAATGACTCATAGATACAGAGAACAATATATTGATGGTTTCCAAATGGGAGAGGGATTTGGGGACAGGGTGAAAAACGTGAAGGGATTGAGAAGTACAGATTGGTAGTTACAAAATAGTTATGAGGATGTAAAGTATGGCATAGGAAAAATAGTCAATAATATTGTAATAGCTATATATGGTGCCAGGCTATTGTGAATATCAGGGGAACACTATAAAGTATATGATTGTCTTACCATTATGCTGCACACCTGAAACCAATACAAAATAATATTGTCTGTAAACTGTAATTAAAAAACATAAATGTTAAAAATATATTGCAACTGAATGATGTCCAATTTTAGTCAGATCTCAAAGCCTTGAATTTTTTAACTTACTTATTGTGGTCAAACACACATAAAAATTTACTATCTTAACTATTTTTAAGTATACAGTTCAATAGTGTTAAGTAAATTCACTTTGCTGTGCAAAAGCTCTCTAGAACTTTTTCATTCTGTATATCTAAAGCTCTGTACTGATTAAACAAAAAAATTCTCCTTTCTCCTCTTTCATCCACTGTTAACCATCACTCTACTTTCTGTTTCTATGAATTTAACTAGTTTAGATACCTCATGTAAATGTATTTATATAGTATTTGTCTTTTTGTGACTGGTTTATTTCACTTAACATAATGTCTGTATATTTTGCTCATGTTGTAGCTTGTGACAGGATTTCTTTTTTTAAGGCTGAATTATATTCTATTGTATATATGTGTTAGTCTGTTCATGCTGCTATAACAAAATATAATTGATTTGATGGTTTTAATGACAAATTTATTTCTTGCAGTTCTAGAGACTGGTAAGTCTTAGATCAAGGTACCAGCAGAATTGCAGTGTCTGATGAGGGCCTGATTTCTGGTTCAAAAATATCCATCTTCTGTTTGTGTCCTCAGATGGAAAAAGGGATAAAGGAACTCTCCAGAGTATCTTTTATAGTGGCACTACTCCCACTCATAGGGGCTCCACCTCATCATCTAATCACCTCCCAAATGATCCACCTCAAAAACCAACATATTGGGAAATAGAATGTAACATGAATTTTGGGGTCCATAATATGTTAGGATTTAACATACAAATTTCATCTATTAGCAATGTACATGCCACATTTTGTTTATCCATTAAACTGTTGATGGACTTTTATTTCCACTTTGTGGCTATTGTGAATAGTGCTATGAACACAGGTTTGGAAGTATCTCTTTGAGAGCCTGCTTTCAATTATTCTGGATATGTACCCCAAAATACTTTTGTTAAATCATATGTTAGTTTTATTTTAATACGTGGAGGAAATGCCATACTGTTTTCTATATTGGCTGCGATGTTTTACAGTCCCACCAAGAGTGCCCAAGTGTTCAGGTTTCTTCACATCCTTGTCCACACTTGCTATTTTCTGATTTTTTATAGCAGTCATCCTAATTAGTATGAGGTAATGTTTCATTGTGGTTTTGATTTGTATTTCTCTGATAGTTAAAGATGGTAGACATATTTTTATATGTTTGTAGGCAATTTGTATATCATTTTTGGAGTATCATTTGTATATCATCATTGAAGTGATGTCTATTCAGGTCTTTTGCCCACTTTTTCTATTGGGTTATTTTTGTTATTGTTGTTGTTGCTGTTTAGTTGTAAGAGCTCATTTTATATTATGAATATTAACTCATATTCATGTACATAATTTGGAAAAATTTTCCCATTCTGTAGGTTTCAATTTTACTTTGTTGTTTGTATCTTTGATGTACGAAAGTTATTTACTTTAACTCTCATTTTTCTATTTTTACTTTTGCTGTCTTGCTCTTACTTTCATGTACAAAGAATGAATTATTGCCAAGTGCAAAGTCATGAAGCTTTTCTTCTATGTTCTATTCAAGAAGTTTTATTGTCTGGGATCTTATGTTTGGGTCTTTAATACATTTTAAAATTAATTTTTGTATACATTGTGAGATAAGAATCCAACTTCATTCTTTCTTATGTTGATGTCCAGTTTTCCCAATACAACTTGCTGAAAAGACTGTCTTTTCCCATTAGGTGGTCTTGGCACCTTGGTCAAAGATCATTTTACCACTCACATGAAAGTTTACTTCTAGGTTCTCTATTCTATTCCATTTGCCTGTCTTTCTGTCAGTACCACATTATTTTAATTGCTGTAGCTTTGTAATATGTTTTGAAATCCAGAAGTGTGAGGCCTTCAAATTTGTTCTTTGTTTTCAAAATCATTGTGGTTATTTGGGAATTCTTTTAAATTCCATATGAATTATAAGATAATGTGTTTTTACTTCTGTAAAAATTGAATAATGGGACTATATCAAACAACATTTTTTTGTAAAAATATTATCTTATAAACCTTTTCTCTATACTATTACTTACTATGTTCATTCTTTCATTTAAGATTGTTTATTTGAGTAGTCTTTGTTTTTTAGTTAATCTAGATAAGGGTTTGTCAATTTCATTGATCTCTTCAAAAAACAATTTTTTGTTTCATATATTTTCTTCTTATTTTTCTATTCTTTATTTTGTTTATCTCTGCTACAAACTTTATTATCTTTCCTTCTTCCTGGATTTAGTTTATTCTTGTTTTTCTCATTTCTTTTTTTAAGTGATTTTCCTTTTTTTCTTAAGATTTTATTTATTTATTTTTATGGGCAGTAAGGGAGGGAGAAAGAGGGAGAGAAACAATGTGTGGTGGCCCCCTACTGGGAACCTGGCCAGCAACCCAGGCATATGCCCTGACTGCGAATCACCAGAAGCCCTTTGGTTTGTAGGCCAGTGCTCAGTCCACTGAGCAACCCCAGCCAGTGCAGGTGATTTTCATTTTTAAGATTGTTATTTATTTATTTTTAGAGAGAGGGGAAGGGAATAAGAAAGAGAGGGAGAGAAACATTAATGTATGGTTGCCTCTGACATACCCCCTACTTGGGACCTGACCCACAACCCCGACATGTGTCCTGACTGGGAATCAAACCAGTGACCCTTTTGTTAAAGGTTAGCGCTCTATCCACTGAGCCACACCAGCCAGGGCTGTTTTCTAATTTCTTAAGGTATAAAGTTAGGCTTTTGATTCGAGATCTTTCTCCTTTTTTAATGTGCACTTAAATAATTGTGAACTTCCCTCTTGACACTGCTTTCACTGAATTACCTAAGTTCTGGTATATTGTGTTTGATTTCTCTTATGGTATTTTCTGATTTTCATTGTGACTTCTTGTTTGACCCATTGGTTGTTTAAGAATGTGTTCTTTTATTCCCATATATTTGTGAATTTTACAGCTTTCCTTTTGTTATTTATTTCTAGTTTACTTACTTCTCATTTATTTATTATTGTTTTTAAAGTATTTTTATTTATCACGCTATCACACTTTTCCCAATTTTCCTCCTTTATCCCCTTTCACCCTTCCCCCCAACCATCCAGCATTCCCGCCCCCCTTATTTCATGTGCATGGGTTGTACAGGTAAGTTCTTTGAGTCCTCTGTTTTCTATACCAGTTTTTATCTCTCCCCATCTATTTAATGCCTACTAATTATGCTTCTTCTTCCCTGTACCTTTCCCCCTCTATTCCTCCCTTCCCACTCCCCACTGAAATCCCTCCATGTGATGTCCATTTCTCTGATTCTGTTCCTATTCTGGTTGTTTGCTTAGTGTTTGTTTCATTGTTTGTCTTTTCTTTTAGGTTCATTTGTTGATAGTTGTGAGTTTGTTGTCATTTCACTATTCATATTTTTTATCTTCTTTTTCTTAGAGAAGTCCCTTTAAAACTTCATATAATTATGGCTTGGTGAGGACGAACTCCTTTAACTGGACCTTATCTGGGAAGCACTTTATCTGCCCTTCCATTCTAAATGAAAGCTTTGCTGGATACAGTAATCTTGGATGTAGGTCCTTGCTTTTCATGAATACTTGTTTCCAGACCCTTCTTGCCTGCAAGGTTTCTTCTAAGAAATCAGCTGATAGCCTTATGGGCACTTCTTTGCAGGTAACTCCTTTCCTCTTGCTTCTTTTAGAATTTTCTCTTTATCTTTAATCTTGGGTAACTTAATGATGATGTGCCTTGGTGTGTTCCTCCTTGGGTTCACCTTCTTTGGGATGCCTACCCTGCCCACCCAATCAGCCACCTTATAGGTCTGGTTGTTCTGGTTGATTTTTTTTCCTTAATTCCTTGGTTGTTGGAGTCCCATGCAGTTTGATTTTCTGGCACTTCTGGTTGTTTATTGGTTTTAGATAAGTTGTTATCCTCCTTTTGGTTAGGCAAGGAAGTGAAGGGTTTCTACCTATGCCTCCATCTTGGCCAGAACTCAGTTTTATTACTTTTTGATTAGAAAATTTTACTTTTCGTGGTTTAAATCTTCTTTACTAAGACTAGATTTGTGGCCTAACATGTGTTCTGTCCTGGAGAATGTTCCATGTGCTCCATGAAAGGACAATATATCATGCTGTTCTTTGGTGAAGTTTTCTGTTTATGTCTATTAGTCTAATTACTCTATGGTATTATTCAAGTCCTCTCATTCCTTCTTCATTTTCTATATGTTTATCTATCTATTTTTATAGTGAGGTATTAAAATATTCTACGTGTATAGTGTTTCTACCTCCAATTCTGTCAAAACTTATTTCATACATGTAGGAGCTTTAAGGTTAGCTGCATAAATATTTACAATTACTATATCTTCTTAGTGAATTGATACTTTTATCATTATATAATTTCCTTCTTTCTGTTTCGTGACATTTTTAACTTAAAGTCTGTTTTGTCTGAAATTAGTATAGCTATTCCTGCTTTCTTTTGTTTACCATGTGCAACAGAGCCCTTACTTTTAGCACCCTACATAATACTGTCTCCCTCCAGTCCTTTGGTACTTCCCCCTTATGGAGTAAGAGTTTGTGCCTTGAGTTCCTGTTAGAATTTAGGTAAGTATTATTAAGATATTTTATTATTTTTCTGTAAGTTCAGTGTAGTAATGAACAAATGCTATGGCCACCCAGGGGTGTGGCTAGCACCCTCAGAGAAAGAGGTCTATAGAAAATCAGATAATATTGCCTGTACATTCATGAAGCCACTTCTCTGAAACCTCTCCCTGTTCCTATGTAATTACTCTAACCAATGAGATGGTGCCTCAACAACTTAAGTCCTTTTTTAAGGGTCTCTGATATTGCTCACTGCTGAAATGGAATGGAGCTTAATGAATTCTCAATGCTTTAAGCCTCCTTCATCTCATCTTTTCCTAAGAGTGCTCTGTCACTTTAAAATCCAGAGTTGGCTGTGGTCAACACTGGTCGAGGTCTTTGAACTCTTTTCTGTGAAACTAGAAAAGGGAAGGTATGAAATAAAAATTGTTGCTAGATCTTTAATCAATTTTTCTGAAAATCAGATTTTGTGAACTAATATAACATGCTGCTTTCAGGATGAATCTTGCTGCTTATACCTGAGTGTTTGTGTTCCAGGGATGCTGAGACACTTCGTTGTAATCTCCAAGAACACTGCCTATAGGGAAGACCACTCAAAAGCCAGGGCAGTGCCACTAAAGCTCACTGTAGCAACTATCATTCTACCAGTGACATGGATTCCCACTTTCATCTCCCCATCACAACCAGCTTCGGTTCTCACTGACTTCCATGTTTTTCAGAACAGCATCTTCCTGTAAATTCAGATATTCAGGTTGACCATAGATGGCTTTATTCTTGTGGCTCTTTGATAGGAATAAGGCTAATAAGAGAGATTTGTGTGAAAATAGAGAACTGACTGACATCAAATAATCATGAGGCATCCTGCTGATTAATGGGCCAATTGTCCTGAGGGTCATCTGGTCATCTTGACTAGAAATCATTAAAACATGGGTTGTTATTCAAAGCAACAGCTGCCCTTTCAGAGCTTCCATTTTAGCCCAGAATAAAAGATGATAACATTTTTGACTCACAGATGTAATTTGTCTTTAAGTGAGGCTTGCATCAGCTTTTCTTCATGTTTCCAAAAGGGCAGCTGATCCTTATAAATATAACCTGATTTTCCCCTTTGTGGGATTCCCAAATGTTCAGTCTCAAGTTGCTCTTTTGCTTTCTCCAAGCCATTTCTGTAAAAATGGACCTTTCAATATATACATCAAAGTTATATAAAATAGTGTTTATTGGGTGTATAAGCTCCTTGCTAGCTTTTCTTATTGCCATTTTGTATTTTGTTTTCTTCCTTAGGGCAGGGATAGAGAATGCTTGCCAATGTTTCCTGTTGAGAATAAAGGAAGCCTTCAAAAAAACACTGTATCACTTAAAATAAATGATTGATATGCTTGCCACAAGAGACAAACAGAAAACAAATGGCATTATCAGGAAATAAAAACATCTTTGGTAGGTTTAAATGTGATAACCCCTATTTTAATGAGTTTTTATTAGTGTGCAGTGTTTCTTTGCTAAATTACTTTATTTTCCTTTTGTAGTGAGAGGAAGCTATTGTATATTTTTTAATAGATGATGACTACTGCCCTGGCTGGTGTGGCTCAGTGGATTGAGTGGCAGCCTATGAACTAAAGGGTAGCTGGTTGGATTACCAGTCTTGGCACATGCCTGGTTTGCAGGCCAGGTCCCCAGTAGAGGGTGTGTGAGAGGCAACCATACATTCATGTTTCTTCTCCCTCCCTTCTCTCTAAAAATAAATAAATAAAATATTTTTTTAAAAAATAGATGATGATTAATTCTGCTTTGCTAAAGCAAGACTTCAAGACAGATCAGAAAGTTTAAAAGAATTCCTTACTACTTACTGCCTATTCTAGGACAGCTGCTCATCCTGTCCTTGGTTCTAGCCAATGGACAATCTAACAGGGAGTTGACCTTCCCAGGACACCTTCTGTGTCTTGAGTTTTGCCAGCTTCTTGGCTAACTTCTTCAATACCCCCCAATCACACCAAAATAAGTATTCTGAGAGACTCTTCAGGTCTTACCATGTCAGACAGTCAATCCATAACGTTTTCTCGTACAAATCCTGGCATCACGCAAAGAAGTGGTAGACTTCATGAGTCTTCCCTGGCATCAATACTTTCTGTTGCAACTTTATAGAGTCTTGAAAATGTTTGTTTTCTTCTTTTATTAAAAAGAAAATATTTGTTTTATCAGCCAAGTTAAACCCCTGTGGGTCCTAAAACTTAAAGACCTTCTAATCAGTGTCTACCTGTTCTTTAATCTTTATTATTGTTTAAATAGTAGCACATTCTATTCCCTGGGTCAGGCCAAAGGGGTCTCCTTGGGGAAGATTTGGCACTCTTGGGCTTTGGAATTTAGAATATATACAACTAGGAGGGCTCAATATGATAAACACTTCTTTTTCATTTTACCATTTTGGGGGGGAAAGAGACAGATTTATTATCCTTAAAATAGAGAATGGTACCATGTGTTTAGCCATAACAAGTGTACAGCGTGCATTAGAGAAATCTCCTCACGAAAGCCTAGACATTTTATCATGGATGACTGCTGTTCTGCAGCCGTAAGTGTTTTAATCTGAGCATTCTGCTTCCTCTTGAAACCTAACTTCAGGCCTAGCCAAGGGACTCTCTAAACAAGGAGTTTGCATTTCCAAGAGGCTCTCTGGGCTCTCTGCATTTTGGCATATTTTTATTGACTGGAAGTCAGGCCTCTGGCAGAGCTGTTTCTTGAATCAACACAAAAATTAGTTTCTGACTTCTGGCAAAGATGGAAGCATAGGTAGACACACTGTGCCTACTCATACAACCAAAATAAGGACAAAAAATTTATAAACAAAATAAAAACCAGTACTGACAGAATATTGAACTATATAGTAGTCTGACAACCAAAGAGTTAAAGTAGACACATTCATCCACATCGGTAGGAGGAGTGGAGTCAGGCAGCTGGGTGGAGAGGGGTCGCAGCAAAAAAAAAAAAGCACCAGCTCACAGACACTGGTGGGCACGCAAGGTGGCAGCAGGTGGACCCAGTGAGGCAGTGGATTGTGGAGGGGCTTGGCGTCCAAGGTGGCTTGCAGAACCAGGCAGTCCCACATTCTCATGCAGATAAACCAGGTGAAGCTGGTGAGTGAGACAGACCACAAAACCAAGGGTTCCAGTATGGGAAATAAAGCCTCAAAACACCAATTGAAAACACCTGTGCGGGTTGAGGTGCCGAGAGAGATTCCCAGCCTCACAGGATAGTTTGTTGGAGAGACCCACAGGGTCCTAGAACATACACAAACCCACCCATACAGGAATCAACACCAGGAGGTCCCAGTATGCCTGGGGGCAGTGGCAGAAATGACTGAAATCTGACAGAGACTGAAGCAAGCACCATTCTTCAAGCACCATTGTTCTCTCTCAGACCCTTCCAACACCAACAGCATCATAACATGGTGACATGGGTTGCCCCAATCTGGCGAACACCTAAGGCTCTGCCCCTCACTACATAAAAGGCATATCAAGACAAAAAAAATGGCTCAAACAAAAGAACAGATCAAAGCTCCAGAAAAAATACAACTAAGAGACAAAGAGATAGCCAACCTATCAGATGCACAGTTCAAAGCACTGGTGATCGGGATGCTCACAAAATTTGTTGAATTTGGTCACAAATTAGATGGAAAATGAAGGCTACACTAAGTAACAAAAAAATGTACAGGGAACAAATAGTGATGGGAACGAAACTGGAACTCAAATCAATGGAGTGGACCAGAAGGAAGAAAGAAACAACCAAATTGAAAAGAATTAAGAAATAAGAATTCAAAAAAGTGAGGAGAGGCTTAGAAACATCCAGGATAGCTTTAAACATTCCAACATCTGAATTATAGGGGTACAATAAGGAGAAAAGGAAGAGCAACAAGTCAAAAAGTTATTTGAACAAATCATAAAGGAGAATGTCCCCAATCTGGCAAAGAAAATAGACTTCCAGGAAGTCCAGGAAGTTCAGAGTCCCAAAGAAGTTGGACCCAAGGAGAAACACATCAAGGTACATCATCATTATATTACCCAAGATTAAAATGAAGGAGAGAATGCTAGAAGCAGCAAGACATAAGGGGACAGTCACCTACAAAGGAGTGCCCATCAGACTGTCAGCTGATTTCTCAAAAGAGACCTTCCAGGCAAGAAGGGGCTGGAAAGAAGTACCCCAAGTCATGAAAGGCAAGGACCTACATCCAAGATTGCTCTATCCAGGAAAGATTTCATGTAGAACGGAAGGACAGATAAAGTACTTCCCAGATAAGGTCAAGTTCAAGGAATTCATCATCACCAAGCCCTTATTATATGAAATGTTAAAGGGACTTATCTAAGAAAAAGAAGATAAAGAATATGAACAGTGAAAGGACAGCAAATTCACAGTTAGCAACCACACCTAAAACAAAAGCAAACTAAGCAGATAGCTAGATCAGGAGTGGATCCAAAGAAATGGAGATCACATGGATGGTTAGCAACAGGGGAATGGAAGGAGGAGAAGGGGGAAAATGGTACAGAGAATAAGTAGTGTAGATGGTGCAGAGAAAATAGACAGGGGGAGGGCAAGAGTAGTGTGGGAAATGTAGAACTAAAGAACTTGAGATATGTGGACATGAACTAAAGGGGGGAATGTGAGGGGATGGGGTATGCAAGGTGGAGGGGAACAAAGGGGGAGAAATGGGACAACTGTAATGGCATAATCAATAAAATATATTTTAAAAAAAGAACAAGAGTCAGGTATTTCTCTCTTTCATCCAGAATCATACATGTGCTGGTATATGTTTAATACCTGGTTTTCCAAAGGGGAAAGGGGTATTGATTTGTAATGTGTGTGTGTACACTATCTTTACAGTGTAAAAATCTCCCACTATGGCCAATTCCAAGCCACCAAAGTGACGTCATTCAACAAAGAGTCAGGGAAGAGATGCGCAGAATTAGCTCTCATGAGATGATGTGAGCTGACTCTAGCTCTGAGGCTAGAAATGTAATTAATCCAGAAGAGAAAAAGATAAAAAGTGATAGTTTTCCATTGTTAAGGATTATCATAAAAGATGATGTTTACTCAGTCTTTACTATGATGGTACACAAAACAAGTGAAACAGTCTACTGCAGGAAGATGAGCTATGGGTATAGAACACAGAAATTACAGCCAATTTGTATCTAACCTGGTTCTGTCATTACCAACTTGGCCACTTAATCTTATGGAGCTTTACAATACTTATATAGAATGATTTAATATGGTAGTACATGCTCAATTCTAAGAATAACATATGACACACCCAATAGTAAATTATTTTTCTCCTTCTCCTCCTACTTCATTACACCTAATATCTGCAGAATTGGTATAAAAATAAGCCTACTTTTTTCATGAAGATTTTATAAGCAGAAATATTGTATGTGAAAATAATTCATAATCTTCAAACACTATTTCTATCTGAGATACTATTTCCATGTTCATTTTCTAACATCAGAGATGTTAGAAAACAAAAGGCATTCTTAAGGAAAGTGTATGCTTACTCTAGGAAGCTCTAAAAATAAGAGAGAGCCTGATTGTCTATAAACAATACTGTCATAGTTATAGTCACAGGGAGTTTTTAGACTTTAGATTGCATGCAGTCCAACACCTTCATTGTACAGATGAAAGTGATTGCTTAAATTTTAAGTAACTTAACTAAGAGGTTAGTAGTGGAGTAATAATTAGCATACAGGTCATTTGACTTACAGTATTCCTACCACCATGGCCACATCAATGTCGGACCCTAAAATCACTTGCAGATCCTATTATATAGCCAGACAAAGAAGGGTAATAAAAGGGAAAAAATTCTTAAACAACATTCTGAGATCAGTAATTAGTGTGTTTTGATACAGGTTATATGTTTAATTTAGTATCAGGATTTGAGATTCACTCTGATGATATTTTTTTACTAGGTGGAGAAACTGAAGGATATGGGTTAATTTATGTACTCCTTCTAGTTACACTAGTACTCTGAGGTTAGTTTTTTCAGTTTTTTTTTTCAAGGACAAGAGAAAATGCCCTTGTCCACTGGGATCCAAAGTGTGATCTCATTCCAAAAGTCCCATCACTTCTCTAAGATTTAGTTTCTTCACATGTAAAGCTAAGTGGTATAATTAGATAATTTGATCTTTTTTTTATTGTATTTTTATTAATTTTTTAAAATTTTTATTAAGTTATTTTTCAAGTACAGTTTTTTGTCTATTCCTCCCATCCCAGCCCCACCCCGCCCCGTGCGCCCCACCTCCCTCCCATTTCCACCCCCCTTAGTTCTCGTCCCTGTGTCCTTCCTATTTGTTCCTCTAAATCCCTCCCCCTTTTTCCCCCTTAAATTCCCTTCCCTCTCCCCTCTGGTCACTGTCCCCTTGTTCTCTATTTCAGTGTCTTTGTTTTTATTCTGCTTGCTTGTTTGTTTTGTTGTTTAGCTTCCTGTTAAAGGTGAGATCATATGGTATTTATCTTTCAACACCTGGCCTATTTCACTCAGCATAATGCTTTCCAGTTCCATCCATGTTGTTGCAAAGGGTAGATAATTCAATCTTTAGTTTGGAAAATATTTGAGTGCCTGTTATGGGGCAAATTTTGTGCTAGACTCAAGATACCTGGAGGAAGCAGACAAGCTCTTATTCCTGTTGAGTTTAAGAGTCAAATGAAGGAAACAGGCACATATATTAAGCCACAATTGGAACCTATTTTTATTCTGGCTGAACACATTTAAGAAAAGTGGTTTCTAAGAGATAATATTAGCACCCTGTAATGACTGAAAAATATATATATAGCCCAGGAGCATTGACATTGATACAGGGAACTTAAACATGAAAAAATGTAAATGTACTACAATTTGTGGAATAATAACAATATGTACATGGTACCATATAGGAGAAAATGACCCCTGGAAATGAGGAAGCTTCCAATAACAGGTAATATTTAAGCTTGGTCTTAAAGGTGAATAGGAGTTTAATAAGTGAAGAACTTAAGATATAACATTCCAGCAGAAGAAACAGAATTCACAGATAGGGAAGCATCAAAATGCCTGGATGGTTTTGGTTACATCTAGAAATTTGGAATGACCAGAATTGAGTGTCTAATAACAGTAGCTACTAAAATTCACTGAGAACTTCATATGAGCCAGGAGCTGTTCTGGAATCAATATTTTAAAATGTGATATGTATTTTATGTCTACTCTACATCTCAATTCAAGCCATTCCATATGCTCCATAGCACTTGTGACTAGTGACTACTACACACCAGACACCCCAGTTCTACGTGATACTTGTTGTTGTGCTCTAGTGTTGAAAGGGGTTGTTGCTGGTTTTTTAAAATTTTAATTGTTGTTCAACTACAGTTTTCTGCCTTTTACCCCCATCCCAACCCAACACCCCAGCCCTCCCCACCTCCCTTCCATTTCCTCCACCCCTTTGTTATTGTCTATGTGTCCTTTATACTTGTTCCTGAAAACCCTTCCCCTTTTCCCCTGAAATTCCCTCCCCTCTCCCTTCTGGTCACTGTCAGCCTGTTCTCAATTTCAGTGTCTTTGGTTATATTTTGCTTGTTTGTTTGTTTATTTTGTTGATTAGGTTCCTGTTGAAGGTGAAATCATATGGTATTTGTTTGTTGTTGTTGTGCTTATTTTTTCTTCAAATTCAACAACATCAGATTTCATATAGTTGTCCAAGGTTATCCACTG
Source organism: Artibeus jamaicensis (assembly GCF_021234435.1). Classification (NCBI taxonomy): domain Eukaryota; kingdom Metazoa; phylum Chordata; class Mammalia; order Chiroptera; family Phyllostomidae; genus Artibeus; species Artibeus jamaicensis. The sequence continues at coordinate 13,897,074 of NW_026522045.1, forward strand.
TGGAACTTGGGAACTCAGAGACTTGCTAACCAACCTGTTATGTGGTCTTTAAATGTCCTTTCCCTTGGATCAGGCCAACAATCTTCCTTTGGGCAGGAATATAAAATTTCTTGAGTTTCCCAATAGCTAAGGAAATATATATATCTGAACCTCAGCATAGAGCTAATACTAGGATATATGTATGATGACTTATTAATCAACATATAATGGAAGTTAAAACCATGGGAATGGATGAGGTCAGCCAAGGAAAGTGTGTATATATTGCAAAATGAGAAGACAAAAAGTCTGAGGGGTTTAGGAAAGCACCTGCACAGAAGGGGAGAGCAAAGAAAGAGAAATGCTCAAAAATTTGTGAACAGGGCCAGAGACATAGTACAAGGTGTGTCTGGAAAATTCCAGCCATTGTTAATATGATGAAAATGGTTTGTGTGACACTGATGTAACCTGCTAGCCAAGAAGAGTGGACTGGAATGTGCATGTGTGAAGAATGACAACTTCAGTAGGGGTAATTGACCCTGTTGAATGAGCATGTGTACTATATAGCTTAGCATTCAAAATGACTGAGTGAGTAGAACAACCTATTTACATCAAATTTTGTGTTAAGCTTGAACATTCCTCTTCAGATGATTCAAAAGGCCACAGCTATGGGCAACTGGTGATTGGCAGCTTTATCACAACACATCTGCTCATTCATCACATCTTGTTCACAACTTTATGGTGAAACATCAAATTACCCAAGTGACTCAGTCTCACTACAGCCTAGATATGGTGCCATGTGACTTCTGGCTTTTTCCCAAAATAAAATAACTTTTGAAAGGGAAAAGATTTCAGACCATCGATGAAATTCAGGAAAAATACAATGGGCAGCTGACAGTGATTGGGAGAACTGTCTCTGAGGTCCAATGTGCCTACTTTGAAGGGGACTGTGGTATCATTGTCCTATGTGCAATGTTTCTTGTATCTTGTATCTTCTTCAATAAATGTCTCCATTCTTCATATTATATGGCTGGGTACCTTCTGAATAAACCTTGTATTGTCTTGGGAGTCAAGGATGGCAAACCTTCAAAGAACAGAGGAGGCAACCATATAACTACATGGAGAGAGGTCATAGAAATTAAGGAGGCTGTCAGCTTTATCATTATACTATTCCATGATCAGTTAACTAATGTGTTTTCAAAGATAACAAAGTTACATGTTTTAATGAAGAGAAAATAATATGGTAGAACCTACATTTAACTGCCTTTTTTTAATTTTAGCTAAAAGCTCCACCTTGTGTCCAGAGTGGGGATTTCCTTGAGAGCTGGCAAAAAGGACTGTGCTTGTTTGTTTGTTTGTAGTACTTTTCATTGATTATGCTATTATGGTTTCCCCAATTTTCCTCCTTTATCGCCCCTCTACTTTGCCCCATAACCCTCCAGCATTCCTCCCACCTTAGTTCATGTCCATGGGTTGTACATGTTCAGTCCTCTGTTCTCTATATCATTTTTTATCTCTCCCCATCTATTTTATGCCTGCTAACTATGCTTCTTCTTCCTTGTACCTTTCCCCCCTTATTCCTCCCTTTCCCCTACCCACTGAACTTTCTCTGTGTGATGTTCATTTCTCTGATTCTGTTCCTATTCTGGTTGTTTGCTTAGTTTTTGTTTTCATTGTTTTTCTTTTTAAGGTTCATTTGTTTATAGTTGTGTTTGTTGTCATTACATTGTTTATATTTTTATATTCTTTTTCTTAGGTCCCTTTAACATTTCATATAATAAGGGCTTGGTGATAATGAACTCCTTTCACTAGACCTTATCTGGGAAGCACTTTATCTGCCCTTCCATTCTGAATGAAAGCTTTGCTGGATAGAGTAGTCTTGGATGTACTTCCTTGTCTTTCATGACTTCAAATAGTTCTTTCCAGCCCCTTCTTGCCTGTAAGGTTTCTTTTGAGAAGTCAGCTGATAGTCTTATGGGAACTCCTTTGTAGGTAACTGTCTCCTTAATTCTTGTTGCTTTTAGAATTTTCTCTTTGTCTTTAATCTTGGGTATCTTAATGATGATGTGCCTTGGTGTGTGCTTCCTTGGGTCCAACTTTTTTGGGACTCTCTGAGCTTCCTGGACTTCCTGGAAATCTATTTCCTTCACCAGATTGGGGAAATTTTCCTTCATTATTTGTTCCAATAAGTTTTCAATTTCTTACTGCTGTTCTTCCCCTTCTGGCACACCTATAATTCAGATATTGAAATGTTTTATATTGTCCCAGAGAATCCTCAACCTCTCTTCATTTTTTAAAATTTTTGTTTCTTTGTTCTCATCCTGTTGGATGTTTATTTCTCCCCTTTGCTCCAAATTGTTGCTTTGAATCCTGGTTTCCTTCTTGTCACTGTTGGTTCCCTGAATATGGTGCTTTATTTCATTTTGGGTATTTTTCATTTGTTCTTTCATTTTTCAACCAAGCTCAATCAGTTCTGTGAGCATTTTGATTATCAGGGCTTTAAATTCTCCATCAGATAGGTCAGCAATCTCCTCCTCACTTAGTTCTCTTTCTGAGGTTTTGCTTTGTTCTTTCATTTGGGCCACAGTTCTTTGTCCTGGCACAGCTGATAGGTTGTAAGGGAGCAGGGCCTTGGATATTCACCAGGGCAGGGCAACCCTCTTTGCTACTCGGCATTAATGCCTGCAGGGGATGGGCCAGAGAGGGAACAATGCAGCTCACCCGCTTGTCTCTAGTGCACCTTCCAACAGACTCTTGAGTCAGACTGGAAGTATCTCCCACAGTGGCAACTCCAGCCTTACCCCACAGTCAGCTTTGAGTCTCAGTTTTCTCCTTAAATAAGTCCCTCCATGGCAGCTTTGCTGAGCTCTGCAGTCAGCCCCGTCCCTCAGCCACCTTGCCACGGTTTTTCTGAGTTGGCCTGCGTAGTCCACCTTACCAGTCTGGTTGTTCTGGTTGATTTTTTCTTTAATTCCTTGGTTGTTGGAGTTCCATGATGTTTGCTTTTCTGGTGATCTTGGTTGTTTATTGATTTTAGATTGGTTGTTATCCTTTTAATTGTGCAAGGAAATGAAGTTTCTACCTATGCCTCCATTTTGGCTCTAATTCTTGCAAAAAAGGTTTTTAAAACATCATGTTGATTTATACAATATTTTCCCAATATTCTTATATAATATTCATTTACTACTAAGTATGTATTAATGTTATAAACAAACAAAAACATTATAATACAAAGAAAAAAACAAGATGATGATTTTTTTTCCCAATAGATATAGGGCTGTATTGGGAGGAAAGTCATTGTGTAAATACAAAAAATTCCATTGAGTTTATACCTCTCTCAAAGGGGCAGAGAAAATTCATTGAGACTCAATAACAGCTGGGGAAGAATGACATTGTATAACAATAAGCTCAATTGATTCAGATCACTTTGGAGTTTGAAAACCATTATGTCTGAACTAAAATGAGAAGGGAAAAAAATTTCCTTTGAGGGACCCAAGAGATCTGTAAGGGTCATTGTATAGATATAGAAAATAGAGTGGCAGTGGAAGATGCCAGAAGTAGATAGCTTAGCCTGGTGAGTTTCACTGGTGGAGATGGTGAGAAATTCAGAAAAGAGCACTGTCCTAGGAAGCTGGACACCTACCACCTAGCATCTCACATCTGCCTCTGAATGTGTGTGTGTGTGTGTGTGTGTGTGTGTGTGTGTGTGTGTGTGTGTGTGTGTGTTTGACCTTGGACAAGGACCTTCCTTTTTCTTCATCTCATATTTTCCTTTGATGGGATTCTTCCATTCCATGACCTAAATGTCACACCCCAAAGGAATAGTAACTGTAAAGAGGTTTCCTACTCTCTCACCTTACCTGTTTTCAGGGCTATTATCCTTATCCCACAGTAGGGAATGGAAAGGCTGAGGCTCAAAGAAATATCATTTGTTCAATGAATTCCAGAATAGAGAAGGAATGGGCACATGAGCTAGGAAGGGAGCTGGGGATAATTGCTATGGGTTTTCATTTTTTTCTTTTATGTTTCTCTCCTTTTTTGTTGTTCTTTCCTTTCTTTATTCCCCTTACTTTCATTTCTTGGAGACAGAGGTCAATCAAGCAGTAACATCAATAGGGATTTGGTGGTGATGAAAGTTGATACATTTGTGTGTTAGCTATAGCCCGGCAAGGGAATAACAAGCTCACCTCAACTGATCCATGAGGTCAGGCCTTGAAAGAGAACACAGCTTACCTGTGGAGCAGTAGTTTTGTAGGCAAAGGCAAGGTGGAATATGTTATAAGGACATTGATTACAGTTGTTTTTTTTTAACTCAACACTGTACTAACAAAAATGTATGTAGGGCCCTGGCTGGTATAACTCAGTGGATTGAGCATGGGCTGCAAACCAGGGGGTTGCCAGTTCAATTCCCAGTTGGGGGGCATACCTGGGTTGCTAGCTGGGTTCCTAGTGGAGGCCACATAAGAGTCAACCACACATTGATGTCTCTCTCCCTCTTTTTCTCCCTGCCTTCCCCTCTTTCTAAAAATAAATAAATAAAATCTTTAAAAATGTATACAGGAAACAAAGGACTCTATCCTCTCCTCTTGAAAAAAATCAAGGATCATATTTGGATTGGATTGTTACTATTCATCATAGGGAAAGAAATAGCTTCATGAAATCTAGGACACATCTGGGTATTAACCATTACAAGTACAAAGTACACACAGGAGAGTAGTGTTTGTCAGTGGCAATGCATATACACTCCACTCTTTCACCCTTACTCTCTCCACTTCCTTCTCTTCCTACTCCCCTTCTTTTCCTTTTTCTTCATTCTCTCCTCTTTTTAGTCTCTCTCATTTTCCTCCTCTCTTTCCTCTCTGAGGTAATCCAAGTAGAGTGTCTATTCAGAGATTTATTACAATTAAGTTGAAAGAAAGCAGAATAGTTTGGTTCTCTCCTATGAAACCTTATACACAGATGGCAGCTCAGCACTCACCAGAGAGTTCTCTAAATTCCCTTCTCCCTTAGGAGGGAAAGGATGTAAGCAGCTAGTCAGGCCCTCCTGCTGAATGGAGGCCAAGTGTGGGGGAAATGACTGAGTGCTACTTTTGCACTGTTGAATTGAGTTTGCCTTAAGAGCCAAACTCACTAAAATAGTGTCTGGAAGCTATCAGAGAAGAAATCTGATGCATGTATGTTTTTACTCACAGTCATTCATCAGCAAGAATTTTTGCATTTGAGGCATATTGTATGTAGAGGGGCAAGCTGCTGTATATAAACTGTGATCAGTTTCTAACATGCTGTAATAATCTAAAAGGAAACAGTCCCTGGAATCTACATTACCAGTTTTTTTTCTTTTTCCTTTTTTAAATTTGCCCTTCAGTGCCAAAAAATTAAAACATAAACCCGAAAGACAAGATTTAAATGGAACCATCACATATTTTAGGAAGACCAAACTTACTTGTTCATGTCTGTAGCTACCGGATAGAGTGTGCATATTTAGGTAAATACAATGAATTCAAGCAATGCCATTTGAAATGTGTTGTTCAACTATGGTGCTAAGCACTGTGCTTGGGGCTTAGTGCTTTACCTATGTTCAAACTAAGAAGAAGAAACTCTTCCCGTGTCAAAAGGGGTGTGATATTTCAAAAGCATTTTGAGTAAATGGGACAAAGAAAATACACAGAATTTTCTGCTTAAATAGGCTTTCAGTTAAAGAACTCAGAAAACTTTCTTATGAGCATTGTTACAAAGCAATTGAAAACAATAGTGAGAGAAGGTACTATAAGTTGGAAAATATGCAATCCTAAAAATTTTAATATTCTCAATTATGTAGGTCACAAATTAGTTTTAGAAAGTCCAAGAAGGAAAAACTGGGGTTACTATGTTTGGCTTTCTCATCCAATCCCACAGTTCCTAAAATATATATTCGAGGGCAAGTACATTTCCCAATCTTCTCTTCTGTCTGACCCTTGAATACTGATTGATCGTCCTCCAAGTTTTTAACTTTGGCCTCCCTCTATACTCACTATACATCTCATGTCCAAGTGATTTTATCCCTCTAAGGATTTTTACTATCATCCATATGCTGATGCTTTGAAAATCTTAATCTCACACATTGACATCTTCCTAGAGCTCTAGACTCATATAAAAAAAAAAAAACTCCAGTGGACACCTCCACTTGGATGCCCCACAACCATCTGGAACTCAAGATATCCAAAACTACATTTGTCATCTTTCATCCAGTATCTGTTCTCCGCTCTTTATTGGGGTTCGTAAAACTAAAATTCACTCAAAATTAAGGCCAAAAACCTAGGAGTCCTCCTCAACTCTTTTCCTTTAACCATAATATCAATCAAGTCACTAAGTTTTGCCACATTTAATTTCCCCAGTCACTCCTCTCCTCTTTATCATCCTTGCCTTGCTTTAGTTGTGTTACCCCATCATCTGTAGTATAAACTATTACAATAATTTTTTACTAAATTTTTCTGTTTCTAGTCTTGCCTCTTCTAATCTCACTCCTTGCAATCCCACTCTCCACACTAATATTAGTCTGATAGATCCATCAGTACATCTGGTAGACCCTTAATTAAATTATTTCAGTGGCTCCTCTTCACCTACTAGATTAAGTCTAAAAACTCTTTGGCATGACATAAATAATTCCCCTAAACTCATCCTCTGCCTTTCTCCATAGCTTCATCTCCTACCACTCTCCCGCCCTTACCCGTGATGCACTTTCTGCTCCATCAATATCTACATACTTGTGGTTCCTCTTCATTCCATGTTGTTACATATCTCTGCACCTTTGCTCATATTAAGCCTACTACAGGAATAACAACCTTATTCCTATTCTTTATTTGTATGACTTTTTATTCCTCAAGACGTAGATCCAGAAATCAGAATGTGGCAGCTGAGTAGGTAGAAGCTGAGTCCAATTGCTCTTGCCCCCAACTTGGATTTTCAGCTGATCTTCTGACAGGTACCTGAACAATCAATGGAATCTTAGCTGATAAGATTTGAAACCAAGCAGCACAAATGTAGCTTCACACCATCTGGTAGGGAAATTTTATAAGTTGAAAGAGAAATATGCAGTGTGTGGTATGCAGCAGCAGAGAGACCAGGTAGAAATTGCAGTGTTGTAGCTCCCTCCCCTACTGGGGTCAGGGGGCCCTAGTCCTGGACAGATACTGTCACCTTAATCAGGAGTAGCTTGGGGGTATATATGGAATCTGGGAGATCCAGGCTACACACAAACAGTGAACAGTATATCCATAGCTGCAGCACAAACCAGCAGAGTGCCAGAGAAGGACTCGAGCTCCTAAAACAATCAGGGGCTGCACTTGGGTCAGAAGGTAACAGCAGGCTGCAGAAAGCAATGGACAAGAGAGACTTTTTGCTTTTGGGGGAGATGGCATGTGCAAAAAACCAGACAGTGACTCAGTGTTGGGGACCACTCTTCCTGGTTTCAGGAATTGTAACTCTACCCACCCCACCGTGGCTAAGGATGAACAACCTCCGGAATGCAAGCCACAGGAGACAAAGCTTGTCTCTGGTAGCAAATGCTGACTCAGTTTTCTCCCTGCCCCCAAAGCATGGTCGGAAGTCAGAGATGGGTAAGACCCCTCATAGTGAAGGGGCAACCTAAGCCAGACTCCATCAATTGGGAGGCCATCATGGAAGGATTTGGAGGGCTGCAACAAAAAGCAAGCAATGGACTCTTGCCCCCCAGCTATCTGACATAGCCTGAGTCCCCATGTTCTCTGGGAGAAATGCTTCCTGGTTCTAATCCTTTTAAGCCTGAATACCTGATGGGAAGGGGTGCAGCTCCTTGCCTTGCCAGAGTGGGTCCCAGGGGAAATATCTGGCATCACAAAGATTTCCTGAAAAACCTGTGAAATCTGCTCTGCTAAGAGTGTTTTCATTCTTATAAGGGTCCAAGCAGGAAACCCTAAAGTTTCTGCAAAACTCCCTTCCTGATAGACTCTGACTCAGACTAAGCCCTCAGATTTCTTTGAAATGTTATCTACTGTTTGATCCTTGCAGCCCTCTATTCCTGTGTATTACAACCCAATAAAAGCCTCTGGAGGAAGAAGATCAAGGCCTTTTTCTTCTGAGAAACTGGCCACCTCTCCTCCTCAAGCAGATCACATTTTGGTAGTGTTTACTTTCATCCGTGGCAGATGGGGGGGGGACTTGCAGGAAAAGTTGCCCCTACAACTCAGTACTGCAGCGTGGGTGCCACATGGAGACGCTTTAAAAGGAGAGCTGAAGTGGCTAGGTAGGGACCATATGCACAGCTGCTCTGCCAGCAGAGAGACCAAATTGAAAGCTCAGTTTGTTCCCATTGAGTCCAGCTGGGCAGGGAGTTCAGAAAGTTGCACAACAAAGGGATTTCTAGGCCCTGCCCATGATAGCTAGCAAGCCACGAACTGCACAGATGGAGAGTTCAGGACTGCGTCTCCTGTAAGGGCAGAGGGCTGGGAATTATACAGGCAAGAATTGAACAGCTGAGATTCTTTGGAGCCAGGTGGATCCCCCACCTCCTGCAGAGTAAAAACATCAGGGAAGGGAAGAGTAGGCCCAACCATCCCCAGAGTACTGTAAGCACCACATCCAGTGGGGAAGCTCTGTGAACACACGGGCGAGGCTCAAAGGACCCCACTGCTGTGTGCAAATCCCCAGGAGAAAGAGAATATTCAAAGGGCCCTTCCTTAACTTTTCTCAGGGCAACAAGCCACACTGATTCCTCAGGACCTATTCCACTGAGGCCAGCGAGGCAAAGAGATCACAAAGTGGCACAGAAATGGGTATTCAGTACGCATCCAACCTTGGCTCTTGCAAAGAGCCAAGCAAGAAAGAGCTGACCCTATTACACAGATTGGCCCCTCATGTGAAACAGACAACTAATTCATCAGAAACTATACATTTTGGTAAGTATCTGGGACAGACCAAGACCTGTGGCGCAAGAGAAAAGGAATACACACACAACCTTTCCCGAAGATTGAGCAGTGCCCCCAGTGTAGTTCAAGAGGTACCACCCTCCTGATTGCACCAGAAGCCCCCTCTAGAGGAAGGTGGAGGTGATACTTGTGGTACTGATGGACGTTAGATGATCCACCCCTGGGCATTGTGCTGATAAAAGCCATCAGGGCAGAGTAGCAAATGCCAACCTGGATGCAGCCAAGCTTGAAGGAGACAGCCACAAAAGGTGGACTGCTTATAGCCTCAAACAGGCTGCCTAAAAGTAGATGGGGACAGCACCTGACATTACCAATCATATCCAGGATAAGACAGCAGGCAAACACCAAATTCTGCTGAAATGAATTCCACCTTGATCTTTTTCAGTATTTGCATTATTTCTTGTCACATAGCTTAACATTTTTTCTTTTTCTTCAATTTTTCCTATTACTTCATTATTTATTTTACTTTATTTTTATTTCAAATCTTATAATTTTACTCTTCCCTTGTCTTACTCCATTTCCTTCTCCTTTCCCTTTCTTACTCTCATTTTAAATTTTATCTTCTCCCTTTCTATGCCTTGTTTCTATTCATTACTCCTACAATTTCTCCTCCCTCTGTCTTCTGAAAATATTTTTTTCCTTTAGTCATCTCATATTCACTTTGCCCTTCTTACAATATTCTTATTCTCTTTCTACCTTTATTAATCTTTGCTCCTTTCTCACAGATATTATGGTTGTTTTTCATCAATTTTAACTTTAATTGTTCACTAGTTCTTTCATTTTCAAATCTCATAGTTTACTCTCCCCCTGTCATACTCCATTTTCTATTCCTGTTACCCTTTCTGATTTTCTTCTTTTTATGAAAAATAGAGACATTTATTGAAGAAGATACAAAATACAAGAAACATTGTACATAGGACAATGACACATCAGTCTCTTTCAAAGTAGGCACCTTGGGACTTCACACATTGTTATCAGATACCCATCATATCTTCCTGAATCTAATTGATGGTCTGAAATCTCTTCCATTCCAAAGATAATTTTAGTTTTGGGAAAAGCCAGAAGTCTCAGTGAGCCAAATCTGGGCTATAGCGGGGGCAGAGTCACTGGGTGATTTGATGTTTTGCCAAAAAATCTTCACATCACATGATGCATAAGGGGCATGTTGTTGTGATGAAGCTGCCAATCACAAGTTGCCCATATCTGTGACCTTCTGAATCATCCAAGTAGCTTCCATGGAACAATGTTCAAGCTTACATTTGATGCAGATTTGTTGCTTTACTTGCTCAGTCATTTTGAATGCCAAGACCACACAGTAAACATGCTCACTCAAAGACATCTACTGCCCTGCTGACTAATACAGGAAGTTGTCATTGTTCATGCATGTACATTCCAGTCCATTCTCCATTGGCTGCCAAGTTACCTCGATGCTGTGCAAACCATTCATTATATTAACAGTGTCTGGACTTTTTAAAACCAAACAGACCTTGTATTTACTATCATCATCATCATTATATTGACTAATGAAGAGGTTCAAATTTATATTTAAACCATACTTACAATTTCATTAATACTCCAGCATTCTTTAGCACCAATGCACAAATTGCTGATTGTTACAAATAAAAATGAATTTGAACTGGTTTCTCATTTCATTATTAGAAACTGTCAATTGTCTTCCATAGTGGCTCACATTTTTTATTTTAATTGTTGTTCAAATACAGCTTACTGTCCTTTACCCCCATCCCAGACCACCCCCTCAGCAATCCTCACCTCTATCCCATCTCCACCCCCCTTGTTATTGTCCATGTGTCCTTTATACTAGTTCCTTCAAACCATTCCCCCCTTCCCCTGAAATTCCCTCCCCTCTCCCCTCTGGTCACTGTCAGCCTGTTCTCCATTTCAGTGTCTTTGCTTATATTTTGCTTGTTTGCTTGTTTTGTTGATCAGGTTTGTGTTAAAGGTGAGATCATATGGTATTTTTCTTTCACTACCTGGTTTATTTCACTTATGATAATGCTTTCCAATTCCATTTATGGTGTCTCAAAATGTAGGAGCAGCTTCTTTCTTTCTGCTGCATAGAATTCCACTGTGTAAATGTATTATAGTTCTTTGATCCATTCATTTACTGACGGGCACCTAGGTTGTTTCCAGCACTTGGCCATTGTAAAGTGTGCTGCTATGAACATTGGAGCACATAGGTTCTTTTGGATTGGTGTTTCAGGATTCTTAGGATATAATACGAGTGGTGGAATAGGGGGATTCAAAAAGCAGATCCATTTTTAGTTTTCTGAGAAAATTCCATACTGTTTTCCACAGTGGCTGCACTAGTCTGCATTCCCACCAGCAGTGCACTAGGGTTCATTCTTCACAACTTCTCCAACACTTGTTGCTTGTTGCTTTGTTTATGATGGCCATTCTGACCAGTGTGAAGTGGTATCTCATTGTGGTTTTACTTTGCATCACTCTGATATCTAGCAGTACTGAGCATCTTTTCACGTGTCTCTGGATCCTCTGTATGTCCTCCTTGGAGAAATGTCTGTTCAAACCCTTGGACCATTTTTTAATTGGGTTACTTGTCTTCTTAGAATGGAGTCATGTTTCTTCTTTATATATTTTGCAGATTAAACCTTTGTCTGAGGTATCATTGGCAAATATGTTTCCCATATAATTGGTTCTTTTATAATTTTAATACTGTTTTTTTAGCCATGCAGCAGAATTTTATTTTGATGAGCTCCCATTTGTTTATACTTTTTTTATGTCCCTTGCCCTAGGGGACATATCAGTGAAAATATTGCTGCATTTTTTAGCACTATTTGAGATTTGAGATACATTAAGATTTTTCTGCCTATGTTCTCCTCTAGGATTTTAATGGTGTCAGGACTGATATTTAAATCTTTTATCCACCTTGAATTTATTTTTGTGTATGGTGTAATTTGGTGCTTGAGTTTCATTTTTTTGCATGTACCTGTCCAGATCTCCCAACACCATTTGTTGAAGAGGCTATTTTTACTCCATTTTATGTTGCTGCTCCCTTTGTTGAATATTAATTGACTATAGAGACTTGGGTTTATTTCTTGGCTCTCTGTTCTGTTCCATTGGTCCATGTGCCTGTTTTTATGTCAATACCAGGCTGTTTTGATTACAGTGGCCTTGTAATACAGTTTGGTATCAGGTATTGTGATCCCTCCTACTTTGTTCTTCTTTCCCAAAATTGCTGCAGCTATTTGGGGTCATTTAAGGTGCCATATAAATTTTTGAAGTATTTATTCTATGTCTGTGAAATATGCCATTGGTACTTTAATAGGTATTACATTGAATGTTTAAATTGCTTTGGGTAGTATGGACATTTTGATGATGTTAGTTCTTCCAGTCCATGAACATGGTATATGTTTCCATTTGTTTGTGTCTTCCTTAATTTCTTTCTTCAGTTTTGTGTAGTTTTCTGAGTACAGGTCTTTTACGTCCTTGGTTAGGTTTATTCCTAGGTATTTTATTTTTCTTGTTGCTGTATCAAATGAAATTTTTTTTCTTGATTTCTGCTTCTGATGTTTTATTGTCGGTACACAAAAATGCATTTGATTTCTAGATACTGAATTTGTATCCCACTGTTTTGTCAAATTCATTTATTAGGTCGAGCAGCTTTCTGGTGGAATCTATAGAATTTTCTATGTACACTGTCATGTCATCTTCAAACAATGACAATTTTGTTTCCTCCTTCCCAATTTGGATGCCTTGTATTTTCTTTTCTTGTCTAATTGCTGTGGCTAAAACTAAAACACTATGTTGAACAGAAGTGGGCAACCTTGTCTAGTTCCTGACCTTACTGGAAAAGATTTTAGTTTTGGCCCAACATCATTGAGTATGATGTTGGCTGCAGGTATCTCATATATGGCCTTTATTATGTTGAGGAATGCTCGCTCTATTTCAACTTTGCTGAGTGTTTTTATCATAAATAGGTGCTGTACCTTATCAAATGCTTTTTCTGCATCTATTGATATGATCACAATTTTCCTCCTTGCTTTTGTTTATGTGATGTATTACACTTATTGATTTGTGAATATTGTAGCATCCTTGCATCCCTGGGATGAATCCCACTTGGTCATGGTGTATGATGTTTGTAATGTATTGTTGGGTGCGGTTTGCCAATACTTTGTTGAGGATTTTAGCATCTATGTTCATCAGCAATATTGGCCTGAAGTTTTCTTTCTTTGTTGTGTCTTTATCTGGTTTGGGGATTAGGATGATTCTGGCTTCGTAAATAGAGTTTGGGAGTTTTCCAGCTTCCTAGAGTCTCCTGTGAAACCATCTGGTCCAGGGCTTTTGTGTGTCAGGAATTTTTTGATTACAGCTCCAATTTTCTCTGGTGTTATTGGTCTATTCAGGCTTTCTGCTTCTTCATTGAGTTTTGGAAGGTTATATTTTAATAGAAATTTGTTTATTTCACCTAGGTTGTCAAATTTCTTGGCATACAGTTCTTAATAGTATTTTATTACAATCCATTCTATTTCTGTGCTATCAGTTGTAATCTCTCCTCTTTCATTTCTGATTGTGTTTATTTCAGCCCTCTCTCTCTCTCTTTCTCTTTTTTTGATGAGCCTGCTTAAAGGCTTCTCAATTTTGTTTATCTTTTCAAAGAAACAGCTCCTGGGTTCATTGATCATTATAATTGTGCTTTTAATCTCTATGTCATTTAATTTTGCTCTGATCCTGATTATTTCCATTTTCCTACTTGCTCTGGGTTGTCTTTGTTGTTGTTCCTTGAGTTCTTGTAGTCATAGAGTTAGGTTGTTTGTTTGAAATGTTTCTATCTTTTTCCAGTAGACCCTAAAAAAGACCTTTTTTTAGGTAGACTATGAACTTACCTCTTAGGACTGCCTTCACTCTGTTCCACACGTTTTGGCTTGTTGTAAGTTCCTTTTCATTTTTTTCCAGAAACTTTTTGATTTCTTCTCTAATTTCATTCAAGACCCATTCATTGTTTAATAGCATGCTATTCAATCTTCATGCTTTTGAGTACTTTGGTTTTTTTTTTCCCCTTGGATTTGGTTTCTACTTTCAGTCCCTCGTGGTCAGAGAAAATGCTTGACATGATTTTAATTTTCTTAAATTTGTTGAAGATTGTTTTGTATCCTATCATGTGGTCTATCTTTGAAAATGTTCCATGTGCATTTGAAAGGAATGATTATTGAGCTTCTTTGGGATGAAAGGCTCCATATACATCAGTTAAGTCCATTTCACATATGGCATTGCTCAATGCCACAATATCTTTGTAGATATTTTCTTTGGAAAATTTGTCCATTTTTTATAGTGGGGTGTTAAAATCCCCTACTGTAATTGTGTTGCTGTCAATATCTTCCTTGATGTCCTCCAAGAGTTTCTTTATGTATTTGGGTGCTCCTATGTTAGGTGCTGTTGGGAACCACTCTGCCTGGTTTCAGGAGTTGTAACTGCCCCCCATGGATAAGGCTGAGTGAACGAGCTTCAAACTGTGAGCCACTAAGGAGCCAAAGTTTATCTTTCTAGCAGGAGTGCTGCTTCTGCTTCATCTATCTCTAGCTCCCAATGCCTGGTCAGTTAGTCAATGATGGGTAAGACCTCTCAGAGATGGGGCAACCTACACCAGACATGATCACTTGGGAGGCCCTTAAGGAAGGACTCGGGGGGGTGATGGACCCTCACTCCACGGTTATTCTGACATAGCCTGAGTCCCCATTTCCAACTGGGAGAAGTGTTTCCTGACTCTAATTCACTTAAGCCTAAAAATCTATGATGGGGAGGGTGGTACAGCCCTTTGTGCACTGGAGCAGGTTCCAGGGTGATTGGGCATAAGAAAGAATTCATAAAGTCTTGTGAAGCCTGCTTTGCTAAGAGTGCTTTCATTCATATGATAAGGGTCCAAGCAGGAAACGAGTATGTCTGCCAAAGTTTTGCAACCCCCTTACCTGATAGACACTGTCTCAGATGAAGCCCTCAGATTTGAGATGTTATCTATTGTTTGGTCCTTGCCATTGGACATTGATTGATGAGCTTTACCTGTGTTCCTGTGTATTAAGAACCTAATAAAAGCCGTTGAGGAAGGGTTTCTTGGTCCTTCTCCTGTGAGAGATTTATTATCTTTCCTCCCCAAGCAGATCATATCTTGTTGGTGTTATTTTCATCTGTGGTGGATGGGGGGACTTGCAGGCAAAGTTTCCCCCACAGGGTGCTTATATATTTATAATGTTTATGTATTCTTGGTGGATTCTTCATTTGAATATTATGAAGTGACCTTCTGAGTCTTTATTTATGGCCCTTTTTTTGAAGTATATTTTGTCTGATATAAGTATTGCTACCCTGGTTTTATTTTCCTGTCTGTGTACTTAGAAAATTGTTTCTAGCCTTTCACTTTAGGTCCATGATGGTCTTTGTTCTGAAGTGGGTTTCTTGTAGGCAGCATATGTGTGAGTCATGACTTTCTTATCCATTCTGCTACTCTGTGTCTTTTGATTGGGGCATTTAATCCATTTATGTTTAAGGTTATTATTGATAGGTACTTATTTATTACCATTTTTGTAGCTGCGTTCCTTTCTCTCTCTCTTTCTCTTTTTCTTTCTTTTTTTAAAGCAGTCCCTTTAGCTTCTCGTGCAGAGCTGGTTTGCTGGAGGTGTATTCTTTTAGACTTTTTAATCTGGAAACTCTTTATTTGGCCTTCTATCTTGATTGAGAGCCTTGCTGGGTAAAGTAGCCTTGGTTGCAGGCCTCTGGTTCTCATTACTTAAAATATTTCTTGCCATTCTCTTCTGGCTTGGAGCATTCCCATTGAGAAGTCAGCTGCTAACCTAATGCAGGCTCCTTGTATGCTACTTCTTGTTACTTCCTTGCTGCCTTTAAGATCCTTTCTTTGTCTTGGAATTTTAACATTTTAATTATGATGTGTCTTGAAGTGGACCTCTTTGAGTTCCTCTTCAGGATTCAAGGCTTGAAGATTCTCTCTTGATTTTGTTCAGTTG
The DNA here is from genome assembly GCF_021234435.1 of Artibeus jamaicensis. NCBI lineage: Eukaryota > Metazoa > Chordata > Mammalia > Chiroptera > Phyllostomidae > Artibeus > Artibeus jamaicensis. The sequence continues at coordinate 13,912,981 of NW_026522045.1, forward strand.
TTTGTTGTGGGCAATTTCTCTACTGTTTAGTTACATTTCCTGGTAGGTCATGGATTGAGGATAGTGAGGCTTCCACCTCCTTCTTCACCTTCTTATGCTGTTATCTGTTGGTGGTTCCTTTGTTTCTTGGTTTCCACTTCCAGCAGGTATCTTGATGTTCACAGCTTCCACCTACTCTTTTTTTGTGATAAATTGGAGGGGAATGCAAAATGGTTTAAGACAGCAAGACTGTATTCTATGATATTTACAATAGCAGCCGGTAGAGAAGAGATAGGAGATCCTTTGGCTATGTCTGGTGTTAACCGTCATATTCCACCCAAGTAGCAACTTTTTAGAAATGGTGGAAAAAAGATAAGACTCTTGTTGGGGAGGGAAGGATTGTGCATTGGATCTAGAAAGCAGTGAGCTTGTTGGAGGTCAGATTGTGAGGTAAGGTGAGAGAGAGTAAAGGATAGTAAAGTTGTGTGTGAGAGAATAGAGTTAACCACTATGGTAATAGAGTTCAGGAAACTGTGAAGTGGGCTAGGATCTGGAAGGTGTGTTGTGTTGTACTTACAATTTTATGGAACAGCTATTATTTACAATAATAATGGAGCAACAATCATATGACAGAATCTATGTGATCTGGATAACAAGAATAGGACCTTGAGCGGTGTGCTAATGGAACACAAATGAAGTGAAGGACAGTAAATTAGCAATACACTATGAAAGAGAACAATGGAAACCTGTCACACAATATAATTTAACAAGCCAAGCAAAGAAGTGTAAACAGAAAGGAGAGGAATATAAAAATACTAATAAAACAAAATATGTAAGCATAATGAAAAAAATAATAATACAAATATGCAATTACTTGCAGGTTCTCTGTAGTAGCAAAGTGTAATTGTCCCACTGTCTCAGCTGTTGGGACCGTCCCTTTTTGGGTCCAAGTCTGGTCTTTTCACAGTTCCAGGGTTTTTTGTCTACTTGTGGGAAAAGAAGAAGAAGAAAGAAGAAGAAAGTAGAAGAAAGAAGAAGAAGAAGAAGAAGAAGAAGAAGAAGAAGAAGAAGAAGAAGAAGAAGAAGAAGAAGAAGAAGAAGAAGAAGAAGGAGAAGGAGAAAGGAAGAAAAGATAAAATGGGAAAGAAAGGAAGAAGAAATAAAACAAGAAAGAAGGAAAGAGAGGAAAAAGGAGTTGACAAAAATAATAACAATAACTTGAAAAATAAGTAAATAAAAATTAAATAATAATAATAATAACAACAATAAAGAATTACTTTTTAAAAAAGGCTCTGGCTGGATTCAATTTGGCCAAACTGGTTTTGCTGGTCTTCCTGGCTACAGCAGGCTAAGGGGCAATTTGTTGCGCTTTTCTCCCTTCCAGATCAGAAGTCAGTCAGCCTTCGGCCTAGCTTTCCAGCAGCCTCTGGTCCCTCAGATTTCACATTTCCAGTGTGCACTTTTCCCAGGGCTAGCCGGGTGTCTCTGCCTGGGTCCAGGCCTTCCTCAGAGCACACTGCACCAGGCAGGGGCCTCAGGTTCAGGTGCACACCCTTCCCAGAGTTATAGGAGTGTACTCTGGGCCTTCCACACCACCTCCAGAGCACTGCCTTGCAGGGTGGGGAGGAGGCCAGAGCAGCTGCTGCAGGAGAATTACCCAGACAGTGTCTCTTTTTTCACTTTTTCTTTTTGAGAAATTCCTCCTACTCAAGCCTGCCACCCAGTACAGAGGCCTGGCCTCTCACACAGCCCAACTCTCCAACCAGACCTGAGACTATCTAGGCCAAGGTCCATCATGGCCCAACTCTCGACTCTCCCCAGCCAGCATCCACAGACTCTGGGTATTCACAGCCCCTGTGTATTTGCCACTTACTCCTTATTCACCTCTCTGCAACTTAAAGCAACCAGGTATCTCCCAGTGCTGTTCAAACTGATTTGGCAGGGGAGAGAGCCATTGACCTGGCTCTCTCCCAAGACCCCTTTGGCAGACCCAGCAGGTGCTGGGCTTGGGGCTGCCACTGCCCCTGTCCCCATACTGGTCCCAGGGACCTTATTGTCCTGAAGTACTCTCCTTACCATCTGTTTTTTCAATGTCCTCTACAATTTTTGGTCTTCTATCTTCATATATGCTGGAGTACTGTTGGCTGTTTGCTCTGGTTCTCCATAGATGAGGTAAGTTTTTCTCCTTCTCTATGGGGAAGTGGAATCTACTCCCTCCTACCTCACCACCATATTCCAAAAATCCCCCTTTTCTTTAGAAATTTTTTTAAAAATTTTATTTAGTTATTTTTCAAGTACAGTTTTTTTGTCTATTTCTCCCATCCCAGCCTCCCCTGCCCTGTGCTCCCCACCTCCCTCCCATTTCCAGCCCCCTTTCTTCTCATCCCTGTGTCCTTCCTATTTGTTCCTCTAAATCCCTCCCTCTTTTTCCCCTTAAATTCCCTTCCCTCTCCGCTCTGGTCACTGTCCTCTTGTTCTCTATTTCAGTGTCTTTGTTTTTTTTTTCTGCTGCTTGTTTGTTTTGTTGTTTAGCTTTCTGTTAAAGGTGAGATCATATGGTATTTATCTTTCTTTTTATTTACTTATTTATTTATTTAAATTGATTATGCTGTTACAGTTGTTCTATTCCCCCCTTCATTCCCCTCCAACCTGCCCCCATCCCCACCATTACCCCCCTTTAGTTTATGTCCATGTGTCTCAAGTCCTTTAGGTTCTATATTTCCCATGCTATTCTTGTCCCCCCATCTATTTTCTATCTACTGTCTATGCTACTTATTTTCTGTACCTTCTCCCCCCATCTCCTCCTCCCACTCCCCTGTTGCTAACCCTCCTTGAGATCTTCATTTCTATGTTTCCACTCCTGATCTAGCTGTCCTTTTAGTTTGCTTTCGTTTTAGGTGTGGTTGTTAATAACTGTGAGTTTGTTGTCCTTTCACTGTTCATGTTTCTTTAACTTCTTTTTCTTAGATAAATCCCTTTAACATTTCATATAATAAGGGCTTGGTGATGATGAACTCCTTGAATTTGATCTTATCTGAGAAGCACCTTATCTGTCCTTCCATTCTAAATGAAAGTTTTGCTGGATAGAGCAATCTTGGTTGTAGGTCTTTAGATTTCATGACTTGGAATATTTCTTTCCAGCCCCTTCTTGCCTGTAAGGTCTCTTTTGAGAAATCTGCTGACAGTCTGATGGGGACTCCTTTGTAGGTGATTGTCCCCTTAGCTCTTGCTGCTTCTAGGATTCTCTCCTTCATTTTAATTTTGGCTAATGTAATTATGATGTGCCTTGGTGTGTTTCTTCTTGAGTCCAACTTTTTTGGTACTCTCTGAGCTTCTTGGATTTCTTGGAAGTCTATTTCCTTTGCCAGATTGGGGAAATTTTCTTTTATTATTTGTTCAAATAAGTTTTCCACTGGTGGCTGTGCCTTTCTCCCTTCTGGTACCCCTATAATTCGGATATTGGAGCGTTTAAAGATGTCCTGGAGGTTCCTAAGACTCCCCTCATTTCTTTGAATTCTTGCTTCTTGACTCTTTTCTGTTTGGCCATTATTTGCTTTCTTCTGGTCCACTCCATTGATTTGAGTCCCAGTTTCCTTTTCATCGCTATTGGTTTCCTGTGGAATTCCATTCATTTCCATTAGTTTAGCCTTCATATATTTCTCTAATTTGTGGCTATAATCAACCAGATCTGTGAGGATCCTGGCTGTGTGTCTGAGAGTTTTGCTATTTCTTCGTCGCTTAGATTTATCTCTGGGGCTTTGAGATCTTCTTGCGACATTTTTGGTCTGTTCTGGCCCTTTAAGTGTGAGAAGCGGCGCCTTGGACTCCCAGGTCGCTGGGTTGTGACTGCTGTATGTGGAGGCGTGGTCAGAGTGGGGAAATGGCGGCGCCCTCTACCGCCGCGGCCGGCCCAACCGCCCACTCCCTCGCCCGTCCGCTCGCGCGCAAATAGGCCACTGCAGTCAACACGCAGCACCGCCTCCCCACTGTCTCCTCTGCAGTCGCTCACCTGGTGGGTTGCTCGGTCGCTCACTAGGTCCAATCCTGCGTTTGGAACCCGTGCGTCTGGATTCGTGCGTCTGGATTCGTGCGTCTGGATTCCGCGCCTGGGTCCGTCCGACCGAGTCCTCCTGTGCAACCCCTCACCAGACGCCGGTTTCACCCCTTACTGGTTGGGCTGAAGAATTTGTTGTTAACGGACTTCCGAAAAGTTCAATTTTCCGTGTTCTGGTTGTGTTTTCTGATGCTAATATTTAGTTGTCCCTAAACTTGGTTGTGTGAGAAGGCATGGCACATCCACCTATACCTCCATCTTGGCGAAAGTCTTATCTTTCAACACCTGGCCTATTTCACTCAGCATAATGCTTTCCAGTTCCATTCCATGTTGTTGCAAAGGGTAGTAGCTCCTTCTTTCTCTCTGCTGCATAGAATTCCATTGTGTCTATGTACCACAATTTTTTGAAAAAGGGGTCATAAAGAGAGACCCAGAAGGTCACTTTATTATACTCAAGGGAAGAATCCACCAAGAAGACATTAACATCATAAACATATATGCACCAAACATAGGGGCACCCAAATATATCAAGAAAATCTTAGAGGACTTCAAGAAAGATATTGACAGCAACACAATTATAGTAGGGAATTTTAATACCCCACTATCAAAAATGGACAGATCTTCCAAACAAAATATCAACAAAGATATTGCACATTAAACAACACCCTAGATGAAATGGACTTAACTGATATATATAGAGCCCTTCATCACAAAGAAGCTAAATACATATTCTTTTCAAATGCACATGGAACATTCTCAAACATAGACCACATGACAGGACACAAAATGAGCCTCACAAAATTCAAGAAAATTAAAATTATACCAAGCATTTTCTCTGACCACAAGAGACTGAAATTAGAAACCAGCCCCAAAGGAAAAACCCAAAGCACCCAAAATCATGAAGACTGAATGGTATGCTATTAAACAACAAATGGGTCAAGAATGAAATTAGGGAAGAAATCAAAACTTTTCTGGAAACAAATGAAAATGATCTCACAACAACCCAAAACTTATGGGACACAGCGAAGGCAGTCCTGAGAGGGATGTTTATAGCAATACAGACCTAACTAAAGTAGATAGAAACGTTTCAAACAAACCTAACCCTATTCCTGCAAGAACTCGAGGAACAACAACAAAGACAGCCCAGAGCAAGGAGAAAGAAGGAAATAACCAAGATTAGAGCAGAATTAAATGACATAGAAACTAAAAGCACAATTCTAAGGATCAATGAATCCAGGAGTTGGTTCTTTGAGAAGATAAACAAAATAGACAAAAATCCCCCTTTTCTGATTTGCATTTCAAGTTTTATTTTTTTCCATTTGCTTAGCCAGGTATCTATTCTTTACTGTTATTATTTCTCCTTTTACTCTTAAATCATTTTTCTTTTCTTTGTTCATCTCACATTCTTTTTTCCTTTCTTATAATATTTTTATTCTCCTTCCACTTTTATTAATCTTTTCTCATTGGTTCTTGATATTGCTGTAGTTATTGGGGGTATCTTTGGTCACAAAGGTTTTGTTTTCTTGGTTGTTCTTTCTTGTTCAACCAGCAGCTGTACAACAGCATACAAGATATGGTGGAGGCTGTGACTCCCAGTCATCTGGGAAGGAGAAACCACCAACAAATGAGCCAACAACAATCAAAACCCAATGAAAATAAGACAGCCCACATAGGTTGCATAAAAGGCACACTTAGAGTATCCATCTCAGGGAATCAAAGAGATTGCACCACTGAGTCAAAGAGAAGGCCACCCTATAAAGACAGGAAGTCAATGTAGATCAATCTAACACACAGAAACAAAAAATGATTTACCTAGTGCCCTGGCTGGTGTGGTTCAGTGGATTGAGTGCCAGCCTGTGAACTAAAGGATCTCTAGATCGATTCCCAGTCAGGGCTCATGCCTGGGCTGCAGGCCAGATCTCCAGTCAGGGGTGCTCAAGAGGCAACCACACATTGATGTTTCTCTCTATTTCTTTCTCTCTCCCTTCCCCTCTCTATAAAAGTAAATAAGCATAGTCTTTAAAAAAAATGAGCCATCTAAAGCAGGGAGAAAAAGAAACAATCTCTAATCAAAAGGAAAGGAGGAATCCTCAGAAAAAGAGCTAAATGAAATTAAGACAAACAATTTATCAGACATAAAGTTCAAAGTAATGGTTATAAAATAGTTCAGGGAATCCAGTGAACACTACAAGGAACTTTATGGGAGCTACAAGGAACTGAGTGGGAACTACATCAGCATGAAAAAGGACATAGAATCTATGAACTGGAACCAAGTGGAAATAAAGAATATAATATATTAAATAAAGAATACACTAGAATGAATTAAAAGCAGGCTAGATGAAGTGAAGGACCAAATCAGTGAGTTGGAAGACAAAGTAGGAAAAAACACCCAGCCAGAGTACAAAATAAAGAAAAGACTAAAAAAATATGAAGATAGCTTAAGGGAATCACAAAACAACATCAAATGCAACAACATTCGAATCATAGAGATACCAAAAGGAGAAGAGGTGGAGCAAGTGATAGAAAACCTGATAAAAAAAATAGTGACAGAAAAGTTTCTAACTTGGTTAATGAAAAAGCCATGCAAGTTCAGGAAGCACAGAAGTTCTCAATCAAGGTGAGCCCAAAGAGGCCCACTCCAATACACATCAAAATTAAAATGGCAAAATTTAAAGACAAAGAGGTTATCGTAAAGGCATCAAGAAAGAAACAGCTAGTAACATACAAGAAAGTTTCAATAAGGCTATCATCTGATTTCTCAACAGAAACACTGCAAACCAGAAGGCACTGACACAAAATATTCCAAGTAATGAAAAGCAAAGACCTGAAACCAAGACTGCTTTATATAGCAACACTCTCATTTAAAATGGAAGGCGTGCCCCAGCTAGTGTGGTTCAGTGGATTGAGCACGGGCCTGCAAACCAAAGGATTGCAGTTAAATTCCCAGTTGGGGCACATGCCTGGGTTGCAAGCCAGTTCCCAGCAGGGGACGCATGAGAGGCGACCATATGTTGATATTTCTCTCCTTATCTCATTTTCTCCTTCCATTCCCCTGTAAAGATAATTTTTTAAAAAACTGCAATTAAAATGGAAGGAAAATAAGGAGTTTTCTAGAACAACAACAATAAAAGACTAAAAGGGACATGTCCACCAAATCAGCATTGTAAGAGATACTAAAAGAACTCCTTTAAGAAAAAAAAATATATAGAAGGAAAATGATGGTGAGATAGGTGGGAGCTGAACCCCCTTGCTAGTGTATGCACCTAGAACAGATAGACAATCTCCCAAGGAATAGAGTGTTCAGCCAGCAGAATTCCAGCTGATATAAAGTGTGGGGGCGACTTCTCTCTCAAGTCCCCCCAGTGCCACAGACACAAGTGAGTAAATAATGTCTGAGACAAGATGAGATCTCTTTGGGGAGGAGGAGTGGACTGTGGCCAGTTTCTCAGGGGAGACAAAGGCCAGCAGTGGCCAGTTTCTCCAAGGAGAAAAAGGCCTTGAGCGCCTTTCTCCATAGCCTTTTATAGGGTTGTAATACACAGAAATACAGGGTGGCAAGGATCAAACAGTAGATAACATTTCAAAGAAATCTGAGGGCTTCAGAGTCTGAGTCAGTGTCTGTTACAAAGAGAGTTGCAGAAACTTTGGGAGACATACTAATTTCCTCTTGAACCCTTATTATATGAATGAAAGCACTCTTGCAGAGCAGATTTCACAGGTTTATCAGGAAGTCTTTGTGATCCCAGATTTTCCCCCAGGACACGCTCTAGCAAGGCAAGGAGTTTCACCTCTCCCCATCACGTATTCAGGCTTAAGGGGATTAGAGCCAGGAAGTGCTTCTCCCAGAGAACATGGGGACTTGGGCTTTGTCAAAGCCGGGGGGCAAGAGTCCATTGCTCTTTGTTGCAGCCCCCTGAGTCCTTCCAAGAAGGCCTCCCAAGTGATTGAGTCTGGCTTAGGTTGCCCCCTCCACTGTGAGGGGTCTTACCCGTCATTGACTTCTGACCAAGCTCTGGGGGCAGGGAGAGGAACTGAGGAAGCATTTGCTACCAGAGACAAGCTTTGTCTCCTGCAGCTGGCATTCCAAAGGTCGTCTCTTGCCCTTAGCCAAAAGGGGTAGAGATACAATTCCTAAAACTAGGCAGAGCAGTCTACTACAATAAAGTTTGGAAGCCAAAGGTTGAAAAGGATGTTTAAAACTGATAGTAAGGAGATTTTGCAGTCTGATGGGAAGGTCCCTGGGCCCTAAATCAGAGACTATAACTGCTATGGCAGCTTTGAAGGAGAGCCAGGTCAATGATTGTGATTCTCTCCCTTCCTAAAAGGCTAGTTTACAGACTCCTGCCAGGAGAGACCTGGACACTTAAAGTCACTGGGGGATAAAGACGCAGTAAGAGACACACAGATGTTAGCTTACTCTGGCTGGGACTGTGGTCTCTGGGACAGAACTAGAGAAATTGGGGAGCTGGGTGACACCTGGAGATGGGAGAAGAGATAAGCTGGCAACTGGCCCTGGCCCATATAGTCTTTGGACTGGCCAGAGAGTTGGTCTGTATGGAAAGCTGGGCACTTGTTAGGAATGGCCTGCCACAAACAAGGGAAATTCACTCAGAAAAGTCTCTGAGCCGCTGTGTGAGGACCACTTCTCTGCAGAAGCAGGGCCAAAGAAGAGTGGGGTGGCATAATTTGCTCCCACTCAGTGCACCTCACAGACTAATCAAAGGGTTGCACAATGAGGTGGACCATAGGCACCAGCCTGGCACATATGCCCAGTGGTCAGTTTGGGCCACACAATACTCCTGGGCCATGGAATGGAAAATGGACATCTGTGAAAATTATAGCCCAGACTGAAACAGGAAAAGAAAAAAGACTGAGTTGAGCCCATCCCCACTCCACCTCAGCACCCTGGAAAACCAGCAAAACCTGCTTCACAGGTTTAAAGTTAGCAGGAGGATTTTTTTCAAGTGTAAGACAATAAGGCTAGGATCTGTGAGAAGACTAAAGACAGATCCAGAAGTCAAAAGGCTAATACCAACAGATGAGACAAATTTTAATTTGTTAGCCTTCAGAGCTTGCATTTTTATTGTCTTAATTATTATATTTAATATCTTACTTTTCATTTTTATTATTTTCTGTGAAAATTCCAGGTATTTATGAACTGTTTTATTATAATCAAATTGTGGCTTTTAAAAAGGGAAGCTTTGGAAAACCTTTGTTCACCCAAACCCCAGGCGCCCTGTGAGAGCGATAAGGTCGTCTGGGAAAAGCAAACAGCAGGATAGTCACAAGGGCTGGGGCTAGCACCCCCGCTGATAGAACTAATTTTCACATTTAGCCTTTGTACTCTGCTTCTACCCCTTAGCTAGAACTAACTTCCGCATTCCGCTTCTGTATCCCGCTTTGCTATGTAGACAGGAAGACCCCGTAGACTATATAAGCCCCAAGAATCCTTTGTTCGGGGCTCAGAATTTGGAGACTGACTCCTCTGAGCCCATGCACATTAATAAACCTCATACTCCAGAATCCCTCAGTGTCTGGTTGCTTCATTTTCCTGTAACAAAAGACCCTGAGAGAATAATCATGTTGAACCTTCTAACAAACCTCAATTTCACCTTTTCCATGAATGTTTCCTAATCTGGCAGCAACAGATATGATTGTTTCTCACTTTCAATCTCTTTACAAAAGGGCTATTTTCATATAAAATCTTTGTTGTGTTAATTGATCTTTAGATATATTTTACAAAGACTAGTAAAAGCATATTATTAATCAATTATAGATCTGATAATGTGGATAAAGATTACCGAAACTGTTTTTCTTATGATTTTTATATCTACTCTGATGCAAATATGACATTATTTCTTTTTAACGTTTTAAGTTATAAATGCTATGTATTATTATTATACAATAAACATAAAAAAGCATTTAGAAGAAATTAAAATTACTGGTAACTTACTGCTTAGGGTAACTGTTACTGAACAGAGGTCCAAGGAGGGGGGCAATATTTGGCCCACCCAGGGATGCCAAAAAAAAACTGCTGCAGAACAACAGGGGCCCCTCCCAAGGACAGTGTACTAATACCTGCTGGGCTTGTCTGTCCATCACCAATTGGAAAGATATGTCTCAATGCCAGAGATTTGTGAAAAGGAAAGGAAAGGAAAGGTTTATTTAAAGCTGTACAGACTTAAAGTAGTGACCCGATGTCCCCACAAAAATATCAAAGTACTTTAGGATAACCACAGATGCCCATAGCACTTTCTTCTCCCCCTGTCCTAAATTCAGGGTACTGTATCTCAGGAAAAGAAGCACACGTCTGTTTCAGGCTGCTGGCACTGTCAGCTGTGTCACCGTGCAGGCAGGATCTCTCTCTAGTTAATCCAAAGTCATGTGGCACCTTCTCACGGTCCACTGGCAAACAGTTTTTTGTACCAAGTTCTAGGCAAAGTCTCTCCTGCTTCCCAGGCCATGTGGCCAAAGGAAGCAACCCACAGCAGTATGGGCCTCTTCTACCAAAGCTGCAAGGGTCAGCACTCTGACCAAAAGCATGCGGCTTTCTTCTTCACCTGACTGCAGAGGTCCCCATTCTGGCAAAGTCATGTGGTTTTCCCTTTCACCTGGCTGCAAGGGTCTGCACTCTTCCAAAACAGCTTGGCTCTCCTCTCCACCTTGCCAAGAGGGGATCCTTACTCTGCTGAAACCGCATGGCTCTTTTTTTTCATGGCTGCCACGTCTGGGTTTAAATCTCGCCTCCCCCCACCCCCACTACAGTCCTCCTTTGCAATCCCATTTCCGGCTCCTCCCACAATTGGTTACATCTGCCAGGACTCCCATATTATTACAAGTTTACTGGGCTGCCATCATTAGTCTGGGCAGGTGTGGCCCCATGGTGGAGCCAATCAACTCCAAGTTCTCAACTGGGTGGGGGGGGTCAGCCTCCAGTTACATCTTGGGTGGAAGTCACTTCCTTCTCCCTGGCTCAGAGCATGGCCACAACTATTTAACATATCTATGAAACCAGTTAAGGTTATAGACAATGTTAATCATTCCAGAGGTTAGCTGCAAAACTGTTGCTATGCAAAACAGCTCTCAATGGCCCTGCTCCATTTGTCCCTTCCCCCTGGAGGGGGGGCGAGGACATTTTAATATTTCTTGGATACCCTGAGCTCTGGACCCCATTCCAAAACTTTTTGGGGTCCCCCTCCTGGCTGCACCCTGTTACATAACCTCCTTATCATTTCAGTTGATAGTTTTTTGGTTTTTGTTTTTATCATTCAGTCCTTTTAAGATGCCACTGTCTTTTTGGCTTCCATTGTTACTAATGAAATATCCACATCAGTCTTGTTGTTCCCCTAAATGTAATGTGATTTATCACTGTCTTTAACATTTTGTTTTGTTTTGTTTTGTTTGTCATTTGACTATGATGATCCTGGATGTGCATTTCTTTCTAGTTTTTCTGGATGGAGTTTACTGAATTTCTTTTTTTATTATTGTTTTTCAAGTAAAGTTGTCTGCATTTCCCCCCTACCACTCCCCCCACTCCAGCCATCCCCAATTCCCTCCCCTGACCCAATCCCCCCTTGGTTTTGTCCATGTGTCCTTTATACTTGTTGCTGAAAACCTTCCCCCTTTTGCCCCCATCATCCCCTCCCACCTCTCCTCTGGTTACTGTGACATTGTACTTAATTTCAGCGTCTCTGGTTATATTTTGCTTGCTTTTTTTTTTGTTCTTGTTGATTAGGTTCCACTAAAAGGTGAGATCATATGGTATTTGTATTTTGCAGCCTGGATTATTTCACTCAGAATAATGTTCTCTAGTTCCATCCATGTTGTTGCGAAAGGTAGTAGCTCCTTTTTTCTTTTTTCGCTTTTTAAAAATATATTTTATAGATTATTCTATTACAGTTGTCTCCTTTTCCCTCCTTCATTCCCCCTTCACTCCTCTCCACTCTGCACACCCCTCCCTGCCACATTCCCCCCATTAGCTAACATCCATGTATCATACATATAAGTTCTTTAGCTTCTACATTTCCCATACTATTCTTACCCTCCCCGTCTATTTTCTACCTACCATCTATGCTACTTATTCTCTGTACCTGTTCCTCCTCTCTCCTCCTCCCACTCCTCTGTCCCTAAACCTCCATGTGATCTCCATTTCTGTGATTGTGTTCCTGTTCTAGATGTTTGTTTAGCTTGTTTTTGTTTTTGTTTTAGGTATGATTGTTAATAATTGTAAGTTTGCTGTCATTTTACTGTACATGTTTTTTATCTTCTTTTTCTTAGATAAGTCCCTTTAACATTTCATATAATAAGAGTGTGGTCATGACAAACTCCATTAACTTGATGTTATCTGGGAAGCACTTTATCTGCCCTTCCATTCTAAATGAAAGCTTTGCTGGATAGAGTAATCTTGGATGTAGGTCCTTGTCTTTCATGACTTGGAATACTTCTCTCCAGCCCCTTCTTTTCTCAAAAGAAATAACGTCTCTTTTGAGAAATCAGCTGACAGTCTGATGGGAACTCCTTTGTAGGTAACTGTCTCCTTATCTCTTGCTGCTTCTAGAATTCTGTCCTTCATTTTAATCTTAGATAATGTAATTATGATGTGCCTTGGTGTATTCCTTCTTGGGTCCAACTTCTTTGGGATTCTCTGAGCTTCCTGGACTTCCTGGAAGTCTGTTTTCTTTGCCAGAATGGGGAAGTTCTCCTTTATTATTTGTTCATATAAGGTTTCCACTCATGGCTGTTCCTCTTCCCCTTCTGGTACCCCTATAATTCGGATGCTGGAGAGTTTAAAGATGTTCTGGAGGTTCCTAAGCCTCTCCTCATTTTTTTGAATTCTTGTTTCTTCATTCTTCTTTGTTTGGTTGTTTTATTTCTTCCTTCTGGTCCACTACATTGATTTGAGTGCCGGTTTCCTTCCCATCACTATTGGTTCCCTGTACATTTTCCTTTTTTTCACTTAAGATAGCCTTCATTTTTTCATCTAACTTGTGACCATACTCAACCAATTTTCTGAGCATCTGATTACCAGTGTTTTGAACTGTGGATCTGATAGGTTGGCTGTCTCTCCATAGCTTACTTGTATTTGTTCTGGAGCTTTGATCTGTTCTTTTGTTTGGGCCATTTGTTTTGTCTTGTAGCGCCTGTTACATAGTGAGGTGTAGAAGCTTAGGTGTTCACCAGAGCAGGGCAACCCACATCACTGTATTGTGATGCTGTTGGTGGGGGAGGGGTCCAGGAGGGAACAATGGTGCTTGCTCCACTCTCAGCCGGATTTCAGTCCCTAACCCCACTTCTCCCAAGAAAACTGGGCCCTTCTGGTGCTGATTCTTGTGTGGGTGGGTTCGGGTATGTTCTAAGACCCTGTGGGTCTCTCCAGTGAACTCCCCTGTGAGGCTGGAAGTCTCTCCTGGCACGTCAACCCCCACAGGTGTTTTCAATCAGTGTTTTGAGGCTTTATTTCCCTCCGCTGGGGCCCTGGGGTGTGCAGTCTGTTTTGCTGCCCAGTCTCGCCTGAATTATTTATCTGTACGCAAATGTGGGACCACCTGGTTCCACAAGCCACCTTGTGTGCCACAACCCTCCACAGGCTGCCAATTCACTGGGTCTGCCAGCTGCCAACTTGCTCACCTGGTATCCACCAGCCACCACTTTGCCACAAGTCCTTTTCATCTGGCTGCTGGACTCCGCTCCTCCTACCAGTCTGAATGAATGTACCTACTTTAACTCCTTCATTGTCAGACTTCCATACAATTCAATTTTCTGGCAGTACTGGTTGTTTTTCATTTCTAAATTGCTGTCCTTATTTTGGTTGGGTGAGGAGGCACAGTGTGTCTACCTACACCTGCATCTTGGCTGGAAGTCTCCTTCTTTCTTTCTGCTGCATAGTATTCCATCATGGAAATGTACCAGTTATTTGATCCATTCATTAACTTATTGGTGCTTAGGTTACTTCCAGCACTTGGCTACTATAAATTGTGCTGCTGTGAACATTTGGGGTGCATGGGTTCTTATGATATAATCTCAGCAGTGGAATTGCCATGTAAAAATACTGTTCCATTTTCTGTTTTCTGAGGAAATTCCACAATGTTTTTTTACAGTGACTGCTCTAGGCTGCAATCTCACAAACAGGGTACTAGGGTTCCCTTTTCTCCACCACCACATCAGCACTTGTTACTTGTTGATTTGTTTATGATGGCCATGCTGATCAGTGTGAACTGGTATGCCATTGTGGTTTTATTTTGCATCTTTCTGATAGCTAGCAATACTGAGCATCTTTTCATATATCTCCGGGCTCTCTGTATGGCCTCCTTGGAGAATGTCTGTTGAAGTCTTTTGCCCATTTTTAAAATTTTTTTTTGTCTTCTTGGAATGGAGTCCTGTAAGTTCTTTATATATTTTGGAGATCAAACCCTTGTCCAAGGTATCATTTGCAAATGTATTTTCCCCTATGGTTGGTTCCATTTTCATTTTGCTCATGTCTTCTTTTGCTGTGCAAACGCTTTTTATTTTGAAGAAATTTCATTTGTTTATTTTTTTCTTTATGTCCCTTGCTTTGGGGGACATATGGTTGAAAATATTGCTGCATGGAATATGTGATATTTTCCTACCTATCTTCTCCTCTAGGACTTTTATGGTGTCATGACTTATATTTAAATCTTTTATAAACCTTGAATTTATTTTTGTGTGTGATATATGTTGGTGATCATTTCATTTTTTTGCATGTAGCTGTCTAGATCTCCCAACACCATTTGTTGAAGAGGCTATTTTTACTTCATTTTATGCTTCTTTTCCATTTGTAGAATATTAATTGACCATAGAGACTTGGGTTTATTTCTGGACTCTATTCTGTTTCATTGATCTATGTCTCTGTCCTTATGCAAGTACCAGGCTGTTTTGATTACAGTGGCCTTATACTACAGTTTGATATCAGGTATTGTGGTCCCTCCTACTTTGTTCTTATTTCTCACAAATGCTGCAGCTATTTGGGGTTATTTATGGTTCCATATAAATATTTGAAAGGTTTGTTTTATATATGTGAAATAAGTAATTGACACTTTTTTAAAATATATTTTATTTATTTATTTTTAGAGAGAGGGGAAGGGAAGGAGAAAGAGTGGGAGAGAAACATCAGTGTTTGGTTGCCTCTTATGTGTCCCCTACTGGGGAGGTGGCCTGCAACCCAGGCATGTGCCCTGACTGGGAATCGAACCAGCGACCCTTTGCTTCATAGCCCTGTGGTCAATCCACTGAGCTACACCAGTCAGGGAATAATTGACACTTTAATAGGGGTTGTGTTGAATATATCAATTGCTATGTGTAGGATACACATTCTGATTATGTTAATTTTTCCAATCTATGAGCATGGTACATGCTTTTGTTTTTGTCTTCCTTAATTTCTTTCTTCAGTGTTGTGTAGTTTTCTGAGTACAGGTATTTTATCTCCTTGGTTAGGTTTATTTCTAGGTACTTTATTTTTGTTGTTGCCATATCAAATGGCAATTTTTCCTGAAATCTGTTCCTGATATTTCATTGTTGGTGTACAAAAATGCCTTTGATTTCTCAACATTGGCTTTGTATCCTGAATTCACTTACTAGGTGGGTTACCTTTTTGGTGGAGTCTATGGGATTTTCTATGTACACTATCATGTCATCTTTAAACAATGAGAGTTTTGCTTCCTCCTTTCCAATTTGGATGCCTTTATTTCCTTTTCTTGTCTGATTGCTGTGGCTAGGACTTTCAATACTATGTTGAATAAAAGTGGCTAAGGCAGACATCATTGTCTTGATCCTGATCTTAGTGGGAAAGTTTTTGCTCATTGAGTATGATGTAGGTTTCTTGTATACACCTTTATTATGTAGAGAAATGCTCCCTATATTGCCCCTTTGCTGAATGTTTTTATCATGAATGGGTGCTGTACATTATCAAATGCTTTTTCCCAATCTGTTGATATGATCTAGTGATTTTTTCCTTTCTTTTTGTTTATGTGTTTTATTACCTATATTGATTTTCAAATATTGTTCCATCCTTGCATCCCTAGGATGAACCTCACTTGATAGTGATGCATAATCTTTTTAATGTATTGCTGGATGTAGTTTGCCAATATTTTGTTGAGGATTTTACCTTCAATGCTCATCAGTGGTATTAGCCTGTAGTTTTCTTTCTTTGTTGTGTTTTATCTGGTTTTGGGATTAGGATAATGCTGGGTTCATAAAAAGAGTTTGGGAGTCTTCCATCTTCTTGGACTTTTTGGAATAGTCTGTGAAGAATGAGGTCAGCTCATCCTTAAATTCTTTGTAGAATTCTCCAGTGAAACCCTCTGGTCCATGGCTGTTGTGTGCCAGGAGTATTTTGATTACTGCTTTGATTTTGTCAGCTGCTTTTGTTCTATTCAGGGTTTATGTATCTTTTTCATTCATTTTTGGAAAACTATACTTTTCTAGAAATTTGTCCATTTCACCCAGGATTTCAAATTTCTTGGCATATAGTTCTTCATAGTAATTTCTTGCAATACTTTATATTTCTGTGTTATCAGATATAATCTCTCCTCTTTCATTTCTGATTGAGTTTATTTGGGTCCTCTCTCTCTCTCTTTTTTCTTGATGAGTCTGCTTAAGTGCTAATCGATATAGTTTATCTTTTCAAAAAACCAGCTTCTGCATTTACTGATCCTTAAAATTGTTTTTTTACTCTCTATATCATTTAATTCTGACATGTGGTCAGAATTAATTCTGGTGATCTTGATTATTTCCCTCTCTTTATTTGCTCTGGGCTTTCTTTGTTTTTGTTCCCCCAGTTCTTGTAGATGTAGGGTTAGGTTGTTTATTTGAAATGTTTCTATCTTTGTAGCTAGGCTTGTATCACTACACACTTCTTAGCACTGCCTTCCCTGTGTCCCATAAATTTTGGATTGTTGTGAGTTTATTTTAATTTGTTTCCAGAAACTTTTTGATTCCTTCCTTAATCTCATTCTTAACCCATTCATTTTTAATAGTATGCTACTCAGTCTCCATGAGTTGGATATTTTTCTATTTTTTTCTTGAGGTTGATTTCTAGTTTCAGTCCCTTTTGGTTGGAGAAAATGCTTTATATGATTTTAATTTTTTTGTATTTGTTGTTGCTTGTTTTGTGTCCATTCATGTGGTCTATCTTTAAAAATGTTCCATATGCATTCAACAAGAATGTATATTTTGCTTCTTTGGGATGATAGGCTCTACATACCTCAGTTAAGTCCATTTGATCTAAGACATTGTTCAGTGTCCCAATATCTTTGTTGAAATGTTGTTTGGAAGATCTGTCCATTTTTTACAGTGGGGTGTTAAAATCTCCAACTATAATTGTATTGCTGTCAAGATCTTTTTGAAGTCCTCCAAGATTTTCAGCCCTTCACTTTCAGTCTTTGAAGGTCTTTTGTTTTTTAGGTGGGTTTCTTATAGGCAGCATATGTGTGGGTCATGCTTTCTTATCCATCCAGCTATTTTTTGTCTTTTTATTGGGGCACTTAATCTATTTACATTAAGGTTATTATTGATAGTACTTATTCTTTGCAATTTTACTTCCTTCATACCTGTGTTCCTCTGTCTCTCTCGTTTTCTTCCTTTTCTTAAAGCAGTACCTTTAGCATCTCTTGCAGGGCTGGTTCAGTGGAGGTGTATTCTTTGTGTCTTTTTTTTTGAGTGGGAAACTCCTTATTTTGCCTTCCATTTTGTCTGAGAGCCTTATTGTATAGTCTTCACTGCAGGCCTTTTTTTTTTATTACTTGGAATATTTATTGCCATTCTCTTTTGCCTTGAAGCATTTCCATTGAAAAATCAGCTGCTACAATTATTGGTACTCCCTTGTGTATTTCTTCCTGTTTCTTCCTTGCTGCCTTTATGATTCTCTCTTTGTCTTGGAATTTTGCAATTGTAATTCTTCTGTGTCTTGCAGTGGGCCTGTTTGAGTTCCTCTTGATTGGAACTCTCTATGTATCCTGGATTTGTGTGACTTTTTCCTTCATCAAATTAAGAAAGTTTTCCTTAATTACTTTTTTCAAACAGATTTTATATCCCTTTCTCTTCTTCTTCTTCTGTTATTTATATTATATGGATATTATTGTTTCATGTTGTCCTTTAGTTTCCTTAACACCTCTTTGTTCTTTCTGAGTCTTTTTTTCTTTTCTTACTCTTTCTGGGTGTTTTTTTCCACTTTGTCATCCAGCTCATTGATTTGATCCTCCAGGTCACCTACCCTTCTTTTGATTCCTTCTACTGTGTTCTTAAATTCAGAAATTGTATTATTCATTTTCTCTTGGCTCTTGTTGATGGTTTCTATTTCATTTCTCATGTTGATATAATTTGCAATGAGTTTATTGTAGTTTCCTCATAGGTTTGGAAATTCTCTGTGAGTTCATGGAGCTTCTTGAGAAGCATTGCTTTGAACTCAATATCTCATAGTTGACTTGCCTCTATTTCATTTAGCAGTCTTTCTGAGGGTTCCTACTTTCTTTTTATTCGGGGTTTGTTTTTTATCTTTCTATTGTTTTTTAAAGATTTTATTAATTTATGTTTAGACAGAGGGGAAGGTCGGGAGAAAGAGAGAAAGAGAAACATAAATTAGTTGGCTCTTGCACACCCCCAACTAGGGACCTGGACCACAACCCAAGCATGTTTCCTGACTGGGAATAGAACTGATGAACTTTTTGTTTGCAGGCTGGCACTCAGTCCACGGAGCCACACCAGCCAGGGCTCTTTCTATTGTTTTAAAAAAAATGTTAGCCTCTGCTTCTTCAGTTGATCTGTTTAGACTCCTTGTCTTGTGGTGTGAAATTCTACGGTAGGAGACTTATCAGATTTAGTGATGCAGTCTTTTTGATCTCCTGAACTTGCTACTCTTGGGTTGCAGTTTAACTTGGCTCTGTGTATGTCTTTGAATTTTGATTGTTGTTGGGTCTTTCTTTGGTGGATCCTTCCCTCTAGCTGATTAACTGAGTGTCATTCCACCTACCACATCTTGTCTGCTGTTGTGTGTGTGTCTGGACAGGTTGTGTCCAAGCTGGTTCTTCTGTCTGTCTGAGGTTTTGAAGCTTCTCTCTCATTATTGTTCAGTTGTTTGTTCAGGGTAATTTCTTCACAGTTTAGTTGTAATTACAGATTGATCCTGAATGTAGGTTTGTGCGGCTTCTACTCACTTCTCCACCATGTTCCTGTATTATCTCTTGGTGGTTCCTTTGTTGGTGTTCTCTCTCTTCCAGCAGGTATATTGGTGTTCAGAGCTCCCACGTACTCTTTGATGTGATCAGTTAGAGGGGGAAGGCAAAATGGATTAAAACAGCAGGAGCATATTCTATGGGATTTAAATATCAACCTACAGAGCAGAGATAGGGATCCTTTGAATAACTATAGTGTTAACCATGATATTTCAACCAACTACTCACTTTTTAGGAAAGGTAGAAAAGAGATAAGACTCTTGTTAGTGGGGAAGGATTGTAATTTAAATTTAGAAAACAGTGAGCTTGTAGGAGGTCAGAGAATGAGATATAGTGAGAGTAAATGATAGAGAATATGTATAGTGTGGAAAAGAATAGAGCTAATTACAACAGTAATAAAGTTCCAGAAGACAGTGAAATGAGCTAAGATACAGGAGTGGTGCTGTGTTGTATTTACAATTGTATGGAACAACAATCATATAATAGAATCTATATGATCTGAATAATGATAATAGGAAGTACACAGCATAGAGTAGTGTGCTATTGGAACACAAGTGAAGTAAAAGAAGGAAAAATAAAAATACACTATGAAAAAGAGAATAAGGATCACCAAATGATGCAATTAAACAAAAAAAAACTAAACAGAACAGACAAATAAAAAATACTAATAAAATAAAAGATGTAAAAATAATGAATAATAATAATAATACAAATAAACAATAACAGACAAGTTCTCTGGGATGGGGAATTGAAATTTGTCTAAGTTTCTCAGCTGTTGGGATTACCTTTGTGATCCCTCTTTGGGTCTGACTCTGGTCCATTCACAGCTACAGGTCTTACTGTCTCACATAGGGAAAAAAAAGAAAGAAAAGCCTCCTGCTGACTTTAAAATGGCCAAGTGAGATCTTCCTGCCTGCCACAGACTCAGGGGGGTTGAGTTTTGCCTTTCTCCCTCTCCATGGTTTTGCCAGGATGAGGGCCAGGTCTGGGCCACACTCTTCACAGTTGCCCAGCCTCAAGCCCAGGTCTTCTGTTCACATCCGGGCCCCCATTGCCCTTCTGCTCCTGGAAGGTGCCTTCAATCCACCAGTTGTTTTGTTCTTGAAGTGCATTAACCAGGGGCAACTCACACACCTCCTTCTCACTCTTTGCTGTCCTAGGTGCTAGGCACTCTCAAAGTCTCTTCAGGGTAGTTGAGCTCCTCCACTAGGTTAAGTCTTCCTGGGGACTACTAAATCCCTGAGCCCTGCTGCTCTCCTGTTCAGGGACACCTGTTCCTTCCTCTTAGAGAGCTAGTCTGGCTGAGAGGGTCAGGGGTGCAGTTGAGGTTGTGGCAGCAGGGGCAGGGGTGGAGGCATGGCGGAGGTTGTGGCTGTAGCAGCAGGGGCATGGTGGCAGTGTTAGTTGCTGTAGGATACTTCCCCCAAAAGCCACACAGAGCCTCTTTCTGAACAAAATCCCTCTGCTTAAGCCCACTGCCCCCAACAAGCACCTAGCCTCTCACACAGCAAAACTTTCCAGCCAGACCAGAGACTTTCCAGGTCAGGGTCCATCATGGCCCAACACTTCTCCCTTCTCCAGGCATCACCCAGCTCCTCAATTTCTCTGGTAATGACCTAGCCAGCATCCACAGTCTCAGAGGGTGAACACTGCCCCTGTGCATCTCCCACTTCCTTTTTATATCCCGCTAGTGACTTCAAACATCCAGGTCCATCCTGGTGCCACTCTATCCTCCATATTTGGCCAGGGAGTGAGCTGTTCGTTTGCCTCTCATCCAACGATTCTGCGAAGGGTGCCAGTAGGCACCGGGTTGGGGACTGCAGCAGCTCTCATCCCTGGGCTGGTCCCAGGGACATCACCATCCCGAAACAATCTCCTTACCATCTGTTTTGAATGTTGATGTTGTTTTTGCAGTCTTGAGAAAGAGAGTACTATATAATGTATACTTATTGCATTAAATGCATTAAATAAATGGCCAGTGGTAGCTGCAGAATTTCTATATGGGGAAGCTGCCCTCCAAGCACCCCCTCCATATATTTTTTACTGTTTATATTCACATTCTATGTTTATGTGAAGGATCTTGGTGGGACAGGTAAAGTTTAAGAGATTTGCATTGAAGGTGTATGTGTAGAGCAGCAAACACACTTTCCGTTAGCTTACTTGGGGTAACTTGAGGGTGACTAATACACCCTTCTTGAAGCCAAATGGCCCTGTCACTGAGAATGGCTCACAGTCACATAGTGAATCTCTGGTAAAAGATAGATGAGAAGTTTCCACTTCTCTGCTCTAGTTGATGAGTTACATAAAACTTTGTTCCACCATCCTTTCCAGACACTTACCAATTTGGGAGAAGGTGGAAACCTTTTGTTACTGAGAAATCCCAATTAAAAAAATAAGAGAGTCAAGCCAGAATAGGAGGGAGTCACAGGAAGAATGGGACAGAAGCCAGATAGAAGGAAATCATGCCCACAACAGTCAAGGCTAGGTTTGTATTTCCCACTAAGAAACAAGAAAGCTCAAAACAGGAAGAAACAGATGATGTACAATCCAAAAAGTGCTCAGCTCACTGAAATTTTATTAATTTTTACCCAGAAGAAAGGGCTGTGGATTTTTTGCCCAGAGGAAAGGGGGGGGGGGTTGGACTACCAGGCCAACCCATCAGCTATAGCTGCTATAAGAAAGTGGGTGTTTGGGAGAGGGGGAGGAGACCATGGCCAGGGGCTGCAGCCTTATTTCTTGCCCCTAACAGAGGCCCAGAAAATCTGAAGGAAGGAACCTGAGACTGTGTGAAGCCCAAAAGAATAAGATATTTGCAAGCCCTGCAGAAAAGGAAACAGCTCTCTAAGGACACAGAATCTATCCCATTCCAGACTTGGAAACCCAGGGGAAACTTTCCTGCCCCTACTGCTTTAGACTTCACTGTTCACCTGTACCCTTTTAAGTGCAGATGAAGGCAATCAAGGTGCAAAGGTAGTGGAGAGAAAGAAATAAAATGTTCAGATAAAAAATACAAAACTAATTGAAAACAAGTCTTTCCTGGGATTTTTCCCCCTGGTCTTATAGCATCTGGTTTCATTTCTCCTCTCTAAAGAGATAAAAAGGAAAATAAAATAAAAAAGGAAGTGGGTGGGGGTTGGAATATAGCCCATATGTTTTCAATGGAATCCTTTAAAACATACGCAGGCAGCTGGGAGCTGGAACCCTGAAGTGGAACTCTTGGTGCCAGCGCCAATAACACCCTGTCTATTACAGGACTCTGAGTGGTCATGAGTAAGTCATTTCACTCTCTGTCCTAGTGTCTGCCTCACAAAATGGGTAGCAACACTTCCAAAAGAAGTAACACAAGAAAATACAATGAAAACTATGATAATAATAGCAGTAACATTTTTCAGTGTCTCTTCTGTGCTTTAAAAGCATTTTCTTACTTAATTACCGCAAAACTTGATGTGATCAGTATTAATTATCAATCCATTTTATAGATGAGAAAAACTGGTTAATAGAGGTTGGCTTGTTCAAGTCAATTAGTAAATGATTGAAAGAATTTGAGCCCAGCTTTGACTAAATCCAGAATTTATTGCTCCTAGATTATATAAGGTAAGACTGTTGATATTGTTATTAAATTATACACTTCATGGTTTTCATACTTTTTCAGAAGGAAGTGTTCAGATATGAATAAGATTTTCTTGTCTGAGTTTGAGAGATGAAGACTGGAGTACTTCTATCTGGAAAGTAGGCATTGAGAGAGGGATATTTTTGATGCCATGACCAAAATAATGGGGCAAGTGATACCTTTTATTGGGCATTCTGGACTCAGTTCTGTCAGCCCGAGCTATCAAGGAGTACTTTTACTAAGTACCCCAGTCTTCAACCTCTTTCTAATCCAATTTTCTCATCTATAAAATGGGGCAATATTAGTACTTATCACGTCAGATTTTGTGGGAATTAAATGAAAAATGCATGTAAAGCACAGGAATACTTTAAGAAAAAAGTTAGTGTTATTGTTGTATGTTTTGTGTTACTCAAGAGTACCATCCATGAGCTACTTCTAGCTATAGTTTTCTGAAATCCAGAGCATGGGGGAAAGATCATATCCACCGGATATGAAACAGTGGAAAGATCTCTAGAGGTAGATATGGGATACCCAAAGTCTATCACTGTCTAGCAGTATGATTACATACAAGTCACTTGAATGTCAGCATACAAAGTTAATTGTACATGCCTAGCCTACTTCACAGAGTTGTAGCTGAAAAGAGAGAGTCATACAAATAAAGGTTTTTTTTTAATATTTTATTTATTTATCTTTAGAGGGGAAGGGAAGGAGAGAGGGAGAGAAGCATCAATGTATGGTTGCCTTTCGTGCATCCCCTGCTGGGAACTGGCCTGCAGGGAACTGGTGTGCAACCCAGGCATGTGCCCTGACTGGGAATCGAACCGCGATTGTCTGGTTCGCAGGCCCGCGCTCAATCCACTGAGCTACACCAGCCAGGGCTACAAATAAAGTTTTATATTTATATTTATATTTACATTTATATTTATATTTATATTTACATTTATGTTTATGTTTGTGTTTATGTTTATGTTTATATTTATATTTATATAGTTGAATATGCCTTGTGTAGGGTGAGTGGAGGCAGTCTGGCTTTCTCACCCAGGTGTCTGGGTAACAAAGGGAAGCAGTGTTCTCATAGCCTTTGAGGGGCCTGATATATAGTATTCTCATAGCTTCAAGACTGTGTCCAATAAACTGTTTCCATAATATGAAGTAGGCTCATATGCACAGAATTATGTTATGTTATGTATTGTTCTGGCAGGTTTTCAGCTTTGTTCCCCTCTTGTATTTAAATAGGTAGGGAATCCCTGCTGAGTGATGATGAGAGAGACACATAAGGGGACAGGTAATATGATGGGTGCCATGCTGGGGAGCAAGTGCTGCGATGTGTGACATACAGGGAGACATGAAGCTTGCAGCATGTGTGGCTCACCTACCCATGAATAAAGGCCAGGTATCCCAACAGCTCCATTAATATTATTCCATCTGCTCAAATACCATGGACCTGCCTGGGCTTGAGTGGTTGTAACACACCTTGAAATATCAAAGACTGAAAAAAAGATTATGAGAAATTGAAAGCAGTATTTTAACTAAATGACATTATTTTTATTTGGCATTTCACACTATTTTTAATGGAGTGACCAGATTTCAGCTTTGTCCATACTGAGCACTAGTAGGATCCCTTTATTTTCTTTGGTCCATGTTCCTTTGTCTCCTCATTTTGGCAGCCTCCCTTTTTTTGTTTCTATGTATTAGGTAGGACTGCTTTGACTTCATGTCTTGGTAGTATGGCCTAATGTAGTAGGTGTCCTGTAAGGTTCAGTGGCACAGCCTCCCCTATCACCCAAACTGTGTATTTGATGTGTGCCCTTTGTGTGGGCTGAGTACACCCTCCTCTTGTGGCTGAGCCTTGGTTGTTGTTAGCAGATCAATGGGGGGGATTTACCCTGGCCAGTCAGCTGCAGGGATTGGCTGTGACCACTTACCAACAACCTGTGCCCTTCATGGAGGATCAGTTGTGCAGGGGCAGGGTGGTGGTGCTCTGAAGTGGCCTGTAGCTGTCCACTGGGTGCACTGGCCCAGGAATTTCCCAGGTGGTGCAGGCCAAGGTCAGCTACCATGTATGTTTTGCCCCGAGGCCACCATTCCTGAGCTATAAAACAATCTGAGAAGGCTGCTACTTATGATGGGCTTGGAGATTCCCATGTGAAGCCAAACTGTGAAACTGATCTGACTGCTGCTAGTGCCCAGCCTAGAGCTTGCTGAGACCAGTTGCTGCTTGTTCAGTAGGATTTAGGAAGTTGTAAAGCATGAGCCAAGACCAGCCCTTCATATGGGAAAGCAGCTTGTGTAGGCCCATAAGTTGGGTGGAGTGGAGTCTCTGGGGATCTCCAAGGTGGGTCAAACAGTGTTAGCCAGGTTGATGGAGTCTCAAATATGGCACCAGCCTGCTGGCTGTGTGGCTCTGTCAGGGGAGGGCTCAGGAAAGGACAATGGCCTCTGCTTGCCCTAATGCCAGACACTTCAGCCTCTTCCAGTATGCCTCTGGTGTCCTTCAAGCTTCCACCTCAGCAATGGAGCTCAGGAGTGAGATTGAGTAGGTGAGTCTGTGTGTGTTCTTTAAGAGAAACTAATTGTGGCTCCAGAAGTTTCTTCCACCAACTCAATCCCCACCGGTTTTTACAGCCAGAAGTTGTGGAGACTTATCTTCCTGGCACTAAAAACCTAGGGTGGGTGGTCTGGTGCAGCATGGGACTACTTGCTCCCAAGATACCCCTGCTGAATTTTTATCTACCACACCTGTGTGAGAGTCCAGCCCATTCTGGCATCTGAATCCCTCCTACCAGTCTTGATTGATGGGATTTCTTTAACTCTGTAGTCATCAGACTTCCATTCAATTCAATTTCTGATGGTTCTGAGTTATGGTTGTTCTATTTTTAGTTGTAATTTTGATGTGGTTGTGCAAAGAGGTGAGCCATGTCTGCCTATGCTGCCATCTTCCCCCTTCATTTTCTAAATCTTAAACCTATGTATAGGTGGCTGATGATAGGCTATAATGATCAGAGGCAGTCAGTAGAAGAAAATGTGACCAGCTAGGAAATCAACCTGGAGAGTAAAAATAAAATGCTCTTTCCTGTCTATGGCTTAGCAAGTAAACATGAGAAAGGAGTGAGAGAAGTGGGAGACAAAAACAGATAAAGGAACAGAGAGATATAAGACAGAGCTGGAGCAATAAGGAGAAAGTCAGGATGAAGGGAAAAAAGTTAAAGAAATCCACATGGGAGCCTTCATCTTTAACACATCCAGCAGATGCTTGACCCTGGAGCAGACACAGATTTTTAATTTCTTCTGTGAAAAATACAAAATAAGCATTTGGCTCACATGAGGACAGCTTGTGATTTTTGGGGTCATTATGGCTTACCTGAGTTCAGACAGCAAAGTGTGCTTCTCTACTGTGAACTGACTATATTTCTACTCCAAGTCTTTCTTATTCCCTAAGGTTTGGTTTTTCAGAAAATATTATAAATACCAGGGATTAGAGCAGAGAAGAGGAGAGGGATTCAGGACAGAGGTAAGCTGGATGAGCAAGGAGTTCCTGGCCTCTACAATGGTTTTCTTAATTACCAACAATTCCAATAAAATATAGTCATTATGAGGATAGCATCAGGGTTAACCAGACCAAGGCTTGAATCCCGATTCTACCACTTACTAGATATGTGTTCTTGAATTAGTTGCTTTTCTCCATGCCTCAGTTTTCTCATGTACAATGTAAATAAAATAATAACTTCCATCTCCTAATGTTATTGTGAAATTTAATAAGTTAAGACAATTAAAAAGCCTGGCATACAGCCCAACAGAGAGTAGTAAGTACTCAATAAATGTTCGATATTGCCATTATAATTTGGTACCAGAAAAGAGTTTCCACCTGAGCCATATTTTACAGAAATGTCACATTGACAACAATTGCCAGAACTAGACTAGCCTGTAACTTCCACACCTTTGCAAATGTTTTCTCAAAATACTGAAAAGATTTTTCTTTTATCTATTTCTCTCCTGCCTTAGTGCCCTGTCCAGCTCTCTCATGTTCTCTCATGCTCTCTGTCCCTCTCCCAACACCTCTCCTCCCCCACCATCACCGAAGAAGCCTCCAATGCTCTAAATAGATATAAATATGGGGCCATAAACAGGACTCACTTCATTTGAAACTGGGTAGACTTGTCCAACAAGGATGACAATATTGCTTTTGTTTCTCAGATCCTAGAATCTCCCACAAATCCTTAAGTAGATATTCCAGTGCCTCTTTAGCCCACTCCTAGCTACTTCAGCCTATGCTCTCGGGAATCTAACACTGCAAACTTTAAGGCCTCACTCACAATTCTGGCACCTGCATCCTGTCTCCTATAGAAACTCATTCTTTTTTCTCAATGTATGTGATGTTGAGGAAACTGCAGGCTGAATGGGGAAGGCATAATCATGATGTTAATGGGACTTTAGACTTGTAAATGTATGTTCTGAGCATGGATGAGCTAAACAAAGTTGGTGTGAGGAGCAAGAATTGACGAGTGCCATCAGAGTCCCAGATGTGTAATACTGGGAGGCAGGGACTAAGAAATAATGAAAGAAAATGTAAGGATTATTTAGAAAAATGGGACATTTGAAGGACTCAGTGAGAAGTGGGTAAATTGGCAGACTGCATTAGAAAGTAAGAGAAAGAAGTCTGAGTATGTGCAAAAAGGATAGATTAGAGAATTCTTGAAAGTCAGAGAATAGGAGAGAAGTAGCCTGGGCAGGAAATTGCCAAAAATCTGGATATTTGTGCTCTAGGACGGAAGTCCATGGGAACCTGTCTGATCATGCTACACAGTAGATTCAGAGCATTTTTGTTTTTTTCACCTAGGACTAAAGGACCCTTGTAGAAATTAGGCCAAAGGATCTTCCTTCCCACTAATGAGTTAAGCTAGACTGAATTTGGGCTTTTCACATCTGTGTAGCATTTGGACCTTGTATTTCTTCCCACTATAATAAAGCATTTCAAACAGCTAACTAAAACTCCTGGCAGAGTATCAGAGGAGGCTGAAAGAATACAGGAAGGGCCCAGGTCTTGTGTCTAGCCTATATCAGTCTCTATGCACCACTATATTGCTCTTTTCTTAAAGATGTTTTAAAAATTATCCTCTGAGATAATATGTGTTCTATGAACAAAACCAGAGTATTCTGACACTAAAAATAAAGTGAGAGAAAAGGAAATGATGGTCATTTTTCCCAAAATTTTCAAGGAAGAGCATTAAGTTAATGGTTAGAATGTGTTCCCACAAATGTTTCTCCCATTTGAATTAGCGTGGAATTATATTTGTAGATATTTTATTATTTAAATATGAATATTTCATGATATTCTACAAAGAGCTCTTAGTTTCTAGTGCTGTGTTGCTAACAGATTTAGAAGCTCTAGCCTGCAATGTCCACACCTTTGCAAATGTTTTCTCAAAATACTGAAAAGATTTTTCTTTTATCTATTTCTCTCCTGCCTTAGTGCCCTGTCCAGCTCTCTCATGTTCTCTCATGCTCTCTGTCCCTCTCCCAACACCTTTCCTCCCCCACCATCACCGAAGAAGCCTCCAATGCTCTAAATAGATATAAATATGGGGCCATAAACAGGACTCACTTCATTTGAAAGTGATCATTAAAGATGGGGATTATTATGGTTACTCTGAATGATAATTTTCTCCCTTTCATTTTTGCTCCCTTTCAACTCATTCTCCTCACAGTAGCAAGAATTATCTTTCTAACATGTCAATCAGATCATGTTGTTTACCAGCTTTAACCTCTTTATGGCTTCTTAGAGCCCATCAACTAAAATGCTGTCTCCTGACCATTTCCCACTGTCCTTACTCACAAAGTTCTAGCTACACTGGCTTTTTCAGTTCCACAAATATGCCTACCTGGAGTCCATCTCAGGGAACTTGTTCATACTATTCCCTCTGCCTAGAATATCTTTTCTATCTGTGGTAGTCAGAATTTTGCTTATATTACATGGCAAAATAAATTATTCAAGTGTATTTGTGGTTACTGATAAGCTGACCTTAAGATTCAAAGATTATTCTGGATGTGATTTTAGGAGCCCTCAAAAGTAGAAAGTTGCAGAAAAGGAAGTCAGATTTCAATCATGAGAAGGACTTGAGCAACTCTTGCTGGTTTGAAGATATAGGGAGCGAAGTAGAAAACATGAAAAGGAAATGAGCTCATAGATGAATTCTTCCCTAGAGTCTCCAGCAAGGAATGCAGCTGGCCTACACCTTGAATTTGCTCTCCTCCTCCTAAGCCCTCATTTTTAACTTTAATCATGGTCCTTATCATACTTTTAATTATTTTATTTTATTTGACTTTTAACAGAAGCCTCATGAAAAGAGACATCTTTGTTCACTGCTGTAACTCTTGGACATAGAAGAGTGAATAACAGCAGGAATTCAGTAAATATTTATTGAATGCATGAATAAACATAGAATGCTTATTTTGTACCAGGAACTATGTTTTGCACTTCACCCACCTTTTTTAATTGGATCCTTACAATACCAACTCAAGTTAGGCATGGTTATGTTTTTCTGTTTTCACACACAGAAGATGTTCAGAATGGTCAAGTATATTGTTCAGGGTCACACAGCTAGTAAGTGGTAGAACCAGAATTCAAAGCCATGTCAGAACCACACTGAATCTCAAGTATTAACACAACAGACTACATTCCAGCCTGATAAGAACTTTTCAATGGGTAAAAATGCACATATACACATGTACACAAAAATTCTAATGTAATTTCAGGAAATTCAGAGAACCCATGAACCTGAGGTTAACTTCAACTATGCTACCTATATCAAAGGGTTTTCACACTTTAATAGGCACTAGCTGAGTTGGATCAGATGACCTTCAGATGCCCTTCTTTTTTTATTCAGATGGCATTCTAATTCTTAGATGGACATTCCTGAAGATTGGGGGGAAACTTAAAGGCTCAAAGATATTAAATGTCAATGGTAAGATTATAGCTATAAGGACTAGTATTTTAGGAACAAGGCTCTGTTGTATATCCCCTATGATGAAAAACCATATATGTATCCTACCCATAAGATCTGTAGGTCTGTAACAGTTCTTCTGATGTAATATTCCAAATATCTGTGAAGTCACCAGAGATTTGAGAATAACCTGAGGAAAAGCAAGTAACAAAACTTGGTTTCTAACCACACCTGTAGTTCAAGATCTGGGAGCTGTGACAGATTCCCTTTCTCCAAAAACCCTCACCTAGCCCTGGCTCTCAGGGGTTTTCTAATCCTCCTCTGAGCACTATTACATTGAAACCAAGTATTTATGTTCCCTATCAGCTTTGTGTAACACTTGAAATTGCTTCCAGATAAACAGTAGAATTAGGGCCAATAAGAAGCCAAGAAAGAAGTGAGAGATAAGACATCAAAGCTTGATTTATGAAGTGTAGTTTCTGAAAGCTGCTTGTATCTCTCAGTGGGCCAGGCAGCCTCTGGCAGACTTTTAGCTTCTAGCTTCACTGCCACCACCTCAGGGCTTGCCAAGGCTCTTCTGGTATCCACAGCCTTGGAATGCCCCTCTCCTTTTTCTCTTATCTCCTGTCCCCTTCCTCACAGTGAGTCATTGCGACAGCCACAGACTCTCGGGCTGGACTTCCTGGTTGTAAATGAAACTACTCTGAGACAGAGAACAGGAAGAGCATAATTACACCCAGTTCACATCCAAGTCTTCTTCATCCTGCACAGATAGAGGCCACCCCAAAACCTCTGT
Source organism: Artibeus jamaicensis (assembly GCF_021234435.1). Classification (NCBI taxonomy): domain Eukaryota; kingdom Metazoa; phylum Chordata; class Mammalia; order Chiroptera; family Phyllostomidae; genus Artibeus; species Artibeus jamaicensis. The sequence goes on from NW_026522045.1 coordinate 13,943,546, forward strand.
TCTCTTAAGAGTCTTGACAGTTTGCAGCTAAATCTCCTTCACTTCTCTAAATGGTCTCCTTATTTCACATACCCTTCCCTGGGGTTTTAGCTTCCAATTTGCAAGGGGATAGCATAGTGGTTAAGAGACAAGACTTTGGAGCCACACTGTCTAGATTCATATCCAGCTCTGCTACTGCTGGCTAGCTGAATTGTGTGGCTTACAGCCAGTTACCAAGCCTCTCTGGATCTCTTTCATAGACAGTAGAGGGAAATAGTGATAATAACCCTGAACTCTTGATGTTATAGGATTCAACAAGTTCATATAAGTAAAACATTCAGAATATTCCTTAGCTTGTTAGTTAGCACTCAACAAACGTTAACTATTAATTTTAACCTATTCCAGAAGGCAAGGAATCCTCTTGCCTATCCATAGCACAAATAGACACTTTAACTACTGTTTTTGAATACAGTACTATGCATCATATATTACAAAGTGTGATAATCTTAACTTGAGGTTATGTGATGCCCTCCTGTGAAAACAATAATTAATATGGCTTATTGAACACAGACATTAGTTACTTCAAGTCCTGCCCTAAACACTTTATGTGCATTATTTTATTTAAATACTCAATAGAAACCTAGGAGGTGGATGCTATTGTAATCCTTATACACCCCATCAAGGAAGAGAGATTAAATAACTAGGTAATGTAAAATCTAAGTAAGCTAGTGCAAGGGGTAATTATCATGGGCTGGGGCAAGAAAAAAAGAATGTTTTATAGAGGAGACAGAACTCTAATTTTGAATCACAAACTAGAATTTGGAAAAAGGGAGAGGGGAGGAGAAGGATTCCAAGTAGGGAAAACCACAGAAATAGAAAGTGGAAATGAGCCTCGTGTGTGTGGAGTAGACTATATAAGAGAATAGACTATCCTGACTGTTATGGAGGCCAGTGATGGAGAAATATAGGAACTCAGACTTATGGCATTATCCTTCCTACCTCATAGATTGAACAATTCAGCCTTTGTACTGAAACAGCACTGCTCAGCCACTCCAATCCAGAAGCGGCAATCTTTTGCTTTCCTGCCCTACTCTATTCATTTTAGATACTCATGCTGTCTAAATTTATCTTGGCTCTCCCCAGGATAGGCTCCATGGCCACATGTATACCCTCAGCTTCGAAGGCCACAATTCATCTCAGCACTCCATGAGATTTGGCAAAGTTCATAAACCAGGTCAGGAGAGTAAGCCTTATGAGATCTGAAATAAAGTTGATCCATTCTCTACCTTAGGATCCCAGAGCAATTAAAATCCACACCAGAACCTTATCACACTCCCTATGTGTCCTCATATAAACTTCTTTCTTCATTGCTAACCCTGAATTTTTGGTTTTGGCAGAGATGGTGAGATCCCTTTAAGAAATTTAACATTTATTTTTACTACAGAAGCCTGTGAATCTCTCAACCTTGTCAGACCGTTAGCCAAATCCTATTTCATCCTATGGAATCAGAAGAGAGAAGTAAGCAGAGATTTCTAAGGAAGGAGATGTAGCCAGAACAATTTTTCCAGGCCTGGAGGAGTTAATGGCAGCCCAGTGTTTTATATTACAAGTAAAATACCAATGGGAAAAAAGCTCCTTACTCCTTCTCTCCCTTCCTTTCTTTCCCTTTTTTACCTTCAGAAATGAGAGACCTTACAGGCAAGAAGGGGCTGGAAAGAAGTATTCCTAGTCATGAAAACCAAAGACCTACAACCAAGATTGCTCTATCCAGCAAAACTTTCATTTAGAATGGAAGGACAGATAAAGTGCTTCTCAGATAAGATCAAATTCAAGGAGTTCATCATCACCAAGTCCTTATTATATGAAATGTTAAAGGGACTTACCTAAGGAAAAGAAGATTAAAAAGATGAACAGTGAAAGGACAGCAAACTCACAGTTATTAACAACCATACATAAAACAAAAGCAAACTAAGAGGACAGCTAGATCAGGAGTGAACCATAGAAATGAAGATCACATGGAGGGTTAGCAACAGGGGAGTGGGAGAAGGAGATCGGGGGAGAAGGTACAGAAAATAAGTAGCATAGACTCTAGATAGAAAATAGATAGGGGGAGGGTAAGTATAGTAGGGAAACTATATATAGAATCTAAAGAACTTGAGGGGGGGAATAGAACAACTGTAATGGCATAATCAATAAAGAAAAGAAGAGCCCTGGCTAGTGTAGCTCAGTGGATTGAGCGCGGGCCTGCGAACCAGACAATCGCGGTTCAATTCCCAGTCAGGGCACATACCGGGGTTGCAGGCCGGTTCCCTGCAGGCCAGTTCCCAGCAGGGGATGCATGAAAGGCAACCATACATTGACGTTTCTCTCCCTCTCTCCTTCCCTTCCCCTCTAAAGATAAATAAATAAAATCTTTTAAAAAATAAAGAAAGAAAAAAAGAAATAAGGACATTACAAACAAGAAAAAGGGTGTCCACCTTCCTATCATCTCCACCCTACCAAACCCCACACGCACTTGACAGTTGGAGGCCCATTCTCTTTGAGTGATGAATCCCATCATGACAGGAATGGGAGGCTAAGCTTATGTGAGAATTCTGTCGTCTTCCTGGAACCTGAAATGCATGCCCAGATGTTGTCATGGTAACTAACTAGTACTCAGGCTCCAATGTATACAACATAATGCTTCTCTACTGACCAACAGATTCCATAGTTTTTATGTTTGTTTCACCTTTCTGAACATCAATAACATGCTGAAGTCTTAGCAGATCACAGGCTAGACTGGAAAACAAATGTACCACCAATAAACACAAAGTAAAGAACAGTAGGCTCTAACTGGTCTGTAAGGTGGAAAACTGGATTTCATTTGGAGCCCTTCAGTAGTGGGCTATGTAACATAGCAAGATGCTTTACCTCTCATGATCTTATATTCCCTTCCTACTATATGAGATAGGTAAACTAGTTGATTCCAAAGGCTTTTCTCTCCCAAATATGATTCCATATATATCTTTATCATGCACGTAAATGTCAGTGGTAACTTTCTAGGGCATCACCTGGGGCCCTAAGACCTTTTAAAAAAAGAAGTTATTTAATGAAAGAGCGGGAGAAAAGAAATAAATGGGTGAGGGGTAAGGATGACTGGGGGTAGTAGACAAACTGTAATGACATACCCTCCAGTTTGGTAGAGGAACACTCAGAGTCAAATATATGCCATTTGAACCTTCTGGGTAGGTGGTATCTCTCTCTTTACTCAGTCTTTCAAATTTTCAGATTACAGGAGATCATTCTCATTTTTTGGCTTTTATGTAGACCACTTTCCTCGTCTGAACTCCCTATCATCCCTACCAACCAAATTCTACATATATGTAAAATCCCATCACTCCCATCATGGCTCTCTTTTGATTTCTCTGGCTACAGGAATCATTCACACTTTTTAATGTTTGTAGCTGTTGGCATGTGCACCTGCTAATCCTTATCACAGATAGCACTCCCATTTTAGCTATCTTTATTTATATCATTTTAAATTAAATTTTCTTTTTACAATTTAATTACTTTCATATTTATTTTAAATATGGAGAGATACAAAGAAAAACAAAAATGAACTATAGTCTTTCCCTTTCTAGCTCTATTGAATTTTTATACAAAAGTAAAGCACATGATTTTTAAATGTTATAACATTTAAATTAAATCAACTATATAATTTTATTTTTTTGTCCATGTGTCCTTTATGCTTGTTCCTGTAAACCCTTCTTCCCCTTTTCTTTTTTTTTAAACTTTTGAATTGATTATGCCATTACATTTGTTCTATTCCCCCCTCCATTCCCCTCCACCCTACATACCCCTCCCCCACCATTTCCCCCTTTAGTTCATGAACACGTGTCTCAAATTCTTTAGATTCTGTATTTCCCCTAATATTCTTACCCTCCCCCCCTATCTATTTTCTATCTACTGTCTATGCTACTTATTTTCTGTACCTTCTCCCCCTTCTCCTCCTCCCACTCCCCTGTTGCTAACCCTCCATGTGATCTTCATTTCTATGGTTCTGCTCTTGATCTAGCTGTCCTCTTAGTTTGCTTTTGTTTTAGGTGTGGTTGTTACTAACTGTGAGTTTGTTGTCCTTTCACTGTTCATCTTTTTTATCTTCTTTTTCTTAGGTAAGTCCCTTTAACATTTCATATAATAAGGGCTTGGTGATGATGAACTCCTTGAATTTGATCTTATCTGAGAAGCACTTTATCTGTCCTTCCATTCTAAATGAAAACTTTGCTGGGTAGAGCAATCTTGGTTGTAGGTCTTTGGTTTTCATGACTTGGAATACCTCTTTCCAGCCCCTTCTTGCCTGTAAGGTCTCTTTTGAGAAATCAGCTGACAGTCTGATGGGAACTCCTTTGTAGGTGACTGTCCCCTTAGCTCTTGCTGCTTCTAGGACACTCTTCTTCATTTTAATCTTGGCTAATGTAATGATGATGTGCCTCGGTGTGTTCCTTCTTGGGTCCAACTTCTTTGGGACTCTCTGAGCTTCCTGGATTTCCTGGAAGTCTATTTCCATTGCCAGATTGGGGAAATTCTCCTTTATTATTTGTTCAAATAAGTTTTGCACTGGTGGCTGTGCCTTTCCCCCTTCTGGTACCCCTATAATTTGAATGTTGGAACGTTTAAAGATGTCCTGGAGGTTCCTAAGCTTCTCCTCATTTTTCTGAATTCTTATTTCTTCATTCTTTTCTGTTTGATCATTTTTTTCTTCCTTCTGGTCCACTCCCTTGATTTGAGTCCCAATTTCCTTTCCATTACTATTGGTTTCCTTTGTATTACCATTCATTTCAATTAGTTTAGCTTCCATGTTTCTCTAATTTGTGACTAAAATCAACCAGTTCTGTAAGGATCCTCATAACCAGTGTTTTGAACTGTGCATCTGAAAGACTGGCTATTTCTTCATCGCTTAGATCTATCGGTTCTGGGGCTCTGAGTTGTCCTAGAGCCATTTTTGGTTTATTCGTGCCGTTAAGTAAGCGGAGAGAAGCCTTAGTTGTTTACCAGGACGGGGAGACCCAGGTCGCTGGTTTGTGATGCTGTGTGTGGGGGCATGGTCAGAGAGGGAGCAATGGCGGTCCTCTACACTAGCCCAGTCCGTCCGGTCACACCACTCGCCCCGGGCCTGTTTATCCCATCGGAATTGTGCGAGTCTGCTGCCCCGCGCAGGCTTCCCTTCTCACTGGTTTATCCGCACGCAGATGCACGACCGACCACCGCAGACAGCCCGCTGCGCCTCTTCCCTGTGTGCTCCCATAGCTAGCCCGCGATCAGCGCCTTTGGCTGCTTGCGCACCACGCACCACCCGGGAATTTTTTCTTGCTGACCTGCTCCGTGGCTGGCTTCGGTTCTCTTACTAGTTTAGCTGAGCATTTAGTTGTCTTTGGACTCCGTATTGTCGATTTTCTGTGTGGCTTGGTTGTGTTTATTGTTGTTAAAATAGTTGTTCTTAGATTTGGTTGTGCACAGAGGCAAGGTGGTTCCACCTACGTCTCCATCTTGGCGGAAGTCCTAAATCAACTATATAATTTTAAATGCAAGTACATTTAATCACACAAGAAAATTCAACTCCTTAAATAGGAAAAAAAAGTAAGAAACATGTAAAGGTTAGAAAATCCAATAATGGAAATGTACCAAATGAAAACTACAAGCCTCTCACAACCATCCCAACCCCTTTCTCAAAGGTCACTGTAAATTATTTTATATGATATTGTCCAGAAAAAGAAAAATGACATATATCAACATAAATATATGTATTTATATTATAAGGCATAATCCTTTATCTGAAAATCGTGAGGCCAAAAATATGTTTGAATTCAACATTTTCAAGAGTTTAACATGTTGATATAGTGCCTATGACATTTAGCACCACTCAGCTAGATTTGAGACAGCAATTAGACAAGTTCAATATTAAACACATTAAAATGTATGAAACAATGTGTTTGACTATGTTTAAGATAAACAGAGACTACAGATAGTCATATGTCTGTTAATATCAAGTTTTTCCTCAAATGAGTTTGTGCCATGTTTAGGAAAAAATGTTCTATTTAAAAAAATAAAGGATTGTCTTTATATCCACATTCTCTCTCTCCTTCCATCTCTCTTTCTCCCCTCCGTCCCTCTCTCCTTCCCTCCCATTTTCCTTCCTCTTTCTTTATTTCTCTTTCTTTGTTATCTGTCTTCTCCTTCTCTGCCCCATCTTCCTCCTCCTCTTCTTCTCTTCTCTTCTCCCCTCCCCTCCCCTCCCCTCCTCTCCTCTCCTCTTCTTCCTTTCTCTCTCCTTGCCCATTTGAAGTCCCCTAAGACCTGGGAATACTCATGCCATTTACGAAAAGGAAGAAAGCCAAAGAGATTAACAAAATAATCTAATTGATTTAAATCACTGTTTGGCATCAGCTTTCTTGTGCCTAAGCGGTTTCAGATGGGTGTCTTTTTCTGGGTTCTTTATTCTTGTCTTGTCTTTGGGACTTTGATAGAGAGTGGAGGCTGTTTGTAAAGTCAGCTTTGTATAGTATACCTCTATCCATCACTAATTGTGTCCTCAAGCCAGTCCTGCCTTTGTGATACCCGTAACCATATTTTCCCAGATTATATGTATAATCACATGTCTTAACTGGGAGAAGGGTAGCTCTGATCTACATGCCACCTACCATGTTAAACATATTGATTCTCTAAATCAACGGATGGCAAACCATAGCCTATAGGTTAAATATGCTCACACAGCCTGTTTTTGCATGTCCTGTAAGCTAAAAATGTTTTTTTACATTTGTTAATGTTTAAAACAATCAAAATAATATTTCATGAGCATGAAAATTATATGAAATTTCTATTATAGAGTCTCTATATAAAGTTTCAACGGAACATTCCCATATCCATTAGTTAAAAAATCTGTCTATGGCTGCTTTCACACTACAGTAACAGAGTTGACTAGTTGATACAAAGACTGCATAGCCTGAAATGCCTATAATATTCACTATCTGTGGGTTTTTGGGGGTTTTTTTGCAGAAAAAGTTTGCCAACCCTTGTTCTAGGGCATGCCAATCACTTAACTGCCAGGGTTCTCCCAAAGTTCTGTACTTTGGGAAATGCCTGGCTATTGACATGAACTAGTGAGGCAGTCTGGATATAATAATAATAATAATAATAATAATAATAATAATAATAAAGGAGGTGGCAAACTAAAGAGCACATATTTATCCAAAGGTGACAACCACAATCTGTGATCATTCATGGTGCCAGATCAGATTTGCCAAATCAAATTTTTCAAGAGAAGACAGAAATCCAGATTTTTATGGGAACTCTTCTGCTTATTTTATGTTGGTGAACACTGCTCAGGTCAAATAAACCAAGTCTGCCAACTACAAGTTTACAACTCCTCCTCTATGGTTTCTTACATGCAAGCACCCAGCTCACATTGTAAATCAGATTCCCACATTCCATCATCCTTACAAACCAAGAGTGCAAGCAAAGAACAATTAAGCTCATTGATAACCTGTTCCACTGCGGATGCTATAGTGCTTTGGTGTGCAGATCAGAAGAGAAAATGAGGAGAGAAATCCAACACTTCCTTCTGCTGCCTTACCTATGTGACTTTTTGGTGGCCTTTTATACTAATGACCAATTTCTTTGTGAACCTCTACCTTTTCTGGGAATTTTTTCTCCCTTTCTGGCCTGTTTTTCTTTCTCTGTCTCCTCTTCTGCTATAATCTATTTTCTCTCTTCCACTAAACTGGGGTACTTTCTCCTATTGTCATTCTTTCAGGCACCTAAGTGGCTAATGGTATCATGGAATTTACCTTTGGCTCTGTTGTTCTTGAAGCCTCCTCCAGATTCTACCCAGAGAGTAACAGGTTTTAGAAGGAGATGGAAACCTTACTTAGGCCTCTGATCTACACTGTGTACTGAAACCCAGCTTTGCTAGAGAGCCATGCACTGTTTTCAGCTTTTCTATTAAAGTGATGTTTTGTCCCCCATTTGGTTACTGTTCTTTCCAAATCTTTCCCTAGGGATTCTCATGAGGAGAAAATGCTTATTGGCAGCAGAGCATTTCAGTATTCTCAGGTACTGTAAATAAATGCTAAAATAATACTGGCAAAATTTCACCCCAATTCCCAACAGAAACCCTTTTTCTTGGTTTTCTTCTTTTATCTGAGGTGGTTCTATCTCAAACTTCATTCTTGTGTCCACCCCTTAAATGATGTTGTGACCCAAGACTATTTGTCTTGCTCCTTTTCTCTTTGCACTCTGTACTCTTTCTACATAATCTCAAAACATTCCTATGGCCTTAGATACAATATACAGGTTGATGAAGGCAAAATCTTTTTTTCTAGTATAGATCTCTCTCCTGATATTCAGAGCCATATAGTTATCTGCCTATTGGCCATCTTAGCTTGGATGTCCCAAAGGCATTTCAAATTTAACATGCCATAAGCCAGAATAAATTATCCCTACTCCCCCAGCTGCCTTCTCTTCCTGTGTACTCAGTGCATTTCCCCACTATTCCTCAAGACATCCAGACCAGAAACCTGGGAGTCATCTTAGATTCTCCTCTCTACCCTCCCCTACTACATTCAATAACTCATTATGTCCTGTGAATATCGTTCCCCATTTATCTCTGAAATCTATCCCTCTTCTCCATTTTCACTGCTACTACTTGCTCTAGTTCAGGCATTTATTACTACTCACTGGACAAATAAACAAGCAAGCAAACAAATGAACAAAACAACTATGGAAACTATCTGCTTCAAGCCTGACCCCTTTCAATCCATCTACCAGGTTACTGCTGGAGTAATTTTTCTAAAATGCAAAGCTTGTCATGTCCCTTTCTTACTTAAAACCTTCTATTACTCTGCAAAGGGTTATGTCTAAATCCTGTTTAGACATGTTTGTGGCATGTAAAGCTCTATGGGATGTGACTCACGCTTTGGACACTCTTCTTCAACTATGTCCTACCCCAATTGTTTTGAACACCTTGCATTCCTCAACTGCAAATACATCATGCTATTTCTGACCTGTGTGCCTTTGCCCAGAATTCCTTTCTCTGTAAGCCCCCTACAAATTCTATAGCACAGCCTATCAAAACATTAATAACTAACAAGCTATGTAACATCTGATAGACATTCATGGTGAAATGGCTGGTGGCTACTTCTTGTCAAAGAATAATACTAGAAGTAACCAATAATTATGTATGTAGTACTGACCTTTTGACAGGCATTCTTCTAAGTGCTTTCTTATAGTAACCCATTTAACCTCATGACAGCTCTATGAGATTGGTATTACTATCATCCTCATTTTATAGATGAAAAAACTGAATCACTGTCACAATAGTTCATAAGTGGAAGAGTGGATTCAAATCCAAGCATTCTGCCTTCAGATTGTGTGCTCTTTTTTTTTAAATTTTTTTTATTGATTATGCTGTTACAGTTGTTCTATTCCCCCCTTCATTCCCCTCCACCCTACCCCCCCATCCCCACCATTACCCTCCCTTTAGTTTATGACCATGGGTCTCAAGTCCTTTAGATTCTATATTTCCCATACTATTCTTGCTCCCCCATCTATTTTCTATCTACTGTCTATGCTACTTATTTTCTGTACCTTCTCCCCCCTTCTCCTCCTCCCACTCCCCTGTTGCTAACCCTCCTTGAGATCTTCATTTCTATGTTTCCACTCCTGATCTAGCTGTCCTTTTAGTTTGCTTTCGTTTTAGGTGTGTTTGTTAATAACTGTGAGTTTGTTGTCCTTTCACTGTTCATGTTTCTTTAACCTCTTTTTCTTAGATAAGTCCATTTAACATTTCATATAATAAGGGCTTAGTGATGATGAACTCCTTGAATTTGATCTTATCTGAGAAGCACTTTATCTGTCCTTCCATTCTAAATGAAAGTTTTGCTGGATAGAGCAATCTTGGTTGTAGGTCTTTGGTTTTCATGACTTGGAATACCTCTTTCCAGCCCCTTCTTGCCTGTAAGGTCTCTTTTGAGAAATCTGCTGACAGTCTGATGGGAACTCCTTTGTAGGTGACTGTCCCCTTAGCTCTTGCTGCTTCTAGGACACTCTTCTTCATTTTAATCTTGGCTAATGTAATGATGATGTGCCTTGGTGTGTTCCTTCTTGGGTCCAACTTCTTTGAGACTCTCTGAGCTTCCTGGATTTCCTGGAAGTCTATTTCCTTTGCCAGATTGGGGAAATTCTCCTTTATTATTTGTTCAAATAAGTTTTGCACTGGTGGCTGTGCCTTTCCCCCTTCTGGTACCCCTATAATTCGGATGTTGGAGCGTTTAAAGATGTCCTGGAGGTTCCTAAGCCTCTCCTCATTTGTTTGAATTCTTGCTTCCTGACTCTTCTGTTTGGCCATTATTTGCTTTCTTCTGGTCCACTCCTTTGATTTGAGTCCCAGTTTCCTTTTCATTGCTATTGGTGTCTTGTGTAATTCCATTCATTTCAATTAGTTTTGCCTTCATATATTTGTCTAATTTGTCGGTATAATCAACCAGTTCTATGAGGATCCTGATGACCAGTGTTTTAAACTGTGCGTCTGAGAGTTTTGCTATTTCTTCATCACTTAGATCTTTGGGCTGTGGGGCTTTGAGATCTTGTGACATTTTTGGTCTGTTCTGGCCCTTTAAGTGTGAGAAGCGGTGCCTTAGACTCCCAGGTCGCCGCTGGGTTGTGACGCTGTATGTGGGGGCGTGGTCAGAGCGGGAAATGGCGGCGCCCTCTACTGCTGCTTGCTGCAGGGACCCGCAGGGCCCGGTCCAACCGCCCACTCCCTCGCCTGTCCACTGGCGCACAAATGGGAGACCACAGTCAACACGCAGCACCGCTTCCCTGCTGTCTCCTCCGCGGTTGCTCACTAGGTCCAACCCTGCACCTGGATTCCGCGTGTCTGGATTCTGCGCCTGAGTCCGTCTGACCAAGTCCTCCTGTGCAACCCCCTCACCAGCCGCTGGTTTCACCCCTTACCGGTCAGGCTGAAGAATTTGTTGTTAACGGACTTACGAAAAGTTCAATTTTCTGTGTTCTGGCTGTGTTTTCTATTGATAATATTTAGTTGTCTCTAAACTTGGTTGTGTGAGAAGGCACCACACATCCACCTATGCCTCCATCTTGGCGGAAGTCCAGATTGTGTGCTCTTAACTGCAGCCCTCTCGGTGTCACATTGCCTTAATTGGGTCACAACTTTGTGGAAGGCAGTGTGTTATAGCAGTTAAGAGTGTGGGCTCTTCAGACAGAACTTGTTTCAAACCATAGCTTTGCCACTTACTAGCTCTATGAACTTTAGCAAGGGAACTAACCTCTATCATTCTCAATTTCCTGTTTCTAAAATGAGAATAATTGTAAAGGTTAAATGAGATAAGCAATATATGTTAAATACCTAGTATAGTACATGATATATTCTAAATCTCTGATAAATTTTACTGATTGTTATAGTGAATAAAAATGACTTTCTAATAGTAGAGGTTTTCTATATCAAAGAGAAGGGAATATAGAAACTAGTTAAGAAAAATAATTTGATTCCTAGCTCTACTTGAAAACTGAATCTCAGTTTCTTCATCTATAAAATAGGATAATAATAGTATCTGTTTCTTAGGATTATTTTGAGGATGAAATGAAATAATAGATGTAAAACATTTAGAATAGTGCCTGGTACTTAGTAAATACTACATGCCTGTTGTGTTATGATTGCAAATGTATTTCTTTGAGGTCCTTGCCTGTTCTGCCCATGTGTATATTCCATCCTATATGCAACCTTGTTTGAGTTTGAGTAATGTCTGTGCCTAACTGCTTCTTCTTTCTGTTTTTTTTTTCTGGCTGAAGGATACATTTATTGATTTGAGAGAGAGAGAGAAACAGCAGATGTGAGAGAGAAATATTGATCAGCTGCTTCTTACACACCCGGACCAGGAACTGAACCCATAACCTGAGTATGTGCCCTGACCAGGCATAGAACCTGTAGCTTTTCAGTGAATGGGACAACACCACAACCAACTGAGCCACCTGGCCAGGGCTGCTTCTTTTTTAAATCATTGGTGTCTTTCAAGGCAGAGATTTGCCTTCTGCACCATATTCCCAAAGCTAGCATAATCTCTGGAATAGTCATCTGATAAATAAATGAATGAGTAGGTTTGAATCAAAACATGAATAAAGAAACAAAAGAATAAAAAATTGGGTTGAAGTTCTGGGGCTATTTCAATATCAACATGTATGACTGATTTTTTTTTTACCAAATAATAAAATGAAAAATTTCTGCCCACTCAGGACTTGTTAGATATTTAAGAAATGGTACTTAAATGTAATGTGCAAATGGCATATTCTATTTTATTTAGCTCAATGTGCTACCTCATAGTTCTTCACCTGAACGCAAGCACAACAAATCATTCATTTCCCCTTACATATCAAGCATCAGTATGAAATGTCTTTTTTGAAACCATCACAGCCTGAGGGTCTGGAACTGATCTAGCTAAAGAAAACTAAGGTTGGCTGTTGTATACTTATGTTCACTTTGTAATTTTGGAGGCCTTTAAGGCAAGGATTTTCAATAGTGACTGTGCATCACAATAACTTGTGAGTTAACTGGATGTGCAGATACCTACATCCCATAACAGACCTGGTTAATCATATCATTTGGTAACAAAGTTTCAAAACTCTGTATTTTTAGGCATCTGCCCAAATGTGTCCAAAGCAGTGCTTTAAGGATAGTTAAGATTGGCCAGTAGATGTCACTGGATCCTTCCTAACCTATGTCCCTCACCTGACTTGTTGCCCTAACCTTTACACACTTATTGAAAAACTGTCTATAGAAAATAACTCTGACCATATCCCAGATGCATCCATAGCTCAGATCATATGGACTGTGAAAGAGAACTAGGGCCTTGTCATATATAGCATCTGGAAACCAAATGTTTTTCTGGGCCATTTGGTGAAACCTGTGCAGGAAGCAGTCTGCAAGCCTGTGGTTTTTCATTCCAATTTGATGCCTCGACTGCTAAGGTGATATAGTCTAAAGGAGCCACTGTTCCTTTAGATGCCAGGAAATAGTTTAATTTCTAAATCAACTTCAATTTTTAATTTACTTGTAGTACTAAAGAAACAGGGAAAAACATAGCAAAGAAGACACAGAAATAATACCATCTACTACAGAAGGTCTCTTGACTATTAAAAAAAGAAATTGACTATTCCTTGCTTCAACAACTCAGCTTCTCATAGTTCAATCAAGCCAGGATTACCACATAAAGATTCAGCATTTTGCTCAGATATGAGGCTTGTTTTAAAATACAAACAACCCTCTGCTGGGAAACAGTTACTGATTCCAACAACCCATCACTGAATTCCAGTATTCCTTGTCTGGGGGTAAAGGCACAACTCATTCACACACCATACACCACTGCCCCCAACCCCTATATTTAGAGGCCTCAAATTTGGGTTGAGTTTCTTTTTTTTATTTTTGAAGTATTATTTTATTTTTTAAGAAAATATTTTATTGTTGTTCTGTTACAGTTGTCCCAATTTTACCCCATTTGTCCTCCTCCGCCCATCCCACCCCACTGCCTCCACAGAAAATCCTTACCCGGTTGCCCATGTTCATGGGTCATTCATACATGTTTCTTGACTAGTGCCTTCCCCTTCTTTTCACCCTTATTTCCTGTCCTCCATCCCTCTGGTCACTGTGTCTGTTCCTTATTTCCACGCCTCTGGCTCAATTTTGCTCATTTGTTTGTTTTGTTCACTAGGTTCCTCTTACAGGTAAGATCATATGGTATTTGTCTTTCACTGCCTGGATTATTTCACTTAGTATAATACTCTCCAGTTCTATCCATGTCACGGAGGGTAGGAGTTCTTTCTGCTGTGTAGTATTCCATTGTATAAATGTACCATAGTTTTTTGATCCACTGATGTACTGATGAGCACTTAGGCTGTTTTCAACACTTGGCTATTATAAATTGTGCTGCTTTGAACATTGAGGTGCATAGGTTCTTTTGAATTGGTGCTTCACAATTCATAGGGTATAATTCCAGCAGTGGAATTGCTGGATCAAGAGGCAATTCCATCTTTAGTTTTTTAAGGAAATTCCATACTGTTTTCCGCAGTGGCTGCACCAGTTTACCACCATCTATGTACACTATCATATCATCTGCAAACAGTGACCATTTTACTTTCTCCTTTCCAATTTGGATCCCTTTTATTTCTTTTTCTTGTCTGATCAATGTGGCTAGAACTTTCAATACTCTGTTGAATAAAAATGGTGAGAGCAGACATCCTTGCCTTGTTCCTAATCTTAAGGGAAACATTTTAAGTTTTTGCCCATTGAATATGATGTTGGCTATAGGTTTCTTGTATATGGCCTTTATTATGTTGAGGTATGCTTTCTCCAGTCCCACTTTGTTGAGTGTTTTTATCATATATGGGTGCTTGCCTTCATCAAATGCTTCTTCAGCATCTATTGACATGATGATGTGGTTTTTGTCCTTCATTTTATTTATGTGGTGTATTATGTTTATGATATGTGAATATTGTACCATCCTTGCATCCTTGAGATGAACCCCACTTGATCATGGTGTATGATATTTTTAATGTATTGCTGGACCCAGATTTTCAATAATTCATTGAGGATTTTAGCACTCGTGTTCATAAGCAATATTGACCTGTAGTTTTCTTTCTTTGTTGTGTCTTTGTCTGGATTTAAAATTAGTATAATACTGGCCATGTAAAAAAAAAAGTTTGGGAGTCTTACCGCTTCTTGATTTTTCTGGAATATTTTCAGCAGGATAGTCCTTCCGTACATGTTTTGTAAAATTCTCCTGTGAAACCATCCAGTCCAAAGCTTTTGTGTACTAGTTTTTTCATTACTGTTTCAATTTTATTAGTTGTTATCCATCTATTCAGGCTTTCTGCTTCTTGATTCAGTTTTGGAAGGCTGTGTGTTTCAAGAAATTTGTCCATTTCACCTAGCTTGTCCAATTTCTTTGCAAGTGGTTGTTCACAGTAATTTCTTATAATCCTTTGTAGTTCTATGTTTCAATTGTAACTTCTCCTCTTTCATTTCTGCCTTTGTACATTTGAGTCCCCTCTCTTCTTGTTTTGATGAGTCTGGTTAAAGGTTTGTAAATGTTCTCTATCTTTTAAAAGAACAAATTCCTGGATTTATTGATCCTTTGATTTTTTTTCTAGTTTCTATGTCATTTAATTCTGCTCTGATATGCATTATTTCCTTCCTTCTACTCACTCTGGGCCATGTTTGTTGTTATTTCTTTACTTCTGTAGATGTAGAATTAGGTTGTTTGGTTGAGATTTTTTTATCTTTTTTTTTTAAATAGACCTGTGTTTCTATGAACTTCCCCCTCAGGACTGCCTCTGCTGTGTCCCAATGGTTTTGGGCTGTTATGTATTCATTTTCATTTGTTTCCAGAAACTTTTAAATTTCTTTGTTGATCTCATTCTTAACTCATTTATTGTTTAATAGCATGCTATTGAATCTCCATGGATTTGAATGTTTTTAATTGTTTTCCTTGAAGTTGGTTTCTAGTTTTAAGCCATTGTGATCCAGGAATATGCTTAATAAGATTTCAATTTTGTTGAATTTATTGAGACTTGTTTTGTGACCTACCATGTGATCTATCTTTGGAAATGTTCCATGTGCATTTGAAAAGAATGTATATTTTGTTTCTTTGGGATTAAATGTTATATATATATATATATATATATATATATATATATATATATATATATATAGTCCATTTTATCTAGAGTGTTGTTCAAAGACACAATATTCATCTTGATTCTTTGTTTTGAAGAGCTATCCATTGTTGACAGTGAGGTGTTAAAATTCCTTACAATGAGTGTGTTTCTATTGACATCTTTCTTGATGTCCTCCAAGATTTTTCTTATATATTTAGGTGTTCCTATGTTGGGTGCATATATGTTTATAAGGGTTATATCTTCTTGATGGATTACTCCTTTAAGTATAATGTGTTGTCTTTCTCTCTTTTTATTGCCTTTGTTTTGAAATCTATGTTGTCTGATATATATATTGCTACCCCAGCTTTTTTGTTTCATGTCTGTTTGCTTAGAATATTTTTCCCATCCCTTCACTTTCAGTCTTGTAGATCTTTTGTTTGAGATGGGTCTCTTATAGACAGCATATATGCAGGTCACCTTTTCTTTTTCATTCAACTACCCTTCGTCTTTTGATTGGAGCATGTAATTCATTTACTTTTAAGGTTATTATTGATGGGTACTTATTCATTGCCATTTTTTCTCTTTGTACCTGTGTGTTCCTCTCTCTCCTTTTTTCATATTTTAAAGCAATCCCTTCAGCATCCCTTGTAATGCTGGTTTGGGGGAGATGTAATTTTTAGCCTGTTTTTGTCTGAGAAAATCCTTATTTCACCTTCCATTTTAAATGAGAATCTTGCTGTATAGAGTAGTCTTCTTGCAGGTCCTTGCTTTTCACTTCTTGTATTATTTCATACAGATCCTTCTGGCTTGTAGTGTTTCTGTGCAGAAAAGAGACTATAGCTTTATCAGAGCTCCCTTGTACACTATTGGCTGTTTCTCCCTTGCTGTCTTTAAGATTCTCTCCTTGTCTTTAAGTTTTGTGATTTTACTTTTAATGTGTCTTGGTATAGGCCACTTTGGGTTCATCTTGATTGGGACTCTCTGTTTCTTGACTTTCATGATGATTTCCCCTCATCAAGTTAGGGAAGTTTTCTGTCATTACTTTTTCAAACTTTTTTTTCTATCTCTTACTCCTCCTCTTCTCATTCTGGAGTCCCTATGATGTGACTATTATTACATTTCATGTTGTCCTGCAGCTCTCTTAAGCCATCTTCATTATTTTTTTTCATTTTGTTGTTCTGTCTGGGATTTTTTACTACCTTGTCTTTCATCTCCCTGATTTGATTCTCTGTTTCATCTAACTTGCTTTTTAAATTCCTTTTAGTGTGTTCTTTATTTTAGATATTTTAGTTTTGGTTTCCTCATGGCTCTTATTGGTAGTTTGTATTACCCTTTTCTTGCTGGTATAGTTCCTTGTAGCTTCTCTGTAGTTTTTTTAAGTTCTCACTGAGCTCCTTAAGTGTTCCTATAACCATTATTTTAAACTCAATGTCTGATCATTTACTTGCCTCAATTTCATTTAGCAATCTTTCTGGGGATTCCTCCTTCCCTTTTGACTGTGTTTTTTTCTTTGTCTCCCCATTTTAGGTGATTCTTCTTACTTTTTTTTCTGTGTGTTAGATTGACTTGCTTTGACTCCCTGTCTTTATGGTGTGAACTTTCGTGGTATGAGACCTGTAAGACTCAGTGGTGTGTCTCTTTGACCTCCTGAGCTGCCTGCTCTTAGGATGTTCTTTATGCTGTTTTTGTGGGTTCTCTGGTTGTAGTTGGGTTTTGGTTGTTGTTGGGTCATTCTTTGATGGATCCTTTCCTACAGTTGGCTGTCTGAGAATAAAACTGCACACATCATCTTGTATGCTATTGTACCAGGGCTGAATGTCTTGGTGACTGAAGAAACTTGATTATCTATTGTCCAAAAGGAAGATTGGTGCAAGAAGCTATTTTATAGCTGAAATATAAAAAAACAAAGACTTAGGTAGGATTTTTTTGTACAAAAGGGGTCAGAACAGAGATCCAAAGCAACATTATTAAAATGAAGAATATAATTAGGAATAAGAATGACCAAATATTATATGATTCCAGATATTAGCTAGAGGACTGATGGAAGTTCTGAGAGGAAAGAAGTGGAGGGTTAGGAAGTAAAAATATGAACAGGGTGGAATTTCTGTCCCTCTGATTTGTATTCCTTTCTTCTCTGGCCCTTGTGTAAAAGTCTGCATGTGCCTGAAATTTGATGGCAAGTCTCAGGAAGCTCAGGCTGCCACAACAAATAACATAGACTGAGTGGCTTAAACAGCAAAAATTTATTTTCTCATAGTTCTGGAGGCAGGGAAGTCCATGATGAAGGATCAGCAGATTTAGGCTTTTAGTGAGAGCTCTTTTCTATATTGTTAGATAGCTGCCTTCTCACTGAGTGCTTCACATGGACTTTCCACATGAAGAACAAGTGACATATCTTTCTCTCTTTATAAAGCCACAAATCATCAAATTAACACCCTACTCTTATGACTTCAATTTAACCTTAACTACTTTCTAATAGCCCTACCTCCAAATCCAGTCCTATTGGGGGTTAGAGTTTTAAATATGAATTAAAGGAGAGGGAGGGGACACAATTCAGTGCATAGCAAGAAGGCATTGTGGGAAATGTAAGAACAGACATCTAGGCCAGCCTGAAAAGCACCTTCTGTAAAGGCCCAACCACAAAAGAGAAGGATGCATCATACAAGGGAAAGAACCCAAAGCCAACTGCCAAAGAACTAGTCTTCATTCTCTACCATTAATTCTCCACCTCAACTCATTGCCATCCTCAATAGCTAGATGTGTACACTTTGCCAAAGAGTGTCTGCTTTAACCCACATTTCAATAGGTACCTTAGCCAGTAGATTTATGCTCTATAAGGCTCAATTGTCTTTCATCAAAAAAGAGGGAGAAGGGGAAGTTGGAAAACACTAATTATCATCATGATAAGCAAGGAAAATGAATATTAGCTATGTATCACAGAGCAGAGATATGAAATGTTGGTATAATGATGATCATAATTGCATTTTAGAGTATGATTTCCTTTAACTAAGTGCATTCTAGTATGTCACCCCATTTGATCCTCAAAATAAACAAGGGATTATTATTCCCATTTCACAGATGAGTAAAATAGATACAAATGAGCTGTAACAGTGCCCCAGGTCACAAAAGAGTTACTGTTGGAATCAATAGTGAAGTCTTAGAGAATGTCAGCAGCCTCTAATAAAGTAACAGGGCTACACTGGTCCCCTGGGTGCCAGAAGTACTGTTATATAGATAGCACCAAGCAATTTACTACTGAAGTGCTTTCCTATTATTTCATATACATTTATTTGGTATCCTTGAGTTGTAAGTTTCTCAAAATCAATGGCCTAGGTTTGTATATTAGTGAATTACTTATAAGGCCTAGAATAGGGCTGGGCCATGATTATGAACTCACTGAAAATACTTAAATGTTGGTATAGTACTTTATAATTTGCAAAGTGTTTTTACAAATATTTTATTTCATCTTTATGGCAACTACCAGAATATCATTTTAAGAAGAGTAATTTTTTCTTCTCGGCCTCATGATGCTTATTTTAATTATATGATAATGCATTCATCTTATGGATCATTAAGAACTTACTATTATTTATATCATTAATAACTAATAATGACTGAGTACACACTATGTAACAGGCATTGAACTGGGCACCATGCCAAATGCTGAGAATACAAAAATAAATCATATGTGTCCCAGCCCTGAAGAAGCCTCATAAATAAATAATTACAGTGCATTTTGGTAAATTTCTCTTAGTGATAATTTGGCCTCTAGACTATACATAAGATGAGCTGATCATTCTCAAATCAAATAGTTCTGATAGAAAGCTCTCCTTCTTCTTGTATAAATCTTCCTTCCCTTTGCTTCCACCCCCTGCTCCTAGACCTAGCCCAGAGGCAACATAATGTAAATCTTACTCTTCACTTACAAATCCTTCAAATTGAAGTCAACTATTATTATCAACCACCCCCTCCTCAGTTACCTTGTCTGCCCATCCCAGCTTCTCCATAGCTAGGCTCACTGATCTACTTCAAAAATTCAGCCCTGTTTCAGTTTTCAGAGCAACCAATGCTTGAATTTGGAAGTGCTCAAGTGACTGGCTTTAGCCTCTTCCATTTCAAATTCCAATCATTGGTGGTTTTTTTTTTAATTGTTGTTCAAGTACAGTTGTCTTCATTGGTGTTTTTCATTACAGCACTCTCTCCTCTTTCTGATAGTTTCTGAATCCCAGTTTCTTTCTTCACCTCTGTCCTAGTTTGTAAAATGAGATATGAACCTAAAGCTTGAGCACATTAATTCTATAAGGGGGAGGATCAGGCAGAAGAGGAGAGGTTGCAATAAAAGAAAGGGAACTTCATGAGTGGATCAAAGTTCCCAAGGAGATGAGGATAAAGTCAAGAGCAAAGCTCTAAGCAGTGATATCAATCTTGATCTGGAAAAAGGATGCCTTATCCTCACAGACTGGAGAAAAAGCATGAGTTGAATGGAGTTGTAGGTAAGTCTGCTGTTTGAGAGGGCTGGAAGTTAAGATTGTTTCTGAGGCTGATTATGAGCTGGTTAACACCAATGTGGCAACAGCAGCTATTTGCAGACAGCTAAAGTGATTTCTGAGTGATCAATGGCAGTAATCTATCTATTGTTATAGATAGAGGTTTTAAAGACTTTATTTTTAAAATATATTTTATTGATTATACAGTTACTGTTGTCCCATTTTTCCCACGTTCTCCCCTTCCATGTGGTACTCCCATGCCTTCCAGCAATTCCCGCACCCACCTTATGTTCTTGTCCATGGTTCATGCATATAAGTTCTTTGAATTCTACAATTCCTACACTATTTTTAACATCCCCCTATTTTGTACCTACCAATGTGTGCTTCTTAATCTCTGCGCCTTTCCCCTTTTTTTCCTCCTTCCCTTTCCAACTAATAACCCTCCAAATGATCTGTATATCTATGATTCTGTTCCTATTCTTCTTTGCTCATTTTGTTATTTGGATTCAATTATTGATAGTTGTGAATTTATTGCCATTTTAATGTTTATAGTTTTGGCCTACTGTTTCTTAAATAAGTGCCTTTAACATTTCATATAATAATGGCTTGGTGATGATAAACTCTTTTAGCTTTACCTTGTATGGGAAGCACTTTATCTGCCCTTTGATTAAAAATGATAGCTTTGCTGGATAGAGTAATCTAGGTTATAGGTCCTTGTTTTTCATCACTTTGAATACTTCCTGCCAGTCTCTTCTAGCCTGCAAAGTTTTTATTGAGAAATCAGATGACAGTCTTATGGGAACTCCTTTGTAGGTAAGTAATTGCTTTTCTCTTGCTGCTTTTAAGATCCTCTTTATCTTTAATCTTTGGCATTTTAATTACGGTATGTTTTGGTGTGGTCCTCTTTGGGTCCATCTTGTTTGGGCTTCTCTGAGCTTCCTGGACTTGTATATCTATTTCCTTCACCAAAATTGGGGAAGTTTTCTTTCATTAATTTTTCAAATAAGTTTTCAATTTCTTGCTCTTCCTCTTCTCCTTCTGGTACCCCTGTGATTCGGATGTTGATGTATTTAAAGATGTTCCAGAGGTTCCTAAGCCTCTCTTCATTTAAAATTTTTTTCCTTCCTGCTGCTTTGATTGAATGCTTTTTCTTTCCTTGTGTTGCAAATCATTGATTTGTTTCTCTGCTTCATCCTCTCCACTGTTGTTTCCCTGAAGATTTTTCTTTATTTCACTTAATGCAACTTTTATTTCTTCCTGGGTCTTTTTTTATGGCATTAAAGTACCCAGTAAGTTACCAGAGCATCCTGATAACCAGTGTTTTGAACTGTGTATTTGCTAGGTTGCCCTTTAAAAAAAACACAGTTTATTTTGCTGCCCCAACCCCCACTGGATTTTACCACCAGAAGTTTTGGGGATTTATCTTCTTGGTGCTGGGACCCTGGGCTGGGTGGTCTGGACTAGAAGTAGGATCCCTCACTCCTGAGGTATTTAGTTTGTACTCTAGGTGTATTTTTTTCTAGAGTTGCAAGCAGAAGTGAGGCATGTTTACCTATGCCTCCATCTTGACTTTAAGTCCTATTGTTATATGTTTTTAATATAAACTTTGGTTTGCCAAATGAAAACTTTGCTTTCACACTGAAGTAGAGTTGAGGCTATCTGTGAATAAGGGAGGTGGGTATTTATAGGCTGTGTGAAAAGAGAGCTATGTGTGGAATACTTTCTAGCAGGAACAAAAAACTGGCCAAGGGCAAATACAGCAGTTCCCAGCTAAAATTGGAGCCTCTAGAATGTATAGCAGTACCAATCTACTCATCTTTCTCCAGCAACGACAATAGCTCAGATACAGAAGTGGAGAATGCAGTTTACTAAAAAGAAATATAATCCGAGGGGAGAGGGGAGGGAATTTCAGGGGAAAGAGGGAAAGTATTTACAGGAACTAGTATAAAGGACACATGGACAACAACTAAGGGAGGTGGAAATGGGAGGGAGGTGTGGAACACTGGGGGGTGGGCTGGGATGAGAGTAAAAAACAGAAAACTGTACTTGAACAATAATTAAATAAATTAAAAAATGTATATAATCAGTGAGCACCTACTTTATACCAGGCACTATTCTAGGCTGTGAGGATATAACAATGAACAAAAACAGGGTCATTTATATTAAAATGGCTGCATAAATCAGCATTTTCCATTTCACTTCTTGAAAATCATGCAAGAGCAACAAGGGAATTGAGAAAAGAGTACAAGTTTCATTCTATCTACTAAATAGATAAACTCTACAGACTCAAAAATAAACTTGCAGCTGCCAACAGTGTCTGAGATAGGGAAGGAATTGGGAAGAAGGGATGAGAAGTGAAGAGACAGAGTACTGATAGTGTAGAAAGGGTACAACAGATCTTGGTAAGCTTCAACAGAAATATACTTCCTGAAGGTGACTAGTACATCCTGATGTATCAAAGCTATTTCTCTAGTTTGCAACAACAGGACCAGTAATTAAGATGCATAGTGCAGTAAACCTTGTCCAGATGTTGTCCTGGACTAGGTTTGGATAAAAAAGACTGATGAGGTGGGATTAGACAAAGAACCACACAGAGGAGCCATATTTGCAGTAAGATGTGCATTTTTCTGCTTGCAAGGGATAGAATTTTGGGACAGTGTAGCATAGAAGAAGGCTACCCTGGCCCATTTTCCATCACTGGAATCTCCTGCAAATAGCTAAGATAGAATAATCCAAACCATTCTAAGATGGATAATAAAAAAGGGACCAACGCAGTACTGATAAAAATACTCCACACTGTCTTTTAAAGGTGAAAATTGCAAAAAAACAAACATCATACAAAGTGTTGCCACTGACTAGATAAAAATTATAACCAAACATTCCTCCACAAAATTAAAAAATGAGATAATCAACTCTCTGAATGAAAAAGTCGAAGTAGAGATTAAACTTTGGAAAGGATGGTAATGCAACAGAAGATAACGTAACTAATAAAACACAGTGGAAGAGATCAGACTCTGGATATATTTTAAAGGTGGATAAATAGCATTTGCTAATAAGTTGGATGTGGGATATGAATTTCATGTGCTCATCATCCATCCCAATGCCCTGGGAGGGTCCTTAGCAATTAGATCACATGGTAGTGTGTTTCTATAATATTTGCAGAAATAAGAGTGCATAATTTATTGGTTAAAATTGGTTAAGACTACTGTGATTACAAACTTGATCTGTCAAATTGAGTAGGCTATACTGTGCAGTTGTTTGGTCAAATACCAGTCTAGTTGTTGCTATGGATATATGTTTTAGATATGATTAACATTTAAATTAGTAAACTTTGAGCAAAGCTGATAACCCTTTATAATATGGGTGGGCCATATACCATCAGTTGAAGACCATAAGAGCAAGCACTGAGGTTTCCCAGAGCAAAAGCAATGCTGCCTTAATATTTCAAACTTGCCATATATACATATACATATACATATACATATACATATACATATACATATACATAAGCACATAAGCACATACACACCTGGATACATACATAGATACATATATACACGTGTATCCACATATACATGTATATACATATGCATGTACATTTCACATATATAATTATTGTGTGTTCATTTTTCTATAGAATCCTAATTAATATAACTGCTATCTCTTTCCAGTCTGATTTCCCTCTATTACACTTTCTCTCATGTTTGAGATCCAGCAAAGGGAAAGTTCAGTTGGAGATATATTTAGTTTGTGTTTAGTGACATATAGCTATGTGGTTTGCACACAGTTCTGTGTATAGACAAATCATTGCTAAACCATTCTGGTACAGGAATGGCTTTCAGATATGTTGATTCTTGCTCTGCTGACTTACGCAGCAAGGCTATACAAAGGTGCAAAGCCAGAGGTCTTATCACTATATGAATGTATCTTGTGGAACTTGGCACTGAAAGTACCCGGGTACTGAAAATAGTTTTGAAATGTATGGGTCCAGAAGCTAATCTGGAAAACTCTGTCAATACCTAATGTGCAAAATGGTATGCAGTGTATTCAGTTATCCCTAATGCCTAAACACAGACTGTTTTCTTCTGTTAGTAATATACTCAATAATAATAATAATAATAATAACATAAATAATAATATACTCAATTGTGTATATAATTTTATTTATTCTTTTATGGGAATTGCATAAAATATATTTTATCAGGATTCCTATGTTTATATAACACAAACTTGAGTAAGTTTTATAAGCATCAGCTGTACTTCAAGTGTGTGAAGTTGCATGCTTTAACTTTCCAACTACCAGTAAGAAAAATACACTTTAATCAACCATGCTAGTGGAAAGACTAAATTATCTTCCTATTTTCTTGACAGAAAACAGTACAAAATCCTTGTCATATGAAGAAACAAATAAAAATATGAAGCCAAAACTATTAAAAAAAAGTACTGTAGAGGTGTGTTAGGCTGTTAATTTTTTTAAAAATTGTCTTTCTTTTTTGTTGTGATGTTTATTGCATTTTCAAAATTTTTAATTAGTTGTGACTTCTAAATTCTAAATATTTTAATATATGGTTGTGTATTCATATTTTTAAAAATACTTCATAAAGAGAGCCTTTCAAATTGTCAAGTCTCCAAGATTCACAAGATGTGGATCTGTCCCTGGATGTGAGAGAAAAAAAAAGTTTTAAAAGACACATACTTTTTTATTTTGGATCTTTTCAATTTGATTTTTAAGAAGAACGCATATGTTATGTGTTTGTCACACAACTAGTTGCTAACACATAGGAGGTTACAAAATGTTTCCCTTTTCCTAGCTCTAGTTAGTCTCATGGGTATCATGGTGGCTCAGTGACTTCCATCCTTCTTTGGCCATCTACTGAAACATGATACATGCCTTAATTATTTCCTTTACTTTCCCTTGTTTATGCCACTCAGTCCTCTACAACTGGATAAATGCAAATGACCATAGAAATTTATCTTAAAAAAATGTTAACTGTTCTTGCCTTTCCCCTATTTTGATCTCCTTATATTTGGGAGGAAATTTATCCTTGTGGACATGTCTTTTTTCAGAAATAACATATGTAGTAGAAGAATGGAGTAGGTATAGCTAACACAGAATAAAATATCAAGTGTGGAAGAACCAGTGGAAAGAAATTAAAGCTTGATGACTAGATCTTAAGCTTGTGGAATATTTTAGTATATTCGGATTTCAGAATTTTTTAAAAATCTGTGCCACATAGCCAATTCTGGATCCATATGAAAGAATTTCTGAACTCAGAGGTAGTATTTAGTCTCGTGGAATCAAGGAATGTAAGAGCCAGAAGAGATATTAGAGATCACAATCCAGTGACTTCATTATTACATAACAGTCATTAGAGCTACATGAACTGGCCAAGATCATAAATATGGCTGTGGTTGTCTCAAGGACTGCAAGCCATGTAAAACCAACAACAAAAGTAACCAACATGTCTTATTTGATAAGAGCAAAAAATCCAGCCACTTAAGAGTCATATCTGGTTGACAAAAAGTCATATCTGAGAATAGGCAGATATTTTACCATAAATATTGGGTTGACCAAAAAACTCACTTGTTTTTTTTCCATAAGGTAGCTGTAGTAGCACTTAGTTGTCTTTAACTTCATTCAAAACAATTTTGTTAGATTGTATGGTGACAGCTGTCATCTCAGCATACATTTAAAAAATCAAAATTGGTGAATTTTTGTGCCCATTTATTGAAGATGGAAAAATACACAACATTTTCAGCATATTACACTTTATTATTTCAAGGAAGGTAAAAATCCAACTGAAAAGTTAAAAGAAAAATTTGTGTAGTGTATGGAGAAGGTGCTGTAACTGGTCGAAGGTATCAAAAGTTGTTTGAGAAGTTTTGTGCTGGAGATTTCTTGCTAGATGATGCTCCACAGTTGGGTAGACCAGTTGAAATTAGTAGTGATCAAATCGAGATATTAATTGAGAACAATTAATGTTATACTATGTGGGGGATAGCCAACGTACTCAAAATACCCAAATCAATAAAGTTATTGGTGAAAATGAAAAATGTGTCTTTTCTTTTATAGAAAAACTAAATGGACTTTTTTTGTCAACCCAATACTGAGTGAATGAAGAAAATAAAATGGCCACCTACTGAAGTAAGCATATGTGTGATAGTTAATGTCCAAATGGACTTAATTATTTAACTATGTATAGTGGGGAGTCTATTATGTAGCAGGGGAACTGAAAAGGTGACAAGAAGATAAATACCAGGAAATCCTTGGTCAGTGTTTCTCAAAGTATGTAGTCCCAGGATGAGCTGAATCAAAAACTCCTGCAAGCTTGTTAGAATGCAAATTCCTGGGTCTTACCCTAGAACTACAAGATAAGCTTCTCTACAGGCAAGGCAAGGAAGTGCATACTGAATAAACACCTGAGGTGATTTTAGTACAGATGGTTTTAATCAAGGAAACAAACAAGCAAGCAAAATAGAACCAGTGACATGGAAATAAAGAACAAACTGACAGTAACCAAAGGGGAGGGAGAAAAGGATAATGGGGCAAAGAAGGGAAAGGGTCAAGTCAAGGAACATGTATAAAGGACCCATGGACAAAGAGAATGGGAGATGGAGGATTGAATGTGGGAGGTGTGGGTGGGTAGGGCAGGGGAGAGTAATGGGGGAAAATGGGGACAACTGTGATTGAACGATAAAAGGACCCATACCTACCACCCCAGTGAGTCTGTAAATGTTCATTGTTAAAATTCAGAGTAGTTCTCTAGGGCTTTTGACATTAGCAACATAGACTTCATTTGACTGCAGGTCTGACATAAAAAGATTGCTTTTGCACATCTTACTCCTTTTGCAGGGAATGTTCATCCCCATCCCCCAGTTCACCATTTTAATGCTTACACATCCTTCAAAGCTCAACTCAGAGTCCTGCCTTCACATTCTGTCTATGCCACCCCATCCCCTTCTTTGCATTTTCTGTATCTTGAAACTTGTTCCGTTTCATATATCACCAGGAATTCCAACTGTGTATGTGCATGTGTGCATGCAGTTTTCTCTAATAAATTAGAATCATGGCCTGTTTTAAACTTTACAGCCTTTTACATAATGACATGTAATATGTAATTATTCAACAACTCAAACATGCCTGAAACCATTGGTTGAGACAACAGCAAATGTAAACAACATGGGAGCCAAAATAAATACCATGGGCTTGGTCAGTTTGTGCATCTAAGGTATGAATACTTGTGATGTGGTATGAAATTCTAAGGTTGTGGAGAACATTTTCTTCTTGGAAACTCACTGACTTAGGGGTCTTCATTCAAATGCCAGGGCAATTGCCAATAAATATAGAGTGTTTGAAAACCAAATCACTTATACTTTTTTCCTCCAATAAAAACCTTCCTGCAGGAAAAGGTGGAGGTAGAGAAGGTAGGAAACAGGAAGTGTCTGTTTCTGCAACTGTATAACTCATGGACTTTACGAATTGCTTATCACAGTAGGGCAGGTCCACAGGAAAGGAGATAAAGTACCACACAGATAATCAGATAAGTTACAATACTGGATAATATTTAGAAAGGCATCAGTGTGATATTTTTGAAGGAACACTTGCTTATTCTTCCCACAAATGACTATTCATTAGGAACCAGGCACAATATACTTCTGAAAGGAATGCTTCACAAAACTTTGTAAGAAGCTGTGGTTGACTTAATACCATCTTCTTTGTCCTGAAAAGAGGGTTGGGCTTTCATGTACACAGTTTTCAAAGTGCTTATCATAAGTATGGAGAGGAATGCAGCCCATATTAATTAAAAAATAAAATTCAGAATGAATTATATGCCTTCTCCCATTTATTTTGTAACAACCATCAAGTCTATTTTATTGCAGAAACTGTCATTTACAAGCCTGTGGGAATCTCATCATCTCAGTCAAGCTGGGACTGGGTGGTAAACAGGAAGCACAAGGAGTGCAGTGTAAAAGGCAGCTTTAACATTTTCAGTGAAAAGAGCCAACTTGTTTGTGGTATTGATTTGCTTTTAACAAGCTCCCTCAACCAAAACTGATGAATTGGCATAAGAACAAGGGTACAAAGGAAACATCAAGGGGCCTTCCAAAATGCTAACCAAATGATGAATTGTCTGCTTTGGGTGGCCATCACTTTATCCCCTGGAACCAGGAGGTAAAAAGATGCAAAGCTGTTAATACATGCTGCCTTAAAGTATTTAAAAATACATACACCCCCCCATCAGAGCATGCAGCCAATGGTGATGTCTTAATACTTTATAATCAAATTCCATACTTTAAGCAAATGCAAATTCTTCTGCATGCTGCCTTTAAAGAGAGATTTCTCTGCATACTGAATTGAAAGTAACCACTGATACAAGCTCAGGTAAAACACCTGCCTGGCCCTCACTAGAGTAGCTCAGTGGATTGAGCACGGGCCTGTGAACCGAAGGATCGTGGTTCAATTCCCAGTCAGGGCATGTTCCTGGGTTGCAAGCCAGTTCCCAGCAGGGGACACATGAGAGGCAGCCATACATTGATATTTCCCTCCTTCTCTCTTTCCCTTCCCCTCTAAAGATAAATCTTTTTAAAAATCTGTCGGGTAAACACCAAAGCATTTTCCACACAATAACACATTTTAAAATAGCTAACTTTATTGTCAGTGAAAAGATAGGCACAAAGTGGATTCAAACCTGCTTAATTTTATTTGAACTAGCTCAGTTGATTACAGAATAGGGTCTTAATTATTATGGCGCCATATACATTTCAAACCAAAGGTGATTCTTCTCTAGCTATCTGCCAACCCTAGCTATCCATTTTACAAACACATGCTATTAATCAAAAGGGATATCAGAAAGAGGCTTGATGGCTTTATGTAACCCATTGCTGCTACCAGAAAAAAAAACCCCTCCAAAACAGTGGTCCTACTGATAATGGATGGCACTTGGAAGATACATTCCAAGGATCATGCCGTGTTGAAATTGGTGGCAATTAGTCTATGGCTGATGCCTTCCTTTGAAAACATGTTCAGTAAGAATTCACACATTTAAGTAACATATTCTATATGGGAATGAGCAATTGAGATAACAGGAGATTGTATGACTAACAGACATGAGGGTATAATGTATAAAAGTTAGTGCATAAGTATACACTTTAAGTTGCCACATTATTAATGTTTAGACTTTTCATAAAAAGTAGTCTGCACAATAAGTTTGTTCATTTTCCAATTGTTGTACATACCCAACTGTGTAATAAGAAAAAGAGAATGTGACAGGTCTCTTAGCATATGTCCTATGGCAGATGATGGCAGGTATTTCAAGTTCCTGCTGTCCTCTCATCCTGAAGCTCAAAAGCAGCACTGAAAACAAATCCTTCATTAAAACAACAATCAAGATACATGATTTTATAAGAAAACTGAAGCTACTTTTATTTAATAAAAATCATTAATAAGAATTTTATATCAAGTAAATTTTGTTCTAATGAAGTTTTTCTGTACATGGGACATTGAAGTAAATCTGACTTAGAATGTCCTCAGAGATTGCCTTGCAATATAAGACAAGGTCACCCTCCTGTTCTGAGGTGCCAGTAAAATGCATAGATACGTGGGAGTGCAGAAAGATCCCCCAATATCACATTGACACAATTGTGAAAAGGTGGCTACCTTGAGATTTCTCCCGTAAACCTGAATTTTAAAAATGATACCTATTAGCGACCTTCTAAAAAGGCTTAATCTATCTTCTTCGTAAACATAATACACTGACATGGACTTCTTCCATCTCTTAGATGTGCAATTTATTTTAGCAAATTACCTAGGATTAAAAACTGAGCCAAAAAGGACCCCCTCTGGTGTGATGCAGCAGAGATGTTGTGGAAAGTTCAAAATAATACTTAATTAAGAACTTTTTCCTTTCCCCAAAACATATGAACCTAAAGAGATGGCTGCCACATAGTGTGGAATGCATGACATTTGTCACCTTAGAGAATGTAATTAAAACCATGGCTCCCAGAGCTAGCAAAAATTCTGGCAATATGTTATAACCATAAACAGAGTAAATGAAAAGGTTGATTTTTATTTTTACTTATTTAATTAGATAGAAAGTAGCAGTCCTAAAGTTTGCTACTTGATGTTTTTACTATTTAAGTTTTTTCTCCCTATAACTAAAAGGTAGTACAAATGAGTAGGAACACAACTTTACTTTTAATTTCCATTTGGGATTCACTTAATAACTGAGGATTTTAATGTGTAGGATAATCACTTCATTATTTAAAATGTCAAGACTAGCTAAAAGAAAATCACATCCCTTTCCCTCTTATCTCTTCCTTGCCCCCAAACAAAATCATTTTTTGGAAGGTAATTAGGAATGACACAAGAATACTATTATATAGGTCATTCCTATAGTTACAGAGGAACCCTGTAAAATAATCCAAGACAGCCAATCTCACAGCAATAGAAGTGAGGTTGATTTCTTATGGCAGATGTTTCATGTGACTCCATAATGAAGTCAGAGTCAGGAAAGAGGAAAACCTTGCACAAGGCATTGCAGGAGTGGCAAGACAGGAACTCATAACCCTAGAGAATCTCCTCAAGGCAGGAACATTTTAGAAAATTCATATGCCCTGGGCTGTGAAGATACCTTTTCTTAAAATGGGACTTTTTATATATGAATGTTCCCAAAATAAGCATGGTATTTGGCAGAGTGGAAAGCTGTGTTGTATGATCTTGAAAAGTCACTTAAACTCTCCAGATGTCAGATTCCTCATCACTAAAATGATGGGGTAGGGCTATTGTATTGCTAAAGTTCCTTCCAGCCACTGTGCCTCACAATGTAATGTATCAGACATATTCTTCTATTAATCTGGTTTCTAACTAACAGATCCCCAAACTTCTTCCTCTCACCCTTACATATTACCCCCATTCCCCACACCTCCCCCATACCCCTTGAAAACCAATATTGACATTGACTGTGAATTTATCTTAATGAAGGATAAATGACACAGAGCAGGGCCTGTGGCAAGAGTCAGCCCTTCTGTGTCCCTGAAGGCAACCCTTAGGCCAAGCTTGGAGCCATGACCTCCTTGGTCCCTGTCTACATGTGCATCTCCTGCTGCTCTACACAAGTATTTCAAGATGGAGTCACTGGCCATGAGAAGAGGTAGCTGAGGATACTGCTGCATCCCACCTCTCTTCCACTGCAGCATAGTACTTTGGACTTCTGATGCTATTCCCTTGGAGGTGATAGTCAAATATGCCTAAGAATTTAGGAAAACAAAATGAGTTATTTCAAAATAGTCACCAGAAATTCAAAGCATTCAACCTGTCACCAAAAATGCCTCCTCATTTGGCAAATGATTGGCAATTTGAGACTGGTGATACAACCAGTGAATTTGTGCTAAAGAAAAAACAGACATTAAGTAGGCTGGTCTTAGGAAAGGCAAGCAAGCTATTCATGGCTAGACACAGACCACAGAGGTCTACATATAGCAAGCCCCTCACATAATTCTCTATCAAGGCTTCTAAGAGAGTAAGTTTCAGCTAATTTACTATCCTAGCAGCTGAAAGCAATATATTAATTACCCAAGTGCATAAATTACTCCAGAGTGTATATATATATATGAATATGTGAACCTCTCAGAGGGAACCAAAAGAATCTACTTCCAAAGCACCACTGAAATGAAGATAAAAACAGTCCCTTGGCACAGGGTAGCTGAAAAATTGGAAGGGAAAATTAGCTCTAGCACCCTTCCACACCCCAATACTCCCTGCCTTTCTTCCAGTTTACATGGCTCCCAAAACTATTCCCTTTCATGACACTGAAGTAAGAACTCTCTCTGGATGTCGTCTAGATGGTAACTCTACAAAACAGCACACAGTCAAATTTTCTCTGGCTTTCCACTTCTGAACTACATGATACATACTGTCTTCCAAACCTACTGTGCTCTTCAAGAAAAAAAATATCTGGAATATGAAAAAGATAAACAAGTTTAAGCACATCAAACACATTTGGTGTATCCAGCTATTAATATCCCAGTATTTGTATGAATCCAAGTGACAATCTCTAGAGCACATTCTGATTAATCTGTCTTTAGAGGTACTCTCTAAATGTACCAAAAGAGTTGGAGTTCATAAGTATTATAATGTCTCAATAAAAAGTCCCTTTAAAAACATTCCCCCAACCCTTGTCCTCACCCTCAAAATAAGAACAACAAATGGGAAAAAATGATTAAAATCATTCTTGCTAATAAATTGCAGCTCTTGATTAGGCCATTTAGATGAGATATTCCACCATTTCTGCATCAGGCTCTTGACCCAGGATCTGAACAGCAGCTTTTCTTTCCAGAGTACTGGAGTGGAAAACGGGACCATCTAAATAGAAATAAGGGATTAGAAAACACTTAGGGACAGCACAAACACACAAATTTCTAGAAATGGACAGCTTTAAAGCCCGTATAGTCAATGGCCAAGTGAGATTTGCTTGGCACTCTGTCTTGTTCACCTGAACATTTATTTACCTCTATTTGGAGAAAGGCCTTGACTCATCCCTGTTCCCATCCTGGTGTCAGGTAAGTCATTTACAAACTCCCCACTCTCCTCTCTTCTGATTAATTCTCTTTAGAATATGAAGAACCTCCCTCCAAATGATCAACTATGCCCAAACAGCAGGCCTCAACAAACAAATCTGTAATTGAGGGCAGAATCAAAAGCTGCCTGGTACAGAAAATTATTACCTGTCTTATCTGGATTACACATCAAATTTGGTATAGACAAAGGCCGTGGTCCACAAGCAGCAGCCGGAGTTGTAGGAGCCTCAGCCTGAACCAAAGCTGGAGCTGGAGCTGGATTAGCAGGTGCAGCCAGAGATGGGGTTGGTATCTGAATCTGAGCCTGAGCAGAAGCCTGAGCCACTGTTGGAGTCAGAACCAGAGCTGGAACCGGAGCTGGAGCAGCTGGAGCAACCTGAACAGCGGCAGTGGCAACAGTAGGAGCAACAACAGTAGCAGCAACAGGTGGAATCTGAACAGCGGCAGCTGGAGAAACAGCGGCAGCTGGAGAAACAGCAGCAGCAAGAGCAGCAGCAGCAGCAGTTGCTGAAGATGGGACAGCAGTGGCAGCAGCAGCAACAGCCACTGGAGCAGCAGCTACCGTGGTGGTGTTGGTAGCAGCATTAGCAGTGATGGCAGCGGCAGTGGCAACTGTAGCAGGAATGGAGATGGAAGTAACAGCTGAAGTTTTGTTTGGTTCAATTCCTCGTTCTGTTTGGGTGCTGCAATCTCGGCTGCCTGTCTTAGAGTGAGCTGAGAGCAAGGGAGTCGAGGGCGGCACGGGCGAAGGTGTAGAAGGGACAGAGTCTGCACGGTAGTCTCCACCCAGGAGAATGCCTACAGAGTAAAGACAGAAAAAGATTAGAAAACTATATTTTATTCAAATACGGACATGCCATTATCTCTTTTTCCTTGTAGGAGGTTCAGGAGAAATATGAAAGGGTCTAACTCTTTGTACTCATGCAAATCCAAAAATAAGTTCATCAGGTACCTCTCTCTCATCATGGCTAAAATTTTCTTTCAGACTTGATACATCCCTTCTGGTTCTTATTCTCCAAGCCCCAACACATTATATTAAACCTTTAAGTGTCTTGGGTAGATGTTTTGATTTATTTTCCCAACGGTGATTGATTTCTACTGAGCTGTCAGAATGCTTCTACTTGGTTCCACTTATAACCAATACCATCCATTACTAGACAGATGGAAAGGATTGGTGGAAGAAGTCTGTAGTTACTGATGAGTGTGATGAGTGTGTAATCTAAGGTTCTAACCATGAGCATGGTCCCCAAAATGCCTACTCTAAACAAAGAACACCGCACGTGTCAGAGAACCAAGAAACGTATTAGAAGCAACAAAAAGAGCTAAAATTAAAATACCACAGCTTACTTCCTCAGGCTGTAACAATGTGCCTCATGGTATCTCAAATACTTCTGGGGTTGGACTAGAGGGGAAGCAATGGACAGGGAGGAATTGAAAAAGTACATTCTATTCTCACATCAGAACATTCTGGTAACAAAATGCCACCCAGCTCCAGTTAGCTTAATAAGAACTCTTGAGTCCTCAAATTTTATGGGAAAAAAAGAACACAGAAAAAAGTTGAAATTAAAAAAAATACTGCAAGAAGGGAATGCTGCATGGGCTTTGAACACAGACAAAAGATCCCACATGGTAAAGGCCAAATCTGAGAATTTTTAGAGGAAAAAATTATTTTTCCTTCCACTTAAATAGAACTCAGGATTCTTATCTTCTAAGGCCTTGGCTTCCACCAATGTTCTCTCTCAGTCAGACTTCACAGTATGGGGGAGCTCCTGATATGCAGCTAGCATTTCAGGAGGACAAAACCCCAATGCTATATATCTTCCTCTTTAGAATCTGGACTATGACTCCTTTCCCTTGCTATGTGAGCACATATCTAAGGCGGAGCTCTCTCTAAACATGTCACTTTAATCTTCCTTATTTGTTGTCACTACCTAGGCTCCCCTTCCAGCTCTTGTCATCCCGTTTCTCTTCCATGATAGGGGTGCCAGTCAGGGTGGAAGAGTGGGAGAGCAAGCCAGATCCAGCATTGGAAATGGACATCAGAGACTTTGCTGGCCGCATGGATGACAGCTGCTCCGTCTTACTAGGCTCCTTCCGGGAACGCTGCTGGAGTACCTTGATCATGGCATCCTTCTCAATAATCTGGGCATGGAGGGTCTTAATCCTGGGAGCCAAAGACAAAAAACATATAAATACCATGTTGCCATCTCCATATTCTGGTTTCACTGCCTACATGGGCTTGAGCTTCTGTTATTCGTTTGGCAAAAGGGTATCCTAGTTATCTCTCAGTAGTAAAACAAGGGAGAGTATGCTACATCTTTTTAAAGTGCCCTTCTGCACATCCAAATGGATAGCGCAGAACATCCAGGAATTGTTGCTTAAATTTTAGGAAGCCAAAGTAAAATATTGGTGAAGAGAAAGCTGTATATCAGAGTAAACAGCTAATAGTGGGTAGTATAGTAAAGACCCTGAGTCAACAGAAATGAAGTCAATGAGAAGGTGAGAACTTCTATAGATGGGCGACAACCTTTAGGTAACAAGTAAATGATCTTGAGTTTATAAGAGGCATCAGGTACCATATGAATGGATGTCCTTTTACTGAACACTCTGATGTGTCGTGCTAGAAAGAACACCCCAGAATGCAAATATCAACAGTTTAGCTCTGGCAGAGGGCAGATGGAAAGCAATTATCAAGGCCAATGGAGGAAAGAATTACTACTTGGAATTCCACAGTGAGTGAGAATACAGGGTAAAGGTCATTCATCTCAAATCATAAGTAACAAGGTGGCAGGGGCATAGGGGTGGGTGGAAGGAAGTATATTACCAGGTTTCCCAGTTGTGAATGAAGATGCTTGTCCTTCCCTATTGACCTATTGGGTCTCCATACTAATTTCTCAGATCCACCATGGTCCAGATCAACATCTTACCTGCCCTCCATATCAAGGCAACGCTTGTTGGCCATCAAGATTTCTTCCTCCTCCTTCTGAATGCGAGCTTCTAGAGCTGTGTCATAGCTGGTGTTAGGAGAGTGACTGATGACGGTTGTGTCCCTGGGAAGGAAAATGGCAGTAATAATAATGTGAGGGCAGCAAAATCAATAAACCCTATCTCCTTCCTAAGTCAAAGACATTGCTGGAAAAGCCCTAAACTGAAATCAAACTTATTAGGAATGATTGGTTTCTGGATGACTTACTGATGAGAGCTTTCAAGATAGAAAAGTCCAGCTTTCAGAGTTAGAAGAGGTCATTGGCATGGATGAAGCTGCAAAACTCAGTAAGGGGGCCTATGAGAGGTGTGCACAGGTTTGCCTTCAACACCAAGCAGACAAATATCCAAAATCTTCTGTTTTTTAGATTATGCTCAGGTGATGGAAATATATGGATATTTATATGTGTACTTTATATTATATTACATATAAGATACTATATTTCCATTTTATTCCCATGATAGTTATAAAATAAAAAGCTATACTTTGAAGAAGTTGAAGAATATACTAAACACCTATTGCTACAGAGAAATAGCAGTAACTACACTTGAGAGCTAGAAAGAAAGTATAGACACATCAACAGGTAGGGCAGGTAAGCTGAGTGAGAAGCAGGACCTTTGAGTCAGTGCCATGTGATCTCTAGGTAACGTAAATCTGAAACAATCTGGTTCCAAACCATTGAGTCTCCCCCAACTGACTGTTCTCTTGCCAGCATCTCAACAGCATGACGGATCATCATGTTCTACCTTAAAGTGTCTCAGGCCACTGACTCAAAGAATAATTAATGAAAAAAGTATGTGTGTGTGTGTGTGTGTGTGTGTGTGTGTGTGTACATGTAAGTAACAGTGAGAGGAGAAAAAGAAGAGGGTCTAGCCCATGGGTAAGGCTGATGCCTAAATAGCACAAGTCAAAAACATATGGAAATCTTTCACCCTGTCATAAGTCAGGTCATGCATGTTCCTTCAGTTCATTTACAACTAGCAGTAGAGAAAAAAGGAAACAAAAGGAAGAAAACTGGGTCTTATTTGAATAACTTTGAAAAGGAAAAGAGATTAGGAAGAATATTGGTGTAATTATATTGCTCTCAAAGGAAATCGGACAATAGGCTGGAAAAACAATGACCTGGCATTGCTTCATTATATTTCCTATGAGAATGCACATCTGTGGGAGAACTCTAGGCATATTTTCTGCTGGCAACTAGCTGTGTTGTCTTAGCTTAGAGATTGAGAATAAAGGGGCAGTGGAATGAAGAGGTAGAAAGTTGGGAATTTTGGTGTGTTCCTGCAAAAATACTGTTCCTCCAAACACTTGTGCCTTATATGCAAGACTGAAATGATTTGTTTGAATACAGATATAACTGGAGAGTAAGAAGGGGAAGGACTAAAATGGCTCTCATGATTTGCTAAATTCAAAATATTTTAGCATCTCAAAATTCTACACTTCCTCTGGTGCAGTTCACATACCTGAAAACCTACTGGGAATGGCCCTTATGTTCAAAGTACCCAAGAAGGACTGGCATTGTACAGTTTTGAGAGCATGAGCTCTGACTATAGTCCACACCAGGGTCAAGTCCCAGCCTTCCCAAGTGCACTGCCACTAACAAACTCTATGAACTCAGGAAGTCAGTTAACTCATATGTATAATGGAAATAGTAATTGTACCTATATCTCATGGGATCGTTAGGAGATGAAAGTGAACTATGCCAGACAAAGTAAAAGCACTCAACAAAGATATATATTATTAGAACAGAAAAGTATATGTAGAAGGTGAATAGCATTCAAAAGAGTATGACTTGAAAGAATTCCAGTTCTTGGTATAATTCTGGCAATTCCTGCAGTACAGAGTTCCAAGGTGATGGCTGAGGCTTCAGAGCCAGACCTCCCTAAAAAGTGCATGGTATCTATGGACACTGGGAACTTGAGCATATGGTTTGTCACTAGGGGAGCCAGGGCTGGCTTACTGCCATGTTCATTGCATAAAAGAACATTTGCAGGATTCAGAATCCTGCCAGCTAATTGATATGAACACTGTGAGCTCCTCAGGAATAGAGCCTGAAAATGTGGGGCACTTATTGAATTCTTACAGAGTGCCAGGACAGCCTTCAACATCAATCTTCTTTCTAAAAGATGGGCTACTAAGTGAATGACTTAGGCCAAAGCAAGTAAGCACAAAGTTTGAAGGAGCAAATTTACCTACTAACTTTCAATACTGTGAGACAATCCTTATGCGCATCAGTAGAAAAAAAGCTGAGCTTGAAAACACAACCTGCAAATCCCAAACTCTATATTCCTGAATTTACCATCCGTCATCTCCAATTCTGAAGTAAAGTTTCTGGCAATTATCTCTCTAGTCATTTTCTTTCTCCTTCCTTTCTCCAAAACAGTTATTCCCATCACATTACTTACATTGCTTTCTAGAATGTCATCTATGACTTCCTAATTAAAACATCAAGTGGCCATTTAAACTTCAAGTTCATCTTTTCATATAGGTAACAGCATTTTGTTTATTTAATATGTGAACTCAACCATGAGTATAGCAATGTAGGTGAAGACTAGGAGGCTGGAGAGTGGCTAGACATGATTAAGACTAGTCCCTGGCTACAGGAAACTTGTATGGGAGGCAAAAAAATTAATAATTAATGATTACAGAAATTAGTTTGGACTTTATTCCAACAGGCACTGAAAGTAATTAGAGCTTTTCAAGAGGAATGCAATGATCCCAGCTGTGTTGGTACAATAGCATTATCTCCTCTTGAAATGTGATGGAGGGGTTAGAGAATAATAATAATAATAATACTAGACTCAGGCAATAATACTAGACTCAGGCAGACTGGTCAGAAAGGTTATATAGTAATAATCCCAGCAAGAGATAATGAAAACAGGAACCAGTGCAGTGGCAAGGGAAAATGGAAATAGACTATATAGAAGGCACACTTGCTAGAACTTGGAGGCTATTTAAATTTGTATGTTAGGGTGAGGGAAGAATGAATGAGAACTTTGTTGTTTCTAAGTCAAATGACTACACTAGATGGCATACCACATATTTTCTGAGATAGAAAACTGAGGAGAGATTTTTTCAAAAAAACACTATAATGGGCTTTGATTTTAGGTACACTGGAATTAAGGTGTCACATAAACAGACATATAACAAAATCCAACAAGTTGTTGAAAATTCTAACTTTAATTTTAGAGATATCAGAGTTACTGTTTGAAGCTACAGTACAGAATAAGATGACTAAGACAATGGAGAATGGGAAAAAGAGCTGAGGATGGAAACTGAGAAAGGCCTACAATGAAGTTTGGTAGACACATGTAATATGTGTAATGAGCTTCTTTCTCCTGGCTTCCCTTTCTTCCTTCTTTTCCAGATTTACTTTGCCCAAAATAAAAATTAAACCTGAACATTCTGAGAAAGGTAACAACTTGATTTAATAATAAATGTAAGCTCACTTCCGCCAAGATGGAGGCATAGGTGGATGTACCGTGCCTTCTCACACAACCAAGTTTAGAGACAACTAAATATTAGCAACAGAAAACACAGCCAGAACACGGAAAATTGAACTTTTCGTAAGTCCGTTAACAACAAATTCTTCAGCCTGACCCGTAAGGGGCGAAACCAGCGGCTGGTGAAGCGGGGTTGCACAGGAGGACTCGGTCAGACTGACTCAGGCGCGCGGAATCCAGATGCGGAATCCAGGTGCAGGGTTGGACCTAGTGAGCAACCGAGCGAGCGACTAGGCGAGCAACCGTGGGGGAGACAGAGGGGGAGAGGGGCTGCGTGTTGACTGTGGTTGTGCATGTGTGCGCGGGTGGACAGGTGAGGGAGTGGGCGATTGGACCGGGTCGGCGGTCCCCCCGGCAAGCGGCAGTGGAGGGCGCCGCCATTTCCCTGCTCTAACCCCACCTCCACTTACAGTGTCATAACCCAGGTGAACTAAGTCGCTGCTCCTCACCCAGCTGTGAGAAACAGCAGAGGGGGTCGCCACTTCCCCACTCTGACCACGCTCCCACATACAGCGTCAAAACCCAGTGACCTGGGAGTCCAAGGCGCCGCTTCTCACACTTAAAGGGCTGGAACAGACCAAAAATGGCGCAAGAAGATCTCAAAGCCCCAGAGCCTATAAATCTAAGCAATGAAGAAATAGCAAAACTCTCAGACGCACAGTTTAAAACACTGGTCATCAGGATCCTCACAGAACTGGTTGATTATAGCCACAAATTAGACAAATATATGAAGGCGAAACTAATTGAAATGAATGGAATTGCACAGGACACCAATAGCAATGAAAAGGAAACTGGGACTCAGATCAATGGGGTGAACCAGAAGAAAGCAAATAATGGCCAAACAGAAAAGAGTCAAGAAAAAAGAATTCAAAAAAATGAAGAGAGTCTTAGGAACCTCCAGGACATCTTTAAAAACTCCAACATCCGAATTATAGGGGTACCAGAAGGGGGAAAGGCACAGCCACCAGTGGAAAACTTATTTGAACAAATAATAAAGGAGAATTTCCCCAATCTGGCAAAGGAAATAGACTTCCAGGAAAACCAGGAAGCTCAGAGAGTCCCAAAGAAGTTGGACCCAAGAAGGAACACACCAAGCACATCATCATTACATTAGCCAAGATTAAAATGAAGGAGAGAATCTTAGAAGCAGCAAGAGCTAAGGGGACAGTCACCTACAAAGGAGTTCCCATCAGACTGTCAGCTGATTTCTCAAAAGAGACCTTACAGGCAAGAAGGGGATGGAAAGAGGTATTCCAAGTCATGAAATCCAAACACCTACAACCAAGATTGCTCTATCCAGCAAAACTTTCATTTAGAATGGAAGGACAGATAAAGTACTTCTCAGATAAGATCAAATTCAAGGAGTTCATCATCACCAAGCCCTTATTATATGAAATGTTAAAGGGACTTATCTAAGAAAAAGAAGTTAAAGAAACATGAACAGTGAAAGGACAGCAAACTCACAGTTATTAACAACCACACCTAAAACAAAAGCAAACTAGAAGGACAGCTAGATCAGGAGTGGAAACATAGAAATGAAGATCTCAAGGAGGGTTAGCAACCGGAGACTGGGAGGAGGAGAAGGGGGGATAAGGTACAGAAAATAAGTAGCATAGACAGTAGATAGAAAATAGATGGGGGGGCAAGAATAGCATGGGAAATATAGAATCTAAAGGACTTGAGACACATGGTCATAAAAGGGGGGGTAATGGTGGGGATGGGGGGTAGGGTGGAGGGGAATGAAAGGGGGAATAGAACAATTGTAACAGCATAATCAATAAAAAATTTAAAAAAATAATAAATGTAAGCTCATAAATTACATGGTTAATCTATCTTTTATCCTTTTACTGCTCTTCAGAAATAAAGTCGCTGTTTATGAGTTGAAACTAAAAATCTGCACAGCCAACTTGGTTCTTTTCGGATTGAACTCCTACTCGGTAATAATTTTCCTCATCTATATTAAGCATTTAGAGAGGAATCTCTAGGGACGCAATAATAGAGTCATAATATAGGCCCTATATGTGATTATTTATAAAATTTTAAGTGACTAAGTAAAAAGCCTTAAATAGAAACTTTTGAACAGTATAATGGTTTAAGGTGTCAAAAAACGCAGATTTAAATCCTGTTTCTTCTGTCTCTTGATAGTTGTGTCTGATCTTGGATAAACTATTTAAATTGTGCCTCTGTTTCCTTATTGTGAGGATGAGAAATAATTGTGAAGTACTTAGAAGAGTACCTCATATAGTACATACTTCATGTGATTTCTTGCTTTGATATCTTTCTCACTTCACAAAATCAAACTGTTGGAAGGGGTATAAATAAATCACCTAATAATATGTATTCTCTCCTGAGGAAAGATAGTTGTCTATCCTTATGTTAAAAATCTATATTTTATTATTTTCAAAGACCAAACACTGGAAACAATTCAAACATCATCATCAAGTGAATGGATAAACAACTGTGATAAATCCATACTATTCAGCAATAAAAGGAAATAAACCATGGATACATGCATCAACTTGGATGAATCTCAAAATAATTATGCTGAATGAAAGGAGTCAAGCAAAAAGAGTATATACTATATGACTCTTTCCATATAACATTCTAGAAAAAGCAAAATTATAATGACAAAAAGCAGATTAGCTTTTTGGGGGCAGGTGTGGGAGGAAGGGATTCAGTTAAAGAGGAACAAAGACACTTTAAAATGTGTCCACTGTTTTGATTGTGGTGGTGGCTACATAAGTGTATACAATTACTAACATTCATCAAATCATACATTTATAGTAGGTGAATTTTTAATATGCAAATAATACCTTAATTGAAAAAATTCTATAACTACCAAGAATAGCATCCATACAGCATGTCAGCCCTGGCTGGTGTAGCTCAGTGGACTGAGTGTGGGCTGGCAAACCAAAGGGTCGCTGGTTTGATTCCCAGTCAGGCACATGCCTGGGTTGTGGGCCAGGTCCCCAGTACAGGACACATGAGAGGCAACTACACATCGCTATTTCTCTTCCTTTCCTTCACCTTCCCTTCCCCTCTTTCTAAAAGTAAATAAATAAAATCTTTTTTAAAAAGCAGGAAAAAAACATGTAATAGTTGTGCAAACTGTTATTTACATATGAGCTGTCATCATAGGAATGTATTAAGTGTGAGATACTAGCAGAATACTAGGAGAACCCCCCCAAAACTGGAATTATCTTCTGGAGGGTGGGCCCCTTGTAGTACAGGCTTCCCCCATTAGGTGAGTATTCTAGGAACCCATCTGTATCAGAGTACCAGCTAGTATTGTGAGAGGGTATTTTTAGCTTCAGTTATTTTTTTTGAAGACTCTTTCAATGCGTTTGCACATTACATGTTGGGTGATTTATGAGTGTACCTGCGCACACCACACGGAGTGTTCAGCAGATTTTGACCAAAAACAGAATAACCCCCATGTTCCACCCTCCCTATTCACCCAATCTTTTCCTAAGTGACTATATTTTGTTTCCAGGGAAAAAAAAAGCCCTCAAAGGGAAATATCTTGCTGATGTCGAAGAGGTGAAGCAAAAAACAACAAAAGTACTATAAGGTATTGAAATTGACGACAAGTTCGAATACCATATGATCTAACCTATAAGAGGAACCTAATAGACAGAACAACAAAGTATGATAGTGACCAGAGGGGAGGGAGGAGGGGGATAAGGATGGAAAGAAGGGAAAGGGATGAATCAAGGAACATGTATGAATGACCCATAGGCATTAAACAACAGGGTGGGGATTGACTGTGGAAGCCAGGGAAGAGTGCAGAAAGCAAAGTGGGAAAAATCAGGACCGTTCTAATAGAACAACAATAAAATATTTATTTAAAAAACTGTTTTGAACAAACAAGCAAACAGAATAAAAACAAAGACACTGAAATAGAGAACAAGTGGGCAGCGACCAGAGGGGAGAGGGAAGGGAATTTAAGGGGAAAAATGGGGAGGGATTTTGAGGAACAAGTACAAAAGACACAGGGATGAGGACTGGGGGGGGCGGGGATGGGAGAGAGGTGGGGAGATGGGGCGGGGGGGCTGGGATGGGAGAAATAGACAAAAAACTGTATTTGAAAAATAACTAAATAAAAAAAAAATTTTTAAAGAATCTTAACAAAAATAATTATGGCATTCATGAGACAGGAATTTCAACACTGACTGATGAACACTTGATGTTATTAAGAAATCATTATCACTTCTTCTACATACATGATGTGCTGTGACAGCTGGGATTTGCTTCCAAGTTGATGGGAGGAGAGATATGGATGTGGAAGTGGGCAGATGTTGGAGCTGGGTGATGGGTGCACGAGGGCTCACTGGATGATGCCATAAATATTTGCATTTGTTTGAAATTCTGCATCATATATTTTAAAAATTAAATTGGAATTTTAAGACCAATTTCTGAGATTCCTTAAGATATCATATATAGTTAAGACACGGTTTCCTCCAAATATCAAAAATCAATGTTTATACTGTGAAAAGGGAAACAAATAAGTAAAAAAATATTTTTTAAATCCTCCTGCCACTTTCCCTCCATTATCAAATAGAATGTGATGGCTTACATGTGATGGACTCATGGACACAGAGAATGTAGCCTTCAAATATAGACCTTCTCAAAGGGCAGGGATGGATTCATGTTAAGCATAGCCTTTAGCATACCTTGGATGAGCCAGAGCTATCAAATGGCAACAGCCACTCCCAAGAGCTATTTCATTTCTGAGTGGCATTTCTCTGGAGAGCTTTTCACTCCAGTTCAGGGACTAAACAAAGAAACCTACACATGTGGCTGAAAGAAATTGTGGCTTTGGCAAAGTAGGTGTGCTAATGTTCAGTTGGTCCCATCTACAATTATTCTGGCTCCTGAGGAAAACTGAACTATGATTCCAACAAGTTTATATGTAACCTTCATTTTCAAATCCCTGACCCTCTGCCCCCACAATCATTCAGTTCCTGCATAACCAGGTGAAAGAAAACACACTTAAGCAGAAACTGGGGTGAAAAACAGAACATTATTGAAGATAAAAAGAACACACTGGAAAAATCTATTAATTAGTCAAGTTTCTGTTCTCCCCAACCCCCACCCTCTGCCCTTCAAGGAGTGACTTTACCAGCCAAGTATTTACCTCTGAGCAGCTACAGTTGCAGCAGCATC
Organism: Artibeus jamaicensis; assembly: GCF_021234435.1. NCBI lineage: Eukaryota > Metazoa > Chordata > Mammalia > Chiroptera > Phyllostomidae > Artibeus > Artibeus jamaicensis. The sequence goes on from NW_026522045.1 coordinate 13,987,945, forward strand.
CAGAGCAAAATGTCTCATCACGTTCTCCTCTAAATACTTCTGCTCCCACTTAGTCATATCAGCTTCCAAGGCCAGGATTCTCTCCTCCTTTTCACGAAGGAGCTCCATCAGTGCAGCAGCATTGTATTCCGAAATACTGGTGGGCTGAGAGTTGCCTTGGCGCTGTTGGGGGAGATGCCGAGACCTCTCAGATTAGTAGAAGCATGGTGGGCAAGTCCCATCTGAAGAGCCCCTGTATTTGGAAAGGATTACTGCCCAAGCCACTTCAGTTTGGATTCTGATTTCAAAGCAAGAGAAATGTTTTCCTCCTAAGCCCACAGAACTATCTGTCTGTCTTAGGCTTGAATATGAGATTCCCTTAATCTGAAAAAAAAGCTTGCCATATCAAATTGTCTTGCTGCTTAGAAAGTGGATCAATGTTTTACAAACCACAATCCCTGACTGTCTGTATGGTACACAATGAAAGTGGGAAGTACAAATCTAGGCTGTGGTCTTTAACTTGCTCCTGACTTGTTTGACTTTCAGTGAGTAATACAACTTTTTTTGGGTCTTGATTTTCATTCATGTGAAAATGAGGAGGGGAAAGGCCAGGTGATTCTAAAGACCATTTCCAATTCTAAAATGATTAGGAGTCTATTTGTATAGCATCTTCACTTCTTATTGAGTCTACTGTTTCTGGGGTTCATATGAAAAAATAAAAGGTGAAAGATAACAGCATTAAAGATTTTGCTGGGATTGGAAAGTAAGTAAGCAGGCTTCATCTTCACAATTAGGGGGCACTCTGGAGTAAGATCAGGTGGGGCACAAATCCTAAAGATGAGCATGAGGTGGGTTTTTTTTTTTTTTAGTCTTCATGTCAAACACCAGGGGAAAAAAATGAGCAATCAGGAATGTTCAAGTTTTCCAAACCTGTTGAATTCTGAGGGATTCCAGTTCTCTCTCTAGCCGTGTCCGGAGACGGTGCTCCAGCTGCTCACGTTTTTCACATGCTGCCTGGAGCTGTACAAGGGCCTGCTGCATCTTCTCCACCTTATCTACATATACCTGCTTCTTTTTCAGCTGAAAACCCAGGTTCAGACCATCACAAGATGGAAGAAAAGAGAACAAGATCAGTTGTGCAGGTTCCTGTCCACCAGTCCAGCCCTTTGTTTAGATCTTTTACTGTCCAGCTCTAAAAGAGTAAATTATGAGGTTTTTCATGATGAGTAGCAGACTGCCTTGAATTTATCACACAGAAAATATGACAAGGGATAGGAATCAGGGGCCTCTTTTAAAACTCTTCCTCCTTCCCCGTATCTTTTTCTAGTAGTAGAGTCTATGACACACTCTACTGATGGAAATAATAGTACATGGCAAGCTCCTAAGATTCCCATTTTGGATGTCCTCACCTTTGCTCTTCATTTTGAACTGCAATATTCTGAGGGAAGGTATATCTTACTTTGGTCATTACAATAGAGAAAAGCTATAAAAAAAAAAAGAAGAAGAAGAAGAAGAAGACTCTCCAGGAAAAAAAGCTTAACTTGGCATGGAAAGGAAGCTCACACCCCTTTTATGTAGAAGTCTCCTCTCCTAGTGAGAGAAAAAGGGTGGTCAATTGCTAAAAGTACAAAGAGTCTATCATTGTTTTTTTTAAGTCTGCAGTCCTGGTAATTACCTTTTATTAGGACAGACATCAGTTGCAATTTCTGCCTCACACATGAGCCTTAGCCTTAGTTGATAATATTGGACTGTAATCTTTCAACCATTTTTTCTGACACCTTTAAAGATTCCTAAAGACTCAAATTAATCAATCAAATCTAAAACTAACTAAGTCAAACATGCTTCTTGCTATCTGAAAGCCTATGAACCATATCCGAAAGCAAAGGCAGAAGTAGGCTAGGAAATAATTTCCTTACCAATTTGTTAGTAAATAAACAGATATGCATTTTATAAGACTTGCAGAATTACCTTTCTTGCTAATAAAATCAACCCATAGACTCTTTACAAAGCAGACAATTTTCCAATTGTCGTCATCATTTTCATGGAAGCTGAGGTTAGGGATACTTTCACTATTATGGTTTAAATCTGAAAACATTATTGATAAGTGAATCAAAAAGAAATTCAAGAATCCAGCTGAGCTCTAACTCTTCAATAAATTCCTAAACCCTTAAGCTCTCTACCAGCACTGCTGATACCCATTTAGCTGGGGCCAAGCCAGCAAAACCTGACTTCCCCATTGCAGAAACCAGGTAACTGATTAATGATAATGAGTCCTAATCACTACTATCTAGAATGCCCAGTCAGACACCAATGGTATGTTCTAATGGAGAACTCTCCTGTCTTATAACTGCTCTCTCCTCAAATTACAATTGTTAAACTTTCTCCAGGTAAAAGAAAACCTGTATTTTATGCTCCTAGCAGCCCCATGGTATGTTTTCCCTAGGTGACTGAGAAAAGAAACTTTAAATTTTTTTCTATATTTTCTTTAGATTTCCTTTCATTCTGAGGCCAAGTTCAATCTAACCTTATAAACCAGACGAGGCGAAGACTCGAAACAAAGAAACAAAAAATTATCATTCTCTTTATCTCACTAAGCTTAAACCTTCCTTTCCTTGGATCCATAACTACTTATTGGTAACAACACTGACTAGGGTGATGAAGACCTTAGGCCATGGATGCCTCTGGTTTCCTATTTGCTAAGCTTTGAATAATTGTAAAGCAGAATATATCCAATATCTTTCACCTTTTGGGTTCTATAATCCTCATAAGCTATTTAAAGTTGAATGCATTTATTTGTGAATCACTCTGAAAACCCTAGGGGAGCAGCAAAATGTTAATGCGAAGAATGTTAAGTATAATTACAGAGGCTTACAGCAGTTATATTTAAAGGTAATTAAAGTTACATAGTATGCAGTTCTTGTCTTGATGGTAAAGTACTGTGATGTAAGCTCAGAGAACTGAAAAATAAGCAGTTTAGAGCCAGGTAAATTTCTCCATGCTCTACCTTTCTTGAAAAAGAAAACCTCAGTATCTTATCAAAAGCATCCTCAGTAATTCTATAGCTGAGCCACCCTTCTGGAAGGGAAAAACAATAAAGGACCAGACAGTTTTCTGAGTTGGTTGAAGATAGGCATGCAGACCAGACAACTTCCACAAAGCAGACCCAGAAGAATGCCATTACACTTTCTTTCTTTGCCATTAGGATGATGTCTCCACAAGGTACAAGGACTCCTGGTGCTGTAATAATTCCTCTGCCCCCTTTAAAAGAAGAAAGAATGCAGTGCACCCATAAACACCATGATCACCTAGTAAATGCTTAATCTCTAGATAAGTAAGGATATAAAAAGAGAACTCTTTCCCTGGCTGGGTATGCCATTTAGTTAGAGCATTGCCTCGATACACCAAGGTTGTGGGTTCAATCTCCAGTTAGGGCATATACAAGCACCAACCAATGAATATACAAATAAGTGGAACAATGAAAATTGATGTGAAAGAAAGAAAAGAAAAGAAAAGAAAAGAAGAAAGAAAGAAAGAAAGAAAGAAAGAAAGAAAGAAAGAAAGAAAGAAAGAAAGAAAGAAAGAAAGAAAGAAAGAAAGAAAAGGGAGGAAAGAAAGGAAGAAAGATAGACAATTCCTGGATGCTACCAATGCAGGACCATGTAAATGCTACCAACAAAGCCAGCTATCATTTAAGTTACATACTGTTTTCTAGATCTCACCTATATGTAGAAAAAAACAAAGGTCTATGGTTTATTAAATTCACCACTATTTTAGATGTTATATGCCTCAGTTTCACCTTTATCGTGGAAATCCCCTCTTTTTTCACCTCACACCTACAAACTCATCTCCTGTGCTAGGCTTCTGAAATGTTAAATCAGTATCTAGAACATCCCTGGTGCCCAGCTTCACTTTCCAATGCTAGCAGAAATGTCAGTGGTTCTTATATAAAGAGAAGGGCCATGCCCTGGCTGGTATGGCTCAGTGGATTGAGTGCCAGTCTGCGAAACAAAGGGTCATGGGTTCAATTCCTAGTCAAGGTACATGCCTGGGTTGCAGGCCAGGTCTCCAGTTGGGGGTGTGCAAGAGGCAACCACACAGTGATATTTCTCTCCCTCTCTTTCTCCCTTTCTTCTCCTCTCTCTCAAAACAAACAAACAAATAAATCTTTAAAAACATTTTAGAAAAAGAGAGGAGCCATATAGTCAAATAGTAAAAGTCATGAGATCTAGCCTCAGACTGCCCAGGTCCAAATCTTGGCTCTCCTTTTCACTAGATATCCAACCTTGGGCATGGTACTTAATCTCCCTGAGCTTCCATTTACTTATTCATCAATAATATGGAAATGATAATACAATATACCCCTATAAAGATCAAATGAGATAACATACAAAGTATTTAGTAGAATGTCTGGTACAGAAAGTACTCAGAGTCTTCCTTTTTAAAAGAAAAAGTTAATGCCAAGTCACACATGCTCTCATATTTTCAACTTTTCAATATTCACTCCAGATAGCCTTGCCATGGTTCTCATTATCTCAGTAACTTTAATTATCATATTGATCTCTAATTAAGACACTAATAATGCAGCATTTTTTTCCCAGAAAGACATATAACATTAGACCTGAAACACTTTCTGAAGAACAGCTTCAGATGTCTTTATAGGGCAAGGCCCTTCATTAGAAATACAATTAAATGAAAGCAATGAGTAACTACCAGGATACCATATTCTCTCAGAATGATATGATTTAGAGCATCTCCACTTTAGGAGAAATAAATACTTTTAAGGTATTGTTTAACTAAAGACCCTTAGGCAGAGTGCATAACCCACAACATACACACATGCATGCTTACACACACACACACACACACACACACACACAGATACATATCAGAACTTTCTGACAGCAAAATGAAAGAGAAAAAAAATAAGGTGGTAATCAGAAGACTTGGATTCTAGTCCTAGCTCTACTCTTAATGGTAGTATGCTTACCTGTTTTCAGCTCCAGAGTCCCCATTTGTAAAAAATGAGGGAGGTTTTAGGTCAGCAAATCGAAATAGTCAGCAGCAGGCCAAATCTAGCTATGCCCATTCACTTATGGATTGGCTATGGCTGCCTTCCTCCAGTAATGGCAGTGATGACCAGTTCCATTTGTAAAAGAAACTGTATGGTCCACATAACTGGAAATACTCTCTAGTCCTTTACAGATCGATTGTCAGGCCCTGGAGTGATTTTCAAACTGTTCCAGAGTACTAGTTCTGTGGAGCGCTTCAGAGGTCACTGTGGTGGGTCCTGATATGTATTTTATATATTGGGGTTTTACATAAAACTTCATTTCTAAAAAAGACTGCTAACTCTTAGAATGAATATATATTTGTATGTTGTCTGTCTTCCCCAGAGAATGGAACTCTTATTTTACCTCACTCCTTCATTTTTCTCACACTTAACACTTAAGCATGGTTATATGACTTAAAAAGATTCATGAGGCTCTGGCCAGTGTAGCTCAGTGGATTGAGCACAGGCCTGTGAAGCAAAGGGTCACTGGTTCAATTCCCAGTCAGGGCACATGCCTGGGTTGCAGGCCAGGTCCCCAGTAGGGGACACATGAGAGGCAACCACACATTGATGTTTTTCTCCCACTCTTTCTCCTTCCCTTCCCCTCTCTCTAAAAATAAATTAAAAAATATTTTTTAAAAAGATTCATGAGGACCCCATGGTATTTCATCCCTCATTGCCTTTGGATATGACACTCTGTCTCTTGTGCACTAGGTTTTAAGAAGTTTAAACAACACTGCGATAAACAGATGATCTCAGATGTTCTCTAATAGCCTTTTAATTCACAAATATTCTATGAATCTAAGCTCCCTCCTTTCACCTTCAACCCTAACCAGTATGTAGGAGGGTTAGAGAAAATGGGACCCTAGAATTCCATATAGGCACATGCATGCAAGAGACAGAACATAAATGTGTATAGTTTCCATGGGATCTTAGATAATTTATTTCTCTATGTTTTCAGTGTTCAAGGAAGTAAAAGTTTACTTGAAATGTTTCTAAAACCAAAGTAGGGACTCAGGTCTAGAGATGGGTAGCCATGGGTCCCTAGAAGCAGCCAGGTAAATCCATCATTTAAACCAAATTCCCTCTATATACTCAGTAAATTGGAGAAATCATTCCATCCATTCAAATTTTCTTACCAAATGCCAATTTTCAAAAACTTGCAAAGCCCCCCTTTCCTTGCTTTTCTTAATTCTATATTCTCATATTGTGGTCCCTTAAGTCACTCTTACTTTCTCTCTTAATCATTTAGACCCACCTTTCCTTCCAACTTCACCCCTCACCTTTTGCTATACCTCAAAAGTCAAATTTATGGTAGTTTACTCTTTTGCTTCTATCCCAATAGTTCTTATCTGGGCACAATTTTCCCTCCAGGGAACATTTAGCAATGTGTAGGGACAATTTTGGTTGTTACAGATTGGGGTAGGTTGCTACTGGCATTTTGTGGGTAGATGCCAAGAATACTGCTAAATATCCCACAGTGCACAGGGCAACTCCTTAGAAAAAAATAATTATCTGGCACCAAATGTCAATAATGCTGAACTTGAGAAACTCTGTTCTGTGTCTCAGCATTATTGGAGATCTTCATCATGCCATACTTTCAACAGTCACTTTTATTCCTGTTTTTAAGGCTATCATGATCTCTTTCATCACAGACCTCTAGCAGTAAGATTTCTCACTTTGACTCTTTTTTTAAAAGACTTTACTTATTTATCTTTAGAGGGGAAGGAGAGAAGGAGAGAAACATCAATGTATGGTTGCCTTTCATACATCCCCTGCTGGGAACTGGCCTGCAGGGAACCAGCCTGCAACCCAGGCATGTGCCCTGACTGGGAATTGAACTGTGATTCTCTGGTTCGCAGACCTGTGCTTAATCCACTGAGCTACACCAGCCAGGGTTTCACTTTGACTCTTAATATGCTCCAGACTGCTTTCACTTTCCCCCAACTAAACTAACATCTGGATAGTTTAGTCATTATCATTATTTACCTTATCTTTTCAGTCTCAAAATTTTGGAATTTCTATTCCTCTCTTTCCTTTGTCCACCATATCTTATCTATCACTATGTCTTAATTCTAACTAACATCTTTCACATTCTTTTATTTCCTTATATTTTTATACCCTAGTTTAAGTCCTTATTTCATGATTAAATTATTATAATAACCTACCATATCTCCTCACTTTCAGTTACCCTCTCCCATCTACACACAAGCACACATGTCCACACACACAATCAATCCATCCTACAGTTGCTATAACAGAGTCCCCCAAGTAGTACATTATCAAACTGCCTTATTAAAGAAGAAAATAAATCTACTGCTAGCATATCCATTCAAGCAGTATTGATTAGGTAACTGCTATATCCAAGACACTTTTATTTCTCCTCTCTCACTTGTTTGGATGAGAGCTCTTCTCTCTCACCCATATCTCAAACCACTTAATGCTTTCCAATTCATCCATGGTCTACTATCAAATTGTCCCCTGTTCAGCTTAAGTATGCCTCTTAAAAATGCCTTTTATCAATATTCTAGGCTCCTATTGCTTTAAAATTTGACCAGACCTATGATGCACAAGATCAACCTTTACATCAGTCTGGTCATTTTATCTTTTCTTAACATATCAATATATTCTACAGGAGTCCTTCCTTCTTTCTCCCTAGAGTCTCTCATACATACCGTGTACACTGTAAGCAATCATTTTATAAGATTGATTTAATGTATACAATGAGGTCTATCCAGAAGGTATCTGGCCATGTAATATGAAAAATAGAAAACATTTACTGAAGAAGTTACAAGATACAAGAAACACTGTATACAGGACAATGATGCCTCAGTCCCCTTCAAAGTAGGTACCTTAGGACTTCACACAGTTCTCCCAACAGCTGCCTTGTAATATTTCTTGAATCTCACATACAGTCTGAAATCTCTTCTCTTTCAAAAGTGATTTTAGTTTTGGGAAAAGCCAGAAGTCACAGGGTGCCAGATCTGGGCTATAGAGGGGTGAGTCACCTGTGTGATTTGATGTTTCACTAAAGAACTCTGCATGAGACGTGATGCATGAGCAGACACATTGTCGTGATGAAGCTGCCAATTGCCAGTTGCCCATAGCTGCAGCTTTCTGAATCATCTGAATAGTTTCCATGGAAGAATGTTCAAGCTTAATGCAAAATTTGATGCAGATTCATTGTTTTACTCACACAGTCATTTTGAATGCCATGACCACACAGTACACATGCTCACTCAGTGGCATCTACCACCCCCACCGACTAGTCCAGTGAAGTCAACATCATTCATACATGCACATTCTAGTCCACTCTCCTTGGCTGCCAAGTAACATTGATATTATGCAAACTATTCTGGCTATATTAACAATGGCTGGACTTTTTCCAGACAGATCTTGTACATTCATTCAACAGATATTAACTGAATGATTATCACATGCCAGGCCATATTTTATAACTGAGAGCAGGAGTTATACAATGGGAAGTCAGACAAAGTCCCTGCCCCATTTGAGGGCATTATCTCATAAACCACTTAAAGGCAGGGACCTTCTATTTTCCTTCAAATCTCTCATAGATTCTAGTTCTACTTCATTGCTTACTCTTGGTGACCAATTAGTAAATAACTATAAAATACAAAAAAGATGAGCATAGCTTAGCTAACTGCAAATATACAAACAAAAACCCCATATTTTAAATGCATTTACTTTGATGAGTCAAGTGTTTCAAATACTTCCTATTAAGAGAGAAGTTTTTTTGAAGATTTTTTGTTATTCTCTTATTGTTGTCCCAATTTTTACCTCTTTGCCCTCCTCTGCCCATCCCACCCCCCATCCCTGCAGTCAATTCCCACACTGTTGTCCATGTCCACAGGCAATTCATACATGTTGTTTGACTAGTCCCTTCCCCTTCTTTCCACCATTGTCCCCCTGACTCCTCCACTCTGGTCACTGTCAGTCTGTTCCATGTTTCCATGTCTGTGGTTCTATTTTGTTTGTTAGTTTATTTTGTTCATTAAATTCCTCTTATAGGTGAGATAAGTTTTCAAAGGGGAAAACTAGGAGAAAGAACAACAGGAAAGTAACCTATTGAAGAATAGAACAAATACTCTTGAGCTCAATCATACTTTTCCATTGCACTTCTGCAACAATTTGAACCCATTCCCAAGCATTTGGCAGATATTTTAAACCCCTTCTGACTCAGGAAAATCTGATCCTTGCAAATGAATACCATGTGATCGCATCTCTTTCCAACAACTGTGTATGTCTTTCAAATTCAGTTTTTAAAGGATGGCTGTATAGAAAATTAATTCTAGCCACCCTAAAGTTATGAATTTGTCTCAGCCATCTGCAAGGAAGTGATTTACCATTAACCTTCTCCATTTATTCACTGATAAACAAAGCACAGGCTGGGATATTTTTAAATTAAGAGATTTTGTTTTCCATTAGATTTATCTCTAACTGTATAATCTGTATGCAGTTTGATTTTCTAATCTATCAAAAGAAGATAAAACTTGAAAGATTTGTAGAGTGAAGTACAATAATATATTTGGAAATATTTTGAAAATGTTAAAAAATATTGGGGGTAGGAATAAATAGGTAGAACAGAAAGGATTTTTAGGGCAGTAAAATACTATGTATGATACCATATTGATGGATACATATCACTATTTCCAGGGATAGGCAAAAGTATCTTTGCAGTTTGAGGGCATGAAATACAGTTTATTCTTATATTACTATTTATTAATTATTCCATTATTTTCCATACAAACATCTGTAAACCTACTTTCGCCCATCCCTGGGCAATTATGATGCATCAAATAGGTTCATCAATTTTAACAAATATACTACTCTGATGGGAAATGTTGATAATGTGGGAGGCTATTCATGTGTGGGGACAGTGGGAATACAGAAAAAAATTCTGTGCCTTCCCCTTAATTTTATGTGAGCTTATAATTGTTCTAAAAATAAAGTTTTAATAAATCATGAAAAAATATACAGGTAGGTAGTTAAAGGGGGGTAGACTATTATTACTAGCTGGATGAACACCAACATATACAAACACTCCACTGACTAAAGGACATTGAGAACTAGTAATATAGAACTGAGTCCTGTGCCACATAATAAGAGAGGACATCTTTTATTATGTCTTTCCATCTATTGCCTACACTTCCAAACACCCATTGTGTCACTAATGTCACAAATGAAGTATATTTTCATTCTCCTCTTCTTTAAATATCTAGTTATATGTTGCTCCATGAGCTTTCACTGATTTCTGTTTGATTTGATTTAGCCTTATCCAGGAGTCCCTGGCTCCAAGTAACAGTTCCCTCTGATGTAATCTGGTAATACACTACCCTGGTATTAGCAAGCTGCCTCTGTCCATTGCCAAGTGAATGTGGTCTATTGGTGGATATTAAAAGAATTAAAGAGTAGAAACCTGCTATCAAGGGAATGAAGTTCATTCTGTTAAAGAAACTAAAGAAAATGCACAGGGCTTCCAATGTGGGAATTGTAAAACCCAAAATCATCAGGAAAAACTGATAAAATCAACAGAAAGATCAATCCATCCCTATTTGGTGCAGAAGCATACTTTCTTAATATACTGGGTGGAGCAACACCTATTTCAAAGGAAATATGCTGCCATAAATATAGGAAATGCCATCCTTAGACGAAATGTCCTTTGAATAATCCAACAAAGTCATCAAAACATTCTGGAAGATTCCTGGTGGATATGTACTTTATCTGAATTTCTATCAACACTCTAAATGCATACATAATTCATATCATTGGATCTTCCATCTAGATTTATAATCCACGATAACCATTGTGTGAGTTTTGACTACACCATGAAAGTCGTATTGTTTGAAACGTATTTTGGATTAAACGTATCAATTTCTATGTCTAGAATACCTTCCTTTAATGTTGAGAAACAAGGACACTACTTATGGTACTGTGTGGGTAGGTACAATGGCAGAAAATTATGCATCTGTAAAACCAAAGAAAAGACAGATCAAATGAGTAGAAGATATCTTAAAAATAATGGGGAATATTAGCCATAGACTATTAATGATGAAAATGGAGTAAACAATTTTAGTTTGGAGACTTGAGTAAAGTGGCAAAGGGGCTCTGGAAAACGTATTGCCACTAAGAGTTATCACTGTGACACCTAAATCATCACCAGCCATTGTAGTTCACAAAAAGTTAATACTTCGACCCCAGCTGGCATGGTTCAGTGGGTTGGGCATCATTTTGCAAACAAATCAAAAAGTTACTGGTTTGATTCCTGGTTGGGACCCTATCTTTTATCCTTCCTTCTCCCTCTCCAAAATAAAAAATAAAAATGAAAGAAAAGAAAAAGAAAGAAACAAAGAAACGGTTAACCCTTGGGCCCCCTTTTCCCAAATTTCTGTGTTTGTCATTCTTGCCTAGGGCTAAAGAACGAGACTCACTTATCTTTCTGCCAGCCCTCCCACATTCCACTCTGTTTCTTCCTGTGTACTTTGCTTAATAAGCAGCCCACCTGTAGCATCTTCCCTCTTTGATCTCGCCAGGGCCTTTTTCCCACCCTCCCTAAAACAATTACTCAAGTGGTGGCTCGGCTCTGGATCATAAGACAGAAGACAGCCAAAAGCCTGGGCTGCCTTGAGTCTTGTGAGTGAATATGTCAGGCATCTGTTGAAACTCTCCAGAGAGGTCAAACTAGTGGGGGGAGGGGAAGGCCTGTTTGAATGGGAGAATACCACAGTTGCTGTAGGACACAAAGTTCTTTTGACTTAGAGTTTAATGAGCCTCCACTTGAATAGGACCTACATGTCCCGAAAGATAAGGGCGAGCATGGAAAGGCACCATTTGCCTCAGAGGGCTTCCTATAGCATAGGCTGAAAATTGGTGGCAAGTCCTGGATCCTAATAGTAACTCACAAAAAGAAAAGGTCTGCTCTTTACTTAGACTGCTATTCCCTTCTGGGCAAGATACCTCCCTCCATGTCAGCAGACCAGGGTCCATGAAAGAATCTGTACTGAACTTAGAAGAGAAAGTTGTGATTGCAGGAGAAAGTTTTCTATAAGCCTGAGGCATCATTTCAATTGTAGAGCTTAGAACACAGTGACAGAGTATCGTGGGCAAAAGGCTTAATAGAATTAGAAAAATGAAATGGATTTCAGAAGAAGCATCTGTATTATGACTTTGTAGAGAGAAAGAAAAATAAACGTGTGCATGGGTTCTCAAACCATTGAAGTAGTCATAATCTTTCCCTGACCATCTTTTTAAAACTTTTAAATTTTTAAAATTTATTTAATTTTTTAGAAAGAGGGGAGGGGGAAAAAAGAGAGGGAAATATTGATGTGAAAGAAACATCAATTGGTTGCCTCTGGTATGCCCCAACCAGAGACTGAACCCTCACCCTAGGCATGTGCCCTGACTGGGAATCAAACAGGCAACTTTATCCTTTGCGGGATGATGCTCCACCAACTGAGCCATACCAGTCAGGACTAACTTTTTTAAATTAAGATATAACTGACATATAACATTATATTAGTTTCAGTTGCACAATACAATGACTTGACATATATACTAATCTGAACATCTTGCCACAGTGCATAATAGTTACTTGAGTTACTTTGTACTTAGGCTAACAAAATATTCCCTAGACAAAAGGCTTAGTTTACATAAATTCCCCTATTTAACATTTGCTAAGTAGACTAAAGAAGTTTTCTTTGGAAAAACTTGTAAGAAAAATATCTGCTGTCATTTATAAACCATAACCAAACTATCGGTTTACATGAGACATAGGCAGTGATCATGCCTTCAAACATGACTTTACTTCAGCCATCTCAAACAGTAGGATACATTTTTCTATTCATAATGCCCTTCTAGATTTAGAAATCTACTAATTTTGTTAAGGAATCAAAATAAAGACTCCTTACTACATTAGTTCTAGAGCTACCTATTCACCTCCTTAATGTTCCATACTTAAAAATTTACCCCAGGAAGAACAAGGCCTAATGGGGGCCAAGTCACAGCAGAAAAGCAAAATTTCAAAGAACTAATACCAACTTTGAGTAAACCCTGCTGTCACAAGCTGCTAAAACAAAAATGGAAATAAGAATTAGTGTATTTTCCCTGAGTCATGATTTCAAGTCTATGTGCTAGAGGTAATGTGACTTGAGAGTCTTGAAGACATTACATCGGCTCTGTTTCTGGATTCTCTCAGGGAGAAGGCTATCAGCCTGTTCTACCCATCAAATGTTGTACCTCCTTTAACAACAGTGACTCAGAATTTCCCAACAACGAGATTACATGAAAAAGTACGAATTGGCCGAGGACTAAAAAATAACAATTGATTAGTTTATTTGAGATATCTGGCTGCTACATTCAATCCTAGGCCAATATTTAGGACTTCTTAAAATTATAAGTTGTAAATTTATGTATTTGGGGACAGGACCCTAGAAAACAACTAAAAATCTCTGGAACAAATGCCCAGAAAAGGTTTGAAAGTAGAAATGTATTTCAGGCAACTGGTTCAGTGAGGGCTGCACAGTAGGAACTACAAATTAACATACTCTATACATGTATATTTTCATAATTAATAATCAATTACCACTGAGCCCTGAGACAATACGTGCCAACATGGTTAGAGAGTGTTTGTCCCCATTTTCTCCAACTAGTTGGGCACCCTTCCTGGAGGGGCAGAGCAAGGTTGTTTCGTACCTCAACCTCACAGCAGTTGGAATAAGCTTCTCATAGTCTTGAAAAAGAGGGGCCCGGTGGGTAAAGCAATTTTCTTTTTAATTCAAAGAAGCAAAGGTTACTAAATCTGAACAAGCGCCCACATTTTCTTTTGGGAAATGGAACCAAAGGATGATTCAGACAGGGAGACAGGCAGCAGACTCTAGGGAATGAAGAGTCATGAGATTCCAGTTTTATTCCTGGCTCTACCCAAGACTTGCCATGTGACCAGCAGCAAGCTACTTCTTTTCAGCAGGTCTCTCAGCTTTCCTTTCTCTAAAAGAATACAGTCTTATTCTCATCCTATTTACTCTGTGATTTCCTTGCAAAAACAGGGTGTTAGGGAATATTTGAGGTGTACCAAAAGGCTAAAGGGTGTGCTAAGCTCCCTAGACTTGGAAACCAGGAATATATAAGTACTCCTCATTTATAATAAATCATCTTAGTGATATTTTTAAGTCATGAAGCAAGATATTAGCTTGATTTTACACAATTTGAAATTTAACAATTAAGCAATTCAAGTAAAAGGACATCATAGGTTAGAAGGTACTACCTACTAGAACAGTATAAACCCATAACCCAGCTCCAACAAGCATTTTAATACCCAAGACAGGAAGCAAAGTATATTTGTAAGTCAGGATATATCTAGAAATTAGAACCATTCTTACTGAGAGTGAGAGGAAACAGGCAATGAGTGAAGATAAGAAAGATAACTACATACAATAGCCAGAATGCTGAGGGCTTGTTTACTAAACACTCTGGTCTCAAATTTATATAACTTTCAACTTGTTTTAATGGAAGCTTTTTCTCTTAAAACAATTCAAATTTTAAAATATATAACTCTGTGAGATATGAAATTTTCTTTATGAAGTTATATTTTAGCATCAATTTTTTTGCTGGAACACACCTATGCCCTAAAGTGTAAAACATCTAGGAGTCAGCAGTACTCCAATACTGCTGTATTGTCATTGTAATGACAACTGACATCCAGAATCAATTAATGACAAGCCGGTAGCAAAGCTCCCTGTCTTTCACACAAACACAGCTTATTGTTGAAATTAAGTAACATCTACATCAAGACTAATCAGATACATATTAATCGTATGTTTAGTAGTTTGAGGGCCCTTGCATTTGTCAAGGAAAGGATCCAGCATTGCACACAAGTAAGTGACAACTTCACCCCACCACATACCTAAATTCCATAACCTAGCCGGGACCCATCTTTTGGCTTGCCATTAAATGTAAACTGTCTCTGGGCCCCATCCTGTCTGAGACACCCCAGATTGCTTTTATCCTAAAATCCATCTGCAAAATGAATGCAACAATAAGAGGAAGAGTCATCAAGATTCATTTGTTTTTTTTGCCCTGGCTGGTATAGCTCAGTGGATGCAGGCCTGCAAACTAAAGGATAGTGGTTCAATTCCCAGTCAGGACACATGCCCAGTTCCCAGTGGGGGACACACGAGAGGCAACCATACATTGATACGTCTCTCCTTCCCTCCCCCTCTAAAGATAAATGAATAAAAAATCTTTTTTTAAAGATTTTATTTATTTATCTTTAGAGGGGAAGGGAAGGAGAGAGGGAGAGAAACATCAATGTATGGTTGCCTTTCATGCGTCCCCTGCTGGGAATTGGCCTGCAGGGAACTGATCTGCAACCCAGGCATGTGCCCTGACTGGGAATCGAACCGAGATTGTCTGGTTCGCAGGCCCGTGCTCAATCCACTGAGCTACACCAGCCAGGGCTCTAAAAAATCTTTTTAAAAAAAGATTCATTTTTCACCTGAGGGAACCAACATCCCACTGAGCATGGAGAGACAAGGACCATTCTGACTTCAAGACCACTGAAGCACTTTATTTAATTAATTTATTTATTTAAATTATTTTATTGTTGTTGAAGTACAGTTGCCTGCATTTACCCCCCACCACTGCAGTACTTTAAATTAGATGAAATAATTTTCTAGCCTGTCCAAAATAAAGTCCTGTAAGGGCAGGTATGTATGTTATGTGTGTGTGAGTGTATCAGAGGTCACAGGCTTAAGGCAGGGCTAGGTACACAGTAAGGACTTGGGGAGAGGTTGTTAACTTATTATACAAATGAGCAAATGGAAACTGATCCTTCACTGTGGTGATTTTCTATTCTGGAGTAAAAGGAAGAAACTTGTGGAAAAAAAGAAATCAAAAGCCACACATCAGCATAGATATAACTAGAAGTAGCAGATGGTACTTTTCTGGTGGAGAACTATGCAACTGCTCGTTCAACAAAATTGGGAGCCCTTGGTGCCTTTGATTTCCCAACTCTTCCACTGTCAGGCTATCTGAGGAAACGACACATACCTCTTCCTCAAGCTTTATCACCTTGGCCTGGGCGTTACTTAGGGCCTGGTCTCGGATTTCGATGTGCCGCCTTTGGTCCTCGTTGGTAGAGCGAGCAGTGGCCAGCTCTGCTTCAAGCTTCTCCTTCTCCCGCTGGCTTTCCTTATCTATCAGGACATAAAATACCAACACTGGCATTCTAAACCTGGCTCAAAATCTTACCAGAGCAAAACTGTCAAGCATATCCATTACTAAATATTCTGGTGTTCTAACACATAGCTAAATGAACCAGGAAACCAAGATCTCTGGCTCTACCACTAACTTATTTTATAAATTAAGAACAGTCACTTAACAGTGTTTGTTGTGCAGAAGCAATGAGAAAGTAGCTAGCTATAAAGACTGTTACAACAAATATTTCACAAAAGAGAATAGACATTCATCGGAAGAACTAGTAGGCTTCTCTAATCAATTTTATATCTTCGGTCTTGTATTGGCAAAAGAACAATTAAAGCACTCTCCCTCAATTCCCCTATTGTTTCCTCATGAAAGTATATTAAATCAATATAAAAATTATATTTCATAAAATGCATAAAACTTCAAATCCCACCTTAACTCACTAACATTTTTAAACTAAAATCAATCCATAAGTGCATTGTATCTACAGATGATCATACAGTTATTCTCCATGCTTTTATAGGTCTCTCCCCTTCTAAATTGGACAGACCTTATACCAGAAACTTGAATGAACAATTTTGATTCTCATCTGGAGGTAGAGTACTCCCCTTCTTGAGACCTTAATATCTGAGTTTGTAGGAGAAACCCTAATAGGGCAGCCTCGCCTTCCTGCCTACTCTGACTTCACATATCTGTTCAGGTGTAGCTTGGCAAAAATGAGTATTTGTTGAATACTTAGTGCATATCAGGTATTGTTACAAGCGTAACCCTCAAAACCACATAAGGAAGATATTATTATCCTCTTCTCCATTTTGCATATGAGAAAACAGAGACTCAGAAGACTTGAGTAACTTGCAAAAGGACCCACAACTGGTAAAATAAGTACTAGAGACCATACTTAAGTCCAAGCTCTTCTAAACTCTTCCTACTGTACAGTAGTTTGAGCACACTACTCAGGGAGGCTTTTCAAAAGGGCTTTCTTGGCTCCTGCCACAGTTACAACTGAAAGCAAAGTCCAGAGGCAATAGAAATTAAAGAGCCACAATTCATGACCTTTTCCATGCCTATGAGGTAGAGCCCACTTTTCCCTTCTAGAACCATAACAGTTTTCACTCTGCTGTTAGTACAGTCGATCTGCTACATTATCACATTTTATAAATTAGTAGCAGAGCTACTAGAACACCTGAAATAACTACTCCACATAGGGAGAAATGTCGGCTAACAGATCCAACCCAAGAATCCATACATTTTTTGTTTGTGTTGTTTTGTTTCGTTTTGTCCTGGGAGGCTGCCACCCTTTCTACCAGCGAACTAGCTTCCAGGATAACCATGACACCAGAAAAGCAACTTCACAACAATTTACACTAGGCACTGATGACACCAGAAAAACTACATTCTTTCCTCTAAGACATAAAAAAAACAACCAGGAGGTTTAGGGAAACAAGAAAGAAAATGCCCCACTTCTGAAGGCAGAGCACAGTGGAGCAACTGAAAAAGGGAGGGCAATATTACAAGTGAAGATCAAACAAACTTGTAAAAGCTGACTGTAACCTACATGGAATGACTTGAAAGGACTATGGGTAGGCCCAGCAAAGATAGGGCCTGACAAGTCCCACCAAGAACTACTCCATCTGGGAGCCATACTAGGGAGACTGAGGGTAGAGGACATCTATTAAGGCCATCTGCACAAGTGGGGTTAGTTCATGTTTCCTCCGAATTCACTCTCCCTATGGACTCAATCTATTGTGCAGTTTTTATTGCTTGTTTTATACTGGCAATTGGAAAGAAACATTGTCTAACTGGGTGGAGTCCATTAGGGAATGATAAAGAAGAAGATTAATTCATTGTTCTGGTCTTAGGAGTATTTCCAGACAAAGGAAAAACACTATTACAAAGAAGACATAGTTCTGCAATCCCTATACCCTCCAACTCTGTAAACAGAGTCACTAGTTCAAGCCACAGCCATGTTCTCCCTCTAGCTACCTTTATAGTCCACTAAGAAGTAATGGTACGATAATACAAGGTGTTTTCACTAAGGGAATTCTAGGAGCAGGTTATGTATGCAAACAGTAACCATCAGTCCTGTGTGCTAATCCCATCTCTACCAGAGCCAGCACATGGAAGCTTCAACAACAAATCCTGTCAACATTAAAGGACCCTATGGTCACTAAGGTCCTTTTCAGCTACCCATGACAAAACCAGGGATTTCAAGAGACTTCTCTGGTTTCATAAAAAAAGAAGTCATGTGGATGTGACTAGATGTGGCAAGTAGCTTTCTTAGTCTTGAAAGTAAAGAACAAATTCTCCCAACTTCATGCCTGAACAGGAAAAAAAAATTCCCTGGATGAAATTCACTTTGTTCTGGCTGTTCTAGGCTAAATGGAACTGTGTGACCTTTCCCCACACCTCATTCCCATCCACATACTAATACCTGCTTCTAAAACTTTCACACTTACTTTTTGCAAAAAGATGAGAGATGGTTTTTCTGGTATCCTCTGTCCCCTCATATTCCTTCTCTGCAAGCTGCTTGTTGGCAGTCTCCAGACGCTCTGTGGAATTAAGACAATCAACAGAGTCCCATATACAAATTTTCATGCACATGCTGTTGGCCCTTTCAATATTGATCTTGGGCAAAACAAGCCTGCTTCTTCTTGTTACACAAATATGGATAACATAGACATAGGTTTGCAAATGCGGGATCACCAAACAATATTAAACCATGGCAAGAAAAGAGGAGTTAAGTCCTTAACAGTTTCACTCCTTGCTAATAAAACCTAAGTGCAGAATTCTAAATTTCAACAAAAGAATCAATCCTGGAATATATTTTTCATTCACCTGAAGAAAAACATCAGTGGGTTTCAAGATGGCAGTGGACTAGGACAGAGCAGATACCAGTTCCTAGTACAAAAGAGACAGAAACCTATCCGATCGGAGGAGGTGAGGCCAGCAAGCCAGCAGTTGCCAAGCATATATGAAAATAAGAGACCAGAAACCTCATCGGTCACTGAGGAACCAGACGGTAGGGAGACAGCAGCGGTACAGTAGTCTCTGGGACGGAGCAGGGAGAAACAGCCGGTGCAGGGTAGGGGAACCAGCGCCCTGTGGCGAGAGCCCAACGGCTCCTGGGACAGCCTTCAGCGCCCAGATGGCTCCCTCCCTGGGATTTTTCTGCTGGGCAGGCCGAGTGGCCCAAGCAAAGAGGTGTGGAAGAAATTTCAGCCTGCGGGCAATTTGGGGAACTAGTCGCTCCGCTCCACACGCAGTGTGTCTGGGCGGGTGCCTAAGGGCACCTAGGCCAACATTCAGCGCCCGGAAAGCTCCCTCCCTAGGATTTTTGGGCCGGGGACCTGCCAAGTGGCCCAACCAGAGGGGAGCAGAGTAATCTGTTATTTCTTTTAAACTTTATTACTGTTTCATCTTTCCATACTTTTGTCCTCTTTTCCCGGATTTTCTGTTTTATTTCTTTTTCTTTTCTTGTCTTTCTAAACTTATTGCTCTTTCTTCCATTCCCCTACCATTTTTTTCTTTCTTCCTTTTATTTCTTTCCTTATCATTTCTTTCTTTTACCCACAAGAGTCACAATCAACTTGAAAATATGAAAAGACCAGAGCTGGACCCATAGAAGAGGCCTCCCAATAGTAGAGTCAGAGAGACAAATTGCACATTGTTGTAGGAGAGAAGCCACAAGTTGCTGCATATTTGAGTAGGTGGAAGCAGAGAACAACAGGATAACCAAAAGAGGCTGCACCATTGAAATTCACAGGCATTCCACCACAAAAGTTCATACCATAAACCCAGGGTGTCAAAACAGATTAATCTAAGAAGCTGAGGCTAACAAGAAGAGTCTCACAAACAATGGGAAGACAAAGAAACAATCCCCAAATGAAAGGAAAGGAGGAATCCTCAGAAAGAATGTTAGATGAAATAGAGGCAAGTCAACTATCAGATACTGAATTCAAAGCACTGGTTATCAGGAAGTTCAAAGAGCTCACAATCAGCTACCAGAAACTACAGGGAAGCTACAATGATCTCACTGTGAACTATATCAACATGAAAAAGGAAATGGAAATTATTAGCAAGGGCCAAGAGGAAATGAAGAATACAATTTCTGAATTAAAAAACACAGTGGAAAGCATTAAAAATAGGGTGGATGAAACAGAAGATCGGATTAGTGAATTGGAGGACAAAGTAGAAAGCATCTCACAGAAAGAACAGGAAAGGGAAAAGAGGCTCAGAAAGAATGAAGAGAGATTAAGAGAAATGCAAGACAATATGAAACATAATAATATCCGAATAATAGGAATACCAGAAGGAGAAGAAGAAGAACAAGGGATAGAAAACATATTTGAAAGAGTAATGGGAGAAAATTTCCCTAATTTGATAAAAGAAAAAGTCACACAAATCCAGGAATCACACAGAGTCCCATTCAAGAGGAACCCAAAGAGGCCCACCTCAAGACACATCATCATTAAAATGGCAAAATTCCAAGACAAACAGAGAATCTTAAAGGCAGCAAGGGAGAAAAAAGAAATAACATAAAAGGGCGTCCAAATAAGGTTAGCCACTGACTTCTCAATGGAAACACTCCAAGCAAGAAGAGATTGGCAAGAAATATTCCAAGTAATGAGAAACAGAGGCCTACAACCAAGGCTACTTTACCCAGCAAGGCTCTCAATCAAGATAGAAGGCCAAATAAAGAGCTTCCAAGACAAAAGAAGTCTAAAAGAATTTGCTGCCACCAAGCCAGCTCTACAAGAAATACTAAAAGGTCTGCTTTAAGGAAAGGAAGGAAAAGAGACAGACAGAGAGGAACACAGGTACAAAAATGGCAATGAATAAGTACCTATCAATAATAACCTTAAATGTAAATGGATTAAATGCTCCAATCAAAAGACACAGAATAGCGTCATGGATAAGAAAGTATGACCCACACATATGCTGCCTACAAGAGACCCACCTCAGGACAAAAGACCATCACAGACTAAAAGTGAAAGGATGGAAACAAATTTTCCAAGCAAATGGACAAGAAAAAAAGCTGGGGTAGCAATTCTCATATCAGACAAAATAGACTTCAAAAAAAGAGCCATAAAGAGTGACCCAGAAGGTCACTTCATAATACTCAAGGGAAGAATCCACCAAGAAGACATTAACATCATAAATATATATGCACCCAACATAGGAGCACCAAAGTGTATAAGGAAAATCTTAGAGGAATTCAAGAAAGATATAGACAGCAAGACAATTATAGTGGGGAATTTTAACACCCTACTATCAAAAATGAACAGATCTTCCAAACAAAATATCAACAAAGATATTGCGGCATTAAACAACACCCTTGATGAAATGGATCTAACTGATATATACAGAGCTCTTCACCCCAAAGAAGCTAAATACACATTCTTTTTAAATGCACATGGAACATTCTCAAAGATAGACCACATGATAGGGCACAAAACAAGCCTCAACAAATTCAACAATATTGAAATCATACCAAGCATCTTCTCTGACCATAAGGGACTGAAACTGGAAACCAACCCCAAAGGAAAAAACCCAAAACACCCAAAATCATGGAGACTGAATGGTATGCTACTAAACAACGAATGGGTCAAGAATGAAATTAGGGAAGAAATCAAAAAGTTTCTGGAAACAAATGAAAATGATCTCACAACAACCCAAAACTTATGGGATACAACCAAGGCAGTACTGAGAGGGAAGTTTATAGCAATACAGGCCTACCTAAAAAAAACAGGAACATTTCAAACAAATGACCTTATTCTACGCCTGCAAGAACTCGAGGAACAACAACAAAAACAGCCCAAAGCAAGTAGAAGGAAGGAAAAAACTAAGATCAGAGCAGAACTAAATGACATAGAGACTAAAAGTACAATTCTAAAGATCAATGAATCCAGGAGTTGGTTCTTTGAAAAAATAAACAAAATAGACAAGCCTTTAAGTAGGCTCATCAAGAAAAGAAGGGAACGGACACAAATAAACACAATCAGAAATGAAAGAGGAGAGATTACAACTGACAACACAGAAATAGAAAGGATTGTAAGAAATTATTATGAAGAACTGTATGCCAAGAAATTTGAGAACCTAGGGGAAATGGACACATTTCTAGAAAAATACAATCTTCTAAAACTCAGTGAAAAAGAAGGAGAAAATTTAAATACACCAATAACAGCAAAAGAAATTGAAACAGTAATCAAAAAACTCCCATCACACAAAAGCCCCGGACCAGATGGATTCACAGGAGAATTCTACAAAGCATTTAAGGAAGAGCTAACCCCCATTCTTCACAGACTATTCCAAAAAATCCAAAAGGATGGAAAACTCCCTAACTCCTTTTATAAAGCCAGCATCATCCTAATTCCAAAACCAGTTAGAGACACAACAAAGAAAGAAAACTTCAGGCCAATATCGCTGATGAACATAGACACTAAAATGCTCAACAAAATATTGGCAAATCGCATCCAACAATATATCCAAAAGATTATACACCATGACCAAGTGGGATTCATCACAGGGATGCAAGGATGGTTCAACATTCGCAAAACAGTAAATGTAATTCATCACATAAACAAAAGCAAAGACAAAAAACACATGATCATATCAATAGACGCAGAAAAAGCTTTCGATAAGGTACAACACCAATTTATGATAAAAACACTCAGCAAAGTGGGAATAGAGGGAACATTCCTCAATATAATAAAGGCCATTTATGAGAGACCTACAGCCAATATCATACTCAATGGGCAAAACCTAAAAGCTTTTCCACTAAGATCAGGAACAAGACAAGGATGTCCACTTCACCACTTCTATTCAATATAGTATTAGAAGTTTTGGCCACAGCGATCAGGCAGGAAAAGGAAATAAAAGGCATCCAAATAGGAAAGGAGGGAAACAAAACTGTCACTGTTTGCAGATGACATGATAGTGTACATGGAAAATCCTATAGACTCTACCCAAAAACTGCTCAAACTAATTAATGAATTTGGCAGAACAGCAGGATACAAAGTCAATATCCAGAAATCAAAGGCATTTTTGTATACAAACAATGAATCAGCAGAAGCAGAAATCAAGGAAAAAATCCCATTCGACATAGCAAAAAGAAAAATAAAATATCTGGGAATAAACCTAACCAAAGAGGTAAAAGACCTGTATGCAGAAAACTACACAGCACTGAAGAAAGAAATCAGGGAAGACACAAACAAATGGAAACATATACCTTGTTCATGGATTGGAAGAATTAACATCATCAAAATGTCCATACTACCCAAAGCAATATACAGATTCAATGCAATACCTATTCAAGTACCAATGGCGTATTTCACAGACATAGAACAAACACTTCAAAAATGTATATGGAATCATAAACGAGCCCGAATAGCAGCTGCTCTTTTGAGAAAGAAGAACAAAGTAGGAGGGATCACAATACCTGATATCAAACTGTATTACAAAGCCACTGTAATCAAAACAGCCTGGTACTGGCATAAAAACAGGCACATAGACCAATGGAACAGAACAGAGAGCCCAGAAATCAACCTAACCCTCTACAGTCAATTAATATTCGACAAAGGGGGCAGTAACATAAAATGGAGTAAAGATAGCCTCTTCAGCAAGTGGTGTTGGGAGAACTGGACAGCTACGTGCAAAAAAATGAAACTTGAGCACAGACTTACACCATATACCAAAATAAATTCAAGGTGGATAAAAGACTTAAATATAAGCTGTGACACCATTAAAGTCCTAGAGGAGAACATTGGCAAGAAAATCTCAGATATTCCACACAGCAACATTTTTACGGATATGTCCCCTAGAGCAAGGAATATAAAGGAAAGAATAAACAAATGGGATCTCATCAAAATAAAAAGCTTCTGCAGGGCTAAAGAAAACAGTATTAAATTAAAAAGGCAACCAACTGTATGGGAAAACATATTTGCCAATGATACCTCAGATAAAGGTTTAATCTCCAAAATATACAAAGAACTTACACGACTCCACTCTAGGAAGACATCGAACCCAATTAAAAAATGGGAAAAGGACTTGAACAAACACTTCTCTAAAGAGGATATACAGAATATCCAGAGACACATGAAGAGATGCTCAATATCATTAGCTATCAGAGAGATGCAAATTAAAACCACAATGAGATACCACTTTACACCAGTCAGGATGGCTATAATAGACAAAGCAACAAACAACAAATGTTGGAGAGGTTGTGGGGAAAAGGGGACCTTAGTTCACTGTTGGTGGGATTGCAGACTGGTACAACCATTATGGAAAACAGTATGGAATTTTCTCAGAAAAATAAAAATTGACTGGCCTTTTGACCCAGCAATGCCACTGCTAGGATTATACCCCAAGAATCCTAAAACATCAATTTCAAAGAACCTATGCACCACAATGTTCATAGCAGCACAATTTACAACAGCCAAGAGTTGGAAGCAACCTAGGTGCCCATCAGTAAACGAATGGATCAAAAAATGGTGGTACATATACACAATGGAATTCTATGCAGCAGAGAGAAAGAAGGAGCTACTACCTTTTGCAACAACATGGATGGAACTGGAAAGCATTATACTGAGTGAAATAGGCCAGGCATTGAAGGACAAATACCATATGATCTCACCTTTGACAGGAAGCTAAAGAATAAAACAAACAAGCAAACAGAATAAAATCAAAGACACTGAAATAGAGAACAAGTGGGCAAAGACCAGAGTGGAGAGGGAAGGGAACTTAAGGGAAAAAGGGGGGGGGGGATTTTGAGGAACAAGTATGAAAGACACAGAGATGAGGACTGGGGGGGGGGGATGGGAAGGAGGGGGGAGACCGGGCGGGGGGGGTGGGATGGGAGAAATAGATTAAAAAAATGTATTTGAAAAGTAACTAAATAAAATTTAATATTAAAAAAAGAAAAGAAAAACATCAAAGTTATTCATTATAAAGTCTAGGATCATGTAATGTCAAAGCTGCAAGGGGACCACAGGCAGCATCTAGTTCAGATCCTTTATTTTATAGATAAGATAACCTAAATTCAAAGATAGAAAATAATATCCCCAAGGTCAAGATCATCAGTTTTCAAGGGGTTTGAAAGTGTTATTTCTCAACATTTTCAATCTTATTATGTTAAGGTAAAAATACAAGGAGGGAGTCCTAGAAACAATGGAAGATAAGACCAGCCTCTGTAAAACCTATAAAGTAAGAGAGACAGCACCAATTATGGGGGTGAACCAGGTGGGTTCAAATGTCCTAGGTTGGATACCATCTGATTAACACATCAGCTCCTCCCACTTTGATTAAGCAAACTTGGGGCCAAGTACTATTGTAGTCACAAAAATCTGGCCTGGTGTATGCCCTATAATTTACTAATCATACTAGTAGGCCGAACAAACCTAAAAGCTTCAACGTGTGCTCTATAGCCCTTCCATTCACCATCTTGACTTATGCTTCAGAAGTGATGCCCTCACCTCTCAGGTCCCTGTTGAAGTCATGCATTCTCCGAATCTCCCCCTCAAGCTTGTTTCTCATGGCTTTCTCCAGAGCTTCTCTTTTGGAGGATGACTTTACAAGATTCTCATATGCCTCTGAGACATGCTGGATTTCTGTCTCCACCTGAAAAAAAAAGACAAGATAGTGTGAACGGTTGGAGCAATAGGAAAAAAATGGTCTGAAAACACATGCAAATTCTTAATGACAGCTTCACCCAGGGCTTTTTAGATGGCCAGGAGGCAAAACACTGATAAGAAAAGTTTCCCAGAAGGATTTCAAAATTCAACCTTAAGCTCAGTAATTATCTCACTGGGTCAGGACAGTTCCTCAGGTTAAAAACGAATACAGTTTCTGCCTTCAGAGAAGCTGGTAGGAGAGAATAAATTTCATAAGTATAGTTATAAATGATTTTCATACCTGAGTAAGAATTGCTTAATTTTGAAAATAATAATGCATATAGTATGTAATTAATGTTATCCTAGAGCGCTTAAAGGGCTTTCAGATTTATTTTGATTTACCCTGATAGGTGTCTGTGCAAGAATACCTCTCCCCATTTTAGCAGAGAGAAGAGTTACATTGCCTTTCCCAATATGAAGTTAGTGGCAGAAGCAAACCATAGAAACTCTAAGCTTCGGGCTCTTACAGTAGCTCAGTTCAATTTTAAAAATATTTACCAAGGGCCAAATATTTAGAAAAAATCTTTAAGATGCTGTGGGTGTGTAAACATGAGTGAGAACATTATCGTTGCCCTCAAGGAGCTTGTGAGCTAATCAAGTATAAGAATACAGGGAAAGAGACATTATTAAGAAAAGTAGGCATAGTCCTATAAAGTGCAGGAGAGGAAGAGGTTATTCCTAGTTGGGGGGGAAGGGAGAGGAGGACAATTTCAGGGAGGAGGTGGCATTTAGAATCAGATCCTAAGAGCTGCATCAAGTTTCAGTGAGCAGAGGTGAGGGGAAGAGTATTTTATTCTGAATTTGTGAATGCATTCCCAGGATGACCTGTACTCCTGTTTGTCTGAGCACTGTAGGATACACAGGGGGAAGCTGATGAGATCTAGCTGCACAGATAGACTGGAGTCAGACCATAAAACGGCTTTAATGCCAGGCATTTGGACTTTACTCCACAGTTAGTGGGAAACCAGCACAGATTTTTTAACAGAAATGCATGGAGCTGTATTTATGACACTCCTGAAAATCTTGTAAATGGGAGAAAAAATCAAAGGGAAAGAAAAGACTTTGCCCTGAATCAGCCCAAAACAAGAAGAAAATAAGAAATTAGACTCCAAAGTCTTTCTGGAACCAGTATAGTTTTATTGCACATATAATAACCATAGAGATATTTGCATATAATTTGTATAAGACAAATAAACCCCAAGGTCTATTAAGCAATTTTCAGATTAAATTAGATTCTTGCAAACATTATACATTCCCTCTTAGTTTTCCACTATCCTCCTTAAAAAAGCTCAGGGTACTTTATGGGGAGAAATATCAGGCCCCCAGTGGGTTTGCCAAACAACTCAGATTCCAGCTGCCCCGCTCCAAAATTATGCCTGATGCAGGACGACCTGCAAACAAATGAGGCTTACACCGCAGAAAAGAGCAGACTTGAGAGTGTTTTTCTCCTTGCAGATGGAACCAAGATAGCATCACAGAAGAGGAAAACTGATGAATGGCATTTAGCGACATGATCTGCAAGGCTTGAGCCTGATAAAGCTTCTGTGTGAAATTCAAGTGCTGAGTAGAGAAAATAAACATTTCCATTTGAAAGAGCAGCTTGGTGTTGGTCTACTCTGGGCAGCCTTTAGAATACAAGGCTTTCCAGTTCCCCACAGAATGCCACACCTGGAAGGCAGTCCTACTCACATTGTTCAGAGTACTATTTCAAGATCTGTACCAATCCTTTCCCTACCCACCTGTGTAAATACTATACCCTCCCTCCAAAAGGGCAATTTCTACCCCTGTCAACAGAATCTTCCAGTAAAAGAATTCACAGAAGGGACTATCCACTAGTTTGCTTGGCATGATGGTCAGAGCAGGAGAGAAGGAGGGTGGTAGTGAATTTTCAGATTTATTCTGTCTACTTATTTATATCCCTCATAAACTTTGAGCCTCTTTATTTTTTCTAGCTCCATCTAGTATCTACCTTATTATCCCCACTTTCCTTTCCTCTTCTACCTCACCTGTGCCTCTTATCTACTGCAGTACTGGGTTGGCCTTCACTTACTCCAACACTCAAGCTGTTCTAATTACACTTGGTTGAGGCATCTTTCCCCATACTTGGGAAGAAACAACATAAATCCTATTCTGCTCCTCTACCTGTCACCTTTCCTCCCCCCCCAAAAAAAAATTCACCTGAGATCCTTTGGTGAAGAGGACCTATAGACAATCTGGGTCCATCCTTCAGTTATTGCATCAAAGATGTGGCTGGGGTCACCCTAAATAGAAAGTTTGGGGAAGGGTATCAACTGTTAAACCTAATCAGCCAAACTGCGCCAGTGTGCCACTAATGTGTGAATATGATCTATTTAGTGAACCAGTGTGATAGGGGTGATGGGTAGTATAGTTAAAGGAGTCAAGGGAGAAAATTTTAAATTGAGAGAAAAGCCATTGACAAACAGTTCTCATTTAACCCCAACAACCCCCATCCTGATTTGGGAACATTGGAGGTAAGTGTTTTTACTACATAAATATACTTAGCTTATGGTAAGTCCTCCTCTCTCCTTTAGGACCCAGACTTGGTGTTTACAAATTTTCGGCTTCATTCAGACCCCTGAAATTTCCACTTGTGGGTATTTCCTAAGGACAGAGTTGCTGAACAATACCAGGCAACCTTCCCTCCCTCCCCTGCTCTCTCCTCCCTGAACAGTTCACATTGTCTTTGTCTGACATCAAACCACATGGGCTCTACAATGACAAAAGCTGCAAAGAGGCTGCCAAAGGCGTAACCCTATTTACCAACAGCCCCTGGAAGCCAAGAGCTAGGGTTCCTAGCTTAGGGCACTCAAGAGCTAAAAACCCAGCTGCAAGAGACAGGAGGGGCCCAGGAAAAAATGTGACCTGGGGACATTCATTCCTTTTTCTACTTCCTCAGCCTAGGGCTGTCACCTGTCACCCAGCTGTGGTGCTAAGCCCCTCCTCACCCCCACACACACCAGAGAAAGAGAGCAGATGTTGAATTTAAACTGAAAGGGAGGACCAAAGCAAAAAGGAGGATAAAGAAGTGAGTGTTAAAAAACAGTTACCATGGGAACTCCTACTAGGAAAAGTGCTCTAAGCCCTTTGCAGAAAGAGGCAGGGAAGGATCTAACTTCAGTGGCGAGATATTTCTAGGAACTATGGTTTTATATTTACAATTCAAATTCAGCATTTGGGAAAATACAATCAAGACAAAAGTCTTTATGTTGGCATGTCCTTTATATACACAGATATCACCAGTGTTCTTGACCTTATGAAGATGTTTCTTTAACCTACTAGAATTCTAAAACAATCAATTAAGTTTACTCAAGGCTATGGTGTCTGGGAAAACCGTACAAATATGTTTTTTCCTCCACATAAATGTAAAATGTTACTTCTCCCAGAAAGACGGGCAAAGGCATATTCCAAAATTTGATCCATATCTTATCTTGAGATATAAGAATCCTAAAGACCTGCCCATAAGTCTGCAGGCACCCACAAATAGAGACTTTTACATTGATATTAAACATGTAAGATTTAAAGGAGACTCTAACACCCCAACATGAGGAGGGGCTCACCTTCTGCAGTCTTGCCACCTTTTCATAGCATCCTTCCAACTCCTGACGCAAGTTCCGGTTCTCATCTGAGAGGATCTCAACCATCTGCTGGGCTCTGGAAACAATGGCAAAAGGGTCTGCTGGCATTGGCTGATAAGAAGCAGAAGACTGCTGAGCCCTAGGCATAGCTGAATAGGCTTCTGCTGGCTGCTGCTGGTGATGGTGGTGGTGGTGTTGCTGCTGTTGCTGCTGCTGCTGACTCAGGCCTGGCTGGGCGAGGCGGTAATGATCACCCTGGTGAGCCTGATTAGGAAGGAAATGTTGCTGTGGCTTAGGTAGGTGAGCTGAGTGGTCTCCTTGGTTTGGAGCCGATGGATGTTGGGCAGGAGATAATCTAGTGGATGGTGGAGACTGCAGCAAGGACAAGGAACCCCCAGATGTGAGGGAAGAAGTAGGGCTGTGAGGCTGAGAGTTCCTGGCTGACAGCGGCAACGAGATGTCCTGTATTGTCCTGTAAAACATGGAGGGCATGCTAAGGTTAAGCTATCTCTGAAGGTACTGGACGAGAAAGGCACAAGAAAGAGAAATGAAGAGGCTTCCAGTGCCCCCAGGACACCTGCAACATGAACAGAGGGCAGTGTTAGATTAGGACTATGGGATCTCTGCCAAGACCTCTATAATCCTTTCCAGGCCTGACCTTCTGTGACTGCCTGATAGACAAGGACGTCATCCCATGGAGGGCTGAACCAGATGATCTTCAAAGGTTGCTTTGTGAAAATCAAAGTGATGTATTCCTATGCATTCAGTGCTCAAGTTGAGGGATTTTAAATGAGTCTTCTATGGGGTAATTTTTTTCACCTCATTTTAAAGTAAACCTTTTCTGACATTCTACATGTGCTCTGGTACACGTAAAGAGTCAAATTTAGAAAATGTGTTCCACTTGTCCAGAAGGAAAGAATAGCAAAAAGTAGTCAAAACCATCCCACTTTCTTGCTATCTGCAAGTCTCTTCGATAATAAACATTTCCAAAAAAATTACTTGAGGATACATAGATTCTTTTTAGAGATACCAAATAAGTGTTACTGATTACAGTTATTAATAGTTGGCTGATGTCTACTAGTAGTAATAATACCATGGCTTTGAGGGGGTTATATGCAACATTACTATACAATTTTTGATGTACTGAATAAGAAAATATAAGAACTGGAAAGGCCTTGATGAAATGATTTAGGCTAACTCTGTCATTGGACAGTGGGAGAAACAGATGTCCAGAAAGGGGAAACGATCTGTCAAATATTACAGTGAGTTAGTGGTGTGACAGAATAGAACCCTTGTTTCCCAATTCCCATTTCCAGTGTCAATCCACTACCATAATATATTGATTTCCACACATTGATGTTCAGATTGCCAGCTTATTGCTTACAGAAAGTTCCAGAAAGAGAACTTTGGTACATTGTTTAATGCAGCTCTTCCATTTTTATACCTAACACCAGACTACTAGCCATTAAAAGAAACAATCAGAGTATGTGAATGGATCACTTCCACCATCACCACTACCAGGAAGAGTATCTGTCAATATACACTAAGGACAAAAAGCTTATACACCCCACCCAAAGCATGCCCAGTGAACCTCATATACCCCCACATCCTGTGGATGCTTGTACTGTAGTTGACGTATGTCCATCCAGGGAAGACAGATGGCTACGTGCATGGAATTTGGATCCCAACAGTTTAGAGATCTTTTCTACTGCTAACTAGCTGTGTAACATCGCTCAAGTTATTTTATTTGCAAGAGCCTATTTCATTCCTGAGGTTGCAAATGAATTACAAAAATACTGGACTATTCTCATTTTGGACCTGAACAGGAATTACAAAGAGTCTCTTATCTACCTCTCAGTGAGACTGGTTGACCCTGTTAGTGATTTTACTTGTGGGATATCCATTTAATCTTTACACTAAATTGCAAAATTCATGGTGAAACCAGGACAAGTCACCAGGAGCAATTAACTTTTAACTGATATTCCAGATGCTAAAGCACACCTCTCCCATACATATTCAATTATCATTATTGTTCATTTATATATTCCTTGCAAAAGAGTCTCACTATTAGGAATTTTTATAGCTACGAAATCATTCCAAACACTTGCTCATGGATACCCAATTACCTGGATGTTCAACATCCAGCTCAAACCTGCTCAAGTCCTAGATTCTGTCTCTTAGCCCCATCAATGCCTCTGGTGTACCCACATTTTTAAAATTTCATACACGTCACTATAAACAATTACTGAGTTTTGAAGAGGGCATGAGAACTATTTGTGGATAGAAAAAGTTACATGGTACGCATGATTACAACTGGAAAGTTACTACCTTTATATAACCTTTTTCCAAGAGCTCAAAGCACTCATCCAATCAAAAGCCTGGAAGCTGTTTGCAAACTATTTGGGGAAGAGTCTTTCTCCATTTTCCATACTGTGGATCCCTAGTTTCTTTAAAGGTAAAATTGACAATGTGCTCTTCTTCCTCTTCAAGGAAAAGCTAACATTATATATAATAATTAGTGTAATTATATAATAATTATATAATATTATACATAATATAAATCACTTTCAATGGTGATTTTAGTTTTAGGAAAAACCAGAAGGCACAGGGTGCCAAGTCTGGGCTATAGGGGGGCTGAGTTCACGTGGGTGATTCGATGTTTCACCATCAAGAACTCTGCACAAGACATAATGCTTCAGCAGGCACATTGTTGTGATGAAGCTACCAATCACCAGTTGCCCATAGCTGCGGCCTTCTGAATCATCTGAATAGTTTCTGCAGGGGAATATTCAAGCTTAACACAAAATTTGATGCCAATTTGTTGTTCTCCTCGCTCAGTCATTTTGAATGCAACAGTCATACTATACACATGCTCACTTAATAGCATCTACCACCTCCACTGACAAGTACAGTGAAGTTGTCATTGTTCACACATGTCCACGCCAGTCCACTCTTCTCCTCATGTTAAAATGGCTGGACTTTTTCTGGATAGAGATTCTCCCTAGAGATAAATATAATGTCCTAGGATTTGTTGGGGCTTTTGAATAGGTTAGGCAGAAAACAGTGGCTTATATTTCATGGTCTCCAATCTAGTTCTCAAAATTTCAAAATTTAAGGGAAAAAAATGACCATATTAACCTTCATCTTCATTGTCAGAATTTGAAAACCCAAGGCCTGGGAGAGATTCTTTTTTAAAGATTGAATGCCCAGTTCTGAACTGGGCTTTCTCCCCGCCCTCTCCAGCTCCCTTGAGCCCCATCAGCAACCTAGGCCTCTCCTTCAAACAAATGGGCCACTGGTCTCCCTCCTGCCTGGATGCTGAATGGACCCTCCATGCACTGAACAGTTCATAGCCTCCTGGAGAAGACCACAAAATCTGTGGAAAGAGGTGTTCAGAGTCAAATAAGCCCAAAACTGCACTGGCTCTGGCCATGACTCTAGGCACTGCGTAAGAGATAAGTGGAAATAAAGCAGCTACCCCTCAGTTTCACAGACTGGAAAAGGAAGCAGATTTCAGTGCACCATGGTGTTGGGAAAACCAAGACAGTCCATCCCTGGCAGGTTTGCAAACATGAAGCAAGGCTTGGGCAGTTGCAAAGGGAGAGAAAGCCCTCCAGCCAATGAACTCCATCTGGGCTCCAGCAACCGCCCACCACAAAAAAGCAGGACCACATTAACTCTTGTGAAGTTCCCACGTAAGAGGAGAGGACTGAAAAATGGCAGGGGTGGGGGAGAGCTGGGGGGGTGTCAGAGGAGGTAAAAATATAGTCAAGATTAAGTAATAAAAGTAACAATAATAATAAACGTGGTAGCTGGGTTAGCAGCTCACTCCCCAGCACAGCAGCATGAACTCCTGCCCACTGGCATATTAACCAGGAACAAGCCTCCAGCAGACAATAGAATCATATGGTCCCATGGAAGCCCTGACCTGCTTCCCTGTCCCTTCTCTCCCTTCATCTTGCCCCTTCCTAAGACAATGTGGGTCCCTGGTGCTCTGCAGAAAAGGAAAAAAGGGCATATATGCAGGACTGAGGCCAATGGCTATAATCAGCACCCCCCCCCGGGAGCAGGGAGAACTTCCTCCCAGACACGAACAGCTTACAGAGACACAAGAGGGGATAGATAGCAAAGGTACACAAGGGGGGGATAGCAAAGGTAAGTCCACTAAGTTGACATAGCACCTTCCACCCTGCTACACTGACTGAAGGCCCCCACATCCCCAGCCATGCAATCACCCACCCCCACACACATACTACATACTTCTGGCCCACATGTATACAAGCCCTCACACTCTCACCAGAGCAGGTGCCACCAACAGCCTGGAATCCAATTTATTTTCCCTACAGAAATGGGGCCTTTTCCAGGCTCTGTGATAGTAAATATGTGAATCCTGGAGAGGGCCGCAAATTTTTTATTGTTTCTCTTGCACAACCAGCTATGCTCTGAACTGCAGAGTTAGGTTTTCCTTAGATTCCTCTAAACAAGGATTTTAAGAAACGTCATATCTGGGTATGACCTCAACAACTGAAAGGAGGTGGCTGCTTTGCAAACAGACAATACTTAATTTTTAAAGGCAGTTGATAAATGTATAAACCCCAAATGCAGAATAGGCTCAGCAATTAAAAAGACAAAGATTTAGAAAATGCTTAATTCTTCACATGGCTTGGCCTTGTTTCCTATCTGGAAATCTAAGCATTCATGATATTTATTTTTTAAGTGGGGAGGAGGGCATATGGAAGATGAAGTAATAAAAATGTTGTTTATAACATTTTGTTCATTTTAACAGCAAATCTCTAACATTTTACTGCACCTTGAAAGGCAAACAAAAGTTTTTTTGAACAGCACTTTGTTTAAAGAGCTTGCTTTGCATCCATATATGTAATTTGTGGATTAAGAACTGAGAATGTAGATCCTGGCTGGTGTGGTATAGTGGACTGAGTGCTGGACTGTGAAGCCAAGGGTCACCAATTTGATTCCCAATCAGGGTACATGCCTGGGTTGCAGGCCAGGTCCCCAGTGGGGGGGGGGCATGTGAGAGGCAACCAGATATTGATGTTTCTCTCCCTCTCTTTCTCTCTTCCTTCCCCTCTCTCTAAAAATAAATAAATAACACATTTTTTAAAAATAAGAAAATTAAAAACAGAACTAAGAATTTAGTCTTCTAATTATTTCATTCTAGCAGCAGTTACTTGGAAAAGTACTCACAAACTATTAAAGGAAATAAGGAGGACAAATGTATCACCACTTAAAAGTGTACACTTCTGGAATGCAATTCAACTACCTCCCCTTGCCAGTCATTTGTCAATAGGTTCCACTCCCTTGTCCCATGACCTGCAAACATTTTATTGGCAAAATTTGGCTGATGTAGACCCAAACTTCACACAGAGCATCTTTTAAGTTTGAATATTCATCAAACATATCAAGCACCCTATTCTTCTCCCATAGAGAAAAAAAAGAACTTTTAGATCAAAGTTGTGTATTAAAATACTGCTAAAGAGAGTAATGAGCATGGGCTTTACTGCTTTTGCAGATAGAAAAATAGAGCCATAGATAATGTATGAGGGAAGAAAAAAATACAATATCTTCCTGTAAAATAGATGCAGCTAAATTTCTCTGGTGGCTTAACAGCATGGGAAGAAAAAAATTCCTTTTTGGGTTACTTATTATTTATTTAGGTGGATCAAAGGACTTTTCCATCTAGCTTTAAACACTGTGGGAGCCATTTCTGATCATGAACAATACTGGTGACTGAGTTCTGAAAATAGCTTTCCTGGGAAGGGGGGCCATGTGCTGAGTGGGGCTTTGGTTTTTGCTCCACACCCCAGCCAACACACTCCCCTCCCACAAGGCAACAGACATCAGCCCATCCACATACAGTAGGTAGGGAGTCCCAAAAACTCTTCCATACTAATGGGAAGAACAAAACAAAAATCCCAGTTTCATTGACATCTTGCTGGCTTGGACGGGCTTCCACTAAGCTAAGCAATCCAAGAGACCAACCCTTCCCTGGGTCTTCCGTTTCATTGGGCAGGTGGGAATTGGGTTCTTGCTCTCAGTTAAACCAGAATAATCCTGTCCATTACCCCACTTCCTGTTCCAACCCACTTATCAGAACTTAGACTCCTGCTCTTTGAAAGCTGCACAGAGAAGGTTGAAAAAGGGTTAGGAAATGAACCTGAGTTAAGGAAAAAATACCCTAAACTGGAAAAGTTAGGGGTGGAGCCCAAAGTGAATTGCCTCTAGCTAAAAAGCTGTATCTGGAAGGAGAAAATTATGAAACACCAGGAAATGCAGAGGCATGCTGTTACCTGACCTCTACTCTACCCCAGTGACTGCTTTGTCTCCTGAGTCACCCAGTGAAGAATTTCAAGCCAAGAGGCTTTTCCTCAAAAGAATGAGGAGACAGGAAGCAAAGAGCCATCAAAGAGATAACAGGCCTAGTCTAGGGGTCCCTTATGGAAAAAGCCAACCTAGGTCCAGGCACTTCAAATCTCATGGTCACCCATAATTACCCATGGTAAAAGGGCAAAAATACCACATGAGGTCCATCTTTGTTGCCCATGGTTGAAACCTTCCCTCTGTCCCATATACTGACATACTACTAATCACAGACGTGGTCCCAATAGTAACAATCGGAACAATGAATGAAACAATGGAATCTAAAGTCTGGTTGATATAGTTGGTCCTTAAATAAATCAGAAATATACATGAGTAGGCAAAAAAAAGGTTTACAGTTCTAATACAAATGAATAATACAGTAATTAATACATAATAATACACGAATAAACTCCATCTTTCACAAACTCACAGGTATAAGCCTACTTTTGCCCACTCCTATATTTAAGGAGAAATAAATATATGGAACAGTTCAGTACTCCTGAACTAACAGCAAGTGGTACAGAAGTCTTGAGTGTATTTTGCCTTCTATATTTTAGCATATGACCAAAATTTCTATATAATATGATGTAAATTTAAATTAGATATCTAAAAACATAATAGGCAACTAACAAAGTCTCTACAAAAAAAAGATGAAGCAATCCAGACTTCATAAACTAAAAGGAAGTACAAGACAAGCTACATTCTGAACCTACACATGTATAGTTTCCCCACAATAATATCTGGGTGTTTGTTTAGTGCTTAAAAGAATAACAGTAATTCTGCAGAAAGATTTGTTCGCAAAAAATATGTGATGAGAGCTTTGCAGAGGCAAATAAACAGAAGTGACAGGATATTCCAGACAAATTAAAGTCCAGGATAATTTGCTTCTGCTCCTAAAGGAAGGGCTTAATAACTCACAAGATGGAACACTGGCCCTTCTTTCAATATCCTAAGAGATGGAAGAGCAAACAGCTGCTGAAATCATCCACTAGGCAGTTGAGGCTGTACTCAACCTATAAAGTTCAGGGAATGTTAATGCTGTGCTAATTATGAATAGAAATTCAGGTTGGCAGTAAATTTATTAAGTCAGGGGCCAGCCATGCATTGCAGAGTCTGTCATCCCAAACCCCTGCCCATTCTTTCCCTTAAGATTCCTAACACATAGCAGAAGTTGGTTGGAGAGGAGGTGAGAAAACTATAGAAAGGGAACTCTCTTACCTGGTTGCTCCATACTCAGGGGGATGCTGATACCTCATCAGTTGCCCCTCTGTTCGCCCTGGCTGGTTCAAACGATGCTCGCTATAGAAGTGCCCTGGCTCTTGGGGCTTGCACACTACAGACTGGGGTGGCATACCCTTGAAGGGATACTCTGGTGGGGGGCCTCGGTGTTCCATGCCCTTCATGCTATGCTGGCTTGGAGTCAGTGCTTGAGCCTTGTAGAAATCACTGGAACTTGTGGGACTCTTGTAGATGTCATTGGGTTGTGGTGGGGAAAGGGGAGTGCTGGTGACAGGTGGATGGGCCTTAACTCCACTGGTGGCCAGAGACATCTGCATTAGTCGTTCACTCAAAGAGCGGACATGTCCTTGCTTAAGGTCTCTGAGTCCTTCATCTTGGTGCATCTTCCCAGGATGAAGCCGCTGAACTGAGGGGCGTCCCTCAGTCCTCATTTTCTGGTTGGTGACTCCAGTGACATAAAAAGCAGCTCCAACACTGGCATGCTGTTGGCCACGAAAGTACTGGGACTGGACTTTGGCTTCTTCATAGGTCGGGAGTTCTTCATTATTTTGCATCCGAGGGGAAAGCTGCTTCTCCATGATAATGTTTTCTGACTGGATTTCCTGCCCCTGGGGTTCTTGTCTAGCAGGATGTGCCACAAGCTGTTGGTGGTGATCCTGGGAACTCAACACATCATTCTGAGGACATGGATTCCCACTGCCACTGGGGAAAGGAGGGCCATTCCCTGTGGCTTGCTGGTGTATGGCAAGCAGGTTGCGATTCTCACTAGGATTGCCATAGCGAAGCTGCTCTTGTAGCAGGCGCTGCAACACTGTGGTTCCTCCACTTGGCTGTTCTTCAGAATTTCTCATCTCTATTGCTGGTGGTGCCTTGTGTAGAGAGAGAGAAATTGGGCACCTGGGCTGCCCTTGACCTAGGAAGGGGAAACAGGAAGCTTAACACCCAGTTGATGGACAAATCATTCCTCTAAAGGGGAAGAAAATGGGTATTTGGGATGAGGATTCCATTGTAGATACAGAGAATTGATTATCTAAAATTAACAGATTAATTATTTGTGACTCTTGACTCTAGCATTGATATGATAAGGAACTAGGAGGCATAAGCAGCTTTATTTCCTCTTTCACTTTTTAGCATGGGTTAAATATTTAATCTTGATGTAACTCCCGGAGAGGACCAGGAAAGCCTGGGACAGTTAAGTAGAAGAATTAGAGAGAACAAATTCCCTACGTCCTTACTTACACGGTTTATCTCTCTGTATTCTATTTAAGTAAAAAATCCAACTCTTATGGCTGTGGCAGTGGGGGCAGGACAGTAGAGAGAAGTTACCTCGTAGACAGGATCTGTAAAGCAGTTCACTATGTAAAGGAAATTATAAAATGCCAAATAATAACTAATACAAAAAAAAGTGAAGAGAGCTTGGCTTGTACCAGATAGAAATGATCCCTGCTTGATGAAAATAATTTTCTCTGATCTCATAAAGCTCTGAAATACACACGCACACACACACAGAGGAATCTTTTTTTGTACTGTCCATTTTGGATGCTCCTTGGCTTAGTAAGAGAAGGGCTTGGGACAATCATTATTGACAAAGTTTCTCTTTCAACCATCCTGGAATTGTCTTTGGGATGTTGTTGTTGGGTAGGGTGAGTTTAGAGGGAATAGCCCTTTTTCATTTGAACTGTGACTCTGAAAGCATTTAGAAATTAAAACATAAGAAGGTCATCCTTTTGGAAAGAGTATAATTATAATATCCTTTCCATACCACTAATTTTTCTTAAGAAAGCAGTGTGGATCGAGTGAAACATATCAGTAGTAAGACAACTCAAGAATCAAATTCTAAGCATGGCATGGTTTTACAGGATAACCCAAACAATTGATTCCTCCTTTATTGTCTTTTGTCCCCACACCTGAAGATTAGTAGAGTTGACCTCTCACTCTGTCTCTCTCTCCCTCTATATGGTATAGTAGTACACACAAAGTTATTATAAGCTCACAAAGTCTTTGGACACAATCTGTCTCTTGCATTACGTACTGCAATTTCACATTACTGTTCAATAATAAAACTTTCACTCTAAGGATCTTAAGTAGTGTTGGATAATGGACATGATGTCACACAAAAAGTCACAATAAAGGTCAACCTAACCCACCTTCAGGCTCCTTGATGAGAATTCTGGAATTTTGGTTCTAAGGCCCTGGTTTCTATGTTAAATAGCCTCTAGTCTCTCCAGAAACGTGAACCCCTTTCTTTTTTTTTAAATTAATTTTATTTAGTTATTTTTCAAGTACAGTTTTTTTGTCTATTTCTCCCATCCCAGCCTCCCCCCGCCCCTTGCTCCCCACCTCCCTCCCATTTCCACCCCCCTTAGTTCTCGTCCCTGTGTCCTTCCTATTTGTTCCTCCAAATCCCTTCCCCTTTTTCCCCTTAACTTCCCTTCCCTTCTTTCTTTTAATGTTACAAAGATGAGTGACCCAGAAGATGTATATGGTAGATGGAGAGAAGTCATCTGCTCTCTTTTCACACTTCTTGCATGATTACTGCTACCTAGTTTCCAATTATTGGACAGAGTAGTTTGACCCCACAGTTAACCTTCCAAAGGCCCCTTTTAAGTCTCATTAATCCAATTTTGGGGGAAGTGTACACCAAGGGCCTAGCAACCTGCACTCAAGTTCTCTTTTCCTCCCTCCCAGTGACCCATTCAAACTTCTGTATTTAAACTATCAGATTGGGATTTTCTGATAGGCTAACGAGTATAACACATATATCTCTTTTGATGCTAAAAACTGGAAAGATGACTACCAAACCACTTTTCCTTGCTCGAACAATGGAAACATGAGTATGTATGGTTACAAAAAATTCACTTATAAACCCCTCCTGCAAGGCAGGAAAATCCAGACATTGAGCTGCCCCAGACCCTGAAGTAAGTACACCACCCCCTCCCATTTCACACCCAACCCACCCTGCATGCACACAGGCTTGAACACACACACAGGCGTGCGCGCACGCGCGCGCGCGCACACACACACACACACACACACACACACACACCAATGATCCATACCTATTTCTGCTTTCTTTTAGGCGTAAAGCCTTGATCAGGATAGGGAATTCTTGCTTATGAGCAGCTCCAGAAACCGCAACAGCAGATTACCTCTCCCCTAACACTCAGGTTCACGTTAGGTGCCGCCAAAGTCCAACCAGTGGTCACTCTGAAATGTTCAGGAAGGGGAGGGAGGAGAAATAAAAACGTCGTTTCCATTTTGCCACCAATGGCCAACAGTTAAATAAACCAGTCCTTCCAAGGAAATAACTCGTCTTCCCATGTGCTTGTCTTTTATATGAGTGGCAGATTCTATTTCCACCAGGACAAAAAGGAACCTCACTATCTAGCAGTGTGTTCAGAAGACTGGCCAGTTTCCAGGAGGTGGAAATGTGCAGGTCCGAGACTAGAAAGATTGCTCTTTCTAGCCTCAAAGCCAGAAAAAGCTGCTTCTTCATTTGAGTTGGGTTAATGGGTGATGACAGAAGCCACAACCACTGTCACCTTTAGGGTGCAACCTTTAAACTGCTATCAGTGGTAGGACAAGTAAGTGAGGATTAATGCCCCACATCCTAGAAGGAAAGGCAATCATCAAAAGGTAGGTTTTTGGTTAAAGATAAACGCTCAGTGGAACTCCCGATTCAACTGCTACAGTCTCAGATGGGCAGAAGCAACCTCAAACTCCTTTTTAACCAAGTCATTAAGTACCTATTGCACACTGGCTATTCCAGATATATGCCAGCTTCATGCTAAACTCAATGAGGAATACAAAAGACACATAACATATAGTTCCTGCCCTCACAGAGGTTACAATCTGATCAATGGCCCATTCATTCTTACTGGAGTAGCAAAGGCAACTGCCCTTCTCAATGCACAGCAGCAACCCTTGTCCTTCAAGAAGATGCCCCCACTTGCTTTCTCAGCACTTCCACAGCCCCGGTAGCTCTGCAAAAGGAAAAAACTGGATTCACACTAGAGAGATTAGCTGCAAACACCGACCAGATATGGATTTGAGATAGTTCTCATTTCTAAATACTGTTTTTTTCCCTCAGACAAGGCCTGCAGGTCCCACCAAAATATTTATCAAGCAGGCATTTGTGTTTAGGTGGTGTGCACATGATCCACATACTGATTTTCTTCCTGGTTTATGTGTGACTCACTCTTGTCACTTAAAGGAAAAGCTTTTTAAATCTGCACCAGAGACATCATTTATGGAGCAAGGCAATGCAAACAAAGCAAGCATGCATCTCTGTATTTTGAGAGCATGTCCAAAACATCCAAGTTTTTTAAAAAATCCACAAAACCACACAGTGATTAATTTAACATTATTTCCTTGCAGCATTACCAAAAATGAAGTGAACAGATACAGAGTGAGCAAACATGGAAATTTATCTTTCCACCTTGTTTCAGCCCAATGTATAATCACAATCAAAAGCAAAACAGTCTCCAGTCTGCAAGGTAATTATTTGGGGGTGTCTTCCCTAATTTCAAAGAGAGGAACTTGTAATTGGAATCAAAGCTGGACTGTTGACACAGCTATGGTAAATAACCACTGTGCTTCTATTGTCCAATTCTAAACAAAAGTTGTCTTTTTCTTTAACTGAAACATGCAGAAAACAGCCCAAGTCTTTTAAACTAGAACCCCTGGATAAAAACTACCATATAATTCTTTGCCAGTACTATTTAGATTCTTCAAGCCAA
Source organism: Artibeus jamaicensis (assembly GCF_021234435.1). NCBI lineage: Eukaryota > Metazoa > Chordata > Mammalia > Chiroptera > Phyllostomidae > Artibeus > Artibeus jamaicensis. The sequence continues at coordinate 14,029,811 of NW_026522045.1, forward strand.
TCTTGACAGGCTTGCTCCTGATGCCTAGCTCCTCACCAAGAAAACTTTACTTGTCCAAAGTCTTACTCTCTTCCCTTAATTTTATCCTCTGTCTTTCATATCCTTTTGAAAACCCAAATAATTTTATGTCAATCAGACACAGATTGTCCCTCCCCATTACCCCACCCCCTGGCCTTTTTTGTTTTTGTTTAAAAGCGGAAAAGAACTCAGCCTAAGGGGAAAAAAGCTTTGATTTCTCTCCAGTTTGCTGATATTTTTTCTTAAAGAACTTATGTTAATCTACACGTTAAAAGTAACAAAAAAAGGAACACACTACCCCATTTATTTATTAGAGAAATGAAAGGAAAATATTCCTGTTCTCACGTGCAAGAAATAAAGTAGTATGAACTCTGCAACCTTTAATCTGTCCACAGCTTTAATCACACCAACTGCTAGGGGTCTGACATAATCTTCAATCAATAAAATAACCTTGCTTCTCCTGGACACACTATTTCTAAGGATATTTGATAGAAGAAGAAAGGATACCTGTGGTTTTCTCTTTAAAAATGCAATTTGAGTCTATATATTCAATACTTCCGTAATAAAAACAGGGCAAAAAGGCCCAACTAAATTCTCACTCCATTTGCATTCATTGGCCTCTTCCAGTATACCTGGGAGATTGAGCCTGTACACATTAGTGAGAGCCCAAAGTTTTCCAAGCCAAGGCCCAGGAAATCAACATTACAAGGTGGCCAGGGCAGACCAAATTCCCACCCTTCAAATAAATTTTGAAATATGCCTATAAGACCTTCTCTCTACCCCTTCTATCTCCTGCTCCTATTCTGCCCCTGTCCCACACTCCACCAACCAGGATGAAGAATCTAGGAAACCTGTTTCTCTGCTAAACCTTGGTCAATTTATTCAAACAATTTTACTTCCAGCTAAATGGAAAGAAGCCAGTTCAAAATGTTCCCTATATCTGCATGTATGTACATGTGCATAACACACACACACACACACACACACACACAAACTTCCCACACACACAAAAAAGGCAAAATGGCCCACTGAATTCTCTCATGTTCTCTGAGATCGGTCTAATATTGTGGTCTGAAGTGTCCTAGGGAATAGCTTTCCCAATAGTCTTGCAACTCAAGATACTAATTCACTTCCTTTGAGAGGTAAGAAACAATGGTCTATCTGCAGGTTATCCCTAAACTTTCAGTGGGTAATGGGCAGGCAGTATAAGTACCATGGTGAAGAGCCTGGGCCCAGAGTTACCCTGTCCAAGTTGAAATCCTGAATGTATGGCTTACTAACAGATCTCATACGTGTCTCTTGATGTCCTCAAGCCTCAAATCTCACCATCTGCAAAATAGGGATAATGGTGCTCATATCTCACTAAAGTTTTTATAAAGCTGAAGTCAGATGATCCCTGTAAAGTGTAAACACAGAGCTTGGTACGAAGTAAAGGCTCAATAAAAGTTAGCTATTAATATTATTATTTCAAGGTAGCTTTTTTCTAGAAGGCTGCAGCAATTTTATAAAGTAAAGTTGTTTTTGTAAAACCTTTATTTGCAACTCAGCTTGTATGCAGAGGTTCTTAAGTTGGATGTTCAAACAAGAAAAACTTTTGGAAGACCCTTTTTATAAATGAAGATGCCAGAGCTTAAAAGTGGTCAGAGCTATGGCTAGAATACAGGTTTTATTATTCCTAGGAGAATAATACTTCCACTAAAATACAGGGTCTGGTACAAATAATGCCCCTTTTTAACTACAAAATGTTTTATTACAAAATCATAAACATGTAGTTATGTAACAAACAATATCACACTCAAGCACAACATGACATTTTAGGTGAAATGTTCAAATTGTGTGAGAGATTCACATACCCTACCAACCATACTTAAGCAAGCCTTACTTCTGCCAGACCCTGTTTATAATATATAATATTAGCTTACACATAGGAGATGCTTAATAAATATTTATTAAATTGAATTGACTCTAATTTTAAGAGACTATGAACCTGGCTTAATGATACCACCAATTTTTCAATTCAATTGGAAGTAAAATGACAATGGCAGTGGGGGAAATCCAAATAGGTAAGAGGGATATGTTTAGTAAGAAGTGTGGCAGAAAGACTTTACACAGTCTCTTCTTTTTAGATGAGGATATACAGATAGGTCAGAGAGTAACAGGAACCTCCACTGATCAATGTTTCCAGGCCCCGGTTCTAGGTCTAGTCAATATTATAACAACTTGGTCTTACCTCTTATTTAAGTCTAACACTAGTTTAAGAAAAAGCTTTGAGTCAGCCTCATCTCTTTGCTCCTATCTCTACCTCAATCTAGATTAGGTTAGAAATTTATTTTAAGAACCACAGTAAGGCCTTGGCATTTCCAAATATTATTGAGGATCAGTGTCACTTATCTGTTTCTGTGATGGCAACTCAAAGGTGTGCTCAATTTGGTCCCAGTTTTACTTTTCTGTATTATAAAGCAATTAAGCTAACATGTTAAAAGTCAACAAAATTGACTAACCCTAAAATGTACATGAGCAGAAAAATACTGGGTGACCAGAAAAATACTGTTGCTACCAGCCCTCCACCTCCCTCCCCACACATCAATTCGAAGGAAGGAATAAATAGAACAAGCGATCACATCCCATTTCTTCTTGCCTCAGAAAGGGTATAAACAGTCCATGAAATAAGATTGAGCAAAAACTGAGAAAAGTTTCAGAATATACCTAGAAGCTGTCTGCTTTACCAATATCCTATCTTTAATGGCATACTACCCACTTTTATTTTTACCTTATTTTATAAGTAATATATGCATATTATGCAAATACTTATAACAAAGAAAAATCATTCATAATCTTAACAACTAAAGCCAAACTTTGTTAACATAGAATATTTCCTTTAGCTTTTTTCTTTGTGCGTGTCTTTGCAAAACAATAAAATATGAATGTACATATAACTTTGGATCCTACATTTCACTTTATTATAAGCACCTTCTCCATGCTGGGGCATGAACTTCATAACAAACATTGCAATGACTGCGTAATAGTCCATTAAATGAGTGCATCAAGATTCACTTACCTATTTTCCAGTTATTCAGACATTTAAACTGCTTTTAATTTTGTCCCAATCTAAATAATGTTGCAAAAACATCTTTGTGATTTAGTCTTTTTCAATATTCTGTATTGATTCCTAATGATAAAATCCCAAAAGTAAAATTAACGAGTCAAGGAGCATGAATGTTTTTTACCCACTAAAAAAGTAAACCCACTAAAAATCCACTAAACCCACTAAAAAGGTAAAACAGCATAACACCAAAGCCCCATGAAATCTTTCCTTCACTTAATAAAAAATTATCCTCCTCCCATTTTTCCACCACAGCAAAGCAGAAGTTCTGGGAAGGTAAAGAGCCAAGAGAAGCAGTGTAGTATACCAGTGGCTTTCAAAATGGCAGAGTGGAATGTGGGCTCCCTTGTGAATCCAGCTTTCGTACACTTGCCCCAAATTTCCACCCAGCCAAGAAGCTAATTAGTAAAAGCATCAGGGGGGTGAGAACAGGTTCATGGCCTCTCCTTCTGGAGAGGCCTGTAATAACTTATCTCATGTTTCTTTTTGTCTTCAGAATGAATGATCTGAGAGTCAGTTTGAAGACATTCATTCAATTCTATTCACCCAACCTGCTAAAGTCTTAGAATTAAATTGATTAAATTGGTTAGTTTTCAGATACCAATATCCGATACACTTTAAAGGACAACATGCTATATAGATCTAAGTATACATAAGCAATGAGTCTGTGTACCTCTGTTTTCAGTCACAGTTAAGGAGGCACATTTAAGGTCAGCACAATTTAATATTATATGGCTAAGTGGCACCTGTCTTAAATGGTCATGTGTTATAGACAGAGGCTTATTTGCACACTCAACCATAAAAGTAATTTAGTCCTTCACTTGGCATAATGCTTTCTAGTTCCATCTATGAAATAAGCCAGGTGGTAAAAGACAAATACCATATGATCTCACCTTTAATGGGAACCTAAACAACAAAACAAATAAACAAGCAAAATATAACCAAAGACACTGAAATTGAGAACAGGCTGACAGTGACCAGAGGGCAGACCGGGGCAAATTTCAGGGGAATTTCCTGTAGGGTTTACAGGAACAAGTATAAAGGACACATGGACAAAAACTGGGGGGAGTAGAAATGGGAGGGAGGTGGGGATGGGTGGGTGGGCTGGGATGGGACTAAAAGTAGAAAACTGTATTTGAACAACAATTAAAAGAAAATTTAAAAAAAGGAAGGGCAATCTTAAAAAAAAAGTCATCTTGTCCTAAGGCAGGGGCGGAAACAGTCCAGAGATGCCTTAGCAAGAGTAGACACAATAGGCATTTCTTTCCCAGGCTGCTCAGTGAGAATTCTCAGAATAGGACAGTGCTTTCCACCTTCTCCTTTAAGGTTTTTCCCTAGTCCTCCTTAATCATCCCCCTGTTCCCACCTCCGCTCAACATGGAAAACTAATTCTCTCTCCTCAGTGTTTCTACTGGAGTTTATATACATCTCTATTAGAGCACTTATCATACCTTATTTTCTACAAACATTTATCAAGCACTTAACTATATAGCCAGACACTGTACAGGTCCTGGGGTAGATTAAAAAAAAAAAAGAAAGAAATAACAGAGTCCAGTCCTCAAGGAGCTCCCAGTCAAGCAGTGGGGCAGGATCCAACAGGAAACCAGAGGTATGAGCAGATTGCTCTGGCAACACAGAGAACCCTGCAAAAACTATGAGCCACCTAAGCAAAGGTTCTCAGAGGAAAGGACCTATGAGCTGAGTAAGAGACACGGTAACTGATAACCAAGTTAATGTTGGGGAACATGGAAAGGGAGCATCAAAGATAGGTTGAGATATATTTTAGAGAGTGATTGGCATATGAGTAACAGCTAAGGTCAAAGAGTGGGCTGGACCACATAGAGCAGGAACAGAATAGAACCAAAGAGGAATTTAGGTTGGGACCCTGAAAATAAGTGAGCATAAGTTAGATACTTCACAAGTGTGAGAGTGAGAGAGAAATTCCTTTATTTACGCATGGCTCTCCCCCGGCACCCCTTCCCCTTATACCTTCTATCTAGACCTTGAGATACACTGCTCCAGGAATGAAAGTTCACAGTTGGACTACAGAAAGGTAAAAGAAGTTAATTCTTATCCTTTAAGCTTCTAAGTACCCAGGCAGAAATCACTGCAATAGTTTGATCCAGAAATGAAGTTGCTAGACTACAAGATCTTAGAAAGCATGGGTTGAATGAAAGTTTTTATCTGTCATTCCCAACACCCAGAACTTTAATTGGTACATAAAATATGCTTAATAATTGCATACTGAGTAAATAACAACTTCCCAAAGACTTTGCTAGAGTCAACAGAAGAGAAGAAAAGGAATGAAAGTCGTATAATAGCAATAACAATAATAGCATTACCTTTACTTTCTCAGTCTTTCTTCTAAGACAAAATATCTTTCACTTCTGTTATTTTATTTGTCCTTCACAGCAGCTCTGTGAGAAAATAAAGGCAGATGTGATTAATTCCATTTTACAACTGCCAAAGCTTAAGTCCAGGGCAGATAGCTAATGATACCTAATTTGACCAAGGTTTCACCATGGCTCACTGGTGGGGCCAGAATAAGAATTCGTGTCTTATGACTTCCTATCCTGTGCTGGCTTATTTGACACAAACCTCTACAGAACTGACTCTCCAGTATTTAAGAGGACAGTTCACCAGATAAATTCATTAGGAAAACAGATTTCCTCCGGACTCCAACAGTACCACGAACAAGTTAGTGGACTGCACCTAGAAGAAAATATCCCCTTACCAACACTGGAACAGCTAAGTATAATTTGCAGCGGTACTCCTCTAACACAATTGGGAGCTCCCTGTTTTGCTGTACCCCTTTAGAAGGGAGCCCCATCTGCCTTCAGTCTGGTTTTTGTGGCTGAGTGAGGCTCAGGTACTGACTTCAGGAGTGGTATTCAGCAGGTGCAGGGACAGGAGGCGACATTTCATATCTTCATACCAAAGGGCCTGAGTCACTCCCTAATGTCAGCCCCTCCTCCTCGCCCTGACTTGCAAGCCCTAAGAACCTGTCTTGACTGAGTTGCCATTGCAAACAAAACTAATCTAGACCCTGCTTTCCCAGAAAAGACTAGAGTAAAATCAATTAAACTACAAGTAATATAACCCAGCCAAACTGACCACTCTCCAAAACTCTAGTGCAGACATATGCTGCACGTATAGCATCAGGGAATATACGTACAGAATGACTGGCCTCTACTATTTTGGGGGGAAAGTGAGCATCACGGCATATCCACATTACATATTTAGCTACTGAGCACTTATTCTATTTCAAATGGCCCTGAAACCTCAGGAGCAAGCATTCACTCACTTTAAACAGGTGGAGTACAAAAGAAATAACATGCTAGGAATCCCGCGCTCCAGTTCCCATCACTCTCCTTCAGGCTCCCAAGGGATAACTACTACAAGTACCATGTCAGAAAAGTCATCATGTTGACCTAATGGAAGCCTAACTGAGAGCCCAAGGCAAATAAAATGTTCTTGGGGGTAAAGGGGGTGTCATCAGAATTTTCTTAGCTCCAAAAATTGTTTGCTTTAAAAAAATTTGCCTCTCCCAAACACATACACACAGAGCAAACACAAACTAACTGTAGAAGAAAAAACAAAAATAAATATTACCTTAATGAAATCGTTTGTTGTCATTTATCGTATTTCTCCAACTCATAGGGGAAACTCAAATTAATAAGCTTTGGTTTACACTCCATGATCAAGAAAGTAAACCTGGCTACTAAACTGAAATGTGATCATAGTATATAAACAGATTGAAACAAAAATCTGAACTAAAAACATAATGTAATAATGAGAAAATTAGATTTCTTCAATATAGGTAATTTAACTAATTTCCCCACCTGTGATTTTTATCTCAGTTTCCTATCACATGAAAAATGTTATTAATTCAATGCAAATACATGGCTCTTAAAAACAACCCAAATGATTAAGTAATATACTAATTAGCTTCCTAACAGGGAAGGTTTTAATTGAACTATTCTATTATAACCTTCATCAAAGTTTCCAGGGCAACTTCACAAAAGGATGTCAAACCTGGCCCATATTTTTTATGCCCTTAAAAATAATTCTCAGTGCACAGAAACACAAAAAGCTTATTTCTTTTCAATGCTGTTAACACTCAGGCCACTAAATTTTCTGATGTCAGCAATCCCCTTCCCACAAATATTCCAAGTATGCAGAACCGTCATTCTCCTTTCAATTATGTGGTTTCTCTGCTCCTTTACTGATTGAGTCCAGGCCTCTCGGATAATGAAAAGCATGTGCAGGGAAAATGTGCTCTTAAAAAACACATACATCAGTTTAATCTGCATTATGAAGGGAGGGGAGATCATTTGTCCATATCAAAAGGATCAAAATGTAAAGGTTGCTATGAGTTATACAAAGAAAAAAAAGATTGGTATGATTGCCTAAACTTGGGGGGCAGTTATTGTGATCTGAAGCAACACCAATATGAATAAGAGAGACCCCTAAAACACGCCCTTTGCAGCTTGGCCACATTTATATTTAATGTTATCTTAATGTTGCTTTGGGGGGTATTTAAGTCCTGACATACACATGGAAATGAGCCACAAATTATACAGCAAGCATAAATATTCCATTATTAATAAAAACCAGCTGTGTATAAAACACAATGGCTGGGTTTCAGTTACTGGCTATCATCAGTATGTGTCACAAGCAAATATTACTCAAAACTTTCTCCTTTAAAACACACACACACACACACACACACTTACACATAAATATGCTTTACTCTTTTTAATCTTCTGGAAGAGCTTTGAAGAACTCATTAAACTTTATGGCTCATTCCAACTAATGTCTCTTTTGTAAGCTATTTTTTATCACTTTGGGAGATGTTAGAGTCCTCTTACTAGAACTTCAACTTACCACATAGGATGAAATGTTTCATTATTTTAAGAACCAAGAGGGTCAATAATACAAATAATGATACAACCAATGATAGTCAATAAGGCAATGAAGCAAAGGACACTGTAAGAGAGCAAATCTTATTAAAAGTCAACACCTGCTCAGGACCCTATAATAAGCATGCTCTACCATCATGCAAACACCTTTCTTCCAAAGACCTCAAAGCTTGTACCCAATATGAACCATGCCTAAACAATTAATATCCTTGCTTCCCAGGGTAGCTACTCAGGGTAGCTAATTCATTTACCCTGGCTCACATGGAAAATCAGAGAGGGTTGGGCAGAGAAACCAGATACTAACTTCAAGTCACACAGTGTAATGATATTTTAATAGTGAAAGTGACTTTACAAATGTGAAGGACAGTAAAAAGAGTTGAAAATCTACCAAAAAGTAGATTTTCAAAAATTATCTTAGGAGATACTGGCAAATATATCCATCTGCATTTCCCCATGAACACATATTATAAAAAACGTTCCTGTACTGAAGTTTGTACTAAGTACTAAAAATCCATACTTTATCTTCCTACTCTAATTTAAGAAGTTTAATCCAATTTATAATGAACCACTGGTTTCCAAAATTGAGTCCATCAAAAATTGAAGATCATATGTATAATTTTACTATCAAAGGAAAATTAAAGGACCCTGTAACTGAACTTCCACTATATGGTAAATGTCTCAAACGAAGAACCCATTAAAGTGTGTTATCTTACAACACCTACATCTCTATTTAATTGTGTATAATCCTTAGTTTCCTTACTACTTTTTTTGTGCAATTTAAATGTATTGTTTTCAAAGCTGTAAACTCTGTGTGTTCTTGCTTTGCTTTTCTCATTTGGGAGATTTCATAGTCTACACAAATTTGTACCCTCTTGATAGGATATCATGATACCGTGATTTGAGGATCATTGCTAGTGACTTAGACAAAGCAAACTGAACCCTCATTTGCTTTTTGCTTAAAAAGAATGATGGAGGGGTGACGGGAGGTGAAGAAAGTACAATAGCCCTGCTAGCTACATGATCACACCTAGCCTCTCCTGGCATTCGAGAAACAAACATATGTGATTCATCATGTAAATTCAGTCAGGCTCTGACTTCATGCCTCCACACAGGTTTACAAAGATAAGTCTTAGGTGGTCACCTATTTAAAAGCAACAGTGGACATTTCTAAGACTGTATGTAAAATCCACATAAGTTCAGAAAAAAGGACTGAAAGGAACTAGAAAAAATGAAAACAGGTGATCTGTTACGATAACGGCATTCTTGATGAAGTTTTGGGCAGGGTCTTAGCTTTTTAATTAGATATGTTGTTCAAATAAAAAACAGAATGCATTTATATAGATATATCATTCCAGACTTTTAAAGATATCCAGATGACTACATGATTGTATTTCTTACAACCATTGCACCCCATTCTAGTAGGAATCATTCATATTCACACCAGAAACCAAGGCCTAGAAAGAAAACCATAAACTTCTGAGAACTGGTTATCAGAATCACCCTGCCCGACCCTCACAATTCACAGAGGAAGAAATTTGCTAAGGGTGGTAAACGGAGTAGCTTCTTAGATTTAAGTTGCTGTTATTTACCTAAAGCAATTTTCTGTGTCCTTGGGTTAGTCAAATACAATAACAGAAATTAAAATATTTTACATATATGGTGTAGACCATACCATTATTACCATTACCAAAATCTGTGAAATCTGATTTATTTAGAGAAAGTCATACTAGCTCCCTTCTACAAGTGGTTGTAGGCTAGGACTAAATGTGGCCAGCATTATTAGAGGCCAAAATGATTCAGACAATTAATTCCATCCCATGCAACAAAAACGTTTCAAAGGACAACTAATAGCCTCACTTAACTCAAACAAAATCATTACAACAAAATTCTAATGTCTTCTAATGTTTTCTGTTCTGCAATAAATGTTTCTGAGAAGGCTCAGTTATAGTGAATTTTTATATATCAAGTAATAGCACAAAGGCACTAAACAGGAAAGCTAGTTCTTTCAAAGAAACCTGTAGTAATTTTTTATAAAACAAATGACCTCCTATTTTCCATTTTTAAGGCCAGATTTTGTGTGTTGTGAGTGAAGAGAGCAACTTTCCTCTTTTCTTTAGTTTAAAGGGGTTCCAAAACCCACCACAAAGCACAGTAATACTGTATGAACAGTCTGTTTAATGCACTCTTTGTTCCTGAGACCGAATTCTAAGCCTTGACTTGGGGGTAGGAGCCTAGAATTTAGAACCAAGTCTACAAAAGGCAGCAAGGAATAAAGAAGTAAGTAAGACTAAAGACATCATCTCATAGTAATAAACCAACAACAAAAATTCTTTGGGACAGGAAATCAATGGGGCACAATTCTAAACAAGTTGGTTCAGTCCCAAGCTAATTAACTTGTCAAGCAGATCTTCAAACCCACTGAATCCATGGGGATAAGAGGTGATATAATAGGAGATTTGGTAACATTTACCAATTTACTATCCTAAAAGGCTCAGTCATGGACACACATACCTCTCTCCACCCTTTTCAGTGGTTTTAAGCTGGGCTTAATGGGTGCAAAGGACAATGTCTTCCAGACTGTCCCTAAAAATAGGCTGTTCTCCTGCATTCCAAATGCTTAGCCTCCAGGGAACAGGCTACCTGGCCATAGGCATTTCCAAAGAGGAAATATATCCTCTATTCCTCCTCATTGGTAAACACCCCCTCAACCAACCAAAGAACTTCTAATCATCCTGAGAATTTGGGAGAAAGAAAAAAGAAATCTTAAAAGGGAAATAGAAGAGTGTGAAAAACTCCTCTTGCCTCCAAATGGAAAAAAACACATTAAAAAGCTGGATCAAAGGAAGAAAGGGGGATGGGGGAAGACTGCTTAATTACAAAGACACCCTTTTAAAGAAGGCACAGGCCCTGGGAGAGCTCTTAGGAGAGGCACAGAAGCAGATGTACCTACTTAGAATTCTGGCACTCAATGGGATCTCAAGGTCATAGTATCCATCCCTCTGCTTTCTGAATAGATTGTTCTTAAGGCATTCTAGAAAGACTCTGATTCATTCTTCACAAAACTTCACATAATGTAACTCCACAAGATTCCTTGGTTGTCTATCAGTCTAATAAATCCTATTTCATAAACCAGAAATGAGATTTCAATTTCCAAATTTGAAAGAGTACTGAATATGATTTTTAAAATTCCCTTCTAAAAATTTTTAAGTAAGTAAACAGATCCACAACTTTCACATAAAAAACGTTTGACCAAGCATGGTCAAACATTTACTTCATATCTAGAGTATGAAGTTAGGAAAAGCACTTTCAATTTTAGAGAACCAGTCTTTTTTGAAGAAATAAGTATCTTAAAATGAAGTATGATGTAGGGCCACAGTCTGTAAATGGCACGGCATGAACCCATACAAAATAGCTGGAACCTGAGTTATAATCTGTAAATAGATGCAACTACTCTACAACCACCTGGCTATTAAAATGTCCCAGGACAGTTATAAAATATAGTTTGGTCTGGCCAACTTATCCCTCTCAGCTGATCTGAAACATGATAACCTTTAAAATTGTCACCCTGTAAGGTTCCTTCTCTCCCTTCCTTCTTTCCTTTCCCCCATTAAAATCAACCAATGAAATTATTTTAAGATATAAGTCAATAATTTGTTTCCAAGTAAGCAATGTGGTTGTAAACATCTTGGTAACAGGTCTTTGAACACCACAATTCTTGTAAGTCAGCCATGCTTACTCAAGTGGAGAGAGGCAAAAGATGGGTGAAGATTTACTCCTCATCCAAAATGGCATCTCAAATTATTCTTAGCTGCTAAATGAGGGTGCTGAAAGGTGGCTTCAGAAAGGCTGGCTTGAGAAAGTAGTATTCACAAGCCTAGTTCAAGAATACTTAAATAACCTTAGTCCTCCATTATTGAAGATTATGGTGATTATCTTCCTCTCTGAATGGGAGAAGAGGGTTATAGTTTTAAAAAAAAAGTTTTAAAATGCCTCCCAACTTCCACTCTTCATGGTGGGGCAGAAGGGAGAGGGAAGAAGAACAAATTAGACACTCCAAGGTGTCAGAAAATTCTTTCTAAAATACATGCTAGAGATTAGAAATGCTGTTTCTCACAAACTTTCCCCTTCCTCTCTCATTTGATTGTATTTCATCCCTTACTGTAAATTATTGTAATATTATTAGTGGTAATTTACCAGGGATTACTCACAATCTACAAAGACTGTCACTGTCCCTTCTCTTCATTTTCATATATGGACAAATCCATGTTGCTGCTCAAGCACCAAAATACAGTGACCCAGGCTTGGAACCCTGAAGACACGTGCACAATCCCTCAAAACTAGTCACCAACATATAAGGCAGATAAGAGGCAACCTCTTCCTCACCAACACACACACACACACACACACACACACACACACACACACACACGAGTGTTATTGTAGATTACTCCCAGACTTTAAGACTTCAGGAATTCAGGGCCCCCAGGGGATGGGAGTGTGAGCCCCCACCCCAGCCCCAAGCATTTAGGAGGAATGCATCAAGAAATCTGAGATAAGCACGGACTTTCCTGCTGAGCTAAATGGAGATTTCAAGTTCCCTTAGGTTTTTAATTTCTTTTGTGCTTCATAACCTATAGACCTACCTTCCTACAAGAACCCCAGGAGACAAGAAAGTAAAAGTACCATCAAGTTGTGGTACCCACTAGCATCTCCATCGGACGAGAAAGGGACACTCATTTTTAACCAATTTAACTTGCTGCACATCTCGGAAAACTCAAGGCCGGCTGCAAAGAAAGTATAAAACATGGGTATCCCCACATGCTTGTAGATCGACTCATGCCGAGGGCAAATCGAGTTCATGCCACCATGGATCCTGCCCCAGTTCCCCACAAAAATTAACCACGAGTCTCCTACCCCTGAAAGCAACGAAGACAAGCTGACGAGTCTGGTTCGAGTGGCTTCGTTCCTGGGCCAAAGGCCAGGGATGAGCTGGGGGGAAGCCCCAACTCCCGGCTGCTCCTCTCCTCGCTGCTCTCTACGGGCTCTTCTTGGTGGCGGTGGACAGGCAGGATACCGGGCCAGAGGGCGGAGCAGCGGACGGTAGGAGGCAAGACAGACTGGAGGTAGGGGTGAAAGGGGCAGTAAGAACCAAGAGAAGATGAAGCAAAAGAGAGAGGAGATGGAGGAATAAATCAGGGACAACCAGCTCGGGCAGTCAGAAATCACCTCAGAAGGAAGGGGCGTGACTGCGATGAAGACAGCTCCAGGGCAAAGGATAGGAGGTAGGGAAGGGGAACGCAGGAGTGGCTTTTCTTCAAGCGGTGAGCGGCTGGAACCTCCCAGGAGCAGGAGGCTGGGAAGGGGAAGCAGGGGATGGACCATGAAAGGGGCGGAGTGGGGGGGGGCGGAGAAAAAAGGGAGGGAGCATGCTTGGACCCAGGAGCAGGAGGGAGGTGGGTAGGAGGGGAAGGAAGAGAGGCGGGGCCTGAGGGCGGGGAAGTGTCAAATAAACGGCGGGGTCCCGCCCCTTCGGCGAGGACTCTGGGCCCTCGCTCTAATCGTATTAACGTGGCACCATTCTGTTTCAGTCTATGCGAGGACTGGCTGGAAGGAAGGAAAGGGTTTTGCAAGACAACAATAATGATCTACAGCAACAGCGAAGCAGAGTCGCGTGGGAGAGCCAGTACAGCTCCTCACCCCACAGCAGGAGGAAGGGAAAAAAATAGAAATGCCGAAAAGTAGCTTCTCGCAAAGCTTACTTAAAATATGCGGAAAGGAGCAGCACTCCACTCTTTCGTTTTCCTTCCTCTCTTCCTACGGCCAGCAGCTCCCCACCCAGGTCGCAGCATTGGAAGACACCCTCTTTTCTTCCTCCCCACCCTATCTCCCACCACCCCACATCCCCGCCCCCTCCCAGTGGCGGGCTGCGCTAACGGCGGGGATGGCGTGGGAGGAACTCTGGGGAGTCTCAGCCTCTTGGAAGGGCTAGGACATCCGACCTGGGTGCAGCGAGCGGAGTGTAAGCCCCACCCACCATTTTCTGCAACTACCGGTTGGTGCAGCCTGGCCTAGGATTTGCTTGCAATTGGTCGCATCCGCCATGGATCCAATCCTTTTTTCCCACCCGCCCTCAAAATTAATGAAACCAAACAAAAGGCTATTGTCTAGCTCTCCGTTGACCCCCAGCTACAGCTGAGAAGAGAAAGATGAGGCTTTTGACTTCTCAGTCTTCTAAGAGAGTTTGTCGGCCGGCTCCAGTACACCTTTATAGCATTGCCCTGCCCTCTGGGCATAGCTTAACTTTTGTTTCCCTTTTATTTATTAAGCCATGAGGGGGGAAAGTACGTGAAGTGTCATCACATTTCCAGACAGCGAAAAAATTGATAATGCTTAAAAACACAAGGTTAAGAACATCATCCTGGGACACTTAAAATCAACCATTTTACATGTGTGAAATGCAAGCACAAGGAAACAGTGCAAGGGTAGTAAATAGAAACATGTCGAGTAACATGGAATTTGGAAGTAAAGAACTCATATAGGACTAGCACTTATCAGCCAGTTGTGCGACTTTTAAGTTGCTTAACGTCTCTGAACCTTAATTTTCCTATGTAAATAAAGGCTGTAAGATATACCCTTCTTAACTCAATGGCACTGGTATATAAAAATAAAACGAATAGTGCGTGAAACCTCTTTAAATCACAAAGCACCTCACGCCCATTTGTGTTTCAACTTGTGCATGTCACATAGTGGAGACACTCACAAGTGTTTGAAAATCAAATATTTTGCTCATCTGTTTTAAGCATTTACATCCAAGGTGTATAGGTTTTTTGACTATATTTTTAAAAGTCAACCCTTTTCCTACAGTTTTGGGGGTGGATATAAAGTTGACACCTTGCAGTTAGAGTAATAAATTACCCTTTTTCTAACCAGGGTGGATGAGATTTATTTTTTAAACAGTTCTGCAGTGGCACCACAGCCTAAATCTATTGTAGTGCTGGTATTGAAAAAAGAAATCATGCTGCGTATATCAGAAGTGAACTTGAGAAAACAAATATGAGGGAACATTTACCATGGAAACCACCATTCCCTACAGATCCATATTTCCTAGAAAAAATGTTAGAAAGAGGAAGCAAGTTTAAATACATGTAAGGCCTTGACAACACAAAGCAATTATAATGAACTCATGCCAATGAAAAATTAACATCCAAATCAAGCCTGCCTAACAGAAGTTTTCTGAAGGGCCATGGATCAAGGCATGCAAGAGAAAGTGTGCTGTTAGGAAACACTGTCATACCACGAACAGTCTCAGTAACCTCAGTGTGCAGAGCACTCTGCTAGTGCTGCTGAAAGATTCAGAAGCAGAAGCATGGGCAAAATGTACTCTCGGTATGATTCTGTGTGAAGTGAAGTTATTTGGATGATTTTTCATGAGCAAGGTAAAATTTTGAGTGTTAAAGACATGGACAAGGCCACTGTAATCAAAACAGCCTGGTACTGGCATAAAAACAGGCACATAGAGCAATGGAACAGAACAGAGAGCCCAGAAATAAACCCAAATCTGCATGGCCAATTAATATTTGACAAAGGGAGCAGCAACATAAAATGGACTAATAGCCTCTTCGACAAATGGTGTTGGGAGAACTGGACAGGTACTTGCAAAAAAATGAAACTCGAGCACCAACTTACACCATACACCAAAATAAATTCAAGGTGGATAAAAGACTGAAATATAAGCCATGACACCATTAAAGTCCTAGAGGAGAACATTGGCAAGAAAATCTCAGATATTTCACGCAGCAACTTTTTTACTGATATGTCCCCCAGAGCAATGGACATAAAGGAAAGAATAAACAAATGGGATCTCATCAAAATAAAAAGCTTCTGCATGGCTAAAGAAAACAGTATTAAAATAAAAAGAGATCCAACTGTATGGGAAAATATATTTGCCAATGATACCTCAGACAAAGGTTTAATCTCCAAAATATACAAAGAACTTACATGACTCCACTCTAAGAAGACAAGCAATCCAATTTAAAAAGTGGGCAAAGGACTTGAACAAACACTTCTCCAAGGAGGACATACAGAATATTCAGAGACACATGAAGAGATGCTCAATATCGTTAGCTATCAGAGAGATGCAAATTAAAACCACAATGAGATACCACTTTACACCAGTCAGGATGGCTATCATAAACAAAGCAACAAACAACAAATGTTGGAGAGGGTGTGGGGAAAAGGGGTCCTTAGTTCACTGTTGGTGGCATTGCAGACTGGTACAACCATTATGGAAAACAGTATGGAATTTTCTCAGAAAAATAAAAATCGACCTGCCTTTTGACCCAGCAATTCCACTGCTGGGATTATATCCTAAGAATCCTAAAACATCAATATCAAAGAACCTATGCACCACAATGTTCATAGCAGCACAATTTACAATAGCTAAGAGTTGGAAGCAACCTAGGTGCCCATCAGTAAATGAATGGATCCAAAAATTGTGGTACATATACACAATGGAATTCTATGCTGCAGAGAGAAAGAAGGAGCTACTACCTTTTGCAACAACATGGATGGAACTGGAAAGCATTATGCTGAGTGAAATAGGCCAGGTGCTGAAAGACAAATACCATATGATCTCACCTTTAACAGGAAGCTAAACAACAAAACAAACAAGCAAGCAGAAAAAAAAAAACAAAGACACTGAAATAGAGAACAAGGGGATAGTGACCAGAGGGGAGTAGGAAGGGAAGTTAAGGGGAAAAAGGGGGAGGGATTTGGAGGAACAAATAGGAAGGACACAGGGACGAGAACTAAGGGGGGTGGAAATGGGAGGGAGGTGGGGAGCAAGGGGCGGGGGAGGCTGGGATGGGAAAAATAGACAAAAACGGTACTTGAAAAATAACTAAATAAAATTAATTTTAAAAAAAGTGGGCAAAGGACTTGAACAGGCATTTCTCCAAGGAGGACATACAGAGGATCCAGGGACACATGAAAAGATGCTCAATATCACTAGCTATCAGAGAGATGCAAATTAAAACCACAATGAGATATCACTTTACACTGGTCAGAATGGCCATTATAAACAAAACAACAAACAACAAGTGTTGGAGAGGGTGTGGAGAAGAGGGGACCCTAATCCATTGCTGGTGGGATTGCAGCCTGGTACAACCACTGTGGAAAATAGTATGGAATTTTCTCAGAAAAATAAAAATCGACCTGCCTTTTGATCCTGCAATTTCACTGCTAGGATTATATCCTAAGAATCCTAAAACACCAATCCAAAAGAACCTATGCACCCCAATGTTCATAGCAGCACAATTTACAATAGCCAAGAGTTGGAAGCAACCTAGGTGCCCATCAGTAAATGAATGGATCAAAGAATTATGGTACATATACACAATGGAATTCTATGCAGCAGAGAGAAAGAAGGAACTCTTACCCTTTGCAACAGCATGAATGGAACTGGAAAGTATTATGCTGAGTGAAATAAGCCAGGTGTTGAAAGACAAATACCATATGATCTCACCTTTAACAGGAAGCTAAACAACGAAACAAAGCAAGCAAAATAAAAACCAAGACACTGAAATAGAGAACAAGGGGACAGTGGCCAGGGGGTGAGGGGAGGGAATTTCAGGGGGAAAGGGGAAGGGTTTACAGGAACTAGTATAAAGGACACATGGACAACAACTAAGGGGGGTGGAAATGGGAAGGAGGTAGGGAGCACTGGGGGGTGGGCTGGGATGGGAGTAAAAGACAGAAAACTGTACTTAAACAATAATTAAATTTTAAAAAGACATGGACACACCTGTTTTATGAATCAAGGGGAGATTATTCTTGTCTTGTTATTCAGAGCTTGGGGTGGACCACAGAGCTTGACAAAGTAGGTAAATGCTACAGACTACTACAGACAACAATGGCAACAGGATAGTTGTTAAAATTAACAATGTTGTTAAAATGGAAAAAATAAAATATAAACATGGTAAAATTAAAACTGTACTAAAGAGTGAAGCGTTCCTTTCTACCACTTCATTCTCATAGTCCTTTTCTCCCTTTCTCTCTATGCCCGTGTGTAATCTTCAAAATATATTATCCATTAAATATCCTTCCATCTCAGGATAATTTCCTTTACCTCATTCTTAGTTATGATAACTCAGTGTTCCATTGCATAGATATGACAAAACTTTTTAGAAGATTTTATTTATTTGTTTTTAGAGAGAGAGAAAGGGGGAAGAGAAAGAGAGGGAGAGAAACATCAGTGTGTGGTTGCCTCTCACACACTCCTTACTGAGGACCTGGCCTGCAACCCAGACATGTGCTCTGACTGGGAATCAAACCAGCCTCCATTTGGTTCGCAGGCCAGCACTCAATCTATTCAACCACATCAACTACGGCAATATTACAAAATTCTTTTTTTCATCTCCTCTTGAGAGGTGATTTTGGCCATTTCCCATCTTTTGCCATTACACAAAATGCTGGGGAATAAATCCTAGTAGCAAAGGCCTGGTGGCTTTGTTTCTAGGATGCCTGCCCCCAGCCTTGAAGTTGTGCTCAAAAGACTTTTCCAACCTCCTTCCCCACAGCTAAGGAGCCTTAATGCAATGAAAATGCCTAAAACACACGATTTCCTTAATACTCCCTCCTCAAATCCTGCCTTGGGCATTATTTTTCTCTTACACATTTAAATTTTGATAGGGAAGAATGAGCAAAGCTCCGAAATGAATGGTGGATCACGTTGTACGTGAGTCACTTGTTACCCTGTGGCAAACAACAGATTTTTTGGTACCTTGGAGGCTTTGCCCAGGTCTCTAAATGTCTTAGGTGTTCTTTGTCTCCTGCTACTCAAGACTCCCTTTTGTTTTTACCCCGAAAACCCTCCAGTTTGTTTAAACTGAATTTGAATGTAAAGCTATGCTTTGCTAACTCTACTTAAAAGGAAGGGGGAGGGGAGGCAAACATCAGTAAATATTTATTGAGTTACTATTATACACAAAACTGAAAAAAACAAGGAGGGATGTTATTTGGCTCCTGCCTTCAAGGTTATATGCAGAAAAAGACAACTAACAAACATTTATTAAGTGCTAAGTGAATGGGATTGATAATATGAGCTGTGAAAGTCGAAAGCAGGGAGTGAAAACTAGTTCCAGAGAGTGAGTTTATACAGCAAAGTATGCCACGCACATCTAATTAATCCCCAAATCATCCCGATGTCTTCATATCATGACTGTAAAAAATGTAGAAGTCGATAGCAGAGACCAGGATAATTAACTGCTAACTGTAAAACACCTTTGTAAAGACACTGGGTTGCCTAAGTACATTAAGAACCTCCACATATTGATAATGGATATAATGATCATTTTTAAGCTTAAAAGTCAATAGTCTTCATCCCCAATTATCTGTCTTGTTTGGCTTTTATCTTTTTTCAATAAAACACAACTCCTCCTTTAATATACAATAAAATCAATGTCTATGCTCTAAAAAAAATCAGTCTCCCCTAGAAACTTTATGCTAAGTAAAGAAGCCAGATACAAAGCACAAATATTGTATGATTCTACTTGTATGAGCTACCTAGAATAGACAGATTCATAGAGACAGAAAGTAGCATAGTGGGTAGGAGGGCCTGAGGAGAGGGAGGAATGGGAAATTGTGCTTATTCAATGAGCACAGTTTCTGTTTGGGATGATGAAAACGTTCTGGAAATAGTGGTCATAGTTGTTCAACATTTTGAATGTACTTAACATACTGAATTGTACACTTAAAATTGTAAATTTTAGACAGATGGTAGATATACATAGATAGATATGGTATATCCACAATAAAAAATAAAGGTAACAACCCTCAGGCTTGGTGTTAGGAAGCAAGATCAATAATGGAGGCTGCCAAGAAGAAAGTGGGACCCATGTATACAGGGCAGCTTTTCCATGGTCAACACCATGGGAAATGTAGACCCAATGTGGCCAGGGCTTCTGATTTTTCAAGAAAAACCAGAAATGAAATGTTTTAATGTAAAATCTCCTGGTTCTTAATTTTAGCAACTAATAAATATTTTAATTTAAAAAGTTTGTCCTTTGCATGCAATACTTTTTCCCAATGTACAGGAAAAGTAGGAAGAAGAACACAGCTCACAACCTATTCCTCAATCCCTGGCTAAGTTCTTCTGGAAGAAAAGACCACAAAGCCATAGTGCTTTGTATTGAATGACCTTCTTACTCACCCACCAAGTCACTTTGAGTGTGAAATGAATGCATCTTCCTCTAATTACTTGGTGAACAACTAAATCATTTAATGCATTTGGAAACAAAAGCAAAGGCAAGCACGTATACCAGATAAAATAAATCATAAGGATTTATTACTCTACATAACTCTCCCCTCCCACCCTACAAATATGTGAGACAAAAACTGAAAAACAGCCTCCTCCAGGACACCTCCTAAAATCAGTCTCCTATTTATTGACAGGGATATTAGCCTTGCTCATTATTGTAGAATACAATATCAGCTGTCTTCTTCATGTAGAAGCCAGCTGATCACAAAATAACAGCTTTATCTGAATGGGAGAGGAACAAAGGGACACATGTGCAATATAAGCACTGAGGTAAATGCTCTTCCTTTTGGATCTCTCTCCCCCTTCCCACCCTTTCTATGCATGTGTGTACACACACACATACAGTCCAGACACAGGAAGTTTGAAGCCTGATCCATGTGTGGAAAACAGCAATGTGGGAATTCAGGAAACAGCACCAGAACTGTGCTCCAAGGCCAAGACCTGCTGCAGCATTTGGGAGCCAAGTTACTCCTGGGGTACTTGTGGGATCCAGCATTTTGGAAATAAATTGGCTGTAGAAAAATGAAGCTGCCTGCAAGTCTATTCCCCAAGCATCTCGTAGGGTCCTATTTGAGTAACCTGGGTTTGCCTCTATGATTTATGGACAGCTTCACTTCAGCTTTACTAAATACCATCCATATCTCCTTCAGCAGCTTGAGTTTCTGGAAAGGGCCAGACTGGCCATACTTCTCAATACGGTTTGTTGGCAAAGTCCTAGGTTAACTGGAGCAAGAGGGAGATAGGGAGATGAAGGAACACATATCAAAGTCTGCACTCTAAAAGGTGGTGGGATGGGAGGAAGAATGTGATTTAGTCAAATGATAAAAAAACAAATCACTTAAAGTGAGTCAGATAGAAATTAAATTTCTGAGTCAGTAACTCTTTAAACGTACAGTTGCACAATTGAAAAGAAGTTCATGCTCCAGTATTACCCTTTGCAAATAAACTCTTGATTGATTCAGTGCTTTCTGTGTCTCTGTAGTTGCCAAACTGTCTGAGAGTTGTTATCCCGATTGGAGGAGGAGAAGTAGGCTGTGATTGCAGTGGAAATTTATCTTCTCTGACACACTGCCCAACTTCAAGAACTACAGGCAGAATGTAGGTCAATGCCATTCCCGTGTGATTTAAAGCAGACCCAACTTGCAGACCTCCATCAACCTTCTCTTCAGATCTTCCATGGTCTTGTGATATTTGCCAGGAAAGACCCTTGTTAAAGGGCAAATATGTAACCTGGGAAGGGTTAAATATTAAACCATCTTTGGTGTGCTCTGATGGAAAGGGTATAGACTTTTGGAGTCACTCAAGGTTGGATTGCACTCACAGCTCCAGTACTGACAGATGAGGTAAATTATTTAGCCAACCTGGGCCACAGTTCCCTCATTTGTAAAGTGGGGATAATTTCTCCACTGTGAGGGGTTCCTGTGAGTATTAAATGAAATAACGGGTAGAGGCCATATCATGGTGCCTGGCATTTAGTAGTCAGTTAACACAGTTTATTCCTTTCTGTCCCTCCATTAAGTCTTTTTAGGGAATTCTGGGGGGGGGGTAGGTCAATGGGTTTGCTTAGTGGCCTATAGGGATCAGGTCCATTGTAACCACTCTTGCCTATCAACCTTGCTCAGCAGTGCAATGTGGTACTAAGTATATGGGCTTTAGTACCAAAATGATCTAGTATCACAGTATGTGTTCTGTTGCTCAGTAGCTATGTAACTTTGGACGCTTTTGGAGCCTGCTCCCTCATTTGTAAAATACGTAGTAACAGCACCTATTATATAGGGTGGTGGTGAAAATAAAACGACAACCACATACAAACATTAGCTGATATTGTTATTCATAATATTTTGTGCAATGAGCTAACCAGTGTTTACTTTTTGTTATAACAAGCAGTTTGTAATCTAAACTAGTAAATGGTTTCACCAAGTGTTGAAAATCTTTAAGCAATGACAGCTATGTGTCCCCGGCTTTCTTCCTGGTCTTGGGTAAGGAATTTGGGGTGGTATTGGAGCATTTGTGGAAACCTTGGTCCCAGGCTGTTGGACCTCCCCATCACCCTACAGGATTTTCATAGTGCTTTGAAAGTAGGTGAGCAAAAAGAAGGACTCTTTGGAGGTGCTAAAGGAGATCCTAGAATGTTGTCACTGTTGAATATGGGCCTGGGACACTCAGGCCTCTAGCTCTTCAAATCCCACACTTTCCCCTGCCTTAGAACACTTACATATTTTTTTTCTGCCGGTGACACTACACTTAACTCCTGCACTCTATCTACTCTTTTCCCACTCTTCATCCTGCTAACTCAATCTTATTTCTCAGGCTTCTACTTAAATGTCACTTCTTCAGACAGGTATCCCCTGAGCAGTAACCTCTATCTCAGTCTCATGTTTATGTTTAAACATTCATGTGAATTGCATATTCTATATGATAAACTATATCAGAAGTAGTTTTAATATAAAATGATATAATATTTAACTTATTCAATAGGTAAATTATTTGTTTGTCTCCCAGTATAGAAATTTATTGGTCAAGGAAGAAGCTTTAGGCTTATCCTGTAGCACTGTTATACCTGGCGCCTTCTTACTTACTTCCTTATGGATATCCATAGGATGGCCCGAGTTAGTAATTTTTTATCATTATCCCTATCCTTTGATGGGAATATTGAATTAAATGATCTTTAGGGTTCCTTGTAACTCTTGACTGCTGACAGTTTTCAGAACACTGATGAAATCCTAGAGTGTGGAGCTATAGCAGAAGTGTCAGCCACATCCTCCTGCCTCCCAATTCCTAGATCATGGTGTATAATAGGGAGTTTTAAAGTGTGATGAGGAAATGTGGGTGTGAACTATTTAAGCAGAAGGTATGTTTATTTCATGCCTAGCAAGTAAGTGAGATAAGAAGAAAGTTCAGGCATGAGCAGTAGGGAGTAGATTAATTAGAATGTGACTGGCTGGCTCAGTGCCTTTGATGGCAAGAAGATAGTTTCAGATAATTTTATGGATAATGTTGCTTTCTGTACACCAATCAGAACTGTAAACAAGAAATAGATTTACTAAAAGGAAGCTCAGTGTAGTTGCAGACAGACATTTTTCATTCAGGCAGTACTGAGATAATATCTCCACAATCAACTGGTTATGTGACCTTGGATAAAACACTTAAACTCTCAAGTCTCAATTTTAAAATTTATTGGTTGAACAAATATGTATGAGTATTCAGTATGTGTTCAACACTGTTCTAATCCCTTGGGATACACTGGTGAACAAGATAGGCAAAATACCTGCCTTTATGGAGCTTATATTTTGGAGAGATGTGAGAATGTAAAGATCTTTGAGGATTTGTGATGTCCACAGAGTCTTGGACCATAGTAGATACTCAATAAATAGTATTTATTTATAATAATAATTAGTAGTAGCAGTAGTATTACATTTTAACAAAGTGCTCACCATCTGTGAAGCCAGGTAATTTTTTTTTAAGATTTTATTTATTTATCTTTAGAGGGGAAAGGAAGGAGAGAGGGAGAGAAATATCAATGTATGGTTGCCTTTCATGCATCCCTGCTGGGAACTGGCCTGCAGGGAACCAGCCTGCAACCCCGGTATGTGCCCTGACTGGGAATCGAACCGCGATTGTCTGGTTCGCAGGCCCACGCTCAATCCACTGAGCTACACCAGCCAGGGCTAAGCCAGGTAATTTTTATACAAACTTAAATTTCTACCCAAGGGGTTGCTAAAAGACCCTTGAAGAAAACTCAGGTGAAGCCAGGTAATTTCTGTATAAGGGATAATAGAGATGAACAAAGTTCTTGCAAAACAGTAATAGCAAGTGGCTTGTATGAGTTTTTCCATCCTAGGTGGCAGTTTTTTTCTACTATGGGTTTCTCAGTGGAGTTTCACTACAGCTAAATTTAGTCCAGGGTAGCCATAAGCAGTAGGTTTAAGCTCCATTTGGGTAAACTTTCCTCCTTCATTGTGTCCAGGTGATCAAAGAGCATAAATCTGGGATCATGACATGCCTTTACAACACAGGTGGCAAACACTGGGCCTGTGGGTTGAATCTGGCTCTCCACCTTGTTTTATTCAGCCTGGCACCTTGTTTCTACCTGGCAGCAGGGTCAAGCTCTTGCTTACCTGTTTATAGAGTCCTAAAATTACATTCGGCCCTTTGAAGGCAGCCTCGAGGCTGATGTGGCCCCCAGTGAAAATGAGTTTGAGAGCCCTGCTTTACAACCATTTTTGTCATGTTCCTACCCAGGTGACACTAAAGAAGCAAACTTTTAATATGCATTTAATACCTCACCCCTCTAGTCCCACAGTCCCCTTTCTAGAAGCATAGTGTCAGAAGGGGGCAAGAAAAGGAATGTGCTCATAATTTTTCGTGGATCATAGTTTCTAGCTTGATTTAAAAAGTTGCAGTTTTTACTTTGTTACAGAACAATAGAACCATGACTTGTTTCACAATTTTGGTAGTTCCTTTCACAAGGCGTCATGTTTCATGCACTATCACATTTCCAGCATTTCCATTACTGTTCCACTCCTGTAGGAGTGGGGCAGGCATTGATCAGGTGTTACAGTAATATTATGTGCTGTGGGCTAGCAGCACCCTTTCTTCCTCTCCCTTAACCTAGGTTTCAATTCTCACCATAGGTGTCTCTCTATCAGATTACTTATTACATTGTTTTGTCATTATTTATTTTCTGGATTCCCAACTAGACTTTAGGTTTCCCCAAGGTCACAGACAATGTATTATTTGCTGTTGTATCCCAACACCTAGCATATACTGCATCTGGCACGTAGTGGGTGCTCAGGAAATATTTGCTGAGTGAAAGAAACTTGTATTTCATGACAGGTTTTTGTGTAAATGAGGCATTTATAATCCTCTTCAATTCCCCATCCAACTGAGGCAGTAGATAGTCAGGAGGGAAGAAACTCCAGAGGTGCCCCGGGGCTAAGATAAAAGACATTGATACAGGACAGAGACTCTGTACTAAGACCGGTTGTTCCTGCTTTCTGGAAAGGCACTGAATCGTGAATGCATCTGCGCAGATGTTACATGACCCCTGCTTCATTATAATAAATTAACATTGTGGTACTCCCTTCCCCAGTGACCAATCATGGAAAATCATGGGAGACCACATGCACGGTAGCTTTAAAGTAATATAACTACTTGTACGTGTGCAATAAAACCCTGCTAAAACAGCCAGGAATATCCACCCTATAAGAATAGAATCCCTCCAGCCCCAGAGGTCAATCTCTGCCAAGAGTCGGCCCATTCCCATGTTCTGTGGAGTGTACCATTGCTTAATAAATCTGCTCTCTGTCTGCTATAAACTCTGTGTTCATTT
This sequence comes from Artibeus jamaicensis, assembly GCF_021234435.1. Taxonomy (NCBI): domain Eukaryota; kingdom Metazoa; phylum Chordata; class Mammalia; order Chiroptera; family Phyllostomidae; genus Artibeus; species Artibeus jamaicensis. The sequence goes on from NW_026522045.1 coordinate 14,055,502, forward strand.
CAGTTCTTTGTACACAATCACCAAAAACCTGTTACCTGTGATACTACTTTGTGTTTAAATTAAAAATCAAAGATATTTTTCTCAGCATTTTGGTAAACTGAGTAGGCAAACTCCTTGCTCTGGTGTGTCCCTCTGCCCCAGGTGGAAACCCTTTAAAGCCATCCCAACCCCAACCCGGCTTTCACAGTTTACCCTGAACATTATAAAACAAACAAAAAAACCAACAAAAAACAACAACAAAAAACCCTCATCATCCTGTTTTCTTGGAACGCAGTCTAGATTCAGAAATGTTTCAATTTAAAAATCTTTTCAAATTCCCAGCCTTCTGAAAGCCCTAAGATTTTTCACAACTCCTCCATCCTAACCTAATTGTTTATTTCTATCCTACCCTCTCTGATTCAAGCCACCTCTCCCAGCGATGTACTTCTTTGCCAGCCATTTTCCACCTTCACATTTCTAAGAACACTGGCAGTAGTGTAAAAGTAGCACTGGGTTTGGAATCTTGAGAGATTTGAGTGTGATGTTGCTACTGGCAAGCTGTGAGAACTTGGACAAGTAGCTGACCCTTCTAACTCTCAATTTCTTCATTTGTAAAAAATAGGAAGAACAATCTCTGTCCTGTCTTTTAAGACCACACTGGCTTGTTGTGAGCTTCAGATCAAACAATGTTTGTGAAACCTTGGAAACTGAAGTATATGGTTATTTTTGCACTAACCCTTCCTCCACTCAATTAGGCTCCAAGCACGTACTCAGTCTTAAAGGCTGTAGCTTGAGGCTATAGTGGGTGAAGGAAAGCATTGTTCTTCCTATCTTCTTGACAAGATGATCTAAGCTTAAGAGTTATTGCCCTCAGGTCTGTTCAGTAAGCATCATGGGGAGCCCCTCCCTTGGTTTCTCGGTAGCATATTTTTCAGGTGCTCTTTAGGTACTATGTAGTTTCTACTTTCAGACCTGTTTTCTCCTCCCTAGTGAAAAGTGGGTCCTGTGGGGAGAGGGGAAGCTAACATGTCTAAATTCTTTCTCTCCTGCATCAGAACTCTCAGAGTCCCCAGACTACAATTTTTCAGGCATAATTCCTTTACATACTTAAGGGTCTACTCCATAAGGTATTTTATACTGATCCTAGACAAGTAAGCTACATTTCACAGAGATTTTACTTATTCTCAAAGTGCAGGCTTGGCTGCTCGGTACAAAGCCTAGGACATTGCCCTCCGCCTTTGTAAAGGTCAAAAAAACACCCTGAGGATTTGCCTTGCTTCGAGCCCTGTCTTTGCATTTGAGTCTGCTTTGAAAGCTCTTGGGGGAATTCCCCAGGTTCAATTTGACCAGATGTTTAACATCCTGCTCAAATCACACTCCCAATTATGTTTTTCAAATTGAATAATTTTTGCACAGACCCTTATATTCACTCAAACAGGGCCTGTACTCCAGCTAATTCTTCATGCTGGGAGTAGTTGCCTTATTTGCAGGCTGAGGATCCGTGGTTAATTAGTCTTGGGTTTACTCTTTCCTTCCTTCAAAATCATCTTCACATTTACCCTAGAGCACAGGTGGAAAACACAAGGCCCACAGGCAAATTCAGCCCTCCACCTTGTTTTATCTGGCCTGGCACCTTGTTTGTACCCGCTGCAGTGCCAAGCTCCTTGCCCCTAGTTAAGGAGTAGTTACTTTTATACACTTCTAAAATTACACTTGGCCCTTTGAAGGCAACCCCAAGGCTGTTCTGGCCCGTGGTGAAAATGAGTTTGACATCCCTGCAGCCTAGAGGGTTTCCAGCCTCTGGTTCTGCAGAGTTGATTTTGCCACAATAAGTATTTTTCAAGTAGAGATCAAATTGAAATTTATACCACCACCTTCCAAGGCAAGAGTAGACAAACTGCTACTAAGAATTTTTAAAAGCATTTTAAAAGAGTTGTTAAAAGAAACAAGAGAGAATGTGTATCTGAGACTAGGTGTGTAGGCTTGCAAAGCCTAAAATATTTAGTATCTGGACCTTTACAGAAAAAGTTTGCTGGCCCCTAAAATGTTCCACAATATCCAAAACAAAGTTTCAAGCAGTTTTGAACTTATCACCTTCTTTCCCAAGTTACAGGAAAATTCTGACTTATTTATTGCCATATTTTACTATCTCATTTATATGTTCCATTCATTTTCTAGTCTAGCTGTGAAGAGTTTAAAAGGCTTCAGTTGTACTTCATGAACTAACATTTATTTTTTTCCCCAGGGAATAAACTAACTTCCTTTGGTGAAATTAGCCCCCAGTTCCCTTCCCTCCTCCCTTTGGCTTTGGTAGACACTTGGAAAGTGGGAGATCCTTGTTTATTTTCCCCAGATCTTAGAAAAATGCCCAAGGTAATTTGAAGATGGAGCAGATGTTAAATATGGGGAGATTTTTGTGGAAGACTAAACCATTGATACACTTAAAATACCACTACAAATGGAAACTAACTATTCTACTCACCAGGTGATTTATTTCCATAGCTATTTGGAGAAGGCAAGATCAGTTTACTAGGGCTCAGTTTACTCAGCAGAAGGACTGATCTCCTCTGCTAAAATGTATTTTCTGCCAGAATTTAATCTTACTCATTGGTTTTCTTCATGCACTGCCTTCATAGTTACTGAGGGTGGGCCACACGTAAAGACTCAAAGAACATCAGCAGTTAGTTCAAACACAAATACTCAGTGAATAACTATGAGATACCTAGCATGTGATTGGCACCATTTGGTGTACAAAGAAGTCTAAACTTGGACTCAGCCTCCAAAAACTGCAGTGTAGCTGGAGGTACAAATGCTAAAATAACTGCGTAGGGTGTTATCTAATACAATTCAGGTGAGAGAATAACCTTAATTTTAAATAGTCTCTCTGGATTATCCTTCTGATTGCATACATGTATTTGTCAAACAATCATTTTATTTTGAAAATATGGTTGCTGTAACCAGTTTTGTTGCAATAGGGAAGAGAGCCACATGATTTTTTGGCAAAGAAAGTATATTGAATGTGTTCAATGAAGACTACTTGAACTACCATAGGTAGAAAATTAGTAGAGGACATCCCAAGCTCATGCAATAATTGCATTACCGAGATTTACAATCTGAAAAACTCTGGTTGGTTTCCAGTAAAAGTGAGTAGACAGTTTGGGTAGAGGCTAGGGAAAGTTCAGTTCAGCTATGTAATTAATATTAACCTGGAGAAGAATATACTTGTCAAAAATGACCCCTGTGGTTAACTGGGCCCAAATTTGCTGTTTTTTTAAATTTATTTTTATTTTTAATGTATTTTATTGATTATGCTATTATAGTTGACCTATTTTTTCCTTCCCTTTATTCTCCTATGCTCTGCACCCCTCTCCCACCAGCATTCCCTGCCTTAGTTCATGTCCGTGGGTGGTACATATATGTTCTTTGGCTTCTACATTTCCTATACTATTCTTAACCTCCCCCTGTCTATTTGGACCTACCAATTTTGCTTCTTATTCCCTGTACATTTCCCCCCATTCTCCACCCTCCCCATCCCCACTGATAACCCCCCATGTGATCTCCATTTCTGTGATTCTGTTCCTGTTCTAAATGTTTGCTTAGTTGATGCTTTGGTTTGTTTTTTAGGTACAGTTGTTGATAGTTGTGAGTTTGTTGTCATTGTACTGTTCATATTTTTGATCATCTTCCTTTTCTTAGATAAATCTCTTTAACATATCATATAATAAGATGGTGATGATGATGGTGGTGATGATGAATTCCTTTTACTTGACCTTATCTTGGAAGCACTTTATCTGCCCTTCCATTCTACATGCTAGCTCTGCTGGATAGAGTAATCTTGGATGCAGGTCCTTGCTTTTCATGACTTTGAATACTTCTTTCCAGCCCCTTCTTGCCTGTAAGGTTTCTTTTGAGAAATCAGCTGATAGCCTTATGGGCACTCCTTTGTAGGTAACTCTCTCCCTTCCTCTTGCTGCTTTTAAGATTCTCTCCTTCTCTTTAGTCTTGGCTAATGTAATTATGATGTGTCTTGGTGTGTGCTTCCTTAGGTCCAACTTCTTTGGGACTCTCTGAGCATCCTGGACTTCCTGGAAATCTATTTCCTTTGCCGGATTGGGGAATTTCTCCTTTATTATTTGTTCAAATAAGTTGTCAATTTCTTGCTCTTCCTCTTCTCCTTCTGGCACCCCTATGATTCAGATGTTGGAGTGTGTAAAGTTGTCCAGGAGGTTCCTACACCTCTAATTTTTTTTTAATTCTTCCCTCTTCATTCTGTTCTGGTTGAATGTTTAATTCTTCCTTCTGCTCCAAACTGTTGATTTGGGTCCCAGTTTACTTCCCTTCACTGTTGGTTCCCTGTATATATTTTTATTTCACTTTGCATAGCCTTCATTTTCCCTCTATTTTGCAACCATACTCAACCATTTCTGTGAACATCCTGATTACCAGTGTTTTGAATTCTGCATCTGATAGGTTGGCTATCTCTTCATCGCTTAGTTCTATTTTCGGAGTTTTTATCTGTTCTTTCATTTGGGCTATATTTCTTTTTCCCAGTGCACCTGTTCCTTTGTAAGGGGCAGAGCTTTAGGTATTCACCAGGTCGGGGAAACTCATGATGCTGTATTGTGGCACTGCTAGTGGGGGAGTGCTCAGAGAGGGAACAATTCTGCTTGCTTGGCTCTCAGCGGGCTTTTAGTCACTTCCCCCGCTACCTACATGCAAATTGGGCCCTTCTGGGGCTGACTCCCATGTAGGTTGGTTTGTATACATTCTAGGACTCTGTGGGTCTCTCCAACAAACTCTCCTGGGAGACTGGGAGTTTCTCCTTCCAGCAAAACCTCCATGGGTTTTACAGCCAGAGGTTTTGAGGCTTTATTTTGCCACCCTGGAACCCTGGGCAGTGTGGTCTGCCTCAGTCTCCAGTTGTTCCTCCCAGTTTATCTGCATGCAAATGTGGGAATGCCCAGTCTGCTAGCTGCCCCCTTGCCTGCCCCAGTCCTCCAGCCACCACCTTGCCATGCTTCCTCTCTGCCCCAGCTGCCCATCTCTGCCCTTCCTACCAATCTTAATGAATGTTTCTTCTTTAACTCCTTGGTTGCCGGACTTCAGCACAGTTTGATGTTCTGGCAATTCTGGTTACTTTTTGTTTTGAAATTTGTTGTTGTCCTTCTTTTGGTTGTGGGAGGAGGCAATGTGTATCTACCTATGCCTCAGTCTTGGCTGGGAGTCTGAAAATAACTTCAAACGTCAAAGTTGTAGGAATAAAATAGCACATAGAGCACCCATATACTCTTCACTCATTTTCACATATTGTTAGCATTGTGCCCCATTTTCTTTTATGCAACTATCAAATCTATCTATAGTCTCAAACCATTTGAAAGTAATTTGCATGCATTATGACCTTTGCCTCTAAATTATTTAGTGTATAGTTCTCATTGATACAGATATTCTCTTTCATGCCACAGTGCAGTTAACAACTTCAATAAGTTAACATTGGTATGATATTTTATCCAATCTACCACTTGTTTGCAAGTGTTTTTAAATTAGTTCAATAATTGCATTAATAAAATATTGTCCTCCAATACAGGACCCAGTCTAGGATTGTGTATTTAAATTAGTTTCCATGTCTCTTTAGCTTCATGTAATTTGGAAGATTTCCACAAGTCTGCTTTATCTTTTACAACATTGGATGATCCATAAATTTTTAAAAAGTGAAATGGAATACTTTTACAAAGTATAATAGTTAAAAACATTAGCCCTGAGTGTCCAAGCTCTGCACCAATGAGCTGTGTGAATTTAAGCAAGTTACTTAATATCTGTCTCAGCTTTCTCATATGAAAGATAGGGTTGATAATAGTATTTCTTGAGGTTGTTGTGATTATTAAGTGAAATGATACACATACAATATACTGAATAGCAGCTAGCATATAATAAGTACTCAATAATGTTATACATATATAATTTTTTATTCCAATGCTAAATCAAATGTATATAAATTTACTGAGTACTTCTTACTTGCAAGATATTTTACTAGAAACACACAGAAGGAAAATGGCCCTGTGAAGATGGAGGCAGAGATTGGAGTTATATTGCAGAAGTCAAGGAATACCTTTGACTATCAGAAGTTGGAAATGGCAAGGAAAAATCTTCCCCTAGAAGCTTCAGAGGTGGTATAGCCCTATTAACACCTCCATTTTGGACTTCAGATCTTCAGAAATGTGAGAGAATACACTTTTGTTCTTTCAAGCCATTGAGTTTATGGGACTTTGTTAAGCAGCCATAGGAAACTAATACATGTCATTATTTGGGTACCCATGAGACATTTATTGCATGACTAGTGTGTGTCAGACCCTATGCTAGGCATTGGGGAATACAGAACTAGTACTGGCCATATTCTTGTGTTAAAGCAGACTTCAGTTTTCTATGACAGATTAGGGTATTTCCAGGGTCCTATAGATGTCCTTTCCTACCCTGTGACCTGGCAAAGACATATATTTTTGCCTTATTTTCTCCTGTATGTACAGTATATAGGCGCTCTAAAGATCATATTACTCCTGGCATTTCTGACAATTACTTTTATTGAGGGGCACAGTCATTCACACAGTTCCCTCCCATCTGGGGTGACCATCAAAGAAGAGTGGAAGAAGGGAAAGTTTGTAGGAATTATTTTATTTTGTTTTCTGCCTTTACCTTACCCAAGGAATCCATATCACCAGTGGCATTTCTCCTGCTCTAAAATGAGGAGCTCTTCACACACCTTATGAAACACTGTGCAGGCACCACACTGTGGCACTACTTCATTCCTCAAATATAATAAAATACACTTAATTTTATGTCACAATATGAGCTTTCACTTCAGGGTTCATTGTGAGTGTGGGGGAAAGTGCATATTAAATATCAAATAAATATTAACCCCAGTAACAGAGTCTACACCTTATCTCTTAGACCTTGCTGCCACCATGCTAAGCCCTTGGCAATCTGATGAAGTAGCCAGCATTTGTCTTTATTTCACTTCTACATTTATGGTTGGAGACCCCCTTTTGTATCATGCTCCACTTTGTCTCCTCTGCCTATACCCAGTAAGTGCTCTTACTTGAGTCTTTGTTACATTCTTGGGTTGGCCCACTGTGGTAATTTTGCCTGCTAAGGCACTGATAAAAGGGGTCAGCATAGGTATGCCCCTTCAGAGAAGAATTTATTTTTTCCGAAAATATTTTAAATATATTTTATTGATTATGCTATTATAGTTGTCCCATTACTCCCTTAACTCCTCTCTGCCCTGCACACCCCCTCCAACCCACATTCACCCTCTTTAGTTCATGTCCATGAGTCATACTTTTAAGTTCTTTAGCTTCTACATTTCCCATACTCTTCTTGCCCTCCCCTTGTCTATTTTCTACCTACCATCTATGCTACTTATTCTCTGTACCTTTTCCCCCACTCTCCTCCTCCCACTTCCCTGTTGCTAACCCTCCATGTGTTCTCCATTTCTGGGGTTCTGTTCCTGTTCTAGTTGTTTCCTTAGTTTGTTTATTTTTTTAGGTGTGGTTGTTAGTAATTGTGAGTTTGCTGTCATTTTGGTATACATGTTTTTTATCTTCTTTTTCATAGATAAGTCCCTTTAACATTTCATATAATAAGAGCTTGGTCATGACAAACTCCTTTAACTTGACGTTATCTGAGAAACACTTTATCTGCCTTTCCATTCTAAATGATAGCTTTGCTAGATAGAGCAATCTTGGATTCAAGTCCTTGTCTTTCATGATTTGGAATACTTCTTTCCAGCCCCTTCTTTTCTCAAAAGAGATAAGGTCTCTTTTGAGAAATCAGCTGACAGTCTAATGGAAACTCCTTCGTAGGTAACTGCCTACTTATCTCATGCTGCCTGTAGGAGTCTCTCCTTCATTTTAATCTTGGGCAATGCAATTATGATGTTTCTTGGTGTGTTCCTCCTTGGATCCAGCTTCTTTGGGACTCTCTGAGCTTCCTGGACTTCTGGAAGTCTATTTCCCTTGCCAGAATGGGGAAGTTCTCTTTTATGATTTGTTCAAATAAGCTTTCCACTTGTTGCACTTCCTCTTCCCATTCTGGCACCCCTATAATTTGGATGTTGCAACATTTTAAGATGTTCTGCAGGTTCCTAAGCCTCTCATCATTTTTTTTTTTAATTCTTGTGTCTTCCTTTTTTTCTCTTTGGTTGTTTCTTTCTTCCTTCTGGTCCACTCCATTGATTTGAGTCCCAGTTTCCTTCCCATCACTGTTGGTTCCCTGTGTATTTTCCTCTATTTCACATAGTGTAGCCTTCATTTTTTTTTACCTGATTTGTGGCCAAATTCAACCAATTCTATGAGCATCCTGATCACCAGTGCTTTGAACTGTGTATCTGATAGGTTGGCTATCTCGTTGTCGCTTAGTTGTATTTTGTCTGGAGCTTTGATCTGTTCTTTTGTTGGGCCAGTTTTTTTTAAAGTGCTTTTTTTAAACTTTTTTTTATTGATTATGCCATTACATTTGTTCTATTTCCCCTCCTCCGTTCCGCTCCACCCTGCACACCCCTCCCCCACCATTCTTCCCCCTTTAGTTCATGAACACATGTCTCAAGATCTTTAGATTCTGTATTTCCCCTACTACTCTTATCCTCCCCCTATCTATTTTGTATCTACTGTCTATGCTACTTATTTTCTGTACCTTCTTCCCCCTTCTCCTTCTCCCACTCCCCTGTTGCTAACCCTCCATGTGATCTTCATTTCTATGGTTCACTCCTGATCTAGCTGTCCTCTTAGTTTGCTTTTGGTTTCGGTGTGGTTGTTACTAACTGTGAGTTTGCTGTCCTTTCACTGTTCATCTTTTTTATCTTCTTTTTCCTAGGTAAGTCCCTTTAACATTTCATATAATAAGGGCTGTGATGATGAACTCCTTGAATTTGGTCTTATCTGAGAAGCACTTTATCTGCCCTTCCATTCTAAATGAAAACTTTGCTGGATAGAGCAATCTTGGATGTAGGTCTTTGGATTTCATGACTTGGAATACTTCTTTCCAGCCCCTTCTTGCCCGTAAGGTCTCTTTTGAGAAATCCGATAACAGTCTGATGGGCACTCCTTTGTACATGACTGTCCCCTTATCTCTTGCTGCTTCTAGAATTCTTTCATTTTAATCTTGGCTAATGTAATGATGATGTGCCTTGGTGTGTTCCTTTTTGGGTCCAACTTCTTTGGGACTCTCTGAGCTTCCTGGATTTCCTGGAAGTCTATTTCCTTTGCCAGATTGGGGAAATTCTCCTTTATTATTTGTTCAAATAAGTGTTCCACTGGTGGGTGTTCCTCTTCTCCTTCTTGTACCCCTATAATTCGGATGTTGGAACGTTTAAAGATGTCCTGGAGGTTCCTAAGCCTCTCCTCATTTTTTTGAATTCTTGTTTCTTCATCCTTTTCTGTTTGGTCATTTTTTTCCTCTTTCTGGTCCACTCCTTTGATTTGAGTCCCAGTTTTCTTTCCATAACTATTGGTTTCCTGTGCATTTCCATTCATTTCAATTAGTTTAGCCTTCATATATTCCTCTAATTTGTGACTATAATCAACCAGTTCTGTGAGCATCCTGATCACCAGTGTTTTGAACTGTGCATCTGAAAGTCTGGCTATTTCTTCATCGCTTAGATTTATCGGGTCTGGTGCTCTGAGTTGTTCTTGAGCCATGTTTTGATCTGTTTGTGCCTGTGATGTAGGAGGAGATGCGCCTTGGTGTTTACCGGGGCGGGGCCACCCAGGTCGCAGGTTTGTGGGGGGCGGGGTCAGAGAGGGAGCAGTGGCGGTCCTCTCCGCTTGCCCAGTCCGCCTCACCACTCGCCCCCGCCTGCTTATCCAAGCGCAAAGTTGCAAGTCTGCCACCCTTCACCAGTTGCTGGGGACTGCAGGATCTGTCTCAAGGCTCACCTCTTAACTGATTTATCTGCATGCAAATGCATGACCAACTGCAGACAGCCAGAAGTGCCTCTTCCCTGGGTTCCGCCCATAGCTAGCCCACACCTGGGATCCGTGTCCTGGCTGCCCGTGCACCGCCCGGATCTTTTTTGCCCGACTGGCTCCGCTGCTGGTTTCGCCCCTCTCACCGGTTTAGCTGAGTGGTTGTTTCCGGATCCGTGTTCGATTTTCTGTGTCGTTTGGTTGTGTTTATTATTGTTAAAACTTTATTTTTTTAGATTTGGTTGTGTGAGGACAAAAAGTGTTCCCACCTACGCCTCCATCTTGGCGGAAGTCCCCCAGTTTTTTTGTTTTGACGCACCTGTAATGTAGTGAGGGGTGGAGCCTTAGATATTCACCCTGGTGGAGCAACCCACGTAGATGCAGCTGCTGTTTGTGGGGGATGGGTCTGAGAGGAAACAATGGCGCTTGCTCCACTCTCTACTGAATTTTGATTACTTCTGCCACTTTCCCCAAGCAAACTGGGCCCTTCTGGTGCTGATTTCCATGTGGGTGGGTTTATGTATGTTCTAGGACCCTGTGGGTCTCTCCAAGGAACTCTCCAGTGAGGCTGGGAGTCTATTTCAGCGCCTCAACCTCACAGGTGTTTTTAATTGGTGTTTTTAGGCTTTATTTCCCCTCACTGGAGCCCTGGGTTGTGCAGTCTGTCTTGATCCCCAGTTTTGCCCGGTTTGTCTGGGAGTGAATATGGGATCCCCTGGTCTGCCAGCTGGCTTGCACACTAGGCTTGTCCATAATCTGCTGCCTCTCTGGATTAGCCCATTGCCACCCTGTGTCCGGGGTCTGCCAGCCGCCACTTTTTTTTGCCACAACCCCTCTCCACCTGGCTGCCCAATTCTGCCCAGCTTGCTGGTCTGGATGAATGTGTATATTTTTCCTCCTTAGTTGTCAGACTTCCATGCAGTTCAATTTTCTGTCAGTACTGGTTGTTTTTTGTTGTTTCTAAGTTTTTGTTGTCCTTATTTTGGTTGTGCGAGAAGGCATAGTGTGTCTACCTATGCCTCCATCTTGGCTGGAAGTCTCTCTTATTTTTATGTTAAGAGATGCCTATCTTAGAAATTAAAATCCCTCACAACCAAAAAATATATAGCTCTAATGAAGAACGGGCATGCAGCTGATCAACCCTGTTGGGGAGGTCCTGTACCCTGTCATGTTCATGTACTCAGTTACAAAGGACATGTATGAAGCATGAACTCTTTTCCTTATCATGCCACACATTTTATTTCACTCATTCAGCTCACTGTATTCTTCACAACAACCTCGTGATGTAGATATTGACATCTTAATTTTAAGGAAAAGAAAACCGAGGGAACAGAAAATTGAAGTGACTTCCCATGGTCACAGCGCAGTCATGTGTAAAAGTTAGAACTACCATATTTTGCAATGTATAATGTGCACTATTTTGCCCAAAATTTTTAGTGAAAATAAGTGTGTGCATTATATATGGGTAGTACTAATTCTGTATCTATATGTTTTTAATTCTTTTGTTTATGCTTTTGTGTTAAAAGTGTAACACTAGAAAGCAATGATATGTGTTTACAAAAAAATACCCTGAAATATGGTAATCAGTTTTTTTTTCTAAATGTAAATAGGTAAATAATTGAATTAAAAATTAAAATGAAAGATTTTTTCCCCTGAAAGTTTGGGCCAAAAACGTGAGTGCATGTTATACACAGCAAAATGTCTGCTTCCCAGTCCAATACTCTCTTCTGTACAGCAATGCCTCATTAAACATGTTATAAATCAAAGGAATGCCTCCTTATCTGCAAGATTCTGCTTTGATCATTATAGGATGAGGTGGAAATGAGTACAGCATGCCCATGCCCTCTAGGAACTTAAATATATTTCCTTCAAATCATATCATGTAGTCAATGCCTCAAGGCTACTCCTGCACCCCTAGAATATCTCATAGATTGTCTTACAAAGGTCTAAGGAACTCTCATGCAGAGAGTCACTCAGGTCATGGAGGAAAGGGGTAGGTGGTTGGTGATGCTTTCATTCAGATGCTTTCTTGAAGGCAAAAGTCTGAAAGTCTTCCTTGTACAATATAAGTCCAATTCCTCTCTGGGTAAGCAGTAGCTTCCTGTTAACCTCCACTACACTGCTAACATTCCCCCTCCTAGAAGTCAGCTGACTCTCTTAAATAGGTTGCACTTTTTTTCTGTTGAAATACAAATTCTTATAACATTAAAGCTTCACCTCTCCAACAATGAGCAGTTTCTGTGGTATCATCAGTATGACTTTTTATCTACTCATAGTATCCCCAAATCGTCCACATATGAACATCCTCCCTGACCCTGTATTTTCAAACTCCTGTCACCATCATGTCTTCTCTTCCTGTATTTATCAAACCTGTTCTCCAGAAGGGATTAGTTATCAAACTTTTATATATCATGAACACATTCAAATTCATTCATCCATCCCAGTAACAAATGCTCTAGAAGATGTACTATATCTAGACATCATTGATAGGAAAAAAAACATGAATACTTTCCCTTAAATAACTCATTTTCTAGTGGGAAAAATAGATCATAATGATATAGTAGAATATTATTCAGTTTGTTTTTTTATCATTTTTAAAGGTTTTGTTTACTTAGTTTTAAAGAGGGAAGGGAGGGAGAGAAATATCATTGTGTGGTTGCCTTGCACATGACCCCTACTGGGGACCTGGTCTGCAATCCAGGCATGTGCCCTGACTGGGAATGGAACTGATGACCCTTTGATTCACAGGCCAGCACTCAATCCACTGAGCCACACCAGCCAGGGCATCATTAGTTTTATATTCAAAGCAAGACCACAGTACCATCGAAGATAGTGGAACATCTAAATCCACACTAGGAGAATTAAAGAATGGTTCCTCAAAAAAGTAATGGCTAAGAAAAGTCTCCAACAGTGAACTAGTAAAGAAACAAGCAATGAAAAGGTAAGGATTTCAGAGAGATTGTTGTGGGGGCAGGGAGTTTTGTAGATCTGTGGTTCTGGTTTGGGTAGTTAGGCGATAAGGTGAATAGTGGTGTCATTCATGGAGATGGGTAATACAGGAGGTGGGAGATGAGAATAATGGACAGATGATATGTTTGGTTTTATACATGTTAATTTTGAGATGTCTATGTAATATTTAGGGAATTTCAGCAGGCAGGTTGATACACAGATCTTAGATGTGACAGGTGGTATTGGTTTTGGAATCATTAGTCAACATGTCTCCTTGATTTTCTGTGAGGTCATAAAATGTCTTTGGCTTCTGAATCCTCAGCAGCAGGTAGAATAAACATTTGTATTGGGAAAAAACTTCCAGGTATTCTTAGAACGTTTTCATAGTCTTGGCCATTGGCTGGCCTTGCCCTGCCAGCTCAGTCTGGCTGCTCTTGAACAAGGATAGGTGTGTAGACTTTGGTTGTGAACTATGCTGTATGCAATGATTAAGGTATTCTTCAGGTGGTGGTGAAAGACACAATAAAATCAAACTTGGTGCCTGTCAGTCTTGATCCCTCACTAAGTAGCATTTATGCATCAAGAAGAACAGGATGGAATATAAAAGAGGTGTATTCCTGGCATTGGCCTTCTTTGTTCTTAATGCTTTGTAATGTCTTCCTGACATCCAGTTTACACATCCTCTAAACCATCCTGAACCATCACAAGGTTAACATTCATAAAACACCACTTTCATCAGTCTCGCAAGCCTCCAAATGAAACACTTCTGATTATTTTGGTTGTTATTCAAGTTCCTCAAATATCTAGTCCTATCTTACTGTCAAAAAATGGTTGCTGCTACCAATCAAATGACAACAGTAGTCATCAATCTGGGGTTCAGTAAAAGGAGAGACTTTATACAGGAGAACAGCTCACAAAGCAGAGAAACACAGCCACCAGTGGAAAATGGAAGTGTGTTCCCAAAGACAAATGGGAAGCTGACTTACATGCTTATATATAGAAATTGCCTTCCCTGATTCCTGATTGGTCTATTTTTATGCAAATGAAGACTCCACATTTGCACAGTTTCTTTAGTCCAAAGAGCACAGTCCTGAATGATCAAAATTGCACATCCTGACTGGTCTTTACAGAGCTGTTCTGATTGGTTGGTAGAGATGTCAATAACGATATAGCTGCACAGCACCAGGAGCATGAGGCTGGTCTCAGGCCTTTGGTAGAAATACAATTCCATGAACTCCTATATAAAGGTAGGCTTAGCCACCAGGAACATTCTGTGGGAAACTTGGCAGCACAGTCTGTGGCTTTTCCCTGTAATGCAGCATGCTTGAGAGGCCCCCTGAAAACATCAGCTGCTAGACTCTGATTATGAATTTGGGAACACTTCTGACCAAGACTGAGGCATAGGTAGATACACATTGCCTCCTCCCACAACCAAAAGAAGGACAACAACAAATTTCAAAACAAAAAGTAACCAGAATTGCCAGAACATCAAACTGTGCTGAAGTCCGGCAACCAAGGAGTTAAAGAAGAAACATTCATTAAGATTGGTAGGAAGGGCAGAGATGGGCAGCTGGGGCAGAGAGGAAGCATGGCAAGGTGGTGGCTGGAGGACTGGGGCAGGCAAGGGGGCAGCTAGCAGACTGGGCATTCCCACATTTGCATGCAGATAAACTGGGAGGAACAACTGGAGACTGAGGCAGACCACACTGCCCAGGGTTCCAGGGTGGCAAAATAAAGCCTCAAAACCTCTGGCTGTAAAACCCATGGAGGTTTTGCTGGAAGGAGAAACTCCCAGTCTCCCAGGAGAGTTTGTTGGAGAGACCCACAGAGTCCTAGAATGTATACAAACCAACCTACATGGGAGTCAGCCCCAGAAGGGCCCAATTTGCATGTAGGTAGCGGGGGAAGTGACTAAAAGCCCGCTGAGAGCCAAGCAAGCAGAATTGTTCCCTCTCTGAGCACTCCCCCACTAGCAGTGCCACAATACAGCATCATGAGTTTCCCCGACCTGGTGAATACCTAAAGCTCTGCCCCTTACAAAGGAACAGGTGCACTGGGAAAAAGAAATATAGCCCAAATGAAAGAACAGATAAAAACTCCGAAAATAGAACTAAGCGATGAAGAGATAGCCAACCTATCAGATGCAGAATTCAAAACACTGGTAATCAGGATGTTCACAGAAATGGTTGAGTATGGTTGCAAAATAGAGGGAAAATGAAGGCTATGCAAAGTGAAATAAAAATATATACAGGGAACCAACAGTGAAGGGAAGTAAACTGGGACCCAAATCAACAGTTTGGAGCAGAAGGAAGAATTAAACATTCAACCAGAACAGAATGAAGAGGGAAGAATTAAAAAAAAATTAGAGGTGTAGGAACCTCCTGGACAACTTTACACACTCCAACATCTGAATCATAGGGGTGCCAGAAGGAGAAGAGGAAGAGCAAGAAATTGACAACTTATTTGAACAAATAATAAAGGAGAAATTCCCCAATCCGGCAAAGGAAATAGATTTCCAGGAAGTCCAGGATGCTCAGAGAGTCCCAAAGAAGTTGGACCTAAGGAAGCACACACCAAGACACATCATAATTACATTAGCCAAGACTAAAGAGAAGGAGAGAATCTTAAAAGCAGCAAGAGGAAGGGAGAGAGTTACCTACAAAGGAGTGCCCATAAGGCTATCAGCTGATTTCTCAAAAGAAACCTTACAGGCAAGAAGGGGCTGGAAAGAAGTATTCAAAGTCATGAAAAGCAAGGACCTGCATCCAAGATTACTCTATCCAGCAGAGCTAGCATGTAGAATGGAAGGGCAGATAAAGTGCTTCCAAGATAAGGTCAAGTAAAAGGAATTCATCATCACCACCATCATCATCACCATCTTATTATATGATATGTTAAAGAGATTTATCTAAGAAAAGGAAGATGATCAAAAATATGAACAGTACAATGACAACAAACTCACAACTATCAACAACTGTACCTAAAAAACAAACCAAAGCATCAACTAAGCAAACATTTAGAACAGGAACAGAATCACAGAAATGGAGATCACATGGGGGGTTATCAGTGGGGATGGGGAGGGTGGAGAATGGGGGGAAATGTACAGGGAATAAGAAGCAAAATTGGTAGGTCCAAATAGACAGGGGGAGGTTAAGAATAGTATAGGAAATGTAGAAGCCAAAGAACATATATGTACCACCCACGGACATGAACTAAGGCAGGGAATGCTGGTGGGAGAGGGGTGCAGAGCATAGGAGAATAAAGGGAAGGAAAAATAGGTCAACTATAATTGCATAATCAATAAAATACACTTAAATAATTGAAGGAAATTATTTTCAAGTAAAATATTTGTAACTGTACGGGACAATTATTGGGGAACGCAATTTCTCCCCTTTTTAAAGTACTTGTATATTATGCTAAATAAGTTAATAAGATATTTTAGCATTGCTATCCAAATATGCTAATGTTTATATAATGCCTACTATGTTCTAAGAACAGTTACATGTATTTTCCTATTTAACAAATCCAAACACTATGTTATTTATTATTAATCTCATTTTACCAATGCAGAAACTGAGCTTCGTATAGGCCTAGTGATTTGCTTAAAATCACAGGACAATTATGTGACAGAGCTGAGATTTGAATCCAGCAACTCTGACACCAGGTCTAGTGGTTTCTACACTACACTACCATTATATCCAGGAACAAGTGGCCCATTTCAACACCTCTGGGCATAAAAATCTTAATTGTTACCCTGACTTTCTGACCCATTGATCATAATGTCAGTTGGTGGTTTTTCTGCCTTTTCTGGCTCCACTAGAGGGTATAGACTTGGGCCCTGAGGAGCCAAAAAAGGAGGATCAATCTAAGGGAAAAATATTCTGTCCTTGTTTGATAAGTGCAATCAGCACTCTCACATGAACAGAAAATGTTGAATTATTAATACACTCCCTTGGGTTTATTAGGTACAGAATATCTACAGGCCTTCACTTTACTCAGGAAGTATGTAAAACAAACAATCCCATCTGAAAGTGAGGCTATTTTTTTCTGTCAGTCTCTCTATTGAAAAGAATAGAGATTAAACATACTGCTTAATTTCATATTATTACAATATGGCACAAACATAAATTTGTTAAATGTTGATTGAAAAATTCTTTATGATAGTATGGGCATAAACCAATTAATATATTCATTGAATATATATAATATTCATAGATCTGGAATAAATACAGTGGGCTCATATGGTAGATATAACTATATTCTCAGGACTTAAAAATTAATTAGGAAAATTAGACAAAACCAGAAAATATTACTACAGTAAAAGGTGATGCTTAGGAAATGACTATATAGGACAAAAGTGCCATAAATACCCAGAAGTTAGATAATCATTGTGATCTGGATTTATTAGGAAAGCTATTTTTTTTTATGAACTGGACCTTGAATGATGAGTAAAGTTTGGACCGGCAGAGGAAAGGCATTCCAGCATATGGTCATTGAGGTGTGAAGACATAGGTCTCATGAAATAGAATTGAGTCAGATTGTAACGTGTCTTAAAGTTGGTCAGCGGAGGCTTATTAAAAGTTTCAAGCAAGTATGTCACAAAATCAAGGCAGTGTTTGTAGAAGTCCTGCCAGTAGTGAGTAGAATGGAATAAGTACTAGTTCACAATCTGGATACACTTTAAAATCACCTGGGGGCTTTGAAAAATACTGATGCTTTGGTTCCAAACCTAGAGGATCTGATTTAATAAAAGGGGTATAGTCTTGGCCTTAAAATTTTAAAAAAGATCCCCAGGTATTTCTTATATGCATCAAAATTTGAGAACCACTGCAATAGAAGGAGATACTAGCATGGAGACCAGCTGGAAGGCTAGTATAATGCAAGCTTAAGATCATGAATTCTGGGATTGCTGAAATGGGTGGCAAAGGGAATAGAAAGGAAGGTTTAGATATGGGTGAAATTTCAAGGAAGAATGTACTAAATTTACTTCCGCCAAGATGGAGGCATAGGTGGAAGCACTGCACCTTCTCGCACAACCAAGTTTAAAAATAACAAAGTTTTAGCAACAAAAACACAGCCAAACCACAGAAAATTGAAATAACGGAAGTCCGACAACAATGAACCATTCAGCCAAACCAGTAAGAGGGGCAAAGCCAGCAGCAGATCGGGGTTGGGCAGGAAAGATCCATCGGACCCACTCAGGTGTGTGACACAGGCCCGCCGGCAGCCGTGGGTGGATCCCAGGTGTTGGGGAGCAGGAAGATCCACTGAGGGCACAAGGCGGTGGACTCACTGAGGGCTGACCACGGTCACACCTTCGCACGCAGATAAACCGGTGAAGGAGGGAGCAGTGAGACAGACCGTGTAGGCCCCAGGGGCAGGAAGTGGCAGAGGGGACCACCATTGTCCCTCTCTGACCCTGCCCCCACATACAGCATCACAAATCTGCGACCTGGGTGGCCCTGCCCTGCTGAACACCTGAGGCTCCGCTCCTCATACCTAACAGGCACAAACAGATCAAAACATGGCTCAAGAACAACTCAGAGCCCCAGACCCGATAAATCTAAGCGATGAAGAAATAGCCAGACTTTCAGATGCACAGTTCAAAACACTGGTGATCAGGATGCTCACAGAACTGGTTGATTTTAGTCACAAATTAGAGGAACATATGAAGGCTAAACTAATTGAAATGAATGGAAATGCACAGGAAACCAATAGTCATGGAAAGGAAACTGGGACTCAAATCAAAGGAGTGGACGAGAAAGATGAAAAAAAAATGACCAAACAGAAAAGGATGAAGAAACAAGAATTCAAAAAAATGAGGAGAGGCTTAGGAACCTCCAGGACATCTTTAAATGTTCCAACATCCGAATTATAGGGTACCAGAAGGGGAAGAGAAACAGCCACAAGTGGAAAACTTATTTGAACAAATAATAAAGGAGAATTTCCCCAATCTGGCAAAGGAAATAGACTTCCAGGAAAACCAGGAAGCTCCGAGAGTCCCAAAGAAGTTGGACCCAAGAAGGAACACACCAAGGCACATCATCATTACATTAGCCAAGGTTAAAATGAAGGAGAGAATTCTAGAAACAGCAAGACATAAGGGGACAGTCACGTACAAAGGAGTGCCCATCAGACTGTTATCGGATTTCTCAAAAGAGACCTTACAGGCAAGAAGGGGCTGGAAAGAAGTATTCCAAGTCATGAAATCCAAAGACCTACAACCAACATTGCTCTATCCAGCAAAGTTTTCTTTTAGAATGGAAGGACAGATAAAGTGCTTCTCAGATAAGATCAAATTCAAGGAGTTCATCATCACCAAGCCCTTATTATATGAAATGTTAAAGGGAGTTACCTAAGAAAAAGAAGATAAAAAAGATGAACAGTGAAAGGACAGCAAACTCACAGTTAGTAACAACCACACCTAAAACAAAAGCAAACTAAGAGGACAGCTAGATCAGGAGTGAACCATAGAAATGAAGATCACATGGAGGGTTAGCAACAGGGGAGTGGGAGAAGGAGAAAGGGGGAGAAGGTACAGAAAATAAATAGCATAGATGGTAGGTAGAAAATAGATAGGGGAGGGCAAGAATAGTAGGGGAAATATAGAATCTAAAGAACTTGAGACACGTGGTCATGAACTAAAGGGGGGAAATGATGGGGGAGGGTGTGTGCAGGGTGGAGGGGAATGAAGGGGAAAATAGAAAACTGTAATGGCATAATCAATAACATATATTTTTAAAAAGAATTTACTAAATTTCAGGACAGACTGTATACAGGGAATGAGAGGAAAGATTTAGAAGGAAGATTGAAAGATACCAACAAGCTTTCTGGGGTTAATGTCTTGTTCATAGTAAACAAACAATTTGGAGACTCATTCCCCATTAGCAGAAATCTGTGTATCAGGGAGCAAAAGCCAATTTGGGAGAAAGAAGGGAATTTCATTCCAAAGGCAAGTACAAGATGACAGCAGGTTATCTAAGTCATCACTCACTTTTGAGAGCTAGGACTGGGATTCTGAGGCAAAATCAGAATCAATGACAGCCAATTAGAAACCATCTTCACAGTTTATAGTTGAAATCCTGAGGTTGGATAATGTCACCTAAACAAAAGAACATAGTAAGAAGATAATCAGGTTGATGATAAAATATTAGGGAAGGCTGAGTCATATTTTTGTTGTTATTTACCAGTCAGAAGGTCCTGTACACAGTGGTAAGCAAAGAAGAGCAAGTTAAAACAGGAGCCATAAGAGTAGAATTGTACAGCTATTTTAAGTAGAAATCAAGTAGATTGTAATCCAATTGTGTTGGCAAGCCACATCAATGGCTATGTTAATCAGTTGAGTTGTACATGCTAAATGTGACAATAAGTGCTAGAAATGTTCATAGGAAGGCAAGAAGGGTAATTTTAGACTATGACTTTGTGCACATGTTGTTTTGAGATTGCAAGGAAGGATGAAAAAACATGGATTCAGAGATAGAGAGAAGCAGAGGTAAGGAAGCCAAGTTTAGCCCTCTTACAAAGCAGAGCCTAAGGCCCATATCTTCTGTCACCTTCCCTGAACACTTCAGCATACTGTCTACCCTTTCTAGCTTCCACAGGCTCCATCCTTAATATATTCATTCCTTGAATCTAGCCTTGGCCTGAGTCAGTAGACAACCAGAGCAATACCCTTAATTTGCCAATGATGTCCCTGGGAGAACATTAGAAAAATATTGTATGTCTGAGTAGATGAGTCCTTTAAATGAGTATGAATCAGGTGGTTAAAATAGAAAAAACTATCAGATGACTTTAGTCCATCTCACAAAGACTTAAGAGCCTTCTTAACATTCATTCATTTAAATATTTAGTGAATGAATGTGTTCTACATGTTAAATACTCTGTATCCAGAAGGAATGTGGGAGGGTGGCCCAGATAATTCCACTGTTGCTGTGGGACAGACTTGACTGTGCCTTTCAAAATAATTTGAAGTTTCCCACCTATGGTGTAGGCATGACCTGAGACACGGCACAGGTTACTGAATTAGCTCATTATTTGTTTAATGCCCTGCCATTTGTTTGACATTATGTAGACACAAGACTCTTTTGAATGAGGAGATTGTATTTGCAGATAGAGTCATACATAACTGGGGCATTGGAATTGCAATCCAAACAACCTGTCAAACGTTTCAGTCACACATAGCAGGAATTTAATTCTGTTGCTTTGGAAATAGTTGGAAGCTAGTTTCACAATAAGAAGACAAGCTCTTGAAAACAAGGAGGGGCGGGGCTGGGGTGTGATTGACAGACTGGCATTAGTATTTGACAGCTATCCATGATTGTTTTTCCATGAAAATGGTGATTCTTTAAACCAGTTTTAGATTCCTGCTTCTATTTTTTTCATGAAGAAACCTCCTTTCTTCAACTCTTCTGTGTAGTGTCAGTAAATGAACTGTTTTCTCTCAAATCATGCATATTGCCTTGCAGCCTTCCTCGATATATCACAAACATTTGGATGTGGGAAGGTAAATGGCCAGAATAACCATTTAGGTCATATGGGCTTTCAAATGCATCTGTTTACATACAGAGGGTACCTACATAGAAGACTTTTGTTTCAGGAGATGTTTTACCCTGATGATGAACTTTAAGTCAATGAGTCATCCTTTATGGTCTGAAAATGTGTAAAAGTATTTGAGAGAGGGTGCACCACTTTTACAGGCTGCTTGTGTCCTGAAGCAAAATTGCAAGCATTGTGTGTGACACATATAAGTTATATTGGATGATGGATCTTTACAAGACTGGGTTAAAATGGACACCTGCATTTCCCCATGTTATTTCAATTACCGTGTTATAGAATATAATACTAGTTGCAATGATTGATATTTTGAGAACTACACATAAGATTGGTATAATATAGTCATAATAACTATTACAGTTAAGTATAGTCATGATCACTTTTCCCCTGATTAAAACTTTTCATTTTTGTATATCTCTAGATTCCCATAGAGATACTAACTGTACTTCCAAAAAGAATTCAGGAAGTCTCAAAGTTAAGTTCCAAAGGTTTGTTTTCTTGAACTCAGAAACAATTTCCCCATCTAAATAATGTTATAAATAATGGGCATATTGCAGTCCACCCAAGACTACTTAACCCATAAAGTGCTTGAAGTAAAGCACTGTGTACAACATATACAATAGCATTTCTATGAAAAAAAAGTTCACTTCCAACACAGGAAGACCAGAACAAAGTTTCTTTTCCTCAGTGACTCCTTTCCATTGCTGTCCCCTCCTCCAACTTTGAATCCTTTATCAGTTAGGTAGTATAAAAGGGAAACACCCTTGGCTCTAAGACTGATGTGGTTTCTTTAAAGGCAGGAGAGAAGAAGGAATGCAGAGACTTTAGGCATTTGAGGCTGGCCACCCCTTTTCTTTTCCATCATCAGGTTTTGGTCTGCTTGTGGCCCTGGCAACAGAGTCTCTTTAAGAATTTTTTTACAGGATTTTGATAGATATGGTGGAAATGGGGATAAAAATGAACAGATCTGTGCTTCCAATTTTCTATATTCATTCACTCACTCACTAACATGTTAATCAATTCCTATACTGCAAGTACTGTGCTCTAAACCCTAGGGATACAACATGAATGAGCTGTGAGGTCCTCCCAGTCTAGTGAAAGACACAGACATACAAATAAACCTTTGCAATGCAGTGTGCTACCTGCAGTGATAGACTGCTGTACTAGGTAGAGTGGGAGTACAAAAGAGGCAGTGTTTTGCTTGGCTTTAGGCGGGGTTCTCAAAGAAGGCTCCAAAGAGCAGACACTAAGCCTAGTCTAGATGGATGAGGTGTTCCTCAGGCAGATAAGGGACACTGAGAAGGCATTTTGGCAGAGACAAGAAGTCATGAAATACCTCATGTTTGGAAATATAAGAAAAATTTGGTGTGGCCAGAGTTACAAAATAGAGCAGTGTTAAGAGATGGGGCTAGGCAGAAGCTATAGGTGAGGGGCTTTTTATGTCAGGCTGAAGACTGCATGTTATACCATAGTGGGGACTGCTGTGGTCAGATTGGCATTCTAGTGGAATGGAAAATACATTGAATGGGAGACAAATGGGAGGCAGAAATCTTCTAAGAAGGACAAGAAGAGAGAAAAATATTTACATTCAGTTATTTTCATTTTTAAATAAGATCAAATTCAAGGAGTTCATCATCACCAAGCCCTTATTATATGAAATGTTAAAGGGACTTATCTAAGAAAAAGAAGTTAAAGAAACATGAACAGTGAAAGGAAAACAAACTCACAGTTATTAACGACCACACCTAAAACAAAAGCAAACTAAAAGGACAGCTAGATCAGGAGTGGAACCATAGAAATGAAGATCTCAAGGAGGGTTAGCAACAGGGGAGTGGGAGGAGGAGAAGGGGGAGAAGGTACAGAAAATAAGTAGCATAGACAGTAGATAGAAAATAGATGGGGGGCAAGAATAGCATGGGAAATATAGAATCTAAAGAACTTGAGACACATGGTCATAAACTAAAGGGGGGGTAATGGTGGGGATGGGGGGTAGGGTGGAGGGGAATGAAGGGGGGAACAGAACAACTGTAACAGCATAATCAATAAAAAAATTTAAAAAATAAATAAAAATAAAAATAAAAAAACTAACAGAAAAAAAAAGAAAATTAAATTATAAAATACATCTAACACAAAATTTGGCATCTTAACAATTTTCTAAGTATACAATTTAGTGACATTAACTACATTCATATTGTTGTGCAACTGTCAGGACCATCACTCTTCACAATTTTGTAATCTTCCCAAACTGAAACTCCTTACCCATTAAAAAATAACTCCCCAAGGAAGATGGCAGAGGAGTGAATGGAAGTCACACTGACCTCCTCCCAGGACCCATCTGGAATTATAACTCAATTGTGGAGAAACCACCTGGAACAAATAACTGAGCAATAGCCTAAGAGAAGCATATAACTTTAGACATACAGAACCAGCTTCAGCAAAACCAGTCTGGTAAGGAGTGTGATGGAGACTCGAGAGGGCTGTATGGGTGCCTGTAGATAACAGTGCTGGCGGGATAATTAAACAGGCAGTTGGATACCTACGACAAAGACTGGGGTCTAAACCCTATGCTAGGATTCCCAGCCTAGAACACCAAAGCCCAAAAGTACACAGATAACAACCAGTGGAAGAAGCAGCAGGGTTGCTCTCTACCAGAGACAGACGATTGGAGATGCAAGAACAATTTAAAAGGCCAACACAAAAATTTTCATTTGCAGCCACTTACCCAGGGCTCAGGCAAAGGCAGGGGCAGAGTAGGCAGCAAACACCTGAGGAGAGACTGGGGACAGAAGCCTTGGGGAGAGAACTGAGAGAGTAGCTGCTGGGATCCTGGTGCTGAGTCATCCTCCAGACATCAGCGACCTTTGTGCTCAGGAAGACCTTTCCCCTCTGAGTAACAGTAGCCTTAGCGGAAACAATAGCTCCGACCCCAGCAGGGTCTCTGCTCTGGCCCTTTGGTGCTTAAGCCTCACTGCTGAGTCCTAGTGACCAGATAAACAACTGATGAAGACAGCCACAGATAGTAGATCACTAGCAAAGGAAGCACAGAGTGGACTAGAGAGCCTGGGGATGGAAGCTTTGGGGAGAGAACTGAGAAAGTAGCTACCTGGATTCAGTGCTGAGCCAACCCCATATGCAGCAATCATCTTCGTCAGGCAGAAGATGCCTCCTCCAAGCAGCAGCTACCTGAGGGGACACAATAGCCCCCACCACAGGAAGGATTTAGTACTTCCCTAGAGTGCTTAAATGTGACTGCTGAGTGCAGAGGGACCATTTTAACAATTGAAGGAGACAGACAGTGACAGCTAATCACTGGAAATATTGAACAGGCTCCCTAAAGTCAGATGGCGCAAACATCCGACATCACCAGAGGCAGATCCAGAAAAAAAAGAGTGGTAAATACAAGAGACTACCTATATGAAAGTCACTGTGGTTTCCATCATAATTTGTGATATTTCCTTTCCTGTGTAGCTTTATAATATTCATTTCTTGTCCAGCAAATTTGTATATAATAAGTCACTAGATTTTATACAATAGTGTATTTTAATCTACACATTTTGCCCCTACCTTCTTTTAGCCCATCTTACCATCCTCTTTTCTTGCAATTTTGTCATTTCAAATTTAGTTTTCTCTCTAGCTACAACTTGTTTCCATCCCACACTCTTACTATTTCTCCCCTGTTCAAACACTAAAAATGAATTCTCTTGTCAAGTGTCATTTCACATCCTTTGGCCCAGCTATTAAAATACCCATGTTCTCTTTACACATATAACAAACTTTGCTAGTTGGTTGTGGGTAGGGCAGTTGTTGTTGCATTGTTTTTTCAAGGCTATCTCTAGAGCTTCACTAATTGTGTATTTTAAATACACATTTTACTGGACCCTTCTCCTACTCTTTTTTTTTTTTTTACTAAAATTTTGATTATGCCATCTTAACTTGTTTTTTTCTTTTTTGTCTTTCTTCTATTTCTCTTTCATTCTGCCCTTTTATTTTCCTTTATCCTGCTTTTTTTCTATTCCTTTACATCCCAAATTTTAATTTTTTCCTCACATAGTCTAGTTTTTATTCCTCATTCTTAGTATTCCCCCTCCCTCTATCATTACAAAATTGCTCTCCATTCCCCTAAACATCTCTTAGACTTTTCTTTGCTTCTTTTTTCCCTCTTATTCCCATACCACCTATATTAATTTTAGCTCATTTGTTGTTGTTAGTACTCCTGTGGATCTTTCTCTCCAATTAGTTTCCTATATTTTAATTATTTACTATTTTTCCTTCCTTTTTCTTACTCTTTCTCACTTTATTTTATACTATTTTAATTTATGTTTAAACCCAATATTATATGTTTTCCTTCTCATATCCCATTCCACACTCTTCATTCTCTTTCTTTATGCATAAGGTAAAGTTTACCTTCTGTCCTCCCATTGCTCCAAATTCCAACTCTTATCAGTGCTCTTCCCTCTACCCTCTCAAAATCATTTCTCTTTCAGTAGGTGATCTCATATCCACTCTCTTTTCTTGTAATAGTCTTAATCTCATTACATACTCATTAACACTGGTTCATTAGTTATATAGACAGTGGGGGGGTTCTATTTGCGGGTGTGTGTTTATTCTTGGACTCTGTGGTTCTGTTCAGGCAGTGCCTGCACAATAGCACACAAAACATTGTAGACAAAGTGACCCTCAGTCAACCAGCATCAGGGAAAGACCCACAAAAGAACAACCCAACAATAATCAAAACCCATTACATCCAGAAAACCAGCATAAAAGGCATAAAAGACATCCCAAGAACATCAAGTTCAGGTGATCAAGGAGATTGCACTACTGTATCTCTCAGACCTCCCACATAGAAGTTCATACCACAAAGTCAGAGTGTTAAAACAGATCAATTTAGGAAACAAGAGCAAACAAGAAGTGTCCCACAAACAATGGGAAGACAAAGAAACAACCGCAAATCTAAAAAAAAGGAGAAATCCTCAGAAAGAATTTTAAATGAAACAGACACAAGTTAACTATCAGATATTAAGTTCAAAACAATGGTTATAAGGAATCTCAATGAACTCAGTATGAACTAACAAAAAGTATAGGGAAATTATGAGGAACTTACTGCAAATTATATCAGCATGAGAAAGAATATAGCAACAATCAACAAGGGACAAGAAAAATTAAGAATAATTTTTCTGAATTAAAGTATACAGTAAAAGGAATCAAAAGAAGGCTTGATGAAGCAGAGAATTGAATAAGTGAGCTGGAGGACAAAGTAAAAAAAGAGCAAAAAAAGATAAAAGATTGAAAAAGAATGAAGGGGGGGTTAAGGGAAATGCAGGACAACACGAAACAGAATAATGCCCATATAGTAGGGATATCAGAAGGAGAGGAAGAGGAGAAAGGGATAGAAAACCTGTTTGTAAAGTAATAATGAAAAACTTCCCTAATTTGATGACAGAAGAAGCGACACAAGTTGAGGAAGCAGAAAGCATCCCAATTAAGAGGAACCCAAAGAGGCCCACTGCAAGACGCACCATAATAAAAATGACCAAATTTCAAGACAAAGAGAGGATCTTAAAGGCAGCCAGAGAAAGAGGAAGTAATATAAGGGAGCCCTGATAAGGTTAGCCGCTGACTTTGAAAAAGGAACATTACAAGCCAGAAGTGAATGACAAGAATTATTCCAGTTAATGAAAAACAAAAGCCTGCAACCAATACTACTTTATCTGGTGAGACTCTCACTTAAAATGGACTGCCAAATAAGGAGTTTCCTAGACAAAAGAAGGCTAAAAGAATACACTTCCACAAGATGAGCGCTGAAAAATATGCTAAAGGGACTGCTTTAAGAAGAGGAAGAAAAACAGTGAGAGAGAAAGGAACAAAGGTACAAAGGGAATTAAATGACAATGAATTAGTACCTACCAATAATAACCTTAAATGTAAATGGATTAAATGCTCTAATCAAAAGATGTAGGGTAGCTGAATGGATAAGAAAACATGACCCATACATATGCTGCCTACAAGAAAACCCACCTCATAACAAAATACCTACACAGGCTGAAAGTAAAGGGATAGGAAAAAATATTCCATGCAAATGGACAGGAAGAAAAAAAGCCATGGCAGCAATACTTATGTCTGACAAAATAAATTTCAAAACAAAGGCCATAAAAAAAGATCCAGAAGGACTCTTTCTAATACTTAAGGGAAGAATCCATCAAGAAGACATAAACATTATAAACATATATACATCCAACATAGGACCACCCAAATACATAAGGAAAATTTTGGAGGACTTCAAGAAAGATATGAACAGCAATACACTTATACTAGGGGATTTTAACACCCCACTGTCAAAAATGGATAGATCTTTCAAACAAAAATCAACAAAGATATTGCAGCATTGAACAATGCCCTAGAGGAAATGGACTTAATTGATATATATATATATATAATCACCTTTCATCTCAAAGAAGCGAAATGCATATTCTTTTCAAATGCACATAGGAAATTTTCAAAGATAGACCACATGGTAGGATACAAAACAAGGCTCAATGAATTCAAGAAAACTGAAATCATGTCAGCCATTATCTTGGACCACAAGGGCTTGGATATAGAAACCAACCTCAAGAAAAAAATTTGAAAACCATTCAAACTCATGGAGATTCAAAAGCATGGTATTAAACAATGAATGGGTTAATAATGATATCAAGGAAGAAGTAAAAAAGTTTCTGGAAACAAATGAAAATGAACTCACAACAGTCCAAAACCTATGGGACACAGCAAATGCAGTCCTGAGAGGCAAGTTCATAACAATACAGGCCTACCTAAAATATATATGAAAACATTTCATATAAACAACCTAACTGTACTTCTATAAGAACTGGAGGAACAACAACAAAGATAGTCCAGAGCAAGTAGAAGGAAGTAAATAACCAAGATCAGAGCAGAATTATATGACATAGAGGGTAAAGAAACTATCCAAAGAATAAATAAATTCAGTAGCTGGTTCTTTGAAAAGATAAGCAAAATTGACAAGCCGTTAAGCAGGCTCATCAAGGAAAAAAGAGAGGACCCAAATGAAATCAAATGAAAATGGAGATATTACACATGACACCACAGAAATATAAAATATTGTAAGAAATTACTGTGAAGAACTATATGCCAAGAAATTTGAAAACCTAGGCGAAATGCACAAGTTTCTGGAAAAATATAATCTGCAAAGACTGAATAAAGGGGAACCAGAAAGCCTGAACAGACCAATAACAGCGGACAAAATTAAAGCACTAATCAAAAAGACTCCTGGTACACAAAAGTTCACAGAAGAATTTTACAAAGCTTTTAAGAAAGAGATAAACCCTATCTTCACAGACTATTCCAAAAAATCCAGGAAGATGGCAGACTCCCAAACTTTTACGAAGCCTGCATCATCCTTATCCCCAAAGCAGATAAAGACACAACAAAGAAAGAAAACTACAGGCCAATATCACTGATAAACATAGATGCAAAAATCCTCAACCAAATATTGCCAAACCTTATCCAGCAATACATTTAAAACATCATACACCATGATCAGGTGGGATGTATCTTTGGGATAAAAAGATGGTACAATATTTGAAAAATTAATAAACAATACATAACATAAGTAAGAGGAAAGACAAAATCGTATGATCATATCAATAGATGTGGAAAAATCATTTGATAAGGTACAGCACCCATTTATAATAAAAACACTCAGCAAAGAGAGGATAGAGGGAGCATTCCTCAACATAATAAACGTCATATACAAGAAACCTACAGCCAACATCTTAATCAATGGGCAAAAACTTAGAGGTTTCTCACTAAGATAAGAAGCAAGACAAGGATGTCTGCTTTCACCACTTCTATTCAACATGGTATTGGGAGTCCTAGCTATAGCAATCAGACCAGAAGAAATAAAAAGCACCCAAATTAGACAGGAGGAAATAAAATTGTCATTGTTCGCAGATGACATGAAAGTCTACATGGAAAACCCTACAGACTCCACTAAGAAACTACTCAATCTAATAAGTGAATTTGGCAAAACAGCAGGATATGAAGTCAATATTAAGAAGTCAAAGGCATTTTTGTACACTGACAATGAAACACCAGAAAGAGAAGTCAGGAGAAAATCCGATTTGCTATAGCAACAGGAAAAATAAAATACCTAGGAATAAACCTAACCGAGGAGGTAAGAGATATGTACTCAGAAAACTACATAACACTGAAGAAAGAAATTAAGGAAGACACTAATGAATGGAAGCATATACCATGTTCATGGATTGGAAGAATTAGCACCAACAAGATGTCTACACTACCTAAAGCAACTTACAGATTCAGTGTAATCCCTATTAGTATAACAATGACATATTTCACAGACAGAGAACAAACATTTCAAAAATTTATATGGAACCATAAATGACCCCAAATAACTATAGCAATTTTAAGAAAGAAGAATAAAGTATGAGGATTACCGTACCTGGCATCAAACTATATTACAAGGCCATGGTAATCAAAACAGTCTGGTACTGGCATAAGATCAGACACATAGATCAATGGAACAGAAGAAAGTCTAGAAATAAACCTCAGTCTCTATGGTCAATTAATATTTGACAAGGGAACAGAAACTTAAAATGCAATCAAAATAGCCTTTTCAACAATTGGTGTTGGGAGATCTGGACAGGTACATGCAAAATATGAAACTTGGCCACCAATTTACACCATAAACAAAAAAAAATTCAAGGTAGGCAAAAAAATTAAATATAAGTCATGATACCATAAAAGTCCTAGAGGAGAAGATAGGCAGGGAAATCTGAAGTATTCAACTCAGCAGTATTTTCACTGATATGTCCCCTAGAGCAAGGGACATAAAGGAAAGAAGAAACAAATGGGACTTCATCAAAATGAAAAGCTTCTACACAGCTAAAGAAAACTTTAGCAAAATGAAAAGGGAGCCAAATGTATGAGAAAATATATTTGCCAATTAAATCTCAGACCAGGATTTGATCTCAAAAATATATAAAGAACTTGCATGACTGCACACCAGGAAGACAAACAACCTAATTAAAAAACAGGCAAGGGACCTGAACAGACACTTCTTCAAGAAGGACATACAGAGGGCCTAGTAGCATATGAAAAGTTTCTCAGCATCACTAACCATCAGAGAGATGCAAATTAAAACCACAATGAGATACCACTTTACACCATTCAGAATGGTCATCATAAACAAAGCAACAAACGACAAGTTTTGGAAAGGTTGTGGAGAAAAGAGAACCCTAGTGCATTGTTGGTGGGAATGCAGACTGGTGTAGCCTTTTTGGAAAACAGTATGGAATTTACCCAAGAAACTAAAAATTGAACTGTGTTTTGACCCAGAAATTCCACTGCTGGATTTATACCCTAAGAAGCTTGAAACACTAATCCAAAAGAACCTATGAACTTCAATGTTCATAGCAGCACAATTTGTATTAGCCAAGTGCTAGAAGTAGCCTAGGTCCCCATCAGTAAATGAATGGATCAAGGAACCATGGTACATATACACAATGGAATACTACGTAGCACAAAAAGAGAAGGAGCTCCTACCCTTCACGATAACATGGATGGAATTGGAAAATATTATGCTAAGTGAAGTAAGCTAGATGGTGAAAGAGAAATACCATATGATCTCACCTGTAAGTGGAACCTAATTAACAAAACACACTGGCAAGCAAAATATAGCCAGAGACACTGAAATGACAACAAACTGACAGTGACCAAAAGAGAGAGGAGAGGGAAATGATGTGGGAAAGAATGGAAAGGGACATAAATGAACATGAATTAGGCACCCAGGAATAGAGCCAAGCGGGGGAAGGATTGAGGGTGGGAGGTGGGTGTGGGTAGGGCAGGGGAAAGTGGTGGTGGGAAAATGGAGACAACTGTATTCGAACATCAATTTTAAAAAGTACAAAAATAAAAATAACTCTCTATTTTCCCCTATCCCAAAACCCTGGCAACCACCATTTGACTTTCTGGCTGTATGAATTGACTACCCTAGCTACCTCATATAAGTGGAATTATATAGTACTTATCATTTGGTGGATGCTTATTTTATTAATGTAATTTAAAAAATAAGGGCAATTCATACTTATGGTTTTAAAAATTATAAATAATATCAAAATGTACAAAACAAAAAGTAAAAGCATGGAATAAGTGACAGATTTCATTAAAGAGATTTTCAATACCTCTTTGGGAACTAACATTTGCTGATTGTATGCCATATAACTCTGTGTTGAATGATTTACACGTGTAATTTAATTTACCTCTTAAAACATACACAATGTTATTCAATGTTGAAGGCTGGGTTTCCATGGTTTCCAGATTATATATAGTTTCCAGAGAAATGGGGTCTTACAAGAACTAGGCAAGTACTCAAGGTAAATGCCATAAAGACTGCAATGTAGAGAAGAGTGTCTGTGCTAGCAAGCAAACCAAAATATGCCGTGGAAACCACAGAATCCCAGCCTTCAACAATGAACAGAATAGATCAAAGCAGGGGGAGAGCATATAGTACAGGTGGTATTGTGGTTCAAAGGATCCCCCTCATACACACTGGTTCCTGAGCTTGAAAGAGTAGTCAGACATGTTCCCTGGTGAGGACAGCACTCTTCTCAAGCTGTTTGTGTTGACTTAACTACTTTTAGGTTGGATTGTTTGTCCAACCTAAAAGTTCTTAAGTCAACCCAAACAGGTGGTAGGAAAATGGAGATAATTGTATTTGAACAACAATAAAAAATGATTTAAAAAAGAACTTTTAGGTTAGCTGCCACAAATTGCTGACAGGGCTTTGGTCCTTAGGTATAGCTACCAACTGATATATGTTATAGCTATTGCTACACTAGCCTAGCCTTAGAGTATTTAAATTGTATTTCATGGAAACATACTAGTTTTCTATAAGATGTTAGTATGTAGCTATCAAAAACAAACAAATAAAAATCCCTGGTTAAATACATTTGAAAAACAGTGCACACTACATGCTTCTCCTAAAGATTCATAGCACATATGAGCTATTAAGACCTCTGAGATGTCCTGTAATAAATAATAGATAACTTGTTGAACATTTAAATCACTAATTCCCAAACATTTTAACCACCATCCTTTTTTTTCTCTCTAGCAACATCAATATATATGTGGTGGGATTCTAGTGTTCTATGGAACCCAGGTAGCTTGTTGGCTAGGCTGTATCGGTTACCCAGGAATTGACAAAGTCTGCACTGAGGCAGCATCCCAGATATTCAGGATTCAGAACTGTGCTCAATAAGCAAGAAATCA
The DNA here is from genome assembly GCF_021234435.1 of Artibeus jamaicensis. NCBI lineage: Eukaryota > Metazoa > Chordata > Mammalia > Chiroptera > Phyllostomidae > Artibeus > Artibeus jamaicensis. The sequence goes on from NW_026522045.1 coordinate 14,088,243, forward strand.
AGGAGATATCCTTAATTTCAAGTGTGATTGGAGTATTTCCGAAATGTATGAGGTGATGACTTCTGCCAAAATGTTTAACTAAATTTTAAACCTATAAGTTCAAGTTGTTTAAGCTTCTTTACACAGAGCCAGCTCACAACTTCCTAGTTCCCACTCCAGATCCATAACTATTATTGGGGCTTCATTGTCATCACTGTCCAGGATTGATGACGGAACCCTCTTATCCATTACTTCCTAGGATACATTTTCTCTTGCCTAGATCTCTGAAAGGCACACACATTGATGTGAGTTTGAGAGAGAGATGAGAAGATAATCACCTACCAACTGAATACAGTCAATGTTATTACCAGTTCATGTTCCTCAGTGTAACAACTCTGAAATTTCCCAGAGATATATGAACATTAGATTTCCACATTGACTAGAACAACATGGGATTATCAGTCTATTTTTACAGTAATGTGATGTACTCTAAGGTGCTTGCTTGAGTGAATAGAACACCTCATTCTGGACAGATCTAGTGGCAACATCAATTCTATGAAAAACTCCAGAAAGGTCAATTCATCCTTCTGAGTATCAAGTTTCTCATCCTGTAAGAAATAAAGATGCTAACTACTAATGTCCACATTATTCTTTACATATCAAAAATATGCCATGAATTGCCTAGTTTTTCTAGGTTTCAAAGGATAATCAGTAACATTCCAAGGGAAACCTGTGGCATAGTGATAAGAACACAAACTTTAACACTGCATAGACTAAATTTAAACTCTAACTCTGGAAATGAACAGTTTTGTTATCTTAGCGAATTAGTTAAAATAGAGTAGCAATACCTATATAAATATGGCTATTGCCTCATAATGTATTTAAAATACCCAGCATAATGGTATGAACAGAGTAATAATAATAATAGAACCATTGACTACATAACTAATATGTGTTCGTTGTACTAAGTACTTTATATACATTATATAATTTAATATCTCTAATACTGTTTTATGCATGGACTTTTATTATTCTGAATTTGATTACAGACGTGTCATGGACTTTGGATCTACAATACGATCCATTGTTTTGAAACTGGATTCTCTCAAAAACACACACAAATCTATGCATCCTTAGGCAGATCTCCTGCTCCCTATCTTTCCTTGACTATAAAATCTCCTACTGTGGCCCAAATATATCTCCTGAATCTGGAGGGTTCATCTTTCACAGCTTACTCTTTCATACTTCTCATCTTTACACTATCCCCGTATCTTTGAACAATGTCTCCATTTCTATATTTGTTACAGCAAAATATGCAGGTTGCCTCATGACCCTCAATAGACTCTCATAAGATAATATATTTTACAGATTACATATTTATCAAGAAGACTCCATTGTAGATCAATGTGTTTTTCTCCATTTTATCTTCCAGTTCCAAGCATGTTCACTGCTGTCTTAACAAAGATTCTAACAGCAAAAATATTCTTCAGCACAGCAACATCTTAGAAAAAAACTTAACTCCAATCTGTGTCAAAGCCCTGGAGAACATTTGAATAATGATCCAAATCTGGACTCTTCAGCTCAGAAAATTAGATCAAGTGCTTGTATCTTTTACTGGTTATATCTTGGTTTTTATGTCTAGTATCCCTGCTTCCTTTAGAGGAAATCCTCCTCCTACTGTCCAATAATCTGATTCTGGTGAGAAAGATGCTAATAATAACACCCCATGACATTGGCCACTGGGGTGGACTTCTGACCCAGGCCCCTTCAAACATAAAACTCCATTCCTCCAACCATACCAATTGTTCTTGGTTGAGCATGCAACAAAGCTTAGCCAATTCGTCTTTTTCCTTGAGGTTTTCAATTTTGAGCTAGACAAAAAAAAAAATGACCTTGTTTTTTAGGTTATAAATCTAGAAGAAGAAAGGGAGCTAAAAGCAATCCTTATTCTTGGCATAAGGAAAAACTATCTTATTAGAAGAGAGCTGCTGCTTTTCCATAAGAATGGTTGGTTTTGGGCTCCTAAATCCTATCAAAAAAGCAAGAGTTGGTTTCAGTGAGCCCTACCAGCCAGCAGATTAGAGTCACAGCTTGGCTTCACATGGGAATCAACAAGCCCAGCACAAGTAGAGGCCTTCTCAGATTGCTTCACAGCTCAGGTAGAGTGCCCCAGGCAAAACACAGGTAGGGGGCTGACCTTGGCCTGCAACGCCTGGGAAACCCTAGGACTATTGTAACCTGTGGACAGCTACAGACCATGTTGGAGCACTACCACCCTTCCTCTGCACAGCTGATCCTCCATGGAGGGTGGAGGTTGGTGGTCAGTGGTCACAGCCAGTCCTTGCAGCTTACTGGCCTGGGTAAATCCCTGCCATTGATCTGCCAACAGCAATCAAGCCTCATTTACAAGAGAAGGGGGTAGACAGCCCCCTTCTATATATTGAAGAACCCCCCTTTCAGGGTTTCTTTAATTTCATAGTTTCTAGACTTCATTCAACTCAATTTTGTAGTACATAGAAACAAACACAGGGAGTCTGCCAAAATGAGGAGACAAAAGAAACATGGCCCAAATGAAAGAACAGATCAACACTACAGAAAAATAGCTAAAGGAAAGAGAGATAAGCAATCCATCAGATGCAGAGTTCAAAACACTGGTTATAGGAATGCTCACAGAACTCAGTGAGGAGCTCAGCAGCATGAAAAAGATCCAGTCAGAGACTAAGAATACACGAATTGAAATAACATTTTACAGGGAAACAACAGTAGAATGGATGAAGCTGAGAATCAAATCAATGACGGAAACATAAGGAACCAAAAAACAACCACAGAGAATAAGAAGAAAAAAGAATCCAAAAAAATGAAGATAGTATAAACAGCCTCAACAACTTTTTCTTTTTAAGAAAGAAAATGAGTCTTCGTACAAATGTTGGAGAACATAAATCAAGATAAAAAGCATTGGAGCAGCTTTCAAGATGGCGATGGAGTAGAACGGAGCAGATATCAGTTCCTAGTACAAAAGGGAGAAAAACCTGTCTGATGGGAAGAGGAGAAGCCAGCAAGCCAGCAGTTGCCAAGCATATATGAAAACAAGGAACAAGAAACCTCGATGGTCACGGAGGAACCAGACGAGTCACAATCAACTTGAAAATATGAAAAGACCAGAGTTGGACCCATAGAAGAGGCCTCCCAATAGTAGAGTCAGAGAGACAAATTGCACTTTGCTGTAGGAGAAAAGCCAAAAGTTGCTGCATATTTGAGTAGGTGGAAGCAGAGAATGACATGATAAATGAAAGAGACTGCACCACTGAAATCCACAGGCATTCCACCACAGAAGTTCACACCATAAACCCAGGTAGTCAAGACAGATTAATCTAAGAAGCTGAGGCTAAAAAGAAGAGTCTCACAAACAATGGGAAGACAAAGAAACAATCCCCAAATGAAAGGAAAGGAGGAATCCTCAGAAAGAATGTTAGATGAAATAGAGGCAAGTCAACTATCAGATACTGAATTCAAAGCACTGGTTATCAGGAAGTTCAAAGAGCTCACAATCAGCTACCAGAAACTACAGGGAAGCTACAATGATCTCACTGTGAACTATATCAACATGAAAAAAAATGGAAACTATTAGCAAGGGCCAGAAGGAAATGAAGAATACAATTTCCGAATTAAAAAACACAGTAGAAAGCATTAAAAATAGGGTAGATGAAACAGAAGATCGGATTAGTGAGTTGGAGGACAAAGTAGAAAGCATCTCACAGAAAGAACAGGAAAGGGAAAAGAGGATCAGAAAGAATGAAGAGAGATTAAGAGAAATGCAAGACAATATGAAACGTAATAATATCTGAATAATAGGAATACCAGAAGGAGAAGAAGAACAAGGGATAGAAAATGGATTTGAAAGAATAATGAGAGAAAATTTCCCTAATTTGATGGGAGAAAAAGACACACAAATCCATGAGTCACAGAGAGTCCCAATCAAGAGGAACCCAAAAAAGCCCACTTCAACACACATAATCATTAAAATGGCAAAATTCCAAGACAAAGAGAGAATCTTAAAGGCAGCAAGGGAAAAAAAAGAAGTAACATACAAGGGAGCCCCAATAAGGTTAGCTACTGACTTCTCAATGGAAACACTCCAAGCAAGAAGGGAATGGCAAGAAATATTACAAGTAATGAGAAACAGAGGCCTACAACCAAGGCTACTTTACCCAGCAAGGCTCTCAATCAAGATAGAAGGCCAAATAAAGAACTTCCAAGACAAAAGAAGTCTAAAAGAATATGCTGCCACCAAGCCAGCTCTACAAGAAATACTAAAAGGACTGCTTTAAGGAAAGGAAGGAAAAGAGGGAGACAGAGAGGAACACAGGTACAAAAATGGCAATGAATAAGTACCTATCAATAATAACCTTAAATGTAAATGAATTGAATGCTCCAATTAAAAGACATAGAATAGCTGCGTGGATAAGAAAGCATGACCCACACATATGCTGCCTACAAGAGACCCACCTCAGGACAAAAGACCATCACAGACTAAAAGTGAAAGGCTGGAAACAAGTTTTCCAAGCAAACTGACAAGAAAAAAAAGCTGGGGTAGCAATTCTCATATCAGACAAAATAGACTTCAAAAAAAGGGCCATAAAGAGAGACCCAGAAGGTCACTTCCTTATACTCAAGGGAAGAATCCACCAAGAAGACATTAACATCATAAATATATATGCACCCAACATAGGAGCACCCAAATATATCAAGAAAATCTTAGAGAACTTCAAGAAAGATATTTCCAGCAACACAATTATACTAGGGGATTTTAAGATCACACTATCAAAAATGGGCAGATCTTCCAAACAAAATATCAACAAAAATATTGCAGCATTCAACAATACCCTAGATGAAATAGACTCAACTGATATATATAGAGCCCTTCGTTGCAGAGATGCTAAATACACATTCTTTTCAAATGCACATGGAACATTCTCAAACATAGACCACACAATAGGACACAAAACGAACCTCAAAAAATTCAAGAATATTAAAATCATATCAAGTATTTTCTCTGACCACAAGGGACTGAAACTGTAAACCAACCCTAAAGGAAAAAAACCCAAAACACCCCAAATCATGGAGACTGAATGGTATGCTATTAAACAATGAATGGGTCAAGAATGAAATTAGGGAAAAAATCAACAAGTTTCTGGAAACAAATGAAAACGATATCACAACAACCCAAAACTTATGTGACACTGCCGAGGCAGTCCTGAGAGGGAAGTTTATAGCAATACAGGCCTACCTAAAGAAGATAGAAACATTTTAAACAAACAACTATACTCTACCCCTGCAAGAACTCGAGGAACAACAACAAAAACAGCCCAAAGCAAGTAGAAGAAAGGAAATAACCAAGATCAGAGCAGAACTAAATGACATAGAGACTAAAAGCACAATTCTAAGGATCAATGAATCCAGGAGTTGGTTCTTTGAAAAGATAAACAAAATAGACAAGCCTTTAAATAGGCTCATCAAGAAAAGAAGGCAGCAGAAACAAATAAACACAATCAGAAATGAAAGAGGAGAGATTACAACTGATACCACAGAAATGGAAAAGATTGTAAGAAATTACTATGAAGAACTGTATGCCAAGAAATTTGAGAACCTAGGGAAAATGGACACAGTTCTAGAAAAATATAATCTCCCAAAACTCAATGAAAGAGAAGTAGAAAACTTGAATAGACCAATAACAGCAAAAGAAATTGAAGCAGTAATCAAAAAACTCCCATCACACAAAAGCCCTGGACCAGATGGTTTCACAGGAGAATTCTACAAGGCATTTAAGGAAGAGCTAACCCCTATTCTTCACAGACTATTCCAAAAAATCCAAAAGGATGGAAAACTCCCAAAATCCTTTTATGAAGCCAGCATCATCCTAATTCCAAAACAAGTTAGAGACACAACAAAGAAAGAAAATTTCAGGCCAATATCTCTGATGAACACAGATGCTAAAATCCTCAACAAAATATTGGCAAATCTCATCCAACAATGTATCCAAAAGATTATACGCCATGACCAAGTGCGATTCATCCCAGGGATGCAAGGATGGTTCAACATTCACAAATCAGTAAATGTAATTCATCACATAAACAGAAGCAAAGACAAAAACCACATGATCATATCAATAGACGCAGAAAAAGCTTTCGATAAGGTACAACACCCATTTATGATAAAAACACAGCAAAGTGGAAATAGAGGGAGCATTCCTTAATATAATAAAGGCCATATATGAGAGACCTACAGCCAACATCATACTCAATGGGCAAAAACTAAAAGCTTTTCCACTAAGATCAGGAATAAGACAAGGATGTCCACTTTCACCACTTCTATTCAATATAGTTTTGGAAGTTTTGGCCACTGCGATCAGGCAAGAAAAGGAAATAAAAGGCATCCAAATAGGAAAGGAGGAAACAAAACTGTCACTGCTTGCAGATGACATGATAGTGTACATGGAAAATCCTATAGACTCTACCCAAAAACTGCTCAAACTAATTAATGAATTTGGCAAAATAGCAGGATACAAAGTCAATATCCAGAAATCAGAGGCATTTTTGCATACTAACAATGAATCAGCAGAAGCAGAAATCAAGAAAAAATCCCATTCGATATAGCAAAAAGAAAAATAAAATATCTGGGAATAAACGTAACCAAGGAGGTGAAAGACCTATATTCAGAAAACTACACAACACTGAAGAAAGAAATCAGGGAAGACACAAACAAATGGAAACTTATACCTTGTTCATGGATTGGAAGAATTAACATCATCAAAATGTCCATACTACCCAAAGCAATATACAGATTCAATGCAATACCTATTAAAGTACCAATGGCATACTTCACAGACATAGAACAAACACTTCAAAAATTTATATGGGACCATAAACAATCCCGAATAGCAGCTGCTCTTTTGAGAAAGAAGAACAAAGTAGGAGGGATCACAATACCTGATATCAAACTGTATTACAAAGCCACTGTAATCAAAACAGCCTGGTACTAGCATAAAAACAGGCACATAGAGCAATGGAACAGAACAGAGAGCCCAGAAATAAACTCAAGTCTCTATGGGCAACTAATATTTGATAAAGAGGGCAGTAACATAAAATGGAGTAAAGATAGCCTCTTCAACAAATGGTGTTGGGAGAACTGGACAGGTACTTGCAAAAAAATGAAACTTGAGCACCAACTTACACCATATACCAAAATAAATTTAAGATGGATAAAAAACTTAAATATAAGCCGTGACACCATTAAAGTCCTAGAGGAGAACATTGGCAAGAAAATCTCAGATATTCCACGAAGCAACATTTTTACTGGTATGCCCCCTAGAGCAAGGAATATAAAGGAAAGAATAAACAAATGGGATCTCATCAAAATAAAAAGCTTCTGCTTGGCTAAACAAAACGGTATTAAATTAAAATGACAACCAACTGTATGGGAAAACATATTTGCCAGTGATACCTCAGAGAAAGGTTTAATCTCCAAAATATACAAAGAACTTACATGACTCCACTCTAAGAAGACATCTAACCCAATTAAAAAATGGGAAAAGGACTTGAACAGACACTTCTCCAAGGAAGACATATAGAATATCCAGAGATACATGAAGAGATGCTCAATATCGTTAGCTATCAGAGAGATGCAAATTAAAACCACAATGAGATACCACTTTACACAGGTCAGGATGGCTATCATAAACAAAGCAACAAACAAAAAATGTTGGAGAGGGTGTGGGGAAAAGGGGTCCTGTAGTTCACTGTTGGTGGGATTGCAGACTGGTACAACCATTATGGAAAACAGTATGGAATTTTCTCACAAAAATAAAAATCGACCTGCCTTTTGACCCAGCAATTCCACTGCTAGGATTATATCCTAAGAATCCTAAAACATCAATTTCAAAGAACCTATGCACCACAATGTTCATAGCAGCACAATTTATAATAGCCAAGAGTTGGAAGCAACCTAGGTGCCCGTCAGTAAATGAATGGATCCAAAAATTGTGGTACATATACACAATGGAATTCTATGCAGCAGAGAGAAGGAAGGAGCTAATACCCTTTGCAATAACATGGGTGGAACTGGAAAGCATTATGCTGAATGCAATAAGCCAGGTGTTGAAAGACAAATTCCATATGATCTCACCTTTAACAGGAAGCTAAACAACAAAACAAACAAGCAAGCAGAATAAAAACATAGACACTGAAATAGAGAACAAGGGGACAGTGACCAGAGGGGAGAGGGAAGGGAATTTAAGGGGGAAAAGGTGGAGGGATTTGGAGGAACAAGTATGAAGGACACAGGAACGAGGACTAGGGGCGAGGAAATGGGAGGGCGGTGGGGACTATGGGTTGGTGGGGGCTGGGATGGGAGAAATAGACAAAAAACTGTACTTGAAAAATAACAAAATAAAATTTTTAAAAAAGAGAAATGTTTTGAGGTAATGATGGCTATGATCCAATAAAAATTTGAAAGAATAAAAAAAAGATAAATAGCATTAGGAATTGAATCAGGTAAGCAGTTCAAAACAAAGTCAGTTATCATTCCCAAGTAATATTTTTCTTTTATTTTCCTCAACATATAGCCCAGGGTTGTACTATTTGCACAAATCTGACCTACAAACTTACAGAGCTATGCACACACGTATTCACTAAGGTCCAATGAATGTCAAAAGCATAATTCTTTGACAAAATATCAAAATTTATATGTTTTGGGAATTAAAATTTAGATGACTGAAACGTGAGTGTGTTAGCTCAAAATTAGCTAAACCTGAAATTTTGGTGAGTTTACTAAAAAAATGACACCTTTGGTAGCTCTATTGTGAAGTTGTTTTTATTATTGCTCAAGTACAGTTATCTCCATTTTCACCCCACCACATATCCCTGCCTCACCCATTCCCACCTCCAACCCTCAAACCTAACCCCTTTGGCTTTGTCCATGGGTCCTTTATACATGTTTCTTAATGACCCTTACCCTATAACCCCCTTTTATCCTTCTCCCCCCTGTTATGTCAGTTTGTTCTTTATTTCAATGTCTCTAGTTGTATTTTACTTGCTTGTTTTGTTGATTAGGGTCCAGTTAAAAGTGAGATCATATGGTACTTGCCCCTTACCATGTGGCTTGTTTCACTTAGCATAATGCCCTCCAGTTCCATCCATGCTGTCACAAAGGGTAGGAGCTCCTTCTTTCTTTCTGCTGCATAGTATTCCATTGTGTAATTGTACCAGTTTTTTTATCCACTCATTTACTAATGGTCACTTAGGTTGCTTCTAGCACTTGGCTATTGTAAATTATGCAGTTATGAACATTGGGGTCCATAGGTACTTTTGGACTGGCGTTTTAAGATTCTTAGGTTATAATCCCTGCAGTGGAAGTTCCAGGTTAAAAAGAAGTTCCATTTTTGTTTTCTGAGGGAATTCCATACTCTTTTCCACAGTGGCTTCAACAGTCTGCATTCCTACCAACAGTGCACTAGGGTTCTCTTTTCTCCACATCTTCAGTACTTGTTTACTGCTTTATTTATGACTGCGGTTCTGACTGGTGTGAAGAGGTAATTAATTGCAGTTTTGATTTGCATGTCTTTGATGGGTAGTGATGCTGAGAATCTTTTCATATGCCTCTGGGCCCTTTGTATGTCCTCCTTGCAGAAGTTTCTGTCCAAGTCCTTTGTCTATTTTTTAATTCAGTTGTTTGTCTTCCTGGAGTACACTTGTATGAGTTCTTTATATATTTTGGAGATCAAATCCTTGTCCGAGATATAATTGGCAAATATGTTTTCCTATACATTTGGTTCCTTTTTCATTTTGCTAATGTTTTCTTTAGCCATGCGGAAACTTTTTATTTTGATAAAGTTCCATTTGTTTCTTCTTTTTTTTATGTTCCTTGCTCTAGGGGACATATTGGTGAAAATATTGCTGCATGTAATGTCTGAGATTTTCCTGCCTGTCTTCTCCTTTGGGATTTTTATGGTGTCACAACTTATATTTAAGTCCTTTATCCACCTGGAATTTATTTTTGTGTATGGTGTAAGTTGGTTTTCGAGTTTCATTTTTTTGCGTGTACCTGTCCAGATCTCTCAATACCATTTGTTGAAGAGGCTATTTTGATTCCATTTTATGCTTCTGCCCTCTTTGTCAAATAATTGACCATAGAGACTTGGGGTTTTTCTGCGCTCTTTATTCTTTTCCATTGATCTATGTGTCTGTTCTTATGCCAGTACCTTACTCTTTTGATTACAGTGACCTTGTAATATATTTTGATGTCAAGTATCGTGATTCCTCCTACTTTGTTCTTCTTTCTCAAAATCACTGTAGCTATTTCGAATCATTTATGGTACCATATAAATTTCTGAAATCTTTGTTCTGTATCTGTGAAATATGTCTTTGGTACTTCAATAGAGATTACATTGAATCTATAAATTGCTTTGGGTAATATGGGCATTTTGATGATGTTAATTCTTCCAATCCATGAACACAATATATGCTTCCATTTATTTGTGTCTTCCTTGATTTTTTTTTCAGTGTTCTGTAGTTATCTGAGTATAGGTCTTTCACCTCCTTGGTTAGTTTTATTCCTAGGTACTTTATTTTTCTTGTTGCTACAGGAAATGTTTGTTTTCCTGATTTCTGATTCCAATCTTTCATTTTTGGTGTATAAAAATGGCTTTGATTTCTGAATATTGACTTTGAACTTCTGCCACAGCTTTAAAGGTTGAATATTTACCTCACAGGGGTGCCAGAAGGAAAAGAGAAAGATTAAGAAATTGAAAATCTCTCTAAAAAGTAGTAAAAAAAAAAGTTCTCTAATTTAATGAAGGAAATAGACATGCAAGTCCAGGAAGCACAGAAATTCCCATTTATGATGGATGAAAAGAGGCCCACTCAAAGACACATAATTTTTAAAAGGCCAAAGGTTAAGGATGAAGAGAGACTCTTAAAAGTAAGAGAAAAGAAGTTAGTTACCAGAAGGTTGCCAGTTGGGTGGAGGAGGGGGAGAATGGGTGAAGAGGTGAGGGGATTAAGAAGTACAAATAGGTAGTTACAGGATAGCCATGGGGATGTAAAGTACAGTATAGGACATGAAGTAGCCAAAGAACTTATATGCATGACCCATGGACATGAACAATGGCAGGGGGATTGTCTAAGAAATTGGGGGGTGTTGGGTAGAGTGGGGCAAAGAGGAAAAAATCAGGACCACTGTAATAGCATAATCAATAAAATATAATTAAAATAATTTAAAAAGGAAATAGTGGAAAACAGTATGGAATTTCCTGAAAAAACTAAAAATTGAATTGCCTTTTGACCCAGCAATTCCACTGCTGGTATTATACTGTAAGAATCCTGAAACACTAATTCAAAAGAATCTATGCATGCCAATGTTCATAGCAGCACAATTTACAATAGCCAAGGGCTGGAAGCAACCTATGTGATCATCAGTAAATGAGTGGATAAAAAATCTGTGGTACATTTACACAATGGAATACTAAGCAGAGGAAAGAAAGGATGAGCTCTTGCCCTTTGTGACAGCATGAATGGAAACTGGGAGCATTATGTTAAGTGAAGTAAGCTAGGTGGTAGAACGAAAATACCATGTGATCTCACCTATAAGTGGAATCTAATTAACAAAATAAACAGAAAAGCAAAATATAACTAGAAATATTGAAATTAAGAACAAACTGATAGTAACCAGAAGAGAGTGGGGAAGGAAATTATTGGGGGAAGAAGAGAAAGGGTCATCAAAGAACATGTATAAAGGATCCATGGACAAAGTCAAAGAGGGGTAGGATTGAGAGTTGGAGGTGGGGGAGGTGGGGTGGGGAAAAGTGGAGGTGGGAAAATGGAAACAATTTTATTTGAATATTAATTAAAATGATTTTAAATATAATATTGAGTGTAAACTGCAATTGAAAGATAAATTAAAAATAAATAAACCAATAAATGAAGGCTTTACAAAAGAAAAAAGTGGCCCATAAACCAAAGGGTTGCCGATTCAATTACCAGTCAGGGCACATGCCTGGGTTGCTGGCCAGGTCCCTGGTGGGGGGCATGCAAGAAGCAACCATACATTGATGTCTCTCTCTCTCTCTCTGTTTCTCTCTCTCTTCCTCTCTGTCTAAAGATAAATATATGAATAAAAATCTTAAAAAAATAAATAAGATTTAAGGTGAATTTTTAAAGTTATTTTGACTTTATCTCCAGTTAACTTCTAGCTAATAAGTTACCTAGTTACCTCTGGTTATACTTACTTATAAATAGTTGTTCACAAACCTTGTTTCCTTTTCTTAGGGACTCAGCTGAACTACTGTATTTTGCTGTGTATAATATACACCCACATTTTCCCTAACTTTCAGGAAAAAAAAATCTTTTGTTTTCATTCAGTTTGTTTACTTATCTATTTTTAGAAATAAAACGAATCACCATATTCCAGAGAATTGCTTTACATATGGATATTATTATTGCCTTCTACAGTTACACTTTTTAAAAATATATTTGATTGATTATGCCATTACAGTTGTCCTTTATCTCCCCTTCATTCCCCTCCACCCTGCACACCTTTCCCCAACTATCCCCTCACCTTTTGTTTATGTCCATGTGTAACAAGTTCTTTAGATTCTATTTTTCCCATACTATTCTTGACCTCCCCCCTGTCTATTTTCTACCTACCATCTACGCTACGTATTCTCTGTACCTTCTCCCCTCTTCTCCTCCTCCCACTCCCCTGTTGCTAACCCTCCATGTAATCTCCATTTCTATGGTTCTGCTCCTGATCTAGCTGTCCTCGTAGTTTGCTTTTGTTTTAGGTGTGGTTCTTAATAACTGTGAGTTTGCTGTCCTTTCACTGTTCATCTCTTTTATCTTCTTTTTCTTAGGTAAGTCCCTTTAACATTTCATATAATAAGGGCTTGCTGATGATGAACTCCTTGAATTTAACCTTATCTGAAAAGTACTTCATCTGCCCTTCCATTCTAAATGAAAGCTTTGCTGGATAGAGCAATCTTGGATGTAGGTCTTTGGATTTCATGACTTGGAATAATTTGTTCCAGCCCCTTCTTACCTGTAAGGTCTCTTTTGAGAAATCAGCTGACAGTCTGATGAGAACTCCTTTGTAGGTGACTGTCCCCTTATCTCTTGCTGCTTCCAGAATTCTGTCCATTTTAATCTTGGCTAATATAATTATGATGTGCCTTGTTGTGTTCCTTCTTGGGTCCAACTTCTTTGGGACTCTCTGAGCTTCCTGGACTTCCTGGAAGTCTATTTCCTTTGCCAGATTGGGGAAATTCTCCTTTATTATTTGTTCAAATAACTTTTTCACTTGTTGCTCTTCCTCTTCCCCTTCTGGTACCCCATATAATTTGGATGTTGGAACATTTAAAGATGTCCTGGAGTTTCCTAAGCCTCTGCTCATTTTTTAAATTCTTGTTCCTTCATTCTTTTCTGTTCGGTCATTTTTTTCTTCCTTCTGGTCCACTACCTTGATGTGAGTCCCAGTTTCTTTTCCATCACTATTGGTTTCCTGTGCATTTCTCTTCATTTCAATTAGTTTAGCCTTCATTTGTTCCTCTAATTTGTGACTAAAATCAACCAGTTCTGTGAGCATCTTGATCACCAGTGTTTTGAACTGTGCATCTGAGAGGTTGGCTATCTCTTGGTCACTTAGAATTAGTGGGGCTTTGAGCTGTTCTTGAGCCATAATGTTTGGTCTGTTCATGCCTGTTACATGCGAGGGGCAGAGCCTTAGGTGTTCACCAGGGCAGGGTGACCCAGTTACTGGGTTGTGATGCTGTATGTGGTGGAGGGGTCAGAGAGGGGCAATGGTGTTTGTTCCCCTCTCTCCGAGTTCGGTCCCCTTTGCTGCTTCCCTTCCCACAAGCAAATTGGGCCCTTCTGGTGCTGGTTCCCTGGCGTGTGGGCCTGTGCACCCTCCAGGGCCCTGTGGGTCTCTCCAATGAACTCTCTGTGAGCCTGAGAGTCTCTCCTGACACCTTGTCCCCCGAAAGTTTTTCCAATTTGTGCTTTTAGGCTCTAATTCCCATCACTGGGGCCCTAGCCTGCAAGGTCTGTCTCACTGCTTGCTCCTTTGCTTGGTTTATCTGTGAGTGAATGTGTGACTATAGTCAGCCAGCTGCCTTGTGCCCTCACTGGGTCCACCTGTTGCCACCCCATTCCTAGGATCTGCCAAGGGCCAACTGCACGCCTGGGTTGGTTTGGGTCTGGGGGATCTTTTCTGTTTCCTGCCCGACCCCACTCTGCCGCTGACTCCACCCCTCTTACCGGTCTGGCTGAATGGTTCGTTGTTGTTGGACTTCCATACAGTTCAATTTGCTGTGTTTTGGCTGTGTTTTTGTTACTAAAACTTTGTTGTCTTTAAACTGGGTTGTGCGAGGAGGCACAATGTTTCCACCTATGCCTCCATCTTGGCCAGAAGTTAGAGTTACACTTTTAATGCACAAACATAAATAAAATAATTAAAACATTTATATAGACATGGGATTAGTGCTACCATTGTATAACGAACATCCTTATACTCCCCTTAAAAATTTGGGCAAAAGTGTGGGCATTATACATGGCAAAATATGGGTACTTTTTCCATTCCTCCATTGTCTGTGTGGGGTCATCTTACTTGTTCTCATCTATAAAATGTGAGCAGAAGTGTTATATCTCTTCTGGGCAGAGGTAGGTAAGAATGGATGTGTTTTCTGTACATTCTCTTTCTTTACCCCCCACGATCATCTTAAAGGCCATATGTTGAGGATAGTGGCATTGTAAGATTGAAGGGGCCTGGGTCTTTTAATGACTGGCTGGAGTAGATGGCCTTGTGTTTCTTTCTGACCACATTGGACTTTAACTTAAGAAAAAAGAACTTTTATTGTGTAAACCACTGATATCTTGAGGGTTTTTTAAAACAGCATTTAGCCTATCCTGAAAAATATATCCTATCATTGTACTTACCATACTGTACTGTAAATTGCCTGTTTTATTTATCTGTCTCCTTCATTAGACTGTGAGATTCTGGAGGAAAGAACCAGTGTGTATTTATCATTATTGTATCTCTAGTATTTAGTGCGGTGTTCAGTAGAATAACTATGATAATGGATATTGTAAGAATACAATGAATGAATGTATATGCACTGAAAGGATTCCCCTTTTTTCTCACTAATAAGAATCACTCTTTTTAAAGCGATGGTAATTCTTCACTAATGGAAACTTAGAGCCTTTCTTGCATGTATTGATTGAAGGTAGGTAGAAGAACTTTATAATGGTTTTAATCTAAGTGATAATGTTCCAAGATCAACCAGTGGCTCACTCACAGTAGGTTTGAACCCCTTAGTTTGCATACTTGAGTCACATTTTAAGTTGCTTATAAACAGCCAACAGAATTTTTTTAAAAAGCTGAATTTCTCTTATGGAGTCCATAGATGTCAGTATAACATAAAACAAATATACTGAAAACTGGATTCATGGGATAAAAAGTGTGTGTAGCAAGGATATTTTGAAATTCATATGTATGGGGTTGATGAAATGGCAATTCAATTAGTCATTCTGGATAAAAATCCAACCAACTGAGCAAACACAATGAGCCAAACTGGTATTTGGCAATATGTAGCCCAAAGGAAATCTGGTTATTTGAAAAAATTTTCTCCTTTCACAGGGTGAGCAATCATATACAGACATGAGCCTAGTGTTTTTAAAATAAGTATTTGTAATTATCAAGTAAATTTAAGTAAAATCTCATGAATTTCTAGAACATTTTAAAATGTGGCAGGCATTTTTTTCAGCTTCAAAGAAAAAGAAATTTGCAGCGTTACATGGAAACATTGTCTGGCGAGTCTTGGAAAAGGTCACTGAAAAGATTTCTGAGACACTTCTAGAACATTCAGGCTATGCCACTTCCTGAATAGGTTTGTCCAATTGAAAAGGAAACTCAATCCAAAACAAAACAAAACAAAACATGAGGGTTATCTCAAGGTATACTTCATTCCAGCTATCCACTTTGCTTTTATTTTACAACTATTCTTTTAGCTTTGTTTGATGCAATCTGAGTATGCATGGTATTACAGAGTGCTGCAGGGCACTGATTGACTCTGCTACACTTCAGTACACTGGGTATACTTTTTTTTACTGTTCTATATGCATTTTTACAACAGGTCTTCTAAGGAAAGTACAGAGTGACAGGCAACTATTGTGCTACTAAAAGACAATGAAGATAAGGTTGCAATTTTCCAAATGAAAGTCTTTAGTTATAATTGCATGCATAACACATTCCTTAACCCACTTACATAGGAGACATTGACAATTATTTTTGAGATTCAAAAAGAGACAATTAGGTCTATATTCATATGCTAATAAGCACTGCATTATTTAAACCTTTTTTTCTTTTTAAACTATGAAAATTAGAATTGAACATTGGCAATGGAAACATAAAAGTAGTAATTAGTTTCCCCAAAGTGCAGCTTTCCCCATAAATATATTTCAGCTAGGAGGTTTAGTAGCTATTTTTGACAATAAAATTTGGTGAACAAACCTCATTTTCCCTTGTAGAAAAAGCCTTTAAAATACAGAATATCAAGTTACCTCAAAAACATCTCTAAGGAAAGCAAAGTTTCTACAAATATTGCAAACTTCCCATTTCTTATTTTTGAAAACCTGCTTTCATAAAATATGCTAGAACCTCCATTTAATTGCTTTTCTTTTTGGAAAAAAATGAAGCAGGAAAGGGAGCAGAAGCTATCCCTGTGTTTTTGTTAATTGGTATTTGTTGTTAAAGTCAGAGAGATTGGGGAACATGGCTATTTTAGTTCTTGAAAATTAATCCGGAGAAATTTCACAGAATATCTCAGTTTTTAGATGTGACTCTCACAGTGTATATTCAATAGGCTAATGTTCAACATTTGTTAGGTTGGCTGGGTAATGGTTAATTAAAAATCAAGCCATAAAAATACTCTCTCACTTGCTAGAGGAACAGATTTTAATTTTCCAGGTTTATCATGAAATAAATAATCATGAAACCCAAACAAATTCACACCTTAATCAGGGTGTTTCACACCGCACATTGATTATTTGGTACATAATGTCTACCATTTGCTCCTTATTGAACATTACGTACCACATCTGCATAATGCCAAGTTACTGAGCAATCCGCATGTCTGCTGCTTTTGTACAATGTTTAAACCGACTGAAAACACTAGTTGAAATAAAAATGAGCACACCACACACTGATGTAAGATTTTCCTCTCAATCAGGATTTATAGGGGACAGAATTGTGAATTCTTCAGATATGGTACTTCCATTCTTCATTTATCTAGCACAAAAAACAATTGGTTCTTCTGAATGGGTAAGCCACTTAGCCTTTTTATGCCTGAGGTTTTTTTAATCTGTCAAATGCCTATGATAATGAATACCTGTCCCACAAGACTAGCATGAGTATCAAATGAGATATGGAGTGTAAAAGGCTTTGTAAATCATCCAGTGCTGTAGAAGTGCAATGTTTTAATAATAATAATAACCTGTTAAAAGTTGATGTGGCTTTTGTTTTGTTACAGAAAACAACTCAGCTGCTTTCCGGTGTATGGAGTGGAACTTTATTTACACACGAGGACCCAGAGGAGACAGTCTCCAAATTCTGGGCCCCGACCAGTGGGGAGTAATGGCTTATATAGGGTGAGGGGGGCAGTCTGTCACTCAGACCCTTACTTCTGGCATGAAAGCAGGAAGCAGCTTACAGAAACAAGAAAGCGGAACTGCTGATAGAAGTTAATACGAATTTCTTTGTTCTTACTCCTCAGTTACTTAGTTACTTGCTCTCCCTGATCCTGTTGACTCAGCTGCGAGCCCCCTCCTGGGCAGGCTATTAGCCATCACATTCATCATATTGATTCAGTGGCTAGCTCCCCTCCTGAGCAGGCCACTACATTTCCCCCTTTTGATGCTTGACAGTGCTGTTGACTGCTCTAGCATCACTTTATGGTTATTCTTGTATGTCAGGGGGTTGTTGTAATTTCTGATAATGGTATCACTGGAGGGACAGGATCATGGCAGTGGCTCTGCAGGTAACTGTTGCTTCTAAGTTCTGAACTATGATCCGCAGGATACAGGGGCCGAAGTTTAAACCTAAAAAGATAATAATTAGGGGTCCTAGAAAGGGAAGTATTCATTAGAGCCAGGCTTGAGGATTTATCCCTCAACTTCTCTAATTCTAACTTTCTGTTTCTTTGGTGTGGCGATTTATATTTTCTCTGATTTCTTTAACTTTCTTTGCTACGATCCCTGACTGATTTACATAGTAGCAACATTCCTCTTCTAGGAACATACAGGTCCCCCTTTTCCCTGGATTCAGAGCATTAGTGAGGTTTCTTTCCTCATCGTTTTCCTCCTCCTGTGATTTACTATCAGGGAGGGGTTCTGAGACCCCTCTTTTCTTCTGGAATTATATAAAGGACAATGGACGAAGGTCTTATCTTCTTGTAACTACTTCTGGCTGGACGTGGATGTCGTCTTACCTACCCTTGGGTCATGGGTACCCTGTAAGAGGAGGGGGGTGCAGCACGGAGAGAGTCCTTCCTGTGAGGGGAGGGACCTTACAGGATCCTGATCAGTTGGCTGTCACCAGGAAGTCGCAGGCTTGGTGTCCAAAAGCTGGCATTACTGGACCATTGGCATCCTGATCAGGTCATATTCTGGAGGTGACAGATTAGGCAAGAAATTGGAAGCACGATTAAATCATAACCATTAAATGACAAAGGCAGGGACTTCAGTAAAGAATGGCTTATCTGGAGGAACGTGTACAAGGCATACTACACCTATCCAAGACTCTTGTGGCCCACTATACTTCACTTGGGCTGAGGAGAATACACTAGTATTTCCCTCCTTTTAGATTTCTGAGCCCCTTCTGTCCAAGCTATCAAGACAGAAAAGGAAAAATCAGTCTTAAAGTGAAGCCTAGAGACTGCCCCAACCGTTTATCAACCTAACTACTTAGTTCAATCAAGCTGTTGAGTCTCAGGGGGGCAATGATGGAGATGGGCTCCTTAAGTGAGGCCTATATTGTAACTAATCATCTATAGGCATAGGCAGGTCATAGGCATACGCCCTATGAAAACAGAATAACACACAGGTTAATTCACACAATAATCCCCAAACCAGTCTCTGTGCCTGTGAGACTGTCTTTTGCGATGACATTCCATTACAAGGTCTTTCCTACAATGACATTTAACAGTGGCAATTTGACAGGTCCTTTGCACCTGTAAATTGTACATCTTTGGTGACATCACAAACCTGGTTTCAACTCTTAAGTGAAAATAAACTTTTAAGACAGCTGCGCCATTCTGATGTCCAATACTGAGCATAGTGATTTTCCTTGAACTATAATTTTTCTCCTTAAGATCACCCTTACTGTTATTACAGGAACTACTCTGGGTCCTGCTTTTGATTTTGACTGTTCATTTGCATAAACATACCAAGAGCAGCCTGGATTACTTATGATCCTTAAGTCTGCTTTGCTGGAACTCACACAGGGAACCTTCAGATTGACTTCTCAGTCCACCCCTTGGGGCACAGAAGCAGAGCCACACATCTGCTATCTGGCTTATCCTGTACTAGTCATTTCACTCCAATCCTTGAGCCTCTGTTGTGCCTACAGGTTCCTTTTTAGCCATCTTTCAGGAAAGCAACCCTTGTTCCTTCCCTGGAATGGCTGTCTGGAACCGCACAACCAACCAAAGTACCAGGCTTTTCTCATGGGCTTTCGCTAGCTTCACAAGTCAATCCCAGTTCCTCTAAGCTCTCTGGTAATGACCAGAACCCATACATGCCTCCTTCAGGCGTGACATTCCAGTCAAAGTCCTGGTTAACAAAACCACTATTAATGACTGTTCTTACTGGTTTTATGCACAGAAACCTTACGTCACCATTTATTCCTTCAGAATGTCAAATTCTGGAGGGATCATGTAGGGAGAAAACACAAAAGCTTGAAGGAAAATCTTTCTCCTTCTAATACCCATCAAGATGCATCTCCATGCCTTATACCTTCTATTACTAACACCACGTAACTTCTTTCCAAAACTTTCACATTTCCATTTATTTTTATAACTTCCTACAGACTTTCTGCAATATTCAAAGACCTTCTATAGCCTTTTTGCCTATCCAGATTTATCCATAATCCACTTTTAATCCCTGTTCCTTTCCCATACTGGGAAGGACTGTACTTAAATTCAGTATTTGGCAGCTAAAAGTCCCTAGCACTATAGGCATCTTCTACTAAAAGTCCCTAGATTTGCAGGGACATTTTTACCTTTGTGAAGCTTAGACCTTGCAAACACCCTATAAATCAGATGGTCAGCCTTGGACCTCAGTTCATGACCTTCAAAACTAGAGCTATTCCTATGAGAACCAGTTACACAGAGAACCTGACTGCTGCAGGGTCCACAGAGCAGCAGCATATAGCTCATAATCTGAAAGGAAGCCTTAGCCAGTTCTAAGATGGCGATGCCCATGAGTGCTCTGTCCTCCATGGTGGGGCATTCACGTGGCTCATCTATTTTGCTCAAAATGGCAGCACCCCGACTCTGGTTCCATCCAACTGCGTTAGCAGCTCCAAGGCTCTGGCTCCAGTCTCCAGAGCTAAGGAGGCCCTGGAGGCCCCCAAAGTCCCTGGTGCAGCAGGTGAGCAGAGCCCCCTCGCAGAGTCTGCGAATCTGTGGTGGAGACTTCTCCCACTTGCAGGGCGGGAGAAGCCATAGTGGGCCTCACCTCCCCAGAAGGCAGAGTCGCCACTGGAGTTCCCGCTCTCTGGGGTCCCCCATTGTCTATTCTGAGAATGGGAGGAGGTCTTCCAAAGACTAACTCATGAGGGGTATAGCCTGAAGGGTTAGAGGTATTCCTAACTGTAAGTAGTGCCAATGGCAACAAGTCAGTCTAAGGCAGTCCAGTCTCCTGGTGGAACTTTGTTAGAATTTCCTTGAGAGTCCGGTTCATGAGCTCTACTTTTCCCGAGCTCTGGGGTTGGTATGCAGTGTGCAATTTCCATGTGATATGGAGAAGCCTTGTTACCTCCTGTATTATGTTTGAGATGAAAGCTGGACCCTCGTCACTCTCAATAGTCAGGGGCAATCCGTACTTTGGGATGATTTCCCTCATCAGGGCCCAGGTGACTTCTCAGCTTTTCTCAGTCCTGGTGGGGAAGGCTTCTACCCACCCAGAAAAGGTGCAGATAATGACTAAGAGGTACTTATACCCTTGGCTGAGTCTGACTTCAGTAAAGTGCACTTGCAAGTCCTCAAACAGCTGCCTCCCGTTTCAGTGCTGTATTCCTGACTTTATCCCTGAGTGCCTTGCCACACTGTTCCAGGCACACGTAACACACTGCTTTGCCACAGAGGCACAGAGTGCAGCCAGGTTAGGGAAGCAAAGGTACCTTTTTAACAGGTTTTCTAGGGACGTCTTGCCCATTCTGTTTTGATTTTTGCCCCTTCTTTAATGACACCCAGTACCCTGTCTTGGTTAGCAGTTCAAAGACCTGGCAAGGGCCCTCCCAGCACCAGTCACTGGTTGGTGCAGCTGAAAGGAGGTTATCTACACACCGCAGTAACAATGGGTCAGTCTCCTTCTCGGTAAATGATTTTAGATCTCTGGCCAGGGCCTCTCCAAGAGGAGTGGGAGAGTTTCTGAAGCCCTGTGGCAGTCTGGTCTGGGTCTAAGCCGGCTAGGCTGAGGACTGTAGGTGCCTGTAACCCTGGTCTTTGTCACCTGCCAGTGGGATTTTTCTATTTCCTTTTGGGACACTCTCTTTTCTAGTACCCTTTCTCTCTGCAGTAGGTGCACTAGTCTCTTTCCATGCTCCAGTGTGCCAGTCTATTTCCTTTCTTAGGCAATCTGGTAGCTCCCTGCTCCTTGGAGGTATCTGGTTTCCCAAAGGACCCACTGCTGGGGCCACCAGCGCAGGCCCAGGAGGTCTTCACAGCTCACTCCTGGCTCAATCACAGGGGCTCAGCCAGGCTAGCACTGCTCATCTCCTTGGCGACCCGTTTAGCAGGACCAGGTGCAGGGGGCTATGTGGGCCTCGGCCACCTCCCATCCCTCCAGTGTGGGCGGGGTGGGGAGGGTGTCACTGCCTGCCACTTCGCTGAGCAACTGCTCTGTTATATTCTGGCATATTTTAGAGAGGCTGGCCCCTTTGAACAGTGTCTCTACTCTGCCACCAGAGACCGCAGGAGCTGGAATCTTGGTCGCAGATGAGGGTCTTTGCTTCCCCGGGTCTGGCTGAGAGTTTCCAGAGCATATAGGGGAGGCAGACTGATAGGCGGCTCTTCCTGTGGCTCTCTTTTGAAAGTGGGGGGTGGCGTGTTCCTCTTGACCAGGCGACTAAAACACTGGATTGTGCCACTTTTTGCCTACTGCCAGCCTTTCCTACTGTCTTAGGCTTCTGACCTGCACACTGACAGCATGTCCTGCACTAATTCCTGCCAGCGGTCTATGTAAACATACTGATTGAGGTGTCCTGGCTTGCCTGTTACTATGAGGTGGACTGTCCTAATTACACCTAAGTTCAGTGTTCCTTCAGGGGGCCAGCCTACTGCAAATGTTGGCCACTCAAAGGTTCAAAAGACCTCTAACTGACTGGCATCCATGCTCGGTTCCTGGCCCTGGAATCAGTCAGAGTTTTGCTGCATGCAGTCTAACACAGTGGAAGGTCCCCCGCCCATGGTGATCCTCCCAGAACAACGCAGACAAACAAAGTGAAATGGTTTTCATTTCGCCCGCCTGGCCTCCCCTCTCGTGAGGTGCTTGGGTCTGTCTTAGCTAACGCTGCCCACACAGAATCTGGGTTAAACTCTCAGCCGTTATGCCATATGACAGACCGAGGAACCGCAGGTTGGGGCCCACTCTTGATCCATAGGTTTTTCACCTGTGGAGCCACAAACACAGTCATTCCTACAAACACACAGACAAACATCCAAGAATTTATACAGTCCCGCCTGTGTAGGACTGCCCAGGTGGGGATACGTTTCCCCTTCCAGATGGCCAGTTGGCCTTCAGAGGACTTAGGGCTAATTGCCTGCCTGACAGGTGATCAGTCTCTCCTTCCACCCCAAGGGGTGGGCTGGTCTTGGGTTCTGGTCCCCGGGGCAATTACCGATTGGCGCCTTTCCAGGTCCGGATAGTTCCAGTCCGCACCTCGCCTGCCCAGGTCAAAGAGTGGTCCGGAGGATGATTTCCACGAAGCCTGGGGTGTCCAGGACCCGAAATCACGAGGGCACATGCTTCCCTTCGGCAGCCGGGCTCCCTCTCAGTCATTCCCCCATGCCTTCACTGGAAGCAAAAAAAGGCCTGCTCATGTGAGTGATTCCAGGTCAGGGAACCAAAATGTTACAGAAAACAACTCAGCTGCTTTTGGATGCACAGAATGGAACTTTATTTACACATGCGGATCCAGAGGAGACAGTCTCCAAATTCTGGGCCCCAACCAGTGGGGAGTAATGGCTTATATAGGGTGAGGGGGGCAGTCTGTCACTCAGACCCTTACTTCTGGCATGAAAGCATGAAGCAGCTTACAGAAGCAAGAAAGCAGAACTGCTGATAGGAGTTAATACAAAATTCTTTGTTCTTACTTTCCAGTTACTTAGTTACTTGCTCTCCCTGATCCTGTTGACTCAGCTGTGAGCCCCCTCCTGGGCAGGCTATTAGCCATTACATTCATCATATTGATTCAGTAGCTAGCTCCCCTTCTGGGCAGGCCACTACAGTTTCTGCTGCTGCCTTTTTGCCTTAGAGAAGCTAGATATTTTCCCTCTTGCCGTTTAAAAAATCAGAAATTCTGAATCAATTTATCTGCCTACTCTCTGTTTATGAGGTTTTTCCAAGTCGAATTGCCTTTCAGCAAATTGCACAGGCTGCAACCACCAGTTCAATAAAAAACAAGCTAGAAGCTATGCTCGGTGGCATTTGAAGTGTGGTAAAAGTTATTTCTATACAGGACAGGAGAATACAGTCAAAGCAGAACTGCCCATGTGGATTCTGTATAATAGTGCCATATAAGCAGGAAAACCAAACAAAGAAACAGCAACGTTTTGAGCCTAATATGCAGTGTGACTGAACAAAAAGAGGGTCATTTATCATTTTTGCTTTTCTCACATGAAATAATCCCAGATATGTCTAGATTCCATAACAAAACCTAGCTGCTGTATAAAAATCATTGTGATCAATAAGAGAATTAAACATATATAAAAGCATATAAGGCTTTGTAATCCATGAAATGTCAATGTGTAATATATTGTCAGGTCTGCATGAAAATATTTCTTTGGAAAGCTCATCTTGCAGCTAATCCAAAAGCTATAATTTTCCAGGTGCGATTTGAGCTCAATTCCCTTAGAAATGTGTCTGTCCACCAGTTGAATGTTCCCTTTTAGTTGGAGCTTCATTACAGGACCTTAAAATTTTTACTCTTCTTATAATTTTTCTTACAAATGTATAGCAAACACTTGTGCTTTATTTAAAATTATATTTACAACTAAAAGTTAAAAAAAATATGACCTCTTGACACACTAAAAGAAGTAATCCTGTAGGCTAAGGGGCTTCAAATCCTTTTGTGAGAGTAGGGATGTATCATGAAAAATCATTTGGGGAAAGAGAGCCCAAGATTATTAAGTGCTCCATGGGAGGGGTAAACATTGAAGATTTAGGGGGCCTCATCTGCTTTAGTATTTTCCCCTTGTAGACATATTCGAAAGTTATGCAATTTAAACTGTTAAGGTGTTACTATACTTTCTTAGAAAGTGTGCACTCTAACTGCGTGTTCATATCTGAATAGAGATTTTCTTCATCTTGAGCACAGTTGGAGCATGACTTAAAACCTGACACCAGCCAGGAAACCTCCTACTGTGTGTAGTTTCCCAGCTTTCAACACAGTTATGCAAATCCATCTTTGACATTAGAGAAAGGTCAGTGTCAATGTCAGGCAAATCTTATCCAATTTTCACTTAGCCCCATTTTAGGTATTCACAGAGATAATGTTCAAGTGCTAAAATATGAATGTCATTTAAATGTCTAAGAGAGTTGCAGTTTGGTTCCTGCTGTTGGAGTGGTTCAATTAAAAGGAGAAACTCCTTGTCACAGATATCTCTCCACTTCTATCTCCCAACCAGAAGTGATACTTTCAGTTTACCAGTGATTCTCATAACATTACCAGACAGCAGTTTCTATGGCATTGACCACTACAAAATCAGCTATTCTGGAAAGTGTCTCAATGTAAAACAGAAGTACCTGCAGCCAGGGTTTTATCCTGACTTTTTTGCTTTGCTTGTTTGTTTCTAAAGATTTAATTTATTTATTTTTATAGAGAGGACAAGGGAAGGAGAAAGAGAGGGAGAGAAACAATAACGTGTGGTTGCCTCTCATGCACCCCCAACTGGGGACCTAGCCCACAACGCAGCATGTGCCCTGACTGGGAATCAAACCAGTGACCCTTTAGTTTATAAGGCAGTGCTCAATCCACTGAGCCACATCAGCAAGGGCTGTGTGTTTGTTTTTATGTAGCTCTATCTAACACAGCCACAATGGCCTAAGAAACTCTAAATACTATGTACCTTTTCAAGAACAATAAAAAATGACCATAGAAATGTTTCTTATTGGTTACAGTGGCTACAGAAATAGATTTGTGGATATCCTAGAATGGCTTCTACATTTCATATGTGAGTTACCATAAGCCCATGCAAAGGACTTTTCAAAGTTTCTAAGTAAATCAGTGGCATAGCAAGCAAGAGAACCCAGATTTTCTGATATCCAATCCAGTGTTCATTGTACTACATTATATTGTTTCCAGGGGATACTTGAAGACAGGGTCCAGCTTTCTAGAGACACAGTATGGGGATTGTCTTTTGCCCTGAAATTTGGGAGATTTCCAAATCTCCTTAAGAGGACCACAATACAAAGTCTCCTCTAACAAAGTAGGAAGCTTAAACATTTGCCAAACACGTGACCACAAAGATCAAATGGCCCAGATAATGATGTTTTTCAGAATGCTGCATACTAGAGAAGATTCCACATTCCAAAGTAGATCAATTAGCTTTAATAGACTGATGACTTCACTAAGGAAGGTTTCTTTGGTTGGGCAAGCTGGGTTCCATGATAGGCTTGTCAGACTTGGGATCTATGATGTCTGGAAATATGAATAGTCCATTAAGGAATGTGTTAATGGGTTTTCAAATATTATCATAGAGTAACTTGGGAGATTATCATTATAAATTACTAGGGTTTTAAAGGGTACAGGCCAGAGGTCAATGAGGGTGAAGCAAGAGGGAAGGAAGGGGAAAATGGGATTAATATGGCTTCAGGGGATAACAGAACAAAAGACTGTGGTAAGAGCATAAATTCATTTAAAGGAGGCAGGGATCTTATCCTGGTTTCCATAATGGGCTTGCAGATCATTTTTGGCTGCTATTGCTGCGGTAGAAATAGGAAAGCCAGAATGGCAGACTCTGTGATATAAACAGGATACAGGTGGTAGTCTTTTACAAGACTGAATGTAATGTAAAAGTAGAGTTTCTGATCGACCAAACTCTGATAACCAAAGTCAAAAAACTGTGTCTCCAAATTTGAGCAACAGCAAACAAAAATCAGAGTTGAAAGGGACAAATATGATATAAGAATTATTAAAGTGGGTTGAGAACATTTATTTCTTAGCCAATTTGTAGTATTCTGTGTTTGTCATGGAGCAAGTGGGCTTGGATGGATACTTAAAAGATAGACTTACTATAATTTGTTATTTCAATGAAGGCAAATTTTGTGTTTTCTTTTACATTAAATAAGATGATGTCTCTATAAGCATGCTTTAGAGTTTGGAGTGTCATGAATTACTATCATTATTATGTACCTTGAGTCTAAATATGTTTGTTCTTCCTGAGCCATTTCCTTGGGGATTTTGTGAGTACAGAAATGGTACTCACAAAAATATTGGAATATGCAAATATTGGATAAAATTCAAAGTATTTATTTTCTCCCTCATATAAAAAGGACTAAGACATTTCTCGTTAGGCTCATGTGTCACTACTAGTATTAACATCAAAGGGGAGTCTTTCATTCCCTTATGATCAAATGGTTACAAGCAGAGTCACTGAGTTAACATGCTGAGTATTTATTGGTCATGAAAATTCAAAAGCACTCTGTTCATAAAAGCATCTCCCACCCTCTCAATTGTCTGTTTCTCTGTGTTTTCTTGGCAAATTGCAGATTGGCCTCAAATTCTATTTCAATTTATACCCATAGGAGCTACTTAATAAATGTGTAGTAAGGAAATAAGTGAATGGATGAACTCAGAGATAATTGTATTTTACAATAAAGGAGATGTTTAAATGTTTCATTGGTACCCATTAAAGAAAGAAAATGGTATTATAACATTCCTTTCATCAGTCAACTTTTTATAACCCTAGCTACTGTGTCATGATGCCCTTGGCATTCAGCAAAGTGCACTATTTGAAAATGGATCATTACAGAACATTATTTTTTAATCTGAATTTCTGTTGCTTAGATTACTGATCCTTAATAATTTAGCCTAATATGTTTGGGTTTGAAGTCTACCTTCCTCACTTACTTGCTACTAACTTTGTGCAAATTATTTAGTTTTTACCATCTCAGTTTTTTTCTGTAAAGTTACATAATAACAGTGTATACTCTGTAAGATTATTATGAGGTATATATGTTAAATGCAGACTTTTATAATAGTTCTTAGCACATAAAAAGTACTCAATAAATGTTTTCTGTTATTTTTTATTATTACAATTTTTAAAGATTTTTGTTAGCATGTAGATGGAAGTCTGGAAAAAGGACTGATAGTTTGTTAGAAAAGATAGTGGGATTTTATTTTTACAGGTTGAGTTTGATGTGCTGCTAAAATATTCTGTAGTGTTATCCAGCAATTTGTTTTTTCAAAATATATATTTATTTATTTTTAGAGAGAAAAGAGGGAAAAAGAGAAGGAGAGAAACATCGATGTGCAAAGAGAAACATTGATTGGTTGCCTCTCTCATACCCCCAGCTGGGGACTTGGCCCACAACCCAGGCATGTGCCCTGAATAGGAATCAAACTGGTGACATTTTGGTTTGCGGGACAATGTCAAACCAACTGAGCCACACCAGTCAGGGTCAGCAATTGGTTTTAAAAGTTTAATAATGTTTAGAATAGTAACTGAATTTAGAGAAAGGGACTGAGGAGAAAGCTGCAAGATAAAATAAGAAAGAGAATACTTTGGGAGAGCATAGAAAGAGAAAAGGACCCCAAGACTGAACTTTTGAACAAAACCCACATTTATAAAGTCAGAAAAGGAGCTAGTAAAACCAACAGGAAAAACAGGATAAATAGAATTTTAATATCTCCATAAAACACAAGGGACAAGATGTCTTTTACAATGGATAGTCAAGAGTTTCAAATTCTTCTGCAGAGAAATCAAGGATGATTATATTGAGAAGTCATCATTTTTGTTATATTGTTTCTTGATAACAAGGATTGAGTTTTATCAATATTTACATTTTTTCCAGTCATAGTGCCTTGTTCATGGTAAGCGGTCAATCTATATTTGTTAAATGAATGCATAAAATGACATTGGAAAGAGAAATTTCCATGGAGTTTTCATGGCAGAAATGAGATTGCAAAAGGTAGAATAAATTGGATGATGAAAAGGTAGGAGACACTGTTTAGAAAATGGTTATAAGACAGGTGGAAGGATTAACATGGTAACTTAAAGAAGTCACAGAGTGCATAATAGGACTTCAAAAATGTGGAAGTGATGGGGAAACTGGGCATGTTTTTATAGAGAGAGAAGAAAGCTATAGAGAGGGAGAGATTGAAAATGCCCCAAGAGAAGTAATGAGTGATGCAGGGAGGATGGATGGATAAATAGGCTATGAACAAGAGAATATAATTGGAACACCTCATCTGAGAAGGAAGAAGAAAGGATGGGTGGCAGTCCAAAAATACTGTGATTTAGAAAAGGACAATGTGGCAAAGCAGAGGTTTGTAGATAAAAAGGAATAGAACATGAGAAATTTCACTTCAAGAAGTCTAGGTATCCTTGGGATGGGAATTGATGGGTGGTACTAGGAATTTGAACAGAAAAAATTAGTAGCAACTGTGCAGAATGTTCTATCTCAGATCTATGGGATGGAAGACTAAGCCAATTGGCCTTAGCCTTTTGCTAAGGTTGTCATATATTCCTTGGTTTCTGAAATTGTTTCCTAAGAATATTTTGTATACTTGTAACAATTTAATTTAAGCTATTAATGCTAAGGCTGGGAAAGTATAGATAAGTCTTTTAAGAACCAAGTATTACTTAAAAAATAGTGTAAAACCATGTCAAATTCTAAGAATGTTCATTATCATCATTAGCCACTTTGGCAAAGTGTAATTAATTTTATTTAATCTATTGTTTCAACAGTAAGGGAATAACATTTTAAATCTAGGAGAAGAGATAATTTAGTGCTTTCATGACAATAATTCAAATGTGTGAATTACTGTTTTGCACACACTTTGCAAATGTCACTATCACATAGAACCCAGGGTTTTAATTCAATCAGCCTTTGTTTAAAAGTTTTTTGGTAAGTTTGTGTGTGTGTGTGTGTGTGTTTTAATTTTTTTGCCTTGTCATTTTTCCCCCAGAAGAAGGTTAACTATAAGTCTGCATGGGAGTAATTGTGAATCTGAGCCAAAGGTTCAAACTTATTTAATCCATTTTCCTTAAAAATCTTGTAGGAAGAAATAGAGCTAGTTTCAGCAATAGAATTCCACTATAGCTAAGGACTTCACAATCATGTAGTCCCCATCTCATCTAGCATACAAATTACAGGTACACTAAGTTTCTTATGTACATAATACTCATTCCATCCTGACAATATTATTTTATAATCAGCAAGAAAAGTGTGTGAATGGGAGGAGAGGGTATCCTAGTATAAGAATGTTTCTATTAGAAGAAATTGCTTCTAACGTTTAGGTATTTCTACTTCTGTATCTGTAGTAGCATTTTCTCTTCTTTATGGCATTGGAAGTTTTTCAGCAAGTATAAAAGAGAGTTAAATGGATTTTAATATTTTTATTTCATCTTTAGGATCTCTTTATTTTGTTTCATTGGAGCAATTTTTTGTGAGCCCTGCCATTTTAGGTCTAGATCTAATATAATACTGGGGCTTCATTCAATTCTGGGATAGCCTATAGCTTTTGTGTTGTCTAGTTATTCATGATTTCTCCCTTACATTCTGCTCTTTTGCAGCAAAATAAATATTAAAAAATTCAATGTGTGGTTTAAAACCTGAAATTTGCCCCCAACCCCCAGGCTGCACACAGGTTCTTGTCTGTGGCCTCTCAGGAACTGGGCTGCCAGCAAAGCACACCTGAACTCTTCCTCCTGTATCTGCCCCTCCCACCCCACAACAGCAGGAGGTGAACAGTTGGTGAGAGAGCCAGCAACTGAGACTTGGCTCCCCTATTCACCAATCCTTTCTCCCATGAAACCACTCCCAGGGGCTAAAATGGTTGGGGACCTCTTTTGCATGAATTAGAGGAGAGAGTACCCAAACATAGTTTTGGACTCAGAGGACAGATATAGTAACCTGTGGATTCAATTTCACGCTGGTTTAATTTCTTGTAGGAGAAAGAACAGTCTTTGTCATTCACTTCATCTCTTTTTTGGGGGAAGAGATGGGAGAAATATTGTTTGGAGATTCTGGTCCAGAAGTGCTGCCTGGGATGAGTGTCACTAGATAAGCCACAACTGCTGCTCTTGGGAAGACACTTGGATCAGAGCTATACCACTGGGATTCTAAAAAGAAAAAAAAAGAGAGGAAAACCCCCCGGAAATTTGATTTCTGAGTGTTTCAAGGATTTTGCTTTCTGTTTTTGTAAAGTAAGATGTTTTAATTTTTTGGAATCCATTCATCAACTATCAAGATTATTATTTATAAATTTTACATTACTTTTTAACATCTTTGTTCTTTGTGTTTGGTACATAAAAGATGCACACTATTATTATAATCCTTTGGGTATGAGTCCCTAAGGTTCAGATGGTACCACATTTTATTCATGTAAAGACCAATTTTTAACCATGAAGGACATAGGTGCAAAAGCTGAATTCAGATAGCTATTTTCTACTCACAGAGAATGTTTTCACTAATCAAGTTTTCTTCTTCAAAGAAGCAGAAAACCTGAACAGACCAATAGCAGCTGAAAAATTTGAAGCAGTAATCAAAAAACTCCTGACACACAAAAGCCCTGGAGTGGATGGTTTCACAGGACAGTTTTACAAAACATTTAAAGAAGAGCTAACTCCTGTCCTTCACAGACTATTCCAAAAAATCCAAGAAGACAGAAGACTCCCAAACTCTTTTTATGAAACCAGCATCATCCTTATCCCAAAACCAGATAAAGACACAACAAAGAAAGAAAACTACAGGCCAATATCACTGATAAACATCAACACTAAAATCCCCAACAAAACATTGGCAAACTGCACCCAGCATGCATTTAAAAAATCATACACAACAATAAAGTGGGATTCATCACAGGGATACAAGCATGGTACATTATTCACAAATCAACAAACATAATACATCAAATAAACAAAAGGAAAGACAAAATCACATGGTCATATCAACAGATGAGGGTAACTCATTTGATAAGGTACAGCACCCATTAATGATAAAAACACTCAGCAATGTGGAAGTAGAGGAGCATACCTCAGCATAATAAAGGGCATATATGAGAGACCTACAGCCAACATCATACTCAATGGGCAAAAACTAAAAGCTTTCCCACTAAGATCAGGAAAAAGACAAAGATATCTGCACTCACCACTCCTATTCAACACAGCATTGGAAGTCCTAGCAATAGCAATCACAGAAGAAAAAGAAATAAATGACATCCAAATGGGAAAGGAGGAAGCAAAACTGTCATTTTTGCAGATGACATGATAGTGTACATAGAAAATTCTATAGACTCCACCAAAAAACTAACTGATCTAATAAGTGAATTTGGCAAAACAATGGGGTACAAAGACAATATTCAGAAATCAAAGGCATTTTTGTAACCCAACAATGAAATATCAGAAACAGAAATCAGGGAAAAATAATATTTGTTATAGCAACAAGTAAATAAGTACCTAGGAATAAACCTAACCAAGAAGGTTAAAGACCTATACTAAAAAAATCTACACAACACTGAAGAAAGAAATTAAGGAAGACACAAACAGTGGAAGCATGTACCATGTTCATGGATTAGAAGGATTACCATTACCAAAATGTCCATACTACCCAAAGCAATATATAGATTCATCTCAATCCCTACTAAAGTACCAATGACATATTTCACAGATACAGAACAAACATTTCAAAAATTTATATGGAACCATAAGTGACCCCAAATAGCTACAGCAATTTTGAGAAAGAAGAAGAAAGTAAAAGGGATCACAATACCTGTTAACAAACTGTATTACAAGTCCACTGTAATCAAAAGAGCCTGGTACTGGCATAAGAACAGACACATAGACCAATAGAACAGAATAGAGATCCCAGGAAAAAACTCAAGTCTCTATGGTCAATTAATATTTGAGAAATGGAGAAGAAGCACAAAATGGAATCAAAATAGCCTCTTCAACAAAAGGTGTTGGGAGATCTGGACAGGTACATGCCAAAAAATGAAACTTGATCATCAACCTACACCATACAAAAAATAAATTCAAGGTGGATAAAAGACTTAAATATAAGCCATGACACCATAAGTCCTAGAGGAGAAGATAGGCAGGAAAATCTCAGGTATTCTACTCAGCGATATTTTCACCAATATGTCCCCTAGTGCAATGGACATAAAAGAAAGAATAAACAAATGAGACCTCATCAAAATAAAAAAGGTTCTGCATAGTTAAGGAAAACAGCATTAAAATAAAAAGAGAATAAACTGTATAGGAAACATACTTGCCAATGATACCTTGGACAAGAGTTTGATCTCCAAAATATATAAAGAACTTGCATGACTCCATTCCAGGAAGACAAACAACCCAATTAAAAAATAGGCAAGTGATCTGAACAGACACTTCTCCAAGGAGGACACACAGAGGGCCCAGAGACAAATGAGAAGAGTACCAGCATCACTAGCCATCAGAGAGACAAATTAAAACCACAATGAGATACTACTTCACACAGGTGAGAATGGCCATTATAAACAAATCAATGAACAAGTGTTGACAAGGATGTGGACAAAGGGAACCCTAGTGTACTGTTGGTGGGAATGCAAACTGGTGCAGCCACTATGAAAAACAGTATGGAATTTCCTCAGAAAACTAAAAGTGGAAGTTCCTTTTTACCTGGCAATTCCACTGCTGGGATTATACCCTGAGAATTCTGAAAAACCACTTCAAAAGAACTTATGCACCCCAATGTTCATAGAAGCACAGTTTATAGTAGCCAAGTGCTAGAAGCAACCAAAGTGCTTAACAGTAAATGAATGGATCAAAAAACTATTGTACATTTAAAAGATCAAATACTATGCAGCAGAAAGAAAGGAGCTCCTACCCTTTGTAACAGCAGGAATGGAGTTGGAGAGCTTTATGCTAAGTGAAATTAGCCAGGCAGTGAAAGACAAATACCATATAATCTCACCTATAAGTCATCAACACCTAATCAACAAAACAAACAAGCTAGCAAAATATAACCAGAAACATTGAAATTAAGAACAAACAGTAACCAGAGGGGAAGAGGGAGGGTATAATGGGGGGTGGGGGAAGGGTTTTCAGGAACAACTGTAAATGACACATGGTCAAAACCAAGAGGGGTGGGGTCAGGAGAGGGAGGTGGGGATGGCTGGGGTCGGGGGAGTGGTGGGGGAAAAATGTAGACAACTGAACTTGAACAACAATAAAAAATGTTTTCTTCTTCACTTTAGCCAATAGATAGCTTAAAATAAAATTTAAAGCCCAATTTTTAGTAACTTCATATGGCTAGAAGTCTATATTTCTGGTGGCTGATCTTCCCCCTGATTGTTATTGTTTTTCATTTGTCCTGTTTTTTAAAAAGTATTTTTTAATGTATGCTTATGACTTCAAGTACTTGACAGAAGGCAGTGAGTCATAAGTAAATACATATAAGTGGTGTATAGTATAGAGTTCCTGTAACCTCTCAGTTTCCTGGAGGATTGTTGAGGAAATTTGTTATTACCTTGGATAACTAGCATTTCTAAGAACATTTATGTTTCCATAGTCACTTCCTAAGAGGTTTATGTACCACCTCCTTATTATTATATATGCAAGCATCTCTGTGGAGGAACCACACTACATATATCCCAGGAAGCTCCCAGCTACATAGACTCTTTTAATTTTACTCCTGAAAGGTCAATAACCTTGGAGAGATTCTTTGAAACAGAGTTGTGGAAAGTGCCTAAATAAGTTAGGGACATGCCGTCTTACATTATGGGCACTGATTAGTTCTACTGTAAGTATTACAGTATTCTGAGATGTCTTGCTGTGTACTTTCTGAATAGTCTAGAACGTTTGTTGTTTGTTACCTTGAGGTGTAAATGCTTACCTTAAGTAAGGTAATGTGAGATTATGTTATACCACAAAGATATTTTAAAAATGGATTTTGAGTGGCAAACTCCAAGAATGGCCTTTCCTTTTTGAGAATCTATACTCTATAAACTCGAGTCAGCAAGCGCAGTGTTAATATAATTCTCCAGAGCCAGAACAGAGGTTGTTATATCTGAAATGAACTGTAGATTTTGAGGGGCAGGCGCCATCTGTGTTGTGTTGACTCAGTTGGTCAGAACTCTCCATCTGCACATTTTGAGCAAGATTAATATTGTTAAATGCCATTTTGATTTAGGACACATTTGGCAATGCTGCTTCACCATCTAGAAATTTTTTCTAGGCCATTAAAAATATTAAATTGAATCCAGTCAAGAGTTATTCCATGTCCTTCATATACAAGGTGATTCTGCAGAATATTAAGAAATCATCAAACAATGCTGTGTTTTGGGGGTTGTATGCACTGAGAACTGTGATTAAAATAAGTTTTATATATCCCTGGCTGGTGTGGCTTAGTGGATCGAGTGCTGGCCTGTGAAACGAAGGGTTGCTGGTTTGAAGCCCAGTCAGGGCACATGCCTGGGTTGTGGGCCAGGTCCCCAGTAGGGGGTGCATGAGAGGCAACCACACATTTGATGTTTCCCCCTCTTTCTCCCTCCCCTCCCCTCTGTCTAAAAAATAAATAAAATCTTTTTAAAAAATAAGTTTTATGTAATCATTTCTGAACTAAGGGTGGAAATGTGTTTCTTTAGTACTTTAACAATTTTACACAGTATATTGACCTCAATTGAAGCTAGCAGGGTGAGTGATATTAAATTGGCATATGTTTGGGGCCTATAAATGGTCAGGAACAATGTATACATCTTTCTAGCACTTAAAATGAGTATTTAAAGTTAAAATGGAATATCTTATCTCACTTAACTTTGGTGAGCATGCAAAGAAACCACACTAACCTGGTACCAGAATGCAAGCTCTTCTCATCAACACACACATTATACAAAACATTGCCTTGCTTCCCGGAAGAGGAATATGTAGCAGCCTCTGGAAACATACTGAAACTTTCTTCTTAGCTGGCAGTCTACATTTGAGATGTTATTAAAGCCCAAGTTGGAGAGTAGGTATGTGGGGACAATAAATGGTTAGCCTGACCAAGTCTGGTAGAGACTGAGTGCTATGTGTGAGCACAGCTTACCTTCTCCTGGGGATTCGGTGAACCTCTTATGATCTATACTCTTTTAGCCTGTGCTTATTACCACACTTTAAAAAAATTTATTTAGTTATTTTTCAAGTACAGTTTTATGTCTATCTCTCCCATCCCAGCCCACCCCGCCCCGTGCTCCCCACCTCCCTCCCATTTCCACCCCCCTTAGTTCTTGTCCCTGTGTTCTTCATACTTGTTCCTCCAAATCCCTCCCCTTTTTCCCCTTAAATTCCCACCACACTTTTTATTGAATAAATTTGACATGTGACATTGTGTAAATTGAAGGCATACACATGTTACTTTGATATATTTATGTATTATAATATGATTGCTGTTGTAACAATATTTATCACATTACAGTTATAGTAGAGTATTGTTGCCTATATTTATTACATTGTGCATCAGATCTCTATGGGTACTAACTACTCATCAAAAATGTGTACCTTAAATGACACCAACATTATCCCTCTATGCTCCATCCCCTGGTAACCACAATTTTACTCTCTGTTTTTTTACAGGTTTGACTTTTTAAATTCCATATGAAAGTGATATTACACAGTGGTTGTCTTTCTCTGCCTGACTTATTTCACTTAGCATAAAGTGTTCAAAGTCCACCCACATTTGTTGCAAATGATAAGGTATTCTCCTTTTCATGGCCAAATAATATTCCACAATGTATATTTTTCACATTTTTATGAACTGATCCAATGATGGGCATGTAGCAATTCTATTAAAATGATACAACTAAATAGATTTTTTCAAAAAGGACATCGAAATGATTAATAGGCACATGAAAAGATGCCCAGTGTCACTAATCATAAGGAAGATGCAAATCAAAACCACAATAAGAGTCACCTAAACCTGAAAGAATGGCTATCATCAAGAAGATAAGAGACAACAGGTGCTAGAGAAGATGTGATAAAAATGCAACACTCATACACTGTAGTGGAAACTTAAATTAGTCTGGCAACCAGGGAAAACAATATGGAGGTTCCTCAAAAATTAAAAATACTTTTACCATATGATACAGGAATTCCACTTTCTTAGGTATACACCTAAGAAAATGAAATAAGGATTTCAAAGAGATATCTAACCCCACTTGTTCTTGGCCTATATATAGCAGTCTGACTTCCCCTCTGTCTCTGACACTTTCACCTGGAAAACTGTAACCCTACATCTTAATCTGTATTTCCTAAACACAGGGATGATGTAATAATTTCACCTTCCACCACCGACAACATCTGCCCTTGTTTTCCTGATAGTTTCACTTTGGTATTTGATCCCCTACTACCATTCCAAACTCAGACAAACCCATTCACTTTTACTCAGAGGGAACGGCCTGTATCCTAAACACTCTGAAAACGTGTTTAAAGTGAAACAAAAATGGAGTTTTCTCGTGCTATGATATTCTGTTGCTAAGAGAAGTTTCAAAATATTTAACAGCCAGAACACAATGAAAACCAATAGTCAAAGGTGATTCTGCAAGTCCTAAAAATTTTAAGACTTAACTGTGCCTATCAGGTGAATGTCAGCCTTGGCTGCGACGTTTCTACCAGATGAATCCTAAAACATTTTACAAACGTAGATTCAGTCTTTTACTCATTCATTCACTCAGTAAATATTTATTACAAACCTACTTTGCCACACACCGTGTAAACTAGTTCTTAAAATAAGACCTATGAGCAAAAATAGTTTATAAGTCTTAGAATTATATGTGTTAGAAACTACTTTGAATTTCCTCTTACAACTAGAAAGATAAATGTTCTGGGCTGTTGGAAACTCCGGCCCTAATCATTTAAACACTGTCAGAATTATAAATTGGTGCCAACACTATGGGAAACACTATGGAGGCTTCTCAAAAAAAATAATAGAACTACCATGTGATGCAGAATTTCCTCTCCTGTGTACTCATCTGAAGAATATGAAAACATTAATTTGAAAAGATACATGTACCCTTATTTTCATTGCAGCATTATTTACAATACCCGAGATATGGAAACAACCGAAGTGTCCATTGTTGAATGAATGGAGGTTATTATGCTGAGTGAAATACATCATACATAAAAGAACAAAAACATATGGTTGCATTCACATGTGGAATATAAAACAAAAGAGAAACAAACAAAACAAAATAAAAGCAAACTCATAGATATACAGACAACAGATTTGTGGGTTATCAGAAGGGAAGGGGGATGAAATAGGAAAGGGGGTCAAATGTATGGTTGAGGGATGGAAACCAGAGTTTGGTGTTGAGAAAACGACAGTGCATTTAGAAACTGAATTACAATGTTGCAAACCCCCCTGAAACTTACCTAATATTATTAACTTATCTTACCTCAAAAATTCCAGTGCCGAAAATAAATAAAATTTTAAAACAAAAATCCTAAACATTACATTTTCTTTTTAAGATCAATAGAAGGATGTAGCATGTTTTTCTCTGTTCTTCAGCCCCAAGGAGTTACACAGAAAGAGTTAACTAAATCCCAAAGAGTAATGCATAGGAAGGATAGAGAATATTATCTGTATCACCACAAAGAAAAACTTTCATATTATTTCTCTAGTTTTGTATTTTTCTTAAAGAGAGTTTATTTCAAACAGCATTATCTTGAATTCCTTCAGGTGCTTTGATAGTTGATGAACAGCTTAAACTACAGATTGTAGACAAGACAGTAGGGAGAAAAGACATTCAAGGTGATCCTTGAGGAGTTTGCTTGCCTAATGATCAAGAATTATACAGAAATTCTGTATGTGTGGGGAGCTCCCACCACGCTGGGTCTAATTATCCAGATGCTGTAGCTGAACTAAATGTTGTGAGAGGGTTTGTTCTGCAGGGACTGACTTTGATGAATGTTCCTTTTCTTTAACATGTGGTATATTAGGCACATATTCCTCTAGGATTATAATTTTACAGCAAAGCCAAAAAGATGAATGAGTCTAATGCTTTGCTTTCAAATTAGCATTTACTTTGGATGTCTTATGAATAAGTGAAACATGAAGTAAAATTTCAGAGATTTGGAAATTCCTGAAAAAGAAATACCTCTAAGAATTAGATTAAACAGAATAAATTTCTGAATTAAAAAAAAGAATTTTCTGGATATCATGAGGATTTTGAATATCTTAAAAATTTTTAAATTTGCTGGTCACTGATTTACTTTTAAACCATCTAAAATTCAGTTTAATGTGGCAGGTAAATAGTAAGCTGTTCCATAAATGAATTTGGCTGCATTACTGCATATATAGATGGATGAAGGAGATGCAGAAATCATGAGAATGGGTAGGGATAGTACAACATCATTGTTGTTTGTTATTTCTTGGAGAATGAAAAAAATTAAGAACTACTATATTTAATAAAACTTTCTAGTACAGATATCAACATCCTTTAAGGTTTCATACATTTAATGAAGGCAATCATAAATTGTTTATTGAAGGCAGAATCAATTTTGATCTTTATTTTCTGTCCTCATAAAATTCTCCTTCATAATTTCTCTTCCTCAGTGATGAGGAAAAATATATTATTATATATTTTTGTCTGATTTATATAGTGTTTCGTTTTGTCTGATTTCCCTCCTAGGTAGGCAGCGTGTTTACTAGTAGTAACTACATGAAGGCTTAATCAGAGCAGTTGAGAAGATATAAACAACTCTAATTAATGTAAAAGGAAGATAACAATAATTGTTTATATGTCTTTAGTTGCTTTGACAATGCTTCTAAAAACTTATCCATGGAGCAAATTATACTTCTAGGAGTAGCAGTGGTTTCAGATTTTACCTTCATAGTCTCCTCTGTCAGGGGTATAATGCCTCCTTAAAAGGAGAAATTTTTACATAAATTTGGTGATCATGAATCTCTGCCAAGTTTGCTAATAAAAAGTCCTTTCACATGTTTCTTTAAGAGTTTTAAAATAAATTTAAAGCTATATTTTGTTTTTAAAATACAGTATATTTGTTATACTGCATGAGTCATAATAAATAATATAGTTTGATAATAATTTATCTAAATACTATGTATTTGTAAAAATATGACTGTTCTGAAATGATAGGGAGTTGTCACCTTTTGGCTATTTCCAATTCAGATTATTTCTACATTATGTTAATCTTAATTAACAAATTACATACCTGGGTCTTTGATAAATCTATCTGAGGAAACTAGAGAGTACCACCATCTATATACATATTCAAGTTGTTGTACTGTACAGGGATCCCTGATTCCATCCTAACAGGTTATAGCATCCATAAAGTCCTCATAATGACTGCATCTTGAGAGACAGAGAGCCCAACTGTTCTTTGTTGAACAAGCATCCAGTTGTAAATGCTTTGGGACTTGTTTTACAAGCTTGGGAAATCAAAGTGGCTAAACTTTTTGGATTGTGAGTCTTCAGGGAAAGTGTTCAAATTATTTATTTATTTTTTTAAGCACTGACTCAATGATCAGTACTATGCCAGGTAGTGCATCTGGAAAGGGAAAAAAATGAAATAGAATACTAACTTGTTTATTTAGGGCTCAGATATTTGGCACCTGCAGATGTCTAGGATATTTACAAACTGAAGTAAACAAAAAAAAACCTAAATGCAACTTTTTTTCCAAAATAGCTGAGAAGGTACAATGTGTTTGCTTAATTTTCCAAGCAGGATAAAGGACTGTTCTGTTTGACTAGTGAGGATGACTATACAAGTCAAACCTTGATAGTGACAATGTATTATAATTTTCATAAAATTGAAACAAAAAATGAAAACAAAGTTTATTTTCATCAAAATTTACCAAAACTTGGGCAAATCCTATGGTTTTGTAGTATTTTTAGAAGAAAATGCTTAAAAGTTTGAAATAGTCAAGGACTTCATTAATATTCCAAATATTTCTCTTAAACCTCTTATATTCAGATTATTTTATTCTGATGTGTCTATTATGGTATCATCTTTTTTATCATTTGTTAATTGTTCTTACTCTACCAAAGTTGTCAATGGTGTTGCATGTGAGAAGAGTAGCTCTTTAGCATATCATTCACCAAATGAATGCAATCTTAGGTGTTTTGCAAGATTTGCAATTTCACTTTGATAGTGGTTTGTACTGTACTATCTTGCAATATCAGAAAATCTACTTGATAATGATCAACACAGGCTCACACTAAACAGCAAATAAACATTAAATTTAGTAAATTAAATAAATTTTATTCATTACATAAATAAACTAAGTAGAGACTAATTTCATAGGTGAACAGTTCATTAGCAGATGATTTGTGTTGTTATAACTTTTGCTTCTCTTCACATCTTCTTAATCTGGGGGACATGGATAATGGATATTTTGATAATGAAAATCACCTGTCCTTGTGTTTCTTGTGAACAATTTGAGTCTTGAAATGAGGGCATTACAACTAAAGTATCCTAAATGAAAATCTTTTCTGTAATATTTCATTATTAAATCAAATGCACTTATCTCTTAAATTTAAGCCTTGAGTATATACTTTTATTGTTGTAATTTTTAATGCAAATGAATTCTGTGTTCCCCAAATAATTTTGAGCATTCCAATGGCTGGATGTTTGGTAACAAAACATGGAATATACCTTGCATGATGGAATCATGCTTTTTGAAGTAGCACTCACTTTAGAAGTTGTTCTTTTTCCTTGTCAAATTCCAGAATGCCCTTATAATAGTGTCTCTCAAACTATGTCCTTTGGTACTGATTTTACATCATCATAATAAGTTAATAAATAACTCAAGATAAAACATTTCCCTGTTTAAAACTAATTTGGGAAAAGAATGTAAAATGGAGCAGCCACTATGAAAAACAATATCAAGGATTCTCAAAAAAAATAACAGTAAGACTACTGTATGATCCTACAATCCCACTACTGGACATTTATCGAAGGAATTGAAATCAGGATCTCAAAGAGGTAACTGCACTATTACATTCATAGAAGAATTATTCATGATAGCCAAGATAACCAAACAACCTAAATGTTTATGAAAGAATAAGGGTTAAAGAAAATGTGATAATCCTGGCTGTTGTGGTTCAGTGGACTGAGAACTGGTCTGTGAACAAAATGGTTGCCAGTTCAATTCCCAGTCAGGGCACATGCCTAGATTGTGGGCCAGGTCCCTGGTTGGGGTCATGTGAGAGGCAACGGATAGATGTATCTCTCACACACTGATATTTCTCTCCTGCTCTTTCTCCCTCCCTTACCCTCTCTCTAAAAGTAAATAAATAAAATCTTTTTTAAAAAGAAGAATAAAAAATAAAGGAAAATACTCTTAACAAAGAAATGGCATTACAGAGAGGAAAGGTAAGATGGCTATGGAGTAGGACGGAGCAGATTCCAGTGCCTTGTACACAAGGGAGAGAATCCCGTCTGATTGGCAGAGGAGAATACAGGCAGCCAGCAGTTGCTCAGCATATATGAAAATAAGGGACCAGAAATCTTGACAGTCAAGGAGAAACCAGATGGTAGGGAGATAGCAGTGGTACAGTAGAGTCTCGGGGATGGAGCAAAGACAGGAACAGCAGGGAATTCAGGGGGGTGCACAGTACAGGGACCAGGGTCCAGCCACAGCTATCACACAAGAAAAGAAAAGAAAAAAGAAAAGAAAAGAAAAGAAAAGAAAAGAAAAGAAAAGAAAAGAAAAGAAAAGAAAAGAAAAGAAAAGAAAAGAAAAGACATTCAAATTGGAAAGGAGGAAACAAAACTGTCATTGTTTGCAGATGACATGATAGTGTATATGGAGTATCCTATAGACTCTACTCAAAAACTGCTTGAACTAATAAATGAATTTGGTAAAACAGCAGGTTACAAACTCATTATCCAGAAATCAAAGGCATTTTTATACACTAACAATAAATCAGCAGAAGCAGAAATCAAGAAAAAAATACCATTTGATATAGAAAAACAAAAATAAAATACCTGGGAATAAAGCTAACCATGGAGGTGAAAGACCTATATTCAGAAAACTA
Source organism: Artibeus jamaicensis (assembly GCF_021234435.1). NCBI lineage: Eukaryota > Metazoa > Chordata > Mammalia > Chiroptera > Phyllostomidae > Artibeus > Artibeus jamaicensis. Next base: position 14,130,948 of record NW_026522045.1, read on the forward strand.
CACAACACTGAAGAAAGAAATCAAGGAAGACATAAACAAATGGAAACATATACCATGTCCATCGATTGGAAGAATTAACATCATCAAAATGTCCATACTACCCAAAGCAATTTACAGATTCAATGCAATACCTATTAAAGTACCCATGGCATACTTCACAGACATAGAACAAACACTTCAAAAATTTATATGGAACCATAAACGAGCCCTAATAGCAGCTGCTATTTTGAGAAAGAAGAACAAAGTAGGGGGGATCACAATACCTGAGATCAACTTGTATTACAAGGCCACTGTAATCAAAACAGCATGGTACTAGCATAAAAACAGGCACATAGAGCAATGGAACAGAGCAAAGAGCCCAGAAATAAACCCAACTTTCTACAGTCAATTACTATTTGACAAAGGGGTCAGTAACATAAAATGGGCTGAAAATAGCCTCTTCAACAAATGGTGTTGGGAGATCTGGACAGCTAAGTGTAAAAAAATGAAACTTGATCACCAACTTACACCATACACCAAAATAAATTCAAGGTGGATAAAAGACTTAAATATAAGCTGTGACACCATTAAAATCCTAGAGGAGAACATTGGCAAGAAAATCTCAGATACTTGATGCAGGAACTTTTTTACTGATATGTCCCCCAGATCAAGGGACATAAAGGAAAGAATAAACAAATGGGATCTCATCAAAATTAAAAGTTTCTGCATGGCTAAAGAAAATAGTATTAAAATAAAAAGATAACCAACTGTATGGGAAAACACAATTGCCAATGATACTTCAGACAAGGGTTTAATCTCCAAAATATACAAAGAACTTTCAGGACTCCACTCTAAGAAGACAAATAACCCAATTAAAAATGGGAAAAGGACTTGAACAGACACTTCTCCAAGGAGGACATACAGAGGATCCAGAGACACATGAAAAGATGCTCAATATCGCTAGGTATCAGAGAGATGCAAATTAAAACCACAATGAGATACTAACTTACACCAGTCAGAATGGCTATCATAAACAAAGCAACAAACAACAAATGTTGGAGAGGTTGTGGGGAAAAGGGGTCCCTAGTTCACCGTTGGTGGGAATGCAGACTGGTACAATCATTATGGAAAACAGTATGAAATTTTCTAAGAAATCTAAAAATGGACTTGCCTTATGACCCAGCAATTCCATTGCTGGGACTATATCCTAAGAACCTTGAAATACCAATCCAAAAGAACCTATGCACCCCAATGTTCATAGCAGCACAATTTGCAATAGCCAAGAGCTGGAAGCAACCTAGGTGCCCATCAGTAAATGAATGGATCAAAAAATTATGGTACATATACAAAATGGAATTCTATGCAGCAGAAAGAAAGAAGGAGCTCCTACCTTTTGCAACAGCTTGGATGGAATTGGAAAGCATTATGCTGAGTGAAATAAGCCAGGCTGTGACAGACAAATACTATATGATTTCACCTTTAACAGGAAGCTAAACAACAAAACAAACAAGCAAGCAAAATAAAAATGACACTGAAATCAAGAACAGGGGGACAGTGACCAGAGGGGAGAGGGGAGGGTATTTCAGGGGAAAAAGGGGAAGGATTTACAGGAACTGATATAAAGGACCCATGGACAACAAGTAAGGGGGGGAGGGAAGGGAGGTGGGGGGTATGTGGGGGTGGGCTGGGATGGGAATAAAAGACATAATAGTGTAGTTGAAAAATAATTTAAAAAGAAATGGCATTACATATATGTATCTATCAATAATCACCTTAGATATACATAGCCTAAATGTTCCAACCAAAAGACAGAGTATAGCTGAATAAATAAGAAAACAAGACACATATACATGCTGCCTCCAACAGATGCATCCCAGATACACAGACTAAAAGTAAAGGAATGCAAAAATATTTCATGCAAATGGAGAGGAGAAAAAAGCTAGGGTAGTGTTAGAAATGTGGGAGAAATAGAGGTGGGAGGAACTAGGTGATCTTGTCCAAGTGCCATTATTTGATGCTGTGCTTATGGTGGGCCGAGTCAGGTCCACTTCAGCACTAGGGGAAGGTAGGAGTGGGGTATTTAAAAGAAAAAGCCAGGGTTTGTGAGGGTATTGGGGAGGGGTTAGTGTCTTGTTCTTCCAGGTGGGTACCTCAGGATTCCAGGATATGAACTGGGACAATGGGTTAAGTAAAGGGGTGGGCTGTTTCCAAAAACAGAAGGGTCAGTCTGGCTGCTGGCTATTGTGGCTGGCACCAGGTGTCTATTGTGTGGGGTAGGAGAGTTTTGATTAAGCCTTGGGCTATCAAGCGAGTCAGGACAACTGAGTCATAGGCAGTCCAGAGGGTTGGAATTTGCCCTTGTTTGTCCTGACAAACAAGATTGACAAACCTCTAACCAGACTCATAAATAAAAAAAGAGAAAGGACCCAAATAAATAAAATCAGAAATGAAAGAGGAGAAATAACAACTGACACTAAAGGAATACAAAAGATTATAAGAAAATATTATGAATAAATATTACAAACAAACTGGACAACCTGAACAAAATGAGTGAATTCCTAGAAATATACAATCTTCCAAAACCAAATCAGGAAGAATCAGAGAGTGAGTAAACAGATTACAGCTAATGAAATTGAAGCAGTAATCAAAAACCTCCCAACCAGCAATAGCCCTGGACTGGATGGCTTCACAGGGAAGTTTTACCAAAAATTTCGAGAAGAATACTGCTGCTTCTCAAACTATTTCATCATATTCAAGAGGAGGGAAGGCTCCCAAACCTATTTTATGAAGTCAGCATTATCCTAATTCCAAGTGTAGATAAAAACACTACAAAGAAAAAAATTATAAGCCAATACCCCTGATGAACATAGATGCTAGAATTCTCAAAAAACAACAAACAAAATACAGCAATGCATCAAAAAGATTATAAACCATTATCAAGTGAGATTTATTCTGGAAATGTAAATTTGGTACAACTTTCACAAGTTAATAATGTGATACACCACATGAACAAAATGAAGGATAAAAATCACATCATCATATCAATAGATGCAGAAAAAGCATTTGATAAAATCCAGCACCGATTTATGATAAAATCTCTCAGCAAAGTGGGATTAGATGGAACATACCTAAACATAATAAAGGCCATATATGATAATCATACTCAATAGGCAAAAACTACAACCATTCCTCTTAAGATCAGGAACAAGACAAGGATGTCTTCTTTTTTTAAAAAAACAATTAATTAATTACTTAATTAATTTTTAATGTTACTGATTTTTAAAAATTTTATTTATTTTTCAAGTACAGTTTTTTGTATACTTCTCCCATCCCAGCCCCCACCCCCACCCCATGCTCCCCACCTCTGTCCCATTTCCACCCACCTTAGTTCTTGTCCCTGTGTCCTTCCTATTTGTTCCTCCAAATTCCTTTCTTTTTTCTTCCTTAAATTCCCTTCCCTCTCCCCTCTGGTCACTGTCCCCTTGTTCTCTATTTAAGTGTCTTTGCTTTTATTCTGCTTGCTTGTTTGTTTTGTTGTTTAGCTTCCTGTTAAAGGTGAGATCATATGGTATTTGTCTTTCAACACCTGGCCTATTTCACTCAGCATAATGCTTTCCAGTTCCATCCAAGCTGTTGCAAAAGGTAGTAGCTCCTTCTTTCTCTCTGCTGCATAGAATTCCATTGTGTATATGTCTTCTTTCACCTCTTATTCAACATAGTGCTGGAACTCCTAGCCACAGCAATCAGACAAGAAGAAGAAATGAAGGCATCCAAATTTGAAAGAAGTAAAATTGTCTTTATTTGCTGATGACATGATACTATACACACAGAATCCCAAAGATTCCACTGAAAAACTACTAGAACTGATAAGTGAATTCAGCAAAGTAGAAGGATACAAAATTAATATCCAGAAATCAGTTACATTTTTTAAAAATTACATTTTCTTGATTATGCTATTATAGTCATCCTGATTTATCCCCCTTTGCCCCCCTCCACCCACGTACCTACTCCCTCAGGCAATCCCACCACCATTGTTCATGTTCATGGATCATTGGTATAGGTTTTTTGGCTACTCCATTCCCCATACTGTACTTTATATCCCCATGGCTATTTTGTAACTACTTTTTTATACTTAATCACATAACCTGTTCACTCATTCTCCCCCTCCCTCCTCCCGTCTGGTAACCTTATAGTAACTAACTTTTTTTCTCTTGCTTTTAAAAGTTTCTCTTTATCTTTAACCTTTGGCCTTTTAATAATGATGTGTTTTGGAGTGGGCCTCTTTGCATCCATCATAATTAGGACTCTGTCTACTTCCTGGGTTTGCATGTCTATTTCCTTCACCAAATAAGGAAAGTTTTCTTCCACTAATTTTTCAGATAGGTTTCTAATTTCTTGCTCTTTCTCTTTTTTTCCTGACACCCTTATGAGGTGAATTTTGGACCTTTTAAAGTTTTCCCACAGACTGTTGATGCTATCCTAATTTTTTTTATTCTTGGGGGTGGGGGGGACAGGAGAAAACAATGGGGGAAATTTGGGACAACTGTAATTGAACAACAAGAAAAAAAGATGAACTGGACTAAAACTAGGACAGAGACTTTTAGCCAAGTGTTTCATGAATTCGTAAAAACAAATGGACTGGAATTAAGTCTGTACCCAAATCCCTGTTTAGTGATGCTTTCGGTTATTTGTATATTGGTGTATATATAGATATAAAAATGTTAACTGCCTAATAAATTACATGAATAGTTCATTACATAGAGTAGGTTTCTTAACTTGTAGGTCATGATTTAAGAATTTTGTTCTTATCTTTGGTGTATTTGAACTGGTGTCAGGGTTCTTGTCCAAAGAGTGGGCAGACAATCTACAAGCACTGTAAGAACCTATTTAGTTCTGAGATATACTCTGTATATGTTAGATAAACATGGGGAAAGAGAGTAATGTAATCAAGTTGTTAGAAAAAGAAACTCTAGAGGAATAAAAATAAACAAGAAAATATGAAAATAGCAAAAAATAACCTTAGGCTACAAAGTCTCTTGTTAAGTCAACATGAACTCAAAACCAACCAACACATACGCAATTTCACAGGTCATATGAGAAGATGGATCACAGCAACATCAATCAAATTAATCTGCCAAATTATCTTTAAAAACGACTCAACAAAAATGGAAATGGAGGCCTCAAGCTGGAGATTTTGAGTTTATGCATACTCAACATTGTTTAAAGGTACTAGAATAGCAAGTCAGTTATACCCTCTTCCTTAACTGACACTTGAAATTCAACACAGGGGATTTCATTTCTTTGTTCTAAGGTTGTATCTCTTACATTAAAAATAAATAAATGTAGGACAGAGGTAGCATAAGGTGGTAGGCAAGCTAATTGATGTCCCAATGCCTTTCTATGTCTAGAATGCCTGGGTTCACAAGCCCTATCACACAGTAAATGATACTGGATGATTACTTTGTCTCTTATAACATCTATTTCCTCGAGTGAGATTTGGGGTTATAATTACACCTGTCTTATAGGGTTGTGAATATTAAATGAGATCAAGTATATAAAGTACTCAGAATAGTACCTAGCACATGAAAAGCACTCAACAAATGGCAGCTGCTGTTGTTATCAGTCACTGATTTCTCACCATGGGCAAGTTTCAGACTCTTTCCTGAACCAGGATTCTAGAGAGAGGGTAGGACAATGTGAGGTGAGGAGTAGAACTGAGGGATAGAGAATGGTGAGAGACAAAATTTACTTGCTGAGAAGTAGATCTGTCTCGTGGCATTCCAATTCAATATTTTTTCCTTTTCTGCAGGTATGATAAATCTCATTCCAGATGATGTTCATTATACTATAGCTATGTGTCATTTTTAATTATAAAATTAGCTCCCTTGACTGCATTGGGAAAGAAAATATCCTTGAAATGCTAATTCTAGTATTTTTGCAAGTAATATATTCTTTTTTAAAAAATTTTATTTAGTTATTTTTCAAGTACAGTGTTTTGTCTATTTCTCCCATCCCAGCCCCCCCTGCCCCGTCTCCCCACCTCCCTCCCATTCCCCCCCGTCCTCATCCTGTGTCTTTCATACTTGTTCCTCAAAATCCCTCCCCATTCTTCCCCTTAAATTCCCTCTCCCCTCTGATCGCTGCCCACTTGTTCTCTATTTCAGTGTCTTTGTTTTTATTCTGTTTGCTTGTTTGTTTTGTTGTTTAGCTTCCTGTTAAAGATGAGATCATATGGTATTTGTCTTTCAATGCCTGGCCTATTTCACTCAGCATAATGCTTTCCAGTTCCATCCATGTTGTTGCAAAGGGTAGTAGCTCCTTCTTTCTCTCTGCTGCATAGAATTCCATTGTGTATATGTACCATAATTCTTTGATCCATTCATTTACTGACAGGCACCTAGGTTGCTTCCAACTCTTGGCTATTGTAAATTGTGCTGCTATGAACATTGTGGTGCATAGGTTCTTTGAAATTGATGTTTTAGGATTCTTAGGATATAATCCTAGCAGTGGAATTGCTGGGTCAAAAGGCAAGTAATATATTCTGATAAATTATTTTGTCATTTAGACCAGAGCACTTCATATGGCAACTACAAAATAACACTTTTAAGGGTGTCAGAGCTCATTTTCCAAAAAATTGCTATCATAAGAGAAGCAATCACTTAGCAGAAAGAAAGCCTTTCTCTTTTCAAATAGATTTTTACTTATTTATTTTTAGAAAGAGGGAGAAAGAAAGGAGCAAAACATCAATGTTTGGTTGCTTCTTGCACACCCCTTAACTGGGGATCTGGCCTGCAACCCAGGCATGTACTGTGATTGGGAATTGAACTGGCTACCCTTTAGTTTGCAGGCAGGTGCTCAATCTACTGAGCCACACCAGCTAGGTCAAAATGCCTTTCTTGAGGCGGGCACATTTCTTGTTTCCAGGAAAAATTGTTGGTGTGGGGCTTGAGTTTAATATCTAGGCTAAGAGATAGAATTATGCACTTTACAGGTGTTTAATTCTTTATTTTTACACTGGCTATGGTATTTGGGTTTCTCAGGCCACCCAGCAATGATTCTGACTTATGACTTTAAATTTTTTTGCCATTCAAACATGTCATTTGATACACTGTAGGTTACCATATTAAATCCTTGTTTGATTTTGTTATGATTGGAGGATTTAAGGAAGTATGTAATGGTTACAGTAAGAGCGATATTTCCCAAGCCATAACCTCAACCCTCTATCCTTTGCCTGTGACCTACATTAGTTTCTACCATACCTCATTTTACACACATACTTTACACTATATATATATATATATATATATATATATATATATATATATATGACATTCTTGTCCTTTACCTGTCTAAAATACTCCATGTTTTCTTGCCCCTGGGTCATTGCTCATTTATTAAGTGATTTCACAAACATAGATTGAGTACCTACTGTATGTAATGAATTATGCTAGGAATCAAAGTTATGGCAGTTAATAAGATGTCTGGTTCTGTCTTGAAATAGTTTTTTGGTCCCCTTTATTTATTTATTTTTTATTTTATTTTATTTTTTTATTTTTTTTAATTAATTTATTTTTTTAAATTGATTATGCTGTTACAGTTGTTCTATTCCCCCCTTCATTCCCCTCCACCCTGCCCCCCAACCCCACCATTACCCCCCTTTAGTTTATATCCATGTGTCTCAAGTCCTTTAGGTTCTATATTTCCCATACTATTCTTGCCCCCCCATCTATTTTCTATCTACTGTCTATGCTACTTGTTTTCTGTACCTTCTCCCCCCATCTCCTCCTCCCACTCCCCTGTTGCTAACCCTCCTTGAGATCTTCATTTCTATGTTTCCACTCCTGATCTAGCTGTCCTTTTAGTTTGCTTTCGTTTTAGGTGTGGTTGTTAATAACTGTGAGTTTGTTGTCCTTTCACTGTTCATGTTTCTTTAACTTCTTTTTCTTCGATAAGTCCCTTTAACATTTCATATAATAAGGGCTTGGTGATGATGAACTCCTTGAATTTGGTCTTATCTGAGAAGCACCTTATCTGTCCTTCCATTCTAAATTAAAGTTTTGCTGGGTAGAGCAATCTTGGTTGTAGGCCTTTAGATTTCATGACTTGGAATATTTCTTTCCAGCCCCTTCTTGCCTGTAGGGTCTCTTTTGAGAAATCTGCTGACAGCCTGATGGGGACTCCTTTGTAGGTGATTGTCCCCTTAGCTCTTGCTGCTTCTAGGATTCTCTCCTTCATTTTAATTTTGGCTAATGTAATTATGATATGCCTTGGTGTGTTTCTTCTTGAGTCCAACTTTTTTGGTACTCTCTGGGCTTCTTGGATTTCTTGGAAGTCTATTTCCTTTGCCAGATTGGGGAAATTTTCTTTTATTATTTGTTCAAATAGTTTTTCCACTGGTGGTTGTGTCTTTCCCCCTTCTGGTACCCCTATAATTCGGATATTGGAGCATTTAAAGATGTCCTGGAGGTTCCTAAGACTCTCCTCATTTCTTTGAATTCTTGCTCCTTGACTCTTTTCTGTTTGGCCATTATTTGGTTTCTTCTGGTCCACTCCCTTGATTTGAGTCCCAGTTTCCTTTTCATCTCTATGGGTTTCCTGTGCAATTCCATTCATTTTAATTAGTTTCGCCTTCATATATTTGTCTAATTTGTGGCTATAGTCAACCAGATCTGTGAGGAAGCTGATGACCAGTGTTTTAAACTGTGCGTCTGAGAGTTTTGCTATTTCTTCATCGCTTAGATTTATCTCTGGGGCTCTGAGGTCTCCCTGCAACATTTTTGGTCTGTTCTGGCCCTTTAAGTGGGAGAAGCGGCGCCTTGGAGTCCCAGGTCGCTGGGTTGTGACGCTGTATGTGGGGGCGTGGTCAGAGCGGGGAAATGGTGGCGCCGCGGCCGGTCCAACCGCCCACTCCCTCGCTCGCGCAATTAGGCAACTGCAGTCAACACGCTGCACCGCCTCCCCACTGTCTCCTCTGCAGTCGCTCACCCGGTGGGTTGCTCGGTCGCTCACTAGGTCCAATCCTGGGTTTGGAACCCGTGTGACTGGATTCGCACGTCTGGATTCCGTGCCCGGGTCCCACCGAGCCCTCCTTTGTAACTCCTCACCCGACGCCGGTTTCGCCCCTTACCGGTCGGGCTGAAGAATTTGTTGTTAGCGGACTTCCGAAAAGTTCAGTTTTCCGTGTTCTGGTTGTGTTTTCTGATGCTAATATTTAGTTGTCCCTAAACTTGGTTGTGTGAGGAGGTACGGCACATCCACCTAAACCTCCATCTTGGCGGAAGTCCGGTCCCCTTTATTTTTAAATATATCTACCATCCTTCAAGACCCAGCTCCAAGTCATCATATTATATATACCTTTCCCTGGTAAACTCAACCTACAGGACCTTTTCTTGCTCTTAAGTATATTTAATTGGTACACCATTCATTTGACTCATCATATATCCTATTTTATAATAGTTGTTAATAATGCTACTGGCTGCAAACAGTAGAATACCTAGTCAGAAGCAACTGAACCACAAAGCAGTCAAGAAGGAGATAGCCCCAGAGTAGATCTGGCACCTTAACAATGTTATTAAGAGCCAGGCTGCTTTGATCCTTCTACTCTGCTTTTCTCAGTGAGTCAGTGATGTCCTCCCTTATGGTTTGAAAATTGCTGCTGTAGCTCTAAGTATCACATCATTATATAACAGTGTCAAAAGCAGTAATCAACAGGGCAATAGTGATCACCAAAAGAGCCTCCTACTTCCATATTTTTTTTCAGAATCCCCAGACAACTTTTAGTCACTGGCAAAGGGGTATGCAATTGCTATTCCTGGCTTAAATAATTTATAATCTACCCCCTATATCTGACTTATTCCTGCCAGAACATATTTCGTATCTCTTAGGAGAGAAAGAGTGAAAGATGATGTTGTCCAGGAAACTAACCACACGTGCTAGAGTGTTTATGATTTTGATGTATGCATTTATTTGCTATCTTATCTTGGACAAATTAGCTAACCTTTCTAATTCTCTTTCAGTACATCTAAAAACTGGGCATAAAAATACCTATTTCACAGGGTGTGTATGAACATTAAATAAAATGCTGATTATTAAAGACAAACAAGAGAAAAGACTCATGGACATGGACAACAGTGTGGTGATTGCAGCAGGGAGACAGGTGGTGGAGGGGGGATAAATTGTAATGGAAAAAGTACAATAAAAATAAGGTAAAATGAAATAAAATAAAAATGCCCCACATACTAGTAGATGCTCATGTTTCCTATATAAACAGATCAGGCATGGCTCTAGAATTACCAGACATCTAATCAAGCTCCTATGTAGTCTTCATCCCAGTTTACACAAATATTTATAGAATAACACTTTGCAATACTGATTCTATGTATAAGCCTAGTAAGCAATAACTTATGATTATAATACATAGAATGTTAAAAGCGACTCTCAAGTCTCAAAATGATTTTTTCACAATTCCTGTGGCTCATGTCTCCTGTTGCAATTCAGTGGACCTAAGAAAGACAGCACAATAAACCATAATGCAGTAGCGTCTTAGTGTGAATTTTGTGATCAGATCTTTTCTAATGATAGTATAGAGGAAGTTGAAGGATAAAGGATAGGTCTAGAACCCCAAATATATTATGATTAACTAATTTTTCCTTCAGGTTCCAGAGCTCAAGAAATAAAAAATTAGTCCAACCAAGATGGAGGTGTAGGTGGAAACATCATGCCTCCTCAAACAACCAAGTTTAAAGACAACAAAGTTTTAGTAACAAAAACGCAGTCAAAACACATAAAATTGAACTGTACAGAAGTCTAACAACAACAAACCATTCAGCCAGATGGGTAAGAGGGGTGGAGTCAGCAGCTGGTGAAGTGGGATTGAGCAGGAAAAAGTGCCCTGACTGACCCAGGCACAGGGGTGGTGACTGGCAGATCCCAGGCACTGGTGGCAATGGGCAGACCCAGTGAGGGCACAAGGCGGCTGGCTGACTGAGGTCACACATTCGCCCTCAGATAAAAAAGGCAAAAAAACAAGCAATGAGACAGACTGGGCAAACCAGGGCCCTAGCGCTGGGAATTAACACCTAAAATCACCAATTGAAAAAACTTTCGGGGGTTGAGGTGCTGGGAGAGGCTCCCAGGCTCACAGAGAGTTCATTGGAGAGACCCACAGGGTTCTGGAGAATGAACAAGCCCACACATCTTGGAGCTAGCACCAGAAGGGCCCAAATTGCTTGCGGGAACAGCAGAAGGGACCAAAATCTGAGAGAGAGCGTGGAACAAGTGCCATTGCCCCTCTCTGACTTTGCCCCCACATACAGCATCACAACTCAGTGACTGGATTGCCACGCCCTGGTGAACACCTAAGGCTCTGCCCCTTACATGTAACAGGCATGAACAAACCAAAACATTATGGCTCAAGAAGAAGAACAGCTCAAAGCCCCAGAGCCAATACTTCTAAGCTACCAAGAGATAGCCAACCTCTCAGATGCACAGTTCAAAACACTGGTGATCAGGATGCTCACAGAACTGGTTGATTTTAGTCACAAATTAGAGGAATGAATGAAGGGCTAAACTAATTGAAATGAAGGGAAATGCACAGTAAACCAATAGTGATAGAAAGAAACGGGGACTCAAATCAAAGGAGTGGACCAGAAATAAGAAAAAATGACCAAACAGAAAAGAATGATGAAATAAGAATTTAAAAAAATGAGCAGAGGCTTAGGAACCTCCTGGACATCTTTAATCCAAATTGTAGGGGTACCAGAAGGGTAAGAGGAAAAGCAACAAGTGGAAAAGTTATTTGAACAAATAATAAAGGAGAACTTCCCCATTCTGGCAAAGGCAATAGACTTTCAGGAAATCCAGGAAGCTCAGAGAGTCCCAAGGAAGTTGGACCCAAGAAGGAACACACAAAGACACATCATCATTACATTAGCCAAGATTAAAAATGAAGGAGAGAATTCTAGAAGCAACAAGAGATAAGGGGACAGTCACCTACAAAGTAGTTCTCATCAAACTGTCATCTGATTTCTCAAAAGAGACCTTGCAGGCAAGAAGGGGCTGAAAAGAAGTACCCCAAGTCATGAAATCTAAAGACCTACATCCAAGATTGATGTATCCAGCAAAGCTTTCATTTAGAATGGAAGGACAGATAAAGTGCTTCTCAGATAAGATCAAGTTAAAAAAGTTCATCATCACCAAGCCCTTATTATATGAAATGTTAGAGGGATTTATCTAAAAAAAGAAGATAAAAAATATGAGCAGTGAAAGGACAGCAAACTCACAGTTATTAAGAACCACACCTAAAACAAAGCAAACTAAGAGGACAGCTAGATCAGGAGCAGAACCATAGAAATGGAGATCACATGGAGGGTTAGCAACACGGGAGTGGGAGAAGAAGGGGGGAGAATGTACAGAAAATAAGTAGCATAGATGGTAGGTAGAAAATAGATAGGGGGAGGGCAAGAATAGTAGGGGAAATATAGAATCTAAAGAACTTGAGACAGTTGATCATAAACTAAAGGGGGGAATGGTGGGGGAGGGAGTGTGCAGGGTGGAGGAGAATGAATGGGAGAAATGTTACAACTGTAATGGCATAATCAATAAAATATAAAAAAAATAAAAGAGATTTCCAGGAAAGAAAAAGAAATAAAAAATTAGGTTAAAGTAAGGTGATAATATCTAACTTCAGTGTAATGAACCAAATAGCTTAGTCATATGTGGGCTCTAACATCTAGACCCAGACTCTGGAATCAGACAAATCTTAACTTGAATCCTGTTTGTCACTTGGTATGTGATTGTGAGCAATTTATCTAGACTCTGTGGGCTGGGTTATTTACCAGAAACTAATTGGGCAATAATCTCATAGAGCTGGTGCTGGCAGTGGGTTTGTCATATACGGTCTCTGTTATATTTAGGTATTTGTCCTCTAGTCCCACCTTGAGAGGGTTTTTTTTTAATCATAAATGGGTGCTGGATTTTATCAAAAGCTTTGTCTGCATCTATTGGTATAATCATGTGATTTTTATCTTTCATTTTGTTTATGTGGTGGATCACATTTATTGATTTGCTGATATTGTACTATCCTTGCATTCCCAGACTAAATCTCACTTGATCATACTGTATGATTTTTTGATGTGTTGCTGTATTCAGTTTGCTAATATTTTGGTGAGGAGTTTAGTGTCTATGTTCACCAGGGATATTGGAATATAAATATCTTTCTTTGTAGTGCCTTCTCTGGTTTTAGAATTAGGACAATGCTGGCCTTGTAAAATGACTTTGGGAGTCTTCCCTCCTCTTGAATATGATGAAATAGTTTGAGAAGGAGTGGTGTTAGTTCTCCTTGGAATGTTTGGTAAAATACACCGGTGAAGCCATCTGGTCCAGGGCTTTTGTTTGTTGGGACAGTTTTTTTCAAATTACTGCTTCATTTTCATAGCTGTATTTCTGTCTATTCTCATTTAGTTTTGAAATATTGTATGTTTCTAGGAATTTATCCATTTTGTCCATGTTGACCAGTTTGTTGGCAGATAGCTGTTCATAATATTTTTGTACAATCATTTGTATTTCTTTGGTGACAGTTGTTATTTCTCCTCTTTCATTTCTGATTTCATTTATTTGGGTCTTTTCTCTTTTTTTCTTGATGAGTCTGGTTAGAGGTTTGTCAATCTTGTTTATCTTTTCAAAGAACCATCTCTTGGATACATTGATCTTTTTTAAAAATCATTTTTAGACTCTATTTCATTTATTTCTGCTCTGATTTTAACTATTTCCTTCCTTCTACTCACATTGGGCTTTATTTTTCTCTTTCAAGTTCTTTTAAGTATGCAGTTAAATTGTTTATTTGAGCTTATTCTTGTTAATCTCACAGAGTTGGAAGCATTAAATGAGACTGTAGAAAAGAACTTAACATATATCTGGCTTGAATATTCACTGTTATCATTTTTAATATAAATCTTACATGAAAATCAGCTCATGGTATATAAATAATGGAGAAGATTATTCTTAACTTGCCTTTGAAGAAATAGACACATAGGACTTCTGGCCAAGATGGATGCATAGGTAGATACACTTTGCTCCCTCACACAACCAAAAGAAGGACAACAAAATTAATAATAACAAAAAGCCTTGGCTGGTGTGGCTCAGTGGATTGAGCACGGGCCTGTGAACCAGAGGATGATGGTTCGATTCCCAGTTGGAGCACATGTCTGGGTTGAGGGCCAGTTCCCAGTGGGGGACACATGAGAGGCAACCAAACATTGATGTTTCTCTCCTTCCCTTCCCCTCTAGAAATAAATAAATAAAATCTTTAAAAAAATTAATAACAAAGAATAACCAGAACTGCCAGAAAATCAAACTGTATGGAAGTCCAACCACGAAGGAATTAAAGAAGAAACATTCAACCAGACTGGTATGAGGGGTGGATACAGGTAGCCCTGTCAGATAGGATGCAAAGTGAGGCAGTGGCTGGAGGTTCAGGTGGGTGAGGCAGTGACTGGTGGACTGAGCCGTCCCACATTGGCATGTTGGTAACCAGGAAGAACAATGGGGAAACAAGACAGACTACACAAGCTAGGGATCCAGTGCAGGGAACTAAAGCCTCACAACCTCTGCTGGCAAAAACCTGTGGGATTGGTGGCAGTGGGAGAAACTCCAAGCTTCACAGGAAAATGTATTGGAGAAACTCATGGGGTCCTAGAATGTCCACAAGCTCACCCACCCAAGAATCAGAACCAGAAAGGCCCAATTTGCTTGTGAATAGCAGTAGAAGTGACTGAAAGCTGACCAAAAGTTGAGCAAGCAGCATTTTTCCCTCTCAGACCCCTCCCTGACATACAGTGCCAGGATGCAGCAATGTGTGTTGTGTCACCCTGGTGAATACCTAAGATGCTGCCCCTTACAATGTAACAGGTGTGCTAAGACAAAGAAATGAAAGAACAGATCAACACTTCAAAAATACAACTAAGTGATGAAGAAAAACCTATCAGATGCAGAGTTCAAAACATTGCCAATCAGAATGGTCACAGAAATTGTTGAGTATGGATACAAACTGGAGGGAAAAGTGAAGGCTATGCAAAGTGAAATGAAGAGAAACATAAGTGAACCAACAGTGAGGGGAGGAAAACCAGGACTCATGTCAATGATCTGGAGCAGGAGGAAGAACTAAACATTCAATTAGGACAGAATGAAGAGGCAATATTTTTTTTTTAAAAAGTGAGGATAAGCTTAATAATCTCCTGGACAACTTTACACATTACAATATCCAAATCATAGGGGTGCTGAGGAGAGAAGAGCAAGAAATTGAAAACTTATTTCAAAACATAATGAAGGAGTACTTCCTCGATCTGAAAAAGGAAATCGACTTTCATGAAATCTAGGAAGATCAGAAAGTCCAAAATAAGTTGAAAGCAAGGAAGCACACACCAAAGCACATCATAATTACATTACCCAAGACTAAAGACAAGGAGAGAATCTTAAAAGCAGCAACACAAAAAGAGACAGTTGCATACAAAGAGTTCCCATAAGACTATCAGTTGATTTCTCAAAGAGAAACCTTGCAGGCAAGAAGGGGCTGGAAAGAAGTATTCAAAGCCATGAAGGCCAGACACCTACATCCAGAATTTCTCTATCCAGCAGGGCTATGATTTAGAATGGAAGGGCAGGTAAGATTCCTCCCAGATAGGGTAAAGTTGAAGGAGTTCATCATCACCAAACCCTTGTTGTATTAAATGTTTAAGGAACTTATCTAAGAAAAAGAAGGTGATCAAAACTATGAACAGTAAAATGATAACAAGCTCACAACTATGAATAACCGAACCTAAAAACAAAAACAAAATAAGCAAACAACTAGAACACTAACAGAATCACAGAAATGGAGATCACATGGAGGGTTATCAGTGGGGAGAGGGAGGGAGAAAGTGGGGGAAAAACGGAATATGAGGCATAATGGATGGGCATAGAATAATGTAGACAGGGGAAGGTTGAGAATAGTGTGAAAAGTGGAGAAGCCAAGGAGTTTGTATGTAGTTCCATGGACATGAACTAATGTGGGGGGATATAGGTAGGAAGAGGGTGCAGGGCAGAGGGGAATAAAGGGGGTAAATGGGACAACCGTAATAGTATGATCAATACAATATAGTAAAAAAATATAAAAAACTATATAAATTCAGAAATAGACACATAGGATTTAACTAGTTTGCCTTATATCTTACAAGAAGATAGTGATAGAGCCAGGACTAGAATCTAGGCTTTCAGTAAAGAGCCAGAGATTCTTCCTGGATTAAAGTGTCTCTCAAAGAACTCTATGTTCATTGTGACCAAGGTTGATTCCTAATGACACAGCTAATTTTTGGCAGGTATTCTGATAAAAGAACAGGGTTAAAAACACTGCTTTTAAAAAATTAACAAAGAATGTATGTTGCATATACCCCTGGAGCTTATTTCATCATTACTTGGGCTCAGGAGCTATCAACCTTACATGTAAATTGGGAGTCAAATGTATAGCAAGATGGTCTGTGGCAGAGCGTAGCCTTGTTTGACTTGTTCGTTATTATAAGCTCAGCAGTTAGCACAAAGCATATCACATGCTAGGTGTTCAATAAATACTTGCAAAATCAGTGAATTATTTGGTAATTTATAGAAGCTGAAAACATAATGATTAGGGTTTTCTTTTTGTATTTTTTGGTTTATATATAAAATAGTATTAACCTACTTGATTTTTACAATTGGGTCATTTCAGCAACACACATCTTGTTTTAAAGATAGAATATAAGAATGAAACAGCCAAGCTGAGGTTTATAATTTTCCCAAAACAGACCTGGTCTTTCATTTCATACAGAATTTCACTTTAATATTAGTCTTCTCTCAAACTGCTCACACATCACTTCCTGCAGTGAAAACTAATTCTCTAAAGAGCAGCAAACATCAATCCTTGGGAGGCAAACTCAGCTAGGTCTTCTAGTTTTTGAGAAATGAAACAGTGAGTCAGGATTTCAATTTTTTTCTTAAATCAAACAGCACAGGTGTAGTGCCTTGAAAAGTAAATGGATGAAGTAACCCAGGATTAGGAAAATGTTACAGTCTTTTTAACAATGGGCATTCTATAGTCATGAGTGTCATTATTCTCTCCTTACAGCTCTTCTGGGGACCTGATGGCTTTTTTTGTGCTGAGAGAAAATGCAGAGATTTATTTTTGCACTGAGATAAAATGGAGAAAGATGGGGAAGGAGGGGGAGGAGGAGGAGAGAGAGAGGGGAAGAGAGAGATTATTGACTGCTTCCATACTGGGGATCAAACATGTCACTCTGTTTTCTTCACCAACCCTATGTCAAGGAAAAGTTTTCTTCTTAGTCCTTTAGACATCATGGTAAATATAAAATTGCTCATGCATAAATTTGTTCTTTTGTCATTTTGTTTACTAAGTGTTTGCTTTCTGCTAGGCACTGATAAAAACCTTGAGGAGTCAGAGATGAGTGAGGCACAGTTACTGCCCGCAAGGAATTCACAACCTCGTGGGGTTAGACAGACAAGCAGATAAATTATAACGCACCATAGTTAAATGCTATTACTGAGATATGAGCCAAAATTCTGTGGGAGTACAGCTCTCTCTTCTAAGAGTATCCGATTTATCATCTTTATCTCTAAATTTGAAAGATAATGCAAAGTCCTCATTAAATGATTTCAAGTCTCAGAGAACAGACTGGAGAGATATATTTGGCAAAGGGCACCTTCTGTTTTCCCTGAAATGAGACTAAAAGGCTGCCTATCCCTTTTGTGTATATGACCAGTCTGTCTAATAATAGTATGCCTTTCAACAAATTAATAATACAACATCTGGCTCAAAAGGAAGTGTTCCCATCTGTTAGTTAGAAGAGAGACCTGTCCAATGTGAGACATCTAAAGTAGTTCCAGAGACGAAGGCAGCATGACATGGAAGTTACTTATTTTCTATAACTGCTTCTGGAGCAGTCATTTCTCCTGGCATGACAGTTTAATGGAAATTAAGCAAATGAAGAATTGAAAGTGAAATGGTTTTTATAAACACTATGACATAAAAAGTTGTTGGGTCTTTTAACAGTCTAAATGGGCCAATTCAGAAGTAGTATTTTTTATTTTGCAAAGGCATCCTGCCATTTCCGTGCTCAACTGTTGGGAAGAGCTCATGAGATCAGCTCCTCTGCCTTGGATCTGGGAATTTTCACACATGAACTATCAGTGGAAAAATTTTAACAATGTTACCTATAAACAAAATAAGAAAAGTAAAACAAAAACAATAAACAAAAATATCTCTGCTTCAGGGACTGTGTTAGCAAACTTATACATGATAAATGCTAATTTTCCATGAAACTGTAAGATATACTACTTTTATGGCATGGTGACTTTTATTTTCCCTGAATGCTGGAATTAGTGATTACATGGCTTTCTTGTAGATGATAATGTTACGTGTGGACACAGCTCTTGCCCAAACACTGATCTCTCAGCAGTAGTGTGAGGGAAGAGTAGCATGGTCTCTAGATTGGAATATTATTAATTTTAAGGTCTATTTACAAGTCTGATGAAAAATTCAAGGTGTCTGAATCTATATATTGAATGTTTGTGTTCCCCCAAATTCAAAGATGATAAATGAATTTTCAGTATGATGGTATTTGAAGATGGGGCAATTGGGAGGTATTTAGGTGATGAGGAAAGAGTTTTCATGAATGGGATTAGTGCCATTGTAAAAGAGATCTGAAAGAGCTCCTTCACACCTCCTACCAAGTGAGGAAAGAGCTAGAAGATGGCCATCTATGAACCAACAAGTGGGCTCTCATCAGACATCAAATATGTGGATACCTTAATTTTGGACTTCTCGGCCTCCATAACTGTGATAAACAAATGCTTGTTTAAGCTAACTAGTCTACCATATTTTTGCTATAGCAGTCTAAAAAGACCCAGATGGGTGATTGCCCCTTCTGTATGTAAAGACCTTGACAATTTTTGCTATATCCAAATGAGTAAAATGCAGAACAAACTGAAAAAAAATCAACAACTTCTGAGATCCATTAGAGAAGTGAGGTCACAGGGCAAACTATGACCCTCAAAATCAGAGAGATAGGCAAGAGAATACAGAAAAATTGCAACTTACCAGAGCAGAAACCCCTGCAAGAACCAGTGTTGGAATAGGAAAACCTGAATTGTAGTTGACAAAATCTTGGACGCTTAGTGTGGACAAATTTAAGAGTTAAAATGTCCAGGGGGACCCAGTCATAAGGAAGGTTCTGAAGTTGAGTTTTTAAAATTTTTTTAAATTACAGTTGGAGAGGACTTCCGCCAAGATGGAGGCATAGGCAGAAGCACTGTACCTTCTCACACAACCAAGTTTACAAACAACAAAGTTTTAGCAACAAAAACACAGCCAACCACAGAAAATTGAACTATACAAAAGTCAGACAACAAACACTTCAGCCAAACTGGTAAGAGGGGCAGAGCCAGCAGCAGAGCGGGGCCTGGCAGGAAAGATCCACCAGACTGACCCGGGCGCACAACCCTGGCACGCCAGCAGCTGTGGGCAGATCTCAGGTGTGGAGTAGTGGGTGGACCCACTGAGGGCAAAAGGTGGTGGACTCATTGAGGGCTGACCACGGTCACACATTCGCATGCAGATAAACCAGCAAAAGAGCGAGTGGTCAGACAGACCATGCAGGCCACAGTGGCGGGAAGCAGAATAGGGGACTGTCATTGCCCCTCTTTGACCCCACCCCCACACACAGTGTCCAACCCAGCGACCTGAGTGGCCCCACCCTGGCAAACACCTGAGGCTCCATTCCTCATATGTAACAGGCACAAACAGATCAAAACATGGCTCAAGAACAACTCAGAGCACCAGAGCCAATAACTCTAAGCAACCAAGAAATAGCAAAACTTTCAGATGCACAGTTCAAAACACTGGTGATCAGGATGCTCACAGAGCTGGTTGATTTTAGTCACAAATTAGAGGAACATATGAAGGCTAAACTAATTAAAATGAATGGAAATGCACAGGAAACCAATAGTCATGGAAAGGAAATGGGGACTCACATCAAGGGAGTGGACCAGAAGGAAGAAAAAAAATGACCAATCAGAAAAGGATGAAGAAACAAGAATTCAAAAACATGAGGAGAGGCTTAGGAACCTCCAGAAGATCTTGAAATGCTCCAACATCCGAATTATAGGGGTACCAGAAGGGGAAGAGAGAGAGCAAGTGGAAAACTTATTTGAACAAATAATAAAGGAGAACTTCCCCAATCTGGCAAAGGAAATAGACTTCCAGGAAGTCCAGGAAGCTCAGAGAGTCCCAAAGAAGTTGGACCCAAGAAGGAACACACCAAGCACATCATCATTATATTAGCCAAGATTAAAATGAAGGAGAAAATCCTAGAAGCAACAAGAAATAAGGGGACAGTCACCTACAAAGGAGAGCCCATAGACTGTCAGCTGATTTATCAAAAGAGACCTTACAGGTAAGAAGGGGCTGGAAAGAAGTATTCCAAGTCATGAAATCCAAAGACCTACATCCAAGATTGCTCTATCCAGCAAAGCTTTCTTTTAGAATGGAAGGACAGATAAAGTGCTTCTCAGATAAGATCAAATGCAAGGAGTTCATCATCACCAAGCCCTTATTATATGAAATGTTAAAGGGACTTACCTAAGAAAAAGAAGATAAAAAAGATGAACACTGAAAGGACAGCAAACTCACAGTTATTAAGAACCACACCTAAAACAAAAGCAAACTAAGAGGACAGCTAGATCAGGAGTGGAACCATAGAAATGAAGATCACATGGAGGGTTAGCAACAGGGCAGTGAGAGGAGAAGAATGGGGGAGAAGGTACAGAAAATAAGTAGCACGGATGGTAGGTAGAAAGTAGATGGGGGGCAAGAATAGTAGGAGAAATATAGAATCTAAAGAACTTGAGACACGTGGTCATAAACTAAAGGGGGGAATGGTGGGGGAGGGGTTGTACAGGGTGGAGGGGAATGAAGGGGGGAAATAGAACAACTATAATGGCAGAATCAATAAAATATATTTTTAAAAGAACAGTGAGAGAGAGGAACACAGGTATGAAGGAAGTAAAATAGCAATGAATAAGTAGCAATCAATAATAACCTTAAATGTTAAATGATTAAAATCTCCAATCAAAAGACATGCAATAGCCCTGGCTGGTATAGCTCAGTGGATTGAGTGTGGGCCTGTGAACCAAAGGATCATGGTTCAATTCCCAGTCAGGGCACATGCCTGGGTTGCAGGCCAGTTCCCAGTGGGGGACACATGAGAGGCAACCGCACATTGATGCTTCTCTCCCTCTCTTTCTTTTTCCCTTCCCCTCTCTCTGAAAATAAATAAATAAAATATTTTTGTAAAAGACATGGAATAGCTGAATGTATAAATAATCATGACCCACACATATGCTGCCTACAAGAGACCCATCTCAGAAGAAAAGACCTAGAGACCGAAAGTGAGGGGTTGGAAAAAATATCTCATGCAAATGGACAGAAAAAAATCTGGGCTAACAATAGTCATATCAGACAAAACAGACTTCAAAAGAAGGATCATAAAAGGAGACCTGAAGGACAATTAATAATACTCAAGGGAAGAATCCATCAAAAAGAAATAAACATTATAAACATATATGCACCCAACCTTGGAGCATGCAAATATATAAGGAAAATCTTGGAGGAATTCAAGAAAAATATTGACAGCAACACAATTATACTTGGAAATTTTAACACCCCACTGTCAAAAATGGATAGATCTTCCAAACAAACTGTCAACAAAGGCATTGCGGCCTTGGACAATGTCCTAGTTCAAACATACTTAACAGGTAGATCTAGAACCCTTCATCCCAAGGAAGCAAAATACACACTCTTTTGAAATGCATATGGAATATTTTCAAAGATAGATAGCATGACAGAACAGAAAACAAGCCTCAACAAAGTCAAGAATATTGAAATTATAGAAAACATTTTCTCAGACCACAAGTGACAAACTAGAAACCAACCCCAAGGAAATAGTCAAAAACACTCAAACTCATGGAGATTGAATAGAATACTATTAAACCATGAATGCATCAAGAATGAAATTAGGGAAGAAAGTAAAATGTTTCTGAAAACTAATGAAAATTAACTCACAACAATCCAAAACTTATGAGACCCAGTGAAGGCAGTCTTGAGAGAAAAGTTCATAGCAATACAGGCCTACATAAAAAGGTAGAAACATTTCAAATAAACAATGTAACCCTATGCCTACAAGAACTTGAGGAACAACAACAAATACAACACGAAGCAAGTATAAGGAAGGAAATAAAAAAGATCAGGGCAGAATTGAACAACATAGAGATTAAAAGGATCAATAAATCCAGGAACTGGTTGGTTCTTTGAAGATAAACAAAATTGAGAAGCTTTTAATCAATCTCATCAAGAAAAAGGAGAGAGGACCCAAATTAAATAAACAGTGACAGTGGAGACATTACACTGGATACCACAGAAATAAAAAGTATTGTAAGACATTACTTTGAAGAACTATATGCCAAGCAATTTGAAGATCTAGGTGAAATGGACAAATTTCAAGTCAAATACAATCTTCAAAAACTAAATGAAGAACGAGAAAGCCTGAGCAGACCAATAACAGCTGAAGATAAATTGACGATGGACTATTCCAAACAATCCAAGAAGATGGAAGACTCTCAAACCCTTTTTATGAAGCCATCATCATCCCAATACCAAAAGCAGATAAAGACCCAAGAAAGAAAGAAAGCTACAGGATAATTCCACTGATGAACACAGACATTAAAATCCTCAGAAAATATTGGCAAACCACATCGAGCAATACATTAAAAAAGTCATACACCATGATCAAGTGGGATTCATCTCAGAGATGCAAGTATGGTACAATATTCACAAATCAATAAATGTAATACATCACATGAACAAAAGGGAAGACAACAATCATATGATTATATCAATAGATACGGAAAAAGAATTTGATGAGGTACAGAACCCATTAATGATAAAAGCACTCAGCAAAGTGGGAATAAAGGGAGTGTTCCTCAACATACTAAAGGCCATATATGAGAAACCTACAGCCAACATCATAATCAATGGACAAAAACCAAAAGTCTTCCCACTAAGAGCAGGGAGAAGAGAAGAATGTCTGCTTTCACCACTCCTATTCAACACAGTATTGAAAGTCCTAGCCACAGCAATGAGACAAGAAAAATAAAGAAAAGTCACCCAATTTGGAAAGAAAGAAACAAAACTGTCATTGTTGCAAATGACATGATAGTCTACATAAGAAGTCCTATAGACTCCACCAAAAAACTATCTGATCTAATAAGTGAATTTGGCAAAACAGTGGGATACAAAGTCAATATTGAGAATTCGAAGGCATTTTTGTACCCAACAATGAAATATTAGAAACAGAAATCAGGAAGAGAAATTCCATTTGATACAGCAACAACAAAAATAAAGTACCTAGGAATAAACCTAAGAAAAGAGGTAAAAGATCTACACTCAGAAAATTACAGAAGACTGAAGAAAGAAATTAAGGAAGACACAAACAAATGAAAGAGTGTACCATGTTCATGGATTGGAAGAGTTAACATCATCAAAATGTCCATCCTACTCAAAGCGATTTATACATCCAACACAATCCCTATTAAATTACCAGTCACATATTTCACAGATATAGAACAAATATTTCAAAAATTTATATGAAATCATAAATGACCCCAAATAGCCACAGCAATTTTGAGAAAACAGAACAAAGTAAGAGGAATTACAATGCCTAGTATCAAATTATATTACAAGGCTACTATCATCAAAACAGCCTGATACTGGCATAAGAATAAACACATAGATCAGTGGAACAGTATACAGTGCCCAGAAATAAACCTAAGTCTCTATGTTGAATTAAAGTTGAACAAAAGGGACAGAAGCATGAAATGGAGTAAAAATAGCCTCTTGAACAAAAGGTGTTGGGAGAGCTGGACAGCTACATGAAAAAAAGTAAAACTTAATAACAAATTTATAACACCCGGAAAAATAAATTCAAAGTGTATAAAAGACTTAAATATAAGTTGTGACTCCTTAAAAGTCTTACAGGAAAACATAGGCAGGAAAATATCACATATTACATGCAGCAATGCAGCAATATTTTCACTGACATGTTCTTTAGAGCAAGGGATATAAATGAAAGAATAAACAAATGGGATCTCATCAAAATAAAAAGATTCTTCATGGCTAAAGAAAACAGCATTAAACTAAAAAGAGAACAAGTCATATGGGAAAACATGTTTGCCAGTAATACTTCAGACAAGGGTTTGATTTCCAAAATACATAAAGACCTCACAACTCTACTCCAGGAAGACACACAACCCAGTTCATAAATGGGCAAAAGGCCTGAACACACAATTCTCCAATGAGGACATACAGAGGGCCCATAGGCACAAGAAAGGATGCTCAGCATCACTAGCTATCAGAGAGATGCAAATTAAAACCACAGTGAGATACCACTTTATACCAGTGAGAATGGGCATCATAAAGAAATCAACAAACAAGTGTTAAAGAGAAGGCGGAGAAAAGGGAACCCTAGTGCACTGTTGGTGGGAATGCAGAGTGGTGCAGCCACTGTGGAAAAACAGTATGGAATTTCCTCCAAAAACTAAAAGTGGAACTTCCTTTTGTCCTGGCAATTTCACTGCTGGGATTATACTCTAAGAATTCTAAAACACCAATTCAAAAGCATCTGTGCACCCCGATGTTCATAGCAGCACAATTTTCAATAGCCAAGTGTTATAAAGAGCCTTGCTGTCAGTAAGTGAGTGGATCAAATACCATTTACATAATGGAATACTATTCAGCAGAATGAAAGAAGGAGCTCCTTTCCTTCACAACAGCACGGATGGATCTGGAGAGCATTATACTAAATGAAATAAGGCTGGTATTGACAGAAAAATACTAAATGATCACTTACAAGTGGAATATAAGCAACAGAACAAACAAGCAAGCGAAATATAAACAGAGATGTTGAAATAAATAGTAAACTGATAGTATTCAGAGGGAAAGCGGGAGGAGATAATCGGGACAGGTTGTCAAGGAACATGTATAAAGGACACCTGTACAAAGCCAAAGAAGTATAGTATCGATGGTGGGATGTAGAGTTGGCTGGGGTGGGGAGGAGAGGTTGGAGGAAATGGAGACCACTGTACTTGAACAATAAAAAGAGTGAGACAATAAAAGTAAAAAATAAAACAGAAAAAAAGTTGTTAAGAAGAAAAAAAATCTTGTGATTTAATTGTTTCTTTTAATGGCACTAAAGAAGCCATTTCTTCAAAGGGAAGGTAATTTAAGGGAAAAAAAGGGGAGGGATTTTGAGGAACAAGTATGAAAGACACAGGGATGAGGACTGGGGGGAGGAAATGGGAGGGAGATGGGGAGCACGGGGCCAGGGGCCTGGGATGGGAGAAATAGACAAAAAACTGTACTTGAAAAATAACTAAATAAAATTTAAAAAGAAATTTAAAAAGATAATAAATTAATAAATACTTCTAATAAAAAGAGCACATTGAGCCATATCTGTAGAATCAGTGCTATTATTCATTGCCAAAATATAAAATTTAAAATTAACAGCTTTACTCTCCAGACTTCTTTAGATAGATTTACCAGTCTCTTTTTCTTATTTTTATTTTTGTTTTATATATTTTATTGATTCTGACATTACAGTTGTTCTATTTCCCCCCTTCATTCCCCTCCACCCTGCACACCTCCTCCCCCACCATTCCCCCCCTTTAGTTTATGACCACAAGTCTCAAGTTCTTTAGATTCTATATTTCTCCTACTATTCTTGCCCTCCCCCCTATCTACTTTCTACCTACCATCTATGCTACTTATTTTCTGTACCTTCTCCCCCATTCTTCTCTTCTCACTGCCCTGTTGCTAACCCTCCATGTGATCTTCATTTCTATGGTTCCACTCCTGATCTAGCTGTCCTCTTAGTTTGCTTTTGTTTTAGGTGTGGTTGTTAATAACTGTGAGTTTGCTGTCCTTTCAGTGTTCATCTTTTTTATCTTCTTTTTCTTAGGTAAGTCCCTTTAACATTTCATATAATAAGGGCTTGGTGATGATGAACTCCTTGCATTTGATCTTATCTGAGAAGCACTTTATCTGTCCTTCCATTCTAAATGAAAGCTTTGCTGGATAGAGCAATCTTGGATGTAGGTCTTTGGATTTCATGACTTGGAATACTTCTTTCCAGCCCCTTCTTACCTGCAAGGTCTCTTTTGAGAAATCAGCTGACAGTCTTATGGGCACTCCTTTGTAGGTGACTGTCCCCTTATCTGTTGTTGCTTCTAGGATTCTCTCCTTCATTTTAATCTTGGCTAATGTAACTATGATATGCCTTGGTGTGTTCCTTCTTGGGTCCAACTTCTTTGGGACTCTCTGAGCTTCCTGGACTTCCTGGAAGTCTATTTCCTTTGCCAGATTGGGGAAATTCTCCTTTATTATTTGTTCAAATAAGTTTTCCACTTGTGGCTGTTTCTCTTCCCCTTCTGGTACCCTATAATTCGGATGTTGGAACATTTAAAGATGTCCTGGAGGTTCCTAAGCCTCTCCTCATGTTTTTGAATTCTTGTTTCTTCATCCTTTTCTGATTGGTCATTTTTTTCTTCCTTCTGGTCCACTCCCTTGATGTGAGTCCCCATTTCCTTTCCATGACTATTGGTTTCCTGTGCATTTCCCTTCATTTCAACTAATTTAGCCTTCATTTGTTCCTCTAATTGTGACTAAAATCAACCAGCTCTGTGAGCATCCTGATCACCAGTGTTTGGAACTGTGCATCTGAAAGTTTTGCTATTTCTTGGTTGCTTAGAGTTATTGGCTCTGGTGCTCTGAGTTGTTCTTGAGCCATGTTTTGATCTGTTTGTGCCTGTTACATATGAGGAGTGGAGCCTCAGGTGTTCGCCAGGGTGGGGCCACCCAGGTCACTGGGTTGGACACTGTATGTGGGGGTGAGGTCAAAGAGGGGCAATGGCAGTCCCCTCTGGTGCTTCCCGCCACTGGGGCCTGTGCAGTGTGTCTCACTGCTCTCTCTTTTGCTGGTTTATCTGCACGAGAATGTGTGACCATGGTCAGTCTGCTGCCTTGGGCCCTCACTGGGTGTGCCTGTTGCTAACTCATACCTGGGATTTGCCCACAGCTGCCTGTGTGGCTGGGTTGGGGGATCTTTCCTGCCCCACTGCTGTGCTGCTGGCTCCACCATTCTTACCTGTCTGGCTGAACGGTTGGTTGTTGTCGGACTTCCGTATAGTTCCATTTTCTGTGTTTTGGCTGCGTTTTTTATTACTAAAACTTTGTTGTCTTTAAACTTGGTTGTGCAAGAAGGCAAAGTGTTTCCACTTATGCCTCCATCTTGGCGGAAGTCGAGATTTTCCAGTTTCTTCAATTCATATAACTATAGTCTGGTGAGACAAACTAATTTGAAAAATATCCCTCTCCCTTTTTCTTTTCAGGGGAAAGTACATCTGCAATGCTTTGTATACCTTACTTAATATACTCACCATCAGTAAAAGGTTTTAATTTTTTTGCTATTAGCTATGCTACCACATAAGTAGCTTTTACAGTTGACTGTGCTGGATTTGTACCTGAAAAAATTTTTTTGAGAAGACAGTCTTTTCAGTTCCGCCATTTTGTCCTCATGACACAATCCTCATATACATTGAATTTGGCAGCCTGTTTTTGCATATAATGCCTTTTCAAATTATAGTCTTTGAAAACTTGTAGAAATTCCCTACAAATTTTAGCAGAATGCCTTACTAATTCCTTCAGCAAATAAGTAGTTATTTATCCACTTTTCACTGAACAATCTTCATCCATAATGTTTGTTTTGGGGGGTTCTTTTTTGTTTTGAGATGTTGTACAAGTCATGCTTGGATTAAAAATAATAATAGATAAAAGATTTTTTTACTTTTATTTTGAAAATTGATTGACAGGAAAATAGAAAGCAAGGTTTGGGCTCTCATAGCTCTCTCAGCTGCCAGTGCAGGGTGAAGCAGAGTGTCAGTTGTAAAGTGTGGTAGGCAATATGTAGGTGCCACAGAGCTGTGGAAGTATCTTTAATAATCAAACAAGAATGCTTACCTGACTGCTAAATAACAAGAAATGCCTAACATTGCAATGGTAGGTTAAAATGTTATTGATAATTGCTGCCTCTTTAAGTCACCAAAAGCACATGTAATGTCTGATGGTGTCAATTCTACTGTCTGCATTTGGAAGATAATACACTGGAAGCTGCATACTTCCATAAAACTGAAACCACACATGCATTCAAATAGTGAGAGCATACATTCATTTATTATACATGACATTGTGACATGTAATCACTAAAAATCTCATAATGGTTTAGGTAAATTTACTATGTTTGTATTAGGCCACATTCATAGTCATCCTGTGCTGCATGCGGCCTGTGGCCCATGGGTTCAACAACTCTGATCTTGACAAAACATGACAGTTTACTTAGGCCACTATTATACCTAACAGTCCTCAAACTAACAATGGCCAAATCTCCAGGCTGTGTTTACTCTCTCTCTTCTACATATGTCAGAAGCTGTTAACTATCTTCCTATCTTTTATGGAAACAGCTCACTTTCCTAGTGCTCCTAATTAAATTTAGAGGGCAGTGGCAGTTTTTTTCCTTCCTTTCTTTAATATTCATAGTAAAAAAGCCTTTCTGGTTCTTTCCCTTTTTTGTTTATTTTCCTTCTGCCATGCTTTCTAATACAAAAATGTTACACGTGCAAAACAAGTTACAAACTCATTCATTTGACTTCACCTTCTTCCAGGTGAATGGCTCACATTTATAGAAAAAGTGATGACTGTCATAATGTTTCAAGTTTAATAATTTCCAGTGTTCTACAGACATTCATTAGCCCTACATTTAAATTTTTTAATTAAATTTATTGGGGTGACATTGGTTAATAAAACTATGTATGTTTCAAGTGTACAATTCTATGCTATATCATCTGTATATTGCATTATATGACCTTAATCCAAGGTCAAATTCAAACTGTTTTGACCTTTCCCCTCAAAATGTTTTAAAAGACATTAAAATGTGAGAGACCAGCTTTATATAAAAAGCGATGTAGTCCATTATTCCACCTTACATGTGATAAACTTGCAACAATATGGAGATTATAAGAGGAAAGATAACATGTTAATTCACAGAGAATATCATATATTTTCCTTATTGAGAGAGTAAATATCTATCCTAAATTGACAGCTAACATCATATGTATTAGTAAGTAACATAAATGTATTCCCATTCAAATCAGAAACAAGGTAAGAAGAACTGCTGTCATTATTGTGATTTATTTATTTATTTATTTATTTATTTATTTTAGTTTCCTAACCAGTTCAATAAAACAGGTAACAAATAATATGTGTCACTACTGGAAAATATGAGACACAATATCTGAAGATTTGATGATTCCCTAACACAAGAGAATACAAATTAAATACATTTAAAATTAAAATCTTAGTGTTTACAAGTTTTCCTAAACATTTCAGTAACCAGTTATTAAAAACAGTGGAAAGGTTATTTGCTGTAATATCAAAACATCAAAAATACCTAAGAATAATCTCAACAATAAATGTGCAGGATTTATATGAAAAAAGTTACAAAACATTACAAAAAACACTTGATAAATGAATGAGAACACAAAATTTTTTTAAAGTTTTTAAAGTCCTCTGAAATTAATGCATGGTTTTAATAGCATTTACAGTAAAAATCTCAGATATTATTTTTATACTTTGGTGATTTTATACTTCATCCTAAAGAAAATATAGGTAGGAAAACATGTGTATCCTGAAAAGAAAACTAATAAGGAGAACTCACTCTAGCAAATGATATAAACTGATTCAAAAACTGCAATAGCTAAAATAGTATGGTGTCAGTACACAAACATTTTTTTGAAAAAAAAAACAGAAATAAATATAATAAGATATAGAGCCCTAAAGTTGTGATATAGAGCTTAGCATGTTTCAATGCAAGTTCAGATATGGACATTTTGGACCTGTGTTAGTACAGTGATGAAAATGTTTGTGTTGTGGCAGCTGTTGCTTTCCTGATGGGCTCTTGGATTATTTTGAAGGGAACACTGCCAGAAAGTCAGAGTCCTTGACAGTCTGTAAGCTCCTAGGGAAAGTTAGTGGGCATATTTTTCATAGTCAAGGATTTCTTCTAAAGCTTCCTTCTCCTTCTTTAGTGAATGTATATGCAACAAGGGTTAAAGTGCCTATTTTGGCAGATAACCTGAAATATTTAGAAGGTTAGCACTACCACTGGATTTCCTTTCTGTAGGTTTCATGTTATAATGAAAATATTTTACTATTTCTACCTTCTGATATAAGGAATCTTATGGAATATTTTATTTCCTTGGAGTAGTTACTACAATTAGCACATCTATTAATGTAGCATCATAGTCATCTATTGGCAAGCTTCATTTTAAAAATAAAGTAGCTAAATGTACCCAATTTCAGATCCTTTTCTTTAATCTACAATGTATACAGGACCTAACATACACCTTTAAAAATTGATTTACAATATATGAAATTATGTCTGTATAGGAAAAGGCAATTATTCTCAACCAATAATCACTTAAATGAAGAAAAAACATTTTAAAAGCCTTATATATTTTTTGCAAATCAAATGCATCAAGAAATATTTGATGTTGGTATGATCTAAAATTATATCTATTTCTTTCAAAAACATTCTATAATTGCATTAAGGTTTATAACTATGAATAAAATAAAATTCTTTAAAATGGCTAATTTTTATATTATTTTTCCTATTTAATAAAAACAATTTTTTGGCAAAAATTATCTGCTTATCATTTATTTCATGGATAAATATTTATTGAATGCCTACCATGTGCCAGGTTACATACTAGATATTACATTGTTACAACAAAATAGACATATTATCTGCTTTCGTGAAGTTTTCAATCTGGGAGAGACAGACAACAGATATTTAAATGGACAAATATATATATTTACAAATATTGATACTGGAACAAGTTGGATAATAATTTCTGGCTGGTGAAAGGTTCATCCAAATAATTAAATTAACATTTGAAAGGCCAAAAGAAATTATCTCAAACTACCATGTTTTGTTTTACCACACTACAACCATGGTATTTCTCTTTAAATAATTATGTACAGAATTCTGGTCAAGATGGAGGTATAGGTAAACATGGCTCAGCTCCTCGCACAACCACATCAAAATTACAAATATAAACAACCATCATTCAGAACCATCAGAAACTGAGCTGAATTGAATTCCTACAACTATGGAATTAAAAAAGAAACCACACTGAGACTGGTAGGAGGGGCAGAGACACAGATGAAAAGAGGTGGTGATGTGGAATGAATGATCCCGTACCCATGTGTGGTGGTTAAAAATCCGGAAGGATATCTCAGGAGTGAGGGTGTAGGGTAAGTGGAGGCAGTCTGGCTTCCTCGCCCAGGTGTCTGGGTAACTAAGAGGAGCAGTGTTTCCATAGCTTTGGAGGGGCCTGATAACCAGTGTTCTCATAGCCTTTAGACTGGGTCTGATAAACTGTTCCCATAACATAAAGTGGGCTTGCATGCACAGAGCTATGTTATACTATGTTGTGTAAGGTTTTGTCAGTTTTCTGGCTTTATTCCCTTCTAGTACTTAAACAGGTAGGAGGTTTCCCACTAGTTAGGCATGTAGCTTGTGGAATGTGTGGCTTGCCCACATATGAATAAAGGCATGTCAAGTATCCTCCACAGCTCTGCACATTTTCTTCCATATACCAGAGGCAAGAGTGGATCTGACTGGCCTTGATTGGTTGCAACACAATTGGTGTAGTTTGTGGTAGAATTCTCCACAATACGAAAATGGGGGAGACCCTGGGATCTTCCAAGGGAAATCTTAAAGGGTGGACTGACCCAGGAGGGCTGTGGCAATTGCTGGTGAGCCTCCTAGCCTCTGGATCCCTCCATGGGAGTGGCCTGATAACAGGGGCACCCTGAATACCATAGAGAAAGCCTTATGAGAGGTCAGGGAAACCCTGGAGCAGCCCAGCACCCTTGCAGCTGCAGGGGCCTTGGGCTGGGTGTTTCTTTCAGCTTTGTGAGGAGGCTTTCAAGGAAGGTTACACTTTGAGACACTCATGAAGAATGGATGAGAAGAAGCCCTGAAAGCCAGAATTGGTGCTCTAGAAGAACAATTGCCAGCTGTGCAGCAGTGACACAGATCTCTGTCTCCTGCTGCAGCAGATGAGTGGGGGTCAGAGTTGGGGAAGGATGATGTCAACCCATAGTCACATCCCTGAAAGGCCCTCCCCGTAGTGATACAGAATATGAAATCCCAATAGCTCATGGCGCCTGGGGGAAACCCTTCGGGCCTTGTGCAAATGGTGGAACACACCACTTATAGACCATCTCTGCAGCCAAGAGAGTGGCCCCAAATAGGGGTTTGTAATGGGGTCCAGAACTCAGGTTGTCCAGGAAATATTAGAGAAAAAATATATATGATGTCCTCACCCCTACCAGTCTGAGCTGGGGAATGGGACATATGGAGCAGAGCCATTGAGAGCTGTTTTGCATAGCAACAGCTTTTCAGCTAACCTCTGGCATGGTCATTTCACATATCTATAACCTTTAACTGGTTTCATAGATATGTTAAATAGCTGTGGCCATGCTCTGAGCCAGGGGCATGGGAGTGACTTCAATCTAGGATGTAACTGGGCAGCAACTCCCCCAGATTACAGCATCTGCGTGAGAGCTTGAAGATGATTGGCTCCATGCCATGGGGCCATGCCTGCCTGGACTTACTATGGCAGCCCAGTAAAGCTGGAAGAATACAGGAATGCTTGCAGGTGTAACTGATTGTGGGAGGAGTCAGAAATGGGGCTGCTGAGGAAGAGCCGCAGGGATTTAAACCCAGGTGAGGCACCATACCAGGACAGGAATCACTATGCGGCCTTGGCAGAGGCAGGACCACATGGCTTTGGAAGAGAATTGAATCACCACGCAGCTTGGGCAGAGGTTGGGGCCATGTGGCTTGGGTGAGAGTTAGGACCATGCAGCTCTGGGGTGTTCCCTTTTGCCATGTGGCTTAGGAAGCATGAGAGACTTTGCCTGGAAGAAAAGGGGTAAAAGGACTCTTGCTGGTGGCCCATGAGAAGGTGCCACATGGCTTTGGATTAACTGGAGATTGTGGTGGCAACATAGCTGATGGTGCCAGGAGCCTGAATCACTGACTTCTACTTCTTTGCTGGAGATATGGTACCCTGCTGGCCAAAGGGGAGAAGGAAGGACTGTGTACATTCGTTGTTATTCTAAAGAACTTTAGTATTTTAATGAAGACATTAAGTCATTACTCTAAGTCTGTATAACTTTTAAATAAATAACTCCTTTCCTTCTCACCAATCTCTGGCATTGAGAGACATCTTTCCTCTGGCAGTGGGCAAAGTGAACCTAGTACAAAGGGTGGGAACCCCTGGAGAAAAAGGGGGGTCCTTTTGGTAATAGTATATAGTTCACTCACACCCACCGCAGCTCTGTTCTGTAACACATATACCTAAGCTGAGCTGGTCAACCTCATGAATCAGTTTCACCAGAGACCTGGGGAGCCCTGGGCTGCATGGCTCTTACACTTGTGGGGCATAGGGGTGGATAGCATCTTGTGTTCTGATGCTGAGGTAGAAAAGTTAGCATCCATTATGACACACCCCTCCCTGCACCAGTGACTGCAGAATATCTGGAGAGACAGTGTAGGGCAGAGCTTACATTCCTTGATGGAGTGGGCAATGGCAGCTATCTGTACTGTCTGGGCAAACATAGGTGATGTACCAGATATGGTGAGCAAGTGGCAGACTTTCACAGACTTGGTGCAAATTTTGTGGGAGTTGGGCATGTAACAGGCTATGTTCAATCCCAACACACAAGGCCCCGATGATAAGTGTTGTACATCAGGAATGAGAAATCTTATGCTACAGCACACTCCCCCCTTGTCTTTTGGTT
The DNA here is from genome assembly GCF_021234435.1 of Artibeus jamaicensis. Taxonomy (NCBI): domain Eukaryota; kingdom Metazoa; phylum Chordata; class Mammalia; order Chiroptera; family Phyllostomidae; genus Artibeus; species Artibeus jamaicensis. Next base: position 14,164,984 of record NW_026522045.1, read on the forward strand.
TGCTGATGGAAGTTCTCAGGTGTCTGTTGGCTATCACATAAATGACGTTACGATTATGGTGGCTACTCTGGGAGAGGTAGAGTCCTGCTGCCAGCAGTAAGCTATACACACAGTTACTTAGAGTCCCTCTGTTTCTGAAATGACTAGCAGTTCTGTTTGGGTTACTAGAACACAAATGTGGTCAGATCTTTTAAGGACTGGAGTTGATCGCACTAAGATTGACAGGAAGCTGAAGGTGTGCCTGTTAGAGCTTTGGAAGCAGCTGTGAGCTGACCAATACTTCCTGTGGTCCCAGAAAAAGAAGTATCAGATGGAGAAAGCTGGGAGTATGTCTAGAGAGCCCCGAAAACCCCAAGAAGCCCATTTGGTCCAGCTGGAAGATCATCTGGCTGCATCAAACTCCCAAGATGGAGAAGATATCCTTTGGTCTTTTGGCTAGGATCAAGGCTGAGGGACCCATCCTCAGGGCACGGATGGGTACTGGAGGCCACATTTTGAATTAGCTATTCACTGGTCCCATGCAAATGTACAGCGAGTGTTAGCTCTTGTGGATACAGGAGCTGAATGTACTCTTTTACATGGAAACCCTGAGAAGTTTCCAGGGCCTGAGGTCTCTATTGATGGTTATGAGGGGCAGAGTGTAAGGATGAATGCTGTGCATCTTTCTTTGGGTATTAGGCATTTGCCCTTGCCCCCCCTGCCCCGTGGATACACTGTCTATGTTTCCCCCATTCCTGAGTATATCCTGGGTATTTACATACTACAGGGTCTGCGGCTACACCCAGCTTCAGGAGAGTTCTGCCTGCAGGTGCGAGTGGTAAAAGCCATTTTGAGGGCATGTGCTAAGCATCCTCCTATGCAATTGCCACCCTTGAGATGGGAAAAGGCAGTGAAACAATACTGGTTACCTGGAGGGCATGAGGAAATCACAGCAACTATAGGGGAGTTGGAGGAGGTAGGAATAACCAGGGCCACCCACAGTCCTTTTAACATTCCTGTGTGGCCAGTAAAAAGCCAGATGGTACCTGGAGAATGACAATTAATTATAGGGAGTTCAACAAAGTCATTCGTCCTTTACATGCAGCAGTCCCTTCTATGACGGACTTGATGGACTGGTTAACTAATAAGCTGGGAACTTACCACCTTGTAGCTGACCTGGCAAATGCCTTCTTCTCCATTGACCTGGCTCTGGATAGCCAGGATTAGTTTGCCTTCACATGGAAAAGCCAGCATTGGACTTTTACCTTGCTCCCTCAAGGGTACTTGCACAGCCCGACTATCTGTCATGGTCTTGTGACAGAGGACCTGGCTAAGTGGCCATGGCCTCCAGAAGTGTGCCTGTTCTACTACATTGATGATATATTGCTAACCAGTGATTCTCTTGCAGGATTAGAGAAATCAGTCCCTCAAATGCTGTCACACGTGAATTCATGTAGCCAGACAGTCAATGAAACCAAGCTGCTGGAGCCTGGATTGTCTGTCAAATTCTTGGGGGTTGTCTGGTTGGATAAGACAAAAGTCATCCCTGATGCAGTGATAGGTAAGATTCAGGCATACCTGACCCCTGTCACTGTGAAACAGCTCCAGACATTTTTCGGCCTGTTGGGGTATTGGAAAGCATTTTTGCCCCAACTAGCCCAGGTTGTTCTTTCTTTATATGCCTTGGTGAAAAAGGAGGTGAACTGGGATTTGACCCCGACCTCAGAACAAGCATTCTAAGGAGCAAAGCACTCCTATTGGTGTTCCTATTGAAGCCTTCTGGGTGTGTGGCTTGCATGGGTGGCCTTACCTGCTTGGAAATTGGACTGGTCACTGTACTTGGGATGGCCTTATTTGCCTGCTCGAGTTCAGAAATCTCTTGGAACTCAGCCAACAAACTGGGAACTGTTCAAAGTGTTAGATGGAACACTAACTGGAACACTTCCAGTCAAACTGGAAGTGTTAGACATTTTTTTCTCCTCAAGCTGCTTCCATAGTCAGTGAGACTGAGATTGCTGCTTTAGCTTTGCACATTGCTTATGCATTGAATGATACCCATTATTCTATAAGCTTGTTAAATGAGGAGGTGTATCGATTTAAAAAAGTGCCTTGCAGAATCATATGGCTTTAGATAATGCTTACTGCACCCCAAGGGGGGGTATGTGCCCACTATAGTAGAAGCAGATTGCTGTGTATGTGTTCCTGATGTTCACCACAATATTAGTCAAGCCTTGCGGGCATTAGTTTCTGAGACCCATTTCACTGAAAGCCTAACAGGAGATGCTTTTCAGGAATGGTGGGCATGACTGACTACTGAATGGCCGTGGGTTCTTGCTGTCCTGGGTGGCAGTGGCACTTGCATGTTGCTTGCTTGTTGCTGTAGCCTCTACTGCTGTTGTGGGTTATAGGTACAGGGCTCTGCCCTCCTTGCCAAGGGACATCATGTAAGACAACCTCGTGTAGATTGTAAGGCAAGGAGCCCAGAAGGGGTGGATTGTAGGGTAAGTGGAGGCACTTTTGCTTCCTCACCCAGGTGTCTGGGTAACTAAGAGGAGCAGTATTCCCATAGCCTTGGAGGTGCCTGATAACCAGTGTTCTCATAGCATTGAGACTGGGTCCAATAAACGGTTCCCATAACATAAAGTGGGCTCGTATGTGTAGAACTATGTTATGTTATGTAAGGTTTTGTCAGTTTTCTGGCTTTGTTCCCCTCTAGTATTTAAACAGGTAGGAGCTTCCCACTAGTTAGGCATGTAGCTTGTGGCATGCGTGGCTTGCCCACACGTGAATAAAGGCATCAAGCATCCCCACAGCTCTGTGCATTTTCTTCCATCTACTAGAGGAAAGAGTGGATCTTCCTGGCCTTGATCAGTTACAACACAGAGGGGTTTCAGGCCCACACCAGGATCCCTGGCCCAGGGTTCCAGTGCCAGGAAGAGAAGTCTCCATAACTTCTGGCTGTAAAAACCAGAAGGGATTAAGGCTGAGGAAGACAGAAACTGCTGGAATATGAGGCAGTTCCTCTTAAAAGACCTGCAGATGGTCTTACACAGATTAACTTCCTCTGAGTTCTGGCATGGGGGCATAAGATTGAAAAGCATTAGACATATTCAAGGAAGAACTGAATTATTTGGCATGAAAGGGAGAGCTGGGGGGTCAGTGTTCTTCCAGACAGAAGTGCTAGAAGATGCCATTGTTCTTTCCCTGAATCCTCAACCCACAGAGCTGGCAGGCAGAAGCCATATCTGAGACTCTGTCAACCTGACTCACACTGTTTTCCCACCCTAGTGATTCCCTGAGGCTCTGCCTGGACCAATTTTCAAGCCCACTCAAGCTTTTTTAAGTGGCTTTTCCATGTGTATGACTTGTTTTGGCCCATGCTTCAAATTTTTCTAAATTCTCTCAAACAAGCAGCACCTGGTTTCATTAGACCCTGGTTTCAGGAAGCCCTGTAACTCTCCCTACATTGCCCAAGGCCCAGCACTAATAGAAGCTGGTCTTGGTTCACAGCTTGGCCTCTCCTGAGCACTTCCAAGGCCAGCATATGCAGTAGACATCTGAAGACTGCTTTGTAGCTAATGCTGTGTAACACTGGACATATCACAGGTGGTGGCTGACCTATGATATGCCAACAGCAATCAAGGCTCAAATACAAGAGGAGAGGATAGACAGCCCACACAGTGAGCACAGCTTGAATACCACTTTAGGTAATAGAGGCTGTGTCACTGGATTATACAGAACACATGCTACATTAAGCTACTCTGTCAAGCCTGGGATATGTAGTAGTCTCTATCTAATACATAAAAACAAACACAAGGAAGCTGCAAAAATGAGGAGACAAAGAAACATGCCTCCAAATGAAAGAATGGAACAAAACTCCAGAAAAAGGACTAAACAAAATGGAGATAAACAGTCTATCAGATGCAGAGTTCAAATCAATGGTTATAAGGATACTCAAGAAACATAGTGAGGACTTCAACAGTATAAAAAATATACAGTCAGAAATGAAGGATACACTAATTGAAATAAAGAACAAGTTACAGGGAACCAACAGTAGAGTGGATAAAGCTGAGATTCAAATCAATGATTTGAACCTTGAAGGAGCAAAAAAAAAAAAAAAAACAGTCAGAACAGCAATAAGAGAAAATAATCTAAAAACAAGAGGATAGTGTAAGAAGCCTCTGGGACAACATCAAACATACCAACATTTGCATCATATGGGTGCTGAGAAGAGAAGAGAAAGAGCAAGAAATTGGAAACCTATTTGAAATGAAAGAAAATGTCCTTAATTTGGTGAAGGAGTAGACATATAAGTCCAGGAGCAGAGAGTGTCCCAAAGAAGATGGACCCAAAGAGGCACACTTGGAGACATCATAATTAAAATATCAAAGGTTAAAGACAAAGAGAGAATCTTAAATGCAGTTATTTATATACAATAGAGCCCCCATAAGACTGTCAGCTTATTTCTCAAAAGAAACTTAATAGGGTAGAAGGCTTTGGCAAGAAATATTCAAGGTGATGGAAAGCAAGAACCTACAATGAAGATTACTCTATCAATGCAGCAAAGATATCATCTAGAATTGAAAGACACATAAAGAGCTTCTGAGACAAGAAAACCTAAAAGAGTTCATCAAACAAACCAGTATTGTATGAAATGCCAAAGGGTCTTTTGCAAGAAGAAGATAAAAATATGAACAATAAAATGGCAATAAATACAAAAAGATAATTATGTATATGTTTTTATAGCATCTCATAAGTTAATAAAATGTGAAAACATGCTTTTTTATCTTTGCCTATGAAATATGTTAAACATAATACTTTACTGAAAGTCACATTTTTAACCAAGTTCAGTTTTAAAATTAAGTGTATATTATATACTTAATTATTATTTTATATTATTTATATATTATATATTATTATCCATTACATATATATTACATATTATTATAATATATATTATTTATATTTTGTTTATGTGTGTTTGTGAATAAGTATTGAGGGGCACCATCAATTTTTGACCAATTAACTATGAATTCAGTTCTGCAGAACCTATCCAAGGAAGGAATGGATCAAAGATTTAAGAAGGAATTTTTATGATACCCAAGACACCAGCCAACTCTCTGTGTGGATTTTCATCACGTGCTTCTTTTTTAAATTTAGCTATTTATATGCTAACAAAAATAGATTGAATGAGAAAATGCTTAGGTGACTTTTTATAATTTCAGTAGAATGGCAAATATGGTTATAAAGCAATATTAACATTTTTAGAAATTGTTAGATTTAATGGGCACATAAAAATTTTTTGGCATCATAATATTGTGGTTATGGTGTCAGTAATATTGCCTTCTGGGGACAGAAAGAAACCAAGTACCATGTAATGGCTTAACCACCCACTGGGCCAATGGCATGCCAATGATCTCTACTCTTCAAATGAACTGAGAACAAATGAACTTAGTGAGTATCCCTGAAAGATCATGGAGCTCCTTTCAAAGAGTAGAGGTAATTGGTCTCTGATAATTTTCAGGAGATAATGTGACTATATCACTAAGAGGAGAAGTCAGTTAGTGAATATCTTAAAAGAAGTAAACAAGAATGAAATAAATTAGTTAGGAAACTACAGTCAGAGAAGTCTCCAAGGATATCTGTGAAAGAGGTAACTGAAAGATCAATGATTGATAACCTATAGCTGAAGAAGAAATCTTTGAGACCTAATATGAATTCACTTTCTCTTGGAAAGCACCAAGAACTAAGTAAGGCCTGAGTCATGTAAGACTCTAAAGAGTTCAAGCATCTTCCAAGTGGAAGTTTAGCATAAGCAAGTGTCAGAGAGAATGAGATGAGGAGTACTGTCCAGAAAATAATAGAAATAAGTTTTAAGAGAAACCAAGGATTCTGCTCATGTGAAAGTGGTGTCAACTCAAATCTACTTTATGTTAAAAGTCTGAGTAGACTATTGAAGCTTACTATTTTTGTCCTAGAAGAAATAAAGGGAAGGAAATAGAGAGAGATTGTCTTTGAAATTGCACTAGCCAAACTAATCTAAAGAGGACTTTATGTTATAATATCATTTGCTCTGAGATATTATCTCTTGCTAATTTTCCTTTACTTTTATTTTAGCTTTCTTTACAAAATCTCAAGTTACAATGAGTCAACCTTATCATGGCTGAACCAAAAGTAAAAGGCCATCGTGCCTGAGCAGGATAGATGGGTTGAGAATTTAACACTCTGCATGTCCTTTAGAAGTAGCAGGAGCCATCCAGGGTGGGGTACTGGAACTGAGATCAGTGGGGATCATAGAGCTAACAAAAATTCTCAGACAACTTCAGATGTGAATGCCTACTCTCATCCACCATTTTGCTACTTTGCTTCAAAACCAAACAGATGTGCTTGTAGTCAAGATGTTAGAGTAGGTAAATGTGGTACTCAGAAACTCCCACAACTGCATACAAATTACAAGTTACAGAACAACCATCATTCAGAACTGCCTGAATGGAAGTCCTACAACAAGAAATGTATTTGTTTTTATTATTATTTTTATCTTCACTTGAGGATATGTATTATTAATTTTAGAGAGAAAGGAAGGGAGAGAGAGAGGGGGAAGCATTTATTTGAGAGAGACAGATCAACTAATTGCCTCTCATGTGCACCCTGACTGGGGATTAAACTGGCAATCTAGTTATGTGTCCTAATTGGGGATCAAACCTGCAACCCTTTGATGTTTGGGTTGATGCTCAACCAAATGAGTCACCTGGACAGGGCCACCTAGAGATTTGAAAAGAAACCACACTGAGACTGGTAGGAAGGGCAGAGACACAGAATGAGCTGGTCTCAAACCCACACATGGCAGATAAAAATTGGGGAGGATATGTTGGCTGTAGAGGTCCACCTTGAAGAGCAAAGGGTCTTTGCCCCACACCAGATCCCCATCCCAAGGTTCCAGTGCCAAGAAGAGAAGTCCCATACTTCTGGCTGTAAAAACCAATGGGAATGGAGGCTTAGAGAGATAGGGTGCTCCTTGAGTCCCAGGCAGTTCCTCTTAAAGGGATCTGGCATGGACTTACCCAGACTCACTCCCTCTAAGCTCCATCACTAAGGCAGCAGTATGAAAGTCACCAGAGACAAATATGGAGAAATTGAATTGTCTCACATCAGAGTGAGAACTGGGGGAAGATAGCTTTTTCCTGGACAGAAGTGCTGGCAGAGGCCATTTTTCCCTTTCTGAGCCCTCCCCACACAGAGGCAGCAGGCACAGGTGTCATATTTGAGCGTCCATCACACTGGATCACACTGTTAGACCCTCCCTGCTGATTCCCTGAGACTCTGCCATACCAACTTGCAAACCCTAAAATCTCTTAAACACAGACCATCTAGCCTGAGTGAACCCAGTATCTGTCACTAAGTGGCCCCAAGCCCAGCACTAGTGGGAACTGGTTCTGGTTCAGAGCTTAGCCTCTTCTGGGCACCACCAAGCCCTGCATAAGTATCAGCCATCTAAAAATTTCTTTTTTGCTTGCGTCAGGTGACCCTGGGTGGAACACAGTTGGTGATGGATCTTTGTACCTCCTAGGAGGTCTTAAAGCCAGCACACTTGGTAGACATCTATGGATATGTTGAAACACCATTTAACCACCTCCATAGCAACATATTCAAGGGGTGAACTCAGCAGGCAACACAGCCTGACTGAAGTGAGTTCTGCTCTATGAAGTGGGCCTCTGCACAGCTGAACCTCCAGAGTGATGGGAGACAGTCCTTACGGCCAATAAGTCTGGGGGTAAATCCCTCCCACTGACATGCCAACAGCAATCAAGGCTGAAGTATAATAGGAAGGTGTACACAGATGACACAGTGGGGTAGGGGGTGCACCTGGAGTGGTCATATATGGTGAATGGGGAGGCTGTGCCATTGGATCCTACTGGACACCTACTATATTAGCCCATTATAACCAGCCTGGGAGACCTGGCAGCTCTACCTAGTACATAGAAACAAAGCAAGGGAGGCTGCCAAATTGAGGAGACAAAGAAACATCTCCCAAATGAAAGAACAGAAAAAACTCCAGAAAAATAACTAAAATGAAATGGAGACAAGCAAACTACCAGATGTGGAGTCTAAAACACTGGTTATAAAGATGTTCAAGGAACTTAGGGGAAGAGTATATAAACTTAGTGGGACTTCAACAGCATAAAAAAATGACATGGAGCCCAAATCATAAAGAAAAACACCTCAGAAATGAAGCCTGCACGAACTGAAATGAAAAAAGATTTACAGGGCATTAACAGTAGAACAGATGAAGCTGAGAATAAAAACAATAATTTAGCCCTGGCTGGTGTAGCTCAGTGGATTGAGCGTGGGCCTGTGAACCAGAGTATCACGGTTCGATTCCCAGTCAGGGCACATTCCTGGGTTGCAGGCCAGTTCCCAGCAGGGGATGCCTGAGGGGCAACCATACATTGATATTTCTCTCCCACTCTTTCTCCTTCCCTTCCCCTCTCTCGAAAAATAAATAAAGATTTAAAAAATAATAATTTAGAATATCAGGAAGAAAAACTGCTCAATCAGAATAGCAAAGAAAAATCCAAAATTTGAGGATAGTGTAAGGAGCCTTTGATACACAATTGCATCATGATGGTGCCAGAAGGAGACAGGAAAGAGCAAGAAAGTGAAATCCTATTTTTAAAATAATGACTGAAAAACTCCCTAAGCCGGTGAAGAAAATAGACACAAAAGTCCAGAAATTCCAGAGAGTTCCAAAGAATATGAACCAAAAGAGGCTTATACCAAGACACATCATAATTGAAATGCAAAAGGTTAAACATAGAGAATCTTAAGAGCCACAAGAGAAAAGCAGTTAGTTACCCACAAGAAAACACACATAAGACTATCAGCTGATTTCTCAAGGGAAAGTTTACAGTCCAGAAGGGATTAACAAGAAATATGCAAAGTGATGAAAAGCAAGGACTTACAACCAAGATTACTCTACCTAGCAAACATCATTTAGAATAGAAGGTCATGTAAAGAATTTTGCAGACAAGAATAAGCTAAAAAAGTTCATCACAACCAAAGCAGGATTATCTGAAATGTTAAAGGGTCTTATTTAAGAAGGAAAAAAAATTAAAAAATAAGTGATAAAATGGCAATAGGTTCATTGCCATGTTATCTATCAACAATTGACTAAAAAAATAAGTAGAACAGAAACAGACTCATTCATACAGACATTTTGATGGTTTCCAGATGGGAGGGGTTTGAGAGGTTGGCTGAAAGACAAGAAGATATTAAGAAATGCAAATTTGGACTTCCAGCCAAGATGGAGGCATGGGTGGAAACATTGTGCCTCCTCACACAACCAAGTTTAAAGACAACAAAGTTTTAATAACAAAAACACAACCAAAACAGAAAATTGAACTGTATGGAAGTCCAACAACAATGAACCATTCATCCAGACTGCTAAGAGGGGTGGAGTCAGTGATTGGCGGAGAAGGCAGAAAAAAGTGGCAAGACCGACCCAGGAGTGCAGGCATTGGTTGGCAGATCCCAGGTGTAGGGTGGCAACAGATGGACCCAGTAAGGGCACAAGGCGGCTGGCTGATTGTGGTCACACATGCACGCAGATAAACCAGGTGAAGAAGTGAGCAGTGAGACAAACCACGCAGGCTAGGGTCCCAGCAATAGGAATTAAAGCCTAAAATCACCAATTGGAAAAACTTTCAAGGTCTAGGTGTTGGGAGAAGCTCCTAGGCTCACAGAAAGTTTGTTGGAGAGACCCACTAGGTCCTGGAGGGTGCACAGGCCCACACACCCAGGATCCAGCACCAGGGGGCCTGGTTTGATTGCAGCAGAGGGGATCAAGGTCTGAGAGAGAGCAGATCAAATGCCATTTCCCCTCTCTTACCACACGCTCACATCCAGCATCACAACCCAGTGACTTGGCCACCCCACCCCATTGAACACCTAAGAATCTTCCCCTCATACATAACAGGTGCGAACAGAACAAAAAATTATGGCTCAAGAAGAACAGCTTAAAGCCCCAGAAGCAATATTCTTAAGTGACCAGCAGATAGTCAACCTCTCAGATGCACTGTTCAAAACACTGGTGATCAGGATGCTCACAGAGCTGGTTAATTTTAGCCACAAATTAGAGGAACAAATGAAGGCTAAACTAATTGAAATGAAGGGAAATGCACAGGAAACCAATAGTGGTGGAAAAGAAACTGGGACTCACATCAAGGGAGTGGACCAGAAGGAAGAAAAAAATGACCAAACAGAAAAGAATGAAGAAACAAGAATTCAAAAAAAAAATGAGGAGAGGCTTAGGAAACTCCAGGACATCTTTAAATGTTCCAACATCTGAATTATAGGGGTACTAGAAGGGGAAGAGGAAGAGCAACAAGTGGAAAAGTTATTTGAACAAATAATAAAGGAGAACTTCCCTAATCTGGCAAAGGAAATAGACTTCCAGGAAGTCCAGGAAGCTCAGAGAGTACCAAAGAAGTTGGACCCAAGAAGGAACACACCAAGGCATATCATCATTATATTAGCCAAGATTAAAATGAAGGAGAGAATTCTAGAAGCAGCAAGAGATAAGGGGACAGTCACCTATAAAGGAATTCCCATCAGACTGTCAGCTGACTTCTCAAAAGAGACCTTGCAGGCAAGAAGGGACTGGAAAGAAATACCCCAAGTCATGAAATCCAAAGACCTACATCCAAGATTGCTCTATCCAGCAAAGCTTTCTTTTAGAATGGAAGGACAGATAAAGTGCTTCTCAGATAAGATCAAATTCAAGGAGTTCATCATCACCAAGCCCTTCCTTATTATATGAAATGTTAAAGGAACTTATCCAAGAAAAAGAAGATAAAAAATATGAACAGTGAAAGGACAGCAAACTCACAGTTATTAACAACCACACCTAAACCAAAAGCAAACTAAGAGAACAGCTAGATCAGGAGTGGAACCATAAAAATGGAGATCACATGGAGGGTTAGCAACAGGGGAGTTGGAGGAGGAGAAGAGGGGAGAAGGTACAGGGAATAAGTAACATAGATGGTAGGTAAAAAATAGACAGGGGGAGGGTAAGAATAGCATGGGAAATATAGAATCTAAAGAACTTGTGACACATGGACATAAACTAAAGGGGGGAGTGGTGGGGGAGGGGTGTGCATGGTGGAGGGGAATGAAGGGGGGAAAATGGGACAACTGTAGTGGCATAATCAGTAAAATATATTAAAAAACAAAAAAAACAAAAAAAAGAAATGCAAATTTGTAGTAACAATAATCATGGGGATGTAAAGTTTAACATTGAGAATACAGTCAATAATGTATAACTATTCATGGTGTCAGATGCATATGAGCTTTATCAAGATGATCACTTAGTAAGTTACATAATGTCTAAGAACTAGGGTGCATACCTGAAACTAATATAATCAACTCCAATTGTTAAATAAAAATGACTAAAAACCAAACAGACCTAATACAAAAAATTGGTTCTTCTTCAAAAAAACAAAAATAAAAGAACCCAGAGCAGAAGAACTAAAAACTTCTCTCGGGCTGTTTAAAAACAAATTCCAAACAAAGCGAGGTCATTTTCCAAAGAACACTAATTCCTGTGGTTGTAAAGTTCCTGACTATAGGCCAAGTGAGGGTCATCAGAAGGAATACATGAGATAGAGGCAAAGGCAGAATCAGTCAAATCATTTCGGGGTCTTAAGAGACCATTATTACATTTTTCACTCCACCCTAAACACACCCTAAGCAACCACTAACCTTATTTATGTCTTCATAGACATAAAATGTTCCCTTCTGGACATTTTCTGTACATGGAATCAAATAAGGCATGGTCTTTTTTGACTATTAATGTTTTTTGGGAAACATCATGAAATGTGAACTTGGATTGTGATGTACTTGACAATGAATGTACTAAACAACAATTGAATTGGTGAATTTCATGGTATGTAAATTATATGTCAATAAAAATATTTTAAAAACTAAAAAAAAGAGACGATTATTACATGTTCATGGCAAGGGGGAAAATCTGTCTGGATTTGATGTATTACCACCTTTTATTGAGAGTCTGAAATGAAACAATGAGATTGTTTTAGTCATTAAGATGCTCTAAGGGAAACCTATTCAATTTTTTTTTTCTTGAAACGAAGGTACTTAAATGCAAGGATCTGGGGTTTGTTGTAAATAAAGAATATAAACTTCACAGGTAGTCACACTTATATTTTTACATAGATCACAGCTTAGTATGACTAAATATGTAACAAATGTTTTGGTAATATTTTTCTACAATGACAATTAAATTCCTTAAATAAACATCTATTTTATACCTACTGAAAAGGTAATGTTCTCATATCATGGATCGTTTCTGAAAATGCCACAGAATGTCAATTTATGTGCTAATTAGAAAAAAAGCAAGCATTTTGATTTATGAGAGCTTTCATTGAGTAGGGTAACCAATTTTTTTAGGATATAAAAGCACATAATGTAGCTAATATCTTATACTTAAGACTGACCATGTTTGGTGTCTAATATTCTAAAAACAACTTTGAAATAACTTACATTCATGTATATATTCCTAAGTAGTTCATTAGAGTAAAGCTTTTCTGATTTGCTGAAACTGAATATGAGATATTCAGTTTCTCATAGTGAATATGAGATATTCATATATGAATATGAGATATTCAAGTGAATATGAGATAATGTCAAGTGCTCATTTGAAGAAACTAAGAAGGGCTACCTAATATAAGGCAGGCAATATATTGCTGGAAATTGTCCCTAGGTTTGGGATAATTGGTAAAAAGTCTGGATTGACACTAACTCACCAAAAGAGTCCTTGGGCTGAATAATCTTGGGTTTGGAAATGTCCTTATCCAAGGGTGGGGTAAAGAGTTCTAGAATTCCTTAGGAATATCTTAGAGATGACTGTGGTAGTTATGGGGAATGAGTGCTGAATTGCAGCTGCCCCACTAAATTAAATAGGTCTTTTTAAAATTGTTTAAAACACTGAACTTCTGAATAACTTTCAATGTGAAGCTAGGCTACCTTGCCCTGTCACCACACACAAAAAATAGTTACTGGATGAAGTGTTCCTACCGTCAAGATCTTTTCAAGAGTTAACATTTTTTTACACTCTGATTTAATTAGATTCCATGCATTTCTTTTGAATTGTGATCATTTGCATATTGAGACTAGATTCCATGCATTTCTTTTGAATTGTGACCATTTGCATTTGCCCCATTTTCCTGAGGCAAATAAAATATTTTCCCCCTTGCACTTTGACACGGGAGTGTTTCAGCAATCTGAGTGACAATGGGTAGTTCAGGTACATCTTGCATGTTTGCCATGTAGTGATTAAATTCTTACTATCCTTTTCACCGCAATCATCTTTTTCTTTCTCCTTTCCTGTCACTGTGAATGGCAGAACAGCTGGCAGTGTTATGAATAGGAAGGTTGGGGCAGAGTGACTGTCAGAAATATTTTTACTGTGTGAAAGGACATTTGTGGAATGTCATGGCATCGTTGTCTGCTGCCCCAGAGAGACTGGGGCATTTAGTATTGGGCTCTTGCCACTGTACCCAGCATACCGAAGTGAGTTCCTGACCCCATTGTGTGTTGCAAATTATTGAAACAATATCTTCATCTTATATATCTAAATGTATTTATTTTCTTGTTCTTCCTTATATCCTAACTTCCATTTTATACTTTGTTTTAGATATCATTTAACTGAAGTCCTCAGAACACTTTGGTAAATCCTATTACCAGAATTAGAATATACCCCCTGAGTTGCATTGAGATGTGTGCTAAAGTTCACCATGGGAATTTGATAGCTGTAAATATGAGATATGTGCCAGCTATGTTTACTGAAATCCCACAGTCCCCTATGACTTTTCTTTGATTTCAAAGTTATGGAATTGTCCTCTAGGTTTCTGCTCAGAATGACCTGGCAAGACTATTATTTTGGACTTGATTCTGTTTCCAATTATGTTTGCCTATATGTTTTAACATGATTTAGATCACCAATATAAATGAGTTAATTGTATATAGTTCCTTTCTGGTTTCTATTGTAATAACATTATATTTCTTTGATATATTTCATTGTATCAGATTACAGTAGTTTTATAAAGTACTATAGTACTGTAGTAGTTTTGTATTGTTATAAAGCAGTTTTAAGTGGACTTGATCAACTCCCAGTGCTTTAATTCTAAACATACTATATTTTAAATTTGGGGAAGGGTTTGTTAGCAATTTCATTAACCTCTAACATATCTTTAATCTTGTTTAAAATTATATCAAGTCTTCCTTCACCCCAAGCCAGAACAGCCATGTGATAATATGAAAAGCATTTCTACTGTTTGTTCTATAATATTTATTATTTTGGGAGTCAGTTTAGTCTCACCATGACTCTGTGAGTAACAATGTACCAGAAACACATTGACATAACGGACACAGATTTCCAGCTAGTTTTGCCCACAGGTGAATTAGGTGCTTGCATATGTTGTGAGAGTTGAGGACTCTTCCCTTTTAAAAAATATTGTCTTCTCTAGCTCATTTGAAATTAGTTCTTTTCTGTCTATGAGTCTGTTGAAATGCCAATATCTCTGGATGGGTAGTATATAAACCTGTAATCTGTCCTTAACATCTCTACACAGATTTATTTAACAGACCTCTGATAATTAGCTTAAAAAGACTGGCAAAACTAAGGTTTGATATAAAGGTAGATGACAGTTTTGCAAGATGAGATATGGTTTATATTGAGGACAAGTCTGTTTAAAGTAATGATAAGTTTAAGCTTGGTAAGAGAAGCACTCTGGGATAAGGTGTCTGAATGCAAGCAGGGAAAAGACAAATAACAGGTGCTTATCCAACTTTATCCAATTCCCCATTTTCCTGTCAGTCTTTGCCTGTGACTTCTAGATAAATGTAAACTGTGTGGTTGCCACTCTGCCACCCATCCACCAAAGTAACTTTCAAGACAATTTTGAATTGGATGTTCTCTATTTAGATGGTGAAAATACAATTGTCTAACATTTTCCTCCTTTCAAAATTTCTTTAGGTGTCCTCTTGTCATTTCAAAAAAGTTACCTCAAAAAACTTCTTGTTGCCTAGCAGTCTTGGTGCTTTACCCTTTAATTAAAGCAGCCCTATTCAACCTTTCCCACAAAAATGTTCTCTTTAAAATAGTTTGTACCTGGTTGAACCACTAGCAGGAAGGAGCCTTGCACAGGTTCTACAGCTTCCTGGGGAAAGCCCTGAAAACTCTCAATACTATTTTCCACACAGTCTTTTTCTATTTTAGTTTACTTCTTTATTTTGATTGAATACAACCTCCAATAAATTTCCATGCAAGTTTATTTGAGAGAAAAATATTCATTGAGACCTTTCATGTATGAAAAATTCCTTTATTCTACCATTAAGTTTGGCTGGGTATAGAGTTCTACTCTTACACTTTTGAAAGCACCAGCTTATTGCTTTCTTGATTCCAGTGCTAGTGAACTGGAATTCCAGTTCTGGAATTAAGACTGGGATTCCAGTCTTAAGTGAACATGGCCACTTTGATTTCATGATGCTCTGAAATTTTACTGTGGTGTGCCCTTGTGTTAACTATTTTTATTTATTATACTAGATACTAGGCAGGCCCTTTTAGTTGGGAAACTAATGCACTTCCATTTACTTGCATAATTTTCTCTTTTCCATATCTAGATGTTGGACATCTTAGATTGATCCTCTGGTCATCAATTCTTCCTATTTTCTTTTTTTTATAGTCCTGGTTTCCAGCAGATCTATTCCAATTTATATTTCAACACTTCTATATTTTATATTATTTGAAACTTTCTAAACATTTTTCTTGTTTTCCAAATGTTCTTTTTTTTGTAGCTGATCATTAACAAATGTTGTATATTCTCATCTCTTTGAAATATACATTAATAATTTTTCTATTCTTTACATTTTCTCTGTTTTTTGAAAATTCACTTTTTATATTCTGTTATTTTTGTCTCTCTTTCCTTGATATGTTGTTTTACATGTCCCAATGTTATATTATAGTAAGAAACTAAGAAGATGAATAGAAGTTCTTTCTATAAGCATAGGCACTTTTATGTGGTACATTTCCCTGTAAGTTGAGAAGATTCTACTATTTTACTAAGGTTCTCCAAAGTGTCAGTACTTTTAGGTATTTTCTATCGGGGAAGAGAGGACTATTCCAATTTCTTATGAAGTGTTATAAGCCTGACTGCTGGTATTTTCGGCATATACAAAAGGGATGGTAGAGACAAAAGATTGCATTATTTAGTATGAAGATATTAAATCCTCCCTTTCATTGTGGCAACTCACTCAAGTTCTTAGTCATACAAACATTTGCAGCAGGCATAATCATCCAGAATTCTACAAGCATTGTGAAAGGGAAATTATTCCATGGCATGCACAGTGATATTAGGAGAAGGGGCTATGTACTACTCTTACTAACTGCCAATCCGTCATTCTGCTTTCAGTATTACCAACACTATTGCCTCTAGAGGTTTGTAGTGCCAACAATTCCAACTTTGTGAGGTTCTGCAGCATGGATAGCTTTGCTTCTTTTTTTGGCTTATGCCTGGTTTAAGGCTTAGGTTTCAATATTATCTGCTCTGCTAAGTCAGTTACCACCTTTCCATTTCCTTCTCAGCATACAAAATATATGTTGACATTTCTCTTCTGCTATTACCTTATGTTCTCTTTGTCCTTTTGAGTTTTAAGACTTTTAAGGCTTTGTTATCATTGTAGTGAGTGTTAGGTGTGAAAATAAATGAATTTGTTCAATTTTCTGTACTTACCTGGAGCTCCACTTCTTTTATATTTTGTAGTTTGTAAATTAAATTTATTTTTAATTTAATTGTTCAAGTACAGTTATCTTCATTTTACTTTATTAAAAGTAAGGTGAATCTTGTGATTTATACATTCAGTTGGAAAGGTGCCATTGCAACCAGAATTATTAGGAAGGTAATAACTTTTTAAAATAATGATTCTCACAGGATCTCTTATAAAAATAGAAAAATATGTATTTTTGGTGTTTTTTGTTTTTTATTTTATTTTTTCTTTTTTAAAAAATATATTTTATTAATTATGCCATTACAGTTGTTCTATTTCCCCCCTTCGTTCCCCTCCACCCTGCACACCCCTCCCCCATCATTCCCCCCTTTAGTTTATGACCACCTGTCTCAAGTTCTTTAGATTCTATATTTCCCATACTATTCTTTCCCTCCCCCCATCTACTTTCTACCTACCA
Source organism: Artibeus jamaicensis (assembly GCF_021234435.1). Lineage (NCBI taxonomy): Eukaryota > Metazoa > Chordata > Mammalia > Chiroptera > Phyllostomidae > Artibeus > Artibeus jamaicensis. Next base: position 14,182,220 of record NW_026522045.1, read on the forward strand.
TCTGTGCTCTTATTTTCTGTACCTTCTCCCCCATTCTTCTCCCCCCACTGCCCTGTTGCTAACCCTCCATGTGATCTTCACTTCTATGGTTCCACTCCTCATCTAGCTTTCCTCTTAGTTTGCTTTTGTTTTAGGTGTGGTTATTAATAACTGTGAGTTTGCTGTCCTTTCACTGTTCATCTTTTTTATCCCCTTTTTCTTAGGTAAGTCCCTTTAAAATTTCCTATAATAAGGGCTTGGTGATGATGAACTCCTTGAATTTGATCTTATCTGAGAAGCACTTTATCTGTCCTTACATTCTAAATGAAATCTTTGCTGGATAGATCAATCTTGGATGTAGGTCTTTGGAGCCTTTCTTGCACTGCAGGTAAGAGAGAACTCGATAGCCATGCCAGGTGTTTTTTTTTTGCCAAATGGGTTTCAGGTTTTTAATATGAAAAATAGCCTTCTCCTGTGCCCTGCTAAGTTCTTTGAGGCTCAAATATAAAAAATGGGCTTGAAAACTGGCCTGGGAAAATTGGAACATATTTCCCAGGCCAGTTTTCAAGCCCAGATCCATCTCAGAAAGAGCCATGCTCACTGAGAAGTTAAGACAACACTCGGGAGCATTACAGGGCAGCAGGAGGATCTTGTGGAATTGGTTCAAGTTCTTAATATAGAAAATAGCCTTATCCAGTGCCCAGTTAAGTTTTGAGAGACTAAAATATGAAAAATGGGCTTGCAAACTACACTGGAAAATGTAAATGAGCCTTGCTCACTCACCAGTTAAGAAAAAGCTCAGGAGCCGTGACTGGCGGTTTTTTGTCTAATGGATTTCAGGTTGGTCAGAAGAAAAATATACTTCTCCAGTGCCACGATAAGTTCTTTGAGGGTAAAATAAAAAACGGGGACTAAAAAACCAGCATGGAAAAGTAAAGTGGGCTTTCTAACACTGGAGTTAAGGCAAAACTCAGGAGCCTTGCCGGATGTTTTTTTGCCAAAGGGGTTTCAGGTTCCTCAGATGGGAAATAGCCTTCTCTAGTGTTGTGTTATGTTCTTTGAGGCTAAAATAAAACAACTGGGCTTGAGAACTAGCTTTGGAAAAATAAAGAAGCCTTTCTCACACTGCAGTAAGAGAGAACTCGGTAGCCTTGCCAGGTGTTTTTTTGCAAAATTGGTTTCAGGTTTTTAATATGAAAAATAGCCTTCTCCTATTCCCTGCAAAGTTCTTTGAGGCTAAAATAAAGAAACTGGGCTTCAAAAACTACCCTTGAAAAAATAAAGGAGCCTTTCTGACCCTGGAGGTGAGAGGAAACTGGGGAGCCTGCTGGGTGTTTTTTTACAAAATGGCTTTCAGATTTTTAATATGAAAAATAGCCTCCTCTAGTCCCCACTTCAGTTCTTAGAGGCTAAATATAAAAACTTGGCTTGAAAAACTTGTGTTGCAAAAGTAAGGGAGGCTTTCTCACCCTGGAGATGAGAGAAAACTTGGGAGCCATGCCAGATGTTTTTTTACCAAAGGCGTTTCAGGTTCTTCAGATTGGAAATAGCCTTCTCCAGTGCCGTGTTATGTTCTTTGAGGCTAAAATAAAGAAACTGGGCTTGAAAAACTAGCCTTGAAAATGTAAAGGAGCCTTTCTCATCCTGGAGATTAGAGAAAACTCTGGAGCCATACTGGGTGTGGTTTTGCCAAATGGCTTTCAGGTTCTTAATATGAAAAATAGCCTTCTCCAGTGCCCAGTTACATTTTGAGAGACTAAAATATGAAAACTGGTCTTGCAAACTAGGCTGGAAAATGTAAAGGAGCCTTGCTCACTCACCAGTGAAGAAAAAGCTCAGGAGCCTTGCCAGGCGTTTTTTGCGAAATGGATTTCAGGTTTGTCATAAGGGAAATAGCCTTCTCCAGTGCCACGATAAGTTTTTTGATGGTAAAATAAAAAAACGGGGAATAAAAAACCAGTATGGAAAACTAAATGAGCCTTTCTAACACTGGAGTTAAGACAGAACTCGGGAGCCATGCTGGATTCTGTTTTGCCAAAGGGGTTTCAGGTACTTCAGATGGGAAATAGCCTTCTCCGGTGCCGTGTAATATTTTTTGAGGCTAAAATAAAGAAACTGGGCTTCAAAAACTAGCCTTGAAATAGTAAAGGAGCCTTTCTTACACTGGAGGTGAGAGAAAACTGGGGAGCCTTGCCGGGTGTTTATTCGCCAAATAGTTTTCAGGTTTTTAATATGAAAAATAACCTTCCCCTGTGCCCTGTTAAGTTCTTTGAGGCTAAAATATAAACACTGGGCTTGAAAAACTGGCCTGGGAGAAAATATATATACAAATATATATATATATATATATATAAAATCTCTCATGGGACTCATTCTCTTTATCTGTAAAATACTTCCTAAGACAAAATACTAAATGCAAATTGAGCCACGGAATATTTATCTGTGATTAAGCTTATACACATTAATTATTTTCACACCACAAAAATACAAAGGATTAAAAGAAAATATTATGAACAACTATATTCTCAAAATTGGACAATGTGAAAGAAGGAGATTAAAATCCTAGAAGCATATATTCATTCAAGGTAGAATCAAGAAGAAATAGAAAGTCTGATCAGAATGACTACAACAAATAAAATCAAAACAGTAATTCAAAAACTACAGACAAATGAAAGTTGTGTACTGGATGGCTTCATAACAATCATTCAAAGAAGACCTAACAACTATCCTTCTCAAACTATTCAAAGAAGATTCAAGAGGACAAAAGATTCCCAATGTTATTTTACAAGGCCAGCATTATCTAAATTCCAAAACTAAATACAGTACAAAGAAAGAAAATTATAGGACAATACCCATGATAAACAGAGATGCAAAATTCTTAAACAAAACAATAGCAACCCAAAGTCAGTAATGCATTAAAAAAATCATAAACCATGATCAAGTGGGGTTTATTCCAGAGATATAAGTTTGGTAGAATATCCACAAAATAATTAACATGGTATACCACATAACCAAAATGAATGACAAAAATCATACGATCATATCAATTGATGCAGAAAAGCATTTAACAACATCCAGCACCCATTTATGATAAAAACTCTCAACAAAGTGGGGATAGAAGAAACATAACTCAGCACAACAAATGCACAGCCAATATCATACTTAACAGGGACAAACTAAAAACATTTCCCTTAAAATAAAAAAAAAAAGACAGGAATGTCCATTTTCAGCACTCTTAGTCAACATAGTACTGAAAATCTTAGCCACAGCAATCAAACCAGAAGAAGAAAAAAAATATCCAAATTGAAATCTTTGCTGGATGGAGCAATCTTGGATGTAGATCTTTAGATTTCATGACTGGGAATACCTCTTTCCAGCCCCTTCCTGCCTGTAAGGTCTCTTTTGAGAAATCAGCTGACAGTCTGATGGGAACTCCTTTGTAGGTGACTGTCCCCTTAGCTCTTGCTGCTTCTAGGATTCTCTCCTTCATTTTAATCTTGGCTAATGTAATTATGATGTACCTCGGTGTGTTCCTTTTTGGGTCCAACTTCTTTGGGACTCTCTGAGCTTCCTAGATTTCCTGGAAGTCTATTGCCTTTGACAGATTGGGGAAGTTCTCTTTTATTATTTGTTCAAACAAGTTATCCAATTGTTGCTGCCCTTCTTTCCCTTCTGGTCCCCTATAATTTTGTTGTTGGAACGTTTAAAGATGTCCTGGAGGTTCCTAAGCCTCTCCTCATTTTTTTGAAATCTTCTTTCTTCATTCTTTACTGGTTGGTCATTTTTTTATTACTTCTGGTCCACTCCATTGATTTCAGTCCTAGTTTCCTTTCCATCACTATTGGTTTCCTGTGTATTTCCCTTCAAGAATGCAAGGGCAGATAAAGTGCTTCTCAGATAAGGTCAAGTTCAAGGAATTCATCATCACCAAGCCCTTATTATATGAAATGTTAAAGGGACTTATCTAAGAAAAAGAAGATAAAAAAGATGAACAGTGAAAGGACAACAAACTTGAAGTTATTAACAACCACACCTAAAACAAAAGCAAACTTAGAGGACAGCTAGATCATGAACAGAACCATAGAAATAGAGATCACAGGGAGGGTTAGCAACAGGCGAGTGGGAGGAGGAGAAGGGGGGAGAAGGTACAAAGAATAAGTAGCATAGATGGTAGGTAGAAAATAGACAGGGGGAGGGCAAAAATAGTATGGGAAATGTAAAATCTAAAGAACTCGTGACACATGGAAATAAACTAAAGGGGGGGAATAGTGGGGGAGAGGGTGTGCAGGGTGGAGGGGAATGAAAGGGGGAAATGGGACAACTGTAATGGCACAATTAATAAAAAATATATATATATATATTTTAGATTTTATTTATTTATCTTTAGAGGGGAAGTGAAGGAGAGAGGGAGAGAAACATCAATGTATGGTTGCCTTTTGTGCCTCCCCTGCTGGGAACTGACCTGCAATCCAGGCATGTTCCCTGACTGGAAATTGAACCATGATTCTCCGGTTCGCAGGTCTGTGCTCAATCCACTGAGCTACACCAGCCAGGGCTTAAAATATATTTTTTAAAAAGAAATAAATATGACTAAATAGGACACACACACACAAATTATCCAAATTGGAAGAAAAACATAAAACTGTTCTTATTTACAGATGACATGATACTGTATACAGAGAGCCAAAAGATTCCACTAAAAACACTAGAACTGAAAATGAATTCAGTAAAGTTGCAGGATACAAAATAAATATTCAAAAATTAGTTGCATTTTTATATACCAGTATTGAATTATCATAAGTGGATCCCAAGAAAACAATCTTATTTACAATTGAATCAAAAATACCTAGTAATTAATGTAACTAAGTAATTAAACGACCTATACTAAGAAAATTAAAAGATACTAAAAAAAATTTGAAACAAGTAGATGGAAACATATGCCATGCTTATGGACAGAAATAATTAATATCATTAAATATCCATAAGTAATCTATAGATTCAAAGAAATTCTTATAAAAATACCAATGGCATTTTTACAGGACTAGAACAAATATTCCAAAAATTAATATGGAAACACAAAAGAGTACCAATAGCTTGAGCAATCTTGGCAAAGAGGAACAAAGTTGGAGGTATCGAAGTACCTGACATCAAACTGTACTACAAGCCTACAGTAATCAGAACACCCCAGTACTATCATAAAAACAGAGATATAGATCAATGGAACTGAGTAGAGAGCCCAGAAATGAATCAATGCCTATATGGTCAATTACTATATGACAAATGAGACAAGAATATTCAATAAAGACAGTCTATTCAATAAATGGTTTTGGGGAAATTGGACAGATATGTGCAAAAATGATATGACAGCATTCTATGGTACATACAAGAATAAACTCAAAATGGATTAAAAACTTAAATGTAAGCTACAAAACCATAAAACATAAGCAGTAAAATCTCTGACATCTCTCTTAGCAATATTTTTTTTCCGACATATCTCCTCAGGCAAGGGAAAAGAGGAAAAATAAATGAATGAGGCTCAATCAAACTAAAAGTTTTCTGTACAGCAAAAGAAACCATCAACAAAACTTAATGGGAGAACATTTGATAAGGGGTTATATCCAAAACTTATAAAGAACTCATACAACTCAACACCCAAAAACAAACCAATTAAGAAATTGGCAGATAATTTTAATAGACTCTTCACCAAAAGGATATAAAGATGGCCATTAGACATATGAAAAGATGCTCAGTGTCACTACTCATCAGACAAATGCAAGTTAACACCAGAATGCGATAGCACCTCACACCTGTCAGAAAGGTTATCATCAATAAATCAACAAGACGTGTTGGTAATGATGTGGAGAAAAGGGAACCCTCATGCTCTATAAGTGGGAATGCATATTGGTGCAGCCACAATGGAAAACAGTATGGGATTTCCTCAGAAAATTAAAAATGGAACTGCCTTATGACCCAGAGATTCCACTTCTTGGTACATAGCTGAAAAAAAAAACACTAACTCAAATGTATATATGCACTCCTATGTTCATTGCAACATTAATTTCAATAATGAAGATATGAAAAAAATCCAAGGTTCCATAAATAGATGAATAGATAAAAAAGAAGTAGTGGTTCATATATACAATGAATACTACTTGGACATAGAAAAGAACAAAATCATACCATTTGCATCAGCATGGATAGACTTAGAATGTATTATGCTAAGTGAAATAAACCAGAGAAAAATATCATATGATTTTACTTACATGTTGGACCTTAAGAACAAAATTAATGAACAAATGAAATTGAAACAGACTCATACACAAAGAGCAAACTGGTGGTGGTCAAAGATGAGGCTATGGAGGACTGGATAAAAATGAGGGACTAAGAATTACAAATTGATAGTTACAAAGTAGTCACAGTGATGTGAATTGTATCATAGAAAATATATAGTCAGTGATATTGTAATGACTATGTATGATATCAGGTGGGTACTAGAAATACAAGGTGACCACTTTGTAAATTATATTATTGTCTAGCCACTATGCCCTACACCTGAAACAAATACAAAATTGTGGGGGAAACTTTGTGTGTAAGTCCCCCATCCAGCACAGTTGAAAATAAAACTATCAAGACATGATCTGCTTGGTGAGGAGATGTGATCAGTCTCTCAAAAGAGAAGGACCAAGAGCCCCTTCCTCAAGGGCTTTTCTTAGGTTTGTAACACACAGGAATACAGGTAAAGCTCATCAATCAATGTCAGGCAGCAAAAATCAAACAATAGATAACATTTCAAAGAAATGTGAGGGCTTAATCTGAGTCAGTGTCTTTCAGGTAAGGGGGCTGCAAAAATTTGGGGAGACATACTCATTTCCTGCTCAGACCCTTATCATATGAACGAAAGCACTCTTAGCAAAGCAGGATTCACAGGACTTTAGAAATTCTTTCTTATGCCCCATCACCCCAGAGCCTGCTCCAGCTGGCAAAGGGCTGCACCACCTTCCCCATGATAGGTTTTTAGGCTTAAGTGAATTAGAGCCAGGAAGTACTTCTCCCAGAGGACATGGGGACTCAGGCTATGTCAGAATAGCTTGGGAGCAAAGGTCCATCACCCCCTCTTTGCTGTAGCCCCCTGAGTTTTTCCTTGAGGGCCTCCCAAGTGAACATGTCTGGCTTAGGTTGCCCACCCTCTCAGGGGTCTTCTCGGCCATTGACTAACCAACCAAGCACTGGGGGCCAGAGATGGATGAAGCAGAAGCAGTTCTCCTGCCAGGGAAGCTTTGTCTCCTCAGTGGCTCACAGCCTGGAGGTTGCTCACTCAGCCTTATCCATGGGGGATTTACAGCTCCTGAAACCAGGCAGGGCAGTTCCCAACACAAAACAATGTTGAATGTAAACCTTATTAACAATAAAAATATTTCTAAATAAAATAGAAAAAATGTAACCCAAGTATTTATCAACAGCAGGATGAACAAGTGTATTATGGTGTAATCACACATTTTGCTACAATGAAAATGAATGATTTACACACAATAACATGAATAACTTTCATGTCAGTAGAAAATGGAAGTTGTAGAAGAATCTATAATGTGTCATGACTCTATGTATATAAAGAAGAAAATGTGTAAACAATGTAGTTTTAGGGATATAAGCATGTAATAAAAGTATAAATAAATGAAAGGAAATGATAAGCACAAAAATCAGGGTAGTAAATTACCACATAATTAAGAGAAAAAGGCATTGGATCAGAAAAGGAACTATAGAGGCAGTGTTCTTATTCTTAACCGGGGTAGTAGGTGCATAGTAGATAATCACAGCCATATATTTCTAATGGTTTTGTGTGGGTGCAACTACTTTCGCAAGGTCCTCTGGTGCCATGGACATGTGTGAATGAGTAAATATGGCCGAGACAAGATGACATCTGTTTGGGGATGGAGGAGTGGGCTGTGGCCAGTTTCTCTGGGGAGAAAGAGGCCAGCAGTGGCCAGTTTCTCCGAGGAGAAAAAGGCCCTGAGCGCCCCCTTCCATAGCCTTTTATTGGGCTGTAATACACAGGAATACGGGGCGACAAGGATCAAACAGTAGATAACATTACAAAGAGGTCTGAGGGTTTCAGTCTGAGTCAGTGTCTGTCAGGAAGAGAGTTGCAAAAACTTTGGGAGACATACTCATTTCCTCTCGGACCCTTATCATAAATGAAAGCACTCTTAGCAGAGCAGATTTCACAGGTTTATCAGCAAGCCTTTGTGATGCTAGATTTTTTCCAGACATGCTCTAGCCAGGCAAGGAGCTGCACCTCTCCCCATCAAGTATTCAGGCTTAAGGGGATTAGAGCTAGGAAGCACTTCTCCCAGAGTACATGGGGACTCAGGCTTTGACAAAGCTGGGGGGGGCAAGAGTCCATTGCTCTCTGTTGCAGCCCCCTGAGTCCTTCCATGAAGGCCTCCCAGGTGATTGAGTCTGGCTTAGGTTGCCCCCCACTGTGAGGGGTCTTACCTGTCATTGACTTCCGACCAAGCTCTGGGGGCAGGGAGAGGAACTGAGGCAGTGTTTGCTACCAGAGACAGGCTTTGTCTCCTGTGGCTGGCATTCCAGAGGTTGTCTCTCGCTCTTAGCCACAAGGAGTAGAGATACAATTCCTAAAATCAGGCAGAGCTGTCTACTGTTGAAGGGTGAGACAGTAAAGAAGAGTGCATAATAAAAGCTTGCTTTAGACTTAGGCGGGAAACCCCACCCAGCTAGGCAGAAGATTTGAAAATTTTACCCCAGGGCATGACTTTACCACGAGCCCCAGAACCAATCACCAACCAGAGCACGAGCTGATCACGAGCTCTGAGGGCCAATCCTCAGTAAGACCACGAGCCCTGGTATAGCCCTGAGCCAATCGCTAACCGCCACCTCTCACTTCTGCAAAACTGCTTGCTTGCTCCGCTCCTATAAAAACCCTAGCCTGTAAGTGTTAGGCATGACTCTCATCTGCAGCCATTTTGGCACCCGTGTTTCCAGAGACACGCCAAGAGTTCGCCCCTGCGCAGGTAAAACTTTGAAACTTTGGCCAATAAACCATCTTTGACTACCCGACAGTCTCCGACTGTTCTTGCTCGCAAGAACTAAATGTAACATCTACAACAATAATGGATTAATACCCAAAACTTATAAAGAACTTACAAAACTCAACACCAAAAAAAGTCACACAAACAATCCAATTTAAAAAAAATGGCAAATAACTTGAATAAACACTTCTCCAAAGAGGACATACAGATGGCCAATAGACATATGAAAAGATGTTCAATATCACTAATCATCAGAGAAATGCTAATTAAAACCACAACAAGATATCATCTCACAATTGTCAGAATGACTATCACCAATAAATCAACAAATAAAAAGTGCTAGCAAGGTTGTGGAGAAAGGAGAATGCTTTTGCACTGTTGTTGAGAATGCAGACTGGTGCAGCCACTGTAGAAAGCAGTATGGAATTTCCTAAAACAATTAAAAATGGCTCTGCTTTTTGACCCAGTTACCCCCTTCTGTGAATTTATCTGAAGAAACCAAAAGCAATAATTTGAAAGAACACAGACACCCCTGTGTTCATTGGAGCATTATTTACAATTGGCAAGATATGGAAGCAGCCTGTCTCCATCAGTAGATGAGTGGATAAAACAGTTATGGGACATTTATACCATGAAAATCTACTCAGCTGTAAAAAAAAAAAAAAGAAGAAAAATTTACCCTTTGAGACAGTATGGGTAGATCTGAAGAACATTGTGTTTAATGAAATAAGCCAGTCAGAGAAAGACAAATAAGATATGATCTCACTCAAATGTGGAATCCAATGATTCCACATTTGACAAACAGAACTAACAAAGAAAATACAGAATCATAGATAGATAGCAAGATGACAACTAAGGGGTGAAGGTTTGGGGTAGAGGGATCAAAGAAAAATAAAAGGACTCATGGATATGAGCAACAACAATGTGGTGGTTATTTCAAGTGGAAGGGGGTATAAGGTGTCTAATTGGCAATAGAAAATTATATTAAAAATTTTTAAAGAATCTTTTTTTCTAAGCCCAAGTGCCCATCAATTTTATGAGTAGACAAAAAAATCTGGTGTATTTTTTGGTATATTTACAATGGAATACTACATAACCATAAAAAATAAGAAAATCTTACATTCTGCAACATCATGGATGACCAGGAGAACATTATGCCAAGTGAAATAATTCGGTCAGAGAAAGACAAGTACCGTATAATTTCACTTATATGTGGAATCTAATTAACGAAATAAACTGCTTGACAAAGTAGAAACAGATACATGAATCTGTGAAACAGACTGACAGTTGTCAGGGTGTTGGGGTAGTAGGGACAGGATAAAAGAAGGTGAAGGGATTAGCCAAACAATATAAATACATAACTCGGACACAGACAACAGTATGGTGATAACCAGAGGGAAGGGATTTGGGGGCTGGGTAGAGGTGGGAAAAGGCAGGGGGAAATGGAGACATCCATAATAGTCTCAACAATAAAAATAAAGTTAAAAAGTGATACAAAACATTTCACTGTAAAGCTCAAATGTCTCCCTTCCACTCAAAAATCTACAGCAATAACCAATATTCTGAAATCTACCACCATGCATTAGTTTTGCCTGTTCTTGAACCTATATAAATGGAATCATACATTTCCTGTGTCTACTTTCTGTTTTTCAATGCTTTTGAGATAAACATAACAGTGGAAAATTATAACAGTAGGAAATTGTAACTCATCAAACCATTCTTTTGATACTGTTTCTGTAAATGCTGACTCAGTAATATGTAACTGGTAGATGAATACCATGTTTGCATAAGAATTCTAGGAACTAACTTCAAAAAGACATAGACCCTGACCTGTAGGTATCTCAGTTCTGGGAGATTCACTGACCTTCGACTATGGAACAGAATGACATAAAATCAAGATGATGTGAAGTCAGAATGATGTAAAGACAAAATGACTAAGCCAGGATGATGCACACTGGACATTGCTTTCCTTATTGGAATGAATTGTGCTCATCTGCAAATCAAGAATTTTGCAACCCCCTCTTTTCATCTGTTTTTTCTATTCCTCTCTCCCTCCTTATGGAAAAAAAAAAAAACCTCTGCCTCCAATGAGATGTGGAGATGGGCTTTGTGACATGAGTCCCCACTTTCCATGTGGACAGCATCTTTTTTTTTCTTTTTTTTTAAATTTTATTTAGTTATTTTTCAAGTACAGATTTTTGTCTATTTTTCCCATCCCAGCCTCCCCCGCCCCTTGCTCCCCACCTCCCTCCCATTTCCACCCCCCTTAGATCTCGTCCCTGTGTCCTTCCTATTTGTTCCTCCAAATCACTCCCCCATTTTCCCCTTAACTTCCCTTCCTTCTCCCCTCTGGTCACTATCCCTTGTTCTCTATTTCAGTGTCTTTGTTTTTTGTTTGTTTTTTTTTCTGCTTGTTTGTTTGTTTTGTTGTTTAGCTTCCTGTTAAAGGTGAGATCATACGGTATTTGTCTTTCAACCCCTGGCTTATTTCACTCAGCATAATGCTTTCCAGTTCCATCCATGTTGTTGCAAAGGGTAGGAGCTCCTTCTTTCTCTCTGCAGCATAGAATTCCATTGCGTATATGTACCACAATTTTTGGATCCATTCATTTACTGATGGGCACCTAGGTTGCTTCCAACTCTTGGCTATTGTAAATTGTGCTGCTATGAACATTGTGGTGCATAGGTTCTTTGATATTGATGTTTTAGGATTCTTAGGATATAATCCCAGCAGTGGAATTGCTGGGTCAAAAGGCAGGTCGATTTTTATTTTTCTGAGAAAATTCCATACTGTTTTCCATAATGGTTGTACCAGTCTGCACTCCCACCAACAGTGAACTAAGGACCCCTTTTCCCCACAACCCCTCCAACATTTGTTGTTTGTTGCTTGGTTTATGATAGCCATCCTGACTGGTGTAAAGTGGTATCTCATTGTGGTTTTAATTTGCATCTCTCTGATAGCTAACGATATTGAGCATCTCTTCATGTGTCTCTGAATGTTCTGTATGTCCTCCTTGGAGAAATGTTTGCTCAAGTCCTTTTCCCATTTTCTAATTGGGTTGGGTGTCTTCTTAGAGTGGAGTTGTGTAAGTTCTTTGTATATTTTTGAGATTAAACCTTTGTCTGAGGTATCATTGGCAAATATGTTTTCCCATACAGTTGGTTGTCTTGCTAATTTAATACTGTTTTCTTTAGCCATGCAGAAGCTTTTTATTTTGATGAGATCCCATTTGTTTATTCTTTCCTTTACATTCCTTACTCTAGGGGACATATCAGTAAAGAAGTTGCTGCGTGAAATATCTGAGATTTTCTTGCCAATGTTCTCCTCTAGGACTTTAATGGTGTTATGACTTACATTTAAGTCTTTTATCCACCTTGAATTTATTTTGGTGTATGGTGTAAGTCTGTGCTCAAGTTTCATTTTTTGCATGTAGCTGTCCAGTTCTCCCAACACCATTTGTTGAAGAGGCTATCTTTACTCCATTTTATGTTACTGCCCCCTTTATCAAATATTAGTTGCCCATAGAGACTTGAGTTTATTTCTGGGCTCTCTGTTCTGTTCCATTGCTCTATGTGCCTGTTTTTATGCCAGTACCAGGCTGTTTTGATTACAGTGGCCTTGTAATACAGTTTGATATCAGGTATTGTGATCCCCCGTACTTTGTTCTTCTTTCTCAAAAGAGCAGCTGCTATTCGGGCTCGTTTATGGTTCCATATAAATTTTTGAAGTGTTTGTTCTATGTCTGTGAAATATGCCATTGGTACTTTAATAGGTATTGCATTGAATCTGTATATTGCTTTGGGTAGTATGGACATTTTGATGATGTTAATTCTTCCAACCCATGAACAAGGTATATGTTTCCATTTGTTTGTGTCTTCCTTGATTTCGTTCTTCAGGGCTGTATAGTTTTCTGCATACAGGTTTTTTACCTCCTTAGTTAGGTTTATTCCCAGATATTTTATTTTTCTTTTTGCTATATCAAATGGGATTTTTCTCTTTATTTCTGCTTCTGCTGATTCACTGTTGGTATACAAAAATGCCTTTGATTTCTGAATATTGACTTTGTAAACAGCTGTTTTGCCAAACTCATTAATTAGTTTGAGCAGTTTTTGGGTAGAGTCTATAGGATTTTCCATGTACACTATCATGTCATCTGCAAACAGTGACAGTTTTGCTTCCTCCTTTCCTATTTGGATGCCTTTTATTTCCTTTTCTTGCCTGATCGCTGTGGCTAAAACTTCCAATACTATATTGAATAGAAGTGGTGAAAGTGGACAACCTTGTCTTGTTCCTGATCTTAGTGGAAAAGCTTTTAGTTTTTTCCCATTGAGTATGATATTGGCTGTAGGTCTCTCATATATGGCCTTTATTATTTTGAGAAATGCTCCCTGTATTCCCACTTTGCTGAGTGTTTTTATCATAAATGGGTGTTGTACCTTATCGAAAGCTTTTTCCTTGTCTATTGATATGATCATGTGATTTTTGTCTTTGCTTTTGTTTATGTGATGTATTACATTTACTGATTTGCAAATATTGAACCATCCTTGCATCCCTGGGATGAATCCTACTTGATTATGGTGTATAATCTTTTTGATATATTGTTGGATGGGATTTGCCAATATTTTGTTGAGGATTTTAGCATCTATGTTCATCAGCGATATTGGCCTGAAGTTTTCTTTCTTTGTTGTGTCTCTATCTGGTTTTGGAATTAGGATGATGCTGGCTTCATAAAAAGAATTTGGGAGTTTTCCATCCTTCTGAATTTTTTGAAATAGTCTGTGGAGAATAGGGGTTAGCTCTTCCTTAAATGCTTTGTAGAATTCTCCTGTGAAACCATCTGGTCCGGGGCTTTTGTGTGATGGGAGTTTTTTTATTACTGCTTGAATTTCTTTTGCTGTTATTGGTATATTTAGATTTTCTGCTTCTTTTTCACTGAGTTTTGGCAGACTGTATTTTTCTAGAAATGTGTCCATTTCCCCTAGGTTTTCAAATTTCTTGGCATACAGTTCTTCATAGTAATTTCTTACAATCTCTTCTATTTCTGTGGTATCAGTTGTAATCTCTCCTTTTTCATTTCTGATTGTGTTTATTTGTGTCCTCTCTCTTCTTTTCTTGATGAGCCTACTAAAAGGCTTGTCTATTTTGTTTATCTTCTCAAAGAACCAACTCCTGGATTCATTGATCCTTAGAATTGTGCTTTTAGTTTCTATGTCATTTAATTCTGCTCTAATCTTGGTTATTTCCTTCCTTCTGCTTCCTCTGGGCTGTCTTTGTTGTTGTTCCTCGAGTACTTGCAGGCGTAGGGTTAGGTTGTTTGTTTGAAATGTTTCTATTTTCTTTAGGTAGGCCTGTATTGCTATAAACTTCCCTCTCAGGACTGCCTTCGCTGTGTCCCAGAAGTTTTGGGTTGTTGTGAGATCATTTTCATTTGTTTCCAAAAACTTTTTGATTTCTTCCCTAATTTCATTCTTGACCCATTCGTTGTTTAATAGCATACCATTCAGTCTCCATGTTTTTGGGTGCTTTGGGTTTTTTTCTTTGGGGTTGGTTTCTAATTTCAGTCCCTTGTGGTCAGAGAAGATGCTTGGTATGATTTCAATTTTCTTGAATTTTTTGAGGCTCATTTTGTGTCCTATCATGTGGTCTATCTTTTAAAATGTTCCATGTGCATTTGAAAAGAATGTGTATTTAGCTTCTTTGGGATGAAGGGCTCTATATATATCAGTTAAGTCCATTTCATCTAGGGTGTTGTTTAATGCCACAATATCTTTGTTGATAATTTGTTTGGAAGATCTGTCCATTTTTGATAGTGGGGTGTTCAAATCCCCTACTATGATTGTGTTGCTGTCAATATCTTTCTTGAAGTCCTCTAAGATTTTCTTGATATATTTGGGTGCCCCTATGTTTGGTGCATATATATTTACGATGTTAATGTCTTCTTGGTGGATTCTTCCCTTGAGTTTTATTAAGTGACCTTCTGGGTCTCTCTTTATGGCCTTTTTTTTGAAGTCTATTTTGTCCGATATGAGAATTGCTACCCCAGCTTTTTTTTCTTGTCCGTTTGCTTGGAAAACTTGTTTCCAGCCTTTCACTTTTAGTCTGTGATGGTCTTTTGTCCTGAGGTGAGTCTCTTGTAGGCAGCATATGTGTGGGTCATGCTCTCTTATCCATTGAGCTATTCTGTGTCTTTTGATTGGAGAATTTAATCCATTTACGTTTAAGGTTATTATTGATAGGTACTTATTCATTGCCATTTTTGTACCTGTGTTCCTCTCTGTCTCCCTCTTATCCTTCCTTCCCCTTAAAGCAGTCCTTTTAGTATTTCTTGTAGAGCTGGTTTGGTGGAGGCATATTCTTTTAGACTTCCTTTGTCTTGGAAGCTCTTTATTTGGCCATCTATCTTGATTGAGAGCCTTGCTGGGTAAAGTAGCCTTGGTTGTAGGTTTCTGGTTCTCATTACTTGAAATATTTCTTGCCATTCTCTTCTTGCTTGAAGTGTTTCCATTGAGAAGTCGGTAGCTAACCTTATTGGGGCTCCCATGTATGTTATTTCTTTTTTCTCCCTTGCTGCCTTTAAGATTCTCTCTTTGTCTTGGAATTTTGCCATTATGATGATGATGTGTCTTGCAGTGGGCCTCCTTGGGTTCCTCTTGGTTGGGACTCTCTGTGATTCCTGGATTTGTGAGACTTTTTCTCTTATCAGATTAGGAAAATTTTCTCTCATTACTCGTTCAAATACCTTTTCTATCCCTTGTTCTTCTTCTTCTCCTTCTGGTATTCCTATTATTCGGATATTATTACGTTTCATATTGTCTTGCATTTCTCTTAATTCCTCTTCATTCTTTCTGAGCCTCTTTTCATTTTCTTGCTCTTTCTGTGAGATGCTTTCTACCCTGTCCTCCAACTCACTAATCCTATCCTCTGCTTCATCTATCCTACTTTGGAAACTTTCTACTGTGTACTTCCATTCAGAAATTGTATTCTTCATTTCCTCTTGTCTCTTGCTGATAGTTTCCATTTCCTTTTTGATGTTGTTGTAGTTTGCAGAGAGATCATTATAGTTCCCCTGTAGTTTCTGGTAGTTCACTGTGAGCTCTTTGAACTTCGTAATAACCAGTGCTTTGAATTCACTGTCTGATAGTTGATCAGCGTCTATTTCATCTAACATTCTTTCTGAAGTTTCTGCTTTTTCTTTCATTTGGGGATTGTTTCTTTGTCTTCCCATTGTTTGAGACTCTTCTTGTTAGTCTCTGCTTCCAAAATTGATCTGTTCTGAAACACTGGTTTTATGGTATAAACTTCTGTGGTATGATCCTTGTGAAGTTCAGTGGTGCAGACTCCTTGAAGTTTCTTGATGTTGTTAGTCTCCACCTACACTCACGCTGGTCCTCGTACTGGTCCCTGCGTTGGTCCCCTACCACTGCTGAATGTCCCGGCTCTAGTAGCCGCCTCCTCAAGCACCCAGGCCCGTTACTACAGCAGTGGCACAGAGGCTGGGAATGTCCCGCCTCCCGTATCTGGCTCTCTCTGCCGCCCAGGGCCGTCACAGGGGCTTGTAGTGTCCCAGTTTCCGTACCTGACTCCCCGGCGTCTAGTCCTGTCTCTATGGCAGTGGCACAGAGGCTTAGAAAGTCCCAACTCCCGTACCTGATTCCCCAGTGTCCAGTCCCGTCGCTATGGCAGCAGAACAGGGGCTGAGACAGTCCCAGTTCCCATAGAGGGATCCTCTGCCACCCAGGGCTCTCTCAGGGGTTTGGAGTGTCCAGGCTTCCGTACCTGACTCCCCGGCGTCCAGTCCCGTCGCTATGGCAGCGGCACAGGATTTGAGAGCTTCCGGGCTCCCGTAGCTGGCTCCTCTGCTGCATCACAGGGGTTTGGAGAGTCCCGGCTTCCGTACCTGACTCCCTGGCGTCCAGTCCCGTTGCTATGGCAGTGTGCAAACGTCCCGGCTCCCGTAGATGGCTCCTCAGGGTCCCGGCCTGTCTCTATGGTGGCGTCACAGGGGCCTTTGGTGTCCTAGCTCCTGCAACTGACCCTTCTGTTGCCCAGGCCGGTAGCTATGGCATCAGCACAAGGGTGTCCCTGCTCCGGTTCCTGACTCCTCTGTCTCCCAAGACCGTCACAGGGGCTTGGAGTGTCCGGCTTCCGTACCTGACTCCCCGGCTCCCAGGCCTGTTGCTCTGGCGGCAGCACAGGGGCCGCGTGAGACCCAGCTTCAGTAGCTGACTCTGCCGCCGTCTGGTGTTTCAGTGTCGATCACAATCTCTGGTCTTTTAATTTCATAAATGCTGGGTAACCGATGATTTATTTTGCTGTTTCTCTATAGATCTGCCAGTATTTTCACCCATGAGTACAGGAGCTAGTATCAGCTCCATCTTACTCCGTCGCCATCTTCCCAGCATCCTCGACAGCATCTTAAATAAACCACTTTCCTTTACATCACTACCTGCCTCTTGAATATTGGCTTTCATAGCAGCAGGCAGCCAGACCTGTGTTCATTTACATAGCTACAGGTGTTTGCATTAATTTTTTAAAAAGTGTCTTTTGTTCTAGTAAACCCATATCCTAATTCTCTCTTTGCATTTTGGTCAGTCAGCCCATTTGTATCATTACTGTATTAGAATGCCTTACTCTTGTCTCTCTACCTACTGGAAACAAATACTCATATTTCAGACCACAGTTTAAAGCTCTGTTAATCCCCATAAAGAATCTCAGTTTATGGTTACCATCTCATTACCTATACGACACATTTGGCAACCATTCAGCATAAGACCTTGCTCTCACTTTGCAGGTAAGAGAAGAATTTAGAATTGATGGTAGTTTTATGGTTGTAGAAAGTTTAAGTAATGTTAAATTGAATGTTAATTGATCCCAAAATATTAAGCAGAAATGTTTCTTTTACTTAAATGATTTCTTCTAAAGGAGAACAGAAAGTTCAGTTTAATTTACAATTAAGGTATTTTGAATTTTGTAAAAAGAAGCATGTTTCACCCTGACTAGTATAGCTCAGATGGTTGGGCTTTGTCCTGCAAACAAAGAGAAGTCACCCATTTGATTCCCAGTTGGGGCACACATCTGGGTTGTGGATTAGGTCCCCAGTTGGGGTGTGTGCAAGACACAACCAATTAATGTTTCTCTTTCTCACTTTCTCCCAACCTTTCCCTCTCTCTAAAAAAATACATAAGGACTTTATAAAGTGTTTTTATTGTACTTTTAATTTCCTCATTCAAAAAGTATTATTTCCATTACATTTGTCTCTTTTTTTTTTTCAAGAGTGGAATTGCTGGCTCATAAGGCAGTTCCATTTTTAATTAACTGGCTCTTTTAAACACTTTAAAATCACTAGCAGTAAATTCACTCTGTGTATGAAAAATGCTCATTACCTAGAGATAGTGGAATCTGGAAATGTAAATGCTTTCAAATTTGAGAATGACCACAATCATGAATATTTCATGTGTATGTTTGGAAGAGGGATAAGAAATGAAGAAAAGTGATGGAGGACAGGGTGACTGAAAACAAATATAACCAACATTCATTTCCAACTCATGTGCATAGAAGGATCATTTACTTGGCTTGCTTATATCATAATTCAATTTTCATCCAATTATAAGCAAGATATTCACAAACTTATAAGACAGGTTGGTGAAAATAAACAATATAAAAATGGGAAAAGGAGTATTTATTGTTTCAAAAGAATTTAGCACAAAGTATTTTAATTGTGGGAAAAAGTGAAGTAAATCTTATAAATATATGAGGAAAGATCAATACAATGAAATCTCCCTCTCAATGAAAAGTTGAAGTACCATTGCAAAACCTTATTTTGATGGCATCTTTAACTTACAGCAAATATATAGTTAATAATCTAAAATTATTTGCAAAGGGAGTATCAGACACATGGACAGAAGAATGAAATGTCACTAAGAGCATCACCATTATCTAATGAAATTTTAATACCTAATTACAAAAGCAGTAATGATTAAAGTTACAATCTCAAAATCATCTGTCATTCCCAGGGGTTAACAATTTTTTCATGTTGTAGAAAATGCCTGTGAAAAACAGACTTGTCACACATAAATTAAAGAAAAAAAATAAAAGTACCCCAATAATGTGCTGGAGGTTGGAAGTAACATGTTTTGATATTTTAGCATTAATAAAATTCACATTTCATTTCAAAACTGCCAGAAAAATAATGAAAAGTGTTGTGAAAAACATGGTCTTTAAATACAATTTCCCACTGATGTGTAAATTATTATTATTTTTTAATTTATTTTTTTAATTGATTATGCTGTTACAGTTGTTCTATTCCCCCCTTCATTCCCCTCCACCCTGCCCCCCCATCCCCACCATTACCCCCCTTTAGTTTATGTCCATGTGTCTCAAGTCCTTTAGGTTCTATATTTCCCATGCTATTCTTGCCCCCCCCCCCATCTATTTTCTATCTACTGTCTATGCTACTTATTTTCTGTACCTTCTCCGCCCATCTCCTCCTCCCACTCCCCTATTGCTAACCCTCCTTGAGATCTTCATTTCTATGTTTCCACTCCTGATCTAGCTGTTCTTTTAGTTTGCTTTCGTTTTAGGTGTGGTTGTTAATAACTGTGAGCTTGTTGTTCTTTCACTGTTCATGTTTTTTAACTTCTTTTTCTTAGATAAGTCCCTTTAACATTTCATATAATAAGGGCTTGGTGAGGATGAACTCCTTGCATTTGATCTTATCTGAGAAGCACTTTATCTGTCCTTCCATTCTAAATGAAAGTTTTGCTGGATAGATCAATCTTGGTTGTAGGTCTTTGGATTTCATGACTTGGAATACCTCTTTCCAGCCCCTTCTTGCCTGGAAGGTCTCTTTTGAGAAATCCGCTGACAGTCTGATGGGGACTCCTTTGTAGGTGACTGTCCCCTTAGCTCTTGCTGGTTCTAGAATTCTCTCCTTCATTTTAATTTTGGCTAATGTAATGATGATGTGCCTTGGTGTGTTCCTTCTTGGGTCCAACTTCTTTGGGACTCTCTGAGCTTCCTGGTTTTCCTGGAAGTCTATTTCCTTTGCCATCTTGGGGAAATTCTCCTTTATTATTTGTTCAAATAAGTTTTCCACTGGTGGCTGTGCCTTTCCCCCTTCTGGTACCCCTATAATTCGGATGTTGGAGCGTTTAAAGATGTCCTGGAGGTTCCTAAGACTCTCCTCATTTCTTTGAATTTTTGCTTCTTGACTCTTTTCTGTTTGGCCATTATTTGCTTTCTTCTGGTCCACTCCATTGATTTGAGTCCCAGTTTCCTTTTCATTGCTATTGGTGTCCTGTGCAATTCCATTCATTTCAATTAGTTTCGCCTTCATATATTTGTCTAATTTCTCGGTATAATCAACCAGTTCTGTGAGGATCCTGATGACCAGTGTTTTAAACTGTGCGTCTGAGAGTTTTGCTATTTCTTCATCGCTTAGATCTATGGGCTGTGGGGCTTTGAGATCTTGCGACATTTTTGGTCTGTTCTCGCCCTTTAAGTGTGAGAAGCGGCGCCTTGGACTCCCAGGTCGCTGGGTTGTGACGCTGTATGTGGGGGCGTGGTCAGAGCGGGGAAATGGCGGCACCCTCTGCAGTTTCTTACAGCTGGGTGAGGAGCAGTGCCTGAGGTGGTTCACCTGGGCCGGGCCACTCAGAGTTGCTGGGTTATGACGCCGTATGTGGAGGTGGGGTCAGAGCAGGGAAATGGCGGCGCCCTCCACTGCAGCTTGCCGTGGGGACCCGCCGGGCCCTGGTCCAACAGCCCACTCCCTCGCCTGTCTGCCCGCTCACAAATGCGTGACCACAGTCAACACGCAGCACCGCTCCCCCGCTGTCTCCCCCGAGGTCGCTCGCCTGGTGGCTCGCTCGGTTGCTCACTAGGTCCAACCCTGCACCTGGATTCCGCGCATCTGGATTCCGCGCCTGAGTCCCGCTGACCGAGACCTCCTGTGCAATCCCGCTTCACCAGCCGCTGGTTTCACCCCTTACAGGTCAGGCTGAAGAATTTGTTGTTAACAGACTTCCGAAAAGTTCAATTTTCCGTGTTCTGGCTGTGTTTTCTATTGCTAATATTTAGTTGTCTCTAAACTTGGTTGTGTGAGTAGGCATGGCACATCCACCTATGCCTCCATCTTGGCGGACTATCATCCAGGTTTTCTTTGCTTTGTATAATAAATGTGCAACTAAAAGCATATAAGTTTTTTTCTTTTTTAATTTCTCACTTAAAAAAGCAAGAGGAAATATGTACATTGTTTTGTAAAGCAAATAATCAAGCATTGGGCTACTTTACTCTAATAACTTCACATTTTCATATAAAACAATTTCCTTAACAAGTAAAAAGTGTTTCATTGATAAAAACTTTCAAAAACCTTATTGTCCAAATTGAAATAAGACAGAAAGTAAAGAGATTCTTAGAATATTTTCTCTGATGGATGCAAACATTGACATTATATTTTTAAATTTAATTGTTAAATTAAGAGCATATTCCTACTAAGAATTAAACTGCTTTATAATATTTTTTCAAACTAGAAGTCTACATTTCATTCTAAGTACATTTTATTGATTATGCTATTACAGTGTTCTCAATTTCTCCCCTTTATCACCCCTCTGCCCTGCACCCCCCAACCCTACAGCATTCCCCCTACTTAGTTCATGTCCATGGGTTGTATGTA
The DNA here is from genome assembly GCF_021234435.1 of Artibeus jamaicensis. Taxonomy (NCBI): domain Eukaryota; kingdom Metazoa; phylum Chordata; class Mammalia; order Chiroptera; family Phyllostomidae; genus Artibeus; species Artibeus jamaicensis. The sequence continues at coordinate 14,203,923 of NW_026522045.1, forward strand.
TAAGTTCTTTGACTTCTCTGTTTGCTATAAAATTTTTGCCTTTAATTATCCTTTTTTAATTTATTTTTATTTTTTATTTAATTATTTTTCAAGTACAGTATTCTGTCTTTTACTCCCATCTCAGCCTACCTACCCTATGCTCCCTACTTCCCTCCCATTTCCACCCCCCTTAGTTGTTGTCCATGTGTCCTTTATACTAGTTCCTATAAGTCCTTCCCCTTTTTCCCCTGAAATTCCCTCCCCTCTCCCCTCTGGTAGCTGTCCCCCTTTTCTCTATTTCAGTGGCATTGTTTTATTTTGCTTGCTTGTTTATTTTGTTGTTTAGCTTCCTGTTAAAAGTGGGATCATATGGTATTTGTATTTCAACACCTGGCTTATTTCACTCAGCATAATGCTTCTTAACCTCACCCTGTCTATTTTATGCTTATGAATTATGCTTCTTATTCCCTGTAACTTACCCCCCCATTCTTCCCATTCCCCTCTCGACTGAAAACCCTCTATGTGATCTCCATTTCTGTGATTCTGTTCCTGTTCTAGTTGTTAGTTTAGTTTTTTTGTTTTTTTGTTTGTTTGTTTGTTTTAGGTTCAGTTGTTGATAGTTGTGAGTTTGTTGTAATTTTACTCTCCATATTTTTTATCATCTTTATTTTCTGAGATAAGTCCCTTTAACATTTCATATAATAAGGTCTTGGTGATGATGAACTCCTCTAACTTGATCTTATCTGGGAATAAGCTTATTCTGCTTATTGCAGAATAAGCAATAAGCACCTTATTGCTTATTCTGCAATAAGGTGCAGAATGGAAGCACCTTATCTGCCCTTCCATTCTAAATTATAGCTTTGCTTAATAGAGTAATCTAGCTTGTAGGTCCCTGACTTTCATGACTTTGAATACTTCTTTCCAGCCTCTTCTTCCCTATAAGATTCTATTTTTGAGAAATCATCTGATGGTCTTATGAGTAGTCTCATGCAGGCAATTACATGTTAAGGTAGGTAACTATCTCCTCTCCTCTTGCTGCTTTTAAGATTCTCTCTTTATCTTTAATCTTGGGTAACTTAATGATGATGTGCCCTCGTGTGCTCCTCTTTGGGTCCAAATTCTTTGGGACTCTCTGGGCTTCCTAGACTTCCTGGAAGTCTGTTTCCCTTGCCAGATTGGGGAATTTTTCCTTCATTATTTGTTCAAATAAGTTTTCAATTTGTCACTGTTGTTATTGTCCTTCTGACACTCATATATTTCAGATATTTGGATGTTTACAGTTGTCCAGAGGTTCCTAGCATCTCTTTATTTTTTTTTAAGATTTTATTTATTTATCTTTACAGGGGAAGGGAAGGAGAGAGGGAGAGAAACATCAGCGTATGGTTGCCTTTCATTCATCCCCTGCTGGGAACTGTCCTGCAGGGAACCGGCCTGCAACCCAGACACGTGCCCTGACTGGGAATCGAACCGAGATCGTGTGGTTTGCAGGCCCATGCTCAATCCACTGAGCTACACCAGCCAGGGCTTCTTTATTTTTTTAACTTCTTGTTTCTTCATTCTGTTTCAGTTAGAATTTTATTTCTTCCTTTTGTTCCAAATCATTGATTTGAATCCTGTTTTTTTTTTTTTTTCTTTCCTGGGAATGTTGGTTCCCTGAATATTTTGCTTTATTTCACTTTGGGTAGTCTTCATTTTTTTTTTCCTTTTTTGACCAAGCTCAATCAGTTCTGTGAACATCTTGATTACCAGTGTTTTGAATTCCATATCAGATAGGTTGGCTAGCTCCTCATTGCTTAGCCTTTTCTCTGGAGTTTTGCTCTGTTCTTTCCTTTGGTCCCTATTTCTTCGTCTCAGCACACCTGTTTTGCTGTAAGGGGGTGGGGCCTTAGGTATTCTCCAGGGCATGTCAACCCTCTTAGCTGAATTGTGACCCTGTCTGTGAAGGGAGGGTCCAAGAGGGTACAATGCAACCTGCTTTCCAACAAATTCTCATGTGAGACTGGGAGTTTCTACCACCCTGCCATAGTCTACAGTTAGCTCTGAGTCTCAGTTTCCAGTTCCACCAGCCCCAGCCATGAGGTCTGCCACCTCACCAGGAGTTCTTTTAGCCAGCCCCAGCTGCACAGTCCACTGCTTTGCCTCGGCTTCTCTCTGTCCACCGGTCTGCCCACCTCTCTCCTACTGGTCTGATTGACTGTTTCTTTAATTTCTTGGCTGTGGGAGTTCTGTACAGTTTGCTTTTCTGGCACTTCTGGTTGCTTTTTTTTTTTAGATTGATTGTTATCCCATTTTGGTTTCATGAAGAAGTGAAGGCTTTCTACCTATGTGTCCATCTTGGCAAGAACTCTACTTTTCACTCTATTTTCCACTCTATTTTTAATTATCAGACCAAATTCATCTTCTTCCAGTAATGCTTCTTTATGTGGCAGTATTTGCTTGCCTTCATTAAACATTTAAATTCTTTTTTGCTTATTTTAAGTAATTTTTATTTATTTACTTAATGACAGGTTGTTGGTACCATAATGGGAGGCCTTGTACAAGGTGCCAACTCAGTAGTAAAACTTCAAAAACTTTTAAAATATCTTGAACACTGTAAAGTGGGAAGAGGAGGTTCATCAAAAAGGGTATGAAGTTTTATTTTTTATATTTTATTTTATTCTAGATTTTAGAGAGAGGGAGGAGAGAGAGAAAGGCAAGTAACATCGATATGAGAGAGAAACATCAATTGGTTGCCTTCCATATGCACCCCAGAGGAAAGAACCTGCAACAAACACAACCATGTGTGCTGACCAAGAATCAAACCCATGACCTTTTGGTTTTCAAGAAAATGCTCAGCCAGCTGAATCAAACTGGCCAGGATAAAGGTACAAAGTTTTAAAGTGAATTTAAGAAGCAGCTTAAGACACTCAGAACTTGCAACAGTGGAAATTAGTTTCAGGTTTAAGAAAAAATTCTGCAAGAAGGTATGAAAGAACTTCAAAAAGTCACTAAGTGAGTAAAGGTGACTTGTATGTCCATATATGAATCAAGTTTCATTTAGATACTTCTTCTAAAATATTCACACAATTGCCACCAGTTAATCCAAAATTAGGTTTCAGTCACATATATAAAGCACCTAGATCATTAGTTGCAACAGTCCCATCAGAAGATGGTCAGGTCACATCTGAAGCATTATGTGCAAGTATTAACACCATATTTTAAAAACAAGTATTTTTTAGGCAACCAATATAATCAGAAAGCATGAAACTGCCACAATGTTTGGAGTGAGGAAGAAAAATTTAGGGAATACTTGATATTCACTTTCAAATAACTTCACTACCATATAAAAGAAAGAATCACTTACTCTGTCAAGCTCCAGAGGGTGAATCTGAGAAAAATGACAAGTCATTGTGAGGAAAGATTTTATGAAAGTGAAAATAACAGGCTGCCTAATGAGGTAGCTAGAAACTCATCATTGACCATAATCTAACAGTATGATTAATAATACATGGTTGTTTTAAATCAGGACTATCTACAGGATTGCTACAAAAATGGTCCAAAAGATCTCATATGGTTTATTAACCTATTGAAACCTCAAAATCCTTTTCCACTATCAGAGAGTAAAAAATGCATTTTATGAAAATGAACAAAAGCAATTTACACAACTACTCAATGAATCACTTTTTTTCCCAAACTTCTGTATAATTCTTATTTTGGCAAAATCTGACTTTTTATATATTAACTAATGTTTTGGTTATGGGTCATTGGTCTATGAATGAACTATTTTACTTAGTTATATTAATTTTATATTAAGAAATGTATTAATTATTAAGGATATAGTGTGGGGAAAAGATAGTCTCTTCAATTAGTGGTTCTTGGAAAATGGGGTAGTCACATGCAGAAGACCGAATCTGGATCCCTGTTACATAATTCACAAAAAACAATTCAAAATGGATTAAAGACTTGAGTGTAAGATCTAAAACCACAAAATATCTACACAAAACAAATAAAAGAGGTATACACTCTTCTGCATGAGTCTTGGTGATGATTTTTTGGATTTGACACCAAAGACAAAAAATAGCATCAAACTAAAATGTTTCTGCATAGCAAAAAGAAACCATGAACAAATGAAATGACAATCTATAGAATGGGAGGAAATATGTGTACACCACATACAATGAGTGGTTAATATCCAAAATATACAAGGAACTCACACAACTCAATAGCAAAGAAAAAAATAAAATTATTCATTTTTAAAAAGTTTAAGGACCTAAGGACCTAAATTGACTTTTTTGAAGAAAAAGACAAAGAAGTGCATGAAAAGGTGCTCAATATCATTAATAATCAGAGAAAGGCAAATCAAAACCACAATGAGTTATCACCTCACACCTGTTAAAATATCTGTTATTATAAAAAAAAGACAAGAGATAAATGCTAGAAAGGAGATTGAAAATAATGGAGAGGCTGGTAAAAGGATACAAACTTTCAGCATTAAGATGAATAGGTGTGAGAATCTAATGTATATCATGATGAATATATTTGATAATACTATATCGTATAATTGAAATTTGGTAAATGTTCTCACCACAAAAAAGTACATATGTGAGGTGGTGGATGTGTTCATTTTAACTCAGTTGTGGAAATCCTTTAGCAATGTATGCATATATCAAATCATCACATTGTATATTTTATATATATTAAAATTTTATTTGTCAATTATACCTCAATAAAGTAAAAAATCATAAAATAAAATAATAATATTAAAACTGATTTCTGAAGTAAATAATTTATCATCTGTACAGAATTAAGCACATTTTGATTCTTTATTTTTCTTCAAACAGTCTAAAAAGGTTTTTAAAATATTTTATTTATTTATTTTTAGAGACAGGAGAAGGGAAGGAGAAAGAGAGGAAGAGAAGCATCAATGTGTGGCTGCCTCTCACGTGGCCCCCACTAGGGACCCAGCCTGCAACCCAGGCATATGCCCTGACTGGGAATCATACTGGCGACCTTTTGGTTTTCAGCCCACACTCAATCCACTGAACTACACCAACCAGGGCAAAAGTTTTCAATTTAGAATTTTTGACAAGTTCTTTCAGGGAAGTTTACTGCTCAACTGGCTAGAGACAGATAACTTCAGTGAGTCATGTCTAAAACTAGAGCCAAGAACTGCATGGGAGAAACTACCCTGAATTACAACTTTGCTTCCAGAATCCTTGTTACAATTGAATTAATTTGAGGTGACCATTGATACAAGGGTAAATATTAACATGAAACTTGAAGAAAGCTGAGGAACGATATGAATCCCAGAGTACATGAAGCTTAGCCACCTCCAACTCTCGAACAAATTTTACTTGATTAATAATAATAAGATAAACATATTAAACCTCAACTACCTGCTTGACCTACCCAGGCACTGAAGATACAAGAGTGAGCAGTACGTTATACTCTGGTTTCTCTTCAGATTGTATAAATCTTTCACCTTTTACAAAAGTGACTAGTACATTGACTGTCCCTATGCCCCATGCAGTTTAGTGAGAAAGACAGATAGGTGATAATAGCAGTATGATGCAGTATGTGCTACAGTAGAGGTAGTTACAATACCAAGGGGACATGTAAGCATAAAATAAAGGAGAAGTGAAGAATTTTTTTACAATAGAGTTGATATTTGAAAATGATTAGGTGAACAGGCAAAGAAGAAAATCCCAGACAAAAGGAATATGATATAAGCAAGAAGACTGCTTGAAAGAACATGAGTTGTTCTTACAAGGTGAGTGAATTTTCCATGGAGAAGTGGTGGGAGATGACACAAGAGATATATAGCCAAGGGTAATACCAACGAGGGGCTTAAAAAACTCATAATTAAGATTTTTGACTTTATCCTATGCATGCAAGTAGGAGTTATTAACAGATTTTAAATAGCAAAGCATAATAAAGACATTCACACATTTGAAAGGTAACTTTAGAAGCAGTGTGTAGAATTAACTTGAAGAGAATTTCAAGCAGGAGAAGGTGTCTGAAAAAATAATGTAGTAATAGTCTATGTGAAATATAACATATTTCTGAAGGAAATCAGTGGCATGGAAGATGAAAGGGAAGGAGCTGATCTGATAGATTTCAGAGGTAGAGTTTATAAAACAATTGAAAATTTGGTATTAGAATAAAGGAAAGGATGATGGAATGATGCCATATATGATTCATGTTTCTTTCATAGGTTATTGGGTTGATGGAGAAAAAACAACTCAAGATAATAACTGACTTGAGAATATTATAAATAATTTCAGTTTTAAAGATCTCTTTAGGTTTTGAGGTACTTATAAGACAAGTATTTTGGTAAAACTCCAGTAAGAAGTTGGTATTATAAATATGGAGTTGAACATTCCCTTTGCAAAGTGGTTTCTTAAGTAACTGGTGTTGGCATGTTCTAATAGCTATATAGGTTAATGCACTTGCTGTCCTGGAATACATTTCCTACCTCTGATGATAACATACTTCAATTAAGCAATGTATTTATTACAATAAAATGTGCATAGAATTATATAGCTGAAAGAAACTTTATAAACTATTGTACTTTTCTTTTTGTTTTAAATTAAAAACTGCACCTAGTTGATTTCCAGAAACACCACTGACTTCTTTAAAATCTCTGGCATAAATGACTAATAACTTCCTTGATAACATGTTATAGCATCTCACAAAGTTGATAGTAGGGTTTTGCTAACAGTGATTTACCTCCTTCCTATTGCAAAGGTAGTTACATCTTCTGGTCTTGTCCTTAGTGTAAATGGAGAGTAGTAGTTTAATTCTAATGGCAAAATAAGCAACTTTTTACAAGATATTATTCATTTATTTGTTTTTAGAGAGGAGGGAAGTGAGAGAGAAAGAGAGGGAGAGAAACATCAATGTGTGCTTGCCTCTTGCATACCCCCAGCCCCAGGGATCTGGTCTGCAACCCAGGCATGTGCCCTGACTGGGAATTGAACTGGAGACCCTTTGGTTTGCAGGCCAGTGCTTGATTCACTGAGGCATACCAGCTAGGCTGCATAATAAGCAATTTTAAATTTGTTGAATACATACTTTAGATTTTAAGTGAATTATGAACTTGGCAACATTTATGAATTTAAAGCATGGAAATATAAACCACATTCATTGTATTTTCCAAATGCATGAAAATGTCATAAAGAAAGGTTCAGAATTCTCAGTATCAAAGGCTCAAAGCACTGTCTTTGAATTGATATTCTATAAATACTAAAGTGATTAAATATCTTTGGATAAACTATACAGAAATATTTTTAATACAAACATCTCAAATGTAATGGGTAATCTTAAATGATGAAAATAAATCATTATTTTAATTCTTAGTTTTAATCATCCACCCAAAGTCTTTAAAATCTCTAATACACATATTGTATCTAACTATTAAATAAAGTTTGTTTTAAATTAAATATTAATAAATTAATAATCAGTTTTATGTCATTCCAAAGGGTAAACATAACAGTTGTTTGAAGTCCTAAAAGCTGTCTTTATTTGTGCTTGCTCACCTTCACACCCACTGATTTCAGGGATGGGTAATATAGAAAGATAGAAATGGAGGAGAATGATTTTTTTCCTTAAATATTACCTCTTTCCCATCGCTAGCCTGGACTAATTTAATCTGAGTAAAAATATTTCCCATCTTCTCCACCTATCTAGCAGTGATTTTCCTGTGAAAATATAGCTGTCTAGTTTTTGTTAGCTAAAGTTGGCCACTTCCAACCTATTACCTACTTAAATCCAAAGTGGGAATATACTGTGGTGATGAGAACCCTGGCTCATGGGGTCTGTGGCATTATGGATGAGATGAGACAAATTCACATGGACTACCAAGTCTTGTGGAGGAAAAGGGATGGATGGCATGGGTACTCTCTCAAGGGAAGAGGGCCTTGACCCTTTCCTTAACAAGCTTTTATTGCTTTTGTTGGCACATTACATGATGGCCCTCATTTACTATGCACAGGTTCACTTTAGGTGGTTATCTTTTACAGAAAACAAAGGAGAGGATGCTGCTAATCATATCACAGAAGAAGAATATTTGCAAATGCAAAGGGAAAAGTGGTCAAACTGGTTACACTGGTCCTTGGAAAGTTTAGCATAGATTTTAGGAAGTTACAATAAGCACTTGATGCCTTAATTCAGGGTGAGGGAGTTTTAGCAAAAAGCAAATCTCAAAGAGGCCTAGGTACAATGCAGGCCTGATTCCCCATGGGAGAACCTATCTGTGGGTGTGGGTCCTGTCTGGGCCCACATCATGCAGAACAGTCTCCTATACTGGGTACCATAAATCTTATGGATGATCTATTTGAAAGGTAGTAGTTTATTTTAAAATTTCAGTAATTTTACTGTGGTGTAAATAGGCAGAACTGTGGTGCAGATGGTGAATAAAGGGAAAATGTTTTATTTAATCAATAAAATATCCCATGAACCAAAAGGCTACATGTAAGTCAAATGCATACACCACCAATATAAAAAAAAGATAGGATGAACTTACCTTCTATGTTGGGGGGTGCAAAGAGGGGAGTCATAAACAAAACCAGAAAACCCCATCAAAGAAACACATGACCATGACAAGTATCCCTAAACCTTCACAGGACTCCAAATGTCTAAGATTCACCAAACAGCCTCTATCAAGTCCATTGCTTTAAAAGTGTCTAAGAACCTCCATCCTGGAATAAGATAGACCTCGGTTTATAACCCTGGTTATACAGTGTACGTCCTGGGTGATAATAGTAAACTTACAAACTCTAGTCTTTGGTTTCTTCATCCATGAAAGGATGAAGAAAAAAGGTAGGCATTACTATATCCAGTAATGCCTACCTTATAGAGCCATGTGATGTTTGAATGTTGTAATGCATGCAAAGTGCCTCACACCTACTGCTAAATTATTATAATTATTACTATGGCTTCATTGCTATTTTATCAATCACACTACCTTAATTCATTTATCATTGTTTAATTAGTACTACCTTTTCCGGTATTGCATTATGACTCCATTTTTCTTGAGTACACTGGTAATACCTCTGAAGTACTCCCAAGTCAGCCTATATACACAAATACCTACTTCCTAAAATACTGTTTTGTTTACACACCCATATGTACTGGCATCTGTAAGTATTCTTTTCTATAGAGAAAGCTTATGTGTGTCAACTAATAAAAAAAGACTTCTGGATTCTATATCACACTTAGAAGTGACCAAACTACCACAGCTTATAGCACCTACTAATATCAAAAGAGTAATGATTAACTGCATTTTTGAAGTCATTTTTCAACTTCCCTAAAAATTTGTGATACCTAAAAATTGACAGTTTATGTCTACTGATTCTATTCAATCTATCAAACTGACATTGGGAAATTAGCTCAGTGTCATTCCAGTGGAAAGAGAGATGACAAATTACAAGTGGGACTGGATGCAAACTATTGATTAAAGCAACAAACACTACATACTACACTTGATAAAGCATTAAGGTTATTGAGTGTTCCAAATTCCTATTCCTCATTCAATACACATTATATTTTATGCACTGAAGAACAACTCCTGAAATTATTGAATATTCCTAAAAATTGTACTAAATTTTAATATCCAAACCATACCTCAAGATTTAACAGGCTAGTCTAGAATTTAAGAAATATTATTGCTAATTATAACCCAATGTTTTTATTAGCATGACATTGTTTAAAGTCATATAGGTTTCAAGTGTACAGTTCTATAATATTGTATTTTGTGTTCAGCACTAAAAGTCAAGTATCCTTACATCACCATTTATCCCCTCTTTACTGTCTTCTTCCTTCCTTCACCCTCCTTTCCCTCTTTCTGGTAATCACCATACTGTGTCTTTGTCTATGAGGTTTTGTTTTGTTGTTTGTTTGGGTTTTTTTTGCTTATAGTTAAATCTAAGTCAATTTTTAAAATATTTTATTTACTTATTTTTAGAGAGAGGGGAAGAGAGGGAGAAAGAGAAGGAGATAAACATCAGTGTGCGGTTGCCTCTTGTAAGGCCCCCACTGGGGACCTGGCCCATAACCCAGGCATGTGCCCTGACTGGGAATTCAATTAATGAACCTTTGGTTCACAAGATGTCACTCAATCTACTGAGCCACATCAGCCAGGACTCTAAGCCTCTTTTCCAATCTAAACACAATTAATAGACAGCCAGCACAGTCAAGATCAAAACAGTAGGTCCCTTTGTGTATTAATTTTGGTTTTGATCACTAAATCATCTAGTGCTCATTATTTCCTAAAGTAAAGTTTTCTTAATTAAGTTTATTAATTAGCTTTGTGAGAGTGTAGGTGTATATATATACATATATATATATATATATATATATATAATGTTCATACATATAATGTTCATATATATACATACATACATGTATATAGTTATTCCACACATTTCCAAACCATATATATGCATCAACATAGTTTTTTAAATCCTCCAATTTAAAGGATTTATAGCTATGGTTATACTGTGAAGTTATAAATATTTCAAATTACATGGCATGTACATGAATGCTGAGGAGGGTTCAACAGTTCTACAATATATTATATTAATTCATTTATTATACTGGTAGAGTGAGTGAGAGAAGATACACTTATTTCAGTTTTAATGATATGTGATTCTGTGGAAATATTATTTTTCTTGTTTCAATGTTTGAAGTAGTGCCCTAAATGTTATCTTTGTCAACTGCAAATTTCAAGAAAAACTTAAATCTTGTGTTTCCACTAGAGCAAGCTTGTAAGAAGATAGAACAAATAGAAGAAAACTCTCGCCCACAGTAAAATAAACTGTCACTCTACATTAATTAAGCAAACAGGCACAATTTTTTGTTCTACCAGTGGGTTTTAGAGTCATGTGCTTCTATCTGATTTGACAAAATGTTAGGATCATAAAATTTTCATCACCAGACATAACTATTAATGAGTTGTAATATTTATGAAAATCACCACACACAACTGTTAATGACTTTGTAATATTTATGAAAATATAAATATGTAATAATTATGAAAGGTTGTTAAAAGGCAAACCATCTTTTTAGATGTGTATGTTCTATTGGAAATTTTTTTTCTTGGAAGAGTGAAATTGCAGATGACTCTGTTGGGATTTTTTTTTTGTATATGAGTTACAGACATTTTTATTTTATTTTTTAAAGATTTTATTTATTTATCTTTAGAGGGGAAGGGAAGGAGAGAGGGAGAGAAACATCAATGTAGGTTGCCTTTCGTGCATCCCCCGTTGGGAACTGGCCTGCAGGGAACATGTCTGCAACCCAGGCATGTGCCCTGGCTGGGAATTTAACCGCGATTGTCTGGTTCACAGGCCCGCGCTCAATCCACTGAGCTACACCAGCCAGGGCCTGTTGGGATTTTTTTTAATGCCATATTACTTAGTCATGAACTGAAAGACAAACAACAACAACAACAGCAAAACACTCCCAGGAACCCAGAACTATTGATATGATTCAGCCACAATACTTTGTAATGAACCAGAAAATGGAGATGCTACTTTCCACTGTGCCATTTATCTTAAAATCGCATAGTGGTTATTACTTTCCTGTATCTTTAACTTCCTTTCTTTTGTCACTCTACAGCTTTAACTTCCTTGTATTTTTTGAACTTCAGATAAGTTATATTAACAAACATATTGAGGTCATCCCAAAGCCAGAAATGCATAGACAAAATTAATAATGATAAATCATCCAGTTCTTGATTTAGCATCTTTTCTTGGTGATTCTATGTAACAGCTTAAAAATAAAGGCTTATTTTTGTTTCACATCTTAGTAGATAAAAATTTCTTGCCAACTAGAAGGCTAACACACTAGAACAAAGTAGAAGCCTCTGACAAATCTTGCCCCCCAAGCTCTGCTCTGTTAGCAATATAAGCATTCATTACTCCCCACCAAAAGATCATGTAATGAAAGATTTTTAGTAACATTTTCCTAAAAATGACAGAAAGATGCACAGAGTCAAATAATGTCACTTCAAAAATCAAATGGCCAAAAAATAAACGTTGACTCAGGTAGTTCTACTCTAGGATTAACATTACCTAATAATAAGCATCTAGTCATCATTGTATTGGCTTTGGCTTCCAATTAAACTCTACATTGAAAGAATGAAGGACTTCTATACTTGTCTACAAATAAAAAAGTATGTAACATTTTGGTTATAAGAAAATATTTGATTTTAAGATTTTTCTTTAGTCTTAAATGACAGGACATTTGTTATCACTTGCTTTCAAAGTGCCATCTTGAATAGATCTGTGCTGTTCTAGCCTTTTAAATGTGTAGAAACTTACCCGTATTTTTCAGTCTATAAAACGCAGTTTCCCCCAAATTTGGGCGGAAAATGGGGGTGCATCTTATAGTCAAAATGCAGCTTACCTGGCTCGCTGTGGGGTGGAGGGGAGTGGCTGTGGAGTGGGGTCATAGGTTATTAAATATTTTACCACATTTTTGCTTCAATTTTTTTCCTTATTTTCCTCCTCTAAAACCTAGGTGCATCTCATGGTACAGTGTATCTTATAGTCTTAAAAAAAGAGTAGTCTTCAAATTTGTTGGTAAGAAAAAAAGAAAATTCTCATTTCTTTGGTATAATGTTATAATCTGTAACAGAGACTTGCTGTATATTTGCTAGTAGAGCCAGTTATAGACATTTTATTAAATGAGCATAGTTAATATGTTATTCATAGTAGGATAGGAAGGGAAATGTACTTTAGTCTGCTCAATTTTCATTAATTAAAGAACTGTTGATAAACTGACAAGTGAAGCTTTTATTGAAAAGAGGGGTCACTTGGGATATAGGAGTACTATAGGTTAATTCTATGTAAATATGTCATAATGAAAATAGAAAAAAAAACAAAGTTCAATAAACATACTAAAGCTCCAATTGTCCCATTAACAAATCATATTGGTATTCATTAATCAACCAAGTCTTGTTGGCCAACTTCCTAATAATGATAATAGAAAAGATGATAGGATTGGTGGTGGTATCAGTAGTGGTGTTAATGGTAGTATATTTTTAATATCTGGTTTGGTTCTGCTATGTTAAATCTGATATCTTCCAATATAGATTATTTTTAGGAGATTACAGATGATAAGGATTTGCTGAAACCACTATGCAAGTTTGAGTCCATAGATAAATTAGGACATGGAATATGGATTTTATAAGCCATGTTATCCAAGTATATTAGTTAAACTCAGTTGATTATGTTGTTTATTGGAGAATGTATGGATATTGAGCAAAGCAAAATTAACATAGTTGTATGAATTCTGTTTGTGAAATATATTATTGCTTAAAATATTATGTTCAAGAGTTTTCTGCCCTGGCCGGTGTAGCTCAGTGGATTGAGTGCGGGCCTTCAAACCACACGATGGTGGTTCGATTCCCAATCAGGGCACATGCCTGGGTTGCAGGCCAGTTCCCAGCTGGGGACCCAGGAGAGGCAACCATACATTTATATTTCTTTCCCTCTCTCCTTCCCTTCCCCTCTAAAGATAAATAAATTTAAAAAATTTTTAAACTCTTTAAAAAAGAGTTTTCTGTTAGGTAATATTGTACAGTAAAATGTAGACTTTATTATTTATATTTTTATCTAATGAATATACATAAAGAGGAAATATTTATTGTTTTCAAAAATATTGCAAGTTTTCAATGAAGGATTTGGGAGGAGGGAAAGTGGCATGCCTAAACATTAGTGAGAAGTAGATTTCTTTTAGCTTAGTCATACCATCTGCAAGGCAAACTGTTAATAATACTCAAAGGAGATTTAAAAACTCAAGCTTTCCCTCCCTGTCTTTAGTTACAAATTCTAGTTTAAAGAGCTCTTTCCCACCTTGGAGATATGTGCTTAGCTCTGATGTGTAGTAGTGATAGTATATGTCTTAAATATGTGAAATGTGTTCATTGCAGCCTAAGGGAAATCAAGAAACAACTCTCTGAACTAAGCTAACTCCACATTATACAGAACAATGTGGCTTCATTTGTAATGCCCCTGTATTTGATGATAAAATTGTTGACTTCCAGGAATTATCTTTGCATGCCAATTCAAATTCTGTCTTCTAAAAAATCTGGCAGCACTGAAAAAATAATTAATATAATAACTATTGGAACATGGATAAAAGAATAGAATCAAATAAATACAAGCAAGTCACTCAGTTATACAAAAAACTACATGGTAAAGAACATATTTCCCAAGCTCCTTAACACTAGATTCTGAGCTTGAACTGAGTATAGTCTATAACTTACAACTTCACTCCCATTTGTAATATCTTGGTGAATTATATCGCAGATTGTGACCTGAAATAATATAATTTCATTAAAATATTTTTTTGGGGATCTAGCTGGTGTGGCTCAGTGGATTGAGCACTGACCTGTGAACCGAAGGGTTACTGATTTGATTCCCAGTCAAGCCACATGCCTAACTTGTGGGCCAGGTCCCCAGTAGGGGGTGCATGAGAGGCAACCACACACTGATGTTTTTCTCCCTCTCTTTCTCCTTCCCTTCCTCTCTCTCTAAAAATAAATAAAATCTTTAAATTTTTTCTTTGGTATGATAATTAGCCTGAAATCCTTTGTAATTTGAATATTTATATAAAAATTATTAGTAGGGAAACCAAAGAAGCTACCCAAAATACTACTTCCAGTTGTCCTTCAATTTGTTCTCTATGCTGGTTCTTAGTGAACTTTTTGGTGTGAAAATCTCACGATTCTTGGCAAAGGTGTCACTGGAGAATACTGAAGTTCATGCACACTTATTATGTATGTTCATCAAAAACTAAGTTTGTTTAAAGCTAACATTCCATTTAAGTTTATCAAATTCCCATAGTAACATGTAATTTAATTTACATTTTAACCATGTCTTGGTTTTTTTTATTTGATCAGTTTTGTAGAGTTTAAAGAATTACAGTATCCTAACATAATAATCTTGTGCACCTGATAATAAGCTTCCCAGAGCTTATTTTCCATGGAAGTCATTAGGGAGCAAAGTGCACCAGGCTTAACAAATGTGTCTTGTGGACTTAGTAAAAACTACTTCTTTTCTATAGCAGTACATAACTTCCTCAGTATTTGTTTATTTTTAGAAAACTAATTATTCTTTATCATCCTCTAAAACTAGATTGAGACAGCATTTATGGTTTCTGCAAGGTCTAAGGTTCTAATCAGGTTTAAATATCATTCATTAGCTACTTGTTTCTCCTTTGTAACATCTCTACTAAGTGATTAACTTCTGTAGAGTTGAACATTCCAGTATTGGAGAACTTGTTACCTCCATAAACAGCTCATTCCACCTTTGACCACTTTGGAATGCTATAAAACCCTCCTCTAGAGCCAGAATTTGTAAGCTCCATTATTAATTCCAGTTTTATTCCCTTGTGCCTGTCATTTCCTGTTGGGGACCACTTTCTGTGGTGTTGGAAACTGTTCACAAGCGGTGCACAAAAGGTGACCACACATTGATATTTCTCTCCTTCTCTTTCTCCTTCCCTTCCCCTCTTGCTAAGAGTAAATAAATGAAATCTTTTTAAAAAGTTACTTTTCCTGGTAATTACGTCATACTAAGAAGAACCTATTGATCTTAATGACAACAAAAATTCACCAAACATTTCCTTTTTCTGTGACTGAAATTTGTGCAGAGAAATTTGGTACCCAAAGTTCAGCATCTCACATGTATTCCTATTAAGTTTCATCTTGCTCAGCTCAAACAGATGTGATCTCTTTGAACAATGGGCCAATTTGGTAAAATACCTCCTGTATTTATTTCAGGTCATTGAGTAAGTCAAGTTTTCACAGTCCTGCTCTTCTTAATTTTTCGTTCTACCCTCTTTTGTGCCAACAACTACAAATAATGTTGTTTATGTTCTTTGTGCTCAGTATTAGGATATATGAGAACAAAGGGAATGAAGAAAATGTATGACTAACTCCTTGCCCCTGAGACACTTATTATTTTGTTAAGTAAATAGTTCTTACAAAAAGAAAACAAGAATTTAGATAGTAATGCGTGATGGTCAACTTCATTTAAAAATAATGTAATGAGATTGACTCACAGACCAAGAAAACTAAGCCCATTACTTTGGAGATGACTCTCAAACAAGCAAATCTTTTGTTGCAAGGTGAAAGCCCTAATTAGTACAGGAATGTGAAACAGAGGCCAAAGTAGTCTGAAAGAATAGGCATAAGACATAGCAACACTGCTCGCCTTGAGTCACTGTTTTGTCACCTTGGACTTTCAGTCTTAGTTTACTTTAAACAAAAGGCCCTAATTGCCACCTTTGTCATCAGATGTTAGAAGAATGGAATGCATGCCCATAATATAAGATGCATTCATCACAGTATAAATGTGCTACATGACAACACATGTTTCTCTAATATAGCTTCTAGATCTTTCTTCTTGGTGAGACTGCTAGATTCCATAAGATTCCATACCCTTCCCTACTCAAACTTACATAAATGTATATGTACATGAATATATATATGTATATATATAATACATATATATGTATATATAATACATATTGATTACTAAAAGCCACAACTATGAGAATGTCACAATTAAATTAAATTCAATGTCACAATTTAATTTATTTTAATAAATTAAATTAAAAAGACACAATTAAATTAATTCAATAACATTTAACAAAAGTCAGCACAAATTTTAAATCTTCATATACCTTTTTACTCTGAGAAGTGGTAAACTATATGTACATGGGACCTTCAAAATTGCCTCCAAAGATTTTCAGTTTCTTTCTCCTTTAATCAATGAGGGTGTCAGAGAATCAGAGTTCATTGTTTTTTGCTAAAACAGAGATATTTCCAAAAAGAAGGTGCACTCGGAGAAAGGCCGACATAATCAGAGACTGCCCCCTGCCTTCCTACACAGTACATCGAGTTCAGCAGCTTTGTTTTCATTAAGTAGAGTCCCACCAACTTTGAAAAGATTTTATGTATAATGAATCATCTATAGCTAAGATTTTTTTCCTCATTCAATTACTTTGCTTTGGAACAGTAAGAGGGAAATTTACTTTATAAAATACAACAAAAGTTATACCATGCCTCAGTGAGAGACATTATAAATATGATCCAGAGTTTTTTTGATTAAGCAAAAATATCAAAATCTGAAAATATCACTTTATATCAACCCCCCCCAACAAAACCCTCTGGCTATCAGGATCTGCTTTAAAACTGAAGAAAAATGCATGGAATGATTATCAAAATTCCATGAATGTATGTACTGTGGTAAACAAGGTGGGGTGGGAGTAATCTCCCTATAAAATTTTGGTGTGGCTTCTTTTTCTCTGAAAAAATATCCGCCTTGGAGTATTTCTGTAGAACTTGGCAACTCATTTTGAAGTCGATCAGTATATGATCTATTGAGTTTTTTAAAATAGGACTCTCTGAGAAGTAAACTCTTCACTCCATCACGATTATTTATAAGAAAGTTCCCAGAGTCATAAATGATGAGGAACTTTCCCCTACTTAAGTGACAATCTTTTAAAATTCTTTCTTGAAGTTCTAAATCTGTAGTTTTGGAAAAGTACTATTTGAAGTAGAAGCAAATTCCTCTGTTGTGAAAGTTGCAAAGGGACATCTATATTCTTAGAAAACACGGAGAGTTTTGAAAACTGAGTTCCCTGAGACAGTGGGGATTTCTAAATGACTGGTTTCTCCAGGGGCAACTTCCATAGACCTAAGGAAGGGAATGGAAAGCAGTGGAAACCTTTGGCTGGTTCCCAAAGACAAGTTAAGCAGGGGTTTGAGAAAACCCCTTTGGCGATTATAGAGCGCCATGGTATGTATTTGAGTTTGTTTGCATGATCATACTGTGCACCCTAAATTTCTCCTCACACAATATTCCTTGGGCTAGTGTTGCCAGTGCCTCCAAAGCTCATCGAATCATACAGCGTTTGGCCAGGCTGCCAACTAGGGAAATGCCCAAAAAGGTCTTAATGGGCCGCCAGTGCCAGGAAATTGGAGCTGTGCTCCTGGCTGAAGCAGGTGCCCCGAACCCCACTGAGTCCCCGTCTCCTGCTCACCTGTACTGGTTTCCGGCCACTCGGAGAGCGCAACTCAAAGGCGAACTTGCCTCCTTTGTCTACCCGAATTCATAACCCTACCCATGCTTCTCCCCGGCCTCTCAGCTTTCTCTTCTGCACTGTGCACTTTCCCAATCCCTGAGTGAACTTCATCCTGTTCTCTTGGACACTTTTGCCTTGGGAGGATAGAACAGCCCCCAAAGCAAGCTATGTAGTAGTAACAGTAATAAGTATTATTGTAATTATTATTATTATTTTCATCATCATCAGCCTTATCCAGCCCTAACCGGTTGCCCTGTTAAGCATGAAAAGGTTTTGGGCTTCTGCGGAAGCTATTTCCAACTCTGGACTCCACAGAGTACATTTTGCTTTAGCAAATATATCACAGGGATTTATATTTACTTTTTTTTTAAAATATTTTATTTATCTATTTTTAGAGAGAGGGGAAGGGAAGGAGAAAGAGTGGGAGAGAAACATCAATGTGTGGTTGCCTCTCGTGAGTCCCCTGCTGGGAACTGGCCTGCAACCCAGGCATGTGCCCTGACTGGGAATCGAACCGCGATACTCTGGTTCACAGGCCCGCGCTCAATCCACTGAGCTATGCCAGCCAGGGCTATATTTACTTTTTAAAAAGTAAAACCAATGTCTCAGCCCCCAACAAAATAAATACAAGTCCTGCTAGAAAGGCCAGGTTGAAGCATTCCATTCTCAGGAAGAAAGAGGACTTTAAGAATTTTTTTAAAGTAGAATATTTAATTGTTTAAAAGAAGACATACATTTTCTCTTCAATATTTATAAATTACTGTTAGCTAACAAAGCATTTTGAAAGATGCGTGTGTTCTGCAGTCCGGTGATTTGATAGATGCTTCAAGAAAACTGTCATGGGTTTTTACTTTGTGAAAAAAAGAACTTTGGTTTGGACAGTATGTTCACTGTCAAATTAATTTTCAAAACACTGCAAAGGGTCTGAATTCAGTGGAGAGGGAGGGAATCCGAGGATTTCCAAATGTCCCTTAGAATAGGCTGAAAAACTCCTTTTACAAATCGGGAAACTGAGGCACAGAGAAAAGTGACCCAGAATAAGGAAGGACCTGATCCTTTCCATCGCTTCCACTTCCTTCCCCATCCCTAACTTTTGGAGCTACCAAAGAAAACAGTTCCAGAAGGGCGGGCAGCTCCCTTCCCTTTTGCGATCTGCAGGATCCTTCAAGGATCCTCTAAGCCGCCTTGTGGCTTTACTATAGCCTCTTCCATATAATGGTCGCTCTGCCATCCGGTAACAAGCAACTGAATCTGAGCCTCAGTCTCTGTCTTTGACCCAGCTACCTCTGGCCGGCAAGGGGCCAATCCCCACTTCTCCCACCCGGGGCCCTCATTACAGCACTGTGGAGCCCACGCTCACTACATGTTAGAAGAAATCTACTCTGCCCTCCTCTATGGAGTCTCAACTACTAAGCTTGGTCTTGGTGCCCCTAAGGTGTTTTGGCCAAGGTGGTCCCTATCGCAGCCACCTGCGAGGCACCAGGGAATCCGTGGGAAGAGTTTTGCTTGCCGAGTTGCCGCTAGGCATCCCGTTAGTTGCCAAAAGGGAACTTTTGTGGTTTGCCTCAACCCCACCTTAATCTCCTCATGGAAGTCCTAGCAGCATCTAGGCAACCAACTGGCTGTGGGCCCCAGGCACTGTGCTAGAAAAAGATGTGCTGTCCTGCCAAAGAAACCGTCAAGAGTTACCTTCAGGGTGACATTCTAACCACTGAGCAGACGTCTTATGGGACCATGAAGGGAACTAAACTATGTTTTCTTGGGCCACGGAGGCCTAGAGTTTTCCTTACTCCTTCTCTGCATTTGGTGCTGGGAACAAGAGTGAGAGCATGGGCCTTATAACAGGGTCATGGCCTTTGCACACTAAATGTGTTTGACCCTGTGTATGCCTCAGTTGCTTCACTTGGGGATAGGGCCAGGAGTCAGAACCAAGACCCTAAGGGGAAGTTTCAAAGCTCGGTGAAACTTCTAAGACTGAAATTATCAGGGGTGTGTGTGTGTGTGTGTGTGTGTGTGTGTTGGAGGGCCAGTATTCCTTGAATCTTTAAGGATACATTCCTGACAACAGCCTCCTCCAGAACTAATCTAGGTTCTCCCCACTCTCCAGGTCTCATGAATAAGGTTAATCACCACAGCCACCATCACCACCACTACTACCATGGGGCCTCGCACCCCCTACCAGCAGGCTCCAAAAGCACTAAAAGTGGGGTCAAAGCAGGTCGGCGCCAGTGTAACTCTGAGCCCTGATTGGTCGTCCTTGGCTCCACCTCTCATCCCTTTTTTGGCCCTAGAGCACTGTGAGGCTTCACCAGTGCTGTGTAGGCAGGCACTCTGGTGCTCGCTGATGATGCTCCTCTACTCCTGTGCACTAATCTTTCCGATCTTGCCTCTGGAGCAACTAGATTGTCAGCCTTGGCTACTCCATCTGCCTGCTTGTCCCTTACCTGTGATTACATGTGAACTTTTCTTACCTCTTCTTGATACCATTATCGTGGGAGACGTCGAGATCATCGTGGGGCTCTCGAGATGGCCTTCGTCCATTTAGAATAGTGTAGTTAGTTAGGGGCCCTTGAAGAAGAAAGAAGATGCGAATAGTGCAGAGATGCTGGAGGTGGTCAGTTACTATGCTAGAGTAAAATAGGAGCAAGAGAAGCCAAACCTATCGCGAGGACACGGTAGCCTAGAGGAGGTCGACTTGCCAGCACTTCCTTCCTAACACGCCAAACTCCCTCACCTGAGGCTCGAGATTGCTGCGGGTAAAGCAATGACTGCCACGGGCTTTGCTGAGAGATTGCAGCCCAGTCCCTTTCTCGTCTAGCTGCTGCTGCCTTGTCTTCCTCCCGGATGCTTGTGGTAAGTTGGAATTGCTAACTGAGACCTTAACCTTTTAGGCGGGTGGTAGCGGGGTGGGGATGGAGAGCAGAGACAGGTCCCGGATGGTTGCTGCCTGCAGGACTGCACTGGCCGGAGAGGGTGGGGGAAGCGGGCAGAGAAGGGAAGACCTCTGAAAGCGTAGATGGCAGGGAAACTAGGGTCTCTGGGAGAAGAGAGGAGTTAGGTTCTTCCAGAGGGATATCAGAGTCTCCAAGGAGGTTTACACTGGGGACTGGAGTTGAAGGAGAGAGGCAGAGGCGGGGATCTCGGGAACCTGGCTCCTGGGAAGCAGAGAGAGAAATGGAAAGAGGGTGTGGGGTCAAAAGAAGTAAGCCAGGAGAGGGGGGGGGGACTGAATTTGGGTGTCTCTGAACAAAGGTATTGGCTGCGAATGGAGCACCTGAATTTGGGGTACTAGCTACTGTTTTTAGGAAATCCGAGTTCAGACAACTGGGGCAAAAGGCTTGGGACAGTGAGAGGAAAGGGAGGAGAAGAATCCTCTATTACTATTCTAATTGAAAACATGACCCAAATTTTTGGAGGGTCTCAGTAAACACCAGTAACTCCAGGGAGATAAACACTGCAGGTCTGTGTCTTGGTTTAACAGCTGTTGGCTGAATTTGAACAGCGCTGCTGATGAGCACGTAAATTTAAAAAGAGAGTATAAGGGCATAGGGCGAACCTTTTTACTTCCTTACCTAAGTCACTTGGTGACAGTTATATATTTTGAAAAGGATTCCTGAGAAGTCTCCAGAGCTGTTCCTTTTCTCAGTTAAACCTGACTGTCTTAACATCTTACCTCGGAATTGTTAAGTGTGAGAACAGATTGCCATTCCTGACACCACATAAAGTTCATCATTACAAAACATGTCTATGTGTCTCTTTCTTTTCTGTGCCCTGCCCTTTGCCTTTTGCTTTTTGTTGGGTAATATGAGACCTGAGGCGACAAATATTTTGTATTGCGTTCGAGACCCCTTTAATTTTAAGCGACAGCACTCTACAATTCAGTGGGTAATATTTGGCACTTAGATAATATCTAACTTGTTTGAGAATCGCTGCCAGTACCTCACAGATTCTTCATGAATATTTACCTTCACAAGTCCCATGCAAGGAAGCCTCTGACTGCTGAGCTGTTCAGTTCACATACCTCTCATGATATACCTTTCAGGCAGGCTAACCAAGAGAACCTTTCTCTAGGAAGTAATGGCACTGAGCTAAAAATTATTGGAGTTGGAGGAAACGCTGCACAGTGAGTAACCTCTGAGCTCCTCAGTTTGCAGACATTTGTGACTTCACACACACAGTGGTGCAAAAGGACATCTGGATTCCAAGTGTAAATTTTGATTAAGTTTATATATCATTCATTCTGGCTATCAAAATATGACCACAGTAGAAACAATATTACTGTAGTTGACTACATATGCCCAGACACAATAAAAAAAGATAAATGACATCCCTAATGAAAAAATGATTTCTACAGACAATTGCATTTCTTTTTCAGTGTTTAAGTCACACTGAACATCATCCTTTTGAAAAAGTATAATTTATTTGTATCATGATACCTTGACTCTGGGAGCCACTCACCCTTCCCTTCCTAGGTAGGAGGAATGAAATATTTTTTTCATATTTTGGGGAAGTGGATTATAGTTAATTAGATTTTTCATTCTCTAATTATGTTCTTCTTATCCTCTGGGGAAGAAATAACTATTTATTTGTTTTATCTACACAATTTTTTCTAATAGCTTTTATCATCTACAGCAACAAGCCCAATGCAAGTCCTGAAATGTGGAAGGTGCATAAGGTTTGTGATTGTAATGTCAAAGTAGGATCTGGGATGCTTAAGCCAACACTGACAGTGTTTTCCCATCTGCATAATCTAGAGAGGGTTATTAACCCTTCCTATGCTTTCTTTTTTTTATAATTAATTTTATTTAGTTATTTTCAAGTACAGTTTTTTGTCTATTTTGAGAGGTCTAAAACTAGATCTGTCATAGATGATGGTGGTGACTTTTTCAGATAATAATATGATAGGCTTTAGTGCAGTATTAATTCATGGGAAGAGAGGTAAGAACTGACATTTTTGCAAACCTACTGAGTGCCAAACATGGAGCTAAGAACATTACATATATACATAATTTCACATGGTCTTCATAGCAAGCATACAAAGAGGAAGATATCACTATTTTACTGGTAGCATTGCATTATTTTCTTTTCATTTTCAAGGTATTCTTCTAGATGAATTTAATGCAGTTGAATAAGAAATATCTGTTTGTACTTTTAAGTCTACCTGGGATGATCATGCTTGTTTCTTTAGCAATAAAAGTAAAATCTAAAAAATCTAACACTTCTTACAAAATGTCAGGTTAATCCATTAAGGTTTTAAGCAACATGGGCATCTCACTCACAGAGGTTTACAGATAAATTTCTCCTCTGACAAATTCTAAAATCTTGTTAGATTTGCAGGATTATCACTACTGTTTGAAATTTAATTATTTAGGAATATTTCTGCATTTAGCTGGTAAATTCCTAAACACTAATCTAAAGCTTGCATCAAACCTCAATTATTTTATTGTTCCATTTATTTCCTTCAAGTAAAAGTTATTTCTCTCCAATTAAAGGAAATACACAAATTAAAATGAAATGTGAGGGAGAGCTTAACAGTCACATTGATTACTGATAAACATTAAGTATTCTCTGCTACTCATTAAATTGTTCAAGGCCTGAGTTTGATGAAGGTGACTACTATCTGAGCCTACTACCAAATAAGCACCAAATTATAACTGCTACAAAAACTTCAAATTAATTAGTCAGTATCATTACAAAAACCTCTTACCACCTTACTTTTTGAGCCATGGAATCCCTCACAAAATAAGAATGTACAGCACTAGTATTAAGATTATTTTAGCAGAGCATCTGGTAAAGCTCAGTGCATTTAGCAGAAGAAATAGTAAATTATGTCCCACTAATGGCTTGGATAGCCATGAGAAAACTAGGAAAATTTGTCTATAATTTGACATTAATAACATTATCTTACTGTAATGTAATATATTGTATTACATATTCATATAATAAGACATTAATCTCATTTGATTGTTGTAAAACACATGTACATTAATCAAGGTAAAAACTTAAAATTAGTGCACAAAACCTTATTCATTATTATCATTAATAGTAGTAATAGCATTAATTCATCACCATGTTAGAATAACCTGTATATCGTCTACAACCTGTATACTATTGAATCTCAGGAAAAAAACCACCAATCACCAGCTTCATGAGTGTTACATCAATTGATCACTCTATCACTTTCTTTCTTTGAAACATTTTAAGGCTTCCTTATATATCCAGAACATTTTTGCAAAAATAGCCCAGTAATCTCCATTTTAGACAAATAACATTAAAACCTACCTAGAGGTTAAATTACACCCTTTATTTAGCCAATCACTAGCGGATTCAATATTAGTGCACACATGCAGCAACTCTTTTGGCAGTCACTTCTGACATTTTAATGCACAAATGATATACCAGAAGCAGGAGTTCAAATAAGAGGCACATGAGCTGGAATCTTAATTTTTAAGTTTTTGTCTCCCTGTATCCAACCACTCTACTTCATCGTATCTATTCCTTCTTTCCTTCTTTCAGCTGTGTTTAAGACTGTGCCATCTGCAGTTTACTAAGACACTTGCTTATTACAACGCTGTGCATATAGTTGACATTTAATAAAATCAATCTTTTTTTAAATTAATTTTATTTAGTTATTTTTCAAGTACAGTTTTTTGTCTATTTTTCCCATCCCAGCCTCCCCGGCCCCTTGCTCCCCACCTCCCTCCCATTTCCACCCCCCTTAGTTCTCGTCCCTGTGTCCTTCCTATTTGTTCCTCCAAATCCCTCCCCCTTTTCCCCCTTAACTTCCCTTCCTTCTCCCCTCTGGTCACTGTCCCCTTGTTCTCTATTTCAGTGTCTTTGTTTTTTTTTTTTTTCTGCTTGCTTGAAAATCAATCTTGTTAATTTGGGTTAACCTTATTCCTAGATGACCACTTACATGATCTAATTTAGGAATGACTAGAAAGGCTTTTTGACCCCCAAACTAGTAGCCTTCATGGTTTTCCACAGCACTTGATATTCATTATTCAGGAATTTTCCTTTAACCTCAGTTATTGTCTCTTTTAAGTACAAATGTCTACTTAAAAGGGTAACATTTTTTCCATTACCTAGTAAAAACTCAGTGTAACTTTACTGACAATTATCAGAACAGCTTTAGAACTCTGTCACCCAATACAACAACTACCGGCCACATGTGGCTATCTAAATTTGAATTTAAATCATTTGAAATTGAATAAATGTATCAATTCAATGCTTCCGTCTCACAGATAAGAGTTACTCAACAGCCACATGTGGCTAGCAATTACCTATTAGATAGTACAGTTATAGTTCATCTCCACCACTGCAAAAAGTTCTATTGGACAGCAATATACTAGACAGTAGGGACCCTCAAACTTTTCACAGAACCCTGTCTTTATCTCCTGGTCTTAACCAAAACCTGGATTTCTGCTACTAATATTACTCCCACGGAAGCTTTCTTACTTCCTCAAAGATCTCTCAAGTGGAGATAAATTAATTCTTATCCTCTATCTCTCCCCAGTTCATGGGTCTTATTACCCTTCCATATGTAAGGGCTTAAACTTACTGTTGAAAGACTCCTAGTTCTTTTTTTTTTTTAACTTCCAACACTCTGGAATATCTCACTTCTACTTTTATTTAACAGTCCTTTATTGAATCTGACACGATTTTAACATTTCTTTCTTGTCTTTGGTGTCTACACTTTATATTTTTCATTTTATTTTAATTGTTCAAGAACAGTTTTCTGTCTTTTGCTCCCATCCCAGCCCACCCACACATCTGTCTCCACCTCCCTCCCATTTCCATGCTCCTAGTTTTTGTTCATGCATCCTTTATATTTGTGCCTGTAAACCCAACTCCTTTTCCCCTGAAATTCCCCTAAGATTCCCTCCCTTCTCTCCTCTGGTCACTGTCAGCCTTTTTCTCTATTTCGATGTCTTTGGTAATATTTTGCTTGTTTGTTTCTTTTGTTGTTTAGGTTTCTGTTAAAGGTGAGATCATATGGCATTTGTCTTTCACCACCTGCCTTATTTTGCTTAGTGTAATGCTTTCCAGTTAGATCCATGCTGCAAAGGGTAGGAGCTCCTTCTTTCTTTCTACGGCATAGAATTCCATTGTGTAAATATACCATAGTTTTTGGATCCATTCATTTACAGATGGGCACCTAGGTTGCTTCCAGCACTTGGCTATTGTAAATTGTGCTGCTATGAACATTGGGATGCATAAGTTCTTTCGGATTGGTGTTTCAGGGTTCTTAGGATATAATCCTAGCAGGGAATTACTGGATCAAAAAGCAGGTCCACTTTTAGTTTTCTGAGAAAAATTCCATACTGTTTTCCACAGTATGAAAGGTTGTATACCTTTCCACAGTATGAAAGGTTGCAGACTGGCTGTACCAGTCTGCAATTGCACCAACAGTGCACTAAGGTTTCCTTTTTCTCCACAACCTCTCCAACACTTGTTATTTGTTGCTTTGTTTACGATGGCCATTCTGACTGGTGTGAAGTGGTATCTCATTGTGGTTTTAATTTGTATCTCTCTGATGGCTAGCGATATTGAGCATCTTTTCATGTGTCTCTGGATCCTTTGTATATTCTCCTTGGAGAAATGTCCATTTAAGTCCTTTGCTGATTTTTAATTGGGATGCTTTTCTTCTTAGAGTGGAGTCATGTAAGTTCTTTGTATATTTTGGAGATTAAACCTTTGTCTGAGGTATTGGCAAATATGTTTTCCCATACAGTTGATTCTTTTTATTTTAATGCTGTTTTCTTTAGCCATTCAGAAGCTTTTTATTTGGATGAGATCCCATTTGTTTATTATTTCCTTTATTTCCCTTGCTCTAAGGGACATATCAGTAAAAATGTTGCTGTGTGCTCTATCCTATCATCTGCAAACAATGACATTTTTGTTTCCTCCTTTCCAATTTGGATGCATTTTATTTCCTATTCTTGTCTGGTCTCTGTGGCTAAAACTTCCAATACTACATTGAATAGAAGTGGTGAAAGGGGACAACCTTGTCCTGTTACTGATCTCAGTGGAAAAGATTTTAGCTTTTGCTCATTGAGTATGGTGTTGGCTGTAGATCTCTCATATATGGCCTTTATTATGTTGAGGAATGCTCCCTCTATTTCCATTTTGATGAGTGTTTTTATCATAAATGGGTGCGTACTTTATCAAATGCTTTTTCTGCATCTATTGATATGATCATGTGATTTTTGTCTTTGCTTTTGTTTATAGGATGTATTACATTTACTGATTTGAGAGTATTGAACCATCGTTGAATCCCTGGGATGAATTCCACTTGGTCATGGTATATGATCTTTTTAATGTATTGTTGGATGCAGTTTTCAATATCCCATTGAGTATCTTAGCATCTATGTTCATCAGTGATATTGGGCTGGAGTTTTCTTTCTTTGTTGTGTCTTTATTTGATTTTGGATTAGGATAATGTTGGCTTCATAAAAAGGGTTTGGGAGTCTTCCATCATTTTTGACCTTTTTGGAGTACTCTGTGAAGGATAGGGGTTAGCTCTTCTTTAAATTCTTTGTAGAATTCTCCTGTGAAACCATCTTGTCCGGGGTGTTTGTGTGACAGGAGTTTTTTGATTACTGATTCAATTTCATCTGCTGTTATTGGATTGTTCTATCTTTTTGCTTCTTTTTCATTGAGATTTGGGAGATTATATTTTTCTAGAAATTTTTCCATTTCATCTAAGTTTTCCAATTTCTTGGCATACAGTTCTTCATAGTAATTTCTTACAGTCCTTTGATTTCTGTGGTATCATTTGTAATCTCTCCTCTTTCATTTCTGATTGTGTTTATTTGGGTCTTCTCTCATTTTTTTCTTGATGAGCCTCCTTAAAGGCTTGCTGATTTTGTTTATCTTTTCAGAGAATCAACTCCTGGAATCATTGATCCTTAGAATTGTGCTTTCTAGTCTTTATGTCATTGAATTCCACTCTGATCTTGGTCATTTCCTTCCTTCTACTTGCTGTGGGCTGTCTTTCTTGTTGTTCCTTGAGTTCTTGTAATTGTAGGGTTAGGTTGTTTATTTAAAATGTTTCTATCTTTTTTTAGGTAGGCCTGTATTGCTATGAACTTCCCTCTCAGGACTGCCTTCACTGTGTTCCATAAGTTTTGGGTTGTTGTCAATTCATTTTCATTTGTTTCCAGAAATTGATTTCTTTCCTAATTTTATTCTTGACCCATTCATTGTTTAATAGCATGCTATTAAATCTTCATGATTTTGAGTGTTTGGGGCTTTTGGGTTGTTTTCTAGTTTCAGTCCCTTGAGGTCATGAAAATGCTTGGTATAATTTTAATTTTCTTGAATTTGTTGAGGCTTGTTTTGTGTCCTATCATGTGGTCTATCTTTGAAAATGTTCCATGTACCTTTGAAAAGAATGTGTATTTATATTTCATGACTTGGAATAGTTCTTTCCAGCTCCTTCTTGCCTGTGAGGTCTCTTTTGAGAAATCCACTGACAGTCTGATGGGAACTCCTTTGTAGTTGACTGTCCCCTTATCTCTTGCTGCTTCTAGGATATTCTCCTTCATTTTAATCTTGGCTAATGTAATGATGATGTGCCTTGGTGTGTTCCTTCTTGGGTCCAACTTCTTTGGGACTCT
This sequence comes from Artibeus jamaicensis, assembly GCF_021234435.1. NCBI lineage: Eukaryota > Metazoa > Chordata > Mammalia > Chiroptera > Phyllostomidae > Artibeus > Artibeus jamaicensis. The sequence goes on from NW_026522045.1 coordinate 14,232,602, forward strand.
CTAAGCTTCCTGGATTTCCTGGAAGTCTATTTCCTTTGCCAGATTGGGGAAACTCTTCTTTATTATTTGTCCAAATAAGTTTTCCACTGGTGGCTGTTCCTCTTCCCCTTCTGGTACCCCTATAATTCTGATGTTGGAATGTTTAAATATGTCCTGAAGGTTCCTAAGCCTCTCCTCCTTTTTTTGTATTCTTGTTTCTTTACCCTTTTCTGTTTGGCCATTTTTTTTTCTCTTTCTGGTCCACTCCTTTGATTTGAGTCCCAGTTTCCTTTCCATTACTATTGGTTTCCTGTGCATTTCCATTCATTTCAACTAGTTTAGCCTTCATATGTTCCTCTAATTTGTGACTCTTAAATCAACCAGTTCTGTGAGCATCCTGATCACCAGTGTTTTGAACTGTGCATCTGAAAGTTGGAAGATCACATGGAGGGTTAGCAACAGGGGAGTGGGAGAAGGAGAAGAGGGAAGAAGGTACAGAAAATAAGTAGCATAGACAGTAAGTAGAAAATAGGGGGGAGGGCAAGAATAGTAGGGGAAATATAAAATCTAAAGAACTTGAGACACATGGTCATGAACTAAAGGGGGGGAATGATGGAGGAGGGGGTGTGCAGGGTGGAAGGGAATGAAGGGGGGAAATAGAACAACTGTAATGGCATAATCAATAAAATATATTAAAAAAGAAAAGAACGTGTGTTTAGCTTCTTTCGAATGGAGGCTTCTGTGTGTGTGTGTGTGTGTGTGTGTGTGTGTGTGTGTGTGTGTATCAGTTAAGTCTATTTCTTCTAGGCCATTGTTCAATGCCACAATACCGTTGTGGATATTTTGTTTAGAAGATCTGTCCTTTTTGGACAGTGGGGTGTTGAAATCCCTTACTATAATTATGTAACTGTCAATACCTTTCTTGAAGTCCTCCAAGATTTTTTAATGTATTTTGGAACTTGTAGGTTGGGTGTATATTTATGTACAATGTTTATGGTTTCTTGGTTGTTTCTTCCCTTGAGTATTATGAAGTGACCTTCTAGGTCTCTCTTTGAGCCCTTTTTTTAAAGTCTATTTTGTCTGATATGAATATTGTTATCCTGGCTTTTTTTTTCTTTTTTGTTTGCTTGGAAAATTTGTTTCCAGCCCTTCAGTTTAGTCTGTGTAGGTTTTTTTGTACTGAGGTGGGTCTCTTGTAGGCAACATATGTGTGGATCATGCTTTCTTATCCATTTAGTTATTCTATGTCTTTTTATTGGAGTATTTAATCCATTTACATTTAAGATTATTGTTGATAGGTACTTATTCACTGCCATTTTTGTACCTGTGTTCCTCTCTCTCTCTCTCTTTTTTCCTTCCGTTCCTTAAATCAGGCCATTTAGAATCTCTTGCAGAGCTGGTTTTGTGGAGGTGTATGCTTTTAGACTTCTTTTGTCTGGGAAGCTCTCTATTTGACCTCCTATCTTGATGAAAAGCTTTGCTGCATAAAGTAGCCTTGGTTGCAGGCCTCTGGTTTTCATTACTTGGGGTGTTTCTTGCCATTCTCTTCTGGCTTAGAGCATTTCTATTGGGAAGTCAATAGAAATCCGGGCTCCCTTGTATGTTACTTTCATTTCCTCCCTTGCTGCCTTTAAGATTCTCTTTTTGTCTTGAAATTTTGCCATTTTAGTTATGATGGGTCTTGAGGTGTGCTCCTTTGGGTTCCTCTTGATTGGGACTCTCTGTGTTCCCTAAATTTGACTTTTTCTCTCATCAAATTAGGGAAGTTTTCCATCATTACTTTTTCTAATAGGTTTTCTGGCCCTTGCTCTTCTTCTCCTTCTGGTATGCTTATACGATATTATTATATTTCATATTGTTTTTAATTTCTCTTAATCCCTCTATCTTTCTGAGCCTCTTTTCCTTTTCTTGCTCTTTCTGGGAGTTTTTTTTTCCTACTCTGTCCTCCAGCTCACTGATCCAATCTTCTGCTTCATCGATCTTGCTTTTGATTCCTTCTTCTGTGTTCTTCAGTTCAGATATTGTGTTCTTCATTTCCTCTTGCTCCTTGCTGATACTTTCTATTTCCTTATTCGCGTTGATATCATTTGCAGTGAGTTCATTGTAGTTTCCCTGTAGTTTCTGGTAATTCGCCGTGAGCTCATTGAGCTTCCTGATAACCATTGCTTTGAACTCAATATCTGATACTTGAGTTCCCTCTATTTCATTTAGCATTTTTTTTCTGAGGCTTCCTGCTTTCCCTTTATTCGGGGATTGATTCTTTGTCTTCCCATTGTTTCTGATACTCTTCTTGTTAGCTTCATCTTCTTAAATTGATCTGTTCTGGCTCCCTGTGTTTATGCTGTGAACTTCTGTGGTAGTACCTGTGAGATTTAATGGTGCAGTTTCCTTCTGTATCCTGGTGTTCACAGCTTCTACCTATTTTGTGTGTGTGTGTGTGTGTGTGTGTGTGTGATCGGTTGGATGTGTAAGGCAAAATGTTTTAAGACAGCAAGAGAGTATTCTAGGATATTTAAAGTAGCAGCCAGTAGAGAACAGATTGGAGATCCTTTGGCTATGTATAGTGTTAACCATGATATTCCATCCAACTAGCCACTTTGTAGAAAGGATAGAAATAAGATAATACTCTTGTTGGGGAGAAAAGGATTTTGAGTTGGATCTAGAAATCAGTGAGGTTGTGGGAGGTCAGATTCTGAGTTAAAGTGAGAGTAAAGGATAGCAAATAGGTGTAGTGTGTGAGAGAATAGAGTTAACCACTACACAAATGAATTTCAGGAAACCATGAAGTGGGTTAAGATCTGGGAGGGGTGCTGTGTATAATTTACAATTGTATGGAATAGATATTATTTACAATAATATTAGAGCAATAATCATATGACAGAATCTACGAGATCTAGATAACAAGAATAGGGAGCATATGCCCTTGAGTAGTGTGCTAATGGAACACGAATGAAGCAAAAGACTGTAAATTAGCAATACACCTTGAATCAGATAACAGGGGAAACCTGTCAAGTGAAGTAATATAGTCAGGCAAGCAAAGAAGACTACAGAAAGAAGAGGAATACAAAAGTACTATTAAAATAAAATATTTAAGGATAATGAAAAATAATATTAAAAATATGCAATAACTTGCAGGATCTCTGTAATTCAAAGTGAAACCTGTCTCACTGTCTCAGCTGTTGAAATGTCCTCTCTTTTTGTCCAACTCTTGTTTTTTTCACAGTTCTGGGTTTTTTTTCAGTCTCACTTGTGGGTATTTAAAAAGAAAAAAATCAGAAGAAGGAAGGAAGAAGAGATAAAATTGGAAAGAAAGGAAGAAGGAATAAAACTAGAAAGAAGGAAAGAGAAGAAAAGGAATTGAGAGATATAAAAACAGTAAGAATTAAAAAAATACTTTAAAAAATCAAACAAACAAAAAAACCTCTTGCTGGTTTCAAACTGGCCAAACTGTTTTTTCTGTTCTTGCTGGCTGCAGCAGGCTGAGGGGCGATTTTTATTGCTTTTTTTCCCTTTCTGTTCAGCACTCAGTCAGCTCCACCTACTCTCCCCAGGGCTAGCCTCCCTTTCTCCCCAGAGCTGGCCTGGTGCCTTTCCACAGGGTTTTGGATGTGGGATCCGGGCTCATGCTCACCCCGAGTTTACAGGTATGAGCTCCCAGTCTCCTGTGGTGCTTGTGCTCACCCTGGGTTTATGGGTGTGGGCTCCCAGTCTTCCACAAAGCACACTCTCCCTGGGTTGCGGGCATGGGCATGCGGCCAGGCCGCCTCTGGTCCCACAGATTCAGACACACACTCTTCCCAGGGCTATGCATGGGTGCTCACAGCCCCTGTGTGTTTGCCACTTAGTTGGTTATTTCCCTCTCTGCAACCACTGAAAGCATCCAGGTCACTCCCAGTGCTGCTCAAACCTTGTTTGGCTGGGGAGGAAGCAGTTGACCCTGCTCTGTCCCCAGAACCCTGTGACAGACCCGGCAAGTACAGAGCCTGGGGCTGCTGCCTCCCTGGTTCCTGAGGTGATCCCTGGGCCCTTGTTACCCTGAAGCACTCTCCTTACCATCTGGTTTTTCAATGTTGGCTACAGTTTTTGATCTCCTATTTTCATATATGTTATGGTGCTGTTGGCTGTTTGCTCTGTTCCTCCATAGATAAGGTAGGTTTTTCTCCCATGTGTAGGGAGAAGTGGAATCTTCTCCCTCCTACCATGCTGCCATCTTCCCTCCTTGAGTGGTGTCTACACTTTCATTGAACTTTCTGGCACCTGGCTCTTAGAGCACGTTTTTAATCTCTCCATTTTCTGGAGACTTTAATATCTATGAAGATTGCTAAATAATAGTCTAGCCTAATAATTTCTTGGCTTTTTTCAACTGTCCTCAGCTTGAGACCCCTGGACACGCATAAAATATGTCATTTTGTGCAATCTGAAGTTCAAAAGCACTACTTTTGTGTTATGATATTAGGTACCTCCCCTTCACTTCTACTTCCCTTGAAACTTCTCCTCAACCTTATCAAGATTATCTGGGCCCTTCCAAAATCTCTTATTTATAATACCCTCTCATGGCCTTCATTCATTTTCTTCCATGTGTGACCCTTATGCCAGTCATATCAATGCTTCTCATTATCTCCCATACACACCCCCTCCTAATGGACCTTCTACTACCCCTTTTTACCTTTTAACACTTTTTACTATTTTGGGCTAATGTGTTCTATTTTCTTTGGTGATTGCTGAGCATTAATGAAGAAAACTAACAAAACTACATATTTATGGTGTCCAGTCTCAGCTGGCTCCCCAATACTGGTTAGCATTCCTTTTACATGTCAATTTGACACTCTAACTCACTTTCTTTTATTTCTAGACACCTGTTCTACAACTTTATTACTCTTCTAAACTTCTGTATTCCACTCTCATATCTCCTAATTTCAGCACTTTCACTTTCACACTGCACAGGAAATACAGAAGCTAAAAAGCTATATAAAGAAGGTATCCCTCCTCTACCCCTAGACTTTTATTACTCCTATTTTACTTCTTTTGTTTTACCTCAGACAAATAAGTACCTCTCCTCTTCTCCAAAATTAACTTCACCTGTACAATGGATTCCATTTTCTTCCAAATTCTGAATATCTCATCCACAATATATTCCTCTCTTCTGCACTATTGTAGTGCCCTTTTGGTTCCTTGCCTTCCACATAGAAATTTCATATATTGGAAAATGGGTTCTTTGTGGCAGGCTTCATTTATTAATACATTTTAAGTTATAAAAATAAGCACAATTTCCTTCTAATTTATTTTCCATTAAATGTTCTCATAAGTCCATTTCCAGTTCCAACCCAACTACAATCCTCTCTCAGAGTTTCTCATAGCACATGGAAAAACATAGGTGATCAGCTGTGGCCATTACCCTAAATTATTAAATATATTTCTCATTATTCAAGTCCAGGTGACTATAACAACATGATATCCTCTGGCAGACAATAAATGGAGGAGATATCCAATGAAAGGGATGTGCAATAGAGAAAGTAGAACATATAGAGTGTTCAAGGCCCTTTGTTGCAGCCTGAACAAGGTGGTTAGCTGAGCATGGAAAAACCAAGGTAAGTAGTGGATGTTGGCTTCCAAAGAAAATGAAAAGGCTTCACTGGGACTGAGGAAGGGAGGGTGAGCATTCAGAGTTGAATACTATTTTTATGTAGGAACAAGTATAAAAGACACATGGACAAAAACTTGTGGGGGTAGAAATGGGAGGAAGGTGGGGAGGGCTGGTTGGGTGGGCTGGGATGGTACTAAAAGACAGAAAACTGTACTTGAACAACAATTAAAATTTTAAAAATTTAAAAATAAAATAAATAAATGGGGAGCTGAGACGTAACTGAAGCTGAGCTGGGACCCAAGTGGACAAGCCAGTGCATGCTGCAGGATGCGGTAGCTTTGCTAACCAAAAACTCAGAGGCAGAGAATACACTAAAGGAACAGGAAGACCTGACCCAATGTGGCTTCCAAGCATAGGGAAGAGCAGAGTGGAAAATGCATGCTGAAACTCCTGCAAGAGAGCTGCAGGCTTGGGTCTGGAAGGCAGGAGTTGAATGCCTGAGATTGGCTCCAGTCAGCCAGAGCCTTTCACAGACAGTTGAACCCAAACCCCACTTGTGGGATTACATATCCAGCAGAGCAGCAGGGACAGGCCCAGGAGTTTCTTGATGCACACAATTCCTCAGGGGAAACAAGAAAAAGGCCCGGGGCCTGACACTACCTGCTATACAGCTCTTTGCACCCTGATTGACTAAACCGAGCAGAGCAAATAGAGACATGTAAGACTCAATCTTCTCTCCTGAAAAGCTGTTTAATATTCACTTCATGTCCCTCAAGTTTGGGGATAATATGGCACCAGCGTTTATAATATTTTAAATTTCACATATTGCTCTTCCCTTCTCTTACTCTACTCTATCATCTTCCTCCTACTTCCTATATATTTTTAAATTTTATTTTCTCTTTTGCTATGACATTTCTATTCCACGCTATTACTATTGCTCCTTCCTCCATCCTCTCAAAACCATTTATGATTGTCATTAGTCATCTCACATTCTTTCTCCCACTCTTAAAATACCCATATTCTTTCTCCACCTTTATCAGTCTCTCCTCACAGGTAGTGAATAAGGTGGCTGTGATTACAGGTCTTTGATCTTATTTCTAGATAGTGACTTTGTATTTCAAATCTCAAATTTCACTATTCCCCTTTCCTACTCTATTTAGCCTCCCTCCTTCTCTTCCCTTTTGCTGTATTAAAAATTAATTGTTCCCTGTGTTAGCCATATTTTCATCTTATATACTTAGTATTCCTTCTGTATTCTTTGAAAATAACTTATCTTTCCTCTAAACACTTCTTACACTCTTTTTTCTTTCCTTGTGCCCTCTATTCTCATTCCACCTGTATAAATACTAGCTCATTTTTCTTAATTTATATATCTATTATATTAATATATCAACATAATATGTAATATATTATGTTAATACACTATTGACATAATATATTGTATATATTAAATATATTTTTATATATTTGTGATTGTTTTTTCTCACAAGATACATACATTTTTTCTTTAAATTTTGTTTTTAACTTAATACTGTATGTTTCTCTTTTCTTACTCTATTCCATCTTCCCTCTTTCATTTTTTAGTTATGAAGTAAATTTTATTTTCTTTCCCACTTTGCCTTGTCTCTATTCCCTATGCATATTATTACCACTACTCCTACCCTCACAAAATCTCTTTTCTTTCAGTTAGTCATCTCATATTCATTTTTTCTTTTGTGTAATAGTCTTAATCTCTTTACAACTTTATTAATATTAGTGCATTGGCTGTCGATGGTGTAATTGTGGGTGAGGGATATCTTTATGATTGTGGGTCTGCTTCTTGGGCTGTTTGGTTTTGTTCTGGCAGCACCTGTACAACAGTATACAAGATGTGGAGGGCTGAATGACTCTCAGTCAGTCAGCCAGAGGGAAGAATCCCCAAAGGATGACCCAACAGCAACCATAACCCAATTATAGCCACATAAAAGGCATAAAGGGCAGCACAAGAGCACTAAGTACAGGTGATCAAGGACACTAAACCACTGAAGATCACTACACAAAGACAGGAAGTCAAAGCAGATCAATCTAACAAGCAGAAAAAAACAAGAAGTGTCATCTAAAATGAGAAGACAAACAAACAACCCTCAATCATGAGGAAAAGAGGAATTCCCAGAAAGACTGCTAAACAAAATTGAGGCAACCAAACTATCAGATATTGAGTTCAAAATAATGATTATACGGTTGCTCAAGTAGCTCGGTGAAAACTTCAGAGAACTCCAGGGAAGCGTCAAGGAACTTACTGTCAACTACACCATCATTGAAAAGGATATGGAAACTGTCAATAAGAGCCAGGAAGTAATGAAGAACACAGTGGAAAGAATTAAAAGCAGATTAGATGAAGCAGAGGATCAAATCAACAACCTGCAAGACGAAGTAGAAAAAAATTGCTAAAAAGAGAAAACAATGAAAAAAGACTCAAAAACAATGAAGAGGGGTTAGGGAAGCTACAGGACAACTTATAACATAATAATATACATATAATATGGATACCAGAAGGAGAAGAACAGGAGTAAGGGATATAAAACGTGTTTGAAAAAGTGATGATAGAAAATTTCCATAACTTGAAGAGAGAAAAAGTCACACAAGTCCAAGAAGCACAGAGGGTCTGATCAAGGTGAACCCAAAAGGGCCCACTCTAAGACACATCATAACTAAAATTTTAAAATTCAAAGACAAAGAGAGAATCTTAAAGGCAGCAAGGAAGAAACAGGAAGTAACATAAAAGGAGCTCTGATAAGGCTAGCAACTGACTCTCAACAGAAACCCTACAAGCCAGAAGAGAATGGAAACCGATATTTCAGGTAATGAAAAGCAAAGGCCTGCAATGAAGACTACTCTACCCAGCAAGGCTCTCATTTAAAATGGAAGATGAAATAAGGAGTTTCCAAGACAAAAGAAGGCTGAAAGAATACAACTCTACTAAACCAGGATTGTAAGACATGCTAATAGGACTACTTTAAGAAGATGAAAAGAAAGAGTGAGAGAGACAAGAATACAGGTACAGAGGGGAAAAATAGCAGTGAATAAGTACCTATCAATAATAACCTTAAATGTAAATGGATTAAATGTTCAAATCAAAAGACATAGAATAGCTGAATGGGTAAGAAATCATAACTTATACATATGCTGCCTACAAGAGACCCACCTCAAAACAAAATACTGACACAGACTGAAAGTGAAAGGTTGGAAAAAATATTCCAAGCAAATGGAAGGGGAAAAAAGCCAGGGTAGCATACTCATATCAGACAAAATACATTTCAAGACAAAGGCCATGAAAAGAGACAGAGAAGGTCACTTCACTATACCTAAGGGTAGAATTTATCAAGAAGACATAAACATTGTAAACATGTCTGCATCCAATATAGTAACTTCCAAATATATAAGAAAAATCTTGGAAGGCTTCAAGAAAGATATAGACAGCAACACACTTATACTAGGAGATTTTATACCCCACTTTACACAATAGATCTTCCACGCGAAGAATCAGCAACGATATAGTGACATTGAATGACACACTAGATTCAATGGACTTAATTGATATATATATATATAACTTTTCACCCCAAAGTAGCAAAATATACATTCTTTTCAAATTCACATGGAACAATCTCAAAGATACACCATGTCATAAGACACAAAATAAGTCTCAAAAAAGTCAAAAAAATCAAAATCGTATCATGCATTTTCTCAGATCACAATGGCTTGAAACTAAATACCAACCTAAAGGAAAGAGCTCTAAAAGATTTAAATTCATGGACACTGAATAATATGTTATTAAACAATGAATGGGTTAACAGTGAGATCAATTAAGCAATCAAAAAGTTTCTGGAAGCAAATGAAGATGAACACAAAACAACCCAAAACTTATAGGACACAGCAAAGATACTCCTGTGAGGGAAGTTCATAGCAATGCAAGACTACCTAAAAAAGATAGAAACATTTCAAATAAATGACCTACCCCTACCTACAACTACAAAAACTGGGGGAACAACAACAAACAAAGCCAAGAACAAGTATAATAAAGGAAATGATCAAGATCAGAGGATAATAAATGATGTAGACAATAAAAGAACCATTCAAAGGATATATAAAACCAGTAGATTGTTGTTTGAATCAGGAGCTGGCTTGGTAAACAAAATTTACAAGTCTTTAAGCAGACTCATCAGGATAAAAAGAAAGAGGACTCAAATAAATAAAATCAGAAGTGAAAAAGGGCAAATTACCATGGATACCACAGAAATAAAAAGAGTGTAAGAAATTACTATGAGCCCTGGCTGGTGTAGCTCAGTGGATTGAGCACGGGCTTGCGAACCAGACAATCGCGGTTCGATTCCCAGTCAGGGCACATGCCTGGGTTGCAGGCTAGTTCCCTGCAGGCCAATTCCCAGCAGGGGACGCATGAAAGGCAACCATACATTGATGTTTCTCTCCCTCTCTCCTTCCCTTCCCCTCTACAGATAAATAAATAAAATCTTAAACAAAAAAAGAAAAAGAAATTACTATGAACAACTATATGCCAAGAAATATGAAAACCTAGCCGAAATGGACAAATTTTTAGAAATTGCATAATCTTCCAAACCTGAACCAGGGAGAAGCAGAAAGCCTCAACAGACTGATTACATCCAGTGAAACTGAAGCACTAATCAAAAAACTCTCAGCACACAAAAGCACTGGACTGGATAGTTTCACAGGAGAATTTTAGAAAACATTTAAGGAAGAGCTAACCCCTATCCTTTTCAAATTATTATGAAAATTTCAGTAAGAGGGAAGACTCCAAAACTCTTTTTATGAAACCAGAATCATCCTAATCCCAAAACCAGATAAAAACACAATAAAGACAGAAAACAATATTTTGCCAATATAGTTAATGTTGCTAATATTGCTAATGAATAGAGATGCTAAATTTCTCAACAACATATTAGTGTACCAGATCCAACAATACATTATAAATATCATACACCATGATCAACTGGGATTCATCCCATGGATGGAAGGAAGCTACAATATTCCCAAATCAATAAACCTAATACATCACATAAACATAAGAAATGACAAAAATCACATGATCATATCAATAGATGGTGAGAAAGCTACTGACAAAGTACAGTACCCATTAAATTATAATAACATTGAGCAAAGTGAAAGTAGGAGATTCATATCTCAACATATAAAGGCCATATATGAAAAATCTATAGCCGACATCATACTCAACAAGCAAGAACCAAAACCTTCTCCACTAAGATCAGGAACAAGACAAAGATGTCCACTTTCACCACTACTATTCAACATAGTATTGGCATCCCTAGCCAAAACAAATAAGGCAAGAAAAAGAAATAAAAGGCATCCAAATTGGAAAGGAGGAACTAAAACTGTCATTGTTTGCAGGTGACATGACAGTGTAGGTAGAACATCCAATAGACTCCACCAAAAAAACTACTCGACCTAATAAGTTAATTTGGCAAAACAGCAGGATACAAAGTCAACATTCATAAATCGAAGGCATTTTTACACCAATAATGAAATATCAGAAACAGAAGTCAGGAAAAAAATCCCATTTACTATACAACAAGAAAAATAAAGTACCTAGGAATAAACCTAACTAAGGAGGGAAAAGACCTATACTCAGAAAACTACACAACACTGAAGAAAGAAATTAAGGAAGACATAAATAAATGGAAGTATATACCATATCCATGGATTGAAAGAATTAACATAATTAAAATGTCCATACTACCCAAAACAATTTATAGATTCAATACAATACAATACCAATGATACATTTCACAGATACAGAACAAACACTTCAAAAATTTATATGGAACCCTAAATGACCCTATATAGCAGCAGCAATTTTGAAAACAAGAGCAAAGTAGGAGGGATAACAATACTTGATATCAAACTATACTACAAGACCATTGTAATCAAAACACTCTAGTACTGGCATAAGAACAGACAGATAGATCAATGGAACAGAATAGTAAGCCCAGAAATATACCCAAGTCTCCATGGTCAATTAAGATTTGACAAAGGGGACAGGAGCATAAAATGGAGTAAAGTAGCCTGATGCAGACCCCAGCTCATGAGATCCGCAACATTGTGGATGAGACACAACAAATTCACATGGACTACCAAGTCCTGTGGGGGAAAGTAACAGAATGCTTACTCTCTCAAGAGGAGAGCACCTTGGAGTGCTTCGACCACTCTCTCAAGAGGAGAGCGCCCCAACCCTTGCCTTGACAAGTTTTTATTGCTTTTCTGGGCACATTACATGATGGTCCTCATTTACTATATACAGGTTTGCTTTAGGTGGTTACCATTTACAGTAAACAAAGGAGAGGATGCTGCTAATCACATCACAGAAGAAGGATATTTGTAAATGCAAAGGAAAAAGTGGTTGAACTGGTTACACTGGTCCTTGGAAGGTTTAGCATAGATTTTAGGAAGTCACTTTAATGATATGCAGTAAATGTTTTCTGCTTCAATTCAGGATGAAGGAGTTGTAGCAAAAGCAAGCCTCAAAGAGGCCTAGGTATAATGCAGGTCTCATTCCCCACAGGAGAACCTATCTATGGGCATGGATCCTGTGCATTGGACCTCACTTTCCACTGCCTTTCCAAGTGTGAGCTGGGCCCATGCCATGCAGAACAGTCTCCTATAGTAGCCTCTTCAATGAAGGGTGTTGTGAAATCTGGACAGGTACTTGCAAAATATTGAAACTCAACCACAAACCTACACCATACACCAAAATAAATTCAAGATGGATAAAGACTTAAATGTAATTTATGATGCCATAAAATTCCTAGAGAAGAATACAGACAAGAAAACTGAAGATATCCCACACGGCAATATTTTCACTGATATGCCCTTAGAGCAAGGGACAAAAATGAAAGAATAAACAAATGGTACTACATCAAATTAAAAAGCTGCTGTACAGCTAAAGAAAGCATCAGCAAAATTAAAATGGAAACAACCACATGGGAAAACATATTTACCAATGATACCTTGTACAAAGGTCTAATTTCCAAAATATATAAAAAACTCAGAAGACTCCATACCAGGAAGGCAAACAATCCAATTAAAAAATGGACAAAGGCCCTGGCTGGTGTAGCTCAGTGGATTGAGTGCGGGCCTGTGAACCAGACAATTGCGGTTCAATTCTCAGTCAGGGCACATACCTGGGTTGCAGGCTGGTTCCCTGCAGGCCAGTTCCCAGCAGGGAAGGCATGAAAGGCAACCATACATTGATGTTTCTCTCCCTCTCTCCTTCCCTTCCCCTCTAAAGATAAATAAAATCTTTTAAAAAATGGACAAAGGAATTGAACAAACATTTCTTCAAGGAAGAAACACAGAGGGCCCAAAGACACATGGAAAAAAATGGTCAGCATCACTAGCCATGAGAGACATGCAAATTAAAACTACAATGAAACACCATTTCACACGGTCAGAATGGCTATTATTAACCAATCAACAAATAAGTGCTTGTGAGGATGTGGAGGAAAGGGAACTCTAGTACACTGTTGGTGGGAATGTAGACTGGTGCAGTCACTGTGGAAAACAGTACAGAATTTCCTCAAAAAACTGAAAATGGAACTACCTTTTGATCCAATGATCTCACCACTAGGATTATGCCCTAAGAATCCCAAAACACTAATTCAAAAGTACCTGTGCATCCCAATATTCATATCAGCATTATTTACAGTAGCCAAGTGCTGGAAAAAGCCTAAGTGTCCATCAGTAAATGAGTGGGTCAAAAAACTGGTATATTTACACAGTGGAATACTACACAGGAAAAAAGAATCTCTTACCCTTTGCAACAACATGGATGGAACTGGAGAGCATTATGATTAGTGAAATAAGCCAGGCAGTGAAAGACGAATGCCATATGATCTCACTATAAGTGCAACCTAATCAACAAAACAAAAAGAGCAAAAAAGAACCAGAGACATGGAAATAAAGAACAAACTGGCAGGGACCAGAAGGAAAGGATGGGGGATAATAGAGGAAAGAGGGGGGAACATGTACAAAGAACCCATGGACAAGGACAATGTGGAAGGGATTGTCTTTGAGAGTGGGGCTTGGACCAGGTAGGGGATAGTAATGGGGGGAAATAGGGACAAATGTAATTGAACAACAATAAAAAAGTTAAAAAAATTTTAAATTGACTACATTATATTATCCTTGGAAATCATGTCATGCTTAATAAATTCAGGATGTACAGAAAGTAAATTTACATTGTTGGCTTCAGTAAATAAAATTTATTACAAGGATGTGAATATTTTTCTTTCAATATTATGACTTCTTAATGACATATAGATAAAAGATATGTGATATATATATATGTGTGTGTGTGTATATATATATATATATGTATATAAGTAATATATTTTCACCATAAGAGAGAAAAGATTATATTAAAGAAAAATAAGAGTCTTTTTTGAGGTTTAAATTAGATGACCTACCAGTTGACAGGCCATCTGCACTTATTTATATTAGCCTTTATTTCTTAATTTGTTGGAGCAACTGAATTCTGACATAGCTCAAAGCTACATGCTTCATTTCTATAAATTACATCTGTTAAAATGTATAAATGCAAGGAAAAGTCACTAGCCACAGAATTCCAGATTTAATCCATTATGTCATTTTTATAAGGAAACAAACTGGTGACCTTCATGTGGTTTTAAGGACAATGAATCTGTGAACTAGAGTAAATGAAGGATGAAATCATAAGATGAACAATCAAATGCATTTAGTAGCATGATTTAAAAGGTTAAAAAAGTACATTTTATAGAATGAAGACTGTTCTGTGATTCTTTTTCTACTGTTCACTTGAATGTGTGCCTTGATATATTTGATTGATTGAATAACAACTTTAAGCAGTCATATATCTTGTAAGCAAGTTTTTTTTCATTTTAAATACTTAAATTTTTATTTTATTTTTTATTATTACATTTTTTATTGTTTTTAAAGTACAGGTTTCTGCCTTTTCCCCTCCCACCTCCCCACCACCCCTGCTATCCCCGCCTCCCTCCCCCATTTCCATCCCCCTTGTTATTGTCCATATGACCTTTATAATTGTCCCTGTAAACTCTTTATGCTTTTCCTGCTTTATCCCCTCCCCTCTCCCTTCTGATCACTGTCAGCCTGTTCTCAATTTCAACGTCTTTGGATATACTTTGCTTGCTTGTTCATTAGTTATCTTTCATTAGATGTACACTAGATGAAATTGTAACAAAGGAAAATGCATAGCTCAATAAATTTTTGATGTATATTTTGTTGAGTGGTTTCAATATTCTATTTATTCAACATTTGTCAAAACTTTTAACTGTAGTATTATGGAAAATGTTATTGATATTTACCATTTAATCCAGAAAATATAGAGCAAAATCTCTGAAGTATGAGGTGGTTCAAGGAAGAAATTATTAGTACCTGTAGTAAAAAGAAGAGAAGAAGGAAAGAGAACTGGTATTGAGAGCTCAGCATATTCTAGTCAGTGTATTTGACAAAGTACATGAATTATCTTATGTAATTTTCAAAGCAATCATAATAAATAATAAATGGAGATATAGAGAAGTTAAATCATGTGCCCAAAGTCATAGTTAAATATGGGGTAGAGCTACGGAACAACCCCAATTTTGTACCACTACAGACAGTCTGTGCATGCTTTTTCCATTTCACCTTGATTAACAGCTTTATGTTTTAAAACTATGTGAAACACTCATGCACAAAATATACTCCCCGCATAACACTGACTTAGTCACTGACAATGTTCTCAAAGAACTAAACAAATGGAAGACATGTAGAAACATCAATCAATCATATATCAACTTCTACAAATCAAGAGTGTGTATATTTTCAAATATCTCAGTTTATTTTGAAAGGTTAGAGAATTATTACTTACTTATAGAAATAAAAATGAAAAAGTATACAAAATGTTATTTAGTAATAATAATTGGCAATGAAATAGGAAAATAAAAGATATAAATCATAATGTTTAAAATACCAGACACCATTATTTAATTAGGTCTTTGTATTTATGAGCATTTGGAGTATGTAAATGTAAAAAAAATTAAAATGTTCAAAAATGATGTTAAATATTAGATGAGGAGTATTGTTATATTTCAACTGCTTAATATTGTTATCTACATACTCTTTATCACAGAGTAAGCAAGTACTCTAAGGTTAGTTTGGGAAACAGTTAAAAAGCAAGTTTTAGGGTCTAAGCCACAAGTGGCAAACACAAGCAAGGCCCAAATGCCAAATCCAGGCCTCTACCTTGTTATATTCAGCCAGGCACCTTGTTTCTACCTGGCGGCAGCACCAACCTCTGACTTAACTCATTTTAATGAGTAGTTATACTTATACAGTCCTAAAATTACATTCAGCCTTTCGAAGGCAACCTTGAGGCTGATGTGGCCCCTGGTAAAAATTAGTTTGACACCCCTGGTCTAAGCTTTCTCATCTTAAAAAATGAGGATAATGCCCTGGCTGGTGTAGCTCAGTGGATTGAGCACAGTCCTGCAAACCAAAAGGTTGCTAGTTTGGTTCCTGGTCAGGACACATGCCTGGGTTTTGGGCCAGGCCACCAGTAGGGGGTACATGTGAGGCAACCACACATTGATGTTTCTCTCCATTTCTCCTTCCCTTCCCCTGTCTCTAAAGATAAGTAAATAAAATCTTTTTTAAAAATGAGGATGGTAATTTGTCCCTTGCAAGATTGCTCCAGGCATATAATGTATAATGTATATGCACTACCACCTAACATGTAATAAACTCTCAGTAAACAATAAAAAGGAACCAGACAGATTCACCTAGGTTTCCCAAAACCATATTTTCTAGGGAAGAAAGGCAGTCATAATGACACAAGAAACATTTTCACTACATATTCAATGAAATTTTGTTCTGCCTTTATATCTTCATAACAATAAATACTTCTATTATAATCTCATTTCATATATAATAGTCATATGTATTCATAATTTAACAAGATCAAATCTAAACATGACATCATCATTTAAAGTGCAAAGCATATTAATGTCAAAGTTTAAAGCTCTTTCTACAACTTTAAAATGTTTTCTTGTGTAGTAACTTCATATTGATAATATATTTTGTACTGAGATTCCCCTGTGATTTTTACAAGGAAGCTTGTCACTTCAAGTTGAGCAAATATTATTACTAAATGGTTCAATAAAAATAAAGCAGACCAAACAAAGGTGCCTGCTCCCTAAGAGGATTTTAAGAATTAGTTGGCAACTACTATTGAGATAAAAACCTCATAAAGTATTCTGAATGTCACTAATTTTTAACTCAATTCTAAATTCATTAGCTTTAAAGTGTTCTTTTAAATGAGAATTACCAATTGTATATATGTTGGTACAATTTAAATAAAAATGGAGCTGAGGGGAGACATAAGCTTTTATAACAAGGTATAGAAGCTTCCAAAATAACCATTAATAAATATGACCTGTGAATAGATAAGTTGAAATGAAGTATCAAATACAGCCTTTGCCCATAACGAAGACAGCGTAGAGTTTCTTCAACTTGGCTTATTGGATGCTTAGAGAATTGAACTTTTTCTCACCAGAGAAGTCTTTGGAATTTGTAGTTTGGTGTAAAGCTCAATGATTAAAAAGGGGTCATCTCAAATAGAAAAGTTTACATCATTCTGATTACATATCAACACAGAATATTTGCTGATATTGTTAGAGTCGAGGAGGAAATAAGTTGTTTGTGCTAAGCTGTTTGCTCACTCAAGCCTGAGTAGAAACCACACCCACCCCCAGGCAGGTGTTCCAGAGAGTTAGGAATTGGTCAAAACGTATAGAGGGCTTCCATGTGTCAGGAGTGGTTAAGTGCTTCACACCTGAGCTCGTTTATCGCTAACTGCCACCTTTGCTTCTGGAAACCCGCTTGCTTGCCCGCTTCTATAAAAACCCTAGCCTGTAAGCGTTAGGCGTGACTCTCATTTGCAGCCATTTTGGCACCGTGTCTCCGGACACCCCGAGAGATTGCCCCTGCGCAGGTAAAACTTTGAAACTTTGGCCAATAAAACATCTTTGACTGCCCGACTGTCTCCGACCCTTCTTGTTTGTGAGAGCGGAATGTAACAATATGATATAGGGGTCAGATAGAAACTGACCTTTAAATGTTTCTCATTGAATTAAAAAAACTTAATAATGCTTAGTTATCTTGTCATATTTGTCATAGTTTTAGTTTTTTTAGATTTTATTTATTTATTTTTAGAGAGGAGGAAGAGAAGTAGAAAGAGAGGGTGAAAAAGATCAATGTGTGGTTGCCTCTCATGTGCCCTCTACTGGGGACCTGGCCTGCAACCCAGGAATTTGTCCAGACTAGGAATCTAACCAACAACCCTTTGGTTTGTGGGCCTGCACTCAATCCACTGAGCCACACCAGCCAGGGAGATATTTGTCATAGTTTTAGTTTTAATGTGGTGACCCAGATTCCTCATCATGATAAAATGCTGATACATTTTATTTATACATGCACAGCTTCATATATTGGGGTTGTTAATGCAATTAACTCCTGACCTTTCATAATTTTTTAATGTATAAATGTTTACAGTATTATTTGTGGAATTAATGTATTCCACAATATATTTTTAACAATACAGTCTTTTAAAGTTATTTTATATCTGATTTTTCAGTTGACATAATGGATTCAACCCAAAATCTTTAACAGTTTTATTGATATATAATTCACAAGATATACAATCTACCCATTTGAAAACATAAAATTCTGTGGTTTTCAGTGTATTGACAGAGTTGTACAACCATCACCACAATTTATAACATTTTCATTATCATCAAAAGAAACCCTACACATTAGCAGTTACTTCCTAATCCCCTTGCTTGTTCTCCACACACCCCTCCATCCCCCAGCTTGAGGCAACCAGAAATTCTTTGCGTTTCCATAAATTTACTTATTCTGGGAACTTACAAATTTTTTTTCTTTTTTTTAAATTTATTTTTTTAATTGATTATGCTGTTACAGTTGTTCTATTCCCCCCTTCATTCCCCTCCACCCTGCCCCCCATCCCCACCATTACCCCCCTTTAGTTTATGTCCATGTGTCTCAAGTCCTTTAGGTTCTATATTTCCCATGCTATTCTTGCCCCCCCATCTATTTTCTATCTACTGTCTATGCTACTTATTTTCTGTACCTTTTCCCCCCATCTCCTCCTCCCACTCCCCTGTTGCTAACCCTCCTTGAGATCTTCATTTCTATGTTTCCACTCCTGATCTAGCTGTTCTTTTAGTTTGCTTTCGTTTTAGGTGTGGTTGTTAATAACTGTGAGCTTGTTGTTCTTTCACTGTTCATGTTTCTTTAACTTCTTTTTTCTTAGATAAGTCCCTTTAACATTTCATATAATAAGGGCTTGGTGAGGATGAACTCCTTGAATTTGATCTTATCTGAGAAGCACCTTATCTGTCCTTCCATTCTAAATGAAAGTTTTGCTGGATAGAGCAATCTTGGTTGTAGGTCTTTAGATTTCATGACTTGGAATATTTCTTTCCAGCCCCTTCTTGCCTGTAAGGTCTCTTTTGAGAAATCTGCTGACAGTCTGATGGGGACCCCTTTGTAGGTGACTGTCCCCTTAGCTCTTGCTGCTTCTAGGATTCTCTCCTTCATTTTAATTTTGGCTAATGTAATTATGATATGCCTTGGTGTGTTTCTTCTTGAGTCCAACTTTTTTGGTACTCTCTGAGCTTCTTGGATTTCTTAGAAGTCTATTTCCTTTGCCAGATTGGGGAAATTTTCTTTTATTATTTGTTCAAATAATTTTTCCACTGGTGGTTGTGTCTTTCCCCTTCTGGTACCCCCTATAATTCGGATATTGGAGCGTTTAAAGATGTCCTGGAGGTTCCTACGACTCTCCTCATTTCTTTGAATTCTTGCTCCTTGACTCTTTTCTGTTTGGCCATTATTTGTTTTCTTCTGGGCCACTCCATTGATTTGAGTCCCAGTTTCCTTTTCATCTCTATGGGTTTTCTGTGGAGTTCCATTCATTTCCCTTAGTTTAGCCTTCATATGTTTCTCTAATTTGTGGCTATAATCAACCAGATCTATTAGGAACCTGATGACCAGTGTTTTAAACTGTGTGTCTGAGAGTTTTGCTATTTCTTCGTCGCTTAGATTTATCTCTGGGGCTTTGAGGTCTTCCTGCGACATTTTTGGTCTGTTCTGGCCCTTTAAATGTGAGAAGCGGTGCCTTGGACTCCAGTGTCTCTGGGTTGTGACGCTGTATGTGGGGGCGTGGTCAGAGCGGGGATACGGCGGCGCCCTCTACTGCCGCAAGCAACGGGGACCGCCGGGCCCCAGTCCAAGCGCCCACTCCATCGCCTGTCCGCTCGCCCACAGATAGGCAACCACAGTCAACATGCAGCACCGCCTCCCCACTGTCTCCTCAGCAGTCGCTCACCCGGTGGGTTGCTCGGTCGCTCACTAGGTCCAATCCTGGGTTTGGAACCCGTGCGTCTGGATTCTTGCGTCTGGATTCCGCGCCTGGGTCCCTCCGGAGTCCTGTGCAACCCCTCAGGAGATGCCGGTTTCGCCCCTTACCGGTCGGGCTGAAGAATTTGTTGTTACCGGACTTCCGAAAAGTTCAATTTTCCATGTTCTGGTTGTGTTTTCTGATGCTAATATTTAGTTGTCCCTAAACTTGGTTGTGTGAGAAGGCACGGCACATCCACCTATACCTCCATCTTGGCAGAAGTCCTGGAACTTACAAATTTTTAACAGATGTACTTGCTGGGAATGTCAAGCTGTTTTATATTAAGAAGAATTGGCAAATAAAACAAAAGAAAATTTGCAGTTAGATTTGGGCAATAATGTCTTGGTTTATCTAGCTAATTCCTTAATTTTCTCATATTTCTGAGTATAATAAAATTTTATATCTGAGCTTCTATAATCCTTAATTTTGTTACTCAATTTTATTTTAGTACTGCAAAATCAATAAAAACAAAGGCATCCTCAAAGTACTCCTGCTTAAAATCAGTTGGTCAGGAAAACCTAAGTTTCAAATTCAGGAAAGAAGTTCTGATCAGTTTCTTTCATTTTTCTAATTCTATCTAATCAACACTTTGCCAAAAATGAGAATCATGTCCAGGAAGGAGGCATATACACCACAAAACTTTTGTATACAGCATATGCTATTTGCAGTTGGATGCCAAAAGAAAGTGGTTAATAAGCATGCCATTTTTTTTTTTCCTAAATCTCTGGTATAGAACACACTTCTTTAAAATTACACCTATTTGTTTATTCTTTTATGTCCCTTGCTTTAGGAAACATATAAGTGAAAATATTGCTGCATGGAATATCTGAGACTTTCCTGTCAAGGTTTTCCTCTAGGACTTTTATGGTGTCACAACTTATGTTCAAGTCTTTTATCCACTTTGAATTTATTTTTGTGTGTGGTGTAAGTTGGTGATCGAGTTTTATTTTTTTGCATGTAGCTATCCCGATCTCCCAACACCATTTGTTAAAGAGGCTATTTTACTCCATTTTATGCTTCTTCTCCCTTTTCAAATATTAATTGACCATAGAGTCTTGGGTTTATTTCTGGGCTCTCTGTTCTGTTGCATTGGTCTATGTGTCTGTTCTTATGCCAGTATCAAGATATTTTGATTACGGTGGCCTTGTAACACAATTTGACATCAGGTATTGTGATCTCTCCTGCTTTGTTGTTCTTTCTCAAAATTGCTGCAGCCATTTGGGGTCATTTTTGGTTCCATATAAATTTCTGAAATGTTTGTTCTTTATCTGTGAAATATGTCATTGGTACTTAATTTTTTTCTTTTGAATTGTTTATTTATTTTTTTAAAAATTTTAAAATTTTATTTGATTTTATTGATTATGCCATTACAGTTGTTCTATTCCCCCCTTCATTCCCCTCCACCCTGCACACCCCTCCCCCACCATTCCCCCCTTTAGTTTATGACCATATGTCTCAAGTTCTTTAGATTCTATATTTCCCATACTATTCTTGCCCCCCTATCTATTTTCTACCTACCGTCTATGCTACTTATTTTCTGTACCTTCTTCCCCTTCTCCTTCTCCCACTCCCCTGTTGCTAACCCTCCATGAGATCTTCATTTCTATGTTTCCGCTCCTGATCTAGCTGTCCTTTTAGTTTGCTTTTGTTTTAGGTGTGGTTGTTAATAACTCTGACTTTGCTGTCCTTTCACTGTTCATATTTTTTATCTTCTTTTTCTTAGGTAAGTCCCTTTAACATTTCATATAATAAGGGCTTGATGATGATGAACTTCTTGAATTTGATCTTATATGAGAAGCACTTATTTGCCCTTCCATCTAAATGAAAGTTTTGCTGGATAGAGTAATTTTGGTTGTAGGTCTTTGGATTTCATGACTTGGAATACCTCTTTCCAGCCCCTTCTTGCCTGTAAGGTCTCTTTTGAGAAATCCGCTGACAGTCTGATGGAAACTCCTTTGTACGTGACTGTCCCCTTGTCACTTGCTGCTTCTAGGATTCTCTCCTTCATTTTAATCTTGGCTAATGTAATCATGATGTGCCTTGGTGTGTTCCTTCTTGGGTCCAACTTCTTTGGGACTCTCTGAGCTTCCTGGATTTCCTGGAAGTCTATTGCCTTTGCCAGATTGGGGAAATTCTCCTTTATTATTTGTTCAAATAAGCTTTCCACTGATGGCTGTTCTTTTCCCCCTTCTGGTACCCCTATAATTCAGATGTTGGAGTTTTTCAAGATGTCCTGGAGGTTCCTGAGTCTCTCCTCATTTTTTGAATTCTTGTTTCTTCATATTTTCCTGTTTGGTCATTTTTTTCTTCCTTCTGGTGCACTCCCTTGATCTGAGTCCCAGTTTCCTCTTCATCACTATTGGTTTCCTGTGTATTTCCATTCATTTCAATTAGTTTAGCCTTCATATGTTCCTCTAATTTGTGACTCTTAAATCAACCAGTTCTGTGATTATCCTGATAACCAGTGTTTTGAACTGTGCATCTGAAAGATTTGCTATTTCTCCATCACTTAGAGTTATGGGCTCTGGGGCTTTGAGATCTTCTTGAGCCATTTTTGATCTGTTCCCGCCCATTAAGTATGAGGAGCGAAGCCTTAGGTGTTCACCAGGGCAGGGCTGCTCTGGTCACTGGGTTTTGAAGCTGTATGTAGGGGTGGGGTCAGAGAGGGGAAATAGGGGCCCCCTCTGCTGCTTCCCCCCTGTGGGTCCTGCTCAGTCCTGTCTCACTGCTCACTCCTTTGCCGGTCTATTGGTCTGGCTGAAGACTTCGTTGTTATCAAACTTCTGAAAAGTTCAATTTTCTGTGTTTTGGCTGTGTTTTCTGTTGCTAATATTTGGTTGTCTCTAAACTTGGTTGTGTGAGAAATCACGGAGTCTCTACCTATGCCTCCTTCTTGGCAGAAGTCTTCATTGATACTTTAATCGGGATTGCATTGAATCTATAAATTGCTATGGGTAGTATGGACATTTTGATGATTTTAATTCTTCTAGTCTATGAGCATATATGCTTCCACTTATTTCTGTGTTTATTAATTTCTTCTTTCAGTGTTGTGTAGTTGTGAGTACAAGTCTTTTACATCTTTAGTTAGATTTACTCCTAGGTACTTATTTTTTCTTGTTGCTGTAACAAATGGGATTTTCCTTTCTGATATTTCATTGTTGATGTAAAAAATGCCTTTGATTTATGAATGTTGACTTTGTATCCTGCTATTTTGCCAAATTCACTTATTAGGTCGAGTAGTTTTTTTGGTGGAGTCTATTGGATGTTCTATATACACTGTCATGTTACCTGCAAACAATGACAGTCTTGCTTTCTCCTTTTCAATTTAGATGTCTTTTATTTCTTTTTCTTGTCTGATTGCCATGGCTAGGACTTTCAGTACTATGTTGAATAGGAATGGTGAAAGCAGGCATCCTTGTCTTGTTCCTGATCTTAGTGGGATAACTCTAAGTATTTTCCCATTGAGTATGATGTTGGCTGTAGGTCTCTCATATATGGCCTTTGTAATGTTGAGGAACACTCCTTCTATTCCCACTTTGGCAGCGGGCAAATGCAGACAGCTGTAATTGAACAACAATAAAATAATTTTAAAAATAAAAGTGAAAATAGAGTGTCTTACTATATTATTATTTTTAATTACCCCTAGTCAGAGAAATTTAATAAAGTGAAACTGCCTCTCATTCTGATTGGCTTTTATTTATTCTTTTAGTTTTGTATGCTGGTGTAGCATAAAAAAGTAATAAGATCTTTCAATTGGTACATATTTTATCTGCTCATATCAAAAAACTATATAAAGTACATAAAACCTGAATATAAAAACTGGGTCTTTCTACTCAAAATATACTATTATTTAATATACTTCCCATTAAAATAATCTCATAATATGTAATTAAATATATAAATAGATCTTATTTATATCATCAAATACATTTTAATTTTTCCCTGGACTATATATGCTCTCTATACATACTAAAAAGTAACATTTTTTATTATCTACACAGTCCTAAATATGACAATGTGATAGACAATGGGCCAGTTTGTATTTGAAAGTTTTCCCAGTGGTTTTGTGTTTTGTAATTGCTTCCATAGTTCATTGCATTGCTCTCTTTGACATGGCTCAGTAAATTTAGAAGGCAGTATCAGGTTAGACATATATTGAGGTATTAAAGAATTGATGGTAACTTAAACAGAAAGTTAAGAAATTTAAATTAATAAATTAACAAGGTAAAGCAAGAAGATACATGTGCTATAAGTAATCTATAAGGGAAAGAGAGAAACATGTTTAAAAATGAAAAGTAGAAAAATAGAGAAGAAGAATACACAGTGCAATTCCATTTATATGAACTTCTAGACCTGGCAAAAATAATCTAAAGTGGTAGAAGAATGTGATTTTCCCAGAGTTGGGAGGGGAGCAGGGGAATGGAAATATTTCATATCTTCATCTGTGTGGTGATTATACAGGTGTGTATAACTTTATCAACACTAATCATACTCTATATTTAAAACATGTACATTTTATTATGTAAACCATACTTCTTTAAGGTACATTTTTATCTTCTTTGAGGCTTACATTTACTGTTTCTTATATTTTTATTATTATTTATTCCCCCTATGCCATCTTTCACATCCATCTACCTTGGTGAAGATACATTTTTTAAAGTCAAAATAGATAGTAACAAATACCATTGGGTTTGAATATGGGCATGTTTTAACACTGAAAAAGTACTCTTTTATTAAATATCTTTATCATGACACAAAAGTACATTAAGCTGCTTTGTAATGCTAGGATTGATTCCTTCTGCTCAAGATTGAGAATTGGCATTTTACTTATTTTTTAAATCACTTTGTTGTTGTTCAATCATATTTGTTTGAATTTTGTCCACACCACACCCCTCCACCCCAGCCAAATCCACCTCCCTCCCTTGCTTCCACCCTCCCCTTGATTTTGTCCATGTATCCATGTGTTCTTTAGACTGGTTCCTGAAACACCTCTCCCCACTGTCCCGACTCTCCTCCCCTCTGACTATTGTTAGATTGTTCTTAATTTCAATGTCTCTGGTTATATTTTGTTTGCATTTTTCTTTTGGTGATTATGTTCCAGTTAAAGGCGAGATCATATGGTATTTGTTCCTGATTGCCTGGCTTATTTCAGGTAGCATACTACTCTCCAGTTTCATCCACGTGATCCCAAATGGTAGGAGCTCCTTCTTTCTCTCTACTGCATAGTATTTGATTGTGTAAATGTACCATAGTTCTTTGATCCACTCATTTGCTGATGGGCATTTAGGTTGCTTCCAGCACTTGGCTATTGCAAATTGTGCTGCTATAAACATTGGGGTGAATAGGCTCTTTTGGATTGGTGTTTCAGTGCCCTTAAGGAATAATCCTAGCAGTTGAATTACTAGGTCAAAAGGCAGTTTCATTCTTAGTTTTCTGAGGAAATTCCACACTGTTTTCCACAGTGACTACACCAGTCTGCATTCCCACCAACAATGCACTAGGGTTCCCTTTTCTCCTCATTCTCTCCAACACTTGTCTCTTGATTTGTTTATGATGGCCATTATGAGCATCGTGAGGTGGTATTTCATTGTGGTTTTAATTTGCATCTCTCTGATAGCTACTGATGCTGAGCATCTCTTCATATGTCTCTGGGCCCTCTGTACGTCCTCATTGGGGAAGTGTGTGTTCATGTCTTTTGCCCATTTTATAATTGAGTTTTTTGTCTTCCTGGAGTAGTTGTGTGAATTCTTTATATATTTGGGAGATCAAGGCCTTATCTGAGCTGTCATTGGAAAATATGTTTTCCAATACAGTTGGTTCTCTTTTCATTTTAATGCTGTTTTCCTTAGCCATGCAGAAGCTTTTTAATTTCATGATGAACAATTTGGTTATTCTTTTCTATATGTTTCTTGCTTTAGGGGAGATATTCATGAAGGTGTTGCTGCGTGGAATGTCTGAGATTTTCCTTCCAAGGTTTTCCTCTAGAATTTTATGGTGTCATGACTTATATTTAAGCCTTTTATTCACCTTAAATTTATCTTTGTGTGTGGTGTAAGTTGGTGATCAAGTTTCATTTTTCTGCATGTAGCTGTCTGAATTTCCCAATACCATTTGTTGAAGAGCCTATTTTTACTCCATTTTATGCTTCTTTTCCCTTTTTCAATTATTAATTAACCATAGAGACTTGGGTTTATTTCTGGGTTCTCTGTTCTATTTCATTGGTCTGCATGCCTTTTTTTAATGCCAGTACCAGGCTGTATTGATTACAGTGGCCTTGTAATACAATTCGATATCAGGTATTATGATCTTACCTGCTTTGTTCTTCTTTCTCAAAATTGCTGCAACTCTTCAGCATCATTTATGGTTCATACAAATTTCTGAAATGTTCGTTCTTTATCTGTGAAATATGCCATTGGTACTTTAATAGGGATTGCACTGAATCTATAAATTGCTTTGGGTAGTATGGGCATTTTGATGATGTTAATTCTTCCAATCCATGAGCTTGGTACATGCTTACATTTGTTTGTGTCTTTCTTAATTTTTTTCTTCAGTGTTGTATAGTTTACTATATAGAGATCTTTCACCTCCTCAGTTAGGTTTCTTCCTAGGTACTTTATTTTTCTTGTTTCTATAACAAATAAATTTTTTTCTGATTTTTGTTTCTGATATTTCATTGTTTGTGTACATAAATGCCTTTGATTTCTGATTATTGACTTTGTATCTCACTGTGTTTTCCCAAATTCACTTATTAGGTCGAGTAGTTTTTTTATGAAGTATATAGGATTTTTTATATACACTATGATTTCATCTGCAGATAACGAGATAATTTACTTCCTCCTTTCCAATTTGAAAGCTTTCTATTTCTTTCTTTCTTTTTTTTTGGGGGGGGGCGGTCTGATTGCTGTGGCTAGGACTTCCAGTACTATGTTGAATAAGAATTGTGAAAGCAGACATCCTTGTCCTGTTCCTGATCTTAGTGGAAAAGCTCTAAGTTTTTCCCATTGAGTATGATGTTAGCTGTAGGTCTCTCATATATGGCCATTACTATGTTGAGGAATGCTCCCTCTATTCCCACTTTGCTGACTCTTTTTATTGTAAATGAATGCTGTACCTCATCAAATGCTTTTTCTGAATCTATTGATATGATCATGTGATTTTTGCCTATATTTTGTTTATGTGATGTATTACTTTTATTGATTTGTGAATATCGTAACATCCTCATATCTCTGGGATCAATCCCACTTGGTTATGGTGTATGATTTTTTTACTGTATTGCTGGATGTGGTTTGCCAATATGTTGTTGAAGATTTTCACATCTATTTTCACCAGGGATATTGGCCTGAAGTTTTCTTTCTTTGCTATGTCTTTATCTGGTTTTGGAATTAGGATGATGCTGGCTCTATAAATAGAGTTTGGGAATTTGCCATCTTCTTAAATTTTTTGAAGTAATCTGTGAAGGATGAGGGTAACCCCTCCCTTAAATATTTTCTAAAATTCTCCTGTGAAACCATCTGGTCTAGGGATTTTGTGTATTGGCAGCTCTTTGATTGCTGTTTCAATTTCATCAGTTGTTATCAGTTTGTTCAGGCTTTCTGCTTCTTCACTGAGTATTGAAAGATTATATTTTACTAGTAATTTGTCCACCTAGGCTTTCAAATTTCATGGCATACATTTCTTCATAGTAATTTCTTACAATTCTTTGTATTTCTGTGTTATCAGTTGTAATCTCTCTTCTTTCGTATCTGATTGTGTTTATTTGGGTCCTTTCTCTTTTTTCTTGATGAGCCTGCTTAAAGGCTTGTTGATTTTGTTTGTGCTTTCAAATAATCAGCTCCTGGATTCATTGATCCTTAGAATTATGCAATTAATCTTTGTGTTTTTAATTCTCCTCTGATTCTGGTTATTTTTTTCCTTCTACTTGCTCTAGGCTCTCTTTGCTGTTGTTCCTCGAGTTCTTGTAGATGTAGGGTGAGGCTGTTTATGTGAAATGTTTCTATCTTTTTTAGGTAGAGCTGTATTGCTATGAACTTGCCTCTCAAAACTGCCTTCACTGTGTCCCATAAGTTTTGGATTGTTGTGAGTTAATTTTCATTAGTTTCAAGAAACTTTTTGATTTCTTCCTTAATCTCATTCTTGACCCATTCATTGTTTTTTTAATATAAATTTTATTTAGTTACTTTTCAAGTACATTTTTTTAATCTATTTCTCCCATCCCACCCCACCCCCCCCGCCCGGTCTCCCCCCTCCCTCCCATTCCCCCCCCCCCAGTCCTCATCTCTGTGTCTTTCATACTTGTTCCTCAAAATCCCTCCCCCTTTTTCCCCTTAAGTTCCCTTCCCTCTCCCCTCTGGTCGCTGCCCACTTGTTCTCTATTTCAGCGTCTTTGTTTTTGTTCTGTTTGCTTGTTTGTTTTATTGTTTAGCTTCCTGTCAAAGGTGAGATCATATGGTATTTGTCCTTCAATGCCTGGCATATTTCACTCAGCATAATGCTTTCCAGTTCCATCCATGTTGTTGCAAAAGGTAGTAGCTCCTTCTTTCTCTCTGCTGCATAGAATTCCATTGTGTATATGTACCACAATTTTTTGATCCATTCATTTACTGATGGGCACCTAGGTTGCTTCCAACTCCTGGCTATTGTAAATTGTGCTGCTATGAACATTGTGGTGCATAGGTTTTTGAAATTGATGTTTTAGGATTCTTGGGGTATAATCCTAGCAGTGGAATTGCTGGGTCAAAAGGCAGGTCAATTTTTATTTTTCTGAGAAAATTCCATACTGTTTTCCATAATGGTTGTACCAGTCTGCAATCCCACCAACAGTGAACTAAGGTCCCCCTTTTCCCCACACCCTCTCTAACATTTGTTGTTTGTTGCTTTGTCTATTATAGCCATCCTGACTGGTGTAAAGTGGTATCTCATTGTGGTTTTAATTTGCATCTCTCTGATAGCTAACGATATTGAGCATCTCTTCATGTGTCTCTGGATATTCTGTATGTCCTCTTTAGAGAAGTGTCTGTTCAAGTCCTTTTCCCATTTTTTAATTGGGTTCGATGTCTTCCTAGAGTGGAGTCGTTAAGTTCTTTGTATATTTTGGAAATTAAACCTTTGTCTGAGGTATCATTGGCAAATATGTTTTCCCATACAGTTGGTTGTCTTTTTAATTTAATACTGTTTTCTTTAGCCCCTGCAGAAGCTTTTTATTTTGATGAGATCCCATTTGTTTATTCTTTCCTTTATATTCCTTGCTCTAGGGGACATATCTGTAAAAATGTTGCTGCGTGGAATATCTGAGATTTTCTTGCCAATGTTCTCCTCTAGGACTTTAATGGTGTCACGGCTTATATTTAAGTCTTTTATCCACCTTGAATTTATTTTGGTGTATGGTGTAAGTTGGTGCTCAAGTTTCATTTTTTTGCACGTAGCTGTCATTGTTTAATAGCATGCTATTCAATCTCTATGATTTTGAGTGTTTGGGTTTTTTCCCTTGAGGTTGGTTTCTAGTTTCAGTCCATTGTGGTTAGAGAAAATGCTTGGTATGATTTCAATTTTCTTAAATTTGTTGAGGCTTGTTTTGTTTGCTATCATGTGGTCTATCTTTGAAAATATTCCATGTGCATTTGAAAAAATGTATATTTAGTTCTTTTGGATGAAAGGTTTTATATATATATCAGTTAAGTCTATTTCATCTAGGGCATTGTTCAATGCCACAGTACCTTTGTGGATATTTTGTGTGGAAGATTTGTCCTTTTTGGACAGTATGGAATATTTTGGACAGTAATTATAGTAAGGAAATCCCTTATTATAATTATGTAACTGTCAATATCTTTCTTGAAGTCCTCCATGATTTTCTTTATATATTTGGGTGCTCCTATGTTGGGTTCATATAATTACAATGTTTATGTCTTCTTGATGGATTCTTCCCTTGAATATTATAAATTGACCTTCTGGGTCACTTTTTGTGGCTCTTTTTTTTAGATCTATTTTGTCTGATATGAGTATTGCTACCCCAGCTTTTTTTCTTGTTCATTTGCTTGAAACATTTGTTTCCAGCCCTTCACTTTCAGTCTGTGTAGGTCTTTTGTTCTGAGCTGGTTTCTTGTAAACAGCATATGTGTGGGTCATGTTATCTTATCCATTCCGCTAATCTGTGTCTTCTTTTGGGCATTTAATCTATTTACAATTAAGGTTATTATTTATAGGTACTTACTCATTACTATTTTTTTATACCTGTGTTCCTCTCTCTTTCACTGTTTTCTTTTCATGTTCTTAAAGCAAATCCTTTAGTGTCTCTTGCACAGCTGTTTGGAGGAGGTATATGTTTTGAGGCTTCTTTTGTCCAGGAAGCTTCTTATTTGGCCTCCATTTTAATTGAGAGCCTTGCTGGATAAAGTAGTCTTGCTTACAGGCCTCTGGTTCTCATTATGTTGCATATTTCTTGCCATTCCCTTCTGGCTTGGACAGTTTCCATTGAGAAGTCAGCTGCTAGTCTTATCAGGTTTTCCCTTTTATGTTACTTCCTGTTTATCCTTTGTTGCCTTTAAGATTTTGTCTTTATCTTAGAATTTTGCCATTTCAATGATGATGAGTTTTGAAGTGGGCCACTCTGTGTTCCTCTTGATTGGGACTCTCCGTGTTTCTTGAATTTGTTTGACTTTTTATCTCATCAACTTAGGGAAGTTTTCCATCATTAGTTTTTCAAACAGGTTTTCTATCCTTTGCTCTTCTTCTTTTCCTCTGTTATCTATATGATATGGACATTATTATGTTTCATGTTGTTCTGAGTTTCCCTTAACCCCTATTCATTCTTTCTGAGCCTCTTTTCCTTTTCTTGCTCATTCTGGATGTTTTTTTTCTACCTTGTCCTCCAACTTGCTGATCCAGTCTTCTGCTTCATCTTAGCCTACTTTTGATTTCTTCTATGTTCTTCAGTTCAGAAATTGTATTCTTCATTTTCTCTTGCCTCTTGTTGATAGTTTATATTTCCTTATGTTAATATAGTTTAGTTTTCCTTATTTTAATATAGTTTTCCTTATTTCCTTCATGTTAATATAGTTTGCACTGAGTTCATTTTAGTTTCCCTGTATTTTCTGGTAATTTTTTGTGAGCTCATTGAGCTTTCTGATAAAAATTGCTTTGAACTCAATGTCTGATAGTTGACTTGCCTGTGTTTTATTTAGCATTCTTTCTAGGCATCTTCCTTTTGTTTAATTTGGGGATTGTTTCTTTGTCTTCCCATTGTTTGTGAGACTCTCCTTGTTAGCCTCTGCTTTTTAAATTGATCTGTTCTGACTCCTTGGGCTTCTGATATGAACTTCTATTGTAGAAGTCCTGTGAGATTCAGTGGTGCAATGTCCTTGATCTCCTGAGCTCACTGGTCTTGGGTTGTCATTTATTTTGGCTCTGTGTATGTCTTTGGGTTTTGACTGTTGTTAGGTCTTTTCTTGGTAGGTCCTTCCCTCCAGCTGGTTAACTGAGGGTCACTCTGTCCACCACCTCTTGTATTCTGTTGTGCAGTTGTGGGGAGTTTGTGTTGAAGCTGGTTCTTCTGTGTGTGCGAGGTTTTCAGGATTCTCTCTTGCTCTTATTCAGTTGTTTGTTCTGAGTAATTTTTCCACCTTTTAGTTGTATTTCTGGATATATCCTGGGTTGAGTTATTGTGCCTTCCACTCCCTCCTTCACCTCATTCTGTTGTTATCTGTTGGTGGTTTCTTTGTTGGTGAGTTTCCTCTTCCAGCAGTTATCCTGGTTTTCATAGCTCCTGCCTACTCTTTTTTTTTTTTTTGATCAGTTGGAGGGCAAATGCAAAATAGTTTAAGACAACGGGAGTGTATTCTATGGTATTTACAGTACCAACCTGTAAAGAGAAAGGTGATTTTTTGGCTATGTAGAGTGTAACCATGATATTTCACCCAACTTGCCACTTTTTAGCAAGGCTCAAAAGGAAATAAGACTCTCATTAGGGTAGGGGTGGGGGGAGGATTGTGAGTTGGATCTAGAAAGCAGTGAGCTTTTGGGGTGTTAGATTATAAGGTAAAGTGAGAGTAAACAATAGAAAATAGGTGTAGTATCTGAGAGAAAAGAGTTAACCACCATAGTAATAAAGTTCAGGAAACAGTGAAGTGGGCTAAGACCTGGGAGGGGTGCTCTGCAGTATTTATAATTGTATGGAACAGCTATTATTTGTGATAATAATGGCACAACAATCATATGACAGAATTTATGTGATCTGGGTAATATGAATGGGAAGTATAAGACCCAGAGTAGTATGCTAATGGAACACAAGTGAAGTGAAAGATGGTAACTTAAAAATACACTATGGTCCCGGCTGGTGTAACTCAGTGGATTGAGCATGGGCCTGTGAAGCAAAGGCTCGCTGGTTCAATTCCCAGTCAGGACACATGCCTGGGTTGCAGGCCAGGTCCCCAGTAAGGGACACATAAGAGGCAACCATACATTGATGTTTCTCTCCCATTCTTTCTCCTTCCCTTCCCCTCTCTCTAAAAATAAACAAATAAAATATTTTTTAAAATACACTATGAAAGAGAGAACAAGGGAAACCATTTGAGCAATGCAATTTAACCAGCCAAGCAAATATGACTAGATAGAAAGAAGAGAAATACAAAAATACTAATAATATGAAAGTTGTAAGAATAATGAAAAATAATAATACAAATGTACAATAATTTGAATGCTCTCTGGAGTAGCAAAGTGGAATTTGTCTCTCTGTTTCAGCTGTTGGGATGACCCCACTTTGGTTCCACCTCTATGGGGGCGACTTTCCTCGCAAGTACCCCTGTGTGCCATGGATGAGAGTAAATATAACTGAGACAAGATGTGATCTGCTTGGGGAGGAGAGGTAGCCAGTTTCCCAGAATAAAAAGGCCTTGAGCAGTGGCCAGTTTCTCAGGGGAAAAAGGTGTTGAGCCCCTTCCTCCAAAGGCTTTTATTGGGTTGTAATACACAGGAATACAGGGCAGCAAGGATCAAACTGTAGATAACATTTTTAAGAAATCTGAGGGCTTAGTGTGAGTCAGTGTCTGTCAGCAAAGGGGGTAGCAGACTTTGGGGAGACACACTCATTTCCTCTCAGATCCTTCTAATATGAATGAAAGCACTCTCAGCAGAGCACATTTCACAGGTTTATCAGGAAGTTTTTGGGATGCCAGATTTCTCCCCAGGACATACTCTAACAAGGCAAGGAGCTGCACCCCTCCCCATCAGGTATTCAGGCTTAAGGGGATTAGAGCCAGGAAGCAGTTCTCCCAGAAGACATGGGGACTCGGGCTATGTCAAAGCTGGGGGGTGAGAGTCCATTGCTCCCTCTTTGTTGCAGCCCCCCGAGTCTTTCCATGATGGCGTCCAAAGTGATCAAGTCTGGCTTAGGTTGCCCCCCGCTGTGAGGAGTCTTACTGGTCATTGACTTCCGACCAAGCTTTGGGGACAGGGAGAGGAAACTAAGGTAGTGTTTGCTACCAGAAACAAGCTTTGTCTCCTGTGGCTCACATTCCAGAGGTCAAGACTCGCCCTTAGCCACAGGGTATCCAGTTACAATTTCTGAAACCAGGCAGAGTGGTCCACAACACACCTCTGGTCTTTTCACAGTTCCAGGTTTTATTGTCTCACTTGTGGAGGAAAAAGAGATAAGAAGGAAAATAAAGGAAGTAGTTAAAGGGGGAAAATTACTTTTTAAAAAAGCATCCTGGTGGCTTCAAACTGGCCAAAACAGTTCTGTTAGTTTTCCTCGCTGCAGCAGTCTGAGGGGGAATTGGTTGGATTTTCTCCATTCCTGAGCCACACTCGCCTAGCCTCCAGCTCAGATCCTCAGTTTGCTGATGGGCCCCCGTACCCTTCTGTGCCCAGCCTAGGCCTTCAGTCCACCAGTGCACTGTTCTTGAGGTGGACCAGTTAGGGGCAATTCATACACCACTGTCTTGTTCTTTCCTGTCCTAGATGCCAGGGGTTCTCAGTGCCCCTTCAGGCTAGTTCAGCCTCCCAACTGAGTTAAGTCTTTCTGGGGATTGCTGACTCCCTGAACTCTGCCAGCAGTTATCCTCTGCAGGTGCATCTCAGCCTTCCCCTTAGAGAGCCAGTTGTAGATACAGGTGCTCACCATCCCTGGGCTGCAGATGTGTGTTCTAGGCAGGGTGGTCCCACAGGTTTGGGTGCATACTCTTCCCAGTCTGCAGGTGTGAGCACAGGTCCTTCTGCACCACAGGGGTAGTGGCATGGAGCTGAGCAGTTTTAGGGGTGCAGAGGCCAGGGAGGCTGCTGCAGGAGAATTCTCAAAACAGCTGCCAAGGGTCTCTTTTTTCACTTTTTCTTTTTGAAAAATCCTTCCTGCTCAAGCCTACTGCTCCATACAAGGGCCTGGCCTCTCACACATCCCCATTCTCCATCCAGACTAGGGACTATCCAGGTCATGGCCCAACTCTCCCCAGCCGGCATCCACAGTCTCCATGGGTGCACACAGCCCTCACATGTTTGCTACTTCGTCCTTATTCCCCTCCCTGCAACTTTAAGAAACCAGGTCTCTCCTGGTATTGCTCAAATCTTGTTTGGCAGGGAAGGAGCCATTGACCCAGCTCTCTCCCAAGGACCCTGCAGCAGACTCCACAGGTACAGGACCTGGGGTTGCAGCTACCCTGGTCCCCGTGCTGGACCCAGGGACCTTATTGTCCTGAAACACTCTCCTTACCATCTGAGTTTTCAATGCCCTCTACAATTTTTGTTCTCCAATCTTCATATATGTCGGGGTACTGTTGGCTGTTCATTCCGTTCCTCAGAAGATCTTTTAGGTGTTTCACCCATGTGCAGGGAGAAGTGGACTCCTCTCCCACCTATCTCGCTGCCATCTACCTCCCAAATATTGGCATTTTAATGATGACTTTTAGCCACAGTGAGATAGGCATTTATGTGACAGACATTTCATTTTAAGTCCCTCTTCTTTTCCTATTATTTCAACTGAGGAAAAATGTAGCAGTAACTTATCTATTAAATATTCATAGGTTTCTTATGACTTTTAAAGCACAATTTTGAATAGAAACTACTAATTCATAATATCCTATCTTAAGGTATGCTAATAGCAAAATAAATAATTTTGTAGAAAAACTAGGATAAAATTTGTCTTGAACAATCATAAAGTTATACTTAATGTCACCTTATAAATCAGTTATAAATAATATCAGAGATAATAGGATTGCACATGAGAAATTGAAAAAATATCCTATGCACTATTTTTTGCATAGGATATTATCCAATATTTGGATTAATGTATAGAAGGGAATTATGCAATGTTTGGATTAATGTATAGAGCCAGGTTGTGGTCAGGGGTATTTTTCTTTTCTATGTAGAGTCACTAATCAGCAAAGAAAAAAATGTAACAAAATCATATGGCAACTTTAGAATTGCAGTTTGATAAGATGTATATAAACTTAAAATGACAGAACATTGATAATAAAATGTATCTCAGATTAATGTATAAATAGCTCAGAAAAATACTGGAAAAGGAGAGCTTAGATGCAAAAAAAATGCAATCTTGAAGGAGTGATGAAGTAAGTGAGGCTAAAGAGAGAGACCTAAATTAAGAAAACATTTCATTTTACCTAGGCATTCCAGACTTTTTTCAAAGTTAATTAAAATTTTAGAAATGTGCACTCAATTTTAGAAACATTAGAAAATATATTTTCAGTTGATAAGTCTTAAAGAAAAAATTTAAATTATCAGGTTGGTTGCTTTTAAGAAAAAGCAGGAATTCTTTATCATATGATATTTCAGTCCTCCCCCAGTGGCTGGGGGTGGTGCAATAAATCCTTCATGAGTAAATGACATCAATCATAGCTCCCATTTGTTCTGACTGCAATAGTTACAATTAACCACTAGGGGGTGGTAATTCCATTGGCAGCTGTTCTCTGCCCACAGATGTTTTACTCCCTGGAAGGGTACTTGTACAATTAAGTAATTAAGTCAGAACTACAGCAGGTAGGATGGGTCATTACTGTATATTGAAATGGTTTAGTGCTTTACTGAAATTCTATGTATAAGTTGTATTCTACAGAACAATAATTTGACAACCAGCTTCTTCAACAGCATGGAGTCACATTGCTCAAAGACTGCTATTAATTTTATACCTCTTCTTGAAACATGCTAGGTAGAACCAGTTTTATGTCCCTTTTTATGATTAAATTATTTTTATTTATTATGTCTTTTACCAGTTCATTAAAATAAAGGTTTAATGTGTGATTCACAGGCCCATGCTCAATCCATGGGTTAATGTGATTATATATTTTCATA
The DNA here is from genome assembly GCF_021234435.1 of Artibeus jamaicensis. Lineage (NCBI taxonomy): Eukaryota > Metazoa > Chordata > Mammalia > Chiroptera > Phyllostomidae > Artibeus > Artibeus jamaicensis. The sequence continues at coordinate 14,269,003 of NW_026522045.1, forward strand.
TACTTATTACAATAAACTTTTACATTATTTGAAGCAATAAAAGAGACATGAAAATGCTAGTTCAAATTTATAATGTGAAATGCATTTTCTGACATTTAAATTAAAGTTGTAAAACTTTTACACAAGTTTTTATTCACTAATTGGAAGTCAGACTAATTTTTATTTGTTGTCATAAGGAATGAAATATACAACCATTTGATTTTATAATTCGTTGTATAGATAATCCACTGTTGGGTGACTAAAGGAATAGTCACATTAAATTATTTAAGTGGTGGCTTAGAATTTATCACATAAGTATTATATTTTCTACTATGCCTCAAATTATGGTAACTTTATGAACTAATAAAATACTTTAATGTCTTCAAATAATTTGATAATTGATGTTTCCTATATATTTTTCATAACTCTAATGGCTATTAATCACTTCATTTTACTTACTTGGATGAATGGAAGAATTAGCTTCTTAGGGGAGGAAAAACTTTTTTCTGCCCTCTTGGGTTCTGTAACTGGGTCCTGCAAATTAAACTGACAAAAGAGATTGATAGGCAATAAAGATTTGTTTCATATGTATATAGGAGCCAAAAAGAAAGAAGATGGCTTGTTTAATTGTTCAAATTAAAGGCTTACACACATACCTATCTTAGTGGTGGTGGGGAAGTGAGGAAGGCTTTTCATAGGAAAAACAAATAGGTTTCTTTAGGGAAAAAATGAGTTTTTACAAGAACAAACAGGAGATAAGATTTGTCTATACAGGTATATGTGGTATTTCTGTCTCCTTCAGAGCCATGAAACTCTCCTGGATAGAAGATTTCTGGTAGCCTCATTTTCCAGAAGCTGCTGCTCTTAGTCAGATAGGGGAGGCTCAAAGGAGGTTTTCTTCTGCATCTGTTGAATCTTAAAATGACTTCAATTTAAAATATGCTATATACAAACTCTTGGGTTTTAAGTGGGTTCCCACAGCTTTATATTTTAAGAAAATCTTTGTATTTAAAACTTTTTTTGCCATGTTTTACATGCTTTGAGAAAAATATGCTTAAAACCTGTTGAATATTAACTTGGTTATACTAAATTTATCTGAGTTACTGTTACTGAACAGAAGTCCAAGGGGGGTGCAATATTTGGCCCACTGAGGGATGCCAAAACCTGCTACAGAATAAAAGGGGCCCCTCCCAAAGACAGTGTACTAATACTTACTGAGCTCTTCTGTCCACTGCCAATTGGAAAGACATCTCTCAATGCCAGAGATTTGTGAAAATGAAGGGAAAGGTTTATTTAAAGCTGTACAGACTTAAAAGTAGTGACCCAATGTCCCCATTAAAAGCCAGGTGGTGAAAGACAAATCCATATGATCTCACCTTTAACAGGAAGCTAAACAACAAAACCAACAAGCAAGCAAAATATAACCAAAATCACTGAAATACAGAACAGGCTGACAGGGACCAGAGGGTAGAGGGGAGGGAATTTCACGGGAAAAGAGGAGGGATTCACAGGAACAAGTATAAAAAAACACATGGGCAATAACCAGGGGGGGTGGAAGTGGGAGGGAGGTGGGGGGCACGGGGGGTGGGCTGGGATGGGAGTAAAAGACAGAATACTATAGTTGAAAAATAATTAAATTTTAAAAATCTGTCAAAAAATATCAAAATACTTTAGGATAACCACAGAAATCCACAGTGCTTCCTTCCTTGCTCTAATTCAGGGTACCGTATCTCAGGAAAAGAAGCATAAGTCTGTGTTTCAGGTTGCTGGCACCGTTAGCTATGTTGCAGTCTGGGCAGAATCTCTAATTAATCCAAAGTTATGTGGCACCCTCTCACGGTCCACTGGCAGGAGTTCTTTGTACCCAGTTCCAGTCAAAGTCTCTCCTACTTTATGGGCCACACGGCCAGAGGGAGCACCCCAAAGCCACGTGGGCCTCTTCTACCAAAGCTGCAGGGGTCAGCACTCTGACCAAAAGCGTGTGGCTTTCTTCTTCACCTAGCTGCAGGGGTCTGCACGCTTCCAAAACAGTGTGGCTCTCCTCTCCACCTGGCCAAGACGGGATCCTTACTCTGCTGAAACTTCATGGCTCTCCTCAATGGCTGCAGGGGTCTGCACTCTGGCCAAAACTGGGTTCTTCTCAATGGCTGCCATGTCTGGGTTTAAATCTCTGCACCCATTCTCCTTTGCAGCCCCATTCCTACTCTTCCTACAATCAGTTACACCTGCCAGGACTCCCCTATTATTGCAAGTTTACTGGGCTGCCATCATCAGTCTGGGCAGGTATGGCCCCATGGCGTGGAGCCAATCAATTCCAAGCTCTCACGCAGGCACTGTAACTCAGGGCACCTGCCCCTAGTTACATCCTGGGTAGAAGCCACTCCCTTCTCCCTGGCTCCAAACTTGGCCACAGCTATTTAACATATCTATGGAATCAATTAAAGGTTATAAATATGTTAAATAATCATTCTAGAGGTTAGCTGCCAAACTGTTGCTATGCAAAACAGCTCTCAGTGGCCCTGGCTCGATTTGTCCCTTCCCCCTGAGGGGGGCGGTGAGGACATCTTAATATTTCCTGGACACCCTGAGCTCTGGACCCCATCCCAAATCCTTTTCTGGGGCCCCCCTCTTGGCTGCGCCCTGTTACATTACTGCAAAAATGATGCAGGCAAACATATTTTGTTTTCACATTCCAAAATGTATACTGTCAACTGAAATTGTTAAAATAATGGTAATTTGTCAGATATTATTTCCTCCCCTTCCAGTTACTAATATCTCTTTAATACCTATTGGTAAATACCATCTAACTACTTCTTGTCTATAATTATTTAATGTGAAATGATGCTTTATCCTAAAATTTGATATAGAATTTTGCCAGTTTATTTATAATACTTAACTGATATTTAATTTCCTCTTTAAAAGAACTAACACTGACATAAATGAGACTGTCTTTGTTCTGGCACTTTTGGATATCAGCCTCATTACTTTTCACTTATGCATTTTATATAAATAGTATAAATTGCTATCCTAAATACCACCTTACTAATAGAGTTCTTATTGAATTTTTTAAATGTTTGCTTTTAGGGTTACCAACCAATCAGTATCCATGAGTACCTGTAGGCCAACAATCGCCATCCTTCAAAAATAATTGTAAGTATACCCATAAACATGCCCCAAGACTCTTATTTTGCAATAATATTAAACCATTATATTTAAGATATTCTATTATTTTGCTAATGTAGACCTACTTTTGAACTAGTAAAATGTTTACCATTAATGACTTACCATAACTGAAGGTTATTATTTTAATGCAACCTAAAAAAATCTAAGCTTATTTTATTACAAATAATGTGTTAAACAAACACCTTTTCCAGTGTTTAACCTCTCTCCTGACTTTGTATGAAATAAATATAAAACAAGATAGCATAAATGAGGTAATTAAATTAATAAGTATAAAATATGAGTGCTTAGTTTTCTCCTTCAGAAACAAACTCATATCCAAGATTGGTACATAAGAAATCCAGCTATTGTTTTGATATTATAAATTTTAGAAAGCAAAGCTCTTAAATATATTCCACATCCATGGACCTAAAAATCTCAGAAGAAGTAGGTAGGGAGACTTAGAACATTATTTCTTTAAAAGGAGTTATCAAATTATAAATGCTAAAAACATTGATCTAGAGAATTGATAACTTTGCATTCTATAGGCTTCCTGAACATATTACAAGTTAGGCAAGCTGAATCAAAATTAGGTATGAGACTGTACAGAGACTTAAATTTCTGATTGTTCTTAAAGTCAGAAATATTTTTAATACTACAAAATATTTTTAGAATGATAGTGTAACCAAGAAAACTGGGGCTTGATCATGTTGTGCCTTGATACATGACCCAACAATTAGTGTTGAAGGAAATAGGTTTTTAATTATAGGATTCCAACCTGGGGGGTGGTGGTTGAGAGCACTCCTGCTCTGAGTCCTGTTCTCCCATGAGTTCTTGCTCCCCAAAAGACTACAAGCCAAAACCATGCCCAGAAGTTCCCCATATTGTTATCTGTTCTTAAGCTGGCTGTGCAAGCAGATCTCCATAATCTTTGGAAGGTGCCCTTGTGGGTCTCAGAGTTGCCATCTCACAGCAGCTTTCTTTCAGGATCTGGGGTATGTTGTCCTCAGTCTCCATGTAATGGTTCAGGGAAACATGTGCTGTATTACACTGGATCATGATGGAGTCCAGGAAAGCACAATCCCAAGAGAGTGGCTTCTCCATACATCCTTCAAAGAAGCAGAACTGTGCATTCTTGGTCACAGCTCAATCTGTTCTTAGTTAGATAGGTTCCCTCAAAACTCATTACCTTTCTCTTTTCACCCTTTCCACCCTCATGGCTTCTTCCTCCTGTCTTGTAGCCTACATGGCTTTTGCCCCCACTACAGACTGCATGGCTCCTTCTTCCTTTGTACCCCAGGCTGTATGGCAGAATTCATTTCTTTTTCAGTCTGCCCTCATTTAAATGCCCAGCCTGGAACTTCCTATATGACCTCATATCCTGCCTCTCCTATGATGTGCTACTTTCACGAGTTCCCCCGTATCTTTTACCTTCTTTTGGCTACCACCTTTACTCAAGGCAAGAGTTTCCTGTGACATACGGGCATCAGCTTCCCCTGGCAATGTCATGCTCTTATATGCTCTTAAAGTCACATACACCTGGGCAGCAGCACGGCTATCAACTTGCCATTATTATGCAAAGTATCTTAAATACTGTATCATCTACTCTCCCTTCCCCCAGTCAACATTTGTGGAGCCATTGTAGGAATATGCTCTACTACTTTCAGGGACCCCTGCTCTGTGCCTCATTAAAATAGTGCTGGGAAAAGAACTGATAAGATCATGGAGTTTACTTCATTTTGAAAGGAAAATTTTAACAGGTTCTTTTAATATAAAATTAATATATACTTATACAAAAGATTAAATAATACAGAAATTTAGGGAAAAGAGTGGAAGTCTATCAAAATTGGAGAGAGGTTAGAGATGGGATAGACTTGGGAATGTCTGTTTACACATTATTGATGATCAAAAAATGAAGGAAAAAACAGTGATTTTTTACCAAGACAGTTGCATCAAAATGGCTGCATTGAAAGATACCCATAGTCAAGATTGCCAACATCACATTGTCCTGCTATGTTGTTTAAAATTCACTATTCAAAATAATAAACAAGGTTATACTTCTTGTGTTTAATATGTATTGAAAAATTCTTGATGCTACAGGCAGCTTTTCATAGAGGAAAAATGAAATTCAAAAAAATGTAAAATGTAAAATTTTAAAGAGCTCCTGCTGCTGTTGTAAGAATGCACAAGAAGTTATTCATTATAAGTCTGTGAAGATCCAAGTTGCCTGCAGATATTTTCACTGCACTGGTGAAACAGGTTAACATGGGCATGGAGGTAAGTTTACACTCTCAGTTTTCAAACAATGTTCATACAAGGCCATTTCACTTACATAGATGGCATCAGTAAGCCCTGCTTGGTGGTAAAAAATCAAGGTCAGCTTTAAATAGAATGTGAAAACTAATTTCATCTTTAGTATTTTCCTTTGAGCACTATCTATCCTTACCATATTATCTCCAGGATGATTTTTTCTTGCTCTTCTTCCAGGCTTGTGTACCCCTCTTTGTACACACACCTGTTGATAACTTGCTCTTATACACCTGTTAAGTGGAGATTTGGTACATAAATTCATCCTAAGGTGAATTTGCATATCAAATGTGTGTACCTAACAAGTCCTACTCCATTCAGAAAGAGACACATTTTAACATTGAAAATGTGACTCTAGCAATTGAATTCCCTGAGGGCTGAAATAAAAAATATGCCTCAAATTTCAGCATATAGGTATGTAACTTTGTTCCCTTCTTCACTCCTCCACAAGGCTGGTAATGCCAAGGCATTTTAGTGACAGGAAAGATATACATATAGCTCATACTTAATATAAAATGTTAGGAACTGGTTATTTATGGTGAATAATTACTAATGTAATTAAAGGTGTTAATTCTCACTGTACATAAAAGAATACCAAGAGGTTGATTATAATGGGTATGTATCTACCAACTGAAATTCTTCAAGTGTTTGAAATGTGAGTCCCTGTTGATTTCTATGGCTATTTTGAATTATGTAAGACTCAATTGATCATAAAAAATAAAAGTCATTTGACCTGATTTGTTTTTAACTATCATTTGCGCTTACTAATACCTTCTCTTAAGCCCTACTTATGTTACCTATGCTGCTGTGATATGTATATATACACACATGCATATACACACATACACACACATATGATGTCCCTACAGTCAAAGTAATAACTTAGGTAATGCATTCAATGTCTCTTGTGAAAAATGATCAGTTGGACAACTGTATCCCCTCCTGAGCTGGATAAGGTTTGTAATATCAGTAAATATTAAAAGCAAACAGAATCTTTTTTCTGTAAAATTTTAAAGTTTTTTTTACAAAGAGGGCCAATGTAATGAAGCAATGGTGTGCATATACTGGCTTTACAATGTCATAGCAGGATTCATACTTGTCACTCTCTTGAGAATTATATTAAAAATTTAAAGAATTTTATCTTTTTTTCCTTCTGTCTTTATTTATGTAGCTTTGTGTTACTACAAAAAATTCATTTAACAGAATTTTGTTTCAATATAAGTTATCTGATATATAACTATTATTGCAAAGATCTTTAAGTTCCTAAATTAGTTTAAGACATAGACTATACAAAATTAAATTATTACCTGCATTGATAGACAATTTCATTATTTCACTTTGCAGCGTGTTGTAGTTAATTGTCTTATTCACAAATATACTAATTTCTGGTATTTAATAAAATAATTAAATATATTTATTGCTCTTCAACTCTTCATTTGGTTAAAGTAAATAATACATAATCCAAGCTCTTGAAAGGTATACAGAATTAGTGTTAAGTAACAGCATACAGTGTGTTATATGTAGAGTATATACCTTTTATATCACCTATAGAAAATAATGATGCCTTGCACATAATATGTATTTAATAACATATTCAAAAATTAGTTCAATAATGACTATTGAACTAAAAATGATAAAATAATAGCACCTCTAAAAGAAGTGTACTCAATCAGATATGCTTTTCAATAAAGAATATTTACACATATTTAAAGCATAAGGAAACCTGAAATTTAATAAGATTTCTCATGGTTTTAACTTTTATTAATATTCTAAAAATTTAAGTGGCCCTCTATAATAATCAAATGAACTAAAAAACATGGCATTAACTAAGTACTTAAAGAAATATTTATTGAATTTAAGAATCTAATTAAGCCCAGTAGTAAACTGAAGAACTATATGCTGTACATATTTTTCACTCTGAGTAGACTGCACAAAAATCCAACAAGGCTGACAATATAATTTAGAGTTCACACATTCTAAGCTATTTTAACTTTTCAAAAAAAGTGGAAGTTGTATTATTTTGGAAAGGTAAGTAGTCAACAGTTACAAAGTAGACTTACATGTCCATTCAATACTCGATAACAGTAACATAATTTCATGATTGTTTTCTGTTTTTATATATGTTTCAAAAGTATGCTTGTACCCTTAAATTATACAATTAAAAAACATTTGTGTCTCAAATATAAAATATGGGTATAAATTAAGTAACTGTGACACATGACATAGAAGTGAATATTGAAGTCAAATAATTTATGACATAAACACTGTTTTATATTTTGCTCTTTTAAAATATTTATTAGGCCCTGGCTGGCGTAGCTCAGTGGATTGAGCGCAGGCCTGCGAACCAGAGTATCGCGGTTCGATTCCCAGTCAGGGCACATGCCTGGGTTGCAGGCCAGTTCCTGGCAGGGGACGCATGAGAGGCAACCACACATTGATGTTTCTCTCCCACTCTTTCTCCTTCCCTTCCTCTCTCTCGAAAAATAAATAAATAAAAATATTTAAAAAAAATATTTATTAGTCTTAACTTTAGTACATATTGCTCTAATTTAAAAAATAATGCATATCTTTTAAATAAAATACCAAGTATTTTAATAGCTTGGAATTTTTTACATGTTGTGGGAAATGAATATTTGCCTATTGAATCATGCTAATATGACATTTCACTCTTATTTAAATATTATTTTTCCCTGCCAAAGTTAAGAATATGAACCTGACAGTAATATGTTGCATATATAAGCTTGCTGCCAAGTTTACCCTTTCCCTTCACCCCCCCACATGAATGCTTTAACTACACTATTTTCCGTTCCTTGAACACACTGTGATTTCTCTTCTGTTGTGAATACATCCTTGCATTTCCCACCTCCCCTGACACTCACACCACCAGTTAACCCCTATTAAGCTTATGAAGCACAACCTAAAATATATTTCTCCTGGGAACAGGGACGCCTTCATGCTCCTCTTTCCCCCAAGACTAAGTCAGTTTCCTCTATTATATGCCCCCATAGATAACAGTGTGTAACTTTACTCATAGCACTTGTTTCAGTTTATAGTTATACATTTATGTTTATGATCAGTTGGGGATTGCTATCTCCTGCACTAGATGTGAACTCCAGCAGATCAGAGACAGTATTTGTTTTTGTTTAATATTGTATTCTTAGCATCTGGTGCATTGCCTAGCATATGATTTAGTAAAAATTCATTGCACTGCATAACTAAATGAACAAATAGGTACTATCTATTAAAAAGTCATTAGTGTAACTGTTGGTTAATCTGTGGTTGTTCAATTGCAGAGGAGCATTTTTCTTACTCCACTACCAAGTGGTAGATGTAAAGCCTGCAGCCTGGTGAAAAGTCAGAAGTCTGAGTTACTAAGACCTTAAGATAAGGTTGCAGATGTGAGTTACCAACTAACATTGACAGCAGTAAAAGTATTGCCATGTCTTTAAGAGTAACAATAGCTATACAAGCAGTTGATACTTATAAATGCCTACTACCACATTGTTGAATTGAGAAGTCCAACAGGAATTTCGAATAGGTCTCTCTTGCCTGGTTTCATGCACCAAGAGGTTCATATTTAGATAACCAAATCCTATCACTGCTATGCATTATTAACTAAGCAAATTCAAAATTGTCAAAACTGAATTATAGCATAGCCTATAAAGAATTTATGATTACTGCTATAGGGGCTGATGTTTCACAATGAAAATAACAGAATGCATATATACATAATGGTATGAATATATAACTATATGGAATATATACTATATATGTGAATATAATTAACACAAGATATTACTAAATGAATACATTGCTAAGTGATAAAATTTTAGTTCATATTTCCTCATGGCTAACTAATTTTTCTTATTTCTGTTTTAATTTGATATTGTACTTTATTTCTAGTACAGGAAATTGCACTTTGCTGTTTTGCAGTGACCCAGATGTGTCCTAAATTACATATATCTTCCATAACTCATATATTTTAATATCCTAGTCATGTTTCTATCTTTTCATCTGTTAAAATATTGGCAATTTAAGACAACACAATGAGTGCTAGAGCAATGTTTCTCAAACTTACTGTGTATACTCTGTAAATCCTCTTAATTTTCAGATACTAATTTAGTAGGCTTGGAGACAGGCCAGAGACTCTGTGTTGTTAATAAGCTCTCAGGTTTTGTTGATGCTACTAGTCCTCAGAGGATACTTGCAGTTGCAAAGTAGTAAAGAAGGGGTCTACAAACTTTCTGTAAAGGACTAGATAGTAAATACTTTGATATTGCAGAGTATATGATCTTTTACAAGTAGTCAGCTTTGGTATTGTAGCATGAAGTCAACCATAGACTGCAGATAAAAGAATGGGTATGGCTGGATTCCAATAGAAATTTATAAACACTGAAATTCAAATTTCATACAATTTTCACATAGTATGATATATTATTCATCTTTTTATTTTTCCTAACCATATAGAAATGTAAACAGCATTCTCAGCTCCTATGCCTAGAAAACATTCTGTAGTTTGCTGACCACTCTGCTTGAGCATAAAATGTCAAAGGATAACTTGCAAGAGGTGCAAGGTGTATGATGGCATAAGCTCTGTAGAAAGCATTACAGTTGAGCTATGGCTTAAGGAAATGAAGTTTTTCTGAACAGAGAAGTGGCAAAAATAGTGAAAGAGATATAGGCAAGCAACAGAAACTTGGCGTTTCTAAACTGAAAGCATAGGATTGTGGCACGAGAACAAGACTTTCTGGATTGAGAAGGCTTAAAAAATGGAAATTCCTTTTATTTACATTTAAATGTTTTCAAGTTTTAATAAATAATGGTGTCAATTGAACATACAGAATAAATGAGGGGATGCTTCCTCATTTTGGAAATTTAAGAGAAGACTATTCTGCTGGGAGGCAGAAAGAGAATAGAAATGATTGACAAAAATCAAGAAAAATATATTTGAAAGGTCAGGACTCTCTGAGAGTGACTTCAGACTGTCCTCATGTGAAAGCTTTGTGGAAGCATTCATATAAATGATCAGGATTTAAAAATTCATACATGAAAAGTAATATGAGTAAGCATCACAAAGCTATGAAGAGCAAGGCAATCAAGACATTTGTCCATTGTCGGAAAGCACACAGCAGACTAACAAAGAAACTAAGATCTAAGGATTGGAGATTAAGATGGTATATACAAATGTTTCAGCACCTCAAAGGCTCTTTTGATGAGTTACAGAGAAGGAATGCATACTGAGGGGTAAAACAAACACATAGGTTTTTTAGATGTCTCTATTATTTCTTTGGAAGTAGCCCTGGAGTGAGATGATTAACTATAATAAAAAAACACAATAGTTGGGAATTATGAAAGATGGAATATCAGGTACAAAATTAATCTTGGTAGTTTTTTTTAATGTTCTTCTGTTAATTCTCTTCGCATTTCCAACACATCCCTTGAAAAAGGACTTGTCTGTTGGAGTATTGCATGTTTCACTGGAATGCTGAAAACAAGTGAATTAAGATCTACTGAGAACTCCTAATAGTGAAATTGCTGGGTCAAAAGGAATATTCATTTTTAGTTTTCTTAGAAAATTCCATACTGTTTTCCATAGTGGGTGTACCAGTCTGCAATCCCACTGACAGTGAACTAGGGTTCCCTTTTCTCCACAACCTCTCCAACACTTGTTATTTGTTGCTTTATTTATGATGGTCATTCTGACTAGTGTAAAGTGGTATCTCATTGTGGTTTTAATTTTCATCTCTGGTAGCAAGTGATATTGAGCATCTTTTCATGTGTCTCTGGATCCTCTGTATGTCCTCCTTGGAGAAGTGTTTGTTCAAGTCCTTTGCCCACTTTTTAAATTGGATTGCTTGTCTTCTTAGAGTAGAGTCATGTAAGTTCTTTGTATATTTTGGAGATTAAACCTTTGTCTGAGATATCATTGGCAAATATGTTTTCCCAAACAGTTGGTTCTCTTCTTATTTTAATACTGTTTTCTTGACTTCCGCCAAGATGGAGGCATAGGTGGAGATGCTGTGCTTTCTCAAACAACCAAGTTTAGAGACAACAAAATATTAGCAATAGAAAACACAAGCAGAACACAGAAAATTGAACTTTTCGGAAGTGTGATAACAACAAATCTTCAGCCTGACCGGTAAGAGGGGCGAAGCCAGCAGCTGGCGGAGCGGGGTTGCACAGGAAAACTTGGTCAGAGGGACTCAGGCGCGCAGATCCCAGGCATGGGGTTGCAACGGGCAGACCCAGTGAGCGACTTGCATACCCAGCGAGGGTGCAGGGTGGCAGGTTTGCGCAGATAGACCAGTGAGGGAATGGGAGGTGAGACGGGACCCAGCAGGCCCCAGTAGTAAGAAGCAGCAGAGGGGGCCGCCATTTCCCCGCTCTGACCCCACCCCCATGTACAGCTTCACAACCCAGCTACCTGGGCAACCCCGCCCTGGTAAACAATAAGGCTCTGCTCCTCATAATTAACGGGCATGAACAGAACAAAAATGGCTCAAGAAGATCTCAAAGCCCCAGAGCCCATAACTCTAAGTGACGGAGAAATAGCAAATCTTTCAGATGCACAGTTCAAAACACTGGTTATCAGGATAATCACAGAACTGGTTGATTTTAGTCAAAATTAGAGGAACATATGAAGGCTAAACTAATTGAAATGAAGGGAATTGCACAGGAAACCAATAGTGATGAAGAGGAAACTGGGACTCAAATCAAGGGAGTGAACCAGAAGGAAGAAAATAATGGCAAAACAGGAAAATATGAAGAAACAAGAATTCAAAAAAATGAGGAGAGACTTAGGAACCTCCAGGACATCTTTAAACGTTCCAACATCTGAATTATAGGGGTACCAGAAGGGGGAAAGGAACAGCCACCAGTGGAAAGCTTATTTGAACAAATAATAAAGGAGAACTTCCACAATCTGGCAAAGGCAATAGACTTCCAGGAAATCCAGGAAGCTCAGAGAGTCCCAAAGAAATTGGACCCAAGAAGGAACACACCAAGGCACATCATGATTACATTAGCCAAGATTAAAATGAAGGAGAGAATCCTAGAAGCAGCAAGTGATAAGGGGACAGTCACGTACAAAGGAGTTCCCATCACACTGTCAGCGGATTTCTCAAAAGAGACCTTACAGGCAAGAAGGGGCTGGAAAGAGGTATTCCAAGTCATGAAATCCAAAGACCTACAACCAAGATTACTCTATCCAGCAAAACTTTCATTTAGAATGGAAGGACAGATAAAGTGCTTCTCAGATAAGATCAAATTCAAGGAGTTCATCATCACCAAGCCCTTCCTTATTATATGAAATGTTAAAGGGACTTGTCTAAGAAAAAGAAGATAAAAATATGAACAGTGAAAGGACAGCAAAGTCACAGTTATTAACAACCATACCTAAGACAAAAGCAGACTAAAAGGACAGCTAGATCAGGAGCGGAAACATAAAAATGAAGATCTCATGGAGGGTTAGCAATAGGGGAGTGGGAAGAGGAGAAGGGGGAAGAAGGTACAGAAAATAAGTAGCATAGACGGTACATAGAAAATAGATAGGGGGGCCAGAATAGGATGGGAAATATAGAATCTAAAGAACTTGAGACACATGGTCATAAACTAAAGGGGGGAATGGTGGGGGTGGGGGGTGCAGGGTGGAGGGGAATGAAAGGAGTGAATAGAACAACTGTAATTGCCTAATCAATAAAATAAAAAAAGAAAAAATGCTGTTTTCTTTAGCCATGCAGAAGCTTTTTATTTTTATGAGATACCATTTGTTTACTCTTTCCTTTATGCCCCTTGCTCTAGGGGACATATCAGTAAAAATATTGCTGCATGAAATGTCTGAGATTATTCTGCCAATGTTCTCCTCTAGGACTTTAATGGTGTCACGGTTTATATTTAAGTCTTTTATCCACCTTGAATTTATTTTGGTGTATGGTGTAAGTTGGTGTTCAAGTTTCATTTTTTTTCAACATAGCTGTCAGTTCTCCCAACACCATTTGTTCACGAGGCTATTTTTACTCCATTTTATGTTACTGCCCCCTTTGTCAAATATTAATTGACTGTAGAGAGTTGGGTTGATTTCTGGGCTCTCTGTTCTGTTCCATTGGTCTATGTGCCTGTTTTTATGCCAGTACTAGGCTGTTTTGATTACAGTGGCCCTGTAATACAGTTTGGTATCAGGTATTGTGATCCTTCCTACTTTGTTCTTCTTTCTCAAAATTGCAGCTGCTATTAGGAGCATATCCTAAGAACCCTGAAACACCAATAAAAAAAAACCTATACACCCCAATGTTCACAGCAGCACAATTTACAATAGCCAAGTGCTGGAAGAAACATAGGTGCCAATCAGTAAATGAACGGATTAAAAAACTATGGTACATTTACACAATGAAATTCTATGCATCAGAAAGAAAGAAGGAGCTCCTACCCTTTGCAACAGCATGGATGGACCTGGAAAGCTTTATGCTGAGTGAAATGGGCCAGGCGGTGAAAGACAAATACTATATGATTCTACCTTTAACAGAAAGCTAAACAACAAAACAAAACAAAAAAGCAAAATATAACCAAAGACACTGAAATAGAGAACAGTCAGACAGTGGCCAGAGTGGAGAGGGGAGAGAATTTCAGGGTAAAAGGGGAAGGATTCATAGGAACAAGTGTAAAGGACACATGGACAAAAACAAAGGGGGGAATGGGAGGAAGGTGGGGAGCACTGGGTGGTAGGCATGGATGGGAGTAAAAGACAGAAAGCTATACTTGAACAATAATTAAATTTAAAAAAGTGAAAAAAAAAGATTTACTGAGAACTTAGATAAAAGGGACTTCAGGATTTTTTTTTAATTTTCCAAATAACCTAATAAATTGTGACTTATTACTAACAGTTATTTATCCAGAGCTCCCCAAAATTCAGGAGTGTATCTACTAGTAGCTGTGGCTTAATCATAAGCCAGAGGTAAAAAAAAAAAATGGGAGGGAGAACAAAGGGTGAGTTTATGCATTTCCACAATAGAAGAGAGCTAAAAGTTTGGTCAGAAAATTTTAGGTAATTTTTAAATACTGAGTAAGTATGAGAGGAAAAACAACATGATTTTTTTAATGGAAATTAGTAAGAATCACAAATGTAGACATAGGGAATCATGTTTTTTTTTAATATGCAAAGGACCTGTGACCTGGTTTCTTATCAAATGAGGAGAGATGTTATATATAATTATAATATAAACTACAATTTATTGAACATCTACTGAATGCCAGGCAATGTGCTGAAAATTATACAAATTATTTTATTTAATTTTTACAGCATTCCAATTAAAGTGTTTGTTATTACCCATGCTTAACATATGAGGCCTAGAGGGCTTAAGTGACTTATCTTATCCCAAATACTATGGACTTTCCAAAGAAAAACAGCTAGTGTGTAAATCTAGTAATATTAAGTACCTAGTATATATCTGATGCTAAACAGGAACTAGCTATTATAATTTTCTTGCTGTTATTGTCATTAGTATCATTGCAATTTACTTAATTCCTCAAAGCATTATTTACAGCAGCCATAATAACATGGAAGCCAGTACGAAATAAATTTTTCAGATGGATTACATGAACAACCCACCTAAATTTTCTGGTCTATAGAAGACACTTAGGAACTTCCGGCCAAGGGGAGGCATAGGTGGGTACATTTTGCCTCCTCACACAACCAAAAGAAAGACAACAATAAACTTAAAAACAAAAAACAACCAGAACTGCCAGAAAATAAAACTGTTTTTTTTTTATATGTATAGAAGTCTGACATCCAAGGAGATAAAGAAGAAACATTCATCCAGACTGGTAGGAGAGGCAGACACCAGCAGCCAGGTGAAGAAGACTCTCAGTAAGGTGGTGGCTGGCAGAGAAGGCAGTCTCACTTTCACATGTGTATAAACCGGGAGGAACAACTGGGGAGCAAGATGGACCACATAACCCAAGGTTTTAGTGTGGGGAAATAGAGCTTCAAAGCCTCTACTAAAAAGACCTACAGGGCTTGAGGCAGTGAGAGAAACTCCCAATCTCACAGGAGAGTTTGTTGGAGAGACCCACAGGGTCCTGGAATGTATGCAAAACCAGCCACCTGGGAATCAGTAGCAGAAGGGCGCAATTTGCTTGTGGGTAGCAGCAGAAAGGGCTGGAAGCTGGCAGAGGGCAGAGTGGGCCTCATGGTTTTCTTTCGGACCCCTCCCCACCTACAGTACCAGAGAACACCTAAGGCTCCACCTCTTACTATGTAATAGACATGCCAAGACAAAAAAAATGGCCCAAATGAAAGAACAGATCAAAGCTCCAGAAAAAATACAACTAAGCAGTGAAGAGATAGCCAACCTATCAGATGCACAGTTCAAAACATTGGTAATCAAGATGCTCACAGCATTGGTTGAGTATGGTCACCAAATAAAGGAAAAAGTGAACAATATCCAAAGTGAAATAAAGGGAACCAACAGTGAAAACAAGGGCCGGGCCTCAAATCAATGATTTGGAGCAGAGGGAAGAAATAAGCATTCAACGAGAACAGAACAAAAAAAGAAGAATCAAAAAATGAGGAGAGGCTTAGGAACCTCGAGGACAACATTAAATATTCCAGTATCTGAATCATAGGGGTGCCAGAAGGAGAAGAGGAAGAGCAAGAAATTGAAAACTTATTTAAAAAACATAATGAAGTAGAACTTCCCCAATGTGGCAGAGGAAATAGACTCCCAGGAAGTCCAGAATGCTGAGAAAGTCCCAAAGAAGTTGGATCCAAGG
The DNA here is from genome assembly GCF_021234435.1 of Artibeus jamaicensis. Classification (NCBI taxonomy): domain Eukaryota; kingdom Metazoa; phylum Chordata; class Mammalia; order Chiroptera; family Phyllostomidae; genus Artibeus; species Artibeus jamaicensis. The sequence goes on from NW_026522045.1 coordinate 14,285,215, forward strand.
AAGCACACACCAAAGCACATCATACTTACATTAGCCAAGATGAAAGATAAGGAAATAATCTTAAAAGCAATAAGAGAAAAGGAGAGAGTTACATACAAAGGAGTTCCTGTATGACTATCAGCATATTTTTCAAAAGAAATCTTACAGGGAAGAAGGGGCTGGAAAGAATTATTCAAAGTCATGAAAGGCAAGGATCTACATCCAATATTACTCTATCCAGCAAACCTATTATTTAGAGTGGAAGGGCAGATAAAGTGCTTCCCTGATAAGTTCAAGGTAAAGGAGTTCATAACCACCAAGTTCTTATTACATGAAATGTTAAAAGGACTTGTATAAGAAAAAGAAAATCAAAAACTATGAACAGTAAAATCACAAGCTCACAACTACCAACAACCAAACCTTAAAAAATATACGCAGACAACTAGAACAGCAACAGAAATAGAGATCACAGAAATAGAGATCACATGGCACATTATTGGTAGGAAGGGATGGGAGGAGAATGTGGGGAAGGTATAGGGAATAAGTAGCATAAATGGTAGGTAGAAAATAGACAGAAGGAGTTTAAGAGTAGTATGGCAGATGTAGAAGCCAAAGAACTTATATGTACTACCCATGGAAGTGAACTAATGGAGGGAATGTGGGTGAGAGGAGTTGTACAGGACAGAGAGGAGTAAAGGGGGGAAAGGTACAGCTATAATAGCATATTCAATAAAATATATTTTAAAAAAGAAGCCACCTAGTGTCAAAACGCTATACATTTTCCTTTGAAGGATGCTTTTTGTCATTTTAAATAATGCCAAATAAAATGGTGGATATTGATACTTCCTATTACTCAGCAACATGCCTCTAGGTAATGAGCTTCACAGTTTAGTTTCAGAAAACAGTTTTTGAGCTCTGACTTGTGTGGCTCAATTGGTTGGGCATCATTCCACAAGGCGAAAGGTCACTGGTTCAATTCCCTGTCAGGTCACATTCCTGAGTTTCAGGTTTTGTTCCTGGTCAAGTGCATGAGAGAGGTAACTGATCGATGTTTCTCTCTCACACTGATTTTCCCTCCCTTTCTTCCTTCCTTCCCTCTCTCTATAAATAAATAAATAAATAAATAAATAAATAAATAAATAAATAAATAAATATTTTTTAAAAAACACTATTTTCTACAGTGTTTGACTACAAAAAAAAAGTCTGACTTATATGCCTGGGATTAGGAGGGTGAAAAAGATGATGACTAAGATATTTTGCACATACTTTTAAGTTTCTGAGTTTTTTTCTACCCCTTTCATTATTTACTATAATTTGTATCTCTAAAGACTTAGACACTTTTAAAGTATTTTTATATCTAACAAAATACTATTCATAATTGTATTAAAATAGTATAATTCATTTGAAGTATTTGTGCTCCAGTTCAAAAGTTATCTTTTAGTAGTTGAAGCAATGTGTTTTTTATTTAATTATTTTTCAAGTACAGTTTTCTGTCTATTTCTCCCATCCCAGCCCACCCTGCCCCATGCTCCCCACCTCCCTCCCATTTTGCCCACCCCTTATTTATTGTCCCTGTGTCCTTTATACTTGTTCCTCTAAATCCCTCCCCTTTTTTCCCCTTAAATTCCCTCCCCTCTCCCCTCTGGTCGCTGTCCCCCTGTTCTCTATTTCAGGGTCTTAGTTTTTATTTTGCTTGCTTGTTTGTTTTGTTGTTTAGCTTCCTGTTAAAGGTGAGATCATATGGTATTTGTCTTTCAACACCTGGCTTATTTCACTCAGCATAATGCTTTCCAGTTCCATCCATGCTGTTGCAAAGGGTAGTAGCTCATTCTTTCTCTCTGCTGCATAGAATTTCATTGTGTATATGTACCACAATTTTTTGATCCATTCATTTACTGACTGGCACCTAGGTTGCTTCCAGCTCTTTGCTATTGTAAATTGTGCTACTATGAACATTGCGGTGCATAGGTTCTTTGAAATGGGTGTTTTAGGGTTCTTAGGATATAATCCTAGCAGTGGAATTTCTGGGTCAAAAGGCAGGTCGATTTTTATTTTTCTGAGAAAATTCCATACTGTTTTTCATAATGGTTGTAGCAGTCTGCTATCCCACCAACAGTGAACTAAGGTCCCCTTTTCCCCACACCCTCTCCAACATTTGTTGTTTGTTGCTTTGTTTATGATAGCCATTCTGACTGGTATAAAGTGGTATCTCATTGTGGTTTTAATTTGCATCTCTCTGATGGTTAGCGATATTGAGCATCTTTTCATGTGTCTCTGAATCTTCTGTATGTCCTCCTTGTTCAAGTCCTTTTCCCATTTTTCAATTGGGTTAGTTGTCTTTTTAGAGTGCAGTTGTGTAAGTTCTTTGTACATTTTAGAGATTAAACCTTTGTCTGAAGCAATGTTTATTGATAGTATGAAAGTTTTCCATACATGTGTTCAATAAATGTTGGATGAAAGAGTGAATAAATGACTTAATTTTATTATTACTTATTATTTTTATATCTTTATATTTCTGCAAATAAAACTTCCCTTAAGTGAGATAGTTATCTGTAAATTCATTGAAAAAACATCATATTCATGTGAATATAAAAGCAGAAATGAATTAGTCTTTAATTACATTTTATTTTTAATTTGAATTTAATATTGATTTTGGTAACATTTAAGTCCACCACACTTTCTTTACATTGTTTGCTCCTTGATGTGTTTTTCCATTCAATACTCACTTTGATGAGTTTTGACATTCCTCTTGCCTTTAAAGGGCAAACTTAAGTTTCAGTTTACAAACACATGTTTATGTTATTGGCTAACAGTGATCTCTGATTCTGAAAGGCAAAAAAAATGACCAAGTGTCTCTAGTATCCCAAAGAAACCTAATATTTTAGTGTCCTCCCCAAACTTTTCAAATAAAAGTAGAGCTAGAAAGTACATTATTTTTCTGCTAAGGACAAGATAGTCAACTTTATCAGTTCTACAGTTTGTTCCAGCCCTAGAAAAGTTTTGTGTAAATATAAAAATATTTATAACTTACAGATTTGAACAAGACTTGAACTTTTTTTTGGAATTGAAGTTTTCAGGTGTGTAGGGGATTTTTTTATAAAGTAAATTCTTTTTCCTGTCAGAGCTTCAATTTATATGATCAGAAAACTGTTCATTGGTTTTGGTACTATTTGAGATATTGGTAATCTTGATAAGAGTTTCAGTGTACCATTATAATCTAGCCAGTTTGGAGAGGATTGAGATGTAAGGAAATGGAGACAGCAGGTCTAGACACCATGGTAGAAAGGGGAAATGGGAATTGACATTAGTGGTCTTATTTGTGGTCCAGGACTTGTTTGTTGATTGGTTATGAATAGTAAAAGAGAAGAAAGAGTCAAGGATGATTTCCAGGTCTCTGGCTTTAACAATTAGTGATATGAGGCTGTAGTATATAGGAGAAGGAGGTGGAGTTTGATGGTATGTGTGTGGAAGAATTAGATATGTTTAGTTTGGATATGTTGAATTTAAGTTGCCTCTAAGTTGCCCATTGTTTGATATCTAGTAGGGAAATAGATAGGAAGTTTTTCTGTTTTCCACTTCCATCGTAGTTATCTCCCATGTAGACAGCACTTTCCTCATCTCTGATATTCCTGTCAATAAAAACACATCATTTTCCTTCTTCTAGAGATTTACTTTCTTTCTGATATTATTCTTTGAAAATTGAGATATAATTAACATATAATATCAGAAAGTATATTTTTAAAGACAGTGATTGTATGTAAAAAACAGTTTACTTGATAGGTTATCACTGAAAAAAATAGCTCATGGTAAGGAAATTACAAGACCAGTGGAGGAAAGCAAATAAAGAAAAGGTAAGATTTGCTTGTGTGTAATGAAATAAAATAAGTGGTCTCTAGCATTAAGCTCAACATTAAAGATGAAGTTTAATTTAAAACTGGACAGAGAGAAAGGCAAGGTTAGAGTAACATGGAGTAGATATTAAGTGGAATATGCTGATTAAAGGATTTTGGTAATATTTACTGTAGTTCTTCCAAAAAAAACCCAACAACTGTAAGTACTTAGAAATATGGGCCCTCCAAATATTTCACCTGTAACAAACATTTCCTCCCACTAGATGGCCACAGAATTATATCATGCTAGGGTAGTTATCCTGTGTTCAGGACTGTTGCTTTGAAAGATTTTTTCAAGTTACCACTTCTAAAGTATAAAATCTATTTAATATCTTATCTCTTATATAAACAACTTTTTAAGGGAAGTTGAACTCTGTTCATCATTTCTCAATATTCATAAACTTAGGGAATTGATTTATATGTTAAGATTCCCAAAGGAAGCACCAAAACAAATGAAACAGAGGGAATCAACATCACTTGTATCTAGTTTCTACATATTCCCACATTATAATCCATAAATTTTTCTAAGACAATTTTCTTTAGTGTTATTGCTAGCCAACATTGAATTCTGCCATTTATTTATTTTTTTTACTCTTCTCCCACAATTGACTGACTGAGATTTTCTATGGCAGAGTTATAGCTGTGAGAAAGGATATTAACTAAATTAAATGAAGAAAAAAGGATAACAAAGCTCTCTAAAGACTTCTAAGGAAGGTCACTGGCAATTTGGATCGTAGTAGTTGGGAGAGTACAGATCCAGCAGCTGTGTCTTTATTATACTTTATGATATCAGGCTCCAGAGAACATAAAGTGAGAAAATTTTATTTTGTGAGAAAATTACATAAATCCAAGATCATTAGTTTTTACTCTTCAAATTAATAAGTAGTGTGTTAAGTTTACATTAGAAATAAAAATAATGTACCCTAGTTTCTAAAAAAGCAATACATTTAATACACCAAAATATCCCTGCCACAGACAAGAATGCTATTTGTTGCTCTAAATCATTCTGTTTTCACACAATTTGCAGTAAATGTCTGACTAATAGAAGAGTCCAGAACTAGTAGTTGATGGTGATACACTAAATTTCATCTTTTTTACCTTGCATTTGGTGATTGTGGGGGGTGGGTAGGGAGATATGGAGGATAAATGGGAATGGAAAAATACAATAACAATAAATTTAAAAAATAAAATTAATTTTAAAAATTGTATAATATACCTTGAATATTACATTAGTTTACCAAAATAATTATGGAGAACTATTAAGAGATCTGTGCTATGCCTGGAATTACTGGGATTGCAGATAACTTTAGGCCAAGGTCTCTGACCTCTCAGGTTCATCATAGTCTTATTAGTGAGATAAGATTAATTAACATCAAAATAAAATAAAAATAAAGTTAAAATGCTACAAAGAGTCAAACACTGTGCTCCAAGAAATAAGAATTATGCAGGTATAAAGAGGGATTGATCAAGGGAGGATCAATGAAGACTGAATTTCAGAGGGAGAGTCTTCAGGAAGTTAGTTTATAAATTAGGATAAATTGTATATATGTATGTCATTATTATCTGATACAGATTCTGGCCAGCAGGATCCGAGTGTGTTGTGGCTGCTGTGAACAAATACACACAGACTACAGAAATCCTGTGGAGAAAAGGGACCACACGGCCACTCTCTAAGTGAGAAAGAGAGCCCAAAACCCCTCCTGGACAGGCTTTTATTGCTTTTCTGGGTACATTACATTGGGGATGATCCTCACTTACTCTGCACAGGTTGGCTACAGGTGATTACCTTTTACCAACAACAAAGAAAAGAATGTTGCTAATTACTTCAAAGAGAAGGATGTTGCAGACCAAGGAGAAAAGTGATTGAACCAGTTACACTCTATACTTGGGAGGTTTAGCATAGACTACCGGAAGTTAGAGTAAGCACTTTCTGCATCAATTCAGGGTGAGGGAGTTTTAGCAAAAGCAAGCCTCATAGTGGCCTAGGTACAATGCAGGCCTAATTTCCCATGGGAAAACCTCTCTGTGGGCATGGTCCTGTGTGCTGCCTCACTCCCCACTGGTTTTCCACTTGGAGGCTGAGCTATATTCCCATGCCATGTGGAATGGCTCCCTATAATTATCTCTTCCATTTTTAAGCAGTCTTTTAGTCTTCTTACACCCTGTGTAGGCACTCACATAAGTACATTAAACATGGTAGGCACTCCGAAATTATTTGATCAATTAATTTTTGAGGATATAATAATAACGAGCACAAGAAAAACAGCTTGTTTTCCTGTCATATATGCAAAAAAGTCTGTATCGGCCATGGATATAGTACCTTACCATTAGATCATAGTGCCAACCTGAAAGTAAACCTTTTAGAACTGTCCCTTAGGTTGTAGTTCCCAGAAACTTACCCTCACAACACTGAAGAATGAAAGTAAAAATTTAAATGCCTCTTAGATTCTGAAAATAATTAGTTCACTGGTCTGAATCAATTAACCATGACTTACAATATCATTTTATAATGCCAGTAGGTAACTTTTCAGACGAATTATTTCTCTAATGTTTGGTATATTAAAAAAGTGATATGAATATTTAATGTGAATTTGCTCTCCGTTAGAGGCAGTATTTAAGTAGTATCTATTTTATGCCTAAGAAAAACAGGGTTTTTTCATCTTTATATCTTTATTTATTTTTTAATTTAATCATTGTTCAAGTACAATTTTCAGTTTTTTACTGCCATCCCAGCCCATCCCCCCCCAGTATTAAGGAATTTTCATTTGTTTTTTTAAATTTATTTAATTTTTGTTCAAGTGCAGTTTTCTGATTTCTACTCCCATCCCAGCCCACCACCCCAGTGCTCCCCACCTCCCTCCCATTTCCACCCCCTTAGATGTTGTCCATGTGTACTTTAGGAACTTTTATTTGTTCACATAGGCTTCTTTCAAAGTTCAGTGTTCCACAAAAACAAAAGGCAATGAATGATATTGTTGAAATTAATGTTGGAAAAATACATAATTTTACCAACACATGGGTACATAATTAGAATAGTATCACATCACCAAAGGTACAGAGAGAATGACAAAAATTAATAAAGGGAGAACCTTGACTAAATTTTTTGTAGGGGAAATATCTTTACTACAACATTTTGATTAGTGTGCATACTGAAAGTAAGATTATAATTTAAAATTCAGTCTGTTGCAATCATACTTACATATAAAACAAATACTCTCGAGGAACAGCAACTGCTTTTCCAAACTGTGGAGTAATGAATACATGATTTTCTGAATGATGAATTAATTGAAACCACAACTTTTTTTGGTTTGCTAATATTTTTTTATTTAATTGTTGTTCAAGTACAGTTTTCTGTCTTTTACTCCCATCCCAGCCCACCCCCTTCAGTGGTCCCCACCTCCCTCCCATTTCCACCCCCCTTAGTTGTTGTCCATGTATCCTTTATACTAGTTGCTGTAAATCCTCCCCCCTTTCCCCTGAAATTCCCTCCCCTCTCCCTTCTGGTCACTGTCTGCCTGTTCTCTATTTCAGTGTCTTTGATTATATTTTGCTTGCTTGTTTGTTTTGTTGTTTAGGTTTCTGTAAAAGGTGAGATCATATGGTATTTGTCTTTTACCGCCTGGCTTATTTCACTCAGCATAATGCTTTCCAGTTCCATCCAAGCTGTTGCAAAGGGTAGGAGCTCCTTCTTTCTTTCTGCTGCATAGCATTCCATTATGTATATGTGCCATAATTTTTTGATCCATTCATTTATTTATGGGCACCCATGTTTCTTCCAGCACTTGGCTATTGTAAATTGTGCTGCTATGAACATTGGGGTGCATAGGTTCTTTTGGATTGGTGGTTTAAGGTTCTTAGGATGTAATCTTAGCAGTGGAATTGCTGGGTCAAAAGGCAGGTCCATTTTTAGTTTTCTTAGAAAATTCCATACTGTTTTCCATAATGGTTGTACCAGTCTGCAAACCCAACAACAATGGATTAGGGTCCCCTTTTGTCCACAACCTCTCCAACACTTGTTGTTTGTTGCTTTGTTTATGATGGCCATTCTGATCAGAAACCACAACTTTTTTAATGAGTGTTTTTTAAAGAAAATATAAATGATTAAAACCCATAATTAATAAATAATTTTTCATATGATTTTCTATTTTCTCATATTTATATATGCCAAGTAGTCTGAATATTCAAGAGAGTATCTATACTCTAATTAGTTAACCAACATTTTGTAAATAAGTGTCCTTCATATGAAAAACAGAAACAAAGTTTAATTCATATTTTTCTCTTCATTGTGCCATTATCCCAGAATTTCAGGCAGGACAATATGTTATTTCATGAGTCATTGATAAGCCTCTATATGCACTTTAATTTTTGGAATATACCTTTTTGGTACTTTTAACTTGGATGCTGCTTACTTTTACATTATTTTCTTTCTCTTCATTTTTAAAAGCCTTCAGCCAAGAAGGGACTAGAATATCACCTGTGTTTCTCATTTTTTCTGAAAAAGTTCTGGTATTTGATTTCATTCTTTTTGAAGTGCCTAGGATAAGTTATAAACCTCAGCTTTGGTAAGGAAACTTCTCCATCTAGGGAGGGCAGGCAAGAAAGAAGTAGAAGATTTTATAACCATCATATTGATAGAATGTCAACATGTTGAAGAAACTAAGCATTTGAGGGAATGTGAATCAACTGGATCTCTTATACATTATTGGCAGGAGTTCACATGTGTACAACTACTTATAAAAATAAGCTGGCATTTTGATCCATTCATTTACTGACGGGCACCTAGGTTGCTTCCAGCTCTTTGCTATTGTAAATTGTGCTGCTATGAACATTGTGGTGCATAGGTTCTACTACCCTTTGCAACAACACGGATGGAACTGGAAAGCATTATGCTGAGTGAAATAGGCCAGGGGTTGAAAGACAAATACCATATGATCTCACCTTTAACAGGAAGCTAAACAACAAAACAGGCAAGCAAGCAAAATAAAAACAAATACACTGAAATAGAGAACTGGGGGACAGTGACCAGAGGCAAGAGGGGAGGGAATTTAAGGGAAAAAAAGGGGGAGGGATTTAGAGGAACAAGTATAAAGGACACAGGGACAATAACTAAGGGAGGTAGAAATGGGAGGGAAGTGGGGTGCATGGGGGAGGGGTGGGCTGGAATGGGAGAAATAAACAGAAAACTGTACTTGAAAAATAACTAAATAAAAATTTTAAAAAATAAGCTGGCATTATCTCCATAAAATTTAATATTCACAATGTATACATTGTAGTGTTTTGATTATTATTTGATTGAGTATATTAAAGGGGCCATGTTTGTCAAGATAATAATGGTGATTCACATACCAAAATTTGTCATTAATGCAGTGTTTTGCACTTGAGGCCAGACTATTCTTAGGATTCCAGGATGGCTGAACACATGGGTGGGCATCACTTGCTAAGGCAGCATACCAGGCTAAGGGAAAACTAGAAGGAGTGCAGAGAAATGCTGTTTTGATAAGATTACTATACATTTAGAGTAGTGCTTGGTTCATAGAATTTTATCAATGACTTTATGAAGCAAAAAAAAATGAAGAAAAAACTAATGATGATTATTTGCCAGTGGCTACTTAAGGTATCAGATTTTTAAAAAATATTTTATTTATTTATCTTTAGAGGGGAAGGGAAGGAGAGAGGGAGAGAAACATCAATGTATGGTTACCTTTCCTGTGTCCCCTGCTGGGAACTGGCCTGCAGGGAACTGGTCTGCAACCCAGGCATGTGCGCTGACTGGGAATCGAACTGCGATTGTCTGGTTCGCAGGCCGGCACTCAATCCACTGAGCTACACCAGCCAGGGCAAGGTATCAGATTTTTAATCAAAGCCAAATGAAAACAGTTGTGGGGAGCACATCAAATGAATAGGTTTCTATTTGGTACAATGCATGTGGGAGAATGTAAGTTTCTTCCAGATGCATAAGAAAAATGTGTCTGTCTTTTATACAGTTCAAGGGTAATGAGCTACAAATTCTCATCAGAAAACTTTAGGCAAGTGTAAATAGTTGTATGTAATATTTAAGCCAACATAAACAATTAAGTATAAAGCAACTTGGCTTTTCTAAGGGAAAATTACAAGAGTAGCAGAAAAAAGTAGAATTATTAACTAAAAATCCAAGTTTTTATGAAGTTTCTCACAAATAGTAATTTTAAAGAGAAAGACAGATGCCATTAACAAAGGGTGAGATATTTTGTTGTGATACCAGCTATTATTTATTATGCATCTAATAATGTCAGGTATTGGACTGGACTCTGCAAATTATTTATTTTAATTCTCACAACAGTCAACTGTTAATGAAATAGTTATTATTGATTCAATTTAATATAGTGAGAGTAACAGAGCCTGAATTCTGAACACAAATCTACCTGATTCTAAACTCACATTGCTTTCCCTGAAGCTGCCCCATGTATGCAGTAACAATGCTGAGTGAATGAAGCAATGGATCCTGAGACGTTTCAGGTCCCCCATCCACCTCCTCCTTGAAGCTGGTTCTTTTACACAGAATGCAGGGCCCAAAACCTAGCTTTGCTGTCTACAGCACTGGCATAGGACCCATTTGTTTCCTCCTTGACCAACTGGGTATTTGGCGATAGAAAAGCAAATTCCTCCTAAATCTGGGAAAGTCATGTTGTGGACTACTCCTGCATGCAGGTGAATACAAATGTTCTTGCTCCTGTGGCCCTGCCTAAGAAAAGTGACAAGAGTTAAAATATAAATCAAGAAGCTGAGTACCTTCTATTACTAGATAAGGGTGACTATGTTCATATCAAGTTAATAGCAGGTACACAGAAAATAGTGTCATCATTACTACATCATCATCACCACCATTAGTAGCTGTGTAGCTCTTAGCAACTTACATTAACCCCTCTTAAACTCAATGTCCTAGCACAAACACTAAGGTTGACTCTAAGATTGACCTAAGATCTTAGCTCAATGACCAAAGATTTCCATGGTGATTACATTACAAAATAAATTCACTTAAGTTCCCTGGAAAATTGCTCATTGTTAGTAAGACAGGAGAGGCAAGTTTTCTTTTTGATATGATGCAATGAGATTATAATTATCTTGCAGCTGTTGAGATGAAGAGAAGTCAAGATTTTATAAAGAATTGTTTAATGAAAAGTAGAAGTAACAAAATAGGAGCTGTAATAGATGTTTGATCATGAATGAGGGCTAAAAGGAAATTTAGAACTGAGAGTATTTCTTTCCTCTGTATTGTACTTTATACACAAAATGCTTATAAACACTGCTACAAGGTATTTCACCTTACATTTTGTGTGGTTAGGCATGGGAATGGAAACTGAATTCCTTTCAAGGAAATATTCTTAGTCAATACCTTTCATAGTTTTTTAAGTAAATTCCAGGTGCTAAGACATTTCTACTAGCTTTCTACTTAGTCCTATTGGAACTTCAAAATTTTGCTTTTTTTTTTCCAGAAATGCATGCTTCTGTACATTTAAATCTATAAATGTACTAAGGCAACTACATCAGTCTATTGGATTCTGCCAGTCATATTAAACTATTAATCTTTGAAAACTTGTGACTAAAAGGGAAGAAATAGGAAGAGGAAAAGTAAAAACACATATGGAATCACTTGAGAAATGTGCTGAAATAGTAATTGGCAGACACCTCTAACTAAGTGTATGTTTAAAATTAAGGCCAAATTTGAAAGCAGGTTATTTCTTTGAAAATGGGCTCAATAATTTCAAGGAGCAGAAGCAAATACAATGCAAACAAACCTCTACTCATTTTCTGGGTCTGTGTGTATTGTATGTTTAATTATTGTTCTGGCAAATTAAGTGCATAACAGGGGCCAGGTATAAGACAGGAGAAATAAAACAAAGATGCTAACTTGCTCTGAGATATGAAGACCTTGAGCAATGCAAACTTGTTTTTAAAAAGGCAGTGGAGAGGCTTCATTTTTGCAGTTGAAGAAAGTCGAGACTGCCTAAGGAAGAGTGAGTTTAAAAATAAAGAGACCTGGCTAGCGTAGCTCAGTGGATTGAGTGTGGGCTGTGAGTCAAAGGGTCGCTGATTTGATTCCCAGTCAGGGCACATGCCTGGTTTGAGGGCTAGGTCCCTAAAAGGGGACATGCAAAAAGCAATCACACATTGATAATTTTCTCCCTCTTTCTCCTTCCCTTCCCCTCTTTCTAAAAATAAATAAAAATAAATAAATAAATAAAATCTTTAAAAAAAGAAAAGCTGAATTGAGACCAACAAGATGGTGCATATTCCCTTTTTGCCTGATGAGTCATGAAAGTTTTCTAGGATAGAAGTATAGTAGAGAGAGATTCTGCAGTAATAGAGTTTCAGGGAAAATGACTGGGTTTTATAACAAAGTTATAGATTACTTTCTCTTCTGAATGTACAATTAAATGACTGATTAAATGGAAGGCTTCACTGATTTTCTCAAGCAAACCTACTTACAGAATTTCAGAAATAGGGAGTGGATTCTCAGATGAGGAATATGAACCTACTCATTCCCCAAACCATGCATTAAGAACAAGTTGAGAAGGAACAACAAAATAGCCTGACAGTTCAATACTATATAGAAATTCATAATTTAAGGGCAAAGGCTATTTGTTTTAATAGCTCCAAATAGGGATTTAACAGCATCTATAACCATCCATTTTTGAAATGCAGAGTCATGAAATGTTATATTCCCAGGTCCTTTAGGTTAATAAACCTATAGATTAAAAAGTTGCAAATACAATCCTTGTACAACTTTAAAAGTGATTATTTGTAATATGTTTTTTACCATTACGCAATGTTGTCTTATTATATTATATAACACTGTATCAGCTATTTCATATACTATTTTAAGGGAACAGTGAATATTTTTTAATATCTTTAATTCTGATTTTGCTTGAGCAGGTCCCTCAATGAATATTTATTTGGTACATTATTTTTATTATGAAAAGTAAAACAAATGTCTTCTTTTGTTAAATAAAGTAGTTCTATAAATATTTTATTGACATTTATTTCTATTCATGTGAAATAAACATCTTAAATGCCATTTATTGGTGGTTAATTTGTAAGTGTTGTTAAATTTCATTTACAAATTATCTGAGGAATTTGTTTTTTAAAGGAAAGCCTCATGATCAGGGTATAGATCAACACCTCTGTTGGACTCCCAGCCTTTTTCTGCCAGGATATAAATAATCCTTCCTGTTTTTTTCAAGTAACATTTTCCATCCAAAATCTAGGAGGCAAGTGCTTGGAAAATACAGGGAGGAGGCCACAATGACAACTGTCATCAAGATTAATTTCTTTAGGATAGAAGATTGACCAGCTGATTGCAATCAATGCATTTAGGACTCTCTCATAACAATGAAACTGTTACATTAAAGCCCCTCAAAGGAGAACAAAGTAGTGTGTTAAACTTTAAAGATTTTGAATTGAAAGATATTTTCTTATGTCATTTCTTCTTCTAAACAACACAATTAGTGTTTGAGCCATGTGTTGTTCACAGATTATAATGTTGCAATAATAAAATACAAGAAAAAATAAAATTTTATAAACTAAAAAAATGTACATCCAAAAGATAACAATAATGATAAAACGACTGAGATTTTTTTATTTTAATTTTGTAATTAACTTCATATAATGTTACTCTGTAAAATTTTTTGAATAATAAGTAGATTCATATATGGTCAACATATTTTATAATCTTCCTGTCTTTGAGTTTGAAGGGCTATTACAGGTTAAGCTCAAGCCAAGAGACAAGAATGTTTCTAGAAATCCATAATTCTCAAAATTGAGACTCGAAGTAACTGCTATATATCTCTTTTTAAAAAATATTTTATTTAATTATTTTTAGACAAAGGGGAAGATAGGGAGAAAGAAAGAGAAAGAAACATCAATGTGTGGTTGCTTCTCGCATACCCTCTACTGTGGACTTTTTAATTTAATACTGTTTTCTTTAGCCACGCAGAAGCTTTTTATTTTGATGAGATCCCATTTGTTTATTCTTTCCTTTATGTCCCTTGATCTAGGGGACATATCAGTAAAAATGTTGCTGCATGAAATATCTGAGATTTTCCTGCCAATGTTCTCCTCTAGGACTTTAATGGTGTCACAGCTCATATTTAAGTCTTTTATCCACCTTGAATTTATTTTGGTGTATGGTTTAAGTTGGCATTCAAGTTTCATTTTTGCACGTAGCCGTCAGTTCTCCCAACACCATCTGTTGAAGAGGCTATTTTACTCCATTTTATGTTACTATCCCCTTTGTTGAATATTGACTCTAGAGAGTTGGGTTGATTTCTGGGCTCTCTGTTCTGTTCCATTGGTCTGTGTGCCTCTTTTTATGCCAGTACCAGGCTATTTTGATTACACTGGCCTCGTAATACAGTTTGATATCAAGTATTGGGATCCCTCCTACTTTCTTATTCTTTCTAAAAATTGCAGCTGCTATTCGGGCTCATTTATGGTTCCATATAAATTTTTGAAATGTTTAACCTATGTCTGTGAAATATGCCATTGGTACTTTAATACGCATTGCATTGAATCTGTAAATTGCTTTGGGTAGTATGGACATTTTGATGATGTCAATCCTTCCAATCTATGAACACGGTATATGTTTCCATTTTTGTGTCTTCCTTGATTTCTTTCTTCAGTGTTGTATAGTTTTCTGCATACAGGTCTTTTACCTCCTTGGTTAGGTTTATTCCCAGATATTTTATTTTACTTTTTGCTATATCAAATGGAATTGTTTTCTTGATTTCTGCTTCTGCAGCTTCATTGTTAGCATATAAAAATGTCTTTGATTTCTGGATGTTGACTTTGTAACCCGCTGTTTTGCCAAATTCATTTATTAAGTCGAGCAGTTTTTGGGTGGAGTCTATAGGATTTTCCATGTACAGTATCATGTCATCTGAAAACAATAATATTTTTTCTCCTTTTTGATTTAAATGCTTTTTATTTCCATTTTTTGTCTGATCACTGTGGCTAGGACTTCCAAGACTATATTAAATATAATTGGTGAAAGTGGACAACCTTGTCTTGTTCCTGATCTTAGTGGAAAAGATTTTAGTTTTTCCCATTGAGTATGATGTTGGCTGTAGGTCTCTCATATATGGCCTTTATTATGATGAGGAATGCTCCATCTATTCCCACTTTGCTGAGTGTTTTTATCATAAAAGGGTGTTGTACCTTATCAAAAGCTCTTTCTGCATCTATTGATATGATCACGTGATTTTTGTCTTTGCTTTTGCTTACGTGATGCATTACATTTCCTGTTTTGTGAATATTGAACCATCCTTGCATCCCTGGGGTGAATCCCACTTGTTCATGGTGTATGATCTTTTTAATATATTGTTGGATGTGGTTTGCCAATATTGTGTTGAGGATTTCAGCATCTAGGTTCATCAGTGATATTGGCTGAAGTTTTCTTTGTTGTGTCTCTATCCGGTTTTGGAATTAGGATGATGCTGGCTTCATAAAAAGAGTTTGGGAATCTTTCATCATTTTGGATTTTTTGTAATAGTCTGTGAAGAATATGGGTTAGCTGTTCCTTATATGCTTTGCAGAAGTCTCCTGTGAAACCATCTTGTACAAGGCTTTTGTGTTTCAGGAGTTTTTTTATTACTACTTCAATTTCATCTGCTGTTTTTGGTCTTTTTAGACTTTCTGCTTCTTCTTCATTGAGTTTTGGAAGGTTCTAGTTTTCTAGAAATTTGTCCATTTCCCCTAGGTTTTCAAATTTCTTGGCATACAGTTCTTCATAGTAATGTCTTACAATCCCTTCTATTTCTATGGTGTCAGTGGTAATCTCTCCTCTTTTATTTCTCATTATGTTTATTTGGGTCCTCTCTCTTTTCTTGATAAGCCTACTTAAAGCCTTGTCTATTTTGTTTATCTTCAAAAAACAGCTCCTGGATTCATTGATCATTAGAATTGTGCCTTTAGTCTCTATGTTATCTAATTCTGCTCTGATCTTGGTTATTTTCTTCCTTCTACTTGCCCTGGGCTGTTTTTGTTGTTGTTCCTTGAGTTCTTTCAGGCATAGGTTTTGTTTGTTTGTTTGAAATGTTTCTATCTTCTTTATGTAAGCCCGTATTGCTATGAACTTCCCTCTCAGGACTGCCTTTGCTGTGTCCCATAAGTTTTGGGTTGTTATGAGTTCATTTTCATTTCTTTCCAGAAACTTTTTGATTTCTTTCCTAATTTCTTCCTTGACCCATTCATTGTTTAATAGCATGCCATTCAATCTCCATGATTTTGCGTGTTTTGGGATTTTTTCCTCCGGGGTTGGTTTTCAGTTTCAGTCCCTTGTAGTTGAAGGAAATGCTTGGTATAATTTCAATTCTCTTGAATTTGTTGATGCTCATTTTCTGTCCTGTCATGTGATCTATCTTTGAAAATGTTCCATGAACATTCAGCTTCTTTGGGATGAAGGGCTCTATATATATCAGTTAAGTCCATTTCATCTAGGGCGTTGTTCAATGCCACAATATCTTTGTTGATATTTTGTTTGGAAGATCTGTCCATTTTTGACAGTGGGGTGTTAAAATCCCCTACTATAATTGTGTTGCTGTCAATATCTTTCTTGAAGTCCTGTAAGATTTTCTTTATATATTTGGGTGCTCCTATGTTGGGTGCATATATATTTATGATGTTAATGCCTTCTTGGTGGATTCTTCCCTTGAGTATTATGAAATGACCTTCTGGGTCTCTCCTTATGACCGGTTTTTTGAAGTCTATTTTGTTGGATATGAGTGTTGCTGCCCTGGCTTTTTTTTTTCTTGTCCATTTGCTTGAAAAATTTGTTTCCAGCCCTTCATTTTTACTCTTTGTAGGTTTTTTGTCCTGAGGTGGGTCTCTTGTAGGCAACATATGTGTGGATCATGCTTTCTTATCCATTCAGCTATTCTATGTCTTTCCATTGGAGCATTTAATCCATTTACATTTAAAGTTATTATTGATAGGTACTTATTCATTGCCATTTTTGTACCTGTGTTTCTCTCTGTCTCTCTCGTTTCCTTCCTTTCCTTAGAGCAGGCCTTTTAGCATCTGTTGCAGAGCTGGTTTGCTGGAGTTGTACTCTGTTAGGCTTCTTTTGTCTTGGAAGCTCCTCATTTGGCCTTCTATGTTGATTGAGAGCCTTGGTGGGTAAAGTAGCCTTGGTTGCAGGCCTCTGATCCTCATTACTTGGAATATTTCTTGCCATTCTCTTCTTGCTTGGAAGGTGTCCAATGTGAATTCAGTAGCTAACTTTATTGGGGTTCCCTTGTATATCACTTTTTTTTCTCCCTTGCTGCCTTTAAGATTCTCTCTTTATCTTGGAATTTTTTCCATTTTAATGATGATATGTCTTGAAGTGGGCCTGTTTGGGTTCCTCTTGATTGGTACTCTCTGTATTTCCTAGATTTCTATGACTTTTTTTCTCATCAAATTAGGAAAGTTTTCCATCATTACTTTTTGAAACAGGTTTTCTATTTCTTGCTCTTCTTCTCCTTCTGGTACCTTTATTATAACATTATTATTGTGTTTCATATTATCCTGCATTTCCCTTAACCCCTCTTCATTCTTTCTGAGTCCCTTTTCTTTTTCTTGTTCTTTCTGGGTGTTTTTTTTTTTTTACCTTGTCCTGCAGCTTGCTGATCCAATTCTTTGCTTCACTGAGCCTGCTTTTGATTCCTTCCATTGTGTTCTTCAGTTCAGAAATTGTATTCTTCATTTCCTCTTGGCCCTTGCTGACCATTTCTATTTCCTTTTCCATGTTGATATAGTTTGCGGAGAGTTCATTGTAGCTCCCCTGTAGTTTCTGGTAGCTCATTATGAGCTCTTTGAACTACCTGATAACCAGTGCTTTGAATTCAATATCTGATAGTTGACTTGCCCCTGTTTCATCTAAGATTCTTTCTGAGGCTTCCTCCTTTTCTTTCATTTGGGGATTGTTTCTTTGTCTTCCCATTGTTTGTGAGACTCTTCTTGTTAGCCTCAGGTTTTTAAATTGATCTGTTCTGACTCCCTGGGTTTATGGTGTGAAGTTCTGTGGTTGAATGCCTATGAAATTCAGTGGTGCAGTCTCCTTCAGTTATCCTGCTGTTCTCCCCTTCCACCTACTCCTTTTTGTGTGTGTGATCAGTTGGAGGGAGAGGCAAACTGGTTTATGACAGCAAGAGAGTATTTTATGATATTTACTGTCACAGCCAGTAGAGAAGTGATAGAAGATCCTTAGGCTATATAGCGTGTTAACCGTAATCTTCAACCCACCTTGCCACTTTAAAGAGAGGTTGGACACAAGACAAGTCTCTTGTTGGAGAGGGAAGGCTTGTGAGTTGGATCTAGAAAGCACTGAGTTTGCGGGCAGTCAGATTCTGAGATAAGGTGAGAGTAAAAAATATTAAATAGGTGTAGTGTGTGAGCAGAATAAAAACAAAGACACTGAAATAGAGAACAAGGGGACAGTGACCAGAGGGAAGAGGGAAGGGAATTTAAGGGGGAAAAGGGGAGAGATTTGGAGGAACAAACATGAAGGACATGGGAATGAGAACTAAGAGGGGTGGAAATGGGAAGGAGGTGGAGAGCACGGGGTGGGGGGGGCTAGGATGGGAGGAACAGACAAAAAATGTACTTGAAAAATAACTAAATAAAATTATTTTTAAAAATCAAAAATAAATAAATAAATAAATAAATAAATAAATAAATAAATAAATAAATGTTTCTGGGGAAAAAAGAAAAGATGGAAAGCCAAATAAAGAGTTTCCTGGAAAAATGAAGTCGAAAATAATACACCTCCACCAAACCAGCACTTCAAGAGATGCTAAAGGGACTGCTTTAATAAAAGGAAGAAAAGGAGTGAAAGAGAGAGGAACACAGGTACAAAATAAAAGGCAATGAGTAAGTACTTATCAATAATATATTAAATGTAGACTTCCGCCAAGATGGAGGCATAGGTGGAGATACCGTGCTTTCTCACACAACCAAGTTTAGAGACAACAAAACATTAGCAACAGAAAACACAGCCAGAACACAGAAAATTGAACTTTTCGGAAGTCTGATAACAACTAATGCTTCAGCCTGACTGGTAAGAGGGGCGAAACCAGCAGCTGGCAGAGCAGGGTTGCACAGGAAAACTCGGTCAGACAGACTCAGGCACGTGGATCCCAGGCTTGCGGTTGCAAAGGGCGGACCCAATGAGTGACTCAGTGAGCTCCCGGTGGATCCGGCGAGAGTGAAGGGTGCGGCAGGTTGACTGTGCTGGCGCATTCCTGCGCAGATAGACTGGCAAGGGAGTGGGCAGTGAGAAGGGACCAAGTGGGTCCCAGCAACAGGAGGCAGCAGAGAGTACCGCCATTGCTCCCTCTCTGACCCTGCCCCCACATACAGCATCACAAACCAGCGACCTGGGTGGCCCCGACCTGGTAAACAACTAAGGCTCCACTCCTCATACTTAATGGGCACGAACAGACCAAAAATGGCTCAAGAACAACTCAGAGCCCCAGAGCCAATAAATCTAAGTGATGAAGAAATAGCCAAACTTTCAGATGCACAGTTCAAAACACTGGTGATCAGGATCCTCACAGAACTGGTTGATTATAGTCACAAATTAGAGAAACATATGAAAGCTAAACTAATTGAAATGAATGGTAATGCACAGGAAACCAACAGTAATGGAAAGGAAACTGGGACTCAAATCAAGAGAGTAGACCAGAAGGAAGGAAAAAAAATGACCAAACAGAAAAGGATGAAGAAACAAGAATTCAAAAAAATGAGGAGAGGCTTAGGAACCTCCAGGAAACCTTTAAATGTTCCAACATTCGAATTATAGGGGTACCAGAAGGGGAAAAAGAACAGTCATGAGTGGAAACCCTATTTGAACAAATAATAAGAGAGAACTTCCCCATTCTGGGAAAGGAAATAGTCTTCCGGGAAATCCAGGAAGCTCAGAGAGTCCCAAAGAAGTTGGACCTGAGAAGAAACACACCAAGGCACATCATCATTACATTAGCCAAGATGAAAATGAAGGAGAGAATCCTAGAAGCAGCAAGTGATAAGGGGACTGTCACCTACAAAGGAGTTCCCATCAGACTGTCAGCTGATTTCTCAAAAGAGACCTTACAGGCAAGAAGGGACTGGAAAGAGGTATTCCAAGTTATAAAAACCAAAGACCTACAGCCAAGATTGCTCTATCCAGCAAGGTTTTCATTTAGAATGGAAGGACAGATAAAGTGCTTCTCAGATAAGACCAAATTCAAGGAGTTCATCATCACCAAGCCCTTATTATGTGAAATGTTAAAGGGACTTACCTAAGAAAAAGAAGATAAAAAAAGATGAACAGTGAAAGGACAGCAAACTCACAGTTATCAACAACCACACCTAAAACAAAAGCAAATTAAGAGGACAGCTAGATCAGGAGTGAACCATAGAAATGAAGATCATGTGGAGGATTAGCAACAGGGGAGTGGGAGAAGGAGAAGGGGAGAGCAGGTACAGAAAATAAGTAGCACAGACAGTAGATAGAAAATAGATAGGGAGGAGGGTAAGAATAATAGGGGAAACACAGAATCTAAAGAACTTGAGACACGTGTTCATCAACTAAAGGGGGGAATGGTGGGAGAGGGGTGTGCAGGGTGGAGGGGAAAGGAGGAGGGGAATAGAAAAAATGTAATGGCATAATCAATAAAAATGTTTAAAAAAAGATTTATTAATATTTAAACCTGCATTAACAGATTCTAAATCCTTGGGCTGAATAAATCTTCTCATCCCACAATAACAATGTTAAATTATCTTGACTATACAACTGATTAAAAACATGTTAATATAGAGTTCTTGTTTTACTTTTTTAGTGGTATTTTGGTACTTTTGTACTTTCAAAAGTCATGAGTTAAACGTAGCTTTGTTCTTCACCTGTTAATCATGAATGACATGGAGTCCTTTTCAATAAAACTAAGCCTTGGGGTTAGTCACACTTCATTGGACTGATCATGTGAATTCTGAATTCATCAGTGAGGTATTAACTTACTATAGGAACTGACATAATTTTTATTATTACTATTTGTGTTTACATGTGCTGATACAGCTCTCAGAAGTTGAATACTTAACCTATAACAAACAAAACTGAAATTAGAGGAACCCGCTGCCAGGGGTATTGTCAATTCCTGAATTGCCTGTCAGATGCCTTCCTAGTACCATTTATCTGAGATAGGTTATGAGAGCAGATTATCATAGATTCATAGGACTTTAGAACAAGAAGGAATCTAGTACAATTGACTTATTTTACACAAGTAAAAATAAATGAGGCCTGTGCTGTGTTTATAACTGGCCCCTACATTTTCCCTATTAAAAATGCTGCTATTCAACTTAATGGAGTTTAACAATGTCAAGTCTTCAATATAGATTTGCTCAATATAGAGGAAATCCTTTTAACAATCAATAATATAAATTAAGGTCATTTTAGTAACTCTCATGACAGCCCTTCCCTGTTAATATTCACCACTTACTCTTAAGTATGTTATTATCCTTAGACAAGATTAAAATACATATTAGGTAAAAATAACATTTTTATCCAAAACCTTTGGCCCTACTATGAGAATCCTGTAAGAGAAAGAATTTTCAACTATTCTACTTCACAGCATATTCTAGAAACAATTCTCTATGGGTTCTGCATTCCACAGAGAGAAAGGGGAATGGGGAAAGCAAGAGTAAGACTTTTGGTGACAAATGTCATATATTATCCAGTGTTTCCTTGCCATACAGAATTATCATCTAGTGTATGATTGTGATCGGAGAAAGTTCTGCTTAATATGGTGAGAAAGTTCACTTTGAGGCTAATGCAATATTATTCTCATTCTATTTTAAGTTAATGTTACAACAAACTGGCCTCCAGAATTACATAAATTCAGTTTTTTGAAATGAGGAGATATGAGTACATTTTCTTATTTTAAATTAGTAGATAAAAAACCATTCCTGTTTGACAAATGTGATTCAATGGAATTTGCTGCTACAATTTGGCTGGTCAGGGCCTTATCAATCAAGGTAATATGGGAATACTTACTGCCATTTCTGTGTAACTGCAAACACAGCATCATTTCCCCCACATGGAGGCAAGCATAGAATTTGTAACACATTAAATGCTTTTTTATAACCAAAGCAATGCAAATGTATTAGACCAGAAACTAGTGTTTACTGTAATTTCAGTACAACACCATTCCTGATATTTGTAAATAATATTAATATACTAATAATATTATATACTAATAATACTAATAATATTAGTCATTAGTAGTTTGAATGGAATTATAAACTGGTAGATTAAGTTTAGCTTGTGATTCAGTAATTTTTAGGTGAAATTAAGTTTGCAGTTATTGCAGGCAAGAGTTCTTATCATTTATAAGATAACTCATCTCATTTTTCTAAATATGAGTACTTATAAAAGATATTGATTTGACAGCCTGGAGACATACTTCATATATTTATTCAAATAATTGAAACAGCAGTGCAACAACTTTCTGCATAATTTCCAACTAAAGCATCTGTCATGTCTATCACTATTTGAAAAATCTGTTTCCTGGGGGATAAATTATTTTGGTCAACATATCTTAGCAGTATCCTGGAAAGGCAGCTTTTTTCTTCAGAGCACTAAAGAAATTATGACAGTTCTTGACTCTTCTGAGATGTAGATGTATATCTAGTTAAAAACTTCCAATCTGCAACCCAGCCATTTCTTTCTTTAGAAATTTAGGTCAATAATTAAATATCTTAACATGTGGATGTTCCTGGCAAAGTGCCTGGAATTCAATAAATGATAGATTTCCTTTCTGTTTTTCTTCTTTTCTCTTCTAGAATATACTGAAAAGAAACTAAAACTAGAACTATATGATTTTAACTGCCCGCCTGTCTTCCATCTGTTTCTGTATGCTTCGGGATGTTTTTTAAATACCATTTCCATCTAATCTAACAAGAAGTGTGAAACCCAGCATGGCTATTTCCATATAAAAATAGAATATGATGAAAAAACTTTAAGAGACTGCAGTATGGGAAATAACTCAAACAAAAATATATAAATAATAAAGGATTCTTTTACTCCATATAGAGTGAGTAAATTAGCAACTAAATAGTCAATTATTCATTCTGGGATAATAGAGAAAGTGATCTCTTGTATATTATTTGGTAGTTAGATTAAGATGAACATTATAAAGATAGAACTCCAGTCAGGGCACATACCCGGGTTGCAGGCCGGTTCCCTGCAGGCCAGTTCCCAGCAGGGGATGCATGAAAGGCAACCATACATTGATGTTTTTCTCCCTCTCTCCTTACCTTCCCCTCTAAAGATAAATAAATAAAATCAAAAATAAATAAATAAATAAAGATAGAACTCACTAGAGCTTAAAAACAATAAACATTCAATCTTTTACTTGATTCATCCTTTGTAATGAAAACATCAATACTTTAACAAAATACTAGAAAAAAGATTAAGAATTATTTAATAATTTTGTTGTATTATGAAAAACATGGCCTATACCCTAGACTGAAACCCAGTTTAACACTACACTACATTCTATATAAGGACAGGAGTTGGCTCGTGAAACAGGTATCTCTTCAGTGAATAACACTATTTTTATTTTATCATCATGTTTAATGAACTCAAAGAAGTCTAAAGGCTTTGGTAAGAAACCAATGATAAAGATGTGTGCATAGGTCATAATGTTATCGAACAAGAGGTCCAAGGGGGGTGGGGGGCAATATTTGGCCCACCTAGGGATGCCAAAAACTGCTAAAGAACAGGGGCCCTTCCCAAGGACAGAATACTAATATCTACTGGGCTCTTCTGTCCGCCGCCAATTGGAAAGACATCTCTCAATGCCAGAGATTTGTGAAAAGGAAACAAAATGTTTATTTAATGCTATTTAGGCTTAATTCCTCTACTCAAATATCAAAGTCCTTTAGGGTATACACCCACACCCACACAGCACTCCCTTCTCCCACTGTCCCAACTCCGGGTACCATAAATCAGGAAAAGAGCACATGTCTGTGTTTCAGGCTGCTGGCACCGTCAGCTGTGTCACTGTGCAGGCTCTTGAGTTAATCCAAAGTTACGTGGCACTCTCTCATGGTCCACTGGCAAGAGTTCTTTTGTACCCAGTTCTAGTCAAAGTCTCTCTTGCTTTCCAGGCCATGAGGCCAAAGGGGGCACACCAAAGCCACGTGGGCCTCTTCTACCAAAGCTGCAGGGGTTCTCACTCCACCAAAAGCATGTGTCTTTCTTCTTCACCTGGCTGCAAGGATCTCCATTCTGGCAAAGCTGTGTGATTTTCCCTTTCACCTGGGCAGTTATCCCCTCATGTCCTGGAGCCCATCTTTTCCAAGCTCTCACACCACAGGCACTTCTCACTCAGGGGTGCAGGCCCTAGTTACATCCTGGGTAGAAGCCATTCCCTTCTTCCTGGCTCAAAACTTGGCCACAGCTATTTAACATATCTATGAAACCAGTTAAAGGTTATAGATATGTTAAATAATCATTCCAGAGGAATGATTTGCAGAGGTTAGCTGCAAAACTGTTGCTATGCAAAACAACTCTC
The DNA here is from genome assembly GCF_021234435.1 of Artibeus jamaicensis. NCBI lineage: Eukaryota > Metazoa > Chordata > Mammalia > Chiroptera > Phyllostomidae > Artibeus > Artibeus jamaicensis. The sequence goes on from NW_026522045.1 coordinate 14,309,651, forward strand.
AATGGCCCTGCTCTATTTGTCCCCTCCCCCTGGAAGGGGATGAGGACATCTTAATATTTCCGGGACACCCTGAACTCTGGACCCCATCCCAAATCTTTTTTTGCTCCCCCTTGTCTGCACCCTGTATCAATAAGGACTTGCAAACCAGAAACACAACTAATACCCAGAGTTTCCCAGCAAAGATAGAAAAGCTAAGATTTCATATAGTAAAAAGTATTTTCTAGAGAAGTATCAGTCCTGCATCCTTAGCCTCTGGTTTAATGTGAGATGGCAATCCCCTGGCAGGGTTTCCAACCACTTGGTGTCTCTGGGCCACACTGGAAGAAGAGGAGCTATCTTGGGCCACACCTTAAGTACACAAGTGCTAATAAAAACAAAAAATTCAAATATTTTAAGTAAATTAATGATTTTGTATTGGGCCTCATTCATAACCATCCTGGGCCACATGCAGCTCATAAGCCATGGGTTGTACAACCCTGTATCTTGATGATGGTGGTCGGAATAGTGGATGTCAGATAGTCTGGATACATTCTTTTCTTAGTCCTTCAGGTGTAACCAGAGGGTTATATGTAGGTTTGATGCATATCCAGGCATTTAAGCAGGACTGGGAAGTTAAAACATTTAAATTCCTTGGTGACAGCCAGAGTGAAGAGGGAGTGGGGGCTGGGTGGGGGTGGACAAAGGGGAGGAAAATGGAAACATATGTAATACTGTCAAGAATAAGAATAAAGTTTTAAAATATTCATTTCCAGGCTAGTTAATACAAGAATAAAATAATTTCCTCATACCCCAACCTACTTGATTTTAGTAATTTAGCAACTTGACTACAATGACTCCATTTTATTTCTTCACTCTATTCTTCAATCATGATCATATTAATAACAATAATAATCTTCATTATATCATTCTCAATACTCAGATCAACTCTATGTGATTGACACTATTATAAAGTCCATATTACAGAAGAGGAAATTGAGGCTAAAAGTGATTAAGTGAGTACCTTTAGAACCAGTCACAGGACTGTGGTAAAATAGAAATCACACTATCATATGCTTAATGCTGAATGTAAGAAGTGACAAAACAATAGTGCTAAAGTAGCCTATTTAACATTGTAATTAGATTTACTTTGCTTTGTAGCAATCTCATGAAAAATGTGAGTTACAAAAGATTTCCAATAAAAAACTCAACCTTACCTGCTTATCATATTACTCTCAGATTTTTTTTGTTGCTCTGTGTCTTTAATAAGGCAAGTTTTTTAATAGTCATTTAAACATTCTTTTTTATTTTTCTTTACATCCTCTGTAATTCTGTATAAATTTTTAACAAAATCTCAACTGGTTTGAGAAGCTCCAATAATTTCTTGTTTGAACAGATATTTACTGAACTCCTACAATATGCCAAGCCCTTTCTTAATAATTTAATTTCAATTATCTACATTAATAGAGACATGTTTTGGATTCACTTTGTTGTTTTTACATGTTTAAAACAAATTATTCCCAATATACAAATAAATACATTGTTTCATAAAATGGGTTTGTCTAAGATGGCTGCAGCTTGCTAAGGGAGAAAAACATGATGTAATCACTGCTAGCCTGGAAGTTTTGAAAACCTAGGACAGGAAATGCAACAAGAAAAAAATGTTTGCATTTTCTTCCTAGAGGGAGAGTCTCACTCTTCCTTAAAAGAAACTACACAGTATATTTCTTCTTGGTTATTATCTTTATTTTTACAGAGAAATAATTCCTTCAGAAGTGATTATTAATTTTTCAGTATCTCTAATAACAAAATACTATATTATAGGAAACAATAATTACCAATCAATTCTTCCTCCAAGATCAAATGTTTCAGCATAACAATCTGAAAATATATGTTGATATTTTCTTTTACTTTATGCTATAATAAAGGAGATGCTAAAATAAGTCAAAACGCCAGGCCCTTTCATGTAAGAAATGAGCCAGGAATTAAGAAATTTTGTTCCCGTTGCTGGTTCTATAGGCAGTAATATAGTCTGGTTAGACAAGTAGGAAGCTGAAAGAGAGTTGGGCAGAAGAGGCAAATCAGGACTTTATTTCCCAATAGTGCCAGAGATCAAGAGCTTGTCAAGTGGTTGAGAACCAAGAAATCAAGTGTGCCCATGCAGCTAATGGATCTGTAGTGCCCATCTGTACAAATGGGGAAATTCATTGAAATCCCTCAAACTACGAAATTCATGTGGAATTAAAGACTTGAAAGCATTCTTTGTCAGGATCAAACCAACTTCTTGGTCACTGGATAATAGAAGTAGAATTGAATGGGAGTAGTCTGACTCCAATATTCAGCAGAAGTTAAGGTTCAGAATATCAGAATGTCAGCTTAGAAAACAGGTCTCTGAGCCTGGTGTTTTGCTTTCTGATCCCTTTGTCTGATTAGAGTAGGCGTGTGTAGTGTTACAGGTGCATAGATAAAGTGATTAGTAACTAGCTGGAGGGAAGGTATACACTAATGGCAACTATAAGGATGGTAGGAGTTTGGGGGGAAAGTTCAGGTATAATCCATTAATGTATGGAGGATTTTTGTGCCGTCATCTTTACAATCTTTAATTGAATTCCCAAGCCTGTCTGTTTGTTTCATGGAAATGATTACAAAAAAGAATTTAAAAGTTTTAGATCTATTTTGGTGAAAAGGTTCTGCATCAGTTCAAAACATTAAGGTTGATCAGGAAGTGTTACAAAAGGTGAATAATTCTAATTTTAAAACAGAAAAATTAGAGTTTAGCTTGTGTTTTGCCTCATTTTAGCATCTCCTTTATTACAGCATAAAGTGGAAGAATATATCAACATATACTTTCAGATTGTTGTGCTGAAACATTTGATCTTGCAGAAAATTGATTGGTAATTATTGTTCCTTTTAATATACTATTTTGCTTTTAGAGATACAGATACAACTGAAAGGAGACTATTAAAGTTTCTAAGAAGGCTTCCTTGTTAAAGTCAGTGACATACTAAAAACTTATTCAACAAATATTTCTTGAGTGCCAACTATGTACAAAGTACTGTGCTGAGACTTTGGAGCATAAGCGTAACTTAATATAAGGGAGAATATAAAAAGAGACATGTGAAAGAGCTAGAGAGAATTCAGAGGTAAGAGAAATATTTCTTGCTATCTAAGATTACATAAGCAGAAAGCAACCTGTTTTTACAGATAAATAATAAAATATTTCTTTAAATAGTAAATTAAAAATAAGTATATAAAATTTTAATATACAAGGTCTGTCCAGAAAGTATCTATCCTGCCATAAAATTTCTAAAATACAGACATTTATTGAAGAAGATATAAGATACAAGAAACACTGTACAGAAATCTGGTCAAGATGCCACACAGGTAAACATGGCTCACCTCCTCGCACAACTATATAAAAATTACAACTGAAATATAGAACAACCAGCCCTCAGAGCAGTCAGAAATGGAGTTTAATGGAAGTCTGACAACAACAGAATTACAGAAACCACACCCATCCAAACTGGTAGGAGCAGCATAGATGCAGAATGGCTGGTCCTGTTACAGAAAATAACTCAGCCGCTTTCGGGTGTACGGAGTGGAAGTTTTATTTTCACGTGCACAGACTCAGATGAGTCAGTCTCCAAATTCTGGGCCTTGAACAATGGGAAAGCAATTATTTTATAGAGCAAGGAGGGGGACCCGTCCTTCAGACCAAAAGCAGGAGGCAGTTTACAGAAGCAGAAAGCAGAGCATTTCATTATCTCTGGTATGTAGCTGATAAGCTAGAAGAAATAAGGCAAATTGCTGGGCTGTAAAAAACTGGCCTGTAAAAACAACCCCCTAATTGCTGTGCTGTATTTCTAAAATAGCGAGTCACTCCCTACGTACTGTGCTATATTTTAAAATAGCTATCAATTTCCTCCAACAGTCCCACATCCATGTGTAGTTGATAAAAATTCAGGAAGGATGCCTTGGGAGTGAGGAGTCTCAGCCCCACACCAGAACTCCCAGCCCTGGGTCCCAGGGTCAGGAATATAAGTCCCCATAACTTCTGGCTGAAAAACCCAGCAGGGATTAAGTCAGTGGAAGAAACTTCTAGAGTCACAAGTAGTTCCCTTAAAGAACCCACATGTGGACTTACTCAGACTTACTCTTGCTGAGCTTCAGCACCAGGGGAGCAGCTTGAAAGGCATGCAAGGAGGAACTGAAGTATCTGGCTTCAAGGTGGGAGTTGGGGAAAGGCTTTCTCCCAGACAGAAAGGTGGACAGAGGCCATTGCCCATTTTCTGAGCCCTCCTCCTACATAGCCAGAGACAGCAGGTGGGTGCCATATGTGAGACACCATCAACCTAACACTGGTTGCCCTATCCTGGAGATCCTCTAAGACTCTGGCTCACCCAAATTGCAAGCCCACCCAAACTGTTAACTGTGACTTTTCCATGTGAATGTCTGGTCTTGGCTCATGCTTTACAACTTCCTAAATCCTATCAAATAAGCAACAGCCGGCTTCAGTGAGCCCACGGGCCCTGTACCTTTTGCTAAGTGGGCCAAGGCCTTTCAGTAGCAGCAGCCAGGCTAGACTCACAGTGTGGCTGAGCCTGGGAATCTCCAAGCCCAGCACAAGTAGCAGCCTTCTCAGATTGCTTTATAGCTCTGGCAAAGTGGCCCCAGGCTGAACAAAAGTGGGGGTTGACCTTGGTTTCCACCACTTGAGAAATCCAAGGACCTGCACACGCAATGGACAGCTACAGAACATGTTGAACACCACCACCCTTACCCTACACAGTTGATCATCCAAGGAGGGTGAAGATAGGTGGTCAAATTCAGTCCTTGTAGCTGACTGGCTTGGGTAAATCCCTCCCATTGACCTACCAACAACAATCAAGGATCAATTACAAGAGGAAGGTATACTCAGCCCACATGCAGGGCACACCTCACATACCCAACTTGGGTGATAGGGAAAGCTATGCCACTGGACCCTATAGCACACCTACTACATTAGGCCATGCTACAAAGACAGGGAACCATAGCAGCTGTACCTAATACATAGAAACAAACACAGGGATGCTGCCAAGAAAGAATAGATCAAAACTCCAGAAAAAGAACTAAACAGCATAGAGATGAGCAATCTATCAGATGCAGAGTTCAAAACACTGGTTATAAGGATTCTCAAGGAACTTAGTGAGGACCTTAATAGCATAAAAAAGATCCAGTCAGAAAAAAGGATACACTAATTGAAATAAACAACAATTTATGGAAAAACAACAGTAGAGTGGATGTAGCTGAGAATCAAATCAATGATTTGGAACATGAGAAAGCAAACAAACAAAAAGTAACCAATTAGAACAGCAAGAAGAAATATGAATCCAAGAACTGAAGATAGTGTAAGGAGCCTCTGGGATTACTTCAAGTACTCAAACATTTGCATCATCAGGGTGCCAGAAAGAGACGAGAAAGAGCAAGAAACTGGAAATCTATTTGAAAGCATAGTGAAAGAAAACTTCCCTAATTTGGTGAGGGAAATAGATAAACAAGTCCAGGAATCACAGAGATTCCCAAACAAGATGGATACAAAGAAGTCCGCTCCAAGACACATCATAATTGAAATGACAAAGGTTAATGATCAAGAAAGAATCTTAAAAGCAACAAGGGAAAAGCAGTTAGTTACATACAGGAGAGCGCCCATAAAACTATTAGCTGATTTCTCAAAATAAATTTTGCAGGCTAGAAGGGATTTGCAAGATGTATTCAAAGTCATGAAAAGCGGGGACCTACAGCCAAGATCACTCAACCCAGCATAGTTATCATTTAGAGTGGAAGGGCAGATAAAGTGCTTCCTAGATAAGGTCAAGTTAAAGGAGTTCATCATCACCAAGCCATTATTATATGAAATGTTAAAGGAACTTATTTAAGAAAAAAAACTATGCACAATAAAAAGCAATAAATACATATCTAGCAACAATTGAACCTAATAAACTAAGCAAACAAGAAGAGCAGAGACAGAATTATGGATACTGAGAGCATTTTGATGGTTTCAAGTGGGAGGGTAGTATGAAAGAATGAATGAAAAGGTGAGGGGATTAAGAGGTACAAGTAGATAGTTACAGAATAGCCATGGCAGTGTAAAATACAGTATAAAAAATGGAGTAGCCAAAGAACTAACATGCATTACCCATGGCCATGAACAATGTTGTGGGGATTGTTTGAGGGAGTGGGGGATGCTGGGAGTGGGGGATTTTGTACTTTTCTCCAGGGTATATTTAAGGACCTCTCCCCTCCATGAAATAGTATTGCCCTCTAATGTTTTCTGAAACGAGGATACTAAAATCTCAGTTGAGCTAGAAATAAGTGGTTACTTTGCAGAATAATTAAAAAATATGTATCATAACTCCAATGTCAGTATTGACTGCTGAGAGATTTTTGGAGTTAAGCATACAAATCAACTAACATCATTAGAGCAGAACATTTCTTCATATAAAATTATTTTATGAAAATTTATGTGTTTTTCTGATATTAATATTCAGTAATGGTCACATTAATTCCTTTTTTTCTCCTTGAATATCTTCCTGGGATGTAATGCATTCAGAATTATATCTGTGATTTATGTACATCATTACATATTTTCTGATAATTTGGTGTGCTCAGTTGACTGTAGGTTTCATTTTAAGCTATTAAGAGAATTTTCTTTATGGAAGACCAAATTTTTGTAGCAACAAATGAAAAAATAATATAAATATTATAATTGTATTGTTTAAAAACAATTTTATATCTCTGAAGGGTGAGTCTTTAGATTATTTTCAAAACCTTAATGAATGACAAATTTGGAGTTGAGGAGTATTCTTAGGTTGTTCTTGACCTTCTGTTATGTTTCAACCAATAGTGTAGTCTTCTACAATTGCTCCCTTACACTGAATATTTTGAGAACCATATCTGTGGTAGGGACTCTTCTGACAAGTGCTTTGTCTATTATTTCATTTTTGTACTTTCCCAACCCCATTCTAATTTTCTTAGCCATGATAAATAACATATTTTGGACTAAGTACATCTAGGAAGCTATCCAGGGACTTCCTCCTCTCAGGTTATTTGCCCCAAATATATTCATCATCCACTCTTCTGACTGTGTATTTTTTAGGACATTCAAAAAGCCCATAATTTATGGAGAAAATAATTTAAACCACTTAGGGGATAGCACTCTTTTCTATGAGTTTTTCATATAATATCATGAACTTCTTGATAAGGGAAATGTTTTATTTATATGTTGTGCCTGGCACATAGAGAACAGTGACCACGTTGGTATGAACATTTTTATGAATAATTTGTCTCCTCTTCACAATTATGTCAATTCTTTTTCTGCAATATTAAGAATTAGTATTTGTAATATTGGAAATGGCTTCATGAAATTATACTTCTAGCTTTATATCTTTAGACAAACTAGGTATTATATATATTTCATATAGAGAGTAAATCAAGGCACTTGCCAGAAGATACAATGTAAAATGATAACATCATTTTTAGTCAGTTAGTACTACATTGTGTTGAATGCTGACACAGTATTCTTCTCTAAGCATCATTTTACATTTGGCATTATGATCTTTGAAAACTCACCTTTGAAAAGTGCTCTTGGAAAACAGGTGCAAAGAGTCTTATTAGACATCCATATGCTTTTGAGAGTACTATTTTATCTAATAGACTCAGGTTTTCCTTTGGTGTACAAAGTTAGCATTATGGTACAATGTTAATATTCTTCACCAAATATATTCTGTTAAATTATGAATTTAAATAAGTGTGCAGTTAAAATACTTGCACATGTGCTTCAGATTACTTAAAATGTCACCAGATAATTCAACCTTATCAGTGTGGTTTGTATTAGTAAGATCATAATTTCAGATAAGAACAATATAGCATTCAAAACTCATTTTATTCATATTTGGACTTGCCAGTCTTAATATAATAGATTAAAATAAATAATCAACACAGTATCTTCATAAAAGACTGCCCATACATTTGGTGAGAATTCTGTTAATTAGATAGATTATCTCTCCCTTGTCATAATCACTACTATTAATAAAAACTTTATGCTCAAAATAGGATGGGATGATTATAAATTTATCTGATAACATATTATACCCCTAGTATTCAAGAATATTTTAGGAGTCAGAGTAGTAATAGGTACATAATTATCTATTCATTCCATAATATATTTAAAACCAAACTTCTTGGATTATGCTCTTCCATCTTTGAAACAAAAGTTGGCTAAATTCGTTTTAAAAAACAAAAGAAAAGAAAACTCATAAAATTTTCAGACAGAGTCTTCCAATGAAATCTAAGGGAATTAAATGAGAATTAAATTTTTGAAATATTGTATCAAGTCATCAGCAATTTTTATACCACACGTTTCTTTTTGACTCTCCATTTTTTGATGTCATAACCATAAAGCCCAACATAAAAAGTGACCCTATGGTAGCAACTACAAAGTTTCAGTGAGAAAATCAGTGCTAAATTACTTGCAGGAATCTCTAAATTCTTGGTACCAACAATAGACCTCTGTGTCCTCTACAACTATGGTTACATTCAGGTCAAGTCAAAGTAATCTGTTAAACACTAAGCACTGAAAATATTATAGTCCTTACCCAGGTGACGCTTAGAACACCAGCAAGACAAAATCAAAAGCTAAAACTAATAAGGCCACATAATTTAGAATTATTTTAATGATATATTAAATGTTGCATAGACTCAGTTAAGAAACAAAATATTCCTCTACCAGAGACCTTACAGCCTCTTGTTGAGGGCTTCCTTTAAGTATCCCTAGCACAGGAAGACAAGGAATATTTACTGTAGCTAGAGATATCTATTAATTTGCTTTCTACTATATATTTCAATATCTATTACATTTATGCTAAGACTACTAAGATAATATTGCCATCACAGAGAAGTTTTTGCTCTCCTTTGCTTTACATGATCTCTTTCAAACCTCACTTGTAGCAAAATGTATTTCTAATGGATAATCTAGAAATTAATGTTAGATTATGAGATTCAGGGCTTGCAAATGGATAGAAAACTTTAAGCATTTTTATTTTAATATTTTCAGTGAATTTCACAGTTTTCCATCGATGTTATAGTTAAGGAGAAAGTATTATTGATCCCTTGCCTCTCCTTAGGCTTGTTGTCTGATCAATTATATCTTCAGGATTTGTAAAAATAACAGTTTACTGACTGCAATATCATCTACTAAGGGAAATTTGTCATACAAAGAGAGTATCTAATTTATTAAAGCTTACAAATATTTTGTATGTCTTTAAGAATGAAAAAGACTATTTGATTGGGGCATTTTAAATAGAAATTATCCGTTATTAGTAGCAGAAACTCTTGAAATAGAAGATATGCTAATTATTGTATGCTGAGAACACAGACTTAGTTCTGGGTTTTGTTTTGTTTTTGATACTATAGATTCAAACTCTTTAGGTGAGATTAGGATTAGGAGCTCTATAGTACATTTCTTTGTGAGTGAAAAGATAACAGTGAAAAAAAAGCTCTGAGATTTTCCTAATGCCACATATTTGCTTTTCCTGAATAATCAGCTGCTCTGTCAGCTGTCTCACAATTCGTAATCTTTAACCTCATCATGTTTGTCTCCCTTTCTCTTCACACATTTACTGCAATAAACACAAGGAAGTCATTTAAAATATTATATAATTTCTAGAACCATGATCTTCATTCACAGAAATGTTTTGAGGAACTATACATTTTTAAATAGCAGAGTTATATTTAAAGTTTCCCATTCAGTAGTAAACACTAGCTTGGAATCACTAATGGTATGCAAATAGTAACTATGGAGAAAAAATAATTCTCCCTTTTTTTAATTTTTGAAATTTTATTGTTGTTCAAGTACAGTTGTCTGCCTTTTCTCCCCACCTCTCCCCTGCAACACAGCCATCCCCACCTCCATCCTGATTCTACCAACCATTGGTTTTGTCCATGTGTCCTTTATAGTTGTTGTTCCCTAAAACCCTTCCTACTTTCCTCCCATTATCTCCTCTGATCTCCCCTCTGGTTACTGTCTGTTTGTTCTTAGTTTCAATGTCTCTGGTTATATTTTGCTTGGTTGTTTGTTTTGTTGGTTAGTTTTCACTTACAGGTGAGATCATATGCTATTTGTATTTGACCACCTAGCTTATTTCACTTAGCATAATGTTCTCCAGTTCCATCCATGCCGTCGCAAAGGTTAGGAGTTTTTCTTTCTTTCTGCTGCATAATTTTCCATTGTGTAAATCTACCATTAATTTTTTGATTCATTCATTTCCTGATGGACACTTAGGCTGCATCCAGCACTTGGATATTGTAAATTTTGCTGCTATGAACATTGGGGTTCATAGGTTTTTATGGATTGGTGTTTCAGGGTTCTTAGGATATAATCCTAGCAGTGGAATTGCCAGGTAAAAGGCAATTCCATATTAAGTTTTCTGAGGAAATTTTATACTGTTTTCCACAGTGGCTGCACCAGTCTGCAATCCCACCAGCAGTGCACTAAGGTTCCCTTTTCTCCACATCCTCTCCAATACTTGTTCTTTGCTGATTTGTTTATGATGGCCATTCTCACTGGTGTGAAGTGGTATCTCATTGTGGTTTTAACTTGCATCTCTCTGATGGCTAGCAATGTGAAGCATATTTTCAAATGTCTCTGAACACTTTGTATGTCCTCCTTGGAGAAGTGTCTGTTCAAGTCCTTTGCCCATTTTTAAATTATCTTTTTTGTCTTCCCAGAGTAGAGTCATGTGAGTTCTTTACACATTTTGAAGATCAAATCCTTTTGTGAAGTATAATTGGCAAAATACTTCACATAGAGTTTTCCCATAGAGTTGGTTCTCTTTTCACTCTAATGCTGTTTTATTTTGCTGTGCAGAGCTTTTTATTTTAATAAGATCTCATTAGTTTATTCTTTCCTTTATGTCCCTTCCTCTAGGGAACATATCAGTGAAAATATTGCTGCATGGAACATCTGAGATTTTCCTGCCTATGTTCTCCTCTAGAACTTTAATGGTATCATGACTTGTATTTAAGTCTTTCATGCACCTTGATCTATTTTTGTGTGTGGTGTAAGTTTGCGATCAGTTTTCTTTTCTTTCTTTTTTTTTTTTTGCGTGAACTTCTTCAGCTCTCCAAACACTGTTTGTTGAAGAGGCTATTTTTACTTTACTTTATGCTTCTTCTCCCTTTGTCAAATATTAATTGATCATAGAGACTTGGGTTTATGTCTGGGCTCTCTATTCTGTTTCATTGGTTTATGTGTCTGTTTTTAGCTTATGCATAGAAAATATAAAGTGCCATATAACTGCACCACAATAATAATAATGATGAATTGTAGTGAAGCTTAATGTCATATTTCCCATTTAATTATATCTTACAATTTGATTTAGGAAACTTTCTTTTATTCATTAACAGCAGGAACCATATATATTCACACTAGAAAATGAATGTCACTAATAAAGTAGTTTATTCAATTAGCATGCTTTTAACATATGGGTTCATTTTTCAAACTCATATAAATGAGCCTGCTTTATTTAGGATTGAACAGTATTATATAGGTATTAGGTTGGACAAAAAGTTCATATTGTTTTTTCCCTAAAATAGAAGACATTTTTTTAAATTTTCACCAATAACTTTATTGACTTGGATATTTTTGAGTATGTAGGCTATCTCCCACATGGTAAGATGTTGATTGCTCTCAGTTAATGTCTCAATTTGGTTGCCATCAACTTCAACTGATCTACCTGACCAAAGGGTAACAGTCACTGAGAAATCTCCAGCATGAAACTTCACAAACCACATTTGACATGTTTGATCAGTCATAGCATATTCTTCATATACTGCACAGATCTTTTTCTTTTTATTTTAGTTGCATTTTTAACTTTCTTGAAATAATGAAGCATAATATGTTGAAAATGTTGCTTATTTCTTCCATCTTCAATATTAAAGATGGCTACACAAAAATTCACCAATTCTGATACGTTTTTTAATGCATTCTGATATTACAGCTGCCACAATACAATCTAACAAAATTGTTCTGAATGAAGTTAGATAACAAAATACTACTAGAGCCATCTTATGGGAAAAAAAATGAATGAAATTTTTGGCCAAGGCAATATGGATTCCTACTCTTGATTTCAAATAAGACCATGCCCTAAGCATACTAGAATAAATAAAAGTATATCTTATCTAAAATATGGGATAAAATTTGACTCACTGGTGACTGTTATTAACTCCAACAATCATGTCATCCTCATTTTTTCAATATAGTGACTTCTAGGCTGTACCTGAATCTGCTTTACCACTCTTCTTTTCACCCTGACTTGGAAATGAAATCTGTACCTAATTAATAACACATACTAAAATATTGCTTCAAATTTACTAGTGCCGTGGCCGGGTAGCTTGGTTTATTGGAGCATTTTTCTGTATACCAAAAGGTTGTGGGTTCAGTTCTCTGAAAGGGAATATACCTAGGTTGTATGTTTGATCCTTAGTAGTGGTGCATGTAGGAGGCAATTGATGAATGTTTCTCTCTCAAAGGGATGTTTCTCTCTCTCTCTCTCCAAAATCAATAAACATATCCTCAGGTGAGGATTTTTTTAAATTACAGAGTAACCAGTAAGTATTTGCAGAAAGAAAAAAGGAAGTTTTATTTGTGCTACTGAAAATTATAAAATGAAGTGAGTGCAGCATTTATCAATACCATTTGGGTGTGGAAAGTAAGATTAGAAACTCTGGAAACAAGAGTTTTTCTTTGATTAGGAAAATCCACAAGGATGGACCATAATAGAAATTACAGGAGCAAAATGAAATGAAAGTACATATTTGAGTTTTCTTTTTTTTTTACTGTATGTTAAGTTCTAGTTGAAAGTGATTTTATTTTTATTGTTTTGAACTCTGTTAAAGATTTACAACACAAGAAAAGGATTTGATGATTGACAAAGCTATACAATGTTGATGATACTTCTTTTTCATCTTTCTTCTATTTTCCTAGGGTAGTAATTCTCTGTGGACCTAGTACTTGCCCTCTTATTACATAAACTCCCCAAGGAAGAAAAAACTGTTTTATTCCTAGCAGTGGCTTATTAATGGCTTTATATGAAGTTTCACTAAAGGAAAGGATTTAAAGATTTAATAATTCTGCTAGTTCTTGAGTATTTTGAAGCACAGAAGATATTTAAATTTTTATGGCATTTTCCTGAGAAGCCATTATCTCCTTGCTTTTGCTTACATTTAAGATTTAATGGCTTCAGTATTTCAATAACAATTACAGCCTATTCAGAATTTTTTTTCATGAGCTGACAGCTCTGAGTTGTAATTTAGAAAATTTTTTCTTTAAGTAGGTTATATTTGTTACTCAAAGTCTCAAAAGAATTTAATCTGTGCAATGGGGTCAATTTCTCATTTACTTGTTTTGGATCCATCAATCTTTTACCCCATTCCGTATATTAAGCAAGCAGGGGTCTCCAATGTTTTTGTTTTCTGCCACCATTCTAACAGTGTACTGACTTGATCACTTAACAGTCTGCATCAATCCCAATAAAATCTTCTGTTTTTAATATTTTTACCATTAATTTAATTCAATTCCTATTCATTCTAATTCAAACCCAATAAAGCTTTTCTATTGATATGGATTGTGGCAATGTACAACTTCTAATTTCACCCCAAACTTCATTATGCATTAAAACATATGTAGCTTTAGGAAATCTTGGGCCTTATTCTCCCATTTATATGAGGGGGAACAAGAGAGGGAGAGAAACATCAATGTGTGGCTGCATCTTGTGCACCCCCCTACTGGGGACCTGACCCACAACCCAAGAGGGTACCTTGACTGGGAATTGAACCAGTGACCGTTTAGTCTGCAGGCTGGTGCTCAATCCACTGAGCCACACCAGCCAGGTCAGGAAAATAATTAATATTAACTAAAATAGTGTGTAACTAATTATGTTGCCCTGAACCTGATTTTAAAATAATTACATAACTCTATTGACTATTTTTGAAAATGCATTTACTCATTAAATAAAAATACCTCATTTCATTATCTTTCAAACATTTAGTTTTTACAGAGCAATTTTACATTAATTAGCTTTTTGACCACATATTAAATTACATAAAGGCACAAAATTTTTAAATGCATTTTCCTAAACTTATAATGATAAGAAGTCAAAATTGGACTCAACTTTTCATCTCTGGACCCCAGAACTCTGCTCATTCAAATGCAGCTTACTTATGTCTTCTTTTAATAATAATTAGTGCTGGTTGGTATGGCTAAGTGGTTGAACACTGGCCTGTAAACAACAGGGTCACTGATTTTTTCCCAGTCAGGGCATGTGCCTGGGTTGTGGACCAGGTCCCCAGTTGGGGATCTCTCACATGTTCATGTTTCTCTCCTTTTTCTCCCTCCCTTCCCTTCTCTCTAAAAATAAGTAAAATATTTAAAAATAATAACAAATTCAACTTATCCCAATATTCTATACAATTAATCCAAAAGGTTTAGAGACATAATGCCCTCAAAAAGTTTGTTACCTGACTCAAAAATTTAGTATTATTCAGCTTTATGTGGTAATGAACAAAACACTTTCTATGCATACTTAAATATGTGACTCAGAGGGTGAAGAAATTATTTGGCAACTCAACCTATAATTGAATATCTTTTAAAAGGAACCTCTGCTTTCAAAACAACTGGCACAATCATATACTTTCCAAATGATATGATTTGTAAAGTATATCACAAATTAAAGTTTTTAAATACTTTTGAATTTAAAAACAACTGGCACATTTAAACACTTTAGGAAGATCAAAGACAATGTTATTTTGTAAATCATTTGGTTTAATCTCAGTGAACCAAAACTAAAAGCTATCTTCCACTGCTATTTGAAACCTCCCTAGTGGAGTTTTGTTTTGTCTATAGTTGTGTTAGTTATGCTAAATTCACAAAATGTATTAAAATAATAATCTAGTACTATTGGTTAGTAGGATTATTACCATAGAATTTGTTCGAATACATAAACAAGTGTGTTTTCCAACAAATCAAAACTTGCCTTCTAACATTTTTGCTCTACTCATGAAAAAGTTAATTGTATCTAAAAGTCATTTTGTTCTTCCACTATTGTTGTGAGTAAATTAAATGATAAAGAAAGCAATTGTGAGATTTAACAAAGTTTTGCCTAAACAACTTGTATTAGAAAATAGTACTGCCAGCTCTTTCTGCTAGTTAGTCCCAGGAAAAGTATTCACAATACAACAATGTGGGGCTTACAGACATTTAGGAATCAATACAGATTTGAGAAAAAAAATTTTAGGATTGTATTTATTTATCTTTGGAGAGGAAGGGAAGGGAAGGAGAGAAATATCAATGTATGGTTGCCTCTTGTGTGTCCCATGCTGGGAACTGGCCTGCAACCCAGGTATGTGCACTGACTGGGAATTGAACCACGATCCTTTGATTCTCAGGCCTGCACTCAATCCACTGAGCTACACCAGCCAGGGCAGACTTGAGGAAAAATTTATTCCCTTTTTCCCTTGTGTTCCCTCCTTCCTTCTGTTTCCTCCTTCTCTGCCTCCCTCCCTCCCTTCTTTCTCTTTTTCCCTTTGTTTATTTTTTCTTCCTGCTTTTCTGCCTGACTTCTATTTTAAATATTTGGAGAGCCAGGTATTTGGGAGTGCATTCCAAAGTAGCTTCCTACTGCATTTAATTTTTAAGTATATTTTATTGAGCCCTGGCTAGTATAGCTCAGCAGATTGAGTGCAGGCCTGCAAACCAAAGGGTTGCCAGTTTAATTCCCAGTCAGGGCACATGGTTGGTTTGTGGGACAGGTCCCTACTTGGGGACATGTGAGGGGCAAGCACACATTGATGTTGCTCTCCCTCACTTTCTCCTTCCCTTCCCCTCTCTCTAATAAATAAAATCTAAAAAAAAATAAAGTATATTTTGTCGATTATTCTATTACAATTGTCCCCATTTTTCCTCCCCTTTATCCTCTCTCTGTTCCATGCCCCTTACCCTCCAGCATCCCCCCTTCTTAATTCTTTTCCATGGGTCATACATACAAGTTCTTTGGCTTCTCTACTTCCTATAGTATTCTTAACCTACCACAGTCTATTTTATATCTACCAATTATGCTTCTTATTCCTTTACCTTCCCTCCATTCTCTCCCTCCCCCTCCCCATTGCTAACCCTCCTTGTGATCTTTAGTTCTGTGATTCTGTTGCTATTCTAGCTGTTTGCTTAGTTTTTGTTTTTGTTTTCAGTTTCAGTTGTTGACAGTTATGACTTTTTTATTTTATTTATTTGTTTGTTTATTTATTTATTATTGTTTAAGTACAATTATCTCCTTTTTACCCCCACTGTGCTGCCCACCCTTATTGTTCATAGATTTTTTTCACATCTACATAGATTTATAATTACTGCTTTATTTAGTTGTCTTTCAAAACAAAAAGTGTTACAAACAAAATACATTTACAATATATGCTTACAAAGTTTTCTTTACTGATGTTTATTTCTTCATATTGATTCAAGTAACTACCTAGTATCCTTACATTTCAGCCTGAAGAATTTTCATTAAAATTTCTCATGAGGCAGATCTCATATTGATAAACTTTCCCAGCTATTGTTTATCTTTGTATGCCTTAATTTCTTTGTTTTTGAAGAGCATTTTTTAAATTTTATTGTAGTTCAAGTACAATCATCTGCATTCCCCCCCACAACTCTCCCCAACCCCAGCCATCCCGCCTCCCTGCCCTGATCTCACTGCCCCTTGGTTTTGCATGTGTCCTTCAGTTGTTCCTGAAAACATTTCTTGTTTCCTCCCCACTGTCCCCTCCCACCTCCCCTCTGGTTACTGTCAGTATGTTCATAATTTCAATGTCTCTGATTATATTTTGCTTACTTCTTTGTTTTTTAAATTAGGTTCCACTTAAAGGTGAGATAATATGATATTTGTTCCTAACCATCTGGCTTATTTCACTTAGCATAATGCTCTCCAGTTCCACCCATGCTGTCGCAGTGGGTAGGTGCTCCCTCTTTATTTCCGTTGCATAGTATTCCATTGTGTAATTGTACCATTCATTTTGGATCCATTCATTTACTGATGCACACTTAGGTTGCTTCTAGAACTTGGCTATTATAAATTTTCCTCCTATGAACATAGCAGCATAGGGTGCATAGGGTCTTTTGGATTGGTCTTTCAGGGTATATAAGATATAATCCCAGCAGGGGAATTGCCAGGTCAAAAGGCAGTTCCATTTTAAGTTTTCTGAGGAAATTCCATACTATTTTCCATATTGGCTGTACCAGTCTTCAATCCCACCAACAGTTCAGTGGGGTTCCTTTTTCTCCACATCCTCTCCAACACTTGTTCTTTGTTGATTTGTTTATAGTGGCCATTCTCACAGGTGAGAAGTGGTATCTCACTGCGGTTTTAACTTGCATCTCCCTGATGGCTAGTAATAATCAGCATTTTTTCATGTGTCTTTGGGCCCTCTATATGTCCTCCCAGGAGAAGTGTCTTTTCAGGTATTTTGCCCATTTTTTATTTGGGTTGTTTGTTTTCCTGGAATGGCCAAGTGTGAGCTCTTTATATAATTTGGAGATCAAACCATTTTCTGAGGTATCATTGGCAGATATGTTTTCTCATATGGTTAGTTATATTTCCATTTTATTGTTTTCTTTAGCAGTACAGCAGCTTTTTATTTTGATGTGATCCCATTTGTTTATTCTTTCTTTTATGCTCCTTGCTCTATGGGACATATCAGTGAAAACACTGCTGTGTGGAGTATTTCAGATTTTCTGCCTATATTTTTTTCTAAAACTTTTATAGTGTCATGACTTATGTTTAAGTCTTTTATCGACCTTAAATTTATTTTTGTCTTGGTGTAAGTTGGTTGTCAAGTTTCATTTTTTCTATGTAGCTGTCCAAATCTTCCAAAACCATTTGTTAAAGAGGCTATTTTCATTCCATTTTATGCTGCTACCCCTTTGTCAAATATTAATTAACCAAAAAACTTGAGTTTATTTCTGGTCTCTCTGTCCTGTTCTACTGGTCTATTCATCTGTTCTTATGCCAGTACCAGGCTGTTTTGACTACAGTGGGCTTATAATACACTTTGATATCAGGCATTGTGATACCTCCTAGTTTGTTCTTCTTTCTCTTAATTGCTGTGGCTATTTGGGGTTGTTTATGGCTCCATTTAAATTTTTTAACATTTATTTTTTATTTTATTGATTATGCCATTATAGTTGTTCTGTTCCCCACTTCATTCCCCTCCACCCTGCACCCCCCACCCCTACCATTCTCCCCTTTAGTTTATGACCATGTGTCTCAAGTTCTTTGGATTCTATATTTCCCATACTATTCTTGCCCTCCCCTTATCTATTTTCTACCTACCATCTATGCTACTTATTTTCTGTACCTTTTCCCCCTTCTCCTTCTCCCTCTCCCCTGTTGCAAACCCTCCTTGAGATATTCATTTCTATGGTTCCACTCCTGATCTAGCTGTCCTCTTAGTTTGCTTTTGTTTTAGGTGTGTTGTTACTAACTGTGAGTTTGCTGTCCTTTCACTGTTCATATTTTTATCTTCTTTTTCTTAGATAAGTCCCTTTAACATTTCATATAATAAGGGCTTGGTGATGATGAACTCCTTGAATTTGATCTTATCTGAGAAGCACTTTATCTGCCCTTCCATTCTAAATGAAAGTTTTGCTGGATAGAGTAATCTTGGTTGTAGGTCTTTGGATTTCATGACTGGGAATACCTCTTTCCAGCCCCTTCCTGCCTGTAAGGTCTCTTTTGAGAAATCAGCTGACAGTCTGATGGGAACTCCTTTGTAGGTGACTGTCCCCTTAACTCTTGCTGCTTCTAGGATTCTCTCTTTCATTTTAATCTTGGCTAATGTAATGATGATGTGCCTTGGTGTGTTTCTTCTTGGGTCCAACTTTTTTGGGACTTTGAGCTTCCTGGATTTCCTGGAAGTCTATTGCCTTTGCCAGATTAGGGAAATTCTCCTTTGTTCAAATAAGTTTTCCACTGGTGGCTGTGCCTTTCCCCCTTCTGGTACCCTATAATTCGGATGTTGGAGCATTTAAAGATGTCCTGGAGGTTCCTAAGTCTCTCCTCATTTTTTTGAATTCTTGTTTCTTCATTCTTTTCTGGTTGGTCATTTTTATCCTCCTTCTGGTCCACTCTTTTGATTTGAGTCCCAGTTTCCTTTCCATTACTATTGGTTTCCTATGCATTGCCATTCATTTCAATTAGTTTAGCCTTCATATGTTCCTCTAATTTGTGACTAAAATCAGCCAGTTCTATGAGCATCCTGATCACCAGTGTTTTGAACCGTGCATCTGAAAGTTTTGCTATTTCTTTGTCACTTAGATTTATGGGCTCTGGGGCTTTGAGATCTTCTTGAGCCATTTTTGGTCTCTTAGTGCCCATTAAGTATGAGGAGCTGAGCCCTAGGGGTAGGGCGGGGCCTCCAGGGCAGGGTCCCTGGGTTGTGATGCTGTATGTGGGGGCGGGGTCAGAGCTGGGAAATGGAGGCCCTTTCTGCTGCCTCCTATCACTGGAACCCACTTGGTCCAGTCTGACTGCCCACTCCCTTGCAGGTCTATCTGCGCAGGAATGAACCAGCACAGTCAACCCGCCACGCCCTTCACCCTTGCCGGATCCACGGGTCGCTCACTGAGTCACTCACTGAGTCCGCCCTTTGCAATCCCAGGCTTGGGATCTACGTGCCTGAGTCTGTCTGACCGAGTTTTCCTGTGCAACCCTGCTCTGCCAGCTGGTTTCGCCCCTCTTACCAGTCAGGCTGAAAAGCATTAGTTGTTATCAGACTTTCGAAAAGTTCAATTTTCTGTGTTCTGGCTGTGTTTTCTATTGCTAATGTTTTGTTGTCTCTAAACTTGGTTGTGTGAGAAAGCACGGTATCTCCACCTATGCCTCCATCTTGGCGGAAGTCCCAATTATCTAATCTTAATTTCTTTCTCAAAACATTGATTTGAAGCTCTCTACCCTCTAACAGGGGAAGATTAAGTAGAAATTAAGTGCAGAAAATGAATATGAAGCCCTGGCTGGTGTAGCTCAGTGGATTGAGCACGGGCCTGCAAACCACACAATTGCGGTTTGATTCCCAGTCAGAGCACATGCCTAGGTTGCAGGCCAGTTCCCAGCAGGGGACTCATGAGAGGCAACCATACATTGATATTTCTCTCCTTCTCTTCCTCTCTAAAGATAAATAAATAAAATATTTAAAAAAATAAATAAAATGAATATGAATATAAAGTGTATACAATAAATTTTAGAAAAAAACTATGATGGTTGTATATTGATAAATAATGAAAAATTTATTCTCTTTGCTTCTTTATCACTTATTTTATATGACATTCTTACCTGTTTACCAAGTTTAGTATTGGTTGTTTCTTATCACTTAATAAGTATATTTAAGTTTACTTAATTGATTGTTACATATTATTTGAAACCTTAACTAATTTCCTTTTTCTTTTTCTTTTTTCTCACCAGAAAGAATGGCATCATGAATCTAATCTAAATTTACTTTTCTCAATTTTAAATTTTGGTTGCTTAAACCTGAAGCAATCATGATGAACCTGAGGAAAGTAGTGCACTCATTCCTGTAAGAATATTATTTATTGTTATTATTTATTATTTTTTAAAGATAACTTTATGGTAGCTTACTCAAAAATGTTAACAAGGATTTTATATGCCCATTCAGCTATATTTTCCTCAATCTACATAAATGACTTTTGTTCCAATAGACTAATATTATGGGTCTTTCCTATTCAAAGACAATAAGTGGAACATCTATTTCAGGAACATCTAATAAATGACACATAGATAGGGCTGGGGGATGGGATAGAGGGTGGACGTTAGGATGGCTGGGGTGGGGGAGCGGTGTGGGAAAAACAGAGACGGCTGTGCTTCAACAACAGAAAGAAAGAAAGAGAGAGAGAGAAAGAGAAAAAGAGAGAAAGAGAAGAAAGGAGATAAAGAGAAGAAAGGAAAGAAAGAAAGAAAGAAAGAAAGAAAGAAAGAAAGAAAGAAAGAAAGAAAGAAAGAAAGAAAGAAAGAAAGAAAAGGAAAAGAACAATAAAAGGGGGAAAGCAGTCATTTAAACTCTGATTAAACAGTCATTCATGTATTCAAACAATTAATATGGTAATTATACCTGTCATTACAAAATAATACCCATGCCAATGATTGCCTTTCCATGGTTAAAACACAGAAATGAAAAGATTCTTTCATTTTTCTTCCTGCATGAACTTAACAGCCAAGAAAATAAAATGTCTTTATGTTTCTGATTTTATAAAGAATATTTGAGGTTGAAAAAGAATGGATCAGAAGCCAAGTAGTAGAGGTTGAGGGTTGTAGCTAGAAAGATTAAAACAATGCCATCTTTGGAAGTCTTGATACAATGACCCAGTGGTTAAAATCAATACAATGTAAACATAAAGGGGATAAGTAAAGAATTGAATTGAAGTACTGAGCAATTCTAAACATGATCTAATCAATCCAGGCATATCTTCTTTTTAACTTGGTAAAATGTGAGGTTGGTTTCTTCTAAACCTACTCTGAGGAATAGGATATTGAAAAAAGATCCAGAGCTCTGTACATTCTGACCCACACAGTGGAGAAGCCTTGAATTGCCTTGCTTCTGCACAATCTCCTCTATAATGTATACAAAAGAGCCCACTCAAAAGAAAAATTACAGAGTAGTGTAGGTGTAAAGTATATCAACATCAGAGCCTCTCCAGTATGTACCATTGTCGATCATCTTGGATGTCATTGTACATTATAGTAATGGTAGTCTCATGAATGTGTGATTCCAAGAGAACAAGAACAGAAAAGAAAAAGAAATGGTAGACAGTGATAAAGAAAAGAGAAGTCAGGTATAAGAAAATGAAAGGACAAATATTCCATGTGCCTGTGCCAACTCTGTATTTGGCCATTGGCCTATATACCAAAATGCAGAACTACTTTAAAAGGTACCAAATTATTCTGGTATGAAATTAAGAAATTCATATAAACTTCTGTCCATCTATTAAGAGAAACAGGAACCATTCATTTCTTCTAATAATATTCATTGTCATAGGCCAGGGAAAAGCTCAGTACATTTAAAGTATACTCAGATTCTTAAATTAAATTGTCATTTTGTTTATCTACTAAGAATATAACACTATATTTTAATTAAAATTTTCTAGCAAAGAATAAATTATTGGCACTGTTCTAACAGAACTTGTGATTTGGGGGCATATAATTTATGAGACTTTTGCAGGCTTAATAACAATTCATATCAGCTTTAGGAGCAAGACCTAAATTACTCCTTTTTATAAAAGGACTATATGTATTTTAGTAAACTTGTGAATATTAGAAATTACATTTAATTATAATAAACCAAGTTTTATTATAAAATTCATAGTATCAATAACTGCTCATAAATAATACTCAATAGCAATTTATTAAGTTGAATTGAATTGAAACCAGAGAGCTAAAGTAAATACTCTCTCAGGATATTTCCCAGCACCATTACTTTATTTTATAATTCACAATATATGTATTTAGATTTTATAAACTTCCTCAGTAGTTCAATATTTGTCTTAAGTCTCTTTAATAATATTTATGGATATCTGATCAATAGAGGTATTGGTCAGATACCTCTTAACTACTTAAAGTAGTTTTCTAAACTACTTAAAGTACTTTCTACCCCAAAGTTCTAAGATATTCAAATTAAAATTTTCATAATTGGACATAGTTTTTATGTCCAATTTTATGTGCAATTTTATTCTCTATTCCTCCACTATTTTAGAGAAATATGAAAAGATTTAGATGTTTCCACTATTTCCTTTTAAAAATGTGAAGTTGTACTGCACATTCTGTTAGGTTCTTATTCTGTAGGCTTAAGGATAAATATATTATTTGTGGCTTTGCAAATGACAATTGAAGGTGCAGTTTATTATTGTGAGCATGAAGTCTTGTAGGATTGTTTGAGATGATCACCATGTAATTTAAAAGGGAAAAATTAATGCCAGAAATACATTGTTATTATTATTATTATTATTTGGTCCAGAAAAAAACCCAAGATTTAAAATTACTCTCTGAGCTTAGTTATGCATAAATAGGTAAGTCTTAAAATAAGATCAGGACTTAAGTTCTTGGCAAATTTTAAAATATATGAATTGGGGTATAGTTACCAGAAAATACTTGTTTACCTTTGAAGGCAGAAAGAAGGTAAGCTCCAACATTTACCAGGGATTTACTTATTATGACAAAGGCACAATTTTCAGGACTTTATACATACCATTTATTTATCACAATAATCAGGTGATATAAAACATCCTCATTGGACAGATGAGGAAATTAATGGTGTGAGAGGTTAAGTGACTGGTCCAAAAAATTATTCAGGTCATATAGCCTTGACATTGGCCACATGCAAAATGCTACATATAAAATGACAAAGTAATCAAAGCTTAAAGGAAATAACTTTCTTCTATTTAGTTGGTCCCTTATTCAATAATTTCTATTCATATCAATCATATATTTATTATTATATAAATTATTTAAATCATATATTATTTTACCTTTTTTAATACCCCAGGAAAATAATACAACATACTTTTGAAAGTATTTACTGATTACATCTCATTATTTGATTAAAATTAGTATGTGTGGACTTCTGGCCAAGATGGAGGAGTAGGTGGAAACACCATGCCTCCTAGCATAACCAAGTTTAAAGACAACAAAGTTTTAGTAACAAAAATGCAGCTAAAACAAAGAAAATTGAACTGTACGGAAGTCCAACAACAACAACCTTTCATCCAGACCTGTAAGAGGGGTGGAGGCAGCGGTGGAGCGGGGTCAGGCAGGAAAGATCCACCAGACTGACCCAAGAGCTCAGGAGTGCAGGAGTGCAGGCAGCGGTTGGTGGATCCCAGGCTTAGGGTGGCAATGGGTGGACCCAGTTAGGGTGCAAGGCAGCTGGCTGACCGCGGTCACACATTTGTGTGCAGATAAACCAAGGGAAGGAGCGAGCACTAAGACTGACAGCTCAGGCTAGGGCCTCAGCGGCGGGAATTAGAGCCTGAAAGCACCAATTGGAAAGACTTTAAGGGTTGAGGTGCCAGGACAAGCTCCCAGACTCACAGAGAGTTTGTTGGAGAGACCTACAAGGTCCTGGAGGGTGTGCAGGCCCATACACCTGAGAGCCAGCACCAGAGGGGTACAATTTGCTTGTGGGAAGTGGCAGAGGGGACAGAAATCAGAGAGAGTTGAACAAATGCCATTGCCCCTCTCTGACCCCGCCCCCACAGACAGTGTCACAACCCAGCAACCTGGGTTGCCCCGCCTTGGTGAACACCTAAGGCTTCGCCCCTCATACATAACAGGTGCAAACAGACAAAAACTTTATGGCTCAAGAACAGCTCAAAGCCCCAGAGCTAATTAATCTAAGTGGCCAAGAGATAGCCAACCTATCAGATGCACAGTTCAAAACACTGGTGAAGAGGATGCTCACAGAACTGGTTGATTTTAGTTGCAAATCAGATGACAAAATGAAGGCTACACTAAGTGAAATGAAGCAAAATGCACAGGGAACCAATAGTGATGGAAAGGAAACTGAGACTCAAATCAATGGAGTGGACCAGAAGGAAGAAAGGAACATCCAACCAGAAAAGAATAAAGAAACAAGAATTCAAAAAAAAATGAGAAGAGGCTTAGGAACCTCTGGGACATCTTTAAACGTTCCAACATCCGAATTATAGGGGTACCAGAAGGGGAAGAGGAAGAGCAAAAAGTGGAAAAGTTACTTGAACAAATAACAAAGGAGAACTTCCCCAATCTGTCAAAGGAAATAGACTTCCAGGAAGTCCAGGAAGCTCAGAGAGTCCCAAAGAATGTGGACCCAAGAAGGAATACACCAAGGCACATCATAATTATATTAGCCAAGATTAAAATGAAGGAGAGAATCCTAGAAGCAGCAAGAGCTAAGGGGACAGTCACCTACAAAGGAGTTCCCATCAGACTGTCAGCTGACTTTTCAAAAGAGACCTTATAGGCAAGAAGGGGCTGGAAGGAAGTATTCCAAGTCGTGAAATCCAAATAACTACGACCAAGATTGCTCTATCTAGCAAAGCTTTCATTTAGAATGGAAGGGCAGATAAAGTGCTTCTCAGCTAAGGTCAAGTTCAAGGAGTTCATCATCACCAAGCCCTAATTATATGAAATGCTAAAGGGACTTACCTAAGAAAAAGAATATAAAAAATATGAACAGGGAAAGGACAGCAAACTCACAGTTATTAACAACCACACCTAAAACAAGAGCAAACTAAGAGGACAGCTAGATCAGGAGAGGAACCATAGAAATGGAGATCACATGGAGGGTTAGCAACAGGGGAGAGGAAGGAGGAGAAGGGGGGGAAGGTACAGAGAATAAGTAGCATAGATGGTAGATAGAAAATAGACAGGGGGGAGGTCAAGAATAGTATGGGAAATATAGAATCTAAAGAACTTGTAACACATGGACATAAACGAAAGGCTGGGGGAATGGTGGGGGAAGGGTGTGCAGGGTTAGAGGGGAATGAAGTGGGGAATAGGACAACTGTAATGGCATAATCAATAAAATATATTTTAAAAACAATTAAAAATAAAGAAAAAAATTAGTATGTGTGTCTCCTTGCTCCATGTTGCTTACAATATGTTGGCTTTGACTAATGACAAAGTAATTTTAAGCTACAAGTCTAAAGTATTAATTTTCTATCTTTCATAAAATGATAAAGTAAAAATAATGTCATGATATCATTATCTTAAAATACATTGTATATTAACAAAATATTAAATCATTTTAATATGCTATTAAATTATTATGATATTTTAAGTTTACATAATGCCAAACATTTTCAGTCAGAGTGTTATAGTTTGGATTCAGAAGGTATGGTGTATGAGCATGTGTGTATGTATAATAGTATAGATATGATTATTAAAATCACAATTATCTAGTTTTACTACAGTGAGTCTCTATGATGATTCATAATAAGGAATGAGTCAATCCAATCACACATGTAATTTCCCTGCAAAGAGTTAATATTTTAAGTTCAAAAACCAAGTCAATGAGATGATAAAATAAAGGCATATAGGTAAAGACTTCATAGACTCTGGATGTTGTAATGTCATATGTTCCATCTCCCCAATTCCAGAAAGAATATTACTTCAACCTTGTGCATACAAAATTGTTCAGCACATATTGTACCTGTACAGGAAATTTTCTCCCCTGTAAACAATAACCACTACATATAGTCTAGTCACTGCTTAATTTTAATTAAATAACTATAACTGAACATGTTATAGAATACACATATGACATTCATGAACAAATAACCCTTGATTTTAAGCAAGAAATTTTGAATATGCTTGTCTTTCTTGTCTATTTTGTTAAAATAAATGTTAACTTTATTAGACATGTTAAAAACTTACACTTTGAAAAGACACTTAATGTATGTAACTTGAATAAATCTCATATCACCATCAGGAGAAATTAGCTTGGAATGTGCAAAACATAACCACACTCTTGCATTAATCTGCAAACCTGGCCTAAAATTCCTACTGGTAGAATCTATCAAAGTACTATCATGAGAAATGTACCTTCTAAATGACTCCCAGCATAGGAAAGCAGTGAACACATAAGATTTAATCATCAACACAAATAATTTTCTAGCCACAACAGGGTCCAGAAAATACAAGACAGAAATGGGGAGAATGTCAGGTAATAGTAAAGTTTCTAGCACAGATATTAAGAAACTATGAACCAGCATAAAGTCACTCTGGACTGTGAGAAAATAAGAAGAGTTATTTTTAAATGATGAATATGTGCCATTGCCAAAACCCACTGTATCTCTTTGAAAATCTTGCCTGAAGCTGATCTGATGGCAACATACTTCTCATTTTTGGATTTTAAAAGCAATTTCTAATTCTCTTCCATGGTACTGGATACTTAAAGTAAGTATTCTCATTCTGTTTTCAGTTGTCTTCAATGATATCTAGAAAAAGTGAATATTTTTAAAATATAAAGAATAGACCATTACAGGAATATACTGTGGTTTCAGAATACTTGCATAGAGTAAAAGTTTAAAATACTGGTTCTGAAGTAAGTGAAACCTGAGTATGGACTCTTCTGCCACTTACTGACTATATTGCCTTAAGAAAGTTACTTAACCTCTCTGAACTTGTCTCCTCATCTACATAAAGGGTATAAATCAGCACTGACCTCATGAGGTTGTTGTATGAAGTCAAATGAGATTATAAAAATACATATTTTGGTAAGCTGAGTGCCTGACTCATAATAAGCACACAATACAAAGTATTCTTTGGATAGAAAATATACTGAGGTTTATTATGAGGAAAAATGATGATAGTGATAGTGAAGGAAAAGCAATTGTTTCATATAGACAATTTAGTGTATTTAAGCAATACAGGGTGGAGCAAAAGTAGGTTTATAGTTGATATGGAAAATAACACAATAATTAATAAATATATAAGAATAAACTTTGTGTTTCATGTACTCACAACTGTAAACCTACTTTTGACCCACCATGTATAATATGTACCTGACTTTTGTTTTTCTTATTTTCAGTGTGCACTTAATTGGCCTATTGGTTTGGCAATGTGATATTTCTGTGAGCCCAGCTGCAGCCATAGTAACTGATGTTTTCAATACCTCCGATGGTGGACGCTTTAAATTCCCAGATGGGGTACAAAACTGGGCAGCACTTCTAATCGTCATAATTATAATCCTGACAATAAGTGGCAACATTCTCGTTATCTTGGCAGTAAGCTTGGAAAAGAAACTGCACAATGCCACCAATTACTTCTTAATGTCCCTAGCCATCGCAGATATGCTAGTGGGACTACTTGTTATGCCACTGTCTCTACTCGCAATCCTTTATGGTAAGTACAATTTTATTAGTTTTTCAGTATTAAATTACATCACAAATTTGTGTCAGGTATTTCAGTAAGCAGTCATAAAGATAATTATTTTGCTGGTATCATCTGGAAAATGAAGAAAAAAGCAAATTATGTGGCAGAAAAAAGTTGGACGTGTATATTTATTAAATAAACCAGTAGCAGACTTCAAAAGGTAAAACAGACATTTCATAATATATTAACATCATTGCTCAGTGTCATCTGTAAACAGTGATGGTTGCCTTACAATGGGGCAGTGACAGAAACATACTCCTACCCCTATATTCTGAGCAGTATACATATCTAGTACTGTCTCATAAAAAAAAGGTAAAAGGGCTCATCATATTAATAAATATATTTTAGTAACCTTTTAAAATATTTTAAGAATGATTTTCACATAATAAATTATCAGTAACAGCTATTCTTCAAGGGATATACAATTTATGTTTTTATAAGGACACAGGGGATAACAAATTAATTAGTAACATAAATGCAAGGTCACATTTATTACAATAAAAATTCAGGCAATGAAAGTTTTGATATATTGATTTTAGAGAGGTTTTAATTTTTCTTTTGATTTTCTGCCATCTCTATATCATATTTGTTTTAACTTAAATTTTTTTCTAGTTGATATATATAAAGATCAAAGTCACTTATATAAAACTACAAAGGATCTTTATTAGCAAATTTGAGACCCCAGTTTGAATTTGATTGTTGGTATGCTCATCTCACCAAGGAGTGAAATAGACTCCCTGTTCCCTAGAGTGTATGATGGAATTGGACTAGACAGGAATGATACTGAAAGTGTACCTAGTTCTCAAATTCTAAAAAAAATCTTTCTTGGAACATAAAAAGTATTTCTTCTGTTCTAAATATACAGTGATAATACATTATTTTAAAGACATTTTCTAAATAGTATTCTCAGAATATCTGTTTTTGTCTTTGTTTTTGTAATGACCCATTAATCTGAAAAAGGAAGTATTTT
The DNA here is from genome assembly GCF_021234435.1 of Artibeus jamaicensis. NCBI lineage: Eukaryota > Metazoa > Chordata > Mammalia > Chiroptera > Phyllostomidae > Artibeus > Artibeus jamaicensis. The sequence continues at coordinate 14,338,598 of NW_026522045.1, forward strand.
ACCAGCTCAGTTCTGAGAATTGTACTACTCTATGGCTCAAAGCTTATGTCAGAAAAGATTACTAAAAATAATATGCATTAGAAGGTATGCTTTCTCTTTTACTGTCTGTTTCATTTTGCCAGTTTGTTCCTTAAAAAATATATGGGTGATCAAAAGTAGTATCATCCTAAATCCAAATCTGGTAACACAACCATCCTCACATCCAATAGGAAAGAACAACAGAAATAAAATTATACAATACCACCATCAAATTTGGAAAACTGAAACCGGAAAAGACACTGGCATTAGGGCTTCCTGTCACTACCAAACCCAATAAGCAATGACAAGGATTGAATCTTTATGGGCACTTTCTTCAGATGGCTCACAATCTCAGAAGGCAGTGGGTTTACACCCAAAAGAACTGTCTTCCCTTTTTCTTTCCAGGCCAGTCTTTTAATAACAGGGAATAAACAAGGTGCAGTGAGGGGTTTTGAAATTCATGGAGAATTAGGTGAAAAAGACTGCAGCAATCTTGTCCTGGGCAGTTAGCTGTTCCCAGAGATGAGTGGTCATCTGACTCTCCCTGGAACACAATGGCCCGGATGCCTCCACTTGTCCCCAGGTGGTAATCTTTAGCAGTTCCCCAGAAGGTCAGCTATTTTCCCAGAAGCTAGGATGGGCCTTATCTATCTGTAGTTTCTGAAATAAAAACTTTAACATATACATTACTTAATAGGCTTATAAATATTTACCTTAAACTAAATTTTTCCAACTCTTAAATCCCCTATCGCATCAACCATATTTCTAAATACTTGCAAATCAGAAAAATAAAAATAAATCATAATGGGCTATCTATTAGGCTACCACCACATGCTGTTGTATGGAGGAAGGACAATCCACAGAACACTGCATGAAAGAGAAGAAAAGCTAGCAGGAAGCTTAAGATTAGTCTAAAATCATTGCAAAAGTGAAAGTTTACCCTGTGGGGGCTACAAAAATACTCCCCCCACTTTCCAACTTCTATGTGCGCTAATAATCAAATTAATAGAGAGAGATTAACAGAAGAAAATAAAAATTTTAATATGCAAATCCAGGGAATTCACATAAACATGAAAATTCCAAAGTCAGGGAGGCAAAACTGAATATATATGTTATTTGGACAAAGGAGAAAAGGGGGCAATGGGATCTTATATTTCAGAAGTGAAAATGGGCCATTTACAGATAGTTGAGGAAAAACAGAACACACTTGGCAGGAAAATTCTACCTTCAATGGGACCTTCAATGGGTAATCTACTTACCAGACTCCTGCTTGGAGCCCTCCCATCCATATACTCAATTCAAATTAGGCTAAGGCAAACATTCTAAGATTTCCTTTCTGAAAAGGGTCTTTGCATCTGAATGTCTTAGTCAGGAAGGGGATGGTGGGAGGAGAGGCAAAGTTCTTTCTGAGTCATCTGTTTCTTAATAACCAAAAGGTGCAGCAGGTGGGGGGAGGGGCAGGCAGTGGCAGAAACTTCAGTTCCCTTCAACCAAAGTTTGAAATTTCTCAAGTTTTTCTTGAAGGTCGAACTTTAAGGAAGTTACTTAAAATTGTGTGTATGACTCAAGAAAGCAGTCTTGGCAAAGGAACTCTTTGGAGATACAAAATGGTAAAAGAGGAAAGAGAGAGTTGAATATTTTTTTAAATGCACAACAAAGGAAAAAAGAAGCAAGAGTAAAAATTATCACCTTACAGGACCAAACAAAATTATGTCAATATGTAAGGTCATCAATCCACCCCACTACAGCCCCCACTGCATCACAAAAATTCTACTATAAAGAAACCATACCTGTCATACAGAAATAAGAGCATTAGAACTGAGCTCAGAACTACCCCCAAGCTGCCAACCATATTCATACAAATTCAAAGATGAAACTGTTACCGAACAAGAGGAGGTCCGAGGGAGGGGCAATACAATATTTGGCCCACCTAGGGATGCCCAAAACTGCTATACAACAGGGGCCCCTCCCAAAAACAAAATACTAAAATCTACTGGGCCCTTCTGTCCACCGCCAATTGGAAAGACATCTCTTAATGCCAGAGATTTGTGAAAAGGAAACAAAATGTTTATTTAATGCAATTCAGGCCTAATGCCACCACTAAAATATCAAAGTCCTTTAGGGTATACACCTATGCCCACACAGCGCTCCCTTCTCCCACTGTCCCAACTCCGGGTACCGTAAATCAGGAAAAGAGCACACGTCCCTTTTTCAGGCCGCTGGTGCCATCAGCTGTGTCACTGTGCAGGATCTCGAGTTAATCCAAAGTACTGTGGTACCCTCTCATGGTCCACTGGCAAGAGTCCTTTGTACCCAGTTCCAGTCAAACTCTCTGTTGCTTTTCAGGCCCCGCGGCCAAAGGGGGCACCCCAAAGCTATGTGGGCCTCTTCTACCAAAGCTGCAGGAGTCCGCACTCCACCAAACATGTGGCTTTCTTCTTCACCTGGCTGCAGGGATCTCCATTCTGGCAAAGCTGCATGGTTCTTCCCTTTCACCTGGGAAAGAGGGGGTCCACACCCTGCCACAACCACGTGGCTCCCCTTTCACCTCACCTAGAGGGGGTCCTCACTCTGCTGAAACCGTGTGGCTCTCTCTCCATCTGGCCAAGCGGGGACCCTTCATGTCTCGGAGCCAGTCTTTTCCAAGCTCCCACACACCGGCCCTTCCACTCAGGGGCGCAGCCCTTAGCTACATCCTGAGTCCAAGCCCTTCTCACTCCGGAGAGCAGCCCCTCATTACCATCTCGAGTCCCTTCTCACTCAGGAGCGCAGCTCCTAGTTCCATCTTGAGTCCCTGCCACAACCTTCTCATTCAGGAGTGCAGCCCCTAGTTTCTTTCTGAGTCCAAGACCTTCTCCCTCAGGAGTGCAGCTCCTAGTCTCCATCCTAAGTCCCCTGCTACTTCCTTCTCTCTGGCTCCAAACTTGGCCACTGCTATTTAACATATCTATGAAACCAGTTAAAGGTTATAGATATGTTAAATAATCATTCCAGAGGTTAGCTCCAAAACTGTTGCTATGCAAAACAGATCTCAATGGCCTGGCTCCATTCATCCCTTCCCCCTGGGGGGGGGCGGTGAGGACATCTGATATGTCTCTCCAATATTCCTATACACTTTGAATTCTGGACACCATTCCAAATCTGTTTTTTTGGGGGGCCCCCCTGGCTGCACCCTGTATCAAAAATACTATTAAACTGTAGTGCTTTTCCCAAGAGGGGAGCTAGCTGCTGAATAAATAGGATGAATGTAATGGCTAATAATGTGCCCAGGAGGGAACTCACAGCTGAGTCAACAGGATCAGGGAGAGCAATTACCTAAGTAACTGAGGAGTAAGAACAAAAAATATTGTATTAACTCTTATCAGCAGTTCCACTTTCTTGCTTTCTCACCAAAAGCCACTGTGCTAGTGGCAGACCGCCCCTCACCCTATATAGACAACTGTTCCCCACTAATTGGGGCCCAGAATTTGGAGACCAACTCCTCTGGGTCCACACGCAAAGTAAAGTTCCACTCTGTACACCTGAAAGCGGTTGAGTTGTTTTCTGTAACAAATCTACACCAAGCTACTACAATAAATTTAAATTTTTTATTTAATTATTTTTCAAGTACAGTTTTCTGCCCTTTGATCACTTCCTTGCCCACCCCACCCCCATGCTCCCCACCTCCCTCCCATTACCACCCCCCTTCACTGTTGTCCATGTGTCCTTTATACTAGTTCCTCTAAATCCCTCCCCTTTATACCCTGAAATTCACTCCCTTCTTTCCTCTGATCACTGTCCCCGTTCTCTGTTTCAGTGTCTTTGTTTATATTTTGCTTACTTGTTTGCTTTTTTTGTTTCGATTCCTGTTAAAGATGAGATCATATGGTATTTGTCTTTCACCGCCTGGCTTATTTCATTCAGCATAATGCTTTCTAGTCCCATCCATGTTGTTGCAAAGGGTAGTAGCTCCTTCTTTCTCTCTGCTGCATAGAATTCCATTCTGTATATGTACCACAATTTTTTGATCCATTCATTTACAGATGGGCACCTAGGTAGCTTCCATTTCTTCACTATTCTAAATTGTGCTGATAGGAACATTGTGCTGCATGGGTTCTTTGAAATTGATGTTTTGGAGTTCTTAGGATATACTCCCAGCAGTGGAATTACTGAGGCAAAAGGCAGGTTGATTTTTATTTTTCTGAGAAAATTCCATACTGTTTTCCATAATGGTTGTACCAGACTGCAATCCCACCAACAGTGAACTGGGGTCCGCTTTTCCCCACAGCCTCTCCAATATTTGTTGTTTGTTGCTTTGTTTATGATGGCCATTCTGATTGGTGTAAAGGGGTATCTCATTGTGGTTTTAATTTGCATCTCTCTGATAACTAGTGATTTGGAGCATTTCTTCATGTGTCTCTGGATCTTCTGTATATCCTCCTTGGGGAAGTGTCTGTTCAAGTCCTTTTCCCATTTTTTAATTGGGTTGGTTGTCTTCTTAGAGTGAAGTACTGTGAGTTCTTTGTATATTTTGGAGATTAAACTTTTGTCTGAGGTATCATTAGCAAATATGTTTTCCCATACAGTTGGTTGTCTTTTTAATTTAATACTGTTTATTTAGTGAGGCAGAAACTTTTTATTTTGATGAGATCCCATTTGTCTATTATTTCCTTTATATTCCTTGCTCTAGGGGACATATAAGTAAAAATGTTGCTTTGTGAAATATCTGAGATTTTCTTGCCAATGTTCTCCTCTAGGACTTTAATGGTATCATGGCTTATATTTAAGTCTTTTATCCACCTTGAATTCATTTTGGTGTATGGCATAAGTAGGTGCTCAAGTTTCATTTTTTTGCATGTAGCTGTCCAGTTCTCCCAACACCATTTGTTGAAGAGGCTATCTTTACTCCATTTGATGTTATCGCCCCCTTTGTCAAATATTAATTGACTATAGAGAATTGGGTTGATTTCTGGGCTCCCTGTTCTGTTCCATTGGTCTATGTACCTGTTTTTATGCCAGTACCAGGCTGTTTTGATTACAGTGGCCTTGTAATACAGGTTGATATCAGGTATTGTGATCCCTACTACCTTGTTCTTCTTTCTCAAAATTGCAGCTGCTATTTAGGGTCATTTATGGTTCCATATAAATTTTTGAAGTGTTTCTCCTATGTCTGTGAAATATGCCATTGGTACTTTAATAGGTATTGAATGGAATCTATAAATTGCTTTGGGTGGTATGGACATTTTGATGATGATAATTCTTCCAGTGGATGAACATGGTATATGTTTCCATTTGTTTGTGTCTTCCTTGATTTCTTTCTTCAGGGCTGTGTAGTTTTCTGCATACAGGTCTTTTACCTCCTTGGTTAGGTTTATTCCTAGGTTTTTTATTTTTCTTTTTGCTATATTGAATGAGATTCTTTTCTTGATTTCTGCTTCTGCTGATTCATTGTTAGTATACAAAAACATGCCTTTGATTTCTGAACATTGACTTTGTAACCCACTGGTTTGCTAAATTCATTAATTAGTTTGAGCAGTTTTTGGGTAGAGTCGATAGGATTTTCCATGTACACAATCATGTCCTCTGCAAACAATGACAGTTTTGTTTCTTCCTTTCCAATTTGGATGCCTTTTATTTCCTTTTCTTGTATGATCACTGTGGCTAAAACTTCCAATACTATATTGAATAGAAGTGGTAAAAGTGGACAACCTTCTCTTGTTCCTGATATTAGTGAAAAAGATCTTAGTTTTCACTCATTGAGTATGATGTTGGCTCTAGGTCTCTCATATATGGTCTTTATTATATTCAGGAATGTTTCCTCTATTCCCACTTTGCTGAGTGCTTTTATCATAAATAGGAGTCGTACCTTATCTAAAGCTTTTTCCCCATCTATTGATATGATCATGTGGTTTTTGTCTTTGCTTTTGTTTTTGTGTTGTATTATATTTATTGATTTACAAATATTGAACCATCCTTGCATCCCTGGGATGAATTTCACTTGGTCATGGTGCATGATCTTTTTAATGTATTGTTGGATGCGATTTGTCAATAGTTTGTTGAGGATTTTAGCGTCTATGTTCATCAGCGATATTGGCCTGAAGTTTTCTTTCCTTGTTGTGTCTCTATCTGGTTTTGGAATTAGGATCATGCTGGCTTCATAAAAAGAGTTTGGGAGTTTTCTATCATCTTGGATTTTTTGGAATAGTATGTGAAGAATAGATTTTAGAGTTAGCTCTTCCTTTTTTATATTAAGAACATTTTATTTTTATTTTTTTAATTATTTTTAAAATTTTTTAAAAATTTTATTTAGTTATTTTTCAAGTACGTTTTTTTTTTTTTTTTCAGAGTTAGCTCTTCCTTAAATGCTTTATAGAATTCTCCTGTGAAACCATCTGATCCAGGGCTTTTGTGTGATGGGAGTTTTTGATTACTCTTTCAATTTCATTTGCTGTTATTGGTCTGTTACGGTTTTCTGCTTCTTTCTCAGTGAGCTTTGGAAGATTATATTTTTCTAGAAATTTGTCCATTTCCCCTAGGTTTTCAAATTCTTTGGCATACAGTTCTTCATACTAATTTCTTACAATCTCTTTTATTTCTGTGGTATCAGTTGTAATCTCTCCTCTTTCATTTCTGATTGTGTTTATTTGAGTCCTTTTTCTTCTTTTCTTGATGAACCTTACTTAAAGGCTTGTCTATTTTGTTTATCTTTTTAAAAAACCAGCTTCTGGATTCATTGATCCTTAGAATTGTGCTTTTAGTCTCTATGTCATTTAATTCTGCTCTGATCTTGGTTATTTCCTTCTTTCTACTTGCTCTGGGCTGTCTTTGCTGTTGTTCCTCGTGTTCTTGCAGGTGTAGGGCTAGGTTGTTTGTTTGAAATGTTTCTATCTTCTTTAGGTAGGCCTGTATTGCTATAAACTTCCCTCTCAGGACTGTCTTTGCTGTGTCCCAGAAGTTTTGGGTTGTTGTGAAATCATTTTCATTGGTTTCCAGAAACGTTTTGATTTCTTCCCTAATTTCATTGTTGACCCATTTTTTGTTTAATAACATGCCATTCAGTCTCCATGATTTTGGTTGTTTTGGGTTTTATCCTTTGGGGTTGGTGTCCAGTTTCAGTCCCTTGTAGTCAGAAAAAAATGCTTGGTATGATTTCAATTTTCTTTAATTTGTTGAGGCTCGTTTTATGTCCTATCATGTGGTTTATCTTTGAAAATGTTCCACGTGCACTTGAAAAGAATGTTTATTTAGTTTCTTTGGGATGATGGGCTCTATATATATCAATTAAGTCAATTTCATCTAGGGTGTTGTTTAATGCCGCAATATCTTTGTTGATAATTTGTTTGGAAGATCTGTCCATTTTTGATAGTGGGGTGTTAAAATCCCCTGCTATAATTGTATTGCTGTCAATATCTTTCTTGAAGTCCTCTAAAATTTTCTTTATCTATTTGGGTGCTCCTATGTTGTGTGCATATATATTTATGATGTTAATGTCTTCTTGGTGAATTCTTCTCTTGAGTATAATGAAGTGACCTTCTGGGTCTCTCTTTATGACTGGTTTTTTGAAATCTACTTTGTCCGATATGAGTATTGCTATCCGGCTTTTTTTTCTTGCCTGTTTTGTTGGAAAATTTGTTTTCAGCTTTTCACTTTTAGTCTGTGTTGGTCTTTTGTTCTGAGGTGGATCTCTTGTAGGCAGCATATGTGTGGGTCATGCTTTCTTATCCATTCGGCTATTCTATGTGTTTTGATTGGAGCATTTAATCCATTTACGTTTAAGGTTATTATTGATAGGTATTTATTCATTGCCATTTTTGTACCTTTGTTCCTCTCTGTCTCCCTCTTTTCCTTCCTTTCCTTAAAGCAGTCCTTTTAGTATTTCTTGTAGAGCTGGTTTGGTAGAGGCAAATTCTTTTAGACTTATTTTGTCTTGGATGCTCTTTATTTGGTCTTCTATCTTGATTGAGAGCGTTGCTGGGTAAGCAGCCTTGGTTGCAGGCCTCTGGTTCTCTTTACTTGGAATATTTCTTGCCATTCTCTTCTTGCTTGGAGTGTTTCCATTGAGAAGTCAGTAGCTAACCTTATTGGAACTCCCTTGTATGTTGCTTCCTTTTTCTCTCTTTCTGCCTTAAGATTCTCTGTTTGTCTTGGAATTTTGCCATTTTAATGATGATGTGTCTTGAAGTGTGCCTCTTTGGGTTCCTCTTGATTGGGACTCTCTGTGATTCCCGGATTTGTGTGACTGTTTCTTTCATCAAATTAGGGAAATTTTACCTCATTATTGTGTCAAGTAGGTTTCCTATCCCTTGTTCTTCTTCTTCTCCTTCTGGTATTCCTATTATTCACATATTATTACATTTCATATTGTCTTGCTTTACTCTTAATCCTTCTTCATTCTTTCTGAGTTTCTTTTCATTTTCTTGCTCTTTCTGAGTGTTTTTTCTACTTTGTCCTCCAACTCACTAATTCAATACTCTGCTTCATCAATCCTGCCTTTTGATACCTTCTCCTGTGTTTTTCAGTTCAGAAATTGTATTCTTCATTTCCTCTTGTTCCTTCCCGATAGTTTCTATTTTCTTTTCCTGTTGATAAAATTTTTTCTGAGATATTTGTAGCTCCCCTGTAGTTTCTGGTAGCTCATTGTATGCTCTTTGAATGTCATGATAACCAGTGCTTTGAACTCAGTATCTGGTAGTTGACTTGCAGCTATTTCATCTAACATTCTTTCTGAAACTTCCTCCTTTTCTTTCATTTGGGGATTGTTTCTTTGTCTTTCCATTGTTTGTGAGACTCTTCTTGTTGGCCTCAGGTTCTAAAATTGATCTGTTCTGACTCCATGGGGTTATGGTGTAAACTTCTGTGTTAGAATACCTGTAAAATTCAGTGGTGCAGTCTCCTTCAGGTATCTTGATATTCTCCACTTTCACCTACTCCCTTTTCTGTGTGTGTATATGTGTTTGTGTGTGATCAGTTGGTGGGGGAGGCAAAATGATGTATGACAGCAGAAGAGTATTTTATGATATTTACAGTCACAGCTGGTAGAGAGGAGATCGGTTATCTTTAGGCTATATATAGTGGTAAGCGTATTCTTCAACCCAACTTGCCACTTTTATGAAAGGATGAACAAAAGATAAGCCTCTTTTTGGGGAGGCATGGCTTGTTAGTTGGAACTAGAAAGCAGTGAGGTTGTGGGGCGGTCAGATTTTGAGGTAAGGTGAGAGTAAAGAATAGTAAATAGGTGTAGTGTGTGAGCAAATAGAGTTAATCACTACAGTAATAGTATTCAGGAACCTGTATAGTGGGCTAAGATCCAAAAGATGTGTTGTGAAGTATTTACAGTTGTATAGAACAGCTATTATTTATGATAATATTAGAGCAGCAATCATATAACAGTCTCTATGTGATCTGTCTGAGTAGGGGGTATAGAGCTTTGGGTAGTGTGCTAAAGGAAAACAAGTGGCGTGAAGTACAGATAATTAGCAATACACTGTGGAAGAAAGTACAGGGGAAACCTGTCAAATAATACAATATAACCAGCCAACACTGAGAAGCCTAGACAGAAAGAGGAGGAATACAAAGATACTATTAAAATATAAAAGAAGTGAAAATAATGAAAAAATAATAATAATACAAAAATGCAGCAACTTGTGGCTTCTCTGCTATAGCAAAGTGAAATTTGTCTCTCTGTCTCTACTGCTGAAATGCCCCCTCTTTGGGTCCTATCTGATCTTTTCTCAGTTCCCAGTTGTTTGTGCATCTTGTATGTAAAAGAAAAGAAAGCAACAAACAAACATACAAAAAAAGGCAGAAGAAGGGAAGCAAAAGTGATAATTTTGGGAAGAAAGGAAGAAGGACTAAAACAGGGAAAAAGAAAGGAGAAGAACAAAGTTTTGAAAGATAAAGCAATAATAAAATTAAAAATATATGAGTACTAAAAAAAGTTACTAAAGAAAGGGAAAAACAACAACAACAAAAACCTTTCCCTTGTTGGTTTCAAACTGTCCAGACCGGTTTTTCTCATTGTAGCAGGACCCCTCTGTGTGATGGGATGCTGGCGTAAGCTTGAGTGCCACCCAGGCTACCAGACTGGGTTGTGGGCACCCACCTACCCACCAGGCTGCTTGGGTCCTGCGGGTTCTGGCAGGGTCAATCCCAGACCTGTAGCAGGACTCAGTTGCTTCCACTTCTCCACGGACCTGGACCTGCTAGGCTGCCTGAGTCCCGTGGAACCAGAGAGGTATTGCCCAATCCTTGGCAGGACTCAAATGCCTCTGCTTTCCCCCTGGATTGCTGCCAAGCTGGGTGGGAGGCAAGCCAAGATGCCTTGGCAGGAGAACACCTCAGTACACTTTCAAAAAAAGAAAAAGCCCTCTCTAGACAGCCTGCCTGTCAGCCCAGTCCAATCCCCAGCCAGACCCAGACCGGTGATGACAATGTGCCTCTCAATTCTCCTGGGCTGACAACCACAGAGTCTGCAGTTAAACATGGCCCTCTGTCTTTGTAACCCTCCCTGTTAATGCAAGGAGGCAAGCAGACACGTCTCTGCCCGGTGTTGTCCAGCCTTGCTTAGACGAGGAGGGAGGGAGCTGCTGGCCAGTGCTGGTCACCCACTGGGGCTGCTGGGTGCCCAGGCTCCTGTGGAAGACACCTCTGGTGCTGGTCTCAGACCGATGCCTCTGGACCTCGACTGCATAAGCAGCACCAGGGCCACCTGTCCGGGGGCACCAGCCCCCAACGCCGCTCTTGTCTTTATTCTGTTCCCTGAGACCCCACTGACCTGCCACTGTCTGGTCCTTCAGTGTCAGTCACAATCTCTGGTCTTTTAATTTCATAAATACTGGTTAACCGATGGTTTATTGCGCTGTTTCTCTGTAGATCTGACAGGGTTTTCACCCATGAGTACGGGAGCTGAAATGCACTCTTCCCTACTCCGTCGCCATCTTCCCTTTCCCCCAGTAAATTTAATTTTAAAATAAAAAATAAAAATAAAAACAAATGACAGTAGTAGGTGCTCAGTAAATCTCTAGTGAATAAATAAAAATTCATAAAAAATAAAGCGGAACATGAGAATTTAAAAAATATTTAATAAAAATTTCCACCACTAAAAGAAGGCCAAAATAAAACTGTAACAAAATACTGAAAAAAATGAAATTTCCTCAGTAAGCATATGAAGGTATGAAAAAACAAACAAACTTTGAAATATAAAGTTAAAAACTAAGGAATAAAACAGACAAAAAAAATTGGTCAAGTAAAAGCTGATGAACCCAAGACAATAAAACAGAAGAAAAACAATAAAATCATATTAGAAATGAACACAAAATTAAAATGTCATAAAGAATAATTGATTCATATCAAAACTTAATAAAGAGCATTGAAGCAGGATAGTGCAACAATAGAGAGTGAAGTTGAGATAAAACAGTAAAAAGGGTCAGAAATAAAGTGTTTAAGAAGGAAGACCAGCAAAAGAAATCCAATTTGTGTATAATGAGAATCCTTGAAAAGGAATACAAGTAATGGAACAAATTAATATTTAAATCTATAATTTAGGAAAGCTTTTGAGAAATAAGAGCATCTGAATGTACATAAGGCAGACCTAGTACCAGAAATTTGACCTGAAACAATCAACTGTGATCTATATTTCAGACATTAATTAATTAGTTAATTTTTTAGTGACAGGGGAAGGGAGAGAGAGAGAAACATCGATCAGCTGCCACTTGCACACACCCCAATCAGGAACTGAACCCCCGACCTAGGCATGTGCCTTGACCGGGAATTAAACCCATGACCCTTTCCTTTGTGGGAAGGCACCAAACCTACTGAGCCCCACCAATAAAGGTGAGACATTAGGTTTTAAATATAAATTAAAAATCCTCTTGCCCTGGCTGGTATAGCTCAGTGGATTGAGCTCGGGCCTGCGAACCAGACAATCGTGGTTCGATTCCCAGTCAGGGCACATGCCTGGGTTGCAGGCCAGTTCCCTGCAGGCCAGTTCCCAGCAGGGGGTACACAAAGGGCAACCATACATTGATGTTTCTCTCCCTTTCTCCTTCCCTTCCCCTCTAAAGATAAATAAATAAATTTTTTAAAAAATCCTCTTTTACCACCTGGCTTATTTCACTTAGCATAGTGCTCTCCAGATCCATCCATGCTGTTGTGAAGGGTAGGAGCTCCTTCTTTCTTTCTGCTTTGTAGTATTCCATAGTGTAATACCATATCACATCACTTATAAGTGGATCTTAGTGAACAAAACAAGCAAGCAAGCAAAATGAAACATTGAAATGAAGATATTGACATGAAGAACTGACAGCAACCACAGGCCAGGGAAGATGAAGATAACAGGAAAGAAGGGAAAGGGTCATCAAGGAAAATGTATAAAAGACCCATGGAGAAAGCCAAGCAGGGGTAAGAATGAGGGCAGGAAGTAGGGGTAAGTGTGGCAGGGGAAAGTGGTGGCAGGAAAATGGAGACAGCTGTACTTGAACAACAATAAAAATTAATTAAAATAAAATAAAATACAAAAAATCATCAGGGGTTACAGGAAAAAATGAGATCTCATTTACAAGAAGTAGAGAATCAGACTGGCCTCACAATTAACAAAAATAATGAAGCAAAGAGACAGTGAAGCAATATTTTTAAATGTATTTTTAGGAAGACATTAAAAAATCCAAATTTATAGAGATAGAAAATAGATTGTTAGGGCTAAAGGTGAGAAGATGACTTCAAAGGGGTATTTACTTAATAGGTTGGTGTTATGGAACTGTTCTGTATCTTGATTATTGTGGTGGTATATATATTTCACAAAGTGTGAGCAATAATAAATTATAGAATGCAGTTTTAAAAGGGTGAATATAAATTTATATAAATTAAAACTTAAATTACAATATAGAAAAATGCTCAAAGTTTGAAACAAAGTTTTTATATTAAAAAAGTTTCTTTTCAATGCTATAACATATTTAATGCTTTTAAACTCAGAGATTTTGGAAGCCATAAGTTCTTCTTAAAAATTAAATAATAAATGGGATTTATTCAACAGAGAGATAACTTGGAAAACATGAAAAAACTGATGATGAATATTTAACTTTATTTTCTTTTAAAATTTATTTATTGTTGTTCAAGTACAGTTGTCTTCATTTACCCCCCACCACTTCCCCCCTACCACAGGCACCCCACTTCCTTCCCTTGGTTCCACATCCCCTTGGTTTTGTTCATGAATCCTTTATAGTTGTTACTGAAAACCCTTCCCCATTTTCCTACCATTATGCCCTTTTACCTCCCTTCTCCTTAATATCAGATTGTTTTTAATTTCTAGGTCTCTGGTTATATTTTGATTGCTTGTTTGCTTTGATGATTAAATTCAACTTAAAGATGAGATCACATGGTATTTGTACCTCACTGGCTTATATCACTTAGCCTAATGATTTCCTGTTCTATCCAAGCTGTAGCAAAGTGTAGGGACTCCTTTTTTCTGCTGCATAGTATTCCATTGTGTAAATGTGCCATTCATTTTTGATCCATTGATTTACTGATGGAAACTTAGGTTACTTTCAGCACCTGGCTATTGTAAATTGTACTGTTATGAATATTGAGGTGCATATATTCTCATGAATTGGTCTTTCAGGGTTCTTAGTATATAATCCAGCAGGAGTTATAATCCTAGTGGAATTGTTGGGTCAAAAGGTAGTCTCATTTTTAGTTTTCTGAGAAAGTTACATGGTGTTTTCCACAGTGGATGCACCAGTCTGCATTCCCACCAACAGTGCACTAGGGTTCCCTTTTCTTCACAACCTCTCCAACACTTGTTCTTTGTTGATTTATTTATGATGGCCATTCTCACTGGTGTGAAGTGGTATCTCATTGAAGTTTAAATTTGCATCACTCTGATGACTAGTGATTCTGAGCATCTTTTCATGTGTCTCTGGGCCCTCTGTATGTCCACCTTGGAGAAGTGTCTCTTCAGGTGTTTTGCCCATTTCTTAATTAGATTGTTTATCTTCCTGGAGTAGAGTCATGTGAGTTCTTTATATATTTTGGCAATCAAACTGTTGTTTGAGGTATCATTGGCAAATATGTTTTCCCATACAGTTGGTTGTCTTTCATTTTAGGCTCTTTTCCTTAGCCATGCAGACAGCTTTTAATTGCATTAGGTACCATTTGTTTTTTTCTTTCCTTTATATCCCTTGGTCTAAGAGACAATGGTGAAGATGTTGCTGCATAACGAGCCTGAGATTTTTCTGCCAAGGTTTTCCCAAGGACTTTTATGGTATCATGACACATTTAAGTCTTCTATTCACCCTGAATTTATTTTTGTGTATGGTGTAAGTTGGTGACTGAGTATCTTTTTTTTTTTTTGCAGCTGATTTACCAGATCTCCCAACACCATTTGTTGAAGAGGCTATTTTTACTCTATTTTATGCTGCTGCTCTCTTTGTCAAATATTAATTCATGGTAGAGACTTGGCTTTATTTCTGGAATCTCTGTTCTATACCTGTTCCATTTACCTATGAGTCTCTTCTTACACCAGTTCCAGGCTGCTGGATTACAGTGGCCTCGTAGTAAGTTTTATATCAGGTATTACGATCTCTCCTACTTTGTTCTTCTTTCTCAAAATTGCTACAACTATTTAGAGTTATTTATGGTTCGATACAAATTTCTGAAATGTTTGTTCTATCTCAGTGATGTATGTCATTGGTACTTTATTAAGGATTGCATTGAATCTATAAATTGTTTTGGAGTAGAATGGACATTCTGATGATGTAAATTCTTTCAAATCATGAACATGGTATGTTTTTCCATTAGTTTGTATCTTCCTTAATGTCTTTCTTTGGTGTTGTGTAGTTTTCTTTTTTTTTAATTTCTTTTTTTTATAAAAATTTATTTAGTTACTTTTCAAGTACATTTTTTTTATGTATTTCTCCCATCCCACCCCCCCCCCGCCCCCGCCCGGTCACCGCCCTCCCTCCCATCCCCCCCCCCAGTCCTCATCCCTGTCTCTTTCATACTTCTTCCTCAAAATCGCTCCCCCTTTTTCCCCTTAAATTCCCTTCCCTCTCCCCTCTGGT
The DNA here is from genome assembly GCF_021234435.1 of Artibeus jamaicensis. Taxonomy (NCBI): domain Eukaryota; kingdom Metazoa; phylum Chordata; class Mammalia; order Chiroptera; family Phyllostomidae; genus Artibeus; species Artibeus jamaicensis. The sequence goes on from NW_026522045.1 coordinate 14,353,651, forward strand.
CGCTGCCCACTTGTTCTCTATTTCAGTGTCTTTGTTTTTATTCTGTTTGCTTGTTTGTTTTATTCTTTAGCTTCCTGTCAAAGGTGAGATCATATGGTATTTGTCCTTCAATGCCTGGCCTATTTCACTCAGCATAATGCTTTCCAGTTCCATCCATGTTGTTGCAAAGGGTAGTAGCTCCTTCTTTCTCTCTGCAGCATAGAATTCCATTGTGTATATGTACCACAATTTTTGGATCCATTCATTTACTGACAGGCACCCAGGTTGCTTCCAACTCTTGGCTATTGTAAATTGTGCTGCTATGAACATTGTGGTGCATAGGTTCTTTGAAATTGATGTTTTAGGATTCTTAGGGTATAATCCTAGCAGTGGAATCGCTGGGTCAAAAGGCAGGTCAGTTTTTATTTTTCTGAGAAAATTCCATACTGTTTTCCATAATGGTTGTACCAGTCTGCAATCCCACCAACAGTGAACTAAGGTCCCCTTTTCCCCACAACCACTCCAACATTTGTTGTTTGTTGCTTTGTCTATTATAGCCATTCTGACTGGTGTAAAGTGGTATCTCATTGTGGTTTTAATTTGCATCTCTCTGATAGCTAACGATATTGAGCATCTCTTCATGTGTCTCTGGATATTCTGTATGTCCTCTTTAGAGAAATGTCTGTTCAAGTCCTTTCCCATTTTTTAATTGAGTTCGATGTCTTCCTAGAGTGGAGTCGTGTAAGTTCTTTGTATATTTTGGAGATTAAACCTTTGTCTGAGGTATCATTGGCAAATATGTTTTCCCATACAGTTGGTTGTCTTGCTAATTTAATACTGTTTTCCTTAGCCACGCAGAAGCTTTTTATTTTGATGAGATCCCATTTGTTTATTCTTTCCTTTATATTCCTTGCTCTAGGGGACATATCAGTAAAAATTTTGCTGCGTGGAATATCTGAGATTTTCTTGCCAACGTTCTCCTCTAGGACTTTAATGGTGTCACAGCTAATATTTAAGTCTTTTATCCACCTTGAATTCATTTTGGTGTATGGTGTAAGTTGGTGCTCAAGTTTCATTTTTTTGCACGTAGCTGTCCAGTTCTCCCAACACCATTTGCTGAAGAGGCTATCTTTACTTTACATTTTATGTTACTGCCCCTTTGTCAAATATTAATTGACTGTAGAGGGTTGGGTTGATTACTGGGCTCTCTGTTGTGTTCCATTTGTCTATGTGCCTGTTTTTATGCCAGTACCAGGCTGTTTTGATTACAGTGGCTTTGTAATACAGTTTGATATCAGGTATTGTGATCCCTCCTACTTTGTTCTTCTTTCTCAAAAGAGCAGCTGCTATTCGGGCTCATTTATGATTCCATATAAATTTTTGAAGTGTTTGTTCTATGTCTGTGAAATATGCCATTGGTACTTTAATAAGTATTGCATTGAATTTGTATATTGCTTTGGGGAGTATGGACATTTTGATGATGTTAATTCTTCCAATCCATGAACAAGGTATATGTTTCCATTTGTTTGTGTCTTCCCTGATTTCTTTCTTCAGTGCTGTGTAGTTTTCTACATACAGGTCTTTTACCTCCTTGGTTAGGTTTATTCCCAGATATTTTATTTTTCTTTTTGCTATATCGAATGGGATTTTTTCCTTGATTCCTGCTTCTGCTGATTCATTGTTTGTATACAAAAATGCCTTTGATTTCTGGATATTGACTTTGTATCCTGCTGTTTTGCCAAATTCATTAATTAGTTTGAGCAGTTTTGGGGTAGAGTCTATAGGATTTTCCATGTACACTATCATGTCATCTGCAAACAGTGACAGTTTTGTTTCCTCCTTTCCTATTTGGATGCCTTTTATTTCCTTTTCCTGCCTGATTGCTGTGGCCAAAACTTCTAATACTATATTGAATAGAAGTGGTGAAAGTGGACATCCTTGTCTTGTTCCTGATATTAGTGGAAAAGCTTTATTTTTTGCCCATTGAGTATGATATTGGCTGTAGGTCTCTCATAAATGGCCTTTACTATACTGAGGAATGTTCCCTCTATTCCCACTTTGCTGAGTGTTTTTATCATAAATGGGTGTTGTACCTTATCGAAAGCTTTTTCCGCGTCTATTGATATGATAATGTGATTTTTGTCTTTGCTTTTGTTTATGTGATGAATTACATTTACTGTTTTGCGAATGTTGAACCATCCTTGCATCCCTGGGATGAATTCCACTTGGTCATGGTGTATAATCTTTTGGATATATTGTTGGATGCGATTTGCCAATATTTTGTTGAGGATTTTAGCGTCTATGTTCATCAGCGATATTGGCCTGAAGTTTTCTTTCTTTGTTGTATCTCTATCTGGGTTTGGAATTAGGATGATGCTGGGTTCATAAAAGGAGTTTGGGAGTTTTCCATCCTTTTGGATTTTTTGGAATAGTCTGTGAAGAATGGGGGTTAGCTCTTCCTTAAATGCTGTGTAGAATTCTCCTGTGAATCCATCTGGTCTGGGGGTTTGGGTGATGGGAGTTTTTTGATTACTGCTTCAATTTCTTTTGCTGTTATTGGTCTATTCAGGTGCTCTACTTTTCATTGAGTTTTGGGAGATTATATTTTTCTAGAAATGTGTCCATTTCCCCTAGCTTCTCAAATTTCTTGGCATACAGTTCTTCATAGTAGTGTCTTACAATCCTTTCTATTTCTGTGGTATCAGTTGTAATCTCTCCTCTTTCATTTCTGATTGTGTTTATTTGTGTCCGTTCCCTTCTTTTCTTGATGAGCCTGCTTAAAGGCTTGTCTATTTTGTTTATTTTTTCAAAGAACCAATTCCTGGATTCATTGATCCTTAGAATTGTACTTTTAGTCTCTATGTCATTTAGTTCTGCTCTGATCTTAGTTATTTCCTTCCTTCTACTTGCTTTGGGCTGCTTTTGTTGTTGTTCCTTGAGTTCTTGCAGGTGTAGAGTAAGGTCATTTGTTTGAAATGTTTCTGTTTTCTTTAGGTAGACCTATATTGCTATAACTTCCCCCTCAGGACTGCCTTCACTGTGTCCCATAAGTTTTGGGTTGTTGTGAGATCATTTTCATTTGTTTCCAGAAACTTTTTGATTTCTTCCCTAATTTCATTCTTGACCCATTCGTTGTTTAATCACATACCGGTAGTTCAGTCTCCATAATTTTGGGTATTTTGGGTTTTTTCCTTTGGGGTTGGTTTCCAGTTTCAGTCACTTGTGGTCAGAGAAAATGCTTGGTATGATTTCAATATTCTTGAATTTATTGAGGCTTGTTTTATGTCTTATCATGTGGTCTATCTTTGAGAATGTTCCATGTGCATTTGAAAAGAATGTGTATCTAGTTTCTTTGGGGTGAAGAGCTCTGTATATATCAGTTAGCTCCATTTCATCAAGGGTGTTGTTTAATGCCGCAATGTCTTTGTTGATATTTTGCTTGGAAGATCTGTCCATTTTTGATAGTGGGATGTTAAAATCCCCCACTATAATTGTCTTGCTGTCTATATCTTTCTTGAAGTCCTCTAAGATTTTCTTGTTATATTTGGGTTCTCCTATGTTGGGTGCATATATATTTATGATGTTAATGTCTTCTTGGTGGATTCTTGCCTTGAGCATTATGAAGTGACTTTCTGCGTCACTCTTTATGGCTCTTTTTTTGAAGTCTATTTTGTCTGATATGAGAATTGCTACCCCAGCTTTTTTTTCTTGTCCATATGCTTGGAAATTTTGTTTCCAGCCTTTCACTTTTAGTCTGTGATGGTCTTTTGTCCTGAGGTGGGTCTCTTGTAGGCAGCATATGTGTGGGTCATACTTTCTTATCCATGACACTATTCTGTGTCTTTTGATTGGAGCATTTAATCCATTTACATTTAAGGTTATTATTGATAGGTACTTATTCATTGCCATTTTTGTGCCTGTGTTCCTCTCTGTCTGTCTCTTTTCCTTCCTTTCCTTAAAGCAGACCTTTTAGTATTTCTTGTAGAGCTGGCTTGGTGGCAGCAAATTCTTTTAGACTTCTTTTGTCTTGGAAGCTCTTTATTTGGCCTTCTATCTTGATTGAGAGCCTTGCTGGGTAAAGTAGCCTTGGTTGTAGGCCTCTGTTTCTCATTACTTGGAATATTTCTTGCCATTCTCTTCTTGCTTGGAGTGTTTCCATTGAGAAGTCAGTGGCTAACCTTATTTGGACGCCCTTGTATGTTATTTCTTTTTTCTCCCTTGCTGCCTTTAAGATTCTCTCTTTGTCTTGGAATTTTGCCATTTTAATGATGATGTGTCTTGAAGTGGGCCTCTTTGGGTTCCTCTTGAATGGGACTCTGTGATTCCTGGATTTGTGTGACTTTTTCTTTTATCAAATTAGGGAAATTTTCTCTAATTACTCTTTCAAATACTTTTTCCATCCCTTGTTCTTCTTCTTCTCCTTCTGGTATTCCTATTATTTGGATATTATTACGTTTCATATTGTCTTGCATTTCCCTTAATCTCTCTTTATTCTTTCTGAGCCTCTTTTCCCTTTCCTGTTCTTTCTGTGAGATGCTTTCTACTTTGTCCTCCAACTCACTAATCCGATCTTCTGTTTCATCTACCCTATTTTTAATGTTTTCTACTGTGTTTTTTAATTCAGAAATTGTATTCTTCATTTCCTCTTGGCCCTTGCTAATAATTTCCATTTCCTTTTTCATGTTGATATAGTTCACAGTGAGATCATTGTAGCTCCCCTGTAGTTTTTGGTAGCTGATTGTGAGCTCTTTGAACTTCCTGATAACCAGTGCTTTGAATTCAGTATCTGATAGTTGACTTGCCTCTATTTCATCTAACATTCTTTCTGAGGATTCCTCCTTTCCTTTCATTTGGGGATTGTTTCTTTGTCTTCCCATTGTTTGTGAGACTCTTCTTGTTAGCCTCAGCTTCTTAGATTAATCCGTTTTGACACCCTTGGTTTATGGTGTGAACTTTTGTGGTGGAATGCCTGTGAATTTCAGTGGTGCAGCCTCTTTTGCTTATCCTGTTGTTCTCTGCTTCCACCTACTCAAATATGCAGCAACTTTTGGCTTCTCTCCTACAACAATGTGCAATTTGTTTCTCTGACTCTACTATCGGGAGGCCTCTTCTATGGGTCCAGCTCTGGTCTTTTCATATTTTCAAGTTGATTGTGACTCTTGTGGATAAAAGAAAGAAATGATAAGGAAAGAAATAAAAGGAAGAAAATGGAAAGATGGAGGCATATGTGGATGTATCCTGCCTTCTCACACAACCAAGATTAGAGAAAACTAAATAATAGCAACAGAAAACACAGCCAGAACACGGAAAATTGAACTTTTCGGAAGTCCGTTAACAACAAATTCTTCAGCCTGACGGGTAAGGGGAGAAAGCAGCAGCTGGCGGAGCGGGGTTGCACAGGAGGACTCGGCCAGACACACTCAGGGCCGCGGAATCCAGGCGCAGGGTCAGACCCAGTGAGTGACCCAGCGAGCGACCAGGCGAGCGACCTTGGGGAAGACAGCCGGGCCCGGGGCTGGGTGTTGACTGAGGTCGCGCATTTGTGCGCGGGTGGACAGGCGAGGGAGTAGGCGATTGGACCGGGCCGACAGGTCCCCACGGCAGTGGAGGGCGCCGCCATTTCCCTGCTCTGACCCCACCTCTACATACAGCATCATAACCCAGCGACTCTGAGTGGCCAGGCCCAGGTGAACCACCTAAGGCACTGCTCCTCCACACCCAGCTGTGAGAAGCCGCAGAGGGGGTCGCCATTTCCCCGCTCTGGCCACGCCCCCACATACAGAGTCACAACCCAGCGACCTGGGAGTCCAAGGCGCCGCTCCTCACACATAAAGGGCACGAACAGACCAAGAATGGCGCAGGAGGATCTCAGAGCCCCAGAGCCAATAGATCTAAGCAATGAAGAAATAGCAAAACTCACAGACGCACAGTTTAAAACATTGGTGATAAGGATCCTCACAGAACTGGTTGATTATACCGACAAATTAGACAAATATATGAAAGCGAAACTAATTGAAATGAATGGAATTGCACAGGACACCAATAGCAATGAAAAGGAAACTGGGACTCAAATCAATGGAGTGGACGAGAAGAAACCAAATAATGGCCAAACAGAAAAGAGTGAAGAAGCAAGAATTCAAAGAAATGAGGAGAGTCTTAGGAACCTCCAGGACATCTTTAAACGCCCCAACATCCGAATTATAGGGGTACCAGAAGGGGGAAAGGCACAGCCACCAGTGGAAAACTTATTTGAACAAATAATAAAGGAGAATGTCCCCAATCTGGCAAAGGAAATAGACTTCCAGGAAATCCAGGAAGCTCAGAGAGTACCAAAGAAGTTGGACCCAAGAAGGAACACACCAAGGCATATCGTAATTACATTAGCCAAAATTCAAATGAAGGACAGAATCCTAGAAGCAGCAAGTGATAAGGGGACAGTCACCTACAAAGGAGTCCCTATCACACTGTCAGCAGATTTCTCACAAGAGACCTTACAGGCAAGAAGGGGCTGGAAAGAGGTATTCCAAGTCATGAAATCTAAAGACCTACAACCAAGATTGCTCTATCCAGCAAAACTTTCATTTAAAATGGACGGACAGATAAAGTGCTTCTCAGATAAGATCAAATTCAAGGAGTTCATCATCACCAAGCCCTTATTATATGAAATGTTAAAGGGACTTATCTAAGAAAAAGAAGTTAAAGAAATATGAACAGTGAAAGGACAACAAACTCACAGTTATTAACAACCACACCTAAAACAAAAGCAAACTAAAAGGACAGCTAGATCAGGAGTGGAAACATAGAAATGAAGATCTCAAGGAGGGTTAGCAACAGGGGAGTGGGAGGAGGAGAAGGGGGGAGAAGGTACAGAAGTAAGTAGCATAGACAGTAGATAGAAAATAGAAGGGGGGGCAAGAATAGCATGGGAAATATAGAATCTAAAGGACTTGAGACACATGGTCATAAACTAAAGGGGGGGGTAATGGTGGGGATGAGGGTTAGGGTGGAGGGGAATAAAGGGGGAATAGAACAACTGTAACAGCATAATCAATAAAAAATATATAAAATAAAATTTTTAAAAAAAGAAATAAAAGGAAGAAGGAAAAAATAATGGTAGGGGAATGGAAGAAAGAGCAATAAGTTTAGAAAGAAAAGAAAAAGAAATAAAACAGAAATTCTGGGAAAAATAGGACAAAAGTATGGAAAGATGAAACAGTAATAAAGTTTAAAATAAATAACAGATTACTTTAAAAAAGCAAAGAGATAAAGAAAAGGAATGGAAAAGGAAGAAAGGTAAAAAAAAAGAAAGAATAAAAATAAAATAAAGTAAAAAAAATCAAAAAACAAGAAACGCACAAACAAAAATAATCCCTCAAAAACAACATCAAAAAAGGAAATGTCACTTGTTGGCTTCAAACTAGCCGAACCGGTTTTTCTGGTTGCAGTTGGCTGAGGGTCAATTGTTGTGATTTTTTTTTCAGCCAGCCCCTCTCACATTCCAGACACTTGACGCCTCTCCCCAGCTCCCTACAATGGGGAACTAGGACTTCCTCACAGCACTCCCCTCCCAGGGGTTACCGTCATAGGCTGGTTTGCTGTGTTTGCGGGCACCTGCACTGACCTAGTTGCCTGGTTCCCTCGGGATTTAGCACAGACCTGCCCCCGTTCAGTTGGGAAGCCCCAGGCCCTCTGCCCAATCCTGGGCTCGCTGCCAAGCTGGGTGTGAAGCAGACCAGGCTGCCAGGTCTACTGGATTCAGAGCCCCAGGCTGCACCTCTGAGTTCTCTTGGGCTGGCAACCACAGAGTCCTTGGTTGGGGCCCTTTGTCCTCTGCACCCTCTCCACAAACTCTATCAAACAAGTCTCTCCTGGCACCCCACCTTGCTTGGGCAGAAAGGGAGGGGTTTGAGGGTCTCAGCTCTTTTCCCAGGACCCCTCGGCACCCGGGGCTTCCAGATAGTCTGAGGGGGTGGACTGGAAGCCTGGAGCCGATCTGAGGACTGGGCAGCGACCTAGAAACTCTGTGTGCACGTCATGGCACCCTGCGTGGTCTGTATCCCTTCTGCTCCTGTGTTTGTCTGGGTCCCTTGGCCAACCTCTGGCAAAAAAAACCTAGGGATGGAGCAGCACCACTCCGGGCGCTGGATCCAGAACTGTGTGCAGGCTGAAATCTCCTCTGCTCCCCTCTGGTTGGGTCTCTTGGCAGGTCCAGGCCCAAAAATCCTAGGGAGGGAGCTTTCCGGGCGCTGAACATTGGCCTACACGCCCTCAGGCACTTGCCCAGACACACTGCGTGTGGAGCGACTAGTTCCCCAAATTGCGTGCAGGCTGAAATTTCTTCCACATCTCTTTGCCTGGGCCACTCAGCCTGCCCGGAAGAAAAATCCCAGGGAGGGAGCCATCTGGGCGCTGAACGCTGTCCCAGGCACTGTTAGGCACTCTCCCAGACACAGTTCCCACCAGGTGCTGGACCTCCAAATTATGCACAGACTGAAATCACCTCTGCTCCCCTCTGGTTGGGCCACTTGGCAGGCCCCCGGCCCAAAAATCCTAGGGAGGGAGCCTTCTGGGTGCTGAAGGCTGTCCCGTGCGCCGTTGGGCTCTCGCCACAGGGCGCTGGTTCCCCTACCCTGCACCGGCTGTTTCTCCCTGCTCCATCCCCGAGACTACTGTACTGCTGCTGTTTCCCTACCGTCTGGTTCCTCCATGACCGATGAGGTTTCTGGTCTCTTATTTTCATATATGCTTGGCAACTGCTGGCTTGCTGGCCTTACCTCCTCTGATTGGATAGGTTTCTCTCTCTTTTGTACTAGGAACTGGTATCTGCTCCGTCCTAGTCCACCGCCATCTTGAAACTCTCTCCTGGTGTTGTGTAGTTTTCTGAGCACAGATCTTTTACATCCTTGGTTAGGTTTATTCCTAGGTACCTTATTTTTCTTGTTGCTATATCAAATGGGATTTTTTTCCTGATATCTATTCCTGATATTTCATTGTTGGTGTACAAAAATGCCTTTGATTTCCTATTATTGACTGTATCTTTCTGTTTTGCAAAATTCACTTATTAAGTCTAGTATTTCTTCAGTGGAATCTATAGGATTCCTATGTACACTATCATGTCATCTGCAAACAATGACAGTTTTGCTTTCTCCTTTCCAATTTGGATGCCTTTTATTTCTTTTTCTTGTCTGATTGCTGTGGCTAGGACTTCAAGTACTATGTTGAATGGAAGTGGTGAAACTGGGCATCCTTGTCTTGTTCCAGATCTTAGTGGGAAAGCTCTAAGGTTTTGTGAATTGAATATATTGTTGGCTGTAGGTCTCTCATATACGGCCTTTATTATGTTGAGGAATGCTCCCTCTATTACCACTTTGCTAAATGTTTTTATCATACATGGATGCTGTACCTTATCAAATGGTTTTTCCACATCTATTGATATGATCATGTGATTTTTGTCTTTCCTTTTGTTATGTGGTGTAGGTGTATTATGTTTATTGATTTGCAAATATTGTACCATTCTTGTATCCCTGGGATGAATCCCACTTGATCATGGTGTATGATCTTTTTAATGTATTGCTGAATACAGTTTACCAATATTTTGTTGAGAGTTTTAGCATCTATATTCATTAGTGATATTTGCCTGTAGTGTTCTTTCTGTGTTGTGTTGATTTTTTTTCTCATTTTGGAATTAGGATGATGCTGGCTTCATAAAGTGTTTGGTAGTCTTCCAACTCCTTTGAGTTTTTGGAATGGTCAGAGAAGGATAGGGCTTTTCTCTTTCTTAAATGTTGTATAAAATTCTTCCATGAAACCATCTGGTCCAGGCATTTTGTGTACCAGGTTTTTTTTTTTTTTTTTTTTACTGCTTTGATTTCATCAGCTGTTATTGGTCTACTCTGGCTTTTTGCTTCTTCATTCAGATTTAGAAGATTATGATTTTCTAGAAATGTGTCCATTTCATGTAGGTTTTCAACTTTCTTGGCATATAGTTTTTTGTAGTAATTTCTTACAATTCTTTGTATTTCTGTAGTATTGGTTGTAATCTCTCCTCATTCATTTCTGATTATGTTTATTTGGGTCCTCTCCTTTTTTTTCGTGATGAGTCTGCTTGAAGGCTTCTTGATCTTGTTTATCTTTTCAAAGTACCAGCTCCTGGATGTTTTGATCCCAAGAATTGTGCTTTTAATCTGTATGTACTTTAATTCAGATCTGATCTTGGTTATTTCCTTCTGTCTACTTGCTCTGGGCTATCTTTGTTCTTTTTCCTTAAGTATTGTAGGTTTAGGGTTAGGTTGTTTACTTGAAATGTTTCTGTCTTTGTCATGTTGTCCTGTGTCACTATGAACTTTCTTCTCAGTATCTGTCTTTGTCATGTTGTCCTGTGTCACTATGAACTTTCTTCTCAGTACTGCCTTCACTGTGTCCCATAAGTTTTGGGTTCTTGTGAGTTCATTTTCACTTTTTTCCAGAGACATTTTGATATCTTCCTTGATCTCATTCTTGACTCATTCATTGTTTAATAGCATGCTAATCAATCTCCATGTGTTTGAATGTTTTGGGATTTTTTCCTTGAGTTTGGTTTCTAATTTCAGTCCGTTGTGGTTGGAGAAAATGTTTGATATTATTTCAATTTTCTTGAACTTGTTGAGGCTTGTTTTGTGTCTTATCATTTGATCTATCTTTGAAAGAGTTCCACGTGCATTTGAAAAGAGTGCGTATTTAGCTTCTTTGGGATGAAGGGCTCTCTGTATATATATCAGTTAAGTCCATTTGATCTAGGGCATTGTTCAGTGCTGCAATATATTTGTTGATATTTTGTTTGGACGATCTATCCATTTTTGACAGTGGAGTGTTAAAATCCCCTACTGTAATTTGGTTACTGTTTATATCTTTCTTGAAGTTCTCCAAGATTTTCTTTATGTATTTTGGTGCTCTTATATTGGGCCCATTTATATTAACAATGTTTATGTATCTTTTTGATAGATACTTCTCTTAATTATTATGAAGTGATCTTCTGGGTCTCTTTTTTTTTTTGACCCTTGTTTTGAAGTCAATTTTTTCTGTTATGAGTAATGTTACCTCAGCTTTTTCTTTTTCCTGTCCATTTTTTTGAATATTTGTTTCCAGGACTTCCCTTTCGTCTGTGTAGATCTTCTGTTCTGAGGTGCGTCCTTTGTAGGCAGCATATATGTGGGTCATGTTTGCATATCCATCCAGCTTTTCTATGACTTTTGATTAGAGCATTTAATCCAATTAAATTTAAGGTTATTATTTTTCAATTTTTTAATTTAATCATTTTATTGTTCTTTAATAATAATTGTCTGCTTTTCCCCCAAAACTCCCCCCAACCCAACCAAACCCACATCCCTTCATTTCTTTCACCCTCCCCCTTGGTTTTGTCCATGTGTCCTCTGTAGTAGTTCCTGAAAACCCTTCCCCCCATTATAACATCTCACTTTCCCTCTGGTTAGTCCCTGGTCAGATTGTTCTTAATTTCAATGTCTCTGGTTATATTTTGCTTGCTTTTTTATTTTGTTGATTATGTTCTAAGTAAAGGTAAGATCTCACTGCCTGGCTGATTTTGCTTAGCATAAGGCTGTCCAATTTCGCTGAACCTCTTGAAAGGGTAGGAGTTCCTTCTTTCTCTCTGCTGCATAGTATTTTATTTTGTAAATGTACCATAGTTTTTTGATCCACTCATTTACTGATGAGCACTTAGTTAATTCCAGCACTAGGATATTGTGAATTGTGTTGCTATGAACATTGGGGTACATAGGTACTTTTGAATTGGTGTTTCAGAATTCTTAGTATATAATACCAACAGTGGAATTGTTGGGTCAAAAGGGAGTTCCACTTTTAGTTTTCTGAGTAAATTCCATACTGTTTTCCACAGTGGTTGTCCCACTCTGCATTCCCACCAACACTACACTAAGGTTCCCTTTTCTCCACAACCTCTCCAACACTTGTTTTTTGTTGATGTGTTTGTGATGGCCATTCTCACTTGTGTGAAGTGGTATTTCACTGTGGTTTTAATTTGTATCTCTCTGATGGCTAGTGATACTGAGCATTTTTTCATATGCCTCTGGGTCCTCTGTACATCCTCCTTGGAGAAGTATGTGTACAAGTCTTTTGCCCATTTTTTACTGTTTTTTTTTGTCTTCCTGAAGTGGAATCATGTGAGTTCTTTATATATTTTGGCAATCAAACCCTTGGCTGAGGTATCATTGGCAAATATGTTTTCCCATACACTTGATTCTCTTTCATTTTAATGCTGTTTTCCTTAGCCATGCAGAAGGTTTTTAATTGCATTAGGTACCATTTGTTTATTCTTTTCTTTATATATTTTGCTCTAAGGGACATATTGGTGAAGATGTTGCTGCGTGGAAAGTCTAAAATTTTTATGCTAAGGTTTCCCCAAGTACTTTTTGGTATCATGACTTATATTTAAGTCTTTTATCCACCTTGAATTTATTTTTGTGTATGGTGTAAGTTGGTGATTGAGTTTTTTTTTTTTTTTTTGCATGTGACTGTCCAGATCTCCCAACACCATTTGTTGAAGAGGCTATTTTTAGTCCATTTTATGTTACTGCCCCTTTGTCAAATATTAATTGACTGTAGAGAGTTGGGTTTATTTCTGGGCTCTCTGTTCTGTTCCATTGATCTATGTGCCTGTTCTTTTGCCAGTACCAGGCTGTTTTTATTACAATGGCCTTTTAATACAGTTTTATATTAAGTATTGGGATCCCTCCTTCTTTGTTCTTCTTTCTCAAAATTGCTGCATCTATTTGGGGTCATTTATGGTTCCATATAAATTTCTGAAATGTTTGTTCTGTATCAGTTAAATATGTCATTGGTACTTTAATAGGGATTACATTGGATCTATAAATTGTTTTGGGGTAGCATGGACATTTTGATGATACAAATTCTTCCAAATCATGAACATGGTACATTCTTCCATTTGTTTGTGTCTTCCTTAATTTCTTTCTTCAGTGTTGTGTAGTTGTCTGAATATAGATGTTTTACATCATTAGGTTTGTTCCTAAGTACTTTATTTTTCTTGTTGCTATATCAAAGATCTTTTTTTCTGATTTCTGTTTCTGATATTTCATTGTTTGTGTACAAAAATGCATTTGATTTCTGAGTATTGACTTTGTATCCTGTTCTTTTGTTAAATTCACTTTTTAGGTAGAGTAGTTTTTGGAGGAGTCTATAGGATTTTCTATGTATACTGTCATGTCATCTGTAAACAATGAGTGGTTTGCTTCCTCCTTTCCAATTTGGATTCCTTTTATTTCTTTTTCTTTTCTGATTCCTATGGCTAGAACTTCCAGTACTATGTTGAATAGGAGTGATGAAAGTGGGCATCCTTGTGTTGTTCCTGATCTCTGTGGGGGTTCCACCTACACAGCCACCCCCAACCCCATCTGGCACAGATGAGAATAAGTCTGCTGAGTGATGATCATGATCTGCTTGGGGAGAAAAGGTGACCCATCTCTCAAAGCAGAAGGTACAGGAACCTTTTACTCAATGGGCTTTTATGGGGTTCAACTTACACAGGAATACAGGTAAAGCTCCTGAATCATTGTCAGGCAGTAAGGATCAATCTTATGTCCTCCGTTGGCAGACCCAGGCCCTTGAGTGACAGTGTGGGTTTCTGTTTTCCTTCTGGTTGTTCCAGTCAGCTGAGCCATCTGGTCTGTCAGTTGATTTGTTCTTGGGCTCATGTAGCAGAGCTTGGTGTTGATTTTGCCCTTGATAAAGTTTTATTCTTTTGGCTGGTAGCCAGACAGGACCTGTAGGAATGAAAGCACAATGCATACCCTCTTCCCCATCTACAGCACCCTGCCAAGAGCCGTCTGCCAGTGGATCTCTATATAACACCTGAGGATAAGATGGGTTTGGCTCTTTCTTCTGAAAATGTTTCCAATTAGAGTACAAAGTGATTCATCACAATTTAGAAAATTATATGTAAACATGGCTAACATAATCAAATTTGGCGGGAGGACTCATGACTCCCTCTTTTTTGTTTTTTTTAAGATTTTTAAAAGTATGATGAGCCCATTCTATGATTACCTGATCAGTTGGATTGTAAGGTAGTTTTGTTTTATGTTGGATATTCCAACACTGAAGGAAGGCCTGAGTAGAATATACAAAATATCCAGGACCATTATCAGTTTTAATTTGCTGAGGCCATCCTAAATGACTAAAGGCCTCAAGCCAATGGGCTTATATATTTATAGCAGATTCTCCTCTTAAAGCAAATGCATGTAGGGCACCAGAATAAATATCAATAGAAGTATGAACGTATTTGAATTTTCCAAAGAGAGTGTAATGAGTGACATCTGTTTGCCAAATTATTTGAGAACTTAGTCCTCGAGGATTAACTCCTGAAGACAGGGGTGTCTTGGTAAGGGCTTGGCAATCAGGACATTCTTTAGTAATTTGTTTAGTTTGGGAGAGAAGAATATTAAATTGGTTTCAGAGCACTTAACTATTTTGATGACAAAGCTGATGAGAAGCTGTTGGTTGCTAGAAGGCAGCAAAGACACTGACAAAGGTATCTGCCTTATTGTTACTATCCATAAGGGAGCCAGACAAGCCTGAATGGGATTGAGTAATGAAGAGGGGGTATTCTTGCTTGTCAAGGAGGGACTGTAGGGTCAAATATAGGTTAAGTTGATTGGGGTCAATGGAAGTTTTAATTAATCCCTGATCTAGATGCAGAATAGTATAAACAGTATATCCTGAGTCACAGACTATATTCAAAGGTTCCCGGGGCCATTGCCACAGGGCCATGATTGCAGCAAAAAGCTCAACCTTTGAGTAGAGGAATGTCCTGAGGATATAAAACTTCTCCATTTTTTGCCTTCTTGCCAGGTAATAGCAGTCTGTCTGTTTTTTCTGGACCCATCAAGAAACACAGTTCTCACCCTAGTTATTGGCATTGGGCTGACCTTTTTGGCTAGTCTTTTTTTTTTTTTTAAGATTTTATTTATTTATCTTTAGAGGGGAAGGGGGGAGGAGAGAGGGAGAGAAACATCAATGTATGGTTGCCTTTTGTGCGTCCCCTGCTGGGAACTGGCCTGCAACCCAGGCATGTGCCCTGACTGGGAATCGAACCGCGATCGTGTGGTTCGCAGGCCCGTGCTCAATCCACTGAGCTACACCAGCCAGGGCTGGCTAGTCTTATTTGAAGGAATGGAATGTTTTAAAGCAATTTATCTGAGGGCAGGTTAATTTCTAGTCCTCCTATGAAATCAGCTATGGCACACTGAAATTTTAAAGATTGAGCTGCCAATTGTTGTAAATAGACTTGAGTTAAGGGGATGTGCATAAAGGCAGGATCATATCCAAATAACTGCTGTGTTCACTCACATCCTTTTATAACAAGATGACACAATGAAGTTATATAGTTGGTAAGGGTGCTTGTGGTTGATGAGACAAAAAAAGCCTCTCTATCATAGCTAAGTGGGGTGATAGCTGTTCTATAAGACCTGTTAGGGTGCATAAGGTTGGGAAACAGAGAAGCCAGACAGGAAACTGTGAATTAATTCTAGTTAGTTGTCGCTGCTGAATATGTTGATTTATTATATTTAATTCTTTTATGGCCTCGGGGGACAGTTTTCTGGGGGAATTAAGATCTGGGTCTCCTATATGGGCATTAAATAAATGAGTTAATTGTTGGGTAGGTATTCCTACCCAACATTCCAATGCTGGGTCGAGCACTCAGGTAATTGCTCCCAGAAGTTTTGGGAGGTGATTAAGAGTTAAATTCTTGGGTGGATTAACTTGAAGGTCTTGAGGCTGAATTGTCCTATTGAAAAAGATATAGCCTAAATATTTCCAAAGTTCTGAATGATGATTTTTTTTCTGGAGCAATTACTAGCCCAGCAGAGGCTACAGAATTTTTAAGAAAGGAAGCAGTTTTTGGTAAAATATCTTGTGAAGGAGCTGCAATCAGGATGGCATCCATATAATGATAGATAATTGAATTAGGAAACTGATCTCTTACTGACTGAATGGCTGTATGAATGAAATGCCGGCAGATAATTGGACTTTTAAGCATTCCCTGAGGCAAAACTCTCCAGTGAAACCACTGCAAAGGCTGAGAATTGTTCATGACTGGGAGGGAGAAGGCAAAATGCTCCCTATCCTTTTCTGCTAAAGGAATTGCAAAGAAACAGTCCTCTAGGTCAATAACTAAAAGTGGCCAGTCCTTTGGAATGCAAGCTAAATTGGGAACTTTTTGTTGTAGGGGGCCCATAGGTTGAAAGGATTCATTGATTTTTCTTAGATCATGAATACGCCTCCATTTGCCAGATTTCTTTGGCACAACAAAAATAGGCATATTCCAAGAGCTGTTAGAGGGTTCAATATGACCTGTTTCTAATTGCTGTTTAACTAAAAGGTGGGTCTGTTCAAGTTGCTCTCCTTTAAGTGGCCACTGATCAACCCATACTGGAGTACTGGAGAACCAGGTAAGCAGTAGGGGAGTAGTGTGAACAAGGCTCCAAGTGGCAGCTGAAAAATAGCCTCAATTTTTTTCTTTTTATTCTATTTTTTTATTTTATTTTAATTTATTTAATTATTGTTCAGGTACAGTTTTCTGTTTTTTCTCCCATCCCATTCCACACCCCCCCAGTGCTCCCCACCTCCTCCCATTTCTACCCCCCTTAGTTGTTGTCCATGTATCCTTTATACTAGTTCCTGTAAATTCTTCCCCTTTTTCCCCTGAAATGTTCTCCCCTCTCCCCTCTCCCCTCTGGCCACTGTCCCCTTGTTCTCTACTTCAGTATCTTTGTTTTTATTTTGCTTGCTTGTTTGTTTTGTTATTTCCCTTCCTGTTAAAGGTGAGATCATATGGTATTTGTTTTTCAACACCTGGCCTATTTCACTCAGCATAATGCTTTCCAGTTCCATCCATGCTGTCACAAACTGTAGGAGCTTCTTCTTTCTTTCTGCTGCATAGAATTCCATTGTGCATATGTACCATCGCTTCTCAGCCTTTTGGCTAAGATCAAGAATAGCCTCAGTTTTAAATATGCTTTCTTCTTCTTCTTCTTCTTCTTCTTCTTCTTCTTCTTCTTCTTCTTCTTCTTCTTCTTCTTCTTCTCTCTTCTTCTTCTTCTTCTTCTTCTTCCTCCTCTTCCTCCTCCTTCTTCTCTTCCTTCTCCTCCTTCTCATCCTCCTTCTCCTCAGCTTAGAAAGACAGGCCCACTGCTGTTTCTGCAAGTTGCAGTGAGTTTAAGCAGCAGGTTAATTAATTGCCCTGTTGTTCTCAGGACCTGGTAGTTCCTAGGTTCACTTTGCAAGGAAAGTGGGAAAGATGGAGGGGGGTGCTCTGCTCAAATATGTTTTAGACAAAAGTGGTTACATGCCAAAGGCCTTTTGTGACTAGATTGACTAACTGTTCCCTCCAGGAGAACAGCCAGTTCTTCCTCAAGTAGATGATCAGTGTTTACAGGTACTGAGCTAAAAAAAAGGTGCTTAGTCTTCCATGGAGAAGGGCTAGTCTCCCCGGGAGACAGTATACCTATATTTAATTTTTATAATAAAAGGCCATGGCTATGGCATAATCAAGGAGGATTCTTAATATTTCTTTAACACGTCACATCCCCCATTCCACTTATAGTGTGCTTTATTCTTAATTTTCAGAAATGTTTTTTTTCCTCTACTGGCAAATACATTTACTTTTTGGGCTAATTTTTAGTGACTACTGCATTCCTTGAGTGTGCTCTAAGGTGAGCTGTCTCATTATCTAGTGCCGTTGACAACTCTAGGGAGGCTGGAGAAGAGGGAGAGAGGATACTAAGCTCCACATGGCTTGTTCCTAGGACTAAAGCAATTCCTGGGCCTCCAGAAGGAGGATTCAGAGTGGGTAAAAGACACATTTTCTCATTACATTTATTTCTATACTTTGTATTGTCTGATGAAAGTAAGATCTTTTTCCTTCTTTAAATAAATTTAAACTTTTTCTGAGTAAAATCCTTATGATGTAACATTAGACGTTTTATTTTATTTATCAGAGGTTTAGCAAAATATTTCAAATCAAAAACAAAATTCAAGAAAACCAGTGTTTTCAAGTTAAATTTTCTGAAGGAGAGAGTGAGACACTAACCTTAGAATCTTATCACACACCACCTGGTGTTATTTCAACTTCTGCCCAACTTTTTCCTAAATAACTAAGTGTAAAGATCCCTTAGCAGGGAGTCATCTAGCAGCCTTAAAAAGCTGCTGAATTAGCTTAAAACATTGCTCTTGTTCCTTAGACAGCCCATTCCCCATGGCTGAGGATTCACAGAAATATTTAAATAAATTTTATAACAAACAAAATAACCTTTTTTCTGAAATTCTTCCTGCTCCAAGCATGGTGATTACAAAACCACTCTCAATTTTGCTTTTTCTCCATCTGCATCTTTAAATCTTTATGCAGGCAGATCGGGGAAAAAAGGCAAAATTGAAGGGACCACAAGAGGCAGCTTGAAAGAAAGAAGTTGCTGCAATGCTTGTAAATTGTCCTGTAACTAATTGATGTTTTTAAAGCTTATTAAAGGGAAAGTCTTTGCTCTCACTCCCAAGCCCATACCTATTTTGGGATTGTGCCTTGGGGATGGGCTTGTGAGTGTTTTTACAGTGTGCCTCTCATTGCCAGGACTTTTGCTTACAGCTAGCAGGAAACCTAGTGTTCTGTCCTTGTACACATCTAGCTAATCCTCTCACAGGATTCTGTATTGAGGTGCACACCCTTGTGGCTTTTAACTGCTTGACCCCTGCCCGGGAGATTGTGGCAAATACTTGGTAGAGCTAGCAAGGCTCCTGCTTACTAAAGAAGGTACAGTTGCAAAATGGTCACAAGAGAGGACAGCCTAGGAAGAAAACCCTTTTCCTTTGAAATTCAACACACCCTATGACCTACCTGAAAAGCACTTGGTGTCATGGGCCGTTACCTGGGCTGATGAATACACACTCCAACCAAGTCGGTGTGTTGTCCACAATGATGACTCGTAGCCCTGGGTCCCTCTTCAGGCACCAGCTGATGCAGACGCTGGCCTGCAGTGAATGTGGCATTGTGGCTGAGACAAGACAAATTCACATGGACTACCAAGTCCTATGGAGGAAAAGGGATAGCACAGGCACTCTTTCAAGTGGAAAGCACCCCAACCCTTGCCTTCACAGACTTTTATTGCTTTTCTGGGTACATGACATTGAGGATGGTCCTCATTTACTATGCATAGGTTCACTTTAGGTGGTTACCTTTTACAGAAAACAAAGGAGAGGATGTTGCTAATTACATCAAAAAGGAAGGATATTTGCAAATGTAAAGGGAAAAGTGATTGAATTGGTTACACTCATCCTTGGGAAGTTTAGCTTTGATTTTAGGAAGTTACTTTAAAAATATGCAGTAAATGTTTTCTGTCTCAATTCAGGGTGAGGGAGTTTTAGCAAAAAGCAAGTCTCAAAGTGGCCCAAGTACAGTGCAGGCTTGATTCCCCAGAATAGAACCTATCCATGGGCATGGGTCCTGTGCATTGGACCTTGCTTTCCACTGGCCTTTCTGAGTGGGAGCTAGGCCCATGTCATGCAGAACAGTCTCTTATAAGAAGCCAATCACATTTTTAGACTAACAATGATCATGTAAAAAAGCTAAAATTGAAGTTCTGTCATAATTGTTCAAAAGAAAATAAAATACTCAGGTCTAAATGTTATATGTACTGAATTTGTACACCTAACATTACAAAGTGGTGATGATAGAAATCAAAGATCTAAGTAAATCAGGAGACTCTCTCTGTTCATAGATTAGAACATTTGTCATAGTAAACATGGCAGTTATTCTTGTATCAGTTTGCTAGGATTGCCATAATGAACTACCACAGATTTTACGGCTCAAACAACAGAAATTTATTTTTTCATAGTTGTGGAGATTAGAAATAGGAGGACAAGGGATCAGCAGTATTGGTTTCTTTGGAGGCTTCTCCCTTTGGCCTGGAAATGGCCACCTTCTAGGTGTGTCCTCCTCTGGTCTTTCCTTGTACTTTCTGTATGGAAGTCTCCTTTTCTTAAGGACACCACTTATATTGGATTAGAGCCCAGAAGAATGACCTCATTTCAACTTAATTACTCATATATACACAAAAACCTGTATACTGGTATTTATAGCAGCTTCATTCATAATAGCTCCAAACAGGAAACCATATTCAATTGGTGAGTAATTAAAATAACTGTGGTACATCTGTACCATGGAATACTAGGAAGCAATAAAAATGAATGAATATTGATTCACACAACACCCCTAGATGATTCTCCAGAGAATTATTCAGAGTGGAAAATGCCAATCCAAAAAGACCACATTAGGTTGTTCTTCCATTTATATAGTATTCTTTACATGAAAAAATATAGTAACAGAGAATGTATTAGTGGTTTAAGATTGGGGTGCCCAGGGAAGGGCCTAAATGTTGTAATAAAGGGAGGAACAGGAGGAATCCATTCAGTGACAGAAATGTTCCATATCTTAAATATGTTAATGTAAATATACCAGTTGTGATATTTTTATTTATTTAGTTTTAGAGGGAGGGGAAGGGAGGGAGAAATAAAGGGAGAGATACACCAATCATTTGCCTATTGCATGCCCCCAACTGGAGACCTGACCTGCAACCCAGGCATATGCCCTGAGTTGGCAATCGAACCAGCAACCTTTCAGTTCATAGGCCAGCACTCAATCCACTGAGCCATACCAACCATGGCCTGATTGTGATATTTTACTAGTAAAATATGTTACTACGTTACAATGGCAAGATGTTACCATTGGAGAATACTGAGTAAAAGATGCTCGTGATCTACATTCATAATTTCTTACAAGTAATTTCATGTGAAAATACAATTATCTAAAAAGTTTTAATTTAAAAATGTATGTGTAAGGCATATATAACTTTTAAGTGTGGAATTCTAGGCTCATTCCACACTCGGACCTAAAACTCCCCATCTTTCTGGAGATCTAGCAAGGACTGATGCATACAAAACATAAACATATATATATTAGCACACATATGATATATGTAAAATATGTGTATATAATAACACATATATAGGATATATAAACTATAAATGTACATAATGAGACATATAATATTTAAGACATAAAATATAAATATAGACTAAAGAAAGGAGATATTTATATACAAAGTTGATACTATTTTAGCAATAGTTGATACTATTTTAGCAATAGTTGATACTATTTTACATACTTCAGTGAGGACCACATTTACACCTAAGGTTACAGAAAATTAAAAGCAATTGGATTCGGTTATCCTTGAGATTATTCTCCTATGGATTAACACAGATTTCGGTTAAATCACAAACCAAAATTTGTATTTTCTCTCAATAATATTCCACAGGTTGTTAGATTCCTACAGCACCATTGACCTCAAATCTATATATCAACCACATCTTAAATATTTTAATTTTTCTAGCTACCATTTTAGCCATAGCTCCACCTTCAAAAACATAACAAACAAAAAAACAGGAGAATCCCCAAAAGTATAAGATCTAGTCTTTACCTGTCTTTTGTAAATTCTCTTCTAGATGCACAAGTACCCATATGGGTGCAATATGCACCCATATTGTTCAGGCAAATAAGATATTGTCTGCCAAAAAATTCAACTTTGTAGTCCATGGTGGTGAAACTCAAAAAGAGTCATCTAATAAACAAAAATCTTGATATTTATATTCATTGTCAGAAATTTGTTTTTTCTCACCTTTAAAATCACCAATTTATTTGTATCAAACAGTTCAAATTGGTCCAGTTAGTATTTTGCCAACAGGTTAAATTTATATTCTACAATTTCAATTTATTGTTGTGATTTTATAATGTATCAGTAAACAGTACCCAGCCTTAACATTTCCATTAATGTGTATTAGAAATCATTTGTCCTTGCTCTCCCTATTTTTGCCATCCTGACAAGATTCCTGCAAATAGACAGATGTGTGTTACCAATTTTGTGAATACAAGAGAAATAAAACTTTAGAAAATACATACAAAAATAATTAATAACTATTTGCCTAATTTGGCATTATGCAATCTTATGCTTCTTTTTACTGCAAATATATTTGTTTCAAAAAGTTTTAATAGAGGTTATAGAAGATGGGGTGAGGCAGGAGGGAGCAGAGTCCGTTCTCCTTACACATAGGAGAATAACCTAGCCGATCTAAGGAGAAGCATAGTAAAAAGCAAACAGTACCCCAGCATATATGAAGATAGGAGACCAAAAATTATACAGGACATTGAAAAACCAGATGGCAAGGAGAGTGCTTCAGGACAATAAGGTCTCTGGGACAAGTGCAAGGACCAGGACAGCTGCAGACCCAGGCCCAGTGCCCAGCAGGTCTGCCACAGGATTCTTGGAAGAGAGCTGGGTCAACAGTTTCAGCCCCGCCAAACAAGGATTGAGCAGCACCAGGAGACACCTGGTTGCTTGAAGACAAAGAAAGGGGAATAAGAACTAAGTGGCAAACACACAAGGGCTATGAACACCCACAGAGTCTGTGGACATCAGCTGGGGAGAGTTGAGAGTTGAGCCATGATGGGACCTGACCCCAGTAGTTCCCGGTCTGGTTGGAGAGTTGGGCTGTGTGAGACCAGACCTCTGTAGGTAGCAGAAGGCTTGAGTAGGAGGAATTTCTCAAAAGAAAAACTGAAAAAAAGTGTTTGGGGAATTCTCCTGCGGAAGCCAATCAGGCCTCCCCCACACCAAGCATGTCAGTGCTCCCAAGGAGGCCTGGAAGGCCCTGCATGCACTCCCATAGCACTGGGAAGGATGCACACTCAAACCTGAGGGACCAGAGGCAGACTGGCCTAGCACACACACCCACCACCTGGGGAGAGTGCATTCTGCAGAAGGCCCCGAGCCCACATCCCTAACCCCTGGAAAAGTGGGCTCTGAGGAAGGCCTGGAACCCACACTCAAAGCCCCGGGGAAAATCACCTGGCTAGCCCTAGAGAGAGTGTGCACCTGAACTGTGGAACCTGAGGGGCCAGAAGCTGCTGGAGAGCTAGGCTGGAGGCTGACTGATTGCAGATCAAGAAGGAAGAAAAGCAAAACCAATTGACCCTCAGCCTGTTGCAGCCAGGAAGAGCAGAAAAACTGGTTTGCCAGATTGAAGCCAGGAAGAGGCATTTTAAAAGTAATTCTTTGTTTTTATTTTCATTATTTTTATCTTTAAACTCCTTTTTCCTCTCTTTTCTTATTTCTTATTTTATTCCTTCTTCCTTTCCTATCCATTTTATCTTCTTTTTTTCTTTTTAAATTTCCCACAAGTGAGAAAAGAAAACCTGGAACTATGAAAAAATCCAGAGCATGACCAAAAGAGGGGGCATCCCAACAGCTGAGACAGTGAGACAAATTACTCTTTGCTACAACAGAGAACATGCAAGTTATTGCATATTTGTATTACTATTTTTCATTATTCTTATATCTTTTTTATTAGTACTTTTGTATTCCTCTTCTTTCTGTTTAGTCTTCTTTCCTTGGCCAGTTAATTTGTATTGTTTGATTGGTTTCCCTTGTTCTCTCTTTCATAGTGTATTGTTAATTTAGTATCCTTCACATCACTTGTGTTCCATTAGCACACTACTCAAGGTCCTATACTTCCTATTCTTCTTATCCAGATCACATAGATTCTCTAATATGATTGTTGCTCCATTATTATTGTAAATAATAGCTGTTCCATACAATTGTAAATACTACACAGCACCCATTCCAGATCTTGGTCCGCTTCAGAGTTTCCTAAACTCTATTACTATAGTGGTTAATTCTATTCTCTCACACACTACACATATTTACTATCCTATACTCTCACCTTGCCCCAGAATCTGACCTCCCACAGCCTCACTGCTTTCTAGATCCAACTCACAATCCTTCCTTCCCTGACAAGGTTCTTATTTTCTTTCCACCCTTTCTAGAAAGTAGCTAGTTGGTTGGAATATCATGGTTAAGACTCATGACACATCATCATTAAAATGGCAAAATTCCAAGACAAAGAGAGAATCTTAAAGGCAGCAAGGGAGAAATAGGAAGTAACATACAAGGGAGCCCCAATAAGGTTAGCAACGGACTTCTCAATGGAAACACTCCAAGCAAGAAGAAAATGGCAAGAAATATTCCAATTAATGAAAACCAGAGGCCAGCAACCAAGACTACTTTACCCAGCAAAGTTCTCAATTAAGATAGAAGGCCAAATAAGGAGCTTCCCAGACAAAAGAAGTTTAAAAGAACATACTTTCACCAAACCAGTTTTGCAAGAAATGCTAAAGGGATTGCTTTAAGGAAAAGAAGGAAAAGAAAGACAAAGGAACACAGGTACAAAAATGGCAATGAATAAGTACCTATCAGTAATAACCTTAAACATAAATGGATTAAATGCTCCAATACAAAGATACAGAATAGCTGAATGGAAAAGAAAGCATGACCCACACATATGCTGCCTATAAGACACACACCTCAGGACAAAAGACACAAAAGAGACTGAAACTGAACAGTGGAAAACAAGTTTTCCAAGCAAACAGACCGGAGAAAAAAAAAGCTGGGATAGCAATCCTCATATTAGACAAAGTAGACCTCAAAAGATGGGCCATAAAGGGATATCTAGAAGGTCACTTCACAATACTCAAGGAAGATTCCACTAAGAAAATATAAACATTGTAAATATATATGCACTCAACATAGGAGCACCCAAATACATAAGGAAAATCTTGAAGGACATCAAGAATAATATTGACAGCAACACAGTTATAGTAGGGGATTTTAACACCCCACTCTTGAAAATGGACAGATCTTCCAAACAAAATATCAATAAAGATATTGTGACATTAAACAATGCCCTAGGTGAAATGGACTTAACAGATGCATATAAAACCTTTCATCCCAAAGAAGCTAGATACACATTCTTTCTAAATGCACATGAAACATTTTCAAAGATAGATCATATGATAGGGCACAAAAGAAGCCTCAAAAAATTCAAGAATATTGAAATAATATCAAGCATGTTCTCCAAACACAAGGTACTAAAACTAGAAACCAACGCCATATAAAAAAAAAAACAACAAAACACTCAAAATCATGGAGATTGAATAGTGTGCTATTAAACAGTGAGTTGGTCAAGAGTGAAAGTAGGGAAGAAATCAAAAAGTTTCTGGAAACAAATGAAAATGGACTCACCACAACCCCAAACTCATGGAATACAGGGAAGGCAGTCCCGCAAGGGAACTTCATAGCAATACAGGACTACCTGAAAAAGATAGAAACATTTCAAACAAACAACCTAACCCTATGCCTACAGAAACTCAAGGAACAACAAAAAAGACAGCCCAGAGCAAGTAGAAGAAAGGAAATAACCAAAATCAAAGGAGAATTAAATGACATAGAGACTGAAAGCACAATTCTAAGGATCATTAAATCCAGGAGCTAATTCCTTGAAAATATAAACAAAATCAACAGGCCTCTAAGCAGACTCATTAGGAAAAAAGAGAGAGGACCCAAATAAACACAATCAGAAATGAAAGAGGAGAGATTACAACTGACACCACAGAAATACAAAGGATTGTAAAAAATTACTATGAAGAACTGTATGCCAAGAAATTTGAAAATGGATAGGTGAAATGGATAAATTTCTAGAAAAATACAATCTTCCAAAACTCAATGAAGAAGAAGCAGAAAGCCTGAATAGACCAATAACAGCAAGTAAAAATTGAAGCAGTAATCAAAAACGCCCGACACACAAAAGCCCTGGAATGCATGGTTTCATAGAAGTGTACAAAGAATTTATGGAAGAGCTAACCTCTATCCTTCCAAAAAATTCAAAATGCTGGAAGACTCCCAAACTCTTTTCATGAAGACAGCCAGCATCATTCTAATCCCCAAATCAGATGAAGGCATAACATAGAAAGAAAACTTCAGGCCAATGTTGCTGGTGAACATAGATGCTAAAATCCTCAACAAAGTATTAGCAAACTGCATCCAGCAATACATTAATAAGTTCATATGTATACCATGACCAAGTGGGATTCATCCCAGAGATGCAAGGATGGTACAATATTCTGAAATCAATAAATGTAATACATCACAAAAACAAAAGCCAGGAGAAAAATCCCATGATCATATCAATAGATGCAGAAAAAATTGATAAGGTGCAGCATGCTTTTATGATAAAAACTCTCAGCAAAGTGGTGATAGAGGGAACATTCCTCAACATAATAAAGGCCATATATGAGAGTCCTACAGCCAACATCATTCTCAATGAACAAAATCTAAAATCTTTTCCACTAAGATCAGGTATAAGATAAGGTTGTCCACTTTCACCACTTCTATTCAACATAGTATTGGAAGTTTTATCCACCATGATCAGACAAGAAAAGGAAATAAAAGGCATCCAAATCAGAAAGGAGGAACCAAAATGGTCATTGTTTGCAGATGACATGATAGTGTAGAGAAAATCCAATAGACTCTGCCAAATAACTGCTTGACCTAATAAATGAATTTGGCAAAACAGTTGGATACAAAGTCAATATCCAGAAATCAAAGGTGGTTTTGTATATGAACAATGAAACAGCAGAAGCAGAAATCAAGAAAAAAAATCCCATTTAATATAGTGAAAAGAATCCTAAAATACCTAGGAATAAATCTAACCAAGGAGGTAAAAGACCTGTACTCAGAAAACTACACAACACTGAAGAAAAAAATCAAGGAAGAAACAAACAAATGGAAACAGATATTGTGTTCATCGATCAGAAGAATTAACAGAATCAAAATGTCCATAATACCCAAAGCAATTTACAGAGTCAATTCAATACCTATTAAAGTACCAATGGCATATTTCACAGACATAGAAATATACTTCAAAAATTTATATGGAACCATAAACACCCCTGAAAATCTGCTGCAATTTTGAGAAAGAAGAGCAAAGTAGAAGCGATCACAATACCTGATACCAAACTGTATTACAAGGCCACTGTAATCAAAACAGCATGGTACTGGCATAAAAACAGACACATAGACCAATGAAACAGAATAGGGAGCCCAGAAATAATCCAAAATCTCTATAATCTATTAATAATCAACAAAGGGGGCAGCAACATAAAATGGAGTAAAAATAGCCTCTTCAACAGATGGTTTTGGGAAAGATTTACAGCTACATGCAAAAAAAAAAAACAAAGCTCAAGCACCAATCTACACCATACACAAAAATAAATTCAAGGTGGATAAAAGATTTAAATATAAGTTCTGAAACCATTTAAGTCCTAGAGGAGAAAATAGGCAGGAAAATCTCATATTTCATGCAGCAATATTTTCACTGGTATGTCCCCTAGAGCAAGGGACACAAAGGAAATAATAAACTAATGGGATCTCATCAAAATAAAAAGCTTCTTTATAGCTAAAGAAAACAGTATTAAAATAAAAAAGAGAACCAACTGTATGGGAAAACATATTTGCCAATGATACCTTAGACAAGGGTTTAATCTCCAAATATATTAAGAACTCACATTACTCCACTCTAAGAAGACAAGCAACCCAGTTAAAAAGTGGACAAAAGACTTGAACGGACACTTCTCCAAGGACATACATAGGATCCAGAGACACATGAGAAGATGTTCAGTATCACTAGCTATCAGAGATACAAACTAAAACCATAATGAGATACCACTTTACACTGGTCAGGATGGCCATCATAAACTAACCAACAAACAACAAGTGTTGGAGAGGTTTTGGAGAAAAGGGAAGCCTAGTGTTCTGTTGGTGGGATTGCAGTCTGGTACAACCACTATTGAAAACAGTATGAAATTTCCTCAGAAATCTATAAATGGATGTGCCTTTTGACACAGCAATTCCACTGCTAGGATTATATCCTAAGAGCCCTGAAACACCAATCCAAAAGAACCTATGCACCTCAATGTTCATAGCAGCACAATTTCCAACAGCCAAGTGCTGGAAACATCCTAGGTGCCCATTAGTAAATGAATGGATCAAAAAACTATGGTACATTTACACAATGGTATTCTATGCAGCAGAAAGAAAGAGAGAAAGAAAGAAGGAGCTCCTTCCCTTTGTGACAGCATGGATGGAACTGGAAAGCATTATGCTAAGTGAAATAAGCCAGGCAGTGAAAGACAAATACCTTATGACCTCACCTTTAACAGGAACCTAAACAACAAAACAAATAAGCAAAATATAGCCAAAGACATTGAAATAGAGAACAAGCTGACAGTGACCAGAGGGGGAGGGGAAGGAATTTCAGGGGAAGGAGAGAAGAGTTTGAAGGAACGAGTACAAAGGACACATAGAAAATAACAAGGGCTGGGTGGAGACTGAAGGTAGGTGAGGAGGGCTGGGGGGTTGGGCTGAGATGGAGGTAAAGGGCAGAAAAGTGTACTTGAACAACAATTAGAATTAAAGAAAAATGTTTTAATAATAATGATCGAAGTCATATGTAGTGCAATTATAACTATCTATTCAAATCAGTATACAAAATTGATTATTATTACATTTATTCTGTTCAATGGTAAAGATATGATATCTTAGTTTATTACAGTTCTTAAAAATCATTATTCAATAACTTCAGGAAGAAACAAAATTTAACGATGATAATTAATGTCAAACACAAAGGTTTTTTGTTATCAAATTGCTTTAAGTTCTTAAGTCTTTTCAACATGGGTAGTTTTTCTGAGATTTTCAAGTATATAGTTTTCTTCATTGTGTACAGCAACACCTAAATAAATAGGAGAAACAATAAATTACAGCCAGAACAAATTGATGCTCAGTAAATTAACTATGGGAAAAAATGAACACATTCAAATCAAAATCCATACTGACACATAAATATTACATTCAGACACAGATATTTCAACTTATTGACACACATTTAAAAATAATTCCACAAAAAGTGCAAAGTATTTATTGACTCTTCTATTCAAACTATCCTTCCTCTCTTGCCTGACATGGACACTATGATTTTAGAAGTACAGAACTATACTAACAAGCCAAGATGAATAATTTTAACATTCATGTAATAGTGACAATTTTCTCCCATGCTCTTGTACAAGAAAAAATAATTGCTTTTCTCAAAATAATAATCTTCATTTTCACTAGTAGGTATTAAAAATATTCATGCTTGTTGCATCCACCAACGCGAGAGACAAATTGTCAGAAACTTTCAGGATTCAGAAATGTTATTTTATTGGCCAAAGTTTTAACCTGCGCAGGGGCGAACCCTCAGAGTGTCTGGAGACACGGTGCTCATAAGAGCTGCAAACGACAGCGCCCTAAGCGCTTACAGCTAAGTCTTTTATAGGCTTGCGAGCAAGCAAGCATTGTATAGAAGCAAATGTGGCTGTTAGCTACTGGCTACTTGGGTGGCGCAAGCAAGCATGACCTAAGCTTTCTGGGTTTTGAGTAATGGAAAAATTTTAACCTAGACACTTGAACAGGTGGTCCTCTACTTGTTCAGCCCCATTTGTTTTGTAGTTTCGCTTTCTCCACTCCCTGTGTTCTTTCTTAACTTCCTTGTGGTTTCTGCTCTAAGTTCCTTGTTCCTCCAGGCCAAGCCTCTTTAAGGCAGTCCCTATTTTATTCCCTATTTTTCTGGTTTCAACATTCCCCCATTTCCTTGTAAGTGAGTCAAATCTTTGACTCTAGGGGACATATCCGTAAAAATGTTGCTGCGTGGAATATCTGAGATTTTCTTGCCAATGTTCTCCTCTAGGACTTTAATGGTGTCATGGCTTATATTTAAGTCTTTTATCCACCTTGAATTTATTTTGGTGTATGGTGTAAGTTGGTGCTCAAGTTTTATTTTTTTGCACATAGCTGTCCAGTTCTCCCAACACCATTTGCTAAAGAGGCTATCTTTACTCCATTTTATGTTACTGCCCCCTTTGTCGAATATTAATTGATTGTAACATTGGCAAGAAAATCTCAGATATTCCACGCAGCAACATTTTTACGGATATGTCCCCTAGAGCAAGGAATATAAAGGAAAGAATAAACAAATGGGATCTCATCAAAATAAAAAGCTTCTGCATGGCTAAAGAAAACAGTATTAAATTAAAAAGACAACCAACTGTATGGGAAAACATATTTGCCAATGATACCTCAGACAAAGGTTTAATCTCCAAAATATACAAAGAACTTACACGACTCCACTCTAGGAAGACATCGAACCCAATTAGAAAATGGGAAAGGTACTTGAACAGACACTTCTCTAAAGAGGACATACAGAATATCCAGAGACACATGAAGAGATGCTCAATATCGTTAGCTATCAGAGAGATGCAAATTAAAACCACAATGAGATACCACTTTACACCAGTCAGGATGGCTATAATAGACAAAGCAACAAACAACATATGTTGGAGAGGGTGTGGGGAAAAGGGGACCTTAGTTCACTGTTGGTGGGATTGCAGACTGGTACAACCATTATGGAAAACAGTATGGAATTCTCTCAGAAAAATAAAAATTGACCTGCCTTTTGACCCAGCAATTCCACTGCTGGGATTATATCCTAAGAATCCTAAAACATCAATATCAAAGAACCTATGCACCACAATGTTCATAGCAGCACAATTTACAATAGCCAAGAGTTGGAAGCAACCTAGGTGTCCATCAGTAAATGAATGGATCCAAAAATTGTGGTACATATACACCATGGAATTCTATGCAGCAGAGAGAAAGAAGGAGCTACTACCTTTTGCAACAACATGGATGGAACTGGAAAGCATTATGCTGAGTGAAATAGGCCAGGCATTGAAGGACAAATACCATATGATCTCACCTTTGACAGGAAGCTAAAGAATAAAACAAACAAGCAAACAGAATAAAAACAGAGACACTGAAATAGAGAACAAGTGGGCAGCGACCAGAGGGGAGAGGGAAGGGAAGTTAAGGGGAAAAAGGGGGAGGGATTTTGAGGAACAAGTATGAAAGACACAGAGATGAGGACTGGGGCGGGGGAATGGGAGGGATGAGGGGAGACCGGGCGGGGGGGGGGTGGGGTGGGATGGGAGAAATAGATAAAAAAAATGTACTTGAAAAGTAACTAAATAAAATTTAATATTAAAAAAATAATAATAATAAATTAATAAGACAGAAAAAAAGGCTTAAAATACCTGAAACTCTTAAAGAAGACGAAGGTGAAGGGCCATGAGGGATGCCTAGAATTATTTAGCTCTGTACATTTTTTATACAGAGGAATACAAATGAACTATGAAACAAAATTAAAGAGCTTAGAAGCAGATTGCACGCGCACACACGTTTTATGACAGCCGCATGTGTGGATGGTGGAGAAAGAATAGTCATTAATAAATTGTTTAAGAAAAAAAAAGAATTGCTTAATACCTATAAGATTGATACATGTTTCTAAACACTTATAGTTTTAGTTATTACATTTAGGTATATGATTTATTTGAAATAAAATTTTAAAAATTGAAAAAAAAATCTTTGACTCTTCCTCGTCTTCGGAAAGAATCTTCGGCTTGTTCTCTTTCCTTCAATCTTTTGGTGAGTACTTTGATATTCTCTCTAATTATTCCTGAATGATTAGCATAAAAACCACACTCTTCTCCTAATGTGGCGCTTAGCCTACCTTGCTGAAGGAAAAGGAGATCGAGCCCCGTTCTATTCTGCAGGGCTACTTCAGCAAGGGAGTCTACTTGGTGCTCTAAATATATTAGTTGGTCTTGGAGTAAGGAGATATCTTCGGAGAAAGTCTGTGAAAGTTGTCTAAGACTGTTCTCTCCGTGGATGAATGCCCCTGCCCCTACAGCAGTAGATCCTAATATCTTAATGGTGGCTATTATGGGAATTAGTAGCGAAGCTCTTCTAGCACATTTTGGTGGTGCTAGCAAAAAGTCTGGGTTAATATAGGCACTTACACATAATTCAGGAGAGGTAGGGATGATACATTTAAAAATACCCCGAGTACATATAAACCACAAGCCCTCTGGTGCTTTAGTAAGTGCAAGATGGCTACCATTTTCAGGCAAGATTCTCTGGTTTAGGCAGTAGTCACCAGCCCCCCGCCCCCACATTTGTGTTCACTTCCCGGGTGGTTCTGGGCACCTATATGCTCCTGAATAATATTTTCAGAGAGGCATCACACTTCAGATTTCCTTTTAGTGCCACAGTTCCCCCTAGGGGGCCTTGATGTCCATTACTATGTCTATATACTAGGGGGTATTACATATTTCGTCTCCAAATAGTTTGGAGAAGTCTGCTTCTAGAGTTACAGAGTTAGTCTCAGTCCAAGTATAGTTGGTGGCAATTACGGTTCCATCAGTCGTCCTTATTAACACCCACTCTTGTGGGTCTAGGCTATTACTTGGTACCTAATAGAGGATTAACAGTCCTAGATATTTGAAAAAGTGAGCTTTAGTGGCTTGTCGGGATCCCTCTTGACTTGTCATCCTTTAGATACCTCACCCTGTGCTTGTGCTGGCTTTACGTGGGAGAGATGTATCCAATACGGTTTCTCTGCTACTCGGACAGCTGTTGGGGTGCTCAGCAGTACCTGGAACGGTCCTATCCACCGAGGCTCTAGGTTACTCCATCTATGGTTGAGAATGTACACCCACTGTCCTGGGTCAGTTGGCTCAGGCCATCGGGCTTTAGAGGTTGGGTCCAGTGAAGTCTGGTCTCACAGGCCTCGCACTTGACTCCGGATTTGCTGCAGGGCCTGTAAGGACTTCAGGAAGTTATGATTAGAAACCTCTATTTCTTCTCTGGCCAGGCGAGGAACTAGGGGTACAGGTTGCCCAAATAGAATCTCATAGGGC
The DNA here is from genome assembly GCF_021234435.1 of Artibeus jamaicensis. Classification (NCBI taxonomy): domain Eukaryota; kingdom Metazoa; phylum Chordata; class Mammalia; order Chiroptera; family Phyllostomidae; genus Artibeus; species Artibeus jamaicensis. The sequence continues at coordinate 14,386,442 of NW_026522045.1, forward strand.
GTCTACTTGTTCAGGTAGGGGGTACATCTTACTCTAAACAGGGCGAAAGGGAGTAGCTCTACCCAGTTTTCGCCGGTCTCTTCTTTTAGCTTTATTATAGTTTCTTTAAGAGTTCTATTTATTCTTTCTACCTGACCTGAACTCTGGGGTCTGTATATGCAGTGTAACTTCCAATTAATTCCTACTCTGGTGGCTAGTTCCTGTGAAATTTTGGAAACGAAGGCCGGTCTATTATCTGAGTCTATTGCTATTGGGATGCCGTACCTTGGTATTATTTCCCTTAACAGAAGCTTGCAAACAATGGAGGCAGTCTCTCCCTTGGTCGGGAAGGCTTCTACCCATCCTGCAAAGGTGTCAACTAAAACTAATAAATATTTATATCCTAATTTTCCTGTGGTCATTTCAGTAAAATCTATTTCCCATAATTCTCCTGGAACTTTTTCTCGATGTCTCACAAGGGGAGGCAACTTCTTATTCTGCGCATTTATTCTAGCACAGATGCTACATTTAGAGACAATGGAGTGGATAATATCTCTAATATTGGGTCCTATATAATATTTCTTAATAAGTTGTTCTAACTTATTTTGCCTGAGATGAGTGCTGGCATGTATATCTTTGACTATTTCTCTTACTATCCCCTGGGGTAGGTAAAGCTTGGAGTCGGGAAGCTCTATCCACCCCTGCTGATTTTTCTGCCCCTTTAGCTGTATTCTTTCCTGCTCTTCCTCTGGGGAGTACCCAGGATCTGGAGGCAGTGTTGGCTGAGGTAACAAGGGAAGGAGGTTTTCTTGTTTCCTTGTAGCCGCCTCCTTGGCAGCCAAGTCTGCTAGGCAGTTTCCTTTTATAATAGGGGAATCCCCTTTCTGGTGTCCTTTGCAATGTATGATGGCAACTTTGGTGGGCAACCAAATGGCATCCAGGAGGGCAAGAATCTCACTACAATTCTTAACGTCTTTTCCCCCTGCCGTTAGGAGGCCTCTCTCCTTATATATGGACCTGTGGCTGTGGGTGGTAGCAAATGCATAGCGGCTGTCAGTGTAGATATTAGCTACCTTCCCCTCCACAATTTGCAAGGCCTTAGTTAGTCCAATCAACTCGGCCCTCTGTGCAGAGGTCCCTGCTGGCAACACCCCTTGCCACAGGACTTTATCCTTTGTGGTTACTGCTGCCCCTGCATACCGCTGTCCATTTTTGATAAAACTGCTGCCATCTGTAAACAGGGTCAGGTCAGCCTTCTCATATGCCTGGTCTCTCAGATCTGGGCGGGAGCCAGTCACCGTGTATTCCATTCAAAGGCAGAGATCTCTTGGCTCTGGGGTGCCAGCGGGATGCAGAAAAAGGCATCCTTCAAGTCTAAAACTCTTGCAAGTCTTGTACTGGGCGGTAGTCCTGGGTTCCTGGTTTCTGGACAGGGAGTAGTGGAGTATTCCAGGATGATTGACACTCTCGTAGCATGCCTGCCTTCAGCAGGCATTGCTAAGTGTTGTGCAATGCCCTGTCTAGCGCGAGCTGGGACTGGGTATTGTCTGACCCTGACTGGGCTCGCAGTGCTCAACAGCTGCACCAAGACAGGTGGTTGGTGGGTGGCCAATCCTGGTTGGTTAGTTTCTGCCCAGACTCCAGGTACCCTGGCCAGCAGGGCATCTGGAACCCCCACTCCTTCCTCCTTACCTCCTTGGAAAGTGGCAAGCAAGTACTCCTCAGACAGTGGGACAGTTACTTCCAAGCTGACCTTTGCCTCCTCGTTCCTGTTCTTTGAGGGGCTCTCCTCACATCTGAAGGTGATGGTGTCTTGGAGCTTCTGCAACAAGTCTCTGCCAAGCAGTGGGTAAGGGCAGTCTGGAATGACTAGGAAAGAGTGGGTAATGGTGCCCTGGCCTAGGTTAGTTATTCTTGCGGTAGCCTATGGATAGGCCTCTGCTTTGCCTGTTGCCCCAATTATTTTGGTGGTTGCCTTTTGAATTTGCCCCTGTGGTTGTTTCAGGACTGAGAAGGTGGCTCCCATGTCGACCAGGAAGTCTATTGGCTTACCTTCGACCGTTAAGGTGACCATGGCTCCTGGGAGCCGATGGGAATGGAGCCCTGGCTCTGTCAGTCTAAGGTTTGGAGCAGGACTTCAGGGCCTTGTTTCCACCCTTGACTAGCGGCCTTCAACTTTGGGCAGTTGCGCTTCCAGTGCCCTCTCTCCTTGCAAAAGGCACATTGATCTTTGTCTATTTGCCATCCCTGGCCCTTTTGCTGTCCTCCTTTCCCTTTGGAGAGAGGCTTCTGGGCGGCAATCAGGATCTTGGCAACCTCTTTTGCTCTGCCAATCTCCAGATCATCCCTATTGACATATACCTTCTCAGCTATTTCTAATAACTTGCTCCTGTTTTCTCTTTCAAATCCCTTTATTTTCTGAAGTTTTTTCCTGATATCTGAAGCTGCGAGAGTCACAAAGGCTATGTTAACTAGTCTCCTGTTCTCTTCTGCTTCGGGATCTAAGGGAGTATATACTCTATAAGTCTCCATGAGTCTTTCTAGGAAGGCTGCTGGGGATTCTTCTCTCCCCTGAATGATTCACTAACTTTACGGAAATTGGTCGGCTTCCTAGCCGCTGCCTTTAGTCCTCTAAGTAGAGCCCGGCGGTACTGGAGGAGCGCATCCCTTCCCCCTGTGGTGTTAGGGTCCCAAGCTGGGGGCTGAGTTGGGAGGATATCCTCTGCTTCCCTCCTTCCCGCTAAGGTATCCCCTTCCTCTCCTAAGACTGCCTTTGCAGCTTCCCTAATAATCCTCTGAATATGGTCTCAAGGAGGGAGATTAATCCTTGAGGTTTCTCTGAAAACAGGGGATTCTGATGTTTCCAATTGTATAAATCACTTGTGGAGAAAGGAACATAAATTAGGCTGGGAGGCACCTGCGGTGGGGTGTTGGCCGCCGGCGGCGCCTCCCGGAGCCGTAAAATGACTGTATCGCTCATGGATGACGGCACTGCATCCATGAGTGAAGGCAAATTGGCGGCTGCTCCCACCGGCACTGCCTCCCTCTCCCTATAATGCACTCCACTCCGAGTGTGTGGTGGGCTGATGGGTCCACCACCATCCTGCCTTGATGAGTCAGGTTCCTCCCTGCGGTGGTACGGGGGAGGGGCATTCCTGGCAGGACTGGATGGAGCTTGGGTTTATTCTGCGGCTGCTTTGGGACCGGGTCACTGCATGGTCCTCCTTCCCCTTTTTGCTGTAGCTAGGCAACAGGACGTCTCCCTGTAGCTAGGCAAATTGCTCTCCTACTCCTTTTGTTCTCCTGCATACACTTCCTAATGTAGTGGAGAGCTAGGTACGGACTCCTGCTGGCCCATTTGCACGCGCCGAAGGACCTCGGGAAGTTCAGAAACAAGAATGGTGGCAACAAGCATAGACACAAAAACAAAAAATAATACAGACAATGCACAGTCCGTAGACATAAATCCTGATTCTGGTTCGCGGCGCAGTGCAGCGCAAAGAGAAATGAAACCTAACGTGACCGGTCACAATCTTACGAAACTAAAACCAAGTCCCGAGGGCGGCGTCCCGTCCCTGGGAGCCCCTGGGTGCACTACCGGCAGCGTCCCGCCTACCATCTCAGAGTTGTCTGCTCCGGAGCCCTAGAACCAAAAGAGGATCCTCCCAAGTACTTACTCAGCCCGAGCTGTCCTTCTAGTTTCTGAACCGAAACCCCACCAGGGGAGATCTCGCTGGGGCCTCCAAATGTTGCATCCACCAACACGAGAGACAAATTGTCAGAAACTTTCAGGATTCAGAAATGTTATTTTATTAGCCAAAGTTTTAACCTGCGCAGGGGCGAACCCTCAGAGTGTCCGGAGACACGGTGCTCATAAGAGCTGCAAACGACAGCGCCCACGGTGCTCATAAGAGCTGCAAACGACAGCGCCCTAAGCGCTTACAGCTAAGTCTTTTTATAGACTTGCGAGCAAGCAAGCATTGTATAGAAGCAAATGTGGCTGTTAGCTACTGGCTACTTGGGTGGCGCAAGCAAGCAAGCATGACCTAAGCTTTCTGGGGTTTGAGTAATGGAAAAATTTTAACCTAGACACTTGAACAGGTGGTCCTCTACTTGTTCAGCCCCATTTGTTTTGTAGTTCTGCCTTCTCCACTCCCTGTGTTCTTTCTTAACTTCCTTGTGGTTTCTGCTCTAAGTTCCTTGTTCCTCCAGGCCAATCCTCTTTAAGGCAGTCCCTATTTTATTCCCTATTTTTCTGGTTTTGATACAGGGTGCAGCCGGGGGGGGGGCCCAAAAAAAGATTTGGAATGGTGTCCAGAATTCAAAGTGTATAGGAATATTGGAGAGACATATAAGATGTCCTCACCCCCCCACACACAGGGGGAAGAAAGAATGGAGCCAGGGCCATTGAGAGCTATTTTGCATAGCAACAGTTTTGGAGCTAACCTCGGGAGGAATGGTTATTTAACATATCTATAACCTTTAACTGGTTTCATAGATATGTTAAATAGCAGTGGCCAAGTTTGGAGCCAAGGAGAAGGTTGTGGCAGGGACTCAAGATGGGAACTAGGGGCTGCTCTCCTGAGTGAGAAAGGCTTGGACTCAGAATGTAACTAGGGGCTGCACTCCTGAGGGAGAAGGTAGTGGACGGGGACTCAGGAGGATGTAATTAAGGTCTGCACTCCTGAGTGAGAAGGGCTTGAGGACTCAGGATGTAATGAGGGGCTGTGCTCCTGAGTGAGAAGGCCTGGGGGGGAGAGCCACGCGGTTTCAGCAGAGTGAGGACCCCCTCTTGGTGAGGTGAAAGAGGGAGCCACATGGTTTTGGCAGGGTGTGGACCCCCTCTTTCCCAGGTGAAAGGGAAGAACCACGCAGCTTTGCCAGAATGGAGATCCCTGCAGCCAGGTGAAGAAGAAAGCCACATGCTTTTGGTGGAGTGCGGACTCCTGCAGCTTTGGTAGAAGAGGCCCACGCGGCTTTGGGGTGCTCCCTTTGGCCGAGTGGCCTGAAAAAGCAAGAGAGACTTTGACTGGAACTGGGTACAAAGGACTCTTGCCAGTGGACCATGAGTGGGTACCACAGTACTTTGGATTAACTCGAGATCCTGCACAGTGACACAGCTGATGGCACCAGCGGCCTGAAAAAGGGACGTGTGCTCTTTTCCTGATTTACGGTACCCGGAGTTGGGACAGTGGGAGAAGGGAGCGCTGTGTGGGCGTAGGTGTATACCCTAAAGGACTTTGATATTTTAGTGGTGGCATTAGGCCTGAATAGCATTAAATAAACATTTTGTTTCCTTTTCACAAATCTCTGGCATTAAGAGATGTCTTTCCAATTGGCGGTGGACAGAAAGGCCCAGTAGATTTTAGTATTTTGTTTTTCGGGAGGGGCCCCTGTTGTATAGCAGTTTTGGGCATCCCTAGGTGGGTCAAATATTGTATTGCCCCTCCCTCGGACCTCTTGTTGTTCGGTAACAGTTTCAACAATGCTCAGGTTTATTGCTAATTTCCATTTCTAAATTTGAAGAAATTAATTCCCAACTTGTTGGTGCCTACAGTTCAAGTTAACATTTCCCATGTTCTATAATTCTAAGGTTTGTGCAGTTGTCAGTCAAGATTTTCAAATTAGCTGTCCTGATTCCCATGCTTTCCTCCTCATGAAAAATAAATATTTTCCTATTTCAGAAATTCCCTTTTTCAGCAGCTTCCATCTTATGGTTCTGACAGTATATGTGTATATGGGTGTGCCCAGAGTTGAGGTCAGGCTATCTGGTTTGTTAAGTCTTCATTTATTTCTTCTAATTTGGTGGTGTCCCTGATAGTAGTACATTTTAATGTTTAAATGCAATATATTCCATATCTGTTTAAAATTAAAACATATGTATACATACATATGACAATTATATGCTTAAAATTTAACTGTTTTGCCATATAAAGTGAACTGTTGTGGGGGTGACTTCTTTTGTGAGGTCTCTCTGGTGCCACGGACACGAGTGAATGAATAAATATGGCCGAGACATGCTGTATCTGTTTGGGGATGGAGGAGTGAGCTGTGGCCAGTTTCTCTGAGGAGAAAAAGGCCTCGAGCGCCTTCTTCCATAGCCTTTTATTGGGTTGTAATACACAGGAATACAGGGCGGCAAGGATCAAACAGTAGATAACATTTCAAAGAGGTATGAGGGTTTCAGTCTGAGTGAGTATCTGTCAGGAAGAGAGTTGCAGAAACTTTGGGAGACATACTCATTTCCTCTTGGACCTTTATCATATGAATGAAAGCACTCTTAGCAGAGCAGATTTTGCAGGTTTATCAGCAAGTTTTTGTGGTGCCAGATTTTTCCCCAGGACATGCTCTGGCCAGGCAAGGAGCTGCACCTCTCCCCATCAGGTATTCAGGCTTAAGGGAATTAGAGCCAGGAATCACTTCTCCCAGAGAACATGGGGACTCGGGCTATGTCAAAGCTGGGGGGCAAGAGTCCATTGCTCTCTGTTGGAGAACCCCCCCCCCGCCCCGAGTCCTTCCATGAAGGCCTCCCAGGTGATTGAGTCTGGCTTAGGCTGCCCCCCGCTGTGAGGGTTCTTACCTGTCATTGACTTCCGACCAAGCTCTGGAAGCAGGGAGAGGAACTGAGGCAGCTTTTGCTACCAGGGACAGGCTTTGTCTCCTGTGGCTGGCATTCCAGAGGTCATCTCTCGCCCTTAGCTACAAGGGGTAGAGATACAACTCCTAAAACTAGACAGAGTGGTTGGTCTACAACAAACTGTTTAAAATGTTAAATTGATAAAATCTGGTTTTCAACCTGAATCTAAATATAGAGTTTTTAGGTTTAAAGTAATCCTTGCCCATGGTTTGCTTTACTAAGTTTCCAAATATCTAACTCATATTTAACTTTACATGGGGTTTCTCAAAATAATGACCTCTAATTTATCACTCTCAAATCCTTGGGTTGCTTCTGAATTTTAGTAGTTGGTAAAAGCTTATCACTAAGTGAAATGGAGCCATGCTGCCTGGAACCTTGCTTGCTCTAGGATCTAATCTCTCTCCCCCCGCCCCATCACTGCATGAAGTGACACCTTCACAGCACACTGTACTAAGCATTATAAATCACCACCTTATTCTTTACCCGTAGATTTCTTCAGACCACCTTATCACCAGGTTTTTCAGAATCAGTGGGAATCTATTCAAAGTCATTCATTCATCAGTTTTGACCACTCACTATATATTAGGTACCATGCTAGACAATAGGGATAAAGCATGAAAACAGGAAAAGAAAAGAGACATAACCATGGAATGTACAAACTAGTTCGCAAGGTAAAGGCAAAACAGGAGCAAAGAGCATGCACATTTTGGAAACTGTCATTCATGAGGCACAGATACTTTTGAAGTAAAAAAAAAGGCAATGAATGGAAAAATGCTACTCCTAATAATTGACAAAAAGCAAAGAGCAAAAAAGAAAATTTAAACCACATACTGGCCAATCTATATAGTTTTACAGTATTAAATTACAAATTATTATTATTATTATTACAACTTTTTGCATTGTTTGGTGATGAGTGTTCCCCAAGAGTCTTCCAGACAAATTTTAATATTGTTCTGTCAATATTTAGGAATACCAGATGAGAGTGATTTCTCTTTAAATGATATTGGATTGATTTGTTCAAGTACAGAGATTCCATTCTTGAATGTGTGATTCTCTACCCAGATGTTATCACACAATATCTTCCACTGAGCAATCATGATGATTTCACATACATTATTTAATTTACCACAATAGAGCTATACTAACTCAAGTCTTTTTCTGATAGCCATAATTTCTTTCCAGACAACAATATATTTATAATTCTTTTGCAAATCCTCATCCAAACTAGAAATCTAAAGGATTTGTGGGGTGACAAATGCTCTCCTTCACCACTGGCATGCAGTCTATGCAGTCAATCATCTGTGTACAATAGTGGATTCTAGGTTATTTGTTAAGAAAATACATTATCTATTTTGGTGGCCTTTATTTTTATTTAAAGGAAATACTTTCCAAAATCAAAAACCATGCAAACTATAAATAAACATATTAATGGACTAAAGCAAGTAAACATCAAATAATTTTTAAGCTTTAAAAATTATTTATAATATTTTATCTTTCTAAAGTAGGGATATTTGTAGTAATTACCTAAATACTCAATGTGATTCCTTTGAGAAGGTAAGTGTATTAATTTGTTCCTCTGCTCACTTGAGTCAAGAAATCTGTTCATCAGAAATAAGTCTAGTAGCTAAAACTTCTATGGAAGTTATAAAAGGGTTAGTTGTTACCAAAATATATCATAGGATCATCTATGTATGAAGAATATTAACCAACTGCTTAAATATGTTAATGAAATTTGAAAGGATTTGAGGACTGGAAGTAGAGAGATCTAAAATTGTTGACAAGTAACTCCATGAAGCACTAGACTGCAATCACTGCATTTCATCTTCACACTCATAAAAATATTATTAATTGTGAATATACTCTTTTCCAGGTATTCTGTGAAGAATTGTACATGCATTAATTCATTTAATCCTTGCCTAGTAATACATATAATTTTTTCATATTTTTAAGATGAAGAAACTAATATTTAGAGAAGTTAATTAATGTGTCTAAAGCTTTAAAACTTAACAGTTGCAGAGCTAATTATTAAACATAGGCCAAGTAAACACCAAAACCCTCATTTTTTCCTTTTCTTCCTTTTATTGTATAATTGTCATGCAAGTAATTACACATGGTTAAAGCTACAAATTGAAACTATGACTACAGTCAAGATAGTCAACATATCTTCACCCTCAAAAGTTTCCTCTGGAGCCTTTGTACTCCCCTGCATCTCACTGTCACCTCATTCTTAATTATTGCTTCATGTTATGTATCACTTAGAACATATGTTGGTGAATGCTCTTTGGAATTTAATTATCCCATTAAAATGGAATATATGCTTATAGGCTAAGTCTTCATCCATTTCATAATTTTATTTTTATTTCTTTTAAAGAATTCCTTAAATTAACTCCCTTTTACTAGAGATTTACTCCTTTTAGTGAAGAATGAATATTGTCTAACCCAGGCTCCAGAAATATCTTTGGGATAAAGGATTTGGGAATATATCTATAAAATATAGATATACCCTCATATTTTCTACTGTCAACCTGGGAATTTTCAGGGATTACATCATAAGTCATTCAGTGGACTCAAGGTTGCCCTAACTATTATGGAAAAGCTTATAGGTTTCAGAAATAAATGTGTGATAAATAGAATCTCCCTGATTTCTTTGTTTAACAAATAGTAAATATATATAAAATATCTCCTAAATTTCTATACCTAGAGTTCATTCTCAAAATGAAACAATTTTCTTATTTTTGTAAAGGTGATACTACATTCCTAAATAAGTGATATATTAAGCTCTAGGACACTGATACTTAGTGTTCACCTAAATCAGAGGTCAGGAACTGGCAGCCCTTTATTTGACTTCTTCCTGCAGGTAAGTTTCATTTTAGTATAGACGATGATTTTTAGGTTCCATCTTTGCCATATTTTCTACCACTTTCCATTTTTTTCAATCTACCTATCTTATTCACCAACACTACCTACCTTGTCCTTAAAAGCACTGAAGTTTGTGACAGGCCTCACAACTTATGTGCATAAAAGACACAACCTTGATATTGACATGATAAAGTCACTGGTTTGTTATCCCCATGTGCTTACAAAATTACAAAAATACATGCCTTCTCTCAAAGTACTTTCCGGAAGTCTCCAAGAGTTGTCTCCCATGAGATAATGAATAAATCCATTTCCATCATGCACTGCTACAACTGTTCCGGGCTTTCATCAAGCATGTATACTCATATATTCACTATTACCTGCCTCCATTCACTGTATCTGTTGGTAATCTATCATCTCCCACTGGTCCTCCATCATCTCCCATCAGGCATTCATCATTTGTCACTGGATATCCACCATCTGCTACTGGGTATACATCATCATTTGCTGAGCATTTGGCAAGTACCGCCATACCTGTTGGGCATAAACAATTTTCCACCAGACATTGTGGTCTCTATTGATGCTCTGCCATTTCACCGTGAGTGCCTTCCATGAGAATACTGCTTACCTGTCCTGGTTGTTGTTATTTGGTGCTGCCAAAGCTATAATCCCTCAAGATATCACATGGTCCTGTATTTTCTCCAGTCTTTATTGTACTTATGATCCTTGCAAAAATTAAGAACATGCAACTACATAACTGTGGCACGTTTTGTTATCTAAACATTAAAAACCAATGCTTGTCCCTGCTCCCTTCACAAAATTCCTCTGTAAAACAGATTTTTATTTTCTTTTAATTTTTTAAAATTTTATTTATTAATCTTTAAAAAAATTTTTTTTGATTATGCTGTTACAGTTGTTCTATTCCCCCTTTCATTCCCCTCCACCCTACCCCCATCCCCACCATTACCCCCCTTTAGTTTATGACCATGTGTCTCAAGTCCTTTAGATTCTATATTTCCCATGCTATTCTTGCCCCCCCTTCTATTTTCTATCTACTGTCTATGCTACTTATTTTCTGTACCTTCTCCCCCCTCTCCTCCTCCCACTCCCCTGTTGCTAACCCTCCTTGAGATCTTCATTTCTATGTTTCCACTCCTGATCTAGCTGTCCTTTTAGTTTGCTTTCGTTTTAGGTGTGGTTGTTAATAACTGTGAGTTTGTTGTCCTTTCACTGTTCATGTTTCTTTAATTCCTTTTTCATAGATAAGTCCCTTTAACATTTCCTCTAATAAGGGCTTGGTGAGGATGAATTCCTTGAATTTGATCTTATCTGAGAAGCACTTTATCTGTCCTTCCATTCTAAATGAAAGTTTTGCTGGATAGAGCAATCTTGGTTGTAGGTCTTTGGATTTCATCACTTGGAATACCTCTTTCCAGCCCCTTCTTGCCTGTAAGGTCTGTTTTGAGAAATCCGCTGACAGTCTGATGGGGACTCCTTTGTAGGTGACAGTCCCCTTAGCTCTTGCTGCTTCTAGGATTCTGTCCTTCATTTCAATCTTGGCTAATGTAATGATGATGTGCCTTGGTGTGTTTCTTCTTGGGTCCAACTTCTTTGGGACTCTCTGAGCTTCCTGGATTTCCTGGAAGTCTATTTCCTTTGCCAGATTGGGGAAATTCTCCTTTATTATTTGTTCAAATAAGTTTTCCACTGGTGGCTGTGCCTTTCCCCCTTCTGGTACCCCTATAATTCAGATGTTGGAGTGTTTAAAGATGTCCTGGAGGTTCCTAAGACTCTCCTCATTTCTTTGAATTCTTGCTTCTTCACTCTTTTCTGTTTGGCCATTATTTGCTTTCTTCTGGTCCACTCCTTTGATTTGAGTCCCAGTTTCCTTTTCATTGCTATTGGTGTCCTGTGCAATTCCATTCATTTTAATTAGTTTCGCCTTCACATATTTGTCTAATTTGTGGCTATAATCAACCAGTTCTTTGAGGATCCTGATCACCAATGTTTTAAACTGCGTCTGAGAGTTTTGCTATTTCTTCATTGCTTAGATCTATAGGCTCTGGGGCTTTGAGATCTTCTTGAGCCATTTTTGGTCTGTTTGCACCCTATAAGTGTGAGAAGTGGCGCCTTGGACTCCCAGGTCACTGGGTTGTGACGCTGTATGTGGGGGCATGGTCAGAGCAGGGAAATGGTGACCCCCTCTGCAGTTTCTTACAGCTGGGTGAGGAGCAGCGCCTTAGGTGGTTCACCTGGCCCGGGCCACTCAGAGTCGCTGGGTTATGACGCTGTATGTGGAGGTGGGGTCAGAGCAGGGAAATGGCGGTGCCCTCCACTGCTGCTTGCCGCAGGGACCCGCTGGGCCCCGGTCCAACCGCCCACTCCCTCGCCTGTCCGCCTGTGCACAAATGCGCGACCACAGTCAACACGAAGCCCCGCTGCCCCGCTGTCTCCCCCGCGGTCACTCGCCTGGTCGCTCGCTGGGTCACTCACTAGGTCCAACCCTGTGCCTGGATTCCGCGCATCTGGATTCCGAGTGCCTGAGTCCATCTGACCAAATCCTCCTGTGCAACCCCGCTTCACCAGCCTCTGGTTTCTCCCCTTACCGGTCAGGCTGAAGAATTTGTTGTTAACGGACTTCCAAAAAGTTCACTTTTCCGTGTTCTGGCTGTGTTTTCTGTTACTAATATTTAGTTGTCTCTAAACTTGGTTGTGTGAGAAGGCACGGTACATCCACCTATGCCTCCATCTTGGCAGACGTCCTATTTATTAATCTTTAGAGAGGAAGGGAAAGAGAGAAGGACAGAAACATCAATGTATGGTTGCTTCTCATGACTCCCCTGCTGGGAACTGGCCTGCAACCCAGGCACGTGCCCTGACTGGGAATCGAACCACGATCGTGTGGTTCTCAGGCCCGCACTCAATCCACTGACCTACACCAGCTAGGGTTATTTTCTTTTAATTTTTAATTATAATTTTCTTCCTAGGGCTTCTACATCCTATAGAGCTGATTTAAAGTCTCTTTGCTGATGCCTTAATTCTTGTTCTTAGCACTCCAAACAAAGAAACTTGCCTCTGAAAGGCTAAGCCCTGATCTTGGCATTCTTGTTTACTTGTATAAAATGAGTATTTATTCTTGTCTCTGACATTTTTTAATGAATAAATGAAGGCATTCTTACTTCTTATAAATCCATTTATGAGATTAGATACTTGGTATTTCCTAGCCCCATACATTTGGACCTATGTATCTTTACTTTTTGATTCAAATGTCTTCCCCCAATATTTTCTTTCTCTCTTTCAATACACAAAATTTCATTGCAAGCTCTTTACAACAAGAGAAAAATCCTTTCCCAGGTAATTTTCAACTCTAAGTATAAAAAGGAAAAGTGGCACTCAATATATTTACAGAAAATTACTGTAGATTGACATATATTAAGACTACAGTCCAGAGGTCCTGGTTCTGTTCTTATCTCTAAAGTCTACTATCTCAAGTCATTCTTGGCACCTTATCTCACTTCTCTCCTCCTTAGAAATATGCATCTTTTGATAATGACCAGTTTAATCTCCCAACAAATTTACAAAATAAATTTATAATATAATTTTTGTTACCTTTCCAGTTGTGCCTGTAATAGATGTTTTACTACAGCTAATAGGCAGCACTGTCCTAGTTAAATAATAAAAATAGCTAACTAGCCCTGATTGGTGTGGCTCAGTGGATTGAGTGTGGACCTAGGAACCAAAGGGTCACTGGTTCAATTTGCATTCAGGGCACATGGCTGGGTTTTGGGCCAGGTCCCCAGTAGGGCTCACACAAGAGGCAACCACACATTGATGTTTCTCTCCTCTTTCTCTCTCCCTTCCCGTCTCTCTAAAATAACTAAATAAAATCTTAAAAAAAAAACAAAACAATTAACCAAGTGTTTGCTTAGTGCTAAGCCCTAATGATAAGGAAGGTGATAATAACAATAATTACATTTTCTAATCTTAACTGAACACTGTTAGGGAGTGAAAATTTTCTTTTACCTTCTTAAATTCAGTGCCAGGGACCTGCAAATTAAATTAGCCAAACAAATTAAAAGGAGAGTTTATTTCTTATAAATACCGATGCCTTCATAAAAAAGAAATAAAGACCCAAAGAAACAGACAGAGGGAATTATACACCATTTTAACAAAGAGCAATAATAGTGGAGAAGTGACAAGACAAAGGAAAGGGGTTTGGGCTTCAAGGGGTGGTAAATTGTGAGAAGGTAAATATATTGGGTTAACTAACAGAAGATAAAGGTTTGTTATGCAGGCTCGATCTTACCTAGTGTCAGGGGTGATGTGTGTCTCTCTTACTGGTATTCAGGAGGAGAGTCCTTTACAAGGGGAAATATATACCCTACCTTTAAAGAGAAATGTGAGGAGCAGAAAGTTTTTCAGTATCTGCTGTTTCTCAGTTGACTTCAGCTAAAAATAATCCTTATGTCAAACATATTTGGGGGCAGTATGCTCTGATCCCCATCAGCATGTACTCTGTGTCTGTTACCTCATTTAATCCTCACAACCAACATGCAGGGAGAATTTAACAGATTTTTTTTTTCACTTTAGAGATGAGGAAGACTGAAGCACAAAATTTTGCCTGATTTAGAGCCACAAAAGGGTAATATCCATTCTCACTTAGATCACTGATATTAAAGGCCTCACTTTCTCAGCTAGTTAGACTGGCATTTCTGCCACTGATCTATGGAAATGTGGAATATGCTGTGTTCTTATAATTTTCTGAAACCCTACAATGATAAGAATAATTAACAGTTATTATAGACTTGCTAGTGCTACACAATCCCAGCTGATAGACACTATTAGAAGCATGGCTTTTCTCAAAGTAGTTTAATTTCTGTGTATTTCAGACTTTATTAATACCCCTTTAAGACACTGAGTGTAAAGGCCTAGGTTTCAGTGTCTTTGTGGCTATGAGATTAGAAAATGGAATTAACAAAAAATTGGAGAGGGACATGTAATATTTTTAAACAGATGAAGGACCTTATGCTAAATGGTTCCAAAAGATGAAAGCAAAGTAAATAATAAAAGGTATATAAAGAAGCCAATTATGCTTCAATAAAAATGGTCTTTATTGATAAAAAGCTGTCTTTCAAGGAGAGAAGCCTCCCAATTACTGGATGTTATACAAAAAATTCTGCTTAAAAAAGATTTTATGTATTTATTTTTAGAGATGGGAGAGGGAGGAAGAAAGAAAGGAAGAGAAATAGCAGTATGCAAAAGAAACATCAGTTGGCTGCCTCTCACACACACCTCCACCAGGGACCAAACCCACAAACCAGCAATGTGCCCTGACTGGGAATCAAACCAGCAATCCTTCTCTCTCCTGGATAATGCCCAACCAACTGAGCCACATGGGTCAGGGCCAGAAAATTTATGCTTTGAATAGGAGGTTGAACTAGATATTTTTCAGATTTACTTATATCTTTCAGATTTTATAATTAAGTTTCCTACTGATGTTACTTTGAAAGAGTTACTTGGAGTCTGAAATTCTCATTATGGGGGTGGAAGTAAAGTTGTGCCCCCTTATCTGCAGTTTCACATTATGTAGTTTCAGTTACCTGCAGCCAACTGTGGTCCAAAAATGTTAAATGGAAATTTCCAGAAATAAACCATGAATACTTTTTAAAGATTTTATTTATTTATTTTAGAGAGCAGAGAAGGGAGGGAGAAACATGATGTGAGAAAGAAACATTGATTGGTTGTCTTTTTCACGTGCCCCAACCAAGACTGAACCTGTAACCCACGCATGTGCCCTGACTGGGAATCCAACCTATTAAATTTTGCTTTTCCAGAAGATGCCCAACCCACTGTATCACACAGGTTAGGGCTACAATTACTAGGTTTAAGTTTTGGCCTATTCTGAGTAGCATCATAAAATTTTCTTTCCTTCTCTGTCTAGCCCAGGACAGGAATCATCCAACTTCCAGCATGTGCACACTGTATATATTTCTCACCCATTCATCACTTAGTAACTGTCTCTGTTACCAAGTCAACTGTCAAGATATTGCAGTGTTTGTGTAACCCTTTTGTTACTTAACATGATTCCCAAAGCACAAGAGTAGTGAGGCTGTCCATTTGAATATGACAAAAAAGAAGATATAAAGTGCTTACTTTAAGTAAAATATATGTGTAACATATAGAAAAACTGTAGTCCATATAGAATTAGCTACTCTTCATAGTTTCTGGCATCCACTGGCGGTCTTGGGACATACCCCCTGGAGATAAGAGGGGACCAGTGAATTGTACCTTTGTGAATGACAAGGTACAGTTACTATCTTATACAACAGGGTTACATTTCACATGCACTTTTTTGTGTCTATGCCCTTTATAATCAATTTGATTAGTCCCAGTGAGAGATGGTAGATGGGAAATTTACTCATTAATTCTATATTATTTTAATAACTCAGAAGATCTTTCATCTCTTGTTGCCATCTTAGTGAACATAAAATAAAATTTGTATAGCATGAATGAACTATATATACATAACCCTCACTCTTAAACATTATAAAATGATTAAGAATAGCCTATTTAGACTTTATGTCAAAAGGCAGTAATTCAATCTTGAAAGTTGTCTTTCATGTGCTAAATAGAATATTTTACTACTATGAATCTTGACTGTCCTAATTTATCTCTATATGCTCCCTATGCAGTATCTGGGTCCTTGGACTGTTAAGAGTTTCTTTGTTTCTTTTTCTCTGTAGTCAATATCCTATATTCCAAGTGCTGAAATTTGTGTTCCAAATAAAAGATCAAAAATCTAAAATCAGCCCTGGCCAGACAGCTCAGTTATTTAGAGCATAATCCAGATATGCCAAGATTGCAGATTTAATCTCCAGTCACTACACATACTGAGGTTGTGGGTTTGATCCCCATTCAGGGTGTATGTGGGAAGCAACCAAGCGATGTTTCTCTCTTACTTTGATGTCTGTCTGTCTATCTGTCTCTGTAAAAATCAATAATTTTTAAAGAATATAAAACCTTTATATTCTAAATTTTTCACATTCAAAATATAGCAAAAGCAAGCTGCTTATCTTTTTTTCACCTAGTATTAAGTCCAAAAAGTACAATTTATGAGTAGTCATTTTCTCATGACTTGATGCCATTTTATTCACTTTAAATAAGTCAACATGCAAAACAGGCACAAAAATATTTGTTTCAGTGTGGATTTTTTTCACTGAAAAATATTTAATAAAAATAGGTGGAGACAAAATTTTGATTACCAGCCCATTTATCTGTACTTTGTTGTTTACTTACACATTAAGGGTCTTTATGGAAATATGTGCAATTACAAATTGACCCAAACCATTGTAACTTTTTATTGCTATTTTCTATGTAGTTGTATAATCACAGCATCTCTGGAATTTAACCATATTCAGAATGAAGCATAAAAAGTATTCTGAATTAGTACTTGGAATGCACAAAGAATAACTAGGTTGGGCCATCTTCTGTAGAGGAAAAGATTTCCTTATTCTAAATCAAGGTAATTTTTGGAACCCAAAATAATTATACTAGCTAATAGTAAAGCATATATTCTCCTCAGAATTACATAGGAAAAAACCTTCAAGTGGGACTCAAAGGAAGACATTTATTTTTTATTAAGCACTTATTTATTTTTCTATTTTCCTTTACCCTAACTCATATACTCTCAGCTTAATATCTCCCTCATAATTATTTTATTTTTATTTTAAAAAATATTTAAATTTATTTATTTATTTTAATTGTTGTTCAAGTACAGTCTTCTGTCTTTTACTCCAATCCCAGCCCACTCCCCCACAATGCTCCTTACCTCCCTCTCATTTCCACCCCCCTCAGAGTTATGGCCTCAGGAAGTTTTTATATAATATACAAACATTAACAATATACAATAGTATATTAACAAAAGTAAGGCTAATAAATAGTGATAAGTAAGGTATATATTGGGACCCAGCTACATTCCAAGTATTTTATTTAAATCTCATGACTTAAACTAAAATTTCTTATGGCAGATGTTGTTATTATTCAGCTTTTACGGGTAAGAAAATCTATTATATAAATAACACAACCTACTTTTTAATACAAACTTCTTTTTAAATTGTGGTATAATGTACAAATATGTCATTTGTATAAGAATAATACTGAAAATGGGGAATGAAATGAAAATATATTGAAGCTAAGTTTCTGTATGCTGTTGGTATTTAATATTAATCTTAAAATTATTTGTATTAAAAATGCACAGTATAGGGAGTACCTCCTATTCTGTATGGTAAGTTCAGGTTGTATTATGGTGAGAGTATGGATTCCACTTCAAAGCCTATGCTCTTTTTAAAAAATATTTTGTGCATTTATTTGTTTGTTTATTTATTTTTAGAGAGAGGAGAAGGGAAGAAGAGAGGGAGAGAAACATTGATGTAAGAGAGAAACATCCACCAGTTTCCACTTGTACCTGCCCTCACTGGGGACCAAACCCACAAAGTGGGCACGTGCCCTGACTGAGAATCAAATCCACCACCCAACCAACTGAGCCACACTAGTCAGGATTCGAAGCCTGACTAAGCAGGATTATTTCCAGTGTACTTTGCTGTATCACACAAAGAGCAGTTTTTTTTTTTAATTTAGTAATTTTACTTGTATTGTCCATCAAAACCTCAGAACATTCTGTGTTACAGGTTTTATCCATGCTTAATAAACCTGGCAGGGAAAAACTTTATATATGTAGACTTGAAAAAAATAAGGTAATAAGAAAAAGTACACAACAGGTTTAATCATGTTTTCCATTAAAGAAGAAACCAATCCTCACAAATATATCTTATAAAAAATGATACATTCAGCCCTGGCTGGTGTAGCTCAGTGGATTGAGCCCAGGCCTGCGAACCAAAAAAATGACGCATTCATACAGGAAATACAATCAATAATATTGTGGTAACTATGTATAGTTCCAGGTAGGTACTAGAAATATTGAGGGAAACACTATGTAAAATATACAATTATCTAACAACTAAGCTGTACACTTGAAACCAATACATAATTAAAATATTTAGATAAAAAGAATAACATAAAAAAGGTCATTTTTTTTACTTATTCTTACATTCTTTTATTTTTCCTCCATTTTTTATTGTTCAAGTACAGTTGCCACCATTTTGTCTTCACCACTCCCACCTACCTCACCCATTCCCACTTCCTACCCTTGATCCTGCCCCTCTTTGGTTTTGTGCATGTATCCTTTACGGATGTTTCTGAAAACCCTTCATCATCCCTCCCCTATTATTCCTTCCCACTTCCGCTCTGGTTACTGTCAATTTGTCCTTAATTTCAATGTCTCTGGTTGTATTTTGCTTGCTTGTTTGTTTTGTTGGTTAGGTTCCACTTACAGGTGAGACTGTATGGCATTTGTCTTTCACCACCTACCTTATTTTACTTACCATAATGCTCTCTAGATCCATTTATGCTGTTGCCAAAGATAGGAGCTCTGTCATTCTTTATGTTGCATAGTATTCCATTGGGTAAATGTACCACAGTTCTGTGATCTATTCATTTACTGATGGGCACCTAGGTTGCTTCCAGCACTTGGCCATTGTAAATTGTGCTTCTGTGAACACTGGGGTGCATAGGTTCTTTGAAATTGGTATTTCAGTGTCCTTAGGGTATGATCCCAGTACTGGAATTGTTGGGTCAAAAGGCAGTTCCATCTTTACATTCCTGAGAAAATTCCATACTGTTTTCCACAGTGGGTAGACCATTCTTCATTTCCACCAACAGTGCTCTAGGGTTCCCTTTTCTCCACAACCCCTCCAACACTTATTGTTTGTTGCCTCATTTATGATATCCATTCTGACCAGTGTGAAGTGGTATTTCATTGTGGTTTAATTTTCACCTCTCTGATGGCTAGTGATGCTGAACATCTTTTCATATGTCTCTGGGCCCTTTGTATGTCCACCTTGGTGAAGTATCTGTTCAAGTCCTTTGCCCATTTTTTCATTGGGTTGTTTATCGTCCTGGAGTAGAGTCATATTAGTTCTTTATGTATTTTGGAGATCGAACGCTTGTCTGAGGTATCATTTACAAATATGTTTTCCCATACAGTTGGTTCTCTTTACATTTTAATGCTGTTTTCTTTAGCTGTGCAGAAGCTTTTTATTTTTATGAGATCCCATTTGTTTATTTCTTTTCTTTATATCCCTTGCTGTAGGGGACATATCAGTGAAAATATTGCTGTGTGGAATATCTGTGACTTTCCTGCCTATGTTCTCCTTTAGGACTTTTATGGTGTCAAGACTTATATTTATATCTTTTATTCACAGTGAATTTATTTTTGTGAATGGGTAAGTTGGTGATCGAATTTCATTTTTTTGCAAGTAGCTGTCCAGGTCTCCCAGCACCCTTTGTTGAAGAGGCTATTTTTACTCCATTTAATGTTACTAACCACTTTATCAAATGTTAACTTACCGTAGAGACTTTGGTTTCTTTCTGGGCTCTTTATTCTGTTCCATTGGCCTATGTGTTCTTATGCCAGTACCAGACTGTTTTGATCCCAGTGGCTTTGTAATACAGTTTGATATCAGGTATTGGGATCCTGCTTACTTTGCTCTTCTTTCTGAAAAATTGCTGCAGCTTGTTGGGGTTATTTATGGTTCCATATAAGTTTTTGAAATGTTTGCCATATGTCTGTGAAATGTGCCATTGGTACTTTAACAGGAATTGCATTGAATTTATAAATTGCTTTGGGTAGTATGGACATTTTGATGATGTTTATTCTTTCAATTCATTAGCATGGTACATGCTTCCAGTTGTTTGTGTCTTCTATAACTTCTTTCTTCAGTGTTGTATAATTTTCTGAGCACGGGTCTTTTGCCTCCTTAGTTAGGTTTACTCTTAGGTATTTTATTCTTCTTCTTGCTATAGCAAATGGGATCTTTTTCCTGATTTTTTTGATAATTAATTGTTGGTGTACAAAAATGCCTTTGATTTCTAAATATTGACTTTGTATCCTGCTATTTTGCTGAATTTATTAGGTCGAGTACTTTTTTGGTGGACTCTATTGGATTTTCTATGTACATTATCATGTCATCTGCAAACAATGACAGTTTTGGTTCCTCCTTTCCAATTTGGATGCCTTTTATTTCCTTTCCTTTTCTAATTGCTGTGGCTAGGACTTCCAATACTATATTGAATAGAAGTGGTGAAACTGGACATCATTGTCTTGTTCCTGATCTTAGTTCATTATTTTCTGCACAATATCCTACTATCATGATAATGTTTTTCTGGGTTTTGGAAGGGCAGCTACTGAGAATCTTTCAGAAGATTCTCAATATATTTTTAGTGAACTAAGCCAGGCAGTGAAAGACAAATAACATGTGATCTCACCATTAACAGGAACCTATTCAACAAAACCAATAAACAAACAAAGTACAGCCAAAGACATTGAAATTGAGAACAGGCTGACAGTGATCAGAGGGGAGGGGATAATCCAGGAAAGGAGTGAAGGCCTTACAGGAACAATGATAAAGGACAAGGTGAGGTAGAAATAGGGGAGGGAGGCAAGGAGGGCTGGGGTGCTGGGCAGTGGTGAGGGGAAAAGGCAAAAATTGTACTTGAACAACAATAAATAAATTTTTTAAATCAACTTGGGTAAAAACTAAATGAGGGTGATAGTTATTTTTTGTTGTACCATTTTAATACCTTTGCTACGTTTTTACTATGTTTAAAAATGTTCTTAGCAGTAGCTCTAGGACTCAGGATATGCATCTTTTTTATTGAATTTATTGAGGCACAACTGGTGAACAAAAATTTACAGGTTTCAAGTACACAATTCCACAACATATCATCTGTACACTCTACTGTGTGTTTTCCACCCCAAGTCAAGTCTTTCTCCATCACCATTCATTCTTTCTATATCCTCCTCCACCTTCCCCAAACCCATATTCTAATAGTGATATTTTAAATTTTATTCCCATTAAAAATTAAGTTATAATTCATAGCCCACAACATTCACACAGTTGGGCAATCAACAACATCTAATTTCAGAATAGTTTCATTGCTGCAAAAATTAATACCATACAAAGCAGAAGGTATTCCCTGTATTATGCATCTTAAATAAAAATAGTTTTTAGGGATGCTGGGAAGATGGCAACAGAGTAAGATGGAGCTGATGCTAGCTCCTGTACTCATGGGTGAAAATCCTGGCAGTTCTATAGAGAAACAGCACAATAAACCATCGGTTACCCAGCATTTATGAAATTAAAAGACCAGAGATTGTGACCGACGCTGAAACACCAGACGGCGGCAGAGTCAGCTACTGGAGCTGGGTCTCACTCGGCCCCTGTGCTGCCACCAGAGAAACAGGCCAGGGAGCCGGGGAGTCAGGTACGGGAGACGGACACTCCAAGCCCCTGTGATGGTACTGGGAGACAGAGGAGTCAGGAACCGGAGCGGGGACATTCTCGGCCCCTGTGCCGATGCCATAGCTACTTGCCTGGGCAATGGAAGGGTCAGTTGCAGGAACTGGGACACCAAAGGCCCCTGTGACGCGGCCATAGAGACAGGCCTGGGCCCTGAGGAGTCAGCTATGGGAGCCGGGACATTCTCAGCCCCTGTGCTGCTGCCATAGTGACTGGACTGGTCGCCGGGGAGTCAGGTACGGGAGCCCAGACCCTCCAAACTCCTATGACGGCCGTGGGCAGCAGAGGAGCCTACTACGGGAACCGGGACGTTCTCAGCCCCTGTGCCGCTGCCATAGCGACGGGACTGGACACTGGGGAACCAGGTACGGGAGTTGGGACATTCTAAGCCTCTGTGCCACTGCCATAGAGACAGGACTAGATGCCGGGGAGTCAGGTAGGGAAACCGGGACACTCCAAACCCCTGTGATGGCCCTGTGTGGCAGAGGAGCCAGCTATGGGAGCCGGGACATTCCCAGCCCCTGTGCCGCTGCCGTAGTAACGGGCCTGGGTGCTTGAGGCGGCTACTAGAGCCGGGACATTCAGCAGTGGTAGGCGACCAACACAGGGACCCACGCGAGGACCAGCGTGAGTGTAGGTGGAGACGAAGAACATCAAGAAACTTCAAGGAGTCTGCACCACTGAACTTCACAAGGATCATACCACAGAAGTTCACGCCATAAAACCAGGCTTTAAGAACAGATCAATTTTAGAAGCAGAGACTAACAAGAAGAGTCTCAAACAATGGGAAGACAAAGAAACAATCCCCAAATGAAAGAAAAAGCAGAAACTTCAGAAAGAATGTTAGATGGAATAGAGGCTGATCAACTATCAGATAGTGAATTCAAAGCACTGGTTATTACGAAGTTCAAAGAGCTCACAGTGAACTACCAGAAAGTACAGGGGAACTACATGATCTCTCTGCAAACTACAGCAACATCAAAGAGGAAATGGAAACTATCAGCAAGGGACAAGAGAAAATGAAGAATACAATTTCCGAATTGAAGAACACAGTAGAAAATTTCAAAAGTAGGATAGATGAAGCAGAGGATAGGATTAGTGAGTTGGAGGACAAGGTAGAAAGCATCTCACAGAATGAGCAAGAAAATGAAAAGAGGCTCAGAAAGAATGAAGAGGGATTAAGAGAAATGCAAGATAATATGAAACGTAATAATATCCGAATCATAGGAATACCAGAAGGAGAAGAAGAACAAGGGATAGGAAACCTACTTGACACAATAATGAGGTAAAATTTCCCTAATTTGATGAAAGAAACAGTCACACAAATCCGGGAATCACAGAGAGTCCCAATCAAGAGGAACCCAAAGAGGCCCACTTCAAGACACATCATCATGAAAATGGCAAAATTCCAAGACAAAGAGAGAATTTTAAAGGCAGCAAGGGAGAAAAAAGAAATAACATACAAGGGAGCCCCAGTAAGGTTAGCTACTGACTTCTCAATGGAAACACTTCAAGCAAGAAGAGAATGGCAAGAAATATTCCAAGTAATGAGAACCAGAGGTCTACAATCAAGGCTACTTTACCCAGCAAGGCTCTCAATCAAGATAGAAAGCCAAATAAAGAGCTTCTAAGGCAAAAGAAGCCTAAAAGAATACGACTGCACCAAACCAGCTCTACAAGAAATACTAACAGGACTGCTTTAAGGAAAGGAAGGATAAGAGGGAGACAGAGAGGAACACAGGTACAAACATGGCAATGAATAAGGACCTATCAATAGTAACCTTAAATGTAAATGGATTAAATGCTCCAATCAAAAGACACAGAATAGCTCAATGGATAAGAAAGCATGACCCACACATATGCTGCCTACAAGAGACCCACCTCAGGACAAAAGACCATCACAGACTAAAAGTGAAAGGCTGGAAACAAGTTTTCCAAGCAAACGGACAAGAAAAAAAGCTGGGGTAGCAATTCTCATATCGGACAAAATAGACTTCAAAAAAAAGGCCATAAAGAGAGACCCAGAAGGTCACTTAATAAAACTCAAGGGAAGAATCCACCAAGAAGACATTAACATTGTAAACATATATGCGCCAAACATAGGGGCACCCAAATATATCAAGAAAATCTTAGAGGACTTCAAGAAAGATATTCACAGCAACACAATTATAGTAGGGGATTTTAACACCCCACTATCAAAAATGGACAGATCTTCCAAACAAATTATCAACAAAGATATTGTGGCATTAAACAACACCCTAGATGAAATGGACTTAACTGATATATACATAGCCCTTCATCCCAAAGAAGCTAAATACACATTCTTTTCAAATGAACATGGAACATTTTCAAAGAGAGACCACACGATAGGACACAAAACGAGCCTCAAAAAATTCAAGAAACTTGAAATCATACCAAGCATCTTCTCTGACCAAAAGGGACTAAAATTAGAAACCAGCCCCAAAGAAAAAAACCCAAAGCACCCGAAATCATGGAGACTGAATGGTATGCTATTAAACAATGAATGGGTCAAGAATGAAATTAGGGAAAAAATCAAAACATTTCTGGAAACAAATGAAAATGATCTCACAACAACCCAAAACTTATGGGACACTGCCAAGGCAGTCCTGAGAGGGAAGTTTATAGCAATACAGGCCTACCTAAAGAAGATAGAAACATTTCAAACAAACAACCTAACCCTACACCTGCAAGAACTCGAGGAACAACAACAAAGACAGCCCAGAACAACCAGAAGGAAGGAAATAACCAAGACTAGAGCAGAATTAAATGACATAGAAACTAAAAACACAATTTTAAGAATCAATGAATCCAGGAGTTGGTTCTTAGAGAAGATAAACAAAAATAGACAAGCCTTTAAGTAGGCTCATCAAGAAAAGAAGAGAGAGGACACAAAGAAACACAATCAGAAATGAAAGAGGAGAGATTACAACTGATACCACAGAAATAGAAAGGATTGTAAGAAATTACTATGAAGAACTGTATGCCAAGAAATTTGAAAACCTAGGGGAAATGTGTCCATTTCTAGAAAAATACAATCTTCCAAAAGTCAGTGAAAAAGAAGCAGAAAATCTAAATACACCAATAACAGCAAAAGAAATTGAAGCAGTAATCAAAATCTCCCATCACACAAAAGCCCCAGACCAGATGGTTTCACAGGAGAATTCTACAAAGCATTTAAGGAAGAGCTAACCCCTATTCTCCACAGACTATTCCACAAAATCCAGAAGGATGGAAAACTTCCAAATTCTTTTTATGAAGCCAGCATCATCTTAATTCCAAAACCAGATAGAGACACAACAAAGAAAGAAAACTTCAGGCCAATATCGCTGATGAACATAGATGCTAAAATCCTCAACAAAATACTGGCAAATCGCATCCAACAATATATCAAAAAGATCATACACCATGATCAAGTGGGATTCTTCCCAGGGATGCAAGGATGGTTCAATATTCGCAAATCAGTAAATGTAATACATCACATAAACAAAAGCAAAGACAAAAACCACATGATCAGATCAATAGATGTGGAAAAAACTTTCGATAAGGTACAACACCCATTTATGATAAAAACACTCAGCAAAGTAGGAATACAGGGAGCATTTCTCAAAATAATAAAGGCCATATATGAGAGACCTACAGCCAATATCATACTCAATGGGAAAAAAACTAAAAGTTTTTCCACTAAGATCAGGAACAAGACAAGGATGTCCACTTTCACCACTTCTATTCAATATAGTATTGGAAGTTTTAGCCACAGGGATCAGGCAAGAAAAGGAAATAAAAGGCATCCAAATAGGAAAGGAGGAAGCAAAACTGTCACTGTTTCCAGATGACATGATAGTGTACATGGAAAATTCTATAGACTCTACCCAAAAACTGCTCAAACTAATTAATGAGTTTGGCAAAACAGCTGGTTACAAAGTCAATATCCAGAAATCAAAGGCATTTTTGTATACCAACAGTGAATCAGCAGAAGCAGGAATCAAGAAAAAATCCCATTCGATGTAGCAAAAAGAAAAATAAAATATCTGGGAATAAACCTAACTAAGGAGGTAAAAAACCTCTATGCAGAAAACTACACAGCCCTGAAGAAAGAAATCAAGGAAGACACAAACAAATGGAAACATATACCTTGTTCATGGATTGGAAGAATTAACATCATCAAAATGTCCATACTACCCAAAGCAATATACAGATTCAATGCAATACCTATTAAAGTACCAATGGAATATGTCACAGACATAGAACAAACACTTCGAAAATTTATATGGAACCATAAACGAGCCCGAATAGCTGCTGCTCTTTTGAGAAAGAAGAACAAAGTAGGGGGTATCACAATACCTGATACCAAACTGTATTACAAGGCCACTGTAATCAAAACAGCCTGGTACTGGCATAAAAACAGGCACATAGACCAATGGAACAGAACAGAGAGCCCAGATATCAACCCAACTCTCTACAGTCAATTAATATTCGACAAAGGGGGCAGTAACATAAAATGGAGTAAAGATAGCCTCTTCTACAAATGGTGTTGTGAGAACTGGACAGCTAAGTGCAAAAAATGAAACCTGAACACCAACTTACACCATACACCAAAATAAATTCAAGGTGGATAAAAGACTTAAATGTAAGTCGTGACACCATTAAAGTCCTAGAGGAGAACATCGGCAAGAAAATCTCAGATATTTCACGCAGCAACTTCTTTACTGATATGTCCCTTAGAGCAAGGAATGTAAAGGAAAGAATAAACAAATGGGATCTCATCAAAATAAAAAGCTTCTGCATGGCTAAAGAAAACAGTATTAAATTAGCAAGACAACCAACTGTATGGGAAAATATATTTGCCACCGATACCTCAGACAAAGGTTTAATCTCCAAAATATACAAAGAACTTACACAACTCCACTCTAAGAAGACACCCAACCCAATTAAAAAATGGGAAAAGGACTTGAACAGACACTTCTCCAAGGAGGACATACAGAACATTCAGAGACACATGAAGAGATGCTCAATATCGTTAGCTAGCAGAGAGATGCAAATTAAAACCACAATGAGATACCACTTTACACCAGTCAGGATGGCTATCATAAACAAAGCAACAAACAACAAATGTTGGAGAGGGTGTGGGGAAAAGGGGTCCTTAGTTCACTGTTGGTGGGTTTGCAGACTGGTACAACCATTATGGAAAACGGTATGGAATTTTCTCAGAAAAATAAAAATCGACCTGCCTTTTGACCCAGCAATTCCACTGCTGGGATTATATCCTAAGAATCCTAAAACATCAATATCAAAGAACCTATGCACCACAATGTTCATAGCAGCACAATTTACAATAGCCAAGAGTTGGAAGCAACCTAGGTGTCCATCAGTAAATGAATGGATCCAAAAATTGTGGTACATATACACAATGGAATTCTATGCTGCAGAGAGAAAGAAGGAGCTACTACCTTTTGCAACAACATGGATGGAACTGGAAAGCATTATGGTGAGTGAAATAGGCCAGGTGCTGAAAGACAAATACCATATGATCTCACCTTTAACAGGAAGCTAAACAACAAAACAAACAAGCAAGCAGGGAAAAAAAAAAAACAAAGACACTGAAATAGAGAACAAGGGGACAGTGACCAGAGTGGAGAAGGAAGGGAAGTTAAGGGGAAAAAGGGGGAGGGATTTGGAGGAACAAATAGGAAGGACACAGGGACGAGAACTAAGGGGGGTGGAAATGGGAGGGAGGTGGGGAGCAAGGGGCGGGGGAGGCCGGGATGGGAAAAATAGACAAAAAACTGTACTTGAAAAATAACTAAATAAAATTAATTAAAAAATAAAAAAATAAAATCTTAAAAAAAATTTTAAATTAATATTAAGTTTCAATAGCATACAGAAACTTTTCTCCAATATATTTTCACTTCATTCGCCTCCTTTGTGGTATTATTTTCACGTAAATGGCATCTTTATACATTGTAGCATACCAAAGTGGTTTCGTGTTATTGTATTCAAATTGTCTTTTAACCATTTAAGAGAAATGTGTTTTAACTTATGTGGATTCAAGTTACCATCAATCCTTTCATTTCAGCTGAAAAATTCTCTGTAGTAGATATTGTAGGTCAAGTATGCTGGTGGAAAAATTCTGTCAGGTTTTGTTTATCTAGAAATTTACTTATTTCTCCTTCATAAAGGATGGTTTTGCTGGAATTAGAATTGTTGCCTGAGAGTCTTTTTCTGTCATTACTTTGAATATGTTATCCCAATGCCTTCTGGCCATCGTGGTTTCTGATGAGTACTTGTAACTATCTTTTATCATGGGTCATCTTGCACGTGTTTTCATTTACCTTTTTCTGCTTTAAGAGTATATGTCTTTTCTTTGTCTTTCAGCTGTTTGGCCATGAAGTGTCTAGGTATCTTTCTCTAAGTTTATCTTAATTGATATTCCTTGAGCTTTTTAGATGTGTAAATTATTTTCCACTAGATTTGGAAAACTTTAAGGTATTGTTTCCTCTAAAAAGATTCTGCCTCTTTTTTTTCTTTCTCTTTGGCATCATTATGCATATATGTTATGGTGTCTCACAGGCTTAGTTCATATTTTCTTTCTTTCTGTTTGTTAGACTTATCCTCAAGTTCATTGATTCTTTCTTTTGCTGCTAAAATCTACTGATAAATCCATCTAATGAATTTCCAATTATAGTTATTATACTTTTCAAGTAGAAAATTTCTGTAATTTTGTTTTTATCATTAGATTAACATATATCTCTTTATTGATTTTAACTATTTGGTAAGGGATTATCAAAATATTTTAAAATTATTTATATATAGTTTCTTTTACTACCTTAAATATGTTTTTATGGCTATTTGAAATTCTTTGTTAAATAAGTCCAACATTTAAACTTCCTCCAGGACACTGGAAAGTGACTTCTTTTATTCCTGCCTATGGGCCATATGCTCCTGTTTCTTTGATGTTCCTGTATTTTGTTGTTGAAAATTGAACATTTTAAGTAATATAGTGTAGCAACTTTGAAATCAGATCCCTTGTCTTCCATTATTTCTTGCTGTTACTGGATATTTTCTCATTTCTTCTTGCTTCAGTTACTTTCTTAGAATAATACTGCAGATTCTGTATTCCTTGCAATAGGTGGCTTCTATATTTTCTGGTATATTTTCTTTAATTCTTGGTTTTTTATTTTAAGGCTGACTTCCTAGGAGTCACCCTAAATTACCACGGTTTGTGATCAACTAATAGTTCATGATAACATTTTGTTAAATATTTTATGCCATTTATTTTTTCATCCTTTTCCAAAGAAATTTTGGGGGGAAGTCGCATATTCAAATTTCTGAGAGTGTACAAATCAGTTTTAAGGTTTTTTTTTTATTTTGTACTTGGGTATCAAGGACAGTAAGAGATGAATTAATGGGGTCCTCTCTGGGCTTTCATGGACATGTTCACAACCATTTCAGATATCCTAGAACATGTTGGAGCTTTTTTAAGTTTCCTATATTGGTCTTATTTTTATTACCAAGGAATTCTTTCTGAACTTTTAGCTAGGCTATCACTTGTTCCAACTCAATTTATAGCCTTAGGCAATTGTAATCTCACTGAATACAGCTTATTTTTTTGTTTCAGTAAAAATCTGGGGATAACATTTCTTCTCAGGAACTGAAGAGGACTGGGAGGAAAGAGAGATAAAGAAAAACAGAGGGAAATTTGGAAGTGTATTTGTGCATATGGGTGTGGGTACATGTGCATGTGAGTGCAGGAGCAGGCTATGAGTAGACTTTCAGGTTCCCCTCCTTTGCAGCCCACTTCTTTCTTTCCCTATGCATTTCCTCACCTCAGACTTGGCATGTGAGCAATATGTTGAGCCTCCTCATCTACTTAAACCATAAAGAGCAAACAGTAATTCAACAACATAATTAAGTCCAATCTTATCTTTCTACATCACAAGCAACTTTTTGTTTATAACCCATCATAAACTTATGGGACAACCATTATATATGCATTCCATCTTTGCATAAAACATTGTCATGCAGTTCATAAATGTACTTTGAAATCAGAAACCATAATTTTTTCAGCACTGTTTTTCTTTCTCAAGATTTGCTTTGACTATATGGACTCTTTTGTGTTCCCCTAGACATTTTAGTATTTTATGTTCTATTTCTGTGAAAAATGCCATTTGAATTTTGAAAGAATTCCATTGAATCTGCAGTATTCTTTGGGTATATGGACATTTTAACACTGTTAATACTTCCTGTCCATGAGCATGAAATATCTTTCTATTTATTTGTTTCTTCTTCAATTTCTTTCATCAGTGTCTTATAGTTTTCAGTGTACAGGTCATTCGTCTTTTTGGTTAAATGTATTCCAAGGTATTTTATCATTTTTGATGCAGTTGTAGTGGCATTGTTTCTTTAATTTATCTTTCCGATAGTTTATTACTAGTATATAGCAACTCAACATATTTTTATGTATTGATTTTGTATCCTGCAACCTTACTGAATTTATTTATTAGTTTTAATATTTTGGTGGAGTTCTTAGTGTATTATACATATGTCATTTGCAACTAGTGGTAGTATTACTTCTTCCTTTCCAATTTAGATATAATGTATTTGATTTTCTTATTTGATTACTGTGGCTAACACTTCCAATACTGTGTTGAATAAAAGTGGTAAGAGGGTACATTTTTGTCAAGTTCCTGACCTTAGAGGAAAACTATTCAGCTTTTCACCATTGCATATAATTTTAGCTGTGCGTTTGTCATATATGGCCCTTATTATTTCAAGGTATGGTTCTTCTCTTACAGTTTGTCAAGAGTTTTTAATTATAAGTGAATGTTAAATTTTGTCAAATGTCTTTTCAATATTCATTGAAATGATTATTTTATCCTTCATTCTGTTAATGTAGTGTGTAGTATATCAGACTGATTGATGTGTGGATGTTGAAACATCTTTGCATACTTGGAATGAATCCTACTTGATCATGGTGCACAAACCCTCAATATATTATTGAATTCATTTTGCTTATCTTTTGTTAAGAATTTTTGTATATATGTTCATCTGGGATATAGTTAAAATTTTCATTTTTTGTAATAACTTTTATTTAGGAATCAGGATAATGTTGGGATCATAAAATACATTTGGAAGTATTCCTTCCTCTCCTATTTTTTAAAGAGTTTGAGAAGGATTGGTCTTAATTTTATTTTAAATTTGGTAAAGTTCACCAGTAAAGCTGTCAGATTTTAGACTAGCAAGTATTTTTATTGCATTTGTAAAAAGGGATTCCTCAGTGTTTTCATTCTGCTATTTTGGAACTCCTGCCCTTGTGAATACTTCTTTACCCATCTTTAGTTATAATGGCATTTTAAATATAACACTGTAACATTATTCTATCTAATAAAATTAAAATGGTTACTTAACATCATCTACTAGTCAATTTATATCTACTTTTCCCAACTGACTCAAATGAGGATCTTAGCAAGCTGCTCCCTTTAAACTAAGGCCCAAATAAGGTCCACACATTACATTTGTTTTTTGTGAAACTATTTTTGAAGAGACTTTGTTCTGACCCTCAGGAGAGGTCAGATAACATATATTAGGAGAGGTAACATATATTAGGAGACACAAAGTCAAGTAAGCACTTTAATTCCAAATGAGAGTTTTGCATATGTTTATAGATGCAAGGGGAATCTCTATAGCTTCTGGCTTACAAAACAATGCTCCCCATGTTTAAAAGTCTTGACCAAAAATGCCTGTTAATCCCAGTTTAGCCCAGTGTAGAAGAAAAAAGGCAAAGGATGAGACTGGGAAGAGGGCTTTTAAAAGTACCAAGTTGGAAAGCAAAACCGGATGAGGAGAAAAGTCAAGTTTTGGGGGAAACAATCAATAATATAACTAGGGTTTACTTTGGGGTGCTAAAATTTGGGTGAATTACTTATTTGTGAACTACATTGCTGTTCTGAATTATTACATTTCTCATGCATTGGCTAATACAAAGGGATAATAAAAAGGTCACTGAAGGCCTAGTCTCTATTTACAGCTTTGCCACTAATTGCATAATCTAGGTGAAGCCACTTGTCTTCTTTGAGCCTCCTTGTCTTGACTTTTTAAATGAGAAGGTTGGTTTAGATGTCACTAAAATTATTTTTGTCTCTAACATATAATTATTCTAAGGTATTTTTAGGTAGATATATGCAATAAATAGAGATTGTTTTCAAACAACGAACTTACCCTTATGGCTTTCCTTACCCTGAAAATCAGGTACCCAAGAACTTTCTCTTTTTCCCAGCAGAAGTTGTTTTATAGAAAGAATATAAATGAAAATTAAAGTCTGATATAAACTATATTAATAACAAAGAAATATTACCCCTTTTCTCAATTAAACTCCACAATAAAACAATATTACCATGACTGGTTTTAGTTGTTTTTTGTAGTGATAGCCAATTTTATAAATGAAACTGTTAACAAACAGAAATGGGCTTCTGCCATATGCTACCCATAGGCAAATTCCAGAAGCAGAAGTTTGGTGAAAAAGAAAAGGAGTCCTTTCTTTTATTCAAAGGCTACACTATTTTTTTTTTCTTTTTTTAAATTTTATTTAGTTATTTTTCAAGTACAGTTTTTTGTCTATTTCTCCCATCCCAGCCCCCTCTGCCCCATCTCCCCACCTCCCTTTCATTCCCCCCCCCCAGTGCTCATCCCTGTGTCTTTCATACTTGTTCCTCAAAATCCCTCCCCATTTTTCCCCTTAAATTCCCTTCCCTCTCCCCTCTGGTCGCTGCCCATTTGTTCTCTATTTCAGTGTCTTTGTTTTTATTGTGTTTGCTTGTTTGTTTTGTTGTTTAGCTTCCTGTTAAAGGTGAGATCATATGGTATTTGTCTTTCAATGCCTTGCCTATTTCACTCAGCATAATGCTTTCCAGTTCCATCCATGCCATTGCAAAGGGTAGTAGCTCCTTCTTTCTCTCTGCAGCATAGAATTCCATTGTGTATATGTACCACAATTTTTTGATCCATTCATTTACTGACGGGCACCTAGGTTGCTTCCAACTCTTGGCTATTGTAAATTGTGCTGCTATGAACATTGTGGTGCATAGGTTCTTTGATATTGATGTTTTAGGATTCTTGGGATATAATCTTAGCAGTGGAATTGCTGGGTCAAAAAGCAGGTCGATTTTTTTTTAATTTTATTTAGTTATTTTTCAAGTACAGTTTTTTGTCTATTTTTCCCATCCCGGCCTCCCCCGCCCCTTGCTCCCCACCTCCCTCCCATTTCCACCCCCCTTAGTTCTCGTCCCTGTGTCCTTCCTATTTGTTCCTCCAAATCCCTCCCCCTTTTTCCCCTTAACTTCCCTTCCTTCTCCACTCTGGTCACTGTCCCCTTGTTCTCTATTTCAGTGTCTTTGGTTTTTTTTCCTGCTTGCTTGTTTGTTTTGTTGTTTAGCTTCCTGTTAAAGGTGAGATCATATGGTATTTGTCTTTCAGCACCTGGCCTATTTCACTCAGCATAGTGCTTTCCAGTTCCATCCATGTTGTTGCAAAAGGTAGTAGCTCCTTCTTTCTCTCTGCAGCATAGAATTCCATTGTGTATATGTACCACAATTTTTGGATCCATTCATTTACTGATGGGCACCTAGGTTGCTTCCAACTCTTGGCTATTGTAAATTGTGCTGCTATGAACATTGTGGTGCATAGGTTCTTTGATATTGATGTTTTAGGATTCTTAGGATATAATCCCAGCAGTGGAATTGCTGGGTCAAAAAGGCAGGTCGATTTTTATTTTTCTGAGAAAATTCCATACCGTTTTCCATAATGGTTGTACCAGTCTGCAAACCCACCAACAGTGAACTAAGGACCCCTTTTCCCCACAACCACTCCAACATTTGTTGTTTGTTGCTTTGTTTATGATAGCCATCCTGACTGGTGTAAAGTGGTATCTCATTGTGGTTTTAATTTGCATCTCTCTGCTAGCTAACGATATTGAGCATCTCTTCATGTGTCTCTGAATGTTCTGTATGTCCTCCTTGGAGAAGTGTCTGTTCAAGTCCTTTTCCCATTTTTTTTTCTTTTTAAAATTTTTAATTGTTGTTAAGGTACAGTTTTCTGGCTTTTTTCCCCCATCCCAGCCCACCCCCAAAGCTCTCCTCACCTCACTCCCATTTCTACTCCCCTTGTTATTGTCCATGTGTCCTTTATACTTGTTCCTGCAAACCCCTCCTCCTTTCCCTTGAAATTCCCTCCCCTCTCCCCTCTGGTCACTGTCAGCCTGCCCCCAATTTCAGTGTCTTTAGTTATATTTTGCTTGTTTGTTTGTTTGTTTTGTTGCTTAGGTTCCTGTTAAAGGTGAGTTTCGCTTAGCATAATGCTTTCCAGTTCCATCCATGCTTTCACAGAAGGTAGGAAGGAGCTCCTTCTTTCTTTCTGCCTCACATAATTTTATTGTGTAAATGTACCATAGCTTTTTGATCCATTCATTTACTGATGGGCACCTAGGCTGCTTTCAGCACTTGGCTATGGTAAATTGTGCTGCTACAAACCTCGGGGTGCATAGGGTTTCTCTGGATTGATGTTTCAGGGTTCTTAGGATATAATCCTAGTAGTTGAATTGTTGGGTCAAAAGGCAGATCCATTTCTAGACTTCTGAGAAAATTCCATACTGTTTTCCACAGTGGCTGCACCAGTCTGCAATCCCATCAACAGTGTACCAGGGTTCCCCCTTCTCCACAACCTCTCCAACACTTGTTCTTTGTTGCTTTGTTTATGATGCCATTCTGACTGGTGTGAAGTTGTATCTCATTGTGGTTTTAATTTGCATCTCTCTGATAACTAGTGATACTGAGCATCTTTTATTGTATCTCTGGATTCTCTGAATGTCTTCCTTGGAGAAGTGTCTGTTCAAATCCTTTGCCCATTTTTTAATTGAGTTGTTTGTCTTCTGAGTGGAGTCGTGTAAGTTCTTTGTATATTTTGGAGATTAAACCTTTGTCTGAGATATCATTGGCAAATATGTTTTTCCATACAGTTGGTTGTCTGGCTAATTTAATACTGTTTTCTTTAGCCATGCAGAAGCTTTTTATTTTGATGAGATCCCATTTGTTTATTCTTTCCTTTACATTCCTTGCTCTAGGGGACATATCAGTAAAAATGTTGCTGCGTGGAATATCTGAGATTTTTTTGCCAATGTTTTCCTCTAGGATTTTAATGGTGTCACAGCTTATATTTAAGTCTTTTATCCACTTTGAATTATTTTGGTGTATGGTGTAAGTTGGTGCTCAAGTTTCATTTTTTTGCACATAGCTGTCCAGTTCTTCCAACACCATTTGTTGAAGAGGCTATCTTTACTCCATTTTATGTTACTGCCCCCTTTGTTGAATATTAATTGACTGTAGAGAGTTGGGTTGATATCTGGGCTCTCTGTTCTGTTCCTTTGGTCTATGTGTAAAGGCTACAGTATTTTGTAATAGCAGGCTTCTGCCTCAGTGCCCATCTGCTCTAGAATACCCAGAGAAAAATTTCCCTACCCTCTACCAGATCCATTCACGGCTGAATCTGAAGTTCCTTCTCCAATTTAAAAATAATATCTTTGGGGAAACTCCAGGCAGCCACTGAGTCATTATTCAAGCTGCTCCTTTTCTTTCCCCATCACGATTGGGCCTCAAGTGCTTTTCTGGAGTCTCCACACAGCTGGTTCTTCTACCAGTGCTTCTATAACAGGGGGCTTTGGGCTCACCACCTGGCCACACAGCTTCCAAAGCCTGCCAGTCCATGAAGTACTCTGCCCATGACAAGGTGAGCAAGGGGAAGAAAGTGTTTATTTCTCCCTTCCTTTCATTTAAATTCCCCAGCCCTAAATTCCATGCACTCTGGAAGGATTCAGCTCCCCATCCAATTCCATCCATTTCCCAGGCTAAACTGGAAGGTCTGTACCTCCCGCAGCTCCTGTGTTCAGGAAGGGTGTAAGAGGGTTTTCCCCTTTATCAATCACCTTTGCCTGAGTCACACAGACTCTGTGCAGGGCCTACCTCCCTTTGTATCTCATCATGCACTGCACTAACGGTGTGGCCTCACTCTTGCAGCCTCAGGTGTTTTCTGTGGATTCTCCCTCACTCAGCCCCTCCTGTGCCCAGTGGTCTGGCCAGATCTACTTGTATCGAAACTACCTCAAACAGCTCAGAGGGCATTGAAAAAAAAATGTGTTGAGATTGAGAATACTCATATAAAATTTCCAAAAGTTAAATCCTAAAGCTACCTTTATCAAGTTGGAACATAGACACTTAAATCATCTCAAAACAGAGACAACCAAGCCCTGGCTGGTATAGCTCAGTGGACTGAGCACAGGCCTATGAACCAAATGATCAAGGTTTGATTCCCAGTCAGGGCACATGTCTGGGTTGCAGGCCAGTTCCCAGCAGGAAAACAGAGACAATCTTCACCCTCATTTTTATCTAAGAGCCAAATTTATAAAATGGAGACAACTTTGTACATATCATGGAGTCATATTCATTCACAATAATAAAAATTATGTTTGTCAGTGCACTTTTCGTATATTCATCACATATTTCAGATATCACATTTGCAGAAAATATAATAGGTATATTCCTAAAGTTGCAACTGCACATTCATTTGTATTGTACTTTTTAGTCAGTCAAACCAGATGATTGAAACCACAAATACATACAGAGACTAGAATTAAACATTTTTATTTGCAAACAGATTTTAAACAAGCAAGTAAAATGTAACCAGAGACATCGAAATTAAGAACAATCTGACAGTAACCAGAGGGGAGGTGGGAGGGAATAATTGGGGGAAAGGGGGAACAGTTTTCAGGAACGTGTATAAAGGACTCATGAACAAAACCAAAAGGGGTAGAAGAAAAGGATGAAGGTGGGGATGGCTGAGGGGGGGTGGCGGGAGGTAAATGCAGACAACTGTAATTGAATAACAATGAAATAATTTTAAAACATCAGATGATTACAAAAATGCCTTTCAGATTGTATGGCTAGTCTTATAGCCATCAGATTTGATTTCTATATCTTTTCCAAAATGTATATCTAAATGAAATTAAAACCTTTAAAATTAAATTAAAACCTCATGTTACCATGAGGCTCTCCATCCCATCCCAGCCAGTGCCTAAACTCTACTGTTTAAGGAGTTATTATTGGCCTAGAAGCAACCAGTAAGCCACTAGGATGGAGAAAGTCTAACAATCCTAAAAGAATACAAAGGTCATAATTGAACTATCATAACTCATGGGCCAAAGCACAATATATAGAAATACTTACTAAATATCTGGTCTTTTTCAACACTGAAAAAAAAATCCTCAGTGTTAGTTCCAATTCCTGCCTGCAAGAGAGTTTATAATATAATTATGCATATGCACATATGTTTTTGTATGTGTGGGCTGGAGGCATAAATTTTTGTAAATAGATAGTGAGTTATGTGTGTTTATAAGATAATGCAAGGTATTGAACATGTAATAGGTAGTTCAGAAGTCCAGATGAGGTACATGTCTCGGTTGTCAACTGATAAGAATAAAGCTCACAAAGGCAGCATTTCAATGACTATAATAATATAGATGGCATATTTTCCTGACTACCAAATTACTACCTAACTGGTCTTTTTCTACTTAAATATATTTAGAAAGACAACCCATCTTTGATGGTAAATAGAGAAACTTAATTTGATTATACTTTCAGGATTGTATTTTTTTTTACTAATAGTTTATTAGAAATGCAAGTGGTTATATCTCTAGAATGTTTAGAGATATATTCTTAACACAATACCATATAACTCTGCTAAAGAAAAATATATATGTAGTTTAAAACATTTTATCAAATGCCATTGAACAGAAACATGACAGCAAAAACATTATAATAAAAACTTGCTGCCTTGGCTGGTGTGGCTCAATGGATTGAGTGCTGACCCACGAACCAAAAGGTCACCAGTTTGGTTCCCAGTCTAGGGCATGTATCTGGGTTGCAGGCAAGGCCCTCAGTAGGGGGCACATGAGAGGTGACCACACATAGATATTCTTCTCCCTTTCTTTCTCCCTTCCTTCCCCTCTCTAAAAATAAATAAATAAAATCTTTAAAACAAACAACTTGCTAATATATTGTTAAAAATTTAAATACCTGGGTCCCTGGCTAGTGAAGCTCAGTGGATTGAACATTGGTCAGCAAAACAAAGGGCCACTGGTTCGATTCCCAGCCAGAGCAGTTGCATGGGTTGCAGGCCAGGTCCCCAGTTGGGGGCATGTGAGGGGCAACCACACATTGATATTTCTCTCTCTCTTTTTCTCCTTCCCTTCCCTTCTCTCTAAAAATAAATAAATAAAATTCTTACAAATAAAATAGATGATAGATAGATAGATAGATGATAGATAGATAGATGATAGATGATAGATGATAGATAGATAGATAGATAAAATACCTGGGGGAAAAATTAACCAAGGATGTAAAAGACCTGTACTTGGAAGGTTATAAACACTGAGGTAAGAAATTGAAGAAGATACAAATAAGTGAAAGCATATACCATGTTCGTAGATCAGAAGAATTAACCTCATTAAAATATCCATACAACCAAGAGAAACTTATAGATTCAATGCAATTCCTATCAAGATGTCAATGATATATTTCACAAAACTGTAACAAATAATCCAAAAATTTATATAGAGCCACAAAAGATCCTGACTAGGCACAGCAATCTTCAGAAGAAAATTGAAGTTGGAAGAATCACACTACCTGATATCAGACTAGACTACAAGGCAACATGGTACTGGCATGAAAACAGACACATAGATCAATGGAACAGAATAGAGAGCCCAGAAATAAACCCACACCTTTATAGTCAATTCGTGTTTGACAATGGAAGAAAAACCATTCAAAGAAGTAAAGACAATCTGTTCAATAAATGGTGCTGGGAAAATTGGACAGATAAGTGCTAAAAAAATGAGACTAGACCACTTTCTTACACCACACACAAGAATAAACTCAAAATGGAATAAAGATTTAAATGTAAGACTAAAACCACAAAAATACTAGAACACATAGGCAGTAAAATATCAGACATTTGTCATTGTATTGTTTTTTCTGATATGTATCCTTGGGCATAGTTGATAATTAAATATTTAACTCATTTATATATAGTATTTCAATGTATCCTCAAACAATCTTTTAAAGTAGGTAAAACTGATCATTTTCTTGAGCTTTCTGAAAAGAAAACAAAATCTGACATTGGAAACACACATATGGATATGTAGCAGACTGAAAAAGAACAGGTCTTCCTCCCTTCCTCACACTCAGTATATCTACAGAATATGTTTTCTCCTGTGCCTTGTAAGTTGGAAGCAAACTTAAGCACCTGTTAACAGTATTGATTTTTTTCACATAAAATCTCTAATACAGCTTCTTATTTTAAGTAAAAAGCCTTTAAACTCAAACAGGATAACTGCTTCACATGGACAGTGAAGCCCTGAACTCATTCAGACTCGCATAGCCCCTACTCTGGAAGGTCACTGGAGGTACAGTTATAACAAAAAACTAACATATTTCAAATAACGATACATTCTGTTAAAAAGTCTTTACAGTTCAGAACCTGTCTCCCTTTGTTAGATGTCAGCTTATGGGCAAGGGAATTGGAGGCACTAAGTATAACACAAGATTTTACAGGTTTATTTAGCTATGAGTTCTGTCTTCCGTCTGTTTTCTAAGTAGGCAGACTAAGTTGTCTGCAACACCACTACCAAACAGGTATATTGGGTATTTGGATGTTTGTGTGTGCATGTGTATGTGTGTTTATCAAGAAGCTGACATTTAGTAGAAGTCAAGTATGGAACCCAGATGTAGGCTGAGGAATAAGGCACCTTTTGCCCTGTGGAAATTTGCTAAACAAGGGAGTTTGAAAGTATCAAATTAAGAACTCAAATGTGAGAGCATGTGTGAAACTGGAGAGCATTATGCTAAGTGAAATAAGCCAGGCCATGAAAGACAAATATCATACAACTTCACCTATAAGTGGAACCTGATTAATAAAACAAACAAATGAGCAAAATAGACCCAGACACACTGAAATAAAGAACAAATTGACAGTAACCAGAGGGGAGGTGGGAAGGGGTTAATGGGGGGAAATAGAGGAAGAGCCATCAAGAAACATGTATAAATGTCACATGGACAAAAACAAAGGGGGTAGGTTCGAGGATGGGAGGGGGGATGGGTGGAGGGGGGTCCTTGTGGGGGGAAAATAGAAACAACTGTGCTTAAACAATAAAAAAAGAACTCAAAGAAAAAAAGAACTCAATCACAAGATCATCCCCAGTTTAAGCTATCACTCTAAAGAACTATACCCTATATATAGTGGTATGATAAACCTGATCTACACCCTCATCCCTAGGGTCTGCAAGGAAAAGTGTCTTGGAGTTGAGAAGTGAAGGGAATCAGTCTCTTATTATTTTTTAAAAGATTTTATTTATTTATCTTTAGAGGGGAAGGGAAGGAGAGAGGGAGAGAAACATCAATGTATGGTTGCCTTTCATGCATCCCCTGCTGGGAACTGGCCTGCAGGGAACCGGCCTGCAACCTGGGTATGTGCCCTGACTGGGAATCAAACCACGATTGTCTGGTTCGCAGGCCCGCTCTCAATCCACTGAGCTACACCAGCCAGGGCCTCTTATTATTTTTAACCACAGCCAGAACTCACAGTGGTGTTAACTGGTCAAAAAAAATGCAAGCTATAAATTTAGTTAATAATATTATTGGAATATAGTACCCTTATGCATCAGTAAAGAAACAACAAATGATGCAACTCCCCCCCAAAATTGAAAAGATACTTCACAAAAAATCCAAATGGCCAACAAACATATGTAAAGATGCTCAAATTAGGAAGATTAAAGCCACAATTAAAGACCAGTAAATAGTCACCATATCGGTAAAAATTAAAGTGGGACTATACTTGTGTTGGCAAGCATATGGAACAATAGAAACTCATACAATGTGGTGGGAATGTAAATTGATACAACTATGTTAAAAAAACAACCTAGCATTATATAAAAGTATTAGAAAAGTGTATACCACATGATCCAAAAGTTTCATTGGGGATATTTAGTCTAAAAAAAGGCTTACTTCTGAGTACCAAGACATGTGTAAAAGAAGTATTTGTAGTAGTATTGCTTGTAATTACCCCAAACTGGAAGCAACTAAATTTTATAATCAGCAGTAAAATTTATACTTAAATTTATGCATTTATTAATACACACAAATATTACACAGATGAGAACACAAAGGCACAGAGAAGTACAACAGTTTAGCCAAAATCACACACATTTTAAGTGACAGAGGCAGGGTTTGCCTCCAAACAATGTAGCCCTAAAGTCATTAACTATTACACCATGCCGTCACTCATAAATTTGTTTTGTTGGAAATGAATAATGTAAGGTTAAACTATGTAAAATTGATATTTATCTAAGTCAAAAGAATTGAATATTAACTAGTTCATATGGTTCAGCCTCATAGTCCCCTTAAGATCTGAGCCCAGTTTGTCTGGAATCATATCACTTTGCTCGGTATATCAGCTTACTTCTACTTAGCTTCTCACTCAAAATGATTTTCTATGCTGTATTTTATTGGTGAACAAACAAGTTTTCTTTGCACTTTCCCCCCAAAAGCCATCATTATTTAAAGGCCTTGGCTGCTTCTTTATTCTGGTTTTCATTTTTTTAAGTGATTGTGGCACAAACAACTGAGTCAATTAGGGAATGGGAATAATTAAAGCACTTATAACCGTTGACATCTGCCAAGAAATATAGTATTTGGCATGTATTTGTACTAGTTACCCACTCTTGTGCAACAAAATATTCCTAAATTTAAAAAATATATATGAATATTTTTATTCATATTTGGGCCACTCTATACCCTGAATGAGAATCAACTACTGTTCTTGCGACTGATACCCCAAATGACCACAACACAAGCCCACCAGTTTTGGAAGATCCTTCTAAATTTTCATGGACTCAAGTAAGTACATGCAATACATCAATGTATATATGCAGAGAAATTTCAGAATTATATTTTAAGTTTTCAAGAAGGTAGGTAGAGGAGAATGACAAGCAAGTCATGAAAACTTTGGTCACAACAAAGTATGATTTCACAGGACAGAAATATCTACCTGTTGAGTATGAAAAAAATGAATTAGAAATTTACAAATGTTTGAGAGAACTCATTTGAGTATAGAGACTGGGTCAACTCAAATAACCTGGAAAACAAACAAAGTTATAAAATGACCATGCAATTTTTGTTTAAAAAGTGTACCTTCTCCAAACGATTCAAAGCTAGGATTTTCTTTCCCTACAGAAATAAACATATCAAAGCTAAATTTTATATTACCATCAAATATTCCTTGGAATACTAAAAAAATTTTCTATATATTCTCTGTTTAGATAAGAATTTGGAGGATAAAATAATTCTGTTTAAGTCCAAAGATCAGTTCTGCATTTTTTTTACTTAAACATATTAATAACAGGAAGAGAAAACTGTAATTCCCTGTCCCTGCCCCTCCAAGATCAGGGGTAAATCTTTATTATCCATATACACTTCAGATTCTAGTGATGTTTTATGCTTTATTAATATAACTTCCCCAACTCAGATGAATTAATGTATAGATTAACACAAAGTCAGGGGACTTATTTTGGGAATTCTTTTTGATATCTCAAATTCAAGTTTTTATCTTCCTACTTAAACTTATGTCTGGGACAAAATTACTTTATTAATGTCAGTCTTCTCACAGGACTCTTTCCATGGTCTACATTTTAAAAAGCTGTCAGAAAAATAATATCTCTCAAAAGAGCTGGGACCCTCCCTACTCTTTAATGACACTTTCTCAAGAAGAAAATTGCTTGCTTCAGACTTTGACCCAGGGAGAGTTTTGTAGGAAAGATTTTGAAAAAGATTTATTAGCCTTTTGTGATAATTAAAATGTATGACTACCAGAAATTCTAACTGCCTCAGAATGCCAAATATTTTAGTGCAATTATTTTGTTACTGCTCAACAGATTTATGACTCATGCTTTATCATGTTTTACAATTAAAAGGAACTGAATATCCCAGTATTTCTCATCAACTGCAGGCATGTACACTATACAACATTGAGTCATATCCTCCCAATGCTGCAGCTTCTCAGTGAAGATTAAAAATGTCATTAATTCTTTCTCATTTGATTCCTGAAAGGAGGCTAACCTACTATAGATCTTTCTCAGAAAGAAAAATTTACCGGTAATTATAACTACTAGTGATGTTAATTAGAATTTATCTTAAGTATCAGGGTAAAAAAGTTGCCAAGACCTCTAAAAAGTTGAAAAGTGAGTTAAAATTATATTAAAGTATAATTGGCATACAATATTATATTAGTTTCAGGTGTACAACATGGTAATTTGGCCACAAGAAATATATGATCACCACTATTAGTATAGTAGCCATTTATCACTGTGTACTTATGATGATGTTATTGATTATGTTTCCTGTGCTGTACAACACATGCTTATCTTTTATTTATTTTACAGCTGGAATATTATCCCTCTTATTCCTCCTTCAGCTCCTTAAACAAACCCTCCACTGCCCTCCCCTCTGGCAACCATCAAACTGTTCTCTGTATCTATGACTCTGTTTCTGTTTTGTTTGTTTATTCTGTTCTTTAGGTTCCATCCACATATAGGTGAAATCATATGGTATTTGTCCTTGTATAATTTATTTCACTTAGCATAGCATCCTCTATGTCCACCCATGTCATTGCAAATGGTAAGATTTCATTCTTTTTTATGGAGTAGTATTTTATTGCATATATATATATATATATATATATGCTACATCTTCATTAACCATTCAGCTATCTATGGAGAGACACATAGGTTGCTTTCATTCCTTAGCTACTGTAAATAATGCTGCAGCAAACATAGGAAATTATATATCTTTTTGAATTGGCATTTTAATTTTCTTTGGACAAATATCCAGAGGTGTAATTGCTGGGTCATATGGTAGTTT
The DNA here is from genome assembly GCF_021234435.1 of Artibeus jamaicensis. Lineage (NCBI taxonomy): Eukaryota > Metazoa > Chordata > Mammalia > Chiroptera > Phyllostomidae > Artibeus > Artibeus jamaicensis. The sequence goes on from NW_026522045.1 coordinate 14,430,361, forward strand.
AATTTTTAATTTTTTTAGGCACCTTCATACTGTTTGACATAGTGGTTATACCAGTTTAAAATCTCACCCCACATCCTTGCCAACATTTGTTGTATGTTGACTTTTTAAAACTGTATCTTTCAATTACACATTACTATTTGATAATAACCATTCTGACAGGTTTGTGGTGATAACTCATTTGGTTTTGATTTTCATTTCCCTGGTGTTGAGCATCTTTTCATATCTGTTGGCTATCTGTATGTAAGATACGTATATTATCTTATACACATATCTAAAGAGAAGGGTGTATTCAGGTTTTCAGCCCATTTTTAATTGGATTATTTGGCTTTTTATAGTTTATTTCTTATTGTATTTTTCCATTACCATTTATCCCTCTTATACCCTCACCCACCTCCACCTTCCCCCTTGCCCCCACAATCACCACACTTTTGTCCATGTCCGTGAGTCCTCTTTTGATTTTGCTTGAGCCCTCCACCCCGCTAACCACCGCCCAGAGCTGTCAGCCTGCTCTCTACATTGCTTGTTAGTTCTGTTTTTTCCTTAGATTCCACATATAAGTGAAATAATATGGTATTTGTCTTTCTCTGACTGGCTTATTTCATTTAGCATAATGTTCTTGATGTTGAATTGAATAAGTTCCTTATACAGTTTGAACATTAACCCTATATATCATTTGCAAATACTTTTCCCATTTATTAGATTGTCTTTTCATTTTTGTTGTTGGTTTTCTTTACTGTGCAGAATTTTTTAGGTCCCATTTCTTTATTTTTGTCTTCTGTTGCCCTTGCCTGGGGAGATATCAGAAAAGGTATTGCTAAGACCTATGTCAGAGTTAACTACCTATGTTTACTTCAATGAGTTTTATGGTTATAGGCCTTAAATTTAAGGTTTTGATTCATGTTGAGTTTATTTTTATGCGGTATCAGAAAATTGCTCAGTTTCATTTTTAAGCATGTGTCTGTAGAGTTTTTCCAAACCACACATTGAAGAGATTGTAATTTCCCCTGTATATTCTTGCCTCTTTTGTCATAGATTAACGGGTCATATACTTGGAGGTTTACCTCTGGGCTTTCTGTTCTTTTCCATTGATCTATGTGTCTGTTTTTATAATAATCCCATACTATTTTGGATATGATATTTTTGTCATATAGTTTGTAACAGGGAGTATAATACCAACTTTGTTCTTCTTTCTCAATATTGCTTTGCTTATGTGGGATATTTTTAACCCTGTTTATATTTCAATTATTTGTTATAGTTCTGAGAATAATGTCATTGGTATTTTGATAGGAATTGCATTGCATCTATAGATTGTTTGAGGTGGTAAGAACATTTTAACAATATTAATCCTTCCAATCCATAAGCACCATGTATCCTGTCATTTATTTGTGTCCTCTTCAGTATTTTTCTTTAATGTCTAATGGTTTTCATTTCCTTGGTTAAATGTACTCTTAGATATTTTTTGATGCAATTGTAAATGGATTTTTTTCTTAATTTCTCTTTCTGATAATTTGTTAATGCACAAGAACACAACAGATTCTGTATATTAATTTTGTATCCTGCAACTTTACTGAATTAATTTATTAGTTCTAACAGTTTTTGATAGAGTCTTTTGGGTTTTCTTTATATATTATATCATGTAATTGGCAAATAGAGACACTTTTACTTCTTCCTTCCTGATTTGAATGGTTTTTATTTCTTCAACATCTCTGACTGCAATGGCTAGGACTTCCAAAACTATATTAAATAAAAGTGGTGAAAGGGGGAATCCTTGTCTTGCTCTTAATCTTAGAGAAAAAACATTTAGCTTTTCGCTATTATGATGTTAACTATGGGTATGTCATATATAGCTTTTAATATATTGAGGTGTGTTCCAAGTCCACTTTGTTGATAGTTCTTATCATAAATTGTTGAATTTTGTCAGCTGCTTTTTCTGCACATCTTAAAATGATTATATGATTTTTGTCCTTTGTTTTATTGATATTGTATATCACATTGATGGATTTCCACATTTCCACATATTAAACCTTCCTTGCATCCATTAAATAAATCTCACAAGATTGTGGTATATAATCATTTCACTGTATCACTGAACTTGGTTGGCTCACATTTTGTTGAAAAACTGCATCTATGTTCATCAGGGATATTGACTTGTACTATTCTTTCTGTCTTTCTTTCTCTTTTTATTGTATTATTTACCATTACAGTTTAGTTCCCTTATACTGCCCTACCCCCCTCAATCACCACACTGTTGTCCAAGTCCATTACAAGTCCTTTTCCTTTTAAGCTCAATCCTTCCACTTTGATGTCAACCTGCTCTCCATCCATGAATCTGTCTTTATTTTGTATGTCAGTTTGGTTTGTTTATTTGTTTATATGAGTAAAATCATATGGTGTTTGTCTTCCTCAGAATGGCTTATTTCACTTACCATAATATTCTCCAAGTCCACCCAACTGTTGCAAAGGGTAAATTTTTCTTCTTTTTTATGGTCAAGTACTATTGCATTGTGTAAATGTCCCATAGTTATTTTATCCACCCATGTACTAATGGACACTTGGGTTGTTTCCATACCTTGGTGATTGTAAATAATGTTGCAATGAACATAGGGGTGCTTATATTCTTTCCAATTGATGTTGGGGATTCTTATGGATATATTTGAAAAATGGCATCACTGGTTAAGAAGGCAGATCCAATTTTAATTATTTGAGATATCTCCATACTGCTTTCACAGTATGGAGATATCTCAAATAATTAAAATTGCCATGCCAATATCATTCTTGACATCAGTGCACTAGGATTCTCCTTTCTCCACATATTAGCCAGCACTTGTTATTTGATGACTTATTGATGATGGATGACTCGGGAACCAGCTCGCGGTGCCCATGTCATCATGGATGAGATATGAGACAAATTCACATGGACTACTGAATCCTGTGGAGGAAAAGGGACTGCACAGCTACTCCCTCAAGGGGGGAGCACCTCAGAGCGGCTTGGCCACCCTCTCAAGGGGAAAGTGCACTGACCCTTGCCTAGACAGGCTTTTATTGGGCTTAATTTGTGCAGGAATACAGGTACAGCTCATTAATCATTGTCAGGCAGTAAGGATCAAACAGTAGATAGCATACAAAGAACTAATAGGGCTTCTTCTGAGTCAGTGTCTGTCAGCTAAAAGGCTACAAAAGTTTGGGAAACAAACACATTTCCTGCTTGGACCTTTACCATTTAACTAAGAGCATTCTTAGCAAAGCAGGCTTCACAGGATTTTACATATCCTTTCTCAGGCCTGATCACCAGGGGAGCCCTTTCCAGCACAGGGCTGCATCGCCCTCTGTCATTGTTTCAGGGTTAGGTCAGGCAGAAGAAGCTGATAGCCAAGGAAACTTCAGAGACTTCTTGTGGACTCAGGGGAGTCAGGCTTCATCAAAGTCGAGGGGCAAGGGTGATGGCACACCCTTTCTCCATAGACCCCCAAGTCCTTCCCTGGGGCCTCCACATGACCATGCCTGTCTTAGGTGGTTCCCCCCTTGGGGAATCTTACCCATCATTGGCTAACTGATCAAGCATTGGGGGCCAGTTATGAAAGAAGGAGCAAAAACAGCACTCCTGCCATAGAGATAAGCTTTGTGTCCTTAGTGGCTTATGATCTGAAGGTCGCTCACTCAGTCTTAGCCATGGGGGGTTTACCACTCCTGAAACCAGGCAGGGCAGTTCCCAACAAATAGACATTCTCACAGGTGTGAAATGGTATCTCATTGTGGTTTTAATTTGTATTTGTCCAATGATTAGTGACATTGAGCATGTTTTCTTATGTCAATTGACCATTTGTGGGCCTACTTTGGAGAAGTGTCTATTCAGGTCCTTTGCCCATTTTTAAAAATTGGTTTTGTTTTATTTGGCATTGAGTAAGTTCTTTATAAATTTTGGATATTAACCCCTTATCAGATGTATCAGTGAATATGTTCACAGTGAAAAGACAACCCATAGTGTGGGTTGTCTTTTTATCAACGTTTTCCTTTTCTGTGCAAAAACATTTTTAGTTTGATGTAGTCCCATTTGTTTATTTTTTTGTTTTGTTTCCCTTACCTGAGAAGATACAAACGATAAATGAACAATGTCCTAGGTTTTGCTGCCTATGCTTTCTTGTCCAATTTTTATTGTTTTGAGTCAAATATTGAAGTCTTTGATCCATTTTAAATTTATTTTTGTGTATGGTGTAAGAAGGTGGCCTGGTTTCATTTCTCTGTATGTCTCTGTCTAATATTCACAACACCAATTATTGAATAAACTATCTTAAGCCCATTGTATGTGCTGGCTTCCTCTATCAAATATTAACTGACTATAAAAGTGAGGGTTTATTTCTGGGCTCTCTACTCTGTTCCATTGTTCTACATGTCTGTTTTTATGCCAGTAGCATGCTATTTTGATTACTATGATCTTATAGCATAGTTTGATGTTACATAGTGTGATTCCTCCAACATCAATCTTCTTTCCCAGAATTGCTGTTGTTATGCAGGGACTTCTGTGGTTCTATATGAATTTTTGAAATATTTGTTCTAGTTCTGTGAAATATGTCATTAGAATCTTGATAGGAACTGCATTGAACCTAGAGATTGCTTTGGGTGGTATGGACATTTTAATGATATTAATTCTTCCTATCCATGAACACAGTATGTGCTTCCACTTATTTGTATCTTCTTAAATTGCTTTCTGCAGTGACATAATTTTCTGTCTACAGGTGTTTCACATACTTGGTTAAATTTATTCCTATATATTTAATTAGTTTTGAAGCACTTGTGAATGAATTGTTTTCTTAACTTCTAATTCTGTTAGTTCATTATTGGCATATAAAAGTGCAACTGGTTTCGGGATATTAATTAGGTATAACTGCTACTTTACCGAATTCACTTTATCAGTTCTGGTAGATTCTTGGTGGAATCTTTGGGTGACTCTATGTACAGTATCATGTCATCTACAAATGAAGAGTTTTACTTTTTCATTTTCAATTTGGATACTTTTACTTCTTCTTCTTCTTGTGTGATTGCTATGCACAGGACTTCCAGTACCATTTTGAGTGAGAGAGGTGAAGTGGACATCACTGTCTTGTTCCCAATCTTAAGGAGAATGCTTGTAGTTTTTGCCTGTTGAGTATGATGCTGGCAGTAGGTTTGTCATATATCACCTTTACTATGTTTAGGTATGTTCCCTCTATTCCCACTTTGCTGATAGTTTTTCTTATATATGGTTACTGGATTTTATCAAATGCTTTTCTGCATCTATTGATATGATCATGTGGTGTTTATCCTTCATGTTTTTATTTATCACATTAATTGATTTGTGAATGCTGTCCCTACCTTGCATTCCCAGCATAAATCCCACTTAATCATGATGTAATGATCTTTTTTTATGTATTGTTACACTCAGTTTGTTAATATTTCTGGGGATATTTTGTTGAGGATTTTAGCTTTTATGTTCATCAGGAATATTGGCTTATAATTTTCTTTCTTTTTTTGTAGTGTCTTTTTGTGGCTTTAAAATTAGGATAACACTGGCTTTGTAAAAAAGGTTAGGAGTTTTTCTTCCTCTTTAGTTTTTTGAAGCAGTTTGAGAAGGAGAATGTTAGATCTTCTCAAAATGTCTGATAAAATTCACCTCTGAAGCCATACCATCTATGGGTTTTGTTTGTTGGCTGTTTTTTTTTATTACTGCTTCAATTTCACTCGGTGAAATCTGTCTATTCAGAGACTCTGATTCCTCCTGACTTGGTTTTGGAAGAATGTATGGTTCCAGAGATTTATGCATTTTGTCCAGGTTGTCAATTTGTTGGCATATAATTGTTCATAATATTTTCTTACAATCCTTTGCATTTTCCTGTCAGTTGTTGTTTCTCCTCTTTCATTTCTGATTTTATTTATTTGTGTCCTTTTTTTCTTGATGAGCCTGGTTAAAGTTTTTTCAATCTTGTGTCTCTTCCCAGAGAACCTGCTTTTGGGTTCATTGATCTTCTGTATCATTTTCTTAGATTCTATGACTTTTGTTTTGGCTCTGATCTTAATTATTTTACTCCTTTTATTCAGTTTTGGCTTTGTTTGTTGTTCTTTTATTAAGTTCCTTTAAGTATACAGTTAAATTACTTATTTAAGCTTTTTGTTTTTATTTTTTGAGATAGGCCTGTAATGCTGTGAATCTCCCTGTTAGGATTGCTTTCCCAGTGTCCCACAGATTTGAGGTTGGTGTATCCTCATTTTCATTTGTTTCAAGGTATCTTTTTATTTTTTTCCTTGATCTCATTGTTGACCCATTCATTGTGTTATTTAGCTTCCATGCCTTTGTGTACTTTTCAGTCATTTCTTCCTGTGATTGATTTCTAGTTTCATAGCATTGTGCACGCAGAAGATGCATGATATAATGAGAGATCTTCCGGTAAAAATGGAGGCATAGATGGAAACACTGTGCATCCTCGCACAACCAAGTCTAAAGACAACAAAGTTTTAGTAGCAAAAATGCAGCCAAAACAAAGAAAATTGAACTGTACAGAAGTCTGACAACAACAAACCATTCAGCCAGACTGGTAAGAGGGGCAGAGTCAGTGGCAGAGCAGGGTCAGGAAGGAAAGATTGCTCAGACCAACCCAGGATGACAAGCTGCGGCTGGAGGATCCCAGGGGTGGGGTGGCAACAGGCGGACCCAGTGAGGACGCAGGACAGCTGGGTGACTGTGGTCACACATTTGCACACAGATAAACCAAGTGAAGGAGCGAGCAGTGAGAAAAACGGCTCAGGCTAGGACCCCCGTGACGGGAAATAGAACCTGAAAGCGCCAATTGGAAAGACTTTCAGGGTTGAGGTGCTAGGAGAAGCTCCCAGGCTCACAGAGAGTTTTTTTGAGAGACCCACAGGGTCCTAAAGGGTACACAAACCCACATACCTGGGAACCAGCACCAGAAGGGCTCAATTTGCTTGTGGGAAGAGGCAGAGGGGACAGAAATCTGAGAGAGAGCAGAACAAACCTTATTGCCCCTCTCTGACCCCGCCCCCAGATATAGCGTCACAACCCAGCAACCTGGGTTGCCCTGCCTTGGTGAACACCTAAGGGTCCGCCCCTCATACATAACAGGTGCAAACAGATCAAAACATTATGGCCCAAAACAGCTCAAAGCCCCAGAGCCAATAAATTTAAGCGACCAAGAGATAGCCAACCTTTCAGATGTACAGTTTAAAACACTGGTGACCAGGATGCTTGCAGAATTTTGGTCACAAATTAGAGGAACAAATGAAGGCTAAACTAATTTAAATGAAGGGAAATGCACAGGGAACCAATAGTGGTGGAAAGGAAACTGAGACTCAAATCAAGGGAGTGGACCAGAAGGAAAAAAGGAACATCCAACCAGGAAAGAATGAAGAAACAAGAATTAAAAAAAAAAAATGAGAAGAGACTTAGGAACCTCCAGGACATCTTTAAATGTTCCAACATTCGAATTATAGGGGCACCAGAAGGGGAAGAGAAACAGCCAAAAGTGGAAAACTTATTTGAACAAATAACAAAGGAGAACTTCCCCAATCTGGCAAAGGAAATAGACTTCCAGGAAGTCCAGGAAGCTCAGAGGGTCCCAAAGAAGGTGGACCCAAGGAGGAACACACCAAGACACATCATAATTACATTAGCCAAAATTAAAATGAAGGAGAGAATCCTAGAAGCAGCAAGAGCTAAGGGGACAGTCACCTACAAAGGAGTTCCCATCAGACTGTCAGCAGATTTCTCAAAAGAGACCTTACAGGCACGAAGGGGCTGGAAAGAAGTATTCCAAGTCATGAAATCCAAAGGCCTACATCCAAGATTGCTCTATCCAGCAAAGCTTTCATTTAGAATGGAAGGGCAGATAAAGTGCTTCTCAGATAAGGTCAGGTTCAAGGAGTTCATCATCACCAAGCCCTTATTATATGACATGTTAAAGGGTCTTATCTAAGAAAGAGAAGATAAAAATATGAACAGTGAAAGGACAGCAAACTCACAGTTGCTAACAACCACACCTAAGACAAAAGCAAACTAAGAGGACAGCTAGATCAGGAGCAGAACCATAGAAATGGAGACCACATGGAGGGTTTGCAACAGGGGAGTGGGAGGAGGAGAAAGGGGAAGAAGGTACAGAGAATAAGTAGCGTAGATGATAGGTAGAAAATAGACAGGTGGGAGGGCAAGAATAGTATGGGAAATGTAGAAGCTAAAGAACTTGTGACACATGGACGTGAACTAAAGGGGGGGAATGAAGGAAAGAGGGTGTGCAGGGTGGAGGGGAATGAAGGGAGGAAATGAGACAACTGTAATGGCATAATCAATAAAATATATTAAAAAATTCTTTCATAAGTTTTAACATAAGCACTCAAACCACTGTACATATATATCAGAGATACAGAGTAAAAAATGATAACCCTTCTCTTTTTTTCTATTTAGGATGTAACACTTTTACCTTCCCACAAATATATTAATTATACTGTGATCCTTTTTTACCTGCATTTAAATTAATTAGCCTAAAGCTTTACTTACACAAGAAAGAATATTTGCACATTTCTTATCAGTCACAAGTTTTATTATAGAAACAATGTAAAGTAAATATGCTTGATCTGTCCTGGTTTTTGTGGCTCTGTTGGTTGAAGCATTGTCCCATAAACCAAAATTTTGTGGCTTTGATTCCCTATCAGGGCACATGCCTCAGTTACAGTTTCAGTCCCCATTGGAGCCACATGCAAAACACAACAAATTGATGTTTCTCACATTAATGTTTCTCCCCCTCTCTCCCTCCCTACCACTCTCTTGAAAATCAATAAACATGAGAATTAAAACATAATAATAGTGAATAAAAATAAATATGCTTCATCAAGATAATTTTTCACTGGAGTATTTGGAAATGTTAACGCAAACAAATCCAATGATTAATATTATATTCTAGCATTAGAAATTAATAGAAATTACTAAGACAAGACATTTAAATTCTGAACATAAGTGGCCTTTCTGGTCATGAGAATGAACAGCATCATGAGAACATCAACCAAATCATAATGGGAGTGCATATTATATAATAATAATTTGATCATATAACAGATCATTACAGGTGCAATCACATGATTGGTTGAAAAATTAAGTGGCCAAACACATTTATCATGTCTTAGTATGTTAATCTAAACATGTTTATGAATATATATGTATACATGCATACATATATGGCTGTGGGAATGTATACTTATACAAAACATATGCACATAAATACATCAAGAATTGACATAATCTGTGCTGGGATTGCAAGTTGATGCAGCCACTGTGGAAAGCAGTATGGAGGTACCTCCGAAAAGTAAAAATAGAACTACCATATGACCCAGTAATTCCAATTCTAAGTATGTATTTCAAGAAATACAAAACACTAATTCAAAAGGATAACTGCATCATATGTTCATTGCAACATTACTTACAATGGTCCACATATTGAAATAATTCAAGTGCTCATCAATAGATGACTGAATAAGGAAGTGTTATATATATACAACATATATACAATGGAGTATTATTCAGCCATAGAGATGAATGAGTGAAAATGGCCATCATAAACAAATCAACAAACCACAAGTGTTAGAGATGATGCGGATAAAATGGAATCCTAGTGCACTGTTCATGGGAATACAGAGTGGTGTAGCCACTGTGGAAAACAGTATGGAACCTCCTCAGAAAACTAAAAATGGAACGGCCTTTTGACCCAGCAATTCCACTGCTAAGATTATGTCCTAAGAACCCTGAAATGCCAATCCAAAAGCACCTATGCACCCCAATGTTCTTAGCAGCACAATTTACAATAGCTAAGTGCTGGAAGCAATCTAGGGCCCATCAGTAAATTAATGGATCCCAAAACTGTGGTACATTTGCATGATGGAATATTATGCAGCAGAAAGAAAGAAGGAGCTAACCTTGGCAACAGCATGGATGGAACTATAGAGAATCATGCTAAGTGAAATAAGTCAAGTGGTGAGGGATAAATACCATATGATCTCACCTATAAGTGGAACCTAATCAACAAAACAAACAAGCAAGCAAAGTATAATCAGAGACATTGAAATTAAGAACAATCTGACAGCAACCAGAGGGGAGGTAGGAGGGGTTAATGGGGGGAATGGGGGAAGGGTTTCCAGGAACAACTATAAAGGACACATGGATAAAACCAAAGGGGGTGGAAGCAGGGGAGGGAGGTGAGGATGGTTAGGGTGGAGGAAAGTGGTGGGGTGTAAATTCAGGTTATTGTACTTGAACAACAATAAAATAATTTTTAAAAAGATGAATGAAATGTTCCCAATTGCAAGAACTTAGATGGATCTATACTCTATTATGCTAAGTTAAGTAAGTTAGTCACAGAAAGATAAATGTCATATGATTTTACTTATATGTGGAATCTAAAGAACAAATAAATAAAACAGAAACAGACTCATAGATACAGAGAACAGACTGATAGTTACCAGAGGGAAAGGGGCTTGAGATACTGGGTGAAAAAGGTGAAGGGATTAGAAATGCAAATTGATAGTTCTACAACAGTCATAGAAAATGTAAAGTTCAGCATAGGGAATATAGTTAATAGTATTGTAATAATTATGTATGGTAGGTCCTTGAATTATGGGGGAGGCACCATAAATTATATAATTGTCTAACCATTATGCTGTACACCTGAAACTAATATAAAATAATATTGAATATCAACTGAAATTAAAAGACAAAATTTAAAAAAGAATAAATGACAGTCTACAAACATTTTCTCAGCCCTTTCTTTAATGTACACAATATCAATGAAGTACAATTACTTTATGAAGAGCTAATCCATTGAATTGATATGAGACAGTGATAATGTAGGGTTGAAGAAACAAATGAATTTTTTTCTCAGAAAACATTAGAAAGCTTCTCTACAACCCTTAGGTTTATGACAATCTCCTATCCAAATAATAAGTAGGAAAATGAAATATCTTGAGCCAAATTCTCTCCAGTATTTTCCAATTAGAGATAGGTAGTAAATTCATTCATCCATCATTAAAAATTTACTGAATATCTATGCTGGGTGCTGGATTTACAGTGGTAAGTGAAACTAACCTTGCCCTCTTAAGGAGGTTACAATCTTGTATAGAACTTCAGACAATAGATACATAATTTTGTGTAGAACCTCAGACAATAGATATACAAGCAAACAAATACTTGCAAATGCTAGGTTTGAAAAACTAATTATAAAATAGTTAAAGGATTTGGAGATTTGAGTTTCCCAGTTTATATTTCAGGTACCTAAAGTTGGCCTGTGATTTTTTAAAAAAGATTTTACTTATTTACTTTTAGACTTGAGAAAGGAGAGATAAAGAGAGGGAAAGAAACATCAGTGTGTGGTTGCCTTTCATGTGCCCCCTACCAAGGACCTGGCCTGCAACCCAGGCATGTGCCCTGACTGGGAATGTAACCAGCAACCCTTTGGTTCACAGGCTGGCACTCAATCCACTGAGCCACACCAGACAGGGATGGTCTGGATTTTTTTATGATATTTTTCTTTTACTGTAGCTAAAATTATTGGAATGTGACTATGTGCTTCAAAATTACCTGGTATTCGAATCAGCATTTGAACAATATCCTCAGGTAATTATGATGTACCATAAAATTCAAGTCTACCTCTTCTATATCATTATCTTTCTTTTAGAAAGACAGTTTTTTTTCATCTAAGCCTCAAAGTCTACCCATTATTATGTAGACACATATAAATTTCTATTGTACAGCAGCACAATAAATTTTTTAAGTTCATTCTGTCTTTTTATATCGACCAAATTTCCATACAATAATATATTCATCTCAGCCAGTGCAGAGAGAGAATAAATATTTGCACAATTCTCTAAAAAGTATTTAACAGTGAGACTCGGGAAAATATTGATATTTAACTGATATAATATCTATACAATCAAATATTGAAGCTATGTGTCACTGGCTTCTCTCTTTCCCTCAGATTTAGGACAATCAACCATTTTTTTCTCACCCAAGGATATGTTTTTATTGATTTTACAGAGAAAGGGAGGGAGAGAAAGAAAGAGAGATATCAAAGTAAGAGAGAAACATCTATTGGTTACCTCTCATACATACCCAACTGTGGATTGAACCTACAACTTAGGTATGTGCCCTGACAGGGATCAAACTCACAACCTTTTAGTGTACAGGGCAATGCTCCAACCAACTGAGCCACCAAACCAAGGCAGGAAAATTAATTTTTGATAGGATAATTTACTGTGTGTCAATAGTCTTCAAATAATTTTCAAAGAATTATCTTTTCATTACATGCGCTACCTCTATCACCCCATTCTCATCTTCCTATAGGAGGAATTATTATGGATTTTATAGGCATCTTCCATTGATTAGGTACAAGAATGGTATATAAAGAGATTACAGTATAGTAAGTTAGGAGGTCTGGGCTCTAGGTTTGACTGTGTTATTAAATGATACCTACTTATAGGCAAATTAGTGAACAGCTCCCTGGACTTTATTTTTTATGTGTTCATTTAGCTATCCATCTATTCATTCAATTGACCAATATATATTAAACACCTACATTGTATCAGACACTCTCTTAATCATTGTGTCTGAAGCAGTAAAAGTAACAAACGTGAAGTTATATTTATTGAGGAAGATAAAAATAAATGAGCAAATATAAAGTAAGTTAGATGATATTCAGTGCTATAAAATGAAATAAAATGGCAAAAAGGGAATAAGAAATGTGTGTGTGTGCACAGGTACAGTACTTTGGTAATGATGCTATGCAATATTATTTGATGGTGATCAATGATTTAGTACTTGGTGTGTGTTTATGACAATTTCAATCTTTGCTTTACAACTCCCTCCCTAAATCAGAAAACAATATAAAAATAGCAAAAACTTAAGGGAGACACACACTAGTATGTATCAAACACCAAAATTATATAACCAAAATGCTTGCAGCTTATTCCTCAATTTGTGATTTGTTGCTTATGTAATAATAGAGGCAAATATAGGGTTGGAGAAATGTAGGTTTGTAGTTTTTTGTATTAAAATAATAATTAATAAATAATAAGGCAAGAATAAATATCGTGTTCCACATCCTCACAACTGTAAACCTACTTTACCCCACTCTGTAATAAACACCCACTGTTTATTTGTAGTTCTAATCTGTGGCTGCCTCTTTTAAGAAGCAGAATCCAGTAAGGTAATATTCTAAGGATGTACCCTTCTTCAATTTATTGTCTAGTTTAGGCACACACCTTTAAAATGTGAGAGGCTTTTCTGGCCTTACGTCAACCATACCAGCTCGTCAAGAATCTACAATCCACCTATCAAGGACACTGGATAAAACCAAGAGTGGTGGAAGCAAGGGAAGGAGATAGGGATGGCTGGTGTGGGAGAAAGTGGTGGGGGGGTAATGTGGACAACTGTACTTGAACGGCAATAAAACAATTTTTTAAAAAAACAATCCATGCTCCAGACTGGAGAGAACTTTTGCTTTTTTGTTATACTGACAGAGAGCTCTCATTTCTCAGCTAAGAACACTGGGTGTCAGAATTGTAGGATCACGGTACCTCAGAGATAATGTTGTTGCTTTCCTTGGTTTTCCTTTTAACATGAAAGATGCCCACCTTCTAGCTTATTGGAATAAATTTGATACTTCCATAGTAAGATTTTATTTATTTACAATGAAAGAATTTTGGTTGATGGTGAGTAGCTGCAAACATCTGGGAAATACAATGAATGCTGGAGGTCTGATTTGCTAATTATTGACAGTTTAAAAAGTCTGATTTGCATAAAGCTTAAATATTAGATATAGAAAGGCCACAGATAACATATTGAATTTGTGGAAGAAATATGTCTGTAAAGTCTGATTCAAATAACTTAAAACAAATAGAAACTAATAGGGTGGAGGGGAATGAAGGGGGGAATAGAACAACTGTAACAGCATAATCAATAAAAAATTTAAAAAAATAAATAAATACATAGAAGCTCAGGACTGGATGTTTTACATGAAGCTCTTCTCTACAACAGATCTGGCAGTGTGATTAACTGTTGGACAGCTAAGACTCTTAAATGCAGCATAAATAGCTGTAGAAACTTGTATGTGACAATTTGGTGACATATATGCCTAGATTCAAATCTTAATTCCTTATACTTATTAGCTATATTACTTTCACCAGGCTTTAAACTTCTGTGAACCTCACTTTAAAAATATACATAAACTGTAGAGGACACAAACTGCTTTTAGTTATTAAGATAAAGTACCACATGCTCAACACAATAGTGTCATCTCCCAAATTGCTCAGATGTGAATGAAATAGCTTTTTCTTCTTTTTTTGCTCTTTAACAATGCCGAAGAAGTCCTGCCAGACAATTTTACATTCTACTCTTTGCCTTCCTGAGACCTAATTTTCTAGACTTGTTACCTTTTGTTCCCCTTTTTTGCCACCCAATGATGATATATAAAGGCAAAAGCTACTGTAGTTGAGGATGGAATACACCCTATACTATGCTGAGAATAATGGCTTTAGTTAGCTGTATCTCGTCACTGAGATAAATATTCCAATAAAATGTGACTCAGATGGTAACAGAAGATATTAAATCTTAAGAGAATGCTCCTTGTAGTTGAAAATACCTCTCAGGTAGTTGTGAGTTGTCCTTAAAACAATTCTTCCTAAAAAGGTAAGTTTAGTTGAATCTGACTCCAATATCTCAGTTTTTGTAAATCAGCAGCCAGAAAAGGGTTGTGGTGAAATATCTCACCTTGCAAGAAAACTGTCTCATTGATGGAAAGGCCAAAGTTCACTGGCTTCTTTTAGTTTGCTTTCATAATTATTTTATTCTTTGGTATGGCTTGCTGCAATTCACAAGACTTCAGTTAAGCAACTTAAGTAAAAAGCTATATTGTTTAGTGACAATATGGTTTCACTTTAAATCTTTTTTAAAATGTATTTAATTGATTATGCCATTACAGTTGTCTCATTTCCCCCTTCATTCCCCTCCACCCTGCACACCCTCTTTCCTTCATTCCCCCCTTTAGTTCATGTTCATGTGTCCCAAGTTCTTTAGCTTCTACATTTCCCATACTATTCTTGCCCTCCCACCTGTCTATTTTCTACCTATCATCTACGCTACTTATTCTCTGTACCTTCTTCCCCTTTCTCCTCCTCCCACTCCCCTGTTGCAAACCCTCCATGTGGTCTCCATTTCTATGGTTCTGCTCCTGATCTAGCTGTCCTCTTAGTTTGCTTTTGTTTTAGGTGTGGTTGTTAGCAACTGTGAGTTTGCTGTCCTTTCACTGTTCATATTTTTATCTTCTTTTTCTTAGATAAGTCCCTTTAACATGTCATATAATAAGGGCTTGGTGATGATGAACTCCTTGAACCTGACCTTATCTGAGAAGCACTTTATCTGCCCTTCCATTCTAAATGAAAACTTTGCTGGATAGAGCAATGGATGTAGGCCTTCGATTTTCATGACTTGGAATACTTCTTTCCAGCCCCTTCTTGCCTATAAGGTGTCTTTTGAGAAATCTGCTGACAGTCTGATGGGAACTCCTGTGTAGATGACTGCCCCCTCCACCCTGCAGCATCTCTTGCTGCTTCTAGGATTCTCTCCTTCATTTTAATTTTGGCTAATGTAATTATGATGTGTCTTGGTGTGTTCCTCCTTGGGTCCACCTTCTTTGGGACTCTCTGAGCTTCCTGGACTTCCTGGAAGTGTAGTTCCTTTGCCAGATTGGGGAAGTTCTCCTTTGTTATTTGTTCAAATAACTTTTCCACTTTTGGCTGTTTCTCTTCCCCTTCTGGTACCCCTATAATTCGGATGTTGGAACGTTTAAAGATGTCCTGGAGGTTCCTAAGCCCCTTCTCATTTTTTTTTTTTGAATTCTTGTTTCTTCATTCTTTTCTGGTTGGATGTTCCTTTTTTCCTTCTGGTCCACTCCATTGATTTGAGTCTCAGTTTCCTTTCTGTCACTATTGGTTCCCTGTGCATTTTGCTTCATTTCACTTAGTGTTGCCTTCATTTTTTCATCTGACTTGCAACTAAAATCAATCAGTTCTGTGAGCATCCTGATCACCAGTGTTTTGAACTGTGCATCCGATAGATTGGCTATCTCTTGGCTACATAGAAGTATTGGCTCTGGGGTTTTGAGTTGTTCTTCTGCTTGAGCCATAATGTTTTGGTCTGTTTGCACATGTTACCTATGAGGGGCAAAACTTAGGTGTTCACCAGGGTGGGTCAACCCAGTTGCTGGGTTGTGACTGGGGACGGGGTCAGAGAGGGAGCAATGGCATTTGTTCTGCTCTCACTTGGATTTCGGTCCCCTCTGCCACTTCCCACAAACAAATTGGGCCCTTCTGGTGCTGGTTCCTGGGTGGGTGGGCTTGTGTACATTCTAGGACCCTGTGGGTCTCTCCAATGAACTCTCCCCTGAGGCTTGGAGCCTCTCCCAGCACCTCAACTCCTGAAAGTTTTTTTCGATAGATGCTTTTAGTCTTTATGTCCCAGTGCTGGGGCCCTGGGTTGCGTGGTCTGTCTCGCTGTCCATTTTTTCATATGGTTTATCTGCACATGAATGTGTGACCACTGTTAGCCAGCCGCCTTGCGCCCTCACTGGGTCTGCCTGTTGCCACCCACGCCTGGGATCTGCCAACTGCCACCTGGGTTGGTCCAGCAGCCACCGCTTTTTCCTGTTTTGACCCCTCTCCACCAGCCACCAACTCTGCCCCTCCTACAGGTCTGGATGAGTGGTTCGTTGTTGTAGGACTTGGGTACAATTCAATTTTCTGTCTGTTTTGGTTGTGTTTTGTTTCTAAATCTTTGCGATCCTTAAGTTTGGTTGTACGAGGAGGTACAGTATTTCCACCTATGCCTCCATCTTGACTGAAAGTCCTGGTTTCACTTTAAATCTATATGGTAATATCTGTGCCTCTCTATATATTGAAGTTTGATACTTCTACAGATTTCTTACATAGATTTATCAAAAATGAATAGTAGTATTTTATCTATGGCCAGGAACTCTGAAGGCCTTCACAGCCTCTCTCTCTACTCAAAATCCACATACACATACTCTTTCTTTACTTCTATGTGTCTCTGCATTCCTTGTTAAATGGTTTAGTATAAAATGATATAAGAAATATTACAAAAGGATAGTAAAAATAAAGTAGACAAATCAAGGCTTTGACTAGAAACCAATTGTTAGGAAAAAGATAGAAATATCATAAAAAAGAAATTGGAAATTCTGTAATATAAACATTTAACATTATTACGTGTTAAATATCCTTAAATTTTTAAAGCAATTTTACATGTGGCATCTCATTTTATTATTATTATTTGTACCAATCACTAAATATTGTAACCCTGAGTATTGGGTATAATTAGTTTCATTTTTAAAGAGAAGAAATAAGTGTGCTCCACTGGTATGCTCAGTGGATTGAGCATTGACCTGTGAACCATGTTTCTGTGGGGGGCATCTGAGAGGCATCCACACATTGATGTTTCTCTCTCTCTCTTTTTCCCTTTCTTCTACTCTGTCTAAAAATAAAGAAATAAAATATTTAAAAAATAAAAATAGAAGAAATGAGGATAAGAGAGATTATAAAATTATTCTAGCTCAGAAGTGGTAGAGTTTGGATTAGTGCTCAGCTCTGTCTGACTCCAAAGATTGGAACACACCATTTAATATGTACAATGATATAAGAGGTACATAGTAGAAATAGTATCATTATTGGAATTTATTAGGGTATGGTGGAGAATTAAGTACGACATCTGCACCCCATTGTTCCTTTTTCCTTTCATTACATTGACAGTCTGAGAGGGTGATGTGTTTCTGATAGTAAAACTTGTCAGTTTTAACACTGAAAAGGGGGAGGGATTTGGAGGAACAAATAGGAAGGACACAGGGACGAGAACTAAGGGGGGTGGAAATGGGAGGGAGGTGGGGAGCAAGGGGCGGGGGAGGCTGGGATGGGAAAAATAGACAAAAAAAACTGTACTTGAAAAATAACTAAATAAAATTAAAAAAAAATGAAACGAGAAATCATGTGTTACCCTTGACCCTGTTCTCTTTGCACTACACCATTCCTTCTGTTAAATTGTGGCCCTCTTAACTATAATCCACCTGTAGTTGGCCTAAGGTTAATTATGGTAAAGACCATTTGATATAGTTTTCTAATTATTACAAGTTCATTCTTACTAATTAGTCAAAACTGTGTTTTAAGTTTCTAATCTAAGCTATGATGTATATAAATTAAATATCCACAGGTACAAAAACATCAACACATTTTACTTCTTCCCTTAAATTCATTAAATGATAAATTAATTGTTGTGTTATCAGGAGTAAATAGGCCTAATGGCTTTAAAAGTGCACATTGTTCCATAAATGCTCTCACTTGGGAAGTTGAAAACACATATTAATCAAGCTAAAGAAAATTTTCCCAAGGAAGACAGTGTTTGACTAAAATACCCATAGTTGGACTGGAATGTCTGTTCTCATCAATTAGAGAAAGGGGACAAGCAATCTCCCACTGGGATGTAACAGTAAAATTAACTTTGTATTTGTCACCTATACCAGATGTTGTGCTATGCATATGCTGAGACAGGGATATTGAAATAGTTAACCAGATTTTGATTAAATTATTTGTCTCTCTCATGTGATTTTAAATAGGTCTAAGTGTCAATCTTGGTGTAAATTAATAATATTAACATTAACATTTCCCTGTTAACATACCATTTCAGTAAGCCTGAAAGAATGGTTTGAACACCTCTGTATTCTTCAAATAATTAGAAATAAAACTACTAATTTATACCCAGTGTCTGAGAACTAGAAGAGACCTTAAAATTCAAATAGCTCAGCTTCCTTCGTTTTACAGACCTGGAAACTCTAATGACACAAAGGTAAGTATTATGAGAGCCAGAAGTGGAGTCTATATTCAGATTCTGACCAGGGAACCAGATTTCAGCCATTTGAAACTAAGACAGCCCTAGACAGTTAGGGCTTCCCAAGCATACCTAGCATTGATTTTGCAAAAAAAAAAAAAACAAAAAAAACCCAAAAAACAAACAAACAATGAAAACTGGTTAATCATTGGTTAACTAATGAACAGTGCTTGGTGTTTCCATGCCAAGAAATGACCTAAATATTTACTCTGTCTAGTGTGTGTATATTTCAACATGGCCTTCAATGGGCAAAGTCTTCAACTGCATGTGATAATTATTAAGCAGTAATATGAACAAAAGGATATATAACATGGGATTTGCCTGATATGTCAGGCCAGTAGTATGTTGCCTACACAAAACATATTTCAGATAGTACTTAGTCTTCAGATTACAATGAAATAAAAACCCATCATATTTTCCATATGAAGGTAAATACTATGTTACAGTATAATTATCTCATAAAAACACTGCTTACTAAACATAATGTGCTACTGTTGGTCATATTAAAGCCAATGCATTATCTTACCAGTCAAAAAACTTTCTCACTCTGCACAAATTTGACCTTTATTTTTAAGCCTTTCACTTCTAAAACATTAAAAAACCATCTGTTATGAGTTAAGTAGTTAACTATTGGGTAAAGTATTTTTATAATTATTTCCATAAAGATAAATAGCCCACAGCATGTATATATATGTATACTTCCACAAAGGTATGCATTGCTCAAGTCTTCAATATTATGTAGCACTGAATTAATTATATTTAAAATTATTACTCTATTCTAAATTTTAGTATTATCTACAGTCTAAATTTTACTTCAATCTTGACTATACCAGTTTATTGCTATTACCTTGCTCTTAAATACAGAACAGAGATAAAGAGAGACACATTATCATCATTGTTCTCTCTTTTAAAAGTTTATGAGCCTAGACAAAAGTGACACAACTCTACTCCTAATGTTTACTGTAAGAGATGAAAGACAATGCAGAATAGTTTAGACCAAGTGACAAACACACAATGTCATGTGAGGCAAGAGAAGGGAGCAGTGACTAAGAATTAGTGGTCAGAGAGGCATTTATTGAGACAATATCAAACTCAACACTTTCAGAAAACTAAAATTCCTATTAGTGAATTTCAAAAGATAAGAAAATTTTTTTCTTTTTCATTTTTTATTGTTGTTCAAGTACAGTTGTCTGCCCTTTCCCCCAACCACTAACACCCAATACCAGCACCACCTCCTCCCTCCCTTGATTCCACCCCCTTTTGGTTTTGTCCATATGTAATTTATAGTTGTTCTGGAAAACACTTTTCCCCATTGTCCCCTTCCACTCCTCCTCTGGTTACTGTCAGATTGTTCTTAATTTCAATGTCTCTAGTTATACTTTGCTTGCTTGTTTGTTTTGTTGATTAGGTTCCACTTATAGGTGAGATCATATGGTATTTACCCTTCACCACCTGGCCTATTTCACTTAGCATAATGCTTTCCAGTTCCATCCATGCTGTTGCCAAGGTTAGGAGCTCTTTTTTCCTTCTCCTGCTTAGTATACCATCATGTAAATGTTCTGTATTTTTTTTAATCCATCCATTTATTGATGGGCACTTAGGTTGCTTCCAACACTTGGATGTTATAAATTGTGCTGCTGTGAACATTGGGGTGCATAGGTTCTTTTGGATTGATGTTTCAATGTTCTTAGGACATAATCCCAGCAGTGGAATTGCTGGGTCAAAAGGCAGTTTCATTTTCAGTTTGCTGAGGAAATTCCATACTGTTTTCCATAGTGGCTTCACCAGTCTACAGGCCTACCAACAGTGCACTAGGGTTCCCTTTTATCCACATACTCTCCAACTTTTGTGGTTTGTTGACTTGTTTATGATGGCCATTCTCACTGGCATGAAGTGGTATCTCACTGCAGTTTTAATTTGCATCTTTCTGATGGCTAGTGATGCTGAACATCTTTTCATATATCTCTGGAACTTTTGTATGTCCTCCTTAGAGAAGTGTGTGTTCAAGTTTTTTGCCCATGTTGTAATTGGGATTTTTGTCTTTCTGAAGTGGAGTCATGTGAATTCTTTTATATATTTTTTCAAGATCAAACCCTTGTCTGAAGTATCATTGGTAAATATGTTTTCCGGTACTGTTGGTTCTCTTTTCATTTTATGATGTTTTCTTTAGCTCTGCAGAAGCTTTTTATTTTATGAGATCCCACTAGGTTATTCTTTCCTTTATGTCCCTTGCTCTAGGGGACATATCAGTGAAAATATTGCTGAATGGAATACCTGAGATTTTCCTGCCTATGTTCTCCTGAATGACTTCTATAGTGTTAGGACTTATATTTAAGTCTTTTATTCACCTTGAATCTATTTTGGTGTATGGTGTAAGTTGGTGATTGAGTTTCATTGTTTTGCATGTAGCTGTCACTCTCCCAACACCATTTGTGAAGAAGCTGTTTTTACTCCATTTCTTGTTGCTGCCCACTTTGTCAAATATTAATTGACCATAGAGACTTGGGTATATTTCTTGGCTTTCTATTCTGTTCCATTGGTCCATGTGTCTGTTCTCAGGCTAGTACCAGGCTGTTTTTATTACAGTGGCCTTGTAACGCATTTTGACATCAGGTATTGTGATCCCTTGTACTTTGTTCTTCTTTCTCAAAATTGCTGCAGCTATTCAGGGTCATTTATGGTTCCATATAAATTTTTGAAGTGTTTGTTCTATATCTGTGAAATATGCCATTGGTACTTTAATAGGTATTGCATTGGATCTGTAAATTGCTTTGAGTAGTATGGACATTTTGATTCTGTTAATTTTTCCAATCCATAAAAACAGTATATGTTTCCATTTGTTTGTGTCTTTCTTGATTTTTTCATCAGTATTGTGAATTTTTCTGAATACAAGTCTTTTATCACCTTGGTTAGGTTTATTCTTAGGTTATTTATTTTCCTTTTTGTTATATCAAATGAGATTTTTTTTCCTGATTTCTGTTTCTAATATTTCATTCTTGGTGTACAAAAATGCTTTTGATTTGTGAATATTGACTTCGTATCCTGCTGTTTTGCCAAATTCACTTATTAGGTTGAGCAGTTTTTTGGTGGAGTGTGTAGGATATTCTATGTACACTATCATGTCATTTACAAACAATGATAGTTTTGCTTCCTCCTTTGTACTCTAGATGCCTTTTATTTCATTTTCTCTTCTGATTGTTGTGGCTAGGCCTTCCAGTACTATGCTGAATAGAAGTGGTAAAAGTGGACAACCTTGTCTTGTTCCTGATCTTATTGGAAAGATTTTAGTTTTTGCTCATTGAGTATGATTTTAGGGGTAGGTGTTCCATATATGACCTTTGTTGGTTTGAGGAATGCTCCCTCTATTCCTACTTTACTGATTGTTTTAATCATAAATGGGTTCAGTACCTTATCAAATGCTTTTTCCATATCTATTGATATGATCATGTGATTTTTATCTTTCCTTTTCTATGTGATATATTACATTTATCAATTTGAAAATATTGTATCATCCTTGTATCCCTGCGATTACTCCCTATTGATCATGGTGTATGATCTTTTTAGTATGTTGCTAGATGCAAATTTCCAATATTTTGTTGAGAATTTTAGCATCTATGTTCATCAACAATATTTGCCTGTAATTTTCTTTTTTTGTTGTGTCTTTCAAAGGATAGGAAACTTTAGTATCAATGTATTAATTTCTCCATCATGATATTATCTTTAAAATAAATTCTTTTAAGATTTTATTTATTTTTAGACAGAGGGGAAGGGAGGGGAAAGAAAGGAAGAGAAACATCAGTGTGTGCTTGATTCTCACATGCCCTGCACCAGGGAACCTGGTCTGCAACCCAGGCATGTGCCCTAACTGGGAATCAAACCAGCAATCTTTTGGTTAGTAGGCTAGTGCTCAGTCCACTGAGCCACACCAGCCAGGGCTCCATCATGATATTCTTTATATAAACTGCCTCTGCTACAGCTTACAAATAACAAATTTCACTCAGAATGATAAAATTACAATAAGGTAAGTCACAACATATGAACTTTTGGCATTTGTGAGCATAATTTATATCACCACTTGTGGGTTACAAATGGTTGGCGTAAGCCATAGTCCTAATAGTCATGCAGAATTCCTCCTCATTGAACAATAGAAAGAATTTTCATTGCAAAGATTCTTTCTTCATTTCTAAGGAATATTTGAAAATTTTATCACATATTCTCTCCTATCACTCTGGGAAGAAAAATAAACTTTTTTCAATATCTAAAGATAGACTACCAATAACTCATTAAATAAAGAGAAATAAGTATTTTAGACTAGAATTTAGCAGTATATTAGTACAGGGTATGTGTAGTTAGATTTTAAATATATTTATATGTTTATATATATTTCACTATAATATTTGATAGATACTAAATTAAAAGTGTATAAAAGCTTCTGAGAATAATATATCTGCTCAGAAGCCTCATTCACTAATCCATTCATTTATTCATCCGAAAAATATTCATTTGGGGTCTGTTTCATGTGAGGCACTATTCTAAATGCTAGCTATAAAAACTAATATTCAAGCAGGTTCTTAAAGTATAACTTGGATTTTCACAGGCTGAGAGTAAGTAAACCTTGACATTCTAGTCAGTGGAAATTATAAAAGAATAAATGCAAATACATTATATGATCAGGAAAATTAAGCCTGTGTGGTAAATATGCTATAAATATCCATGTTAAGGGAACCTAGAGAAAGTAGTCTGATGTCAAATTATAATGTATCTTAAACTTCAAAATTCAAAGAATTTAGCAACTAATCTTTGAATAATAGAATACTTTTTTTCTTATTAAAGATTTTCAAAAGAATTTTATTTTTATTTTAGAAAAGAGCAGAGCCTTAGGTTGTTCACCAGGGCAGGGCCACTTAGGTCGCTGGATTATGACGCTGTATGTGGAGGCAGAGTCAGAGCAGGAAAATGGCAGCGCCCTCAGTCGCTGCTTGCCGCTGGGGCTGCTGGCTCTCATCCAATCGCCCACTCCCTCACTTGTCTATCCACACACAATTGCGCGACCACAGTCAACCCGCAGCCCTGCTCCCTCGCTGTCTCCTCACAATTGCTTGCTGAGTTGCCCACCATGTCCAACCATGCGCCTGGATTCCGTGCGCCTGAGTCCATCTGACCGAGTTTTCCTGTGCTACCCCGCTCCACCAGCTGGTGGTTTCGCCCCTTACCGGTCAGGCTGAAGAATTTGTTGTTATCAGACTTCCGAAAAGTTCAATTTTCTGTGTTCTGGCTGTGTTTTCTGTTGCTATCATTTAGTTGTCTCTAAACTTGGTTGTGTGAGGAAGCACGGCATTTCCACCTATGCCTCTCCCAGCTGCGAGAAACAGCAGAGGGGGCCATCATTTCCCCGCTCTGACCCCACCTCCACATACAGAGTCACAACCCAGCGACCTAGGAGTCCAAGCCTCATACTTAAGGGGCGCAAACAGACCAAAAATGGCTCAAGAAGATCTCAAAGCCCCAGAGCCTATAAATCTAAGCAATGAAGAAATAGCAAAACTCTCAGACTCACAGTTTAAAACACTGGTGATCAGGATCCTCACAGAACTGGTTGATTATAGCCACAAATTAGACAAACATATGAAGGCGAAACTAATTGAAATGAATGAAATTTCACAGGAAACCAGTAGCGATGAAAAGGAAACTGGGACTCATATCAATGGAGTGGACCAGAAGAAAGCAAATAATGGCCAAACAGAAAAGAGTGAAGAAGCAAGAATTTAAAAAAATGAGGAGAGTCTTACGAACCTCCAGGACATCTTTAAACACTCCAATATCCAAATTATAGGGGTACCAGAAGGGGGAAAGGCACAGCCACCAGTAGAAAACTTATTTGAACAAATAATAAAGGAGAATTCCCCCAATCTGGCAAAGGCAATAGTCTTCTAGGGAATCCAGAAAGCTCAGAGAGTCCCAAAGAAGTTGGATCCAAGAAGAAACACACCAAAGCACATCATCATTACATTAGCCAAAATTAAAATGAAGGAGAGAATCCTAGAAGCAGCAAGAGCTAAGGGGACTGTCACCTACAAAGGAGTTCCCATCAGACTGTCAGCGGATTTCTCAAAAGAGACCTTACAGGCAAGAAGGGGCTGGAAAGAGGTATTCCAAGTCATGAAATCCAAAGACCTACAACCAAAATTGCTCTATCCAGCAAAACTTTCATTTAGAATGGAAGGACAGATAAAGTGCTTCTCAGATAAGATCAAATTCAAGGAATTCATCATCACCAAGCCCTTATTATATGAAATGCTAAAGGGACTTATCTAAGAAAAAAGAAGTTAAAAAAAACATGAACAGTGAAAGGACAGCAAACTCACAGTTATTAACAACCACACCTAAAATGAAAGCAAACTAAAAGGACAGCTAGATTAGGAGTTGAAACATAGAAATGAAGATCTCAAGGAGAGTTAGCAACAGGGGAGTGGGAGGAGGAGAAGAGGGGAGAAGGTACAGAAAATAAGTAGCATAGACAGTAGATAGAAAATAGATGGGGGGCAAGAATAGTATGGGAAATATAGAATCTAAAGAACTTGAGACACATGGTCATAAACTAAAGGGGGGGGTAATGATGGGGATGGGGGGGTAGGGTGGAGGGGAATGAAGGGGGGAATAGAACAACTGTAACAGCATAATCAATAAAAATAAATTTAAAAAAATAGTTTTCTAGGAGTATTGAATTTAAATAGAGAAAGTTGGAGGTAGCCATTTTTGTACACACCCATCCTTCATGTATTTTCTGAAGCTTTCTCAAGACACTGTCATATATGCAGCAATTTTTAATGGCCTGGAAGTAAGTCAGGGCTTACTGGCCACACTTCAGACTGATGAGGAATTTAAGCATTAGCATTTATTTCTTTGATATTTTTCGCTAATCATATATATTTTCTCTTCACTTATTTTTCTCCTACAATATGGCAAAAATCAAAACAAAACAAAACATATATTTGAGACATCAGTATTTGTAGTAAGCTGCAAGTGTTCTATGTCTTACTGCAAGACATAGATAGATGTTACTAGCAGAACTGTAAAGTATAGTCATGACCTCTGTGATAAAGACAAAGATCAATCTGATAGAAATTAATGCAAAGTACTATGATACATACTGGCCAATTCTATACAAGTACTTTTTTAAAAGTTTTTATTTATTTTTCAATGAGGACAAGGGAGGGAGAAAGAGAGGGAGAGAAACATTGATATGAGAGAGAGAGAGAGACATTGATTGCTTTTCTCTTACATATCCCCAGTTGGGGACCTGACCCACAACCCAGACATGTGCCCTAGGCTGGGAATCAAACTGATGAACTTTCAATTCACTGGCTGGCACCCAATCCACTGAGCCACATGAGCTAAGACCATAGAAGCAACTTTTTATGACAGTTTATTTAGCCTTCTTATCACTGACACAATTCACATCTCCTTAAAGAATATGACTTAGTAGGCCCTTTTGTGTGTTTGTGTGTGTTAGCACATGCCATAGAGGGACTCAAGGGAGCATACTAAGCAGTGAGGAACATGAGGCAGCAGTGAAAGCAGTTAGGGAGTCCATATTAAGTAACTGAGAGTATTCAGCAATCTTTATTAAGCAGTGGCAAACAAACCTACATATTAACACAGCTACCAAGTCCAATTTACATTTTTCTTTCTCAAATATGTGGTGTTAATTTTTCTTCTCTAGCTTTCTGAGCTGTCTAGGCATATAGTTTTCTTGTCAAGATCATAGCAGAGATTCTAGTCAGGTTCATACATATTCCCCACAATGTTCATCATCAGTGCATCCAAGAAAAAAGGGAGCACTAATTTACATGAACTTTAGTATAGAGAGAACACAAGATCATTTCCTACAGTCCATATAGTATCCCAATGGAATAAAATGAGCTCTGATCATGAATAGCTTTTCTGTACTCTGCAATATTTGTGGTGACATATTTGCCTACATGCTAGGAAGGTGTACTTCATTTAGATTCGTCTAATTTTTATGAGTTAGATCCTACTGAGTTAAACACTGAATTACTGATGTATTTTTGTATTTCAAGACAGATATAATTACTTAGACTAAGTGCTTTTCTAACAAAGAACTCTGTTAGAAAAACTTATGTGTCTATGTCTCTGTGTGGGTATTCAAATGAGTGATCTTAGTTTTATTATTTTAATTGACTTTATTTTAGAGAAGTTTTAGGTTCATAGCAAAAGTGACTAGAAGTTACAGAGTTCCATATATTTTATTTCCCTACAGGTGCGTAGTCCCCTCTGTTATCAACATCTCCCATCCAGGACATGTACATATGTGGATGTTATGTGATGAATCTACATTAATATATCATTGTCACCCAGAGTCCATAGTTTCTGTTAGAATTAATTCTTGGTGTTGTACATTCTTTGGATTTGCACTAATGTATAATGACATATATCCATCATTATAGAATCATATAGTGTTTTCCCTGCCCTAAAATTGCTCTGTACTTTAAATATTTATCTTTACCTACTCATCACTGATATTTCTATTGTCTCCATAGAACCTTTTCAAGAATGCCATATTGTTGGAACAATACAATGAGGAGCCTTTTCAAGTTGGCTCCTTTCACTTAATGCATCTAAGGTTCCTCCATGTCTTTTCAGGGCTCAATACCTCATTTCTAATTTTTCCCCATTGGGTTAATTGTTTTAATCTTTATTAAATGTATTGGTATAACATTAGTTTTTAAAATTACATAAACTTCACATGTATGACTTTATAATACAGCATTTTTATAGTCTAGTATGTGTATGTGATCTTAATTTTAAAAGACCTCTGTAGTTTCCCCAAATTTGGGTACATTTTCTAAGCCACAGGAGTCTTTGATGAAAGCCATATTGCAATATGGCATAAGAATAGCAAGACTCTCCCATGTTCAAAGAGGTCCATTTATGAAAATTATTGTACCGTATTCCTCAGAAAGATGCCTAATAAATTATTTTAAATTGCATTATTGTAATTTTGGAATTACTAACACAGATTTTACAATAATATGTGATAGCTATTTGTTGAATATTTAGCACTGACTACGAAGCATTCTTGTGATTTTAGCTGCATGAAGTTCCAAATACAAGATAATGAACATTCTTAAGTTTCTCTTTGCCTTGAAAAAATAGGTATCTCTGTGGAGGCTAGCTTCAAAATCTGAACTAATGATACTATTAAACACAGTGATGGGAAATCAAAGAGCAAAGCCAGAAGGTTTTGCACAAGTTTCTGGGCTATTCACTGACACTTCTATTAGGAAAATGAGCTAATTAAGTACAAAAAAAAGGCAGTCACTTTAGAATGCGGCATGGAGTTTCACAATTCAAATTTTTCTCAGAAATGTGATTCAGTATTTCCAATGAACCAAATTAATTACAAGAAACTCCTCTGTCTCCTGAATTAAACCCAAGTCATTATGTAGTCCACGGTGACATTTCAACATGAGGATCTCTACTTGCTTCAAGTTTTGCTCAGGGTGATGTCTTTAGCTTTACATTTTCTAGTATTATTTTACTGACACATTCTGCTTAGGTTTTTTTTACCCACATTTCTGGGAAAAAATGTTATCAGCCCTAACCTTTATTCACTTTTTAAGAAAAAGATAAATTAATCCACTTAAATGTTTATTCACCTACATTTTTAAAGATGAAGAGAAAAACATAAAATGTACTGTGCTGGGGAATTCAATATGGGAGTGGAGTAGGTTGAAGCTACACTAACTACCTGTGGGAACAAACTGGAATTATAACTAAATTATAGAAAAATAACCCTGAATAACCAACTCAACATTAGTTGGAGAGAAGCCTTAAAACCAAGGACAGACAGAAGGAACCACATCACGACAACAAGACTGGTAGGGATTGTGGAGGAGGTACAACAGGGCTGGCTATACTCCCATGGGAAGAAGCTGAAGGTCTGGAGGGATATTTCAGCAGCCGGGCATTTCCCCCTGAGAAGTGTGGGGTCTACATCCCAAGCTAGGCTTGCTCATCCCAAGCAACAGAGCTAGGAAAGGAAGTCAGATACCATCCAGCTGTGAAAAGCAGTGAGATGTGTCCCCCAGAAAAAGATGGGTACAGATATAGAAAGCCTCTTAAAAGGCCAATGTACAGAATTTCATTTGCAGCCACATATCTTGGGCTCTGGCAGAGGGAGGGCAGAGTGGGCTCTGGCAGAGATGGACTAGAACTCTGAGAAGATAGTCTGGGGTTGGTGGCTCTGGGGAAACAACTGAAAAGTCACCTACCAGGATCCCTGTGGGGAGTCATTTCCCATTCTGCAGAAGATATCCTTCCTAAGCACAGCACTACCCTCTAAGCAGCATCAGCCTGAGGGGAAGAAATAGCCCCATCCACAGGAATCCTTCTCTTCCCACCATGTGGAGCTTAAGCCAAGCTACAGAGGAGTACAACTCAGGACAATTTCAGTTTTTAAGCTTAACAGAAAGCTTCCAGATGAAGGTGGATTAATGGGAGCTCTGAGACTTTAGCTGACCTTCCCCTGAGTCTGCTGCTAGTAAGTGCCAGCCTTGATGCATAGCCTGGTTGTTTCTTCACACAACCAGACCCAGCAGAGTAAGATACAAACTATGGATTGTATCTTAGGATAGCTCCAAATAGGTTGCCCAGGGCCAGTCACAGGCAACATCTGACACAAATCTCCACCAGAGTCTTTGCATATTTACCTAATACATTGAAACAAACATTTAAAAAAGCAGCCAAAATTAGAAAACAACAAAACAGGCCCCAAATGAAAGAACAAGAGAATTCTCCAGAAGAACTAGATAAAATGGAAGCAAACAATGTATCAAATAGAGAATTTAGAATAGTGATTACAAGAATACTCGACATCATGAAAAAAGAGATAGAAACCATAAAAAGGACCAGTCAGAAATAAAGAATGCAATGTCGGAAACTAAAAATACACTGGAAGGAATAAACAGTAAGTTAATTGAAACAAATGGTCAAATCAGAGATTAGGAAGACAGGGTAGAGAAAACACCCAAGCAGGAAAGCAAAAAGAAAAATAAATTTTTAAAAATGAGGAGAATTTAAGAAATCATTGGGACAACATGAAGTGTAACAACATTCACATCATAGGAATATCAAGAGAAAAGAGTAAGTGAAGGATTGAGAACCTATTTAAAGAAATAATGACCAAAAACTTCCCTAATCTAGTGAAGGAAAAAGACACAAAATTACAGGCAGCACAGAGAGTGCCAAACAAGATGGACATAAAGAGGCCCA
This sequence comes from Artibeus jamaicensis, assembly GCF_021234435.1. Classification (NCBI taxonomy): domain Eukaryota; kingdom Metazoa; phylum Chordata; class Mammalia; order Chiroptera; family Phyllostomidae; genus Artibeus; species Artibeus jamaicensis. The sequence continues at coordinate 14,460,626 of NW_026522045.1, forward strand.
CAACAGGATACATTATAATTAAATGGCAAAGCTTAAATACTGGGAAAGAATCTTTAAAGCTTCAAGAGAAAAGCAGTTAGTTACATACAAGGGAGTTACCATAAAACCATATAATCTGATTCTCAACAGAAACATTCCAGACCAGAATTTATTTGTGTGAGATATTCAAGGTGATGAAAAGCAAGGACCAACCAAGGCTAATTTTCCCAGCACAACTGTCAATTAAAATGGAAAGAGAAGTAAAGAGTTTACCTACCAAAAAAAAAAAAAAGCTAAATGAGTTTAACACCAAATTAGTACTGCAATAAATGTTAAAGGGCTTGCAAGAAGAAGAAGGAGAAGGAGAAGGAAGGAGAAGGAGGAGGAGGAGAACAAGCAGGAGGAGGAGGAAAAGGAGGAAAAAGAACAACAACAGAGGAAAATAGTCTCACAATAAAATGGCACTAAATGTGGTTCTATCAACAACCACCTTAAATGTAAATATTTTAAATCTTCCCAACAAAAGATAGAATAGCTGAATGGATAAGAAAGCAAGACCCATATATATTCTGTCTCCAAGAGACCTACCTCAGATGGAAACATACATACAGACTAAAAGTAAAGGGATGGAAATAGATATTTCATGCCAATGGAAAGGAAATAAAGCTAGGAAAGCAATACTCATATCTAATAAGATAGGCTTTAAAGCCAAGGCTATAGTAAGAGACACAGAAGAACATGAAATAATAATAAAGGGAACAATCCAACAAGAGAATATAACCCTAGTAAACATGTATGTACCTAAAATAGGAGCACCTAAATATGTAAAGCAAATCTTGGTGGAAATAAAAGGAGATACAGAAATAAAGTCATAGTTGGGGGTATTAAAACCCTATTGACTTCAGTGAATAGATCTTCCAAACAGAAAATCAACAAGGGGACAGTGGGCTTAAACAACACAACAGATCAAATGGATTTAATCAATATCTTCAGAGCATTTCACCCTAAAGTATCACAGTATACATACTTTTCAAGTTCTCACGGAATATTTTCTAGTATAGACCTCATGTTAGGACATGAAACAAGTCTCAATAAATTTAATAAGGTTGAAATCATATTAAGCATCTTCTCTGATCACAATGATATGAAACTAGAAATCAATCACAAGAATACTGAAAAACACACAAAGTAATGGAAGCTAAACATCATGTTATTAAACAATGAATTGTTCAACAACAAAATCAAGGAAGAAATCAAGATAACTTGAAACCAATGAAAATTAGAACACAACAATCCAAAATCTGTGGAACACTGCAAAAGCAAGAAAATAATAAAGATCAGAGAAGAAATATATGAAATAGAGTCTAACAAGATGATACAAAAGGCCAATGAATCCAAGAACTAATTCTTTGAGAAGATAAACAAGATTGACGAAGCTTTATCCAAGCTCATAAAGAAAAAGAGAGAGAACACCATGTAAATAAAATCATAAATGAAAGAGTAGAAATAACAACTGACAGCAAAGAAAAATAGGATTGTAAGAAAATGTTATGAATAGCTCTATGCCAACAAATTGGACAACCTGGATGAAATGGATGAATTCCTAGAAACATACAATCTTCCAAGTTAAATCAGGAAGGATCAGAGAATCTGAATAGACAGATTACACCTGGTAAATTGAAGCAGTAATTGAAAAACTCCCAATAAACAAAAGCCCTGGACAGAAGGCTGCACAGGTGAATTTAATCAGACATTTCAAGGAAAACTAACACCTACTCAAAAATATTTTTAAAATTTCAAGAGGATTGAAGGCTCCCAAGCTTATTTTATGAAGCTAGCATTATCATAACTTAAAAGTCAGATAAAGACACTACAAGGAAAAAAATTATAGGCCAATATCTCTGAACATATTGTTTTCAGAGATATTGCTTTAGCATCTATGTTCATGATGAACATAGATGCTAAAATAGTCAACAAAAATATTAGCAAACCAAGTAACCAATGCACCAAAAAGATCATACACCACGATCAAGTGGGATTTATTCCAGGAATGCAAGGTTCGTACATTCTCTAATCAATAAATGTGGTTCACCACCTAAACAAAACTAAGGACAAAAACCACATGATTAAATCAATAGATACAGAAAAACATTGAATAAAATTCAGCACCACTTTATGATAAAAACTCTCAGCAAAGTGGGAATAGAGGAAACATACTTCAACATAATAAAGGCCTTATATGACAAACCCACTGCCAGCATCACACTCAAAGGGTAAAAACTACAATCATTCCCCTAAAGATCAAGAATAAGATAGGGATGTCCGCTTTCATTACTTTTACTCAAAATAATATTGAAGTGCTGGTCATAGCAATCAGACAAGTAGAAGATATAAAAAGCATCTAAGTTGGAAAGAAAAAAGTAAAAATGTTCTTATTTGCACATGATATGACACTGTATATAGAGAACTCTAAAGATTCCACCAAGAAACTACTAGAACTAATAAATGAATTCTGTAAAGTAGCAGGACACAAAATTAATCTAGAAATCAGTCATAATTTTATATGCCAATAATGAATTATCGGGAAGGGAAATTAAGAAAACAATCCCATTCACAGTTGCTTCAAATCAAGTAAAATAGCTAGGAATAAATCTAACCAAGGATGAAAAAGACCTATGCTAGGAAAACTATAAGACACTGTAGAAAACAATTAAATATAAGCCGTGACACCATTAAAGTCCTAGAGGAGAACATTGGCAAGAAAATTTCAGATATTCCATGCAGCAACATTTTTACGGATATGTTCCCTAGAGCAAGGAATATAAAGGAAAGAATAAACAACTGGGATCTCATCAAAATAAAAAGCTTCTGCAGGGCTAAAGAAAACAGTATTAAATTAAAAAGACAACCAACTGTATGGGAAAACATATTTGCCAATGATACCTCAGACAAAGGTTTAATCTCCAAAATATACAAAGAACTTACACGACTCCACTCTAGGAAGACATTGAACCCAATTAAAAAAATGGGAAAAGGACTTGAACACACACTTCTCTAAAGAGGACATACAGAATATCCAGAGACACATGAAGAGATGCTCAATATCATTAGCTATAAGAGAGATGCAAATTAAGACCACAATGAGATACCACTTTACACCAGTCAGAATGGCTATAATAAACAAAGCAACAAACAACAAATGTTGGAGAGGTTGTGGGGAAAAGGGGACTTTAGTTCACTGTTGGTGGGATTGCAGACTGGTACAACCATTATGGAAAACAGTATGGAATTTTCTCAGAAAAATAAAAATCGACCTGCCTTTTGACCCAGCAATTCCACTGCTAGGATTATACCCCAAGAATCCTAAAACATCAATTTCAAAAAACCTATGCACCACAATGTTCATAGCAGCACAATTTACAATAGCCAAGAGTTGGAAGCAACCTAGGTGCCCATCAGTAAATGAATGGATCCAAAAATTGTGGTACATATACACAATGGAATTCTATGCAGCAGAGAGTAAGAAGGAGCTACTACCCTTTGCAACAACATGGATGGAACTGGAAAGCATTATGCTGAGTAAAATAGGTCAGGCATTGAAAGACAAATACCATATGATGTGACCTTTGTCAGGAAGCTAAAGAATAAAACAAACAAGCAAACAGAATAAAAACAAAGACATTGAAATAGAGAACAAATGGGCAGCGACCAGAGGGGAGAGGGAAGGGAATTTAAGGGGAAAAATGAGGAGGGATTTTGAGGAACAAGTACGAAAGACACAGGGATGAGGACTGGGGGAGGGGAAATTGGAGGGAGGGGGGAGACAGGGTGGGGTGTGGGATGAGAGAAATAGATAAAAAAATGTACTTGAGAAGTAACTAAATAAAATTTATTATAAAAATATAAAACATGGAATGTTGAAAAAAATTTTAAAAAATAAAGAAACTTCAAGGAGTCTGCACCACTGAACTTCACAAGGATCATACCACAGAAGTTCACACCATAAAACCAGGGTTTCAGAACAGATCAATTTTAGAAGCAGAGACTAACAAGAAGAGTCTCAAACAATGGGAAGACAAAGAAACAATCCCCAAATGAAAGAAAAAGCAGAAACTTCAGAAAGAATGTTAGATGAAATAGAGGCTGATCAACTATCAGATAGTGAATTCAAAGCACTGGTTATTACGAAGTTCAAAGAGCTCAAAGAGCTCACAGTGAGCTACCAGAAACTACAGGGAAATTATAATGATCTCTCTGCAAACTACAGCAACATCAAAAAGGAAATGGAAACCATCAGCAAGAGACAAGAGGAAATGAAGAATACAATTTCCGAATTGAAGTACACAGTAGAAAGTTTCCAAAGTAGGATAGATGAAGCGGAGGATAGGATTAGTGAGTTGGAGGACAAGGTAGAAAGCATCTCACAGAAGGAGCAAGAAAATGAAAAGAGGCTCAGAAAGAATGAAGAGGGATTAAGAGAAATGCAAGACAATATGAAACGTAATAATATCCGAATAATAGGAACACCAGAAGGAGCAGAAGAAGAACAAGGGATAGAAAATGTATTTGAACGAGTAATGAGAGAAACATTCCCTAATTTGATGAGAGAAAAAGTCTCACAAATCCAGGAATCACAGAGAGTCCCAATCAAGAGGAACCCAAGGAAGCCCACTTCAAGACACATCATTATCAAGATGGCAAAATTCCAAGACAAAGAGAGAATCTTAAAGGCAGCAAGGGAGAAAAAAGAAATAACATACAAGGGAGCCCCAATAAGGTTAGGTACTGACTTCTCAATGGAAACACTCCAAGCAGGAAGAGAATGGCAAGAAATATTCCAAGTAATGAGAACCAGAGGCCTACAACCAAGGCTACTTTACCCAGCAAGGCTCTCAATCAAGATAGATGGCCAAATAAAGAGCTTCCAAGACAAAAGAAGCCTAAAAGAATATGCCTCCACCAAACCAGCTGTACAAGAAATACTAAAAGGACTGCTTTAAGGGAAGGAAGGATAAGAGGGAGACAGAGAGGAACACAGGTACAAAAATGGCAATGAATAAGTACCTATCAATAATAACCTTAAATGTAAATGGATTAAATGCTCCAATCAAAAGACACAGAATAGCTCAATGGATAAGAAAGCATGACCCACACATATGCTGCCTACAAGAGACCCACCTCAGGACAAAAGACCATCACAGACTAAAAGTGAAAGGCTGGAAACAAGTTTTCCAAGCAAACAGACAAGAAAAAAAAAGCGGGGGTAGCGATTCTCATATCAGACAAAATAGACTTCAAAAGAAAAGGCCATAAAGAGAGACCTGGAAGGTCACTTCATTATACTCAAGGGAAGAATTCACCAAGAAGACATTAACATTGTAAACATATATGCACCAAACATAGGGGCACCCAAATATATCAAGAAAATCTTAGAGGACTTCAAGAAAGATATTGACAGAAACACAATTATAGTAGGGGATTTTAACACCCCACTATCAAAAATGGACAGATCTTCCAAACAAATTATCAACAAAGATATTGTGGCATTAAACAACACCCTAGATGAAATGGACTTAACTGATATATATAGAGCCCTTTATCCCAGAGACACTAAATACACATTCTTTTCAAATGAACATGGAACATTTTCAAAGATAGACCACATGATAGGACACAAAACGAGCCTCAAAAAATTCAAGAAAATTGAAATCATACCAAGCATCTTCTCTGACCACAAGGGACTGAAATTGGAAACCAACCCCAAAGAAAAAAAACCCAAAGCACCCAAAATCATGGAGAATGAATGGTATGCTATTGAACAACAAATGGGTCGAGAATGAAATTAGGGAAGAAATCAAAACGTTTCTGGAAACAAATGAAAATGATCTCACAACAACCCAAAACTTATGGGACACAGGGAAGGCAGTCCTGAGAGGGAAGTTTATAGCAATACAGGCCTACCTAAAGAAGATAGAAATGTTTCAAACAAACAACCTAAGCCTAGGCCTGCAAGAACCTGAGGAACAACAACAAAGACAGCCCAGAGCAAGCAAAAGGAAGGAAATAACCAAGATTAGAGCAGAATTAAATGACATAGAAACTAAAAGCACAATTTTAAGGATCAATTAATTCCGGAGTTGGTTCTTTGAGAGGATAAACAAAATAGACAAGCCTCTAAGTAGGCTCATCAAGAAAAGAAGAGAGGGGACACAAATAAACACAATCAGAAATGAAAGAGGAGAGATTACAACTGATACCACAGAAATAGAAGGGGTTGTAAGAAATTACTATGAAGAACTGTATGCCAAGAAATTTGAAAACCTAGGGGAAATGGACACATTTCTAGAAAAATACAATCTTCCAAAAGTCAGTGAAAAAGAAGCAGAAAATCTAAATACACCAATAACAGCTAAAGAAATTGAAGCAGTAATCAACATCTCCCATCACACAAAAGCCCCAGACCAGATGGTTTCACAGGAGAATTCTACAAAGCATTTAAGGAAGAGCTAACCCCTATTTTCCACAGACTATTCCAAAAAATCCAGAAGAATGGAAAACTCCCAAATTCTTTTTATGAAGCCAGCATCATCTTAATTCCAAAACCAGATAGAGACACAACAAAGAAAGAAAACTTCAGGCCAATATTGCTGATAAACATAGATGCTAATATCCTCGACAAAATATTGGCAAATCACATCCAGCAATATATCAAAAAGATCATACACCAAGACCAAGTGGGATTCATCCCAGGGATGCAAGGATGGTTCAATATTTGCAAATCAGTAAATGTAATAAATCACATAAACCAAAGCAAAGACAAAAATCACATGATCATATCGATAGATGCAGAAATAGCTTTCAATAAGGTACAACACCCATTTTTGATAAAAACACTCAGCAAAGTGGGAATACAGGGAGCATTTCTCAAAATAATAAAGGCCATATATGAGACACCTACAGCCAATATCATACTCAATGGGAAAAAATTAAAAGCTTTTCCACTAAGATCAGGAACAAGACAAGGATGTCCACTTTCACCACTTCTATTCAATATAGTATTGGAAGTTTTAGCCACAGCGATCAGGCAAGAAAAGGAATTAAAAGGCATCCAAATAGGAAAGGAGGAAGCAAAACTGTCACTGTTTGCAGATAACATGATAGTGTATATGGAAAATCCTATTGACTCTACCCAAAAACTGCTCCAACTAAAAATGAATTTGGCAAAACAGCTGGTTACAAAGTCAATATCCACAAATCAAAGGCATTTTTGTATACCAACAGTGAATTATCAGAAGCAGGAATCAAGGAAAAAATCCCATTCGATGTAGCAAAAACAAAAATAAAATATCTGGGAATAAACCTAACTAAGGAGGTAAAAGACCTGTATGCAGAAAACTACACAGCCCTGAAGAAAGAAATCAAGGAAGACACAAACAAATGGAAACATATACCTTGTTCATGGATTGGAAGAATTAACATCATCAAAATGTCCATACTACCCAAAGCAATATACAGATTCAATGCAATACCTACTAAAGTACCAATGGCATATTTCACAGATATAGAACAAACACTTCACAAATTTATATGGAACCATAAACGAGCCCAAATAGCAGCTGCTCTTTTGAGAAAGAAGAACAAAGTAGGGGGGATGACAATACCTGATACCAAACTGTATTACAAGGCCACTGTAATCAAAACAGCCTGGTACTGGCATAAAAACAGGCACATAGACCAATGGAACAGAACAGAGAGTCCAGAAATCAACCCACCTCTCTACAGTCAACTAATATTCGACAAAGGGGGCAGTAACATAAAATGGAGTAAACAAATGGTGTTGGGAGAAGTGGACAGCTACGTGCAAAACAATGAAACTTGAGCACCAACTTACACCATACACCAAAATAAATTCAAGATGGATAAAAGACTTAAATGTATTCCGTGACACCATTAAAGCCCTAGAGGAGAACATATGCAAGAAAAATCTCAGATATTTCATGCAGCAACATTTTTACTGATATATCCCCTAGAGCAAGGAATGTAAAGAAAGAATAAACAAATGGGATCTCATCAAAATAAAAAGCTTCTGCATGGCTAAAGAAAACAGTATTAAATTAGCAAGACAACCAACTGTATGGGAAAACATATTTGCCAATGATACCTCAGACAAAGGTTTAATCTCCAAAATATACAAAGAACTTACACGACTCCACTCTAAGAAGACACCCAACCCAATTAAAAAATGGGAAAAGGACTTGAACAAACACTTCTCCAAGGAGGACATACAGAACATTCAGAGTCACATGAAGAGATGCTCAATATCGTTAGCTATCACAGAGATGGAAATTAAAGCCACAATGAGATACCACTTTACACCAGTCAGGATGGCTATCATAAACAAAGCAACAAACAACAAATGTTGGAGAGGGTGTGGGGAAAAGGGGTCCTTAGTTCACTGTTGGTGGGACTGCAGACTGATACAAGCATTATGGAAAACAGTATGAAATTTTCTCAGAAAAATAAAAATCGACCTGCCTTTTGACCCAGCAATTCCACTGCTAGGATTATATCCTAAGAATCCTAAAAGATCAATATCAAAGAACCTATGCACTACAATGTTCATAGCAGCACAATTTACAATAGCCAGGAGTTGGAAGCAACCTAGGTGCCCATCAGTAAATGAATGGATCAAAAAATGGTGGTACATATAGACAATGGAATTCTATGCTGCAGAGAGAAAGAAGGAGCTACTACCTTTTGCAACAACATGGATGAAACTGGAAAGCATTATGCTGAGTGAAATAGGCCAGGTGTTGAAAGAAAAATACCATATGATCTCACCTTTAACAGGAAGCTAAACAACAAAACAAACAAGCAAGCAGAAAAAAAAACACAAAGACATTGAAATAGAGAACAAGGGGACAGTGACCAGAGGGGAGAAGGAAGGGAAGTTAAGGGGAAAAAGGGGGAGGGATTTGGAGGAACAAATAGGAAGGACACAGGGACAAGAACTAAGGGGGGGTGGAAATGGGAGGGAGGTGGGAGCAAGGGGCACGGGAGGCTGGGATGGGAGAAATAGACAAAAAACTGTACTTGAAAAATAACTAAATAAAATTAATTAAAATTTTTAAAAAATCAAATAAAATAAAATTGAAAAAAATAAGAAAGAAAAAGGGGCTGGCTCTTTCATCTTCCAACTCCAATAAGTGTATAAGTGCTCTTCCTCAAAGCGATCATCTTCTGTCTGAATGCTGCAATAGGACTCTATGTATACTTACATTTCATCACATGCATTGTTTTCTTTAATTTTTAATTTAATTTTTATTGTTTTTCAATTACAGCTGTCCCCATTTTTCCTCTGTTATTTTCGCCTGCCCTACCCACCCTCTCCTCCCACTTTTAATCCCTCCATTTGTAGTCTTTGTCCATGAATCCTTGATACATGTTCCTTGACTTTACCCTTCCCCTTCTTTCCCCTGTTATTCCTGCTCCCCATTCCTCTCTGTTCAATGTCAGTTTGTTCTTTATTTCCATGTCTCTGGTTCTATTTTTCTCCCTTGCTGTTTTGTTGATTAGGTTCCACTTATAAGTGAGATCACATGGTATTTGTCCCACACCATCTGGCTTATTTCACTTATCATAATATTCTCCAGTTCCATCCATGCTGTCCTGAAGGGTAGGAGCTCCTTTTATTTTCTGCTGCACATAATATTCCATTGTGTAAATGTACCATAGTTTTTTAATTCACTCATTTATCGATGGGCCCTTAGGCTGTTTCCAGCACTCGGTTATTGTAAATAACACCGCTATGGACATTGGAGTGCACGGGTTCTTTTGAATTGGTGTTTCCATCATCACATGCATTATTAAAAGGGTCAAAATTTAACAAAATTATTTTTTCCTGCTTGATTAAAGGCATTATTTAGTAAAACTGGCTGCTTATTTTCCCTGAAAGTGTTGTGGTGAACAAGGCAATGACTACTTGTATAATTTGATGTCACTAGCCTGATTCATGCTAAGGTACCAGCAGTTTTACACCATTAGTAAAAATGTAAACACAAGAAAAGCACAAAATGACACATTAATATTATTGTGAAAGTAGTTTTGACTTCATGAAACCATTGAAAGTGTTGTAGAGACACTTAGTTATCCATGGATCATGCTTAAAGTACTATATTTCCAACTTTTGCTTCCTCTGCAGCATTCAAAACAATTGAAGGTGCTTTTCTTATAATTCTCTCTTCTTCCAATGCTATGGACATAATTTTTTTGTTTTGTTTTATCTTACTTTTCTGTCTGCTCCTATTCGTTTTTTCCATTTTCTTCTTTACCCTCTCTCTTCTCCAAGACTCTGTTCTTTCCAATTACTTATACCATTTTCCCGATTTACTTATTCCACAGAAATAACAAAAATCTATCTACTGTTAACTCTACAAGTCAATATTTCTATTTATTTCTACTCACATTATATTCAGGCCTGTAGCTTAAGTTGTATATGGATATAGAGATGTTGGATATATATCTCAAAATCCATCTCGTCTAGATTGCTCTTATCACCTTTCTTCATCTCCACTATTTCCTCCTCCAACATTTTTGTTTCTCAAGTGAGTAACATCATTGCCCATTTACCCAGAAGAAATCAGAATCATTTTAGACCCCTTCTCTATTCCTCTCATAGCCAATCAATAAAACGTGCCCTTAATATGTCTCACATTTTAGTTTCTCCATTCCTTCAGTTGTTCTCTTTGTCTAAGCTTTTTAATCATTAATCATTTATGCAACCTTACCTCCTTCTCATCTCTCTCTGTAAAAGAGATGGTTCTTATTATATCCAAGGCACATATTTACTTCCTTAGGTGATCTGAGTACACCATGAAAAAAGGACACATGGACAAAACCAAGGGTGTGCGGTGGGATCAGGGGTGGGAGGTGGGGATGGCTGGGGTGGGGGAAAAATAGAGACAATCGTACTTGAACAACAATAAAAAAAAGAACTAAAGATCTTCTCCAAATATCCATGTTCTATTACTCAGAAAAATTTTTTGAACATTGCCTTTCTAACATTTCTCTGTGCTTTTTTTGTGTTCTGCCTTGTTTAATTTCTTAATCATCTTGCCTTTGCATGCGGTCTCACCCTTTTCCATTGGCTAGGGACAGTTTGTATTGCTTCTCAAAATTTTCTACCATATTAGTGGCTTAGTTATTTGTGTACCTATTAAGGTACCTTTTGACCACATTCATAATTCATTAGTAGCCATAGTTCACAAATTTATCCCATGCCATCAAAATATCTTCTCTAGTTCCATCCATGTTGTTGCAAAAGGTAGTAGCTCCTTCTTTCTCTCTGCAGCATAGAATTCCATTGTGTATATGTTCCACAATTTTTGGATCCATTCATTTACTGATGGGCACCTAGGTTGCTTCCAACTCTTGGCTATTGTAAATTGTGCTGCTATGAACATTGTGGTGCATAGGTTCTTTGATATTGATCTTTTAGGATTCTTAGGATATAATCCTAGCAGTGGAATTGCTGGGTCAAAAGGCAGGTCGATTTTTATTTTTCTGAGAAAATTCCATACTGTTTTCCATAATGGTTGTACCAGTCTGCATTCCCACCAACAGTGGACTAAGGACCCCTTTTCCCCACACCCTCTCCAACATTTGTTGTTTGTTGCTTTGTTTATGATAGCCATCCTGACTGGTGTAAAGTGGTATCTCATTGTGGTTTTAATTTGCATCTCTCTGATAGCTAACGATATTGAGCATCTTTTTGTGTGTCTCTGGATCCTCTCTATGACCTTCGTGGAGAAGTGTCTGTTCAAGTCCTTTGCCCAGTTTTTAATTGAGTTGCTTATCTTACAGTGAAGTCGTGTAAGTTCTTTGTATATTTTGGAGATTAAACCCTTGTCTGAGGTATCATTGGCAAATATGTTTTTTCATACAGTTGGAGCTCTTCTTATTTTAATACTGTTTTCTTTAGCAGTGCAAAAGCTTTTTATTTTGATGACATCCCATTTGTTTATTCTTTCCTTTATGTCCTTTGCTCTGGGTGAAATATCAGTAAAAATGTTGCTGCATGAAATATCTGAGATTTTCTTGCCAATGTTCTCCTCTAGGACTTTAATGGTGTCATGGCTTATATTTAAGTCTTTTATCCACCTTGAATTTATTTTGGTGTATGGTGTAAATTGGTGCTTGAGTTTCATTTTTTTGCACATAGCTATAGAGGCTATTTTTATTGCATTTTATGTTACTGCTCTTTTTGTTGAATATTAATTGACTGTAGAGACTTGGGTTTATTTCTGGGCTCTCTGTTCTGTTCCATTGGTCTGTGTGCCTGTTTTTATACCAGTACTAGGCTGTTTTGATTACAGTGGCCTTGTAATACAGTTTCATATCAGGTATTGTGATCCCTCATACTTTGTTCTTCTTTCTCAAAATTACAGCTGCTATTTAGGGTTGTTTAAGGTTCCATATAAATTTTTGAAGTGTTTGTTCTATATCTGTGAAGTATGTCATTGGTACTCTAATAGGTATTGCATTGAATCTGTATATTGCTTTGGGTAGTATGGACATTTTGATGATGTTAATTCTTCCAATCCATGAACAAGGTATATGTTTCCATTTGTTTGTGTCTTCCTTGATTTCTTTCTTCAGTGTTGTGTAGTTTTCTGCATACAGGTCTTTTACATCCTCAGTTAGGTTTATTCCTAGATATTTTATTTTTCTTTTTGCTATATCAAAAGAGATTTTTTTCTTGATTTCTGCTTCTGCTATTTCATTACTGGTATACAATAATGCCTTTGATTTCTAGATATTTACTTTTTGACCTGCTGTTTTGCCAAATTCATCTATTAGGTTGAGCAGCTTATGGGTAGAGCCTATAGGACTTTCCATGTACAGTATTATGTCATCTGCAACAGTGACAGTCTTGTTTCCTCCTTTCTGTTTTGGATGCCTTTTATTTCCTTTTCTTCTCTGATCACTGTGGATAAAACTTCCAATACTATATTGAATAGAAGTGGTGAAAGAGGACAACCTTGTCTTGTCCCAGATCTTAGTGGAAAAGTTTTAATTTTTGCCCATTGAGTATGATGCTGGCTGTAGGACTCTCATATGTGGCCTTTATTAGGTTGAGGAATGCTCCCTGTATTCCCACTTGGCTGAGTGTTTTTATCATAAAAGGGTGTCATACCTTATCAAAAGCTTTTTCCAAATCTATTGATATGATCATGTCATTTTTTCTTTGCTTTTGTTTATAGGATGTATTACATTTACTGATTTGTGAATATTGAACCATCCTTGCATCCCTCAGATGAATCCCACTTGACCATGGTGAATGATCTTTTAAATGTATTGTTGGATGCGGTTTGCCAATATTTTGTTGAGGATTTCAGCATCTATGTTCATCAATGATATTGACCTGAAGCTTTTTTGTTGTTATTATTGTTGTATCTTTATCTGGATTTGGGATTAGTTTGATGCTGGCTTCATACAAAGAGTTTGGCATTCCTTCATCATTTTGGATTTTTTGGAATAGCCTTTGAAGAATAAGAGTTAGTTCTTCCTTAAATGCTTTGTTGAATTCTCCTGTGAAACAATCTGGTCCAGGGCTTTTGTGTGACAGGAGATTTTTTATTACTGCTTCAATTTCATCTGCTGTTATTGGTCTATTCAGGCTTTCTGCTTCTTCTTCATTGAGTTTTGGAAGATTGTATTTTTCTAGAAATGTATCCATTTCCCCTAGGTTTTCAAATTTCTTGGCATACAGTTATTCATACTAATTTCTTTGAAATGTTTCTATCTTTTTTTAGGTAGGCCTGTATTGCTATGAACTTCCCACTCAGGACTGCCTTTGCTGTGTCCCATAAATTTTGGGTTGTCATGATTTCATTTTCATTTGTTTCCAGAAACATTTTGATTTCCTCCTGGATTTCATTCTGGACCCATTTGTTGTTTAATGGCATGCTATTCAATCTCCATGATTTTGAATGTCTTGGGTCTTTTCTCTTGGTGTTTATTTCCAGTTTCAGTCCCTTGTGCTTGGAAAAAAATGTTCCGGTTGATTTCAATTTTCTTAAATTTGTTGAAGCTAGTTTTGTGTCTTATCATGTGGTCTATCTTTGAAAATGTTTCATGTGCATTTGAAAAGAATGTATATTTAGCTTCTTTGGGATGGAGGGCTCTATATATATCAGTTAAGTCCATTGCATCTAGGACGTTGTTCAATTCCACAATATCTTTGCTGATTTTTTGTTTGGAAGATCTGTCCATTTTTGACAGTGGGGTATTAAAATCCCCAACTATAATTATGTTGCTGTCAATATATTTCCTGAAGTCTTCTAAGGTTTTCTTTATATATTTGGGTGTTCCTATATTGGGTGCATATATATTTACAATGTTTGTGTGCTCTTGATGAATTCTTCCCTTGAGTATTATGAAGTGATCTTCCGGGTCTCTCTTTATGGCCCTTTTTTAAAGTTTATTTCGTCTGATATGAGTATTGCTACCCCAGCTTTTTTTTTTCCTGGTCATTTGCTTGAAAAATTTGTTTCCAGCCCTCACTTTTAATGACTAAAACTCGTTTGTCCTGAGGTGGGTCTCTTTTAGGCAGCAAACGTGTGGGTCATGCTTTCTTATCCATTCAGCTATTCTATGACTTTTGATTAGAGCATTTAGTCCATTTACATTTAAGGATGTTATTGATAGGTACTTATTCATTGTAATTTTTATACCTGTGCTTCTCATTGTCTCTCTCTTTTCCTTCCTTTCCAGCAGTCCTTTTAGTATTTCTTGCAAAGCTGGTTTGGTGGAGGTGTATTCTTTTAGACTTATTTTGTCTTGGAAGTTCTTTCTTTGGCCTTCTATCTTGATTGGGAGCCTTGCTGCAAAGGTAACCTTGGTTGAAGGCCTCTGGTTCTCATTACTTAGAATATTTCTGGGGACTTCCGCCAAGATGGAGGCATAGATAGAGATGCTGTGGTTCCTCACACAACCAAGTTTAGAGACAACTAAATAATAGCAACAAAAAACACAGACAGAATACGGAAAATTGAACTTTTCGGAAGTCTGATAACAACAACTTCTTCAGCCTGACTGGTAAGAGGGGTGAAACCAGCAGCTGGCAGAGTGGGGTAGCACAGGAAAACTCGGTCAGAGGGACTCAGGCGCGTGGAATCCAGGCGCAGGGTGGGACCTGGTGGGCAACTAAGCAAGCAATAGTGGGGAAACAGTGAGGGAGCAGTGCTGCGGGTTGACTGTGGTCGTGCATTCATGCGCAGATAGACAAGCCAGGAGTGGGCGATTGGACAAGAGCCAGCAGCCCCAGCGGCTAGCAGTGGTGGAGGGCACCACCATTTCCCTGCTCTAACCCCACCTTCACATACAGCGTCATAATCCAGCCACTTAAGTGGCCCTGCCCCAGTGAACAACCTAAGGCTCTATTCTTCACCCAGCTGTGAGAAAGAGCAGAGGGGGCTTCCATTTCCCCGCTCTGACCCCGCCTCCACATACAGAGTCACAACCCAGTGACCTGGGACTCCAACGCTCTGCTCCTCATACTTAATGGGTGCAAACAGACCAAAAATGGCTCAAGAAGATCTCAAAGCCCCAGAGCCTATAAATCTAAGCAATGAAGAAATAGCAAAACTCTCAGATGCACAGTTTAAAACACTGGTCATCAGGATCCTCACAGAACTGGTTGATTATAGGCACAAATTAGACAAACATATGAAGGCAAAACTAATTGAAATGAATGGAATTTCACAGGAAACCAGTAGCGATGAAAAGGAAACTGGGACTCAAATCAAGGGAATGGACCAGAAGAAAGCAAATAATGGCCAAACAGAAAAGAGTGAAGAAGCAAGAATTCAAAAAAATGAGGAGAGTCTTAGGAACCTCCAGGACATCTTTAAACACTCCAACATCTGAATTATAGGGGTACCAGAAGGGGGAAAGTAACAGCCACAAGTGGAAAACTTATTTGAACAAATAATAAAGGAGAATTTTCCCAATCTGGCAAAGGAAATAGACTTCCAGGAAATCCAGGAAGCTCAGAGAGTTCCAAAGAAGATGGACCCAAGAAGAAACATACCAAGGCACATCATAATTACATTAGCCAAGATTAAAATGAAGGAGAGAGTCCTAGAAGCAGCAAGAGCTAAGGGGACAGTCACCTACAAAGGAGTCCCCATCAGGCTGTCAGCAGATTTCTCAAAAGAGACCCTACAGGCAAGAAGGGGCTGGAAAGAAATATTCCAAGTCATGAAATCTAAAGGCCTACAACCAAGATTGCTCTACCCAGCAAAACTTTAATTTAGAATGGAAGGACAGATAAGGTGCTTCTCAGATAAGACCAAATTCAAGGAGTTCATCATCACCAAGCCCTTATTATAGGAAATGTTAAAGGGACTTATCTAAGAAAAAGAAGTTAAAAAACATGAACAGTGAAAGGACAGCAAACTCACAGTTATTAACAACCACACCTAAAACAAAAGCAAACTAAAAGGACAGCTAGATCAGGAGTGGAACCATAGAAATGAAGATCTCAAGGAGGGTTAGCAACAGGGGAGTGGGAGGAGGAGAAGGGGGGAGAAGGTACAGAAAATAAGTAGCATAGACAGTAGATAGAAAATAGATGGGGGGGCAAAAATAATATGGAAAATATAGAATCTAAAGAACTTGAGACACATGGTCATAAACTAAAGGGGGGTATTGATGGGGATGGGGGGTAGGGTGGAGGGTAATGAAGGGGGGAATAGAACAACTGTAACAGCATAATCAATAAAAATAAATTAAAATTAAAAAAAGAATATTTTATGCCATTCTCCTCTTGCTTGCAGTGTTTCCATTGAGAATTCAGTTGCCAACCTTATTGGGACTCCCTTATATGTTCCTTCCTTTTTCTCCCTTGCTGCCTTAAAAATTCTCTCTTTTCTTGAAATTTTGCCATTTTAATGATGAGGTGCCTTGAAGTGAGTCTCTTTGGGTTCTTCTTTATTGGAATTCTGTGTTTCCTGGATTTGTGTGACTTTTTTTTTTATCAATTAGGGAAGTTTTCCCTCATTTCTTTTTCAAATAGATTTTCCATCTCTTGCTCTTCTTCTTCTCCTTCTGGTATCCCTATTATTTGGATATTGTTATACTTCATATTGTCTTGCATATCTCTTAATCCCCCTTCATTCTTTCTGGGCCTCTTTTCCTTTTCTTGCTCTTTCTGGGCATTTCTTTCTACTTTGTCCTCCAACTCACTGATACGGTCTTTTGCTTCATCGATCCTGCTTTTGACACCTTCTACTGTGTTCTTCAGTTCAGAAATTGTGTTACTCATTTCCTCTTCTCCCTTTTTGATAGTTTCTATTTCCTTTTTCATGTTGATATAGTTTTCAGTGAGTTCATTGTAACTCCCCTGTAGTTTCTGGTGGTTTATTGGGAGCTCTTTGAACTTCCTGATAACCAGTGCTTGGAATTCAATATTTGATAGTTGACTTGCCTCTATTTCATCTAGCATTCTTTTTGAGGCTTCCTTCTCTCCTTTCACTGGGGGGTTGTTGCTTTCTCTTCTCATTGTTTGTGAGACTCTTCTTGTTAGCTTCAGCTTCTTAAATTGATTTCTTCTAGCTTCCTGGATTTATGGTGTGAACTTCTGTGGTATAATACCTGTGAGATTCAGTGGTGTAGTCTCCTTGATCTCCCCAAGTCACTGGTCTTGGGCTGTACTTAATGTTGGTTCTTAGTTTGTCTTTGGGGTTTTGTTGTCTGTGTCTTTTTTTGTAGATTCTTCCCACCAGCTGATGAACTGATGGTCCCTCTATCCCCTGCCCATTGTATTTGCTGTGCTGGTGAGGGCGGGTTGCGTTGAAGCTAGTTCTTCTGCATATACAAGGTTTTGAAGATTCTGTTTTACTCTGTTCAGTTGTTTGCCCTGGGAAGTTTCTCCGCTGTTTAGTTGTATTTCCAGGTAGGTCTTGGGTTGAATTTTGTGTGGTTTCTACTCCCTCCTTCACCTTCCTGTTGTTATCTCTTGGTGGTTCCTTTGTTGCTGGGTTTCCTCTTCTTTGGGGTATCCTGGTGTTCACCACTTCCATCTATTCTTTTTTTGTATGATCAGTTGGAGGGGAAGGCAAATTGGTTTATGACAGCGGGAGAGTATTCTGTGATATTTACAGTAGCAGCCTGTAGAGAAGAAGTAGGTGTTTCCCCTGACTATGTACAGGGACAACCGTACTCTTCAACCCAACTAGCCACTTCTCAGAAGGAATGGAAGGAAGATAAGGCTCTTTCTGGGGAGGGAGGGCTTGTGATTTGGATTCAGAAAGGAGTGAGGTTGAGAGATGTCAGATTCTGAGGTAAGGTGAGAATAAGGGATGGTAAATAGGTGTAGTGTGAGAGGGAACAGAGTCAACCACTGCAGTGTTATAGTTCAGGCAATAATGTAGTTGGCTAAGATGGGGGTTGGTGTCATGTAGTATTTACAGCAGCATGCAACTACTATTATTTACAATAATATTAGAGCAACAGTCATACAACAGAATCTATGATATACCAAGACTGGGGAGTATTGGACTTTCAATAGTGTGCTAACTGGGCAAGGGGAAGTAAAGGGCAGTAAATTAGTAATACACTATGGTTGAGGGGACGGGGGAGACCTGTCAAGTGATACAATATATCCAGCCAAGGTAAAGAAGACTATACAGAAAGGGGAGGAATACAGAGATACTATTAAAATAAAAGATGTAATAATAATGAGAAATAATGAAAAAATACAAATATGCAGTAACTTGTAGCTTTTCTATTACAGCAAAGTGATTTTTGTCTCTGTCTCTACTGTTGGGGTACCCCCTCTTTGAGTCCAACTCTGTTTTTTTCACCATTCCAAGTATTTTGTCCCACTTGGGGGGGAAGGGGGTCAAAAAGAAAGGAAAAAAAGGCAGCAGAGGGGAGGAGAAAGTGGTAGGTTTAGAAAGAAAGGAAAAAGGAATAAAACAAGGAAGAAGAAGGGAGAGGGTAAAAGTATTGAAAGATAAAACAATAATAAAGTTAAAAAATAAAAGATTATTTAAAAAAAAACCCCTCTTCTTGGTTTCCAGCTGGTCAAGCCTTTTCTTCTGGTCACACTAGCTACAGCAGTCTGTGAGTAAATTACCACTGCCTTTCTTCCTTCTTGGTGAACTCAGCTGGTCTCAAGATCACTCTCCCAAGATCCTCTCCTCAGTGCCCCACTGAAAGCAGACTTTCCCCAGGATTCACAGTCCTGGCCTGGGGTGTGGACGTGTGTTCCAGCCAGGCTTCTCTGGTCCCACCTGCCTGGGCGAGAACCTTTTCCAGTGCTATGTAGGACCTCAAAGACGACTCTCTATTCTCCCAAGCTGGCGACCACAGACTCCACATGTGATCAATGGTGTCTGATTTGCTTCTTCATACTCACTTCTCTCTCTGACAATCCAAGCATACAGATCTCTCCTGGATTTTTTCAAACTGTGCCTGGCTGGGTAGGGAAGGAGAGGGGAGGGAGTTGATGACTGGCTATCTCCCAAGGGCCTTGCAGCCAGCCCTCAGCTCTCAGAGTCTGAGGCAGACCCAGCAGACCTAGCCCAGGCCCAGTGCAACGGGGGACGCAAGGGTGACTCTCAATTCTCCCAAGCTGCAATTCACAGACTCCACATGTGATCAAAGCTTTCTGTTTTGCTTCTTCATACCCACTCCTCTCTCTGATACTTCAAGCAAACAGATCTCTCTTGGCGTTTTTCAAATTGCGCCCAGCTGGGTAGGGAGGGAGCTGGTGACTGGCTCTCTCCCAAGGTCCTTGAGCCAGTCCTTGGCTCCCAGAGACTGAAGCAGACCAGCCTGAGCCCTGCTGCGGCCTGGCACTGGTGCAACCTGAGGGAGGGCCTGCAGCCTCTGAGGGGTTCCCTGGGACCTTATTAACCTGCAGCCGTCTCTCCTCACCTTCTGGTCTTTCAGAGTCTGCTCCAATTTCTGGAGTCCTACCTTCCTATATGCTGGGTGCCTGCACTTCTCCACAGATCAGCCTGGTTTTTCTCCAGTGCAGGGTGGGTGGGGGGAGCGAAATCCTTTGTCCTACTCCACCACCATCTTCCCGACCACCCTATACATTTATTCTTATAAGTTTATGGGTATTTTTGTATTTCTAAAATCATTGAGTCAGGATTTTCCTTTTTACTAACTTTTTTTTGAGAGAAAGGATTTTCATTTTCTAATATTATCCAAGGGACAAATGTCTGATTATGGCACTCACAGTTCAACAAAGGAAAATGAACCCCTATAGGTCTTTCAGGAACAATATAATACTTGGCATTTGTTAGATGAACATTCTGAGAAACCAGCAAAAGGTGGCCAGAGGTTAGAAATAACAGGAAGCCATTCTTATCCCTATGGAAGAGTGATAAACAATAAGTAAATACTATCAGAGCCCAGAATATATAGGGCCAAAAAAGAAGGCTGGATCTGGAACCATAAAAGATGAGACCATAAAGTGGAAATTAGAGTCAAGCATGAGAATCAGCTATTGTTAGAGGTGCTAGAAGAAACAAAAAGGGGGACTTTCCCTCTCCCACAATACCCCATGTTACTTCTTTTCATCTTGGACCTAGCATAATGGCTCCCACAAAGAAGGATGGTGAGAAGAAAAAGGGCCATTTTGTCATCAACTAGACAATGACCACAGAATGCATTATTAGGCTTCACAAGTACATCCACTTTTTCAAGAAGTGCACCCCTTAAGACCTGAAAAAGATCCTGAAATTTGCCATTAAGGAGATGGGAACTCCAGATGTGCACATTGACACCAGGCTCAACAAAGCTGTGTGGGCCAAAAGAAGAAGGCATTTCCCATATTATATCCAGATGTGGTTGTCCAGGACACATTAAGATAAAGATTCGCCAAAAAAAAAAAAACCCTCTGTATATTGGTCACCTGTATACCTGTTACCACTTTCAACAATCTATAGTTAATGTGGGTGAGAGCTAACTGAAGATTGTCAAATAAAGTTATGAAACCACAAAAAAGAAAGAAACAGAAAAGGGGGGGAAATATCTTGCTTTCTAGCCTCACAGTGGCCAAATCTGTTCAGAAAGGAAAGAACAAAGATTCCAAGTAAAGACAGTTTGTCTTAATAGAGAATACAGCAAGAAAATAAGTTCTAGAGCATATAGGTAACAGATCAAGGCAAATATTCTAATTAATGAATACTCAATATAAGAAGTAGAGAAGTCACCAAATTTCCCCATGATGTGATCAGTTTTCAGTTTATGTGTACAATCCATTATAAATGTTGATTTGATTTCTGAGATTCTTGATAACAGGAAGATAATATCCTAAGGACCGACCATAGATATTCCAGTATTGGCAACTTCTCCTAACAATTGAGTGATAATAAATTGCCACTAGAATGTTAAGTGAGAAAACAAAACTGGAAAAATAATTGAGGACTGGGGACAGAGGCTTTGGGAAGAGAATAGAAAGAGTAGGCACCAGAATCCCAGTGCTGAGTTCTCCCCGATACAAAAACAGCCATCATGCTCAGGCAGACCACTCCCCTCAGAGTAGCACCAGCCTGAGGGGAAACAAGAGTCTTTACCTCAAGAGAAATTCTGCCTGCCCTGTGGTGATTAAGCCTGACTGCTGAGTACAAAGTGACTAGATTAATAGCTGAAGGAGTCAGCCACTGACAGTAGATCCCTGGAAGTCTCAAACAGGCTACACAAAGTCAGGTAGGATCACCATCTGATATCACCAGAGGTGGATCCAGTCAAACAAAAGTAGCGCACCTGCACAATAGCATAAAAGATGTGGTAGGTGAAGTGACCCTCAGTCAACCAGCTGGAGGGAAGGACCCACAAAAAAATGACCCAACAACAATCAAAATTGAATGATATAAATATAAACAGCATAAAGGGTATCCCAAGAGCATCAAGTTCAGTAGATCAAGGAGACTGCACTATTGAATCTTACAGGTTTCTAACTTAGAAATTCATAACACAAAGACAGGGAATAAAATCAGATCAATTTAACAAGCAGAAGCAAACAAAAGAGTCTCCAAAAAATGAGGAGACAAAAAACAACCCCCAATCAAAAGGAAAGGAGGAATCCTCAGAAAGAATGGTAAATAAAATATAGGCAAATAAATTATCAAATATGGAGTTCAAAAAATGGTAATAAGGAAGCCCAATGAGATCAGTGAGAATTACCAAAAACTACAAGGAAGATACAAAGAGCTTACTACAAACTACATCAGCATGAAAAAGGAGATAGAAACTATCAGCAAGACCCAAGAGGAAATGAGGAATACAATTTCTGAACTGAAGAACACAGCAGAAGGAATGAACAGCAGGCTAGATGAAGCAGAGGATTGAATCTGTGAGCTGCAGGACAAGGTAGGAAAAAAAACTCCCAGAAAAAGTAAGAAAAGAAAAAAAGATTTAAAAAGAATGAAGAGGGATTAAAGGAACTGCAGGACAACACAAACGGTATAATATCCATATAATAGAGATACCAGAAGGAGAAGAAGAGGAGCAAGGGACAGAAAACCTGCTTGAAAAAGTAATGACACAAAACTTCCCTAATTTCATAACAAAAATAGTCACTTAAGTCCAGGAAGCACAGAGAATCCCAATCAATATGGACCCTAAGAGGCCCACTCCAAGATACAACATCAATAAAATGGCAAAATTCAAAGACACAAAGAAAATCTTAAAGGCAGCAAGGGAGAAACAGGAAGTAACATACAAAGGAGCTCTGATAAGGCTAGCAGATGACATCTCAAGAGAAACCCTAAAAGCCACAAGAGAATGCCAAGAAATATTCCAAGTAATGAAAACCAAGGGCTCGGAACCAAGACTGCTATATCCAGCAAAGCTCTCAATTGAAATGGGAGTGAAATAAGGAGTTTACAACACAAAAGAAGGCTAAAAAAATACACCTTCAACAAACCAGCACTGCAAGAGATGCTAAAGGGTCTGCTTTAAGAAAAGGAAGAAAAAGAGTGAGAGAGAGGAACACAGGTACAAAGGAAGTAAAATGGCAATGAATAAGTACCTATCAATAATAACCTTAAATGTAAATGTATTAAATGCTCCAATCAAAAGACATAGGGTAGCTGAATGGCTAAGAAAACATGACCCACACATATGCTGCCTACAAGAGACCCACCTCAGAAAAATAGACCTAGGTGGACTGAAAGTGAAGGGTTGGAAAAATTATTCCAAGCAAATGAACAGGAAAAAAAATCCAAGGTGGCAATACTTATATCAGACAAAATAGACTTGATATAAACAAAGGCCATAAAAACAGACACACGAGTACACTTCATAATACTCCAGGGAAGAATCCATCAAGAAGACAACATATAAATATTGTAAACATATATGCACTCAACATAGGAGCACCCATATATGAGGAAAATCTTGGAGGACTTCAGAAAGATATATGAAGCAACACACCTATAGTAGGGAATTTGAACATTCCACTGTCAACAATAGATAGATCTTCCAAATAAAATATCAACAAAGATATTGTGGGACAGAATGACACTAGATCAAATGGACTTAACTGATTTTATATGTATATATATATATATATATAAATTTTATTTATATATTATATAAAGTTTATTTATATATTATATATATAAACTTTATAAGTTTATATATATATTGTATATAAATAAACTTTATATTTATATGTAAATATATATAAATGAACATATATATATATATATATATATATATATATATATATAAATTTTCACCCCAAAGAAGCTAAATGCACCTTCTTTTCAAATGCACATGAAATGTTTTCAAAGATAGACCACATAATAGGACACAAAACAAGCCTGAACAAATTCAAGAAAATTGAAATTATATCAAGCATTTTCTCAGACCACAAGGACCTGAAATGAGAAACTAACCTCAAAGAAAAAACTCAAAAACATTTAAATTCATGGAGACTGAATAGCATGCTATTAAACAATGAATGGGTTAACAATGAGATCAAGTAAGAAATAAAAAGTTTCTGAAAAACAATAAAAATGAATTCACGATAGTCCAAAATTTATGGGACACAGCAAAGGCAGTCCTGGGGGGGGGGCAGTTCATAGCAACACAGGCCTAACTAAAAAAGATAGAAACATTTCACTTAAACAACCTAACCCTACACCTACAGGAAGTAGAGGAATGATAACAAACAAAGCCCAGAGTGAATAGAAGCAAGGACATAATAAAGATCAGAGCAAAATTAAATGATGTAGAGACTAAAAGAAAAATTCAGAAGATCCATAAATCTAGGAGCTGGTTCTGTGAAAAGATAAAGAAAATAGAACCAGAGACATGGAAATAGAAAACAAACTGACATTAACTAGAGGATTGTGGAGAGGGGGATAACAGGGGAAAGAAAAGGAAGGTTCAAGTCAAGGAACATGTATAAAGACCTAAGGACAAAGACATTATGGTGGGGGGAGGACTGAAAATGGAAGGTGGGGGTGGGTAGGGCAGGGAGAGTAATGCGGAAAAAATGGCACAATGTAACTGAACAACAATAAAAACATAAAAACACAAAAGATTAAAATGTCCAAAACTTCCACAAAAAATAAAGATTGAGAGAGGAAAAGAGGAAATAGAAGAGAAATGATTGCAGCATAATGTGTCACAGAAGACTTTATTTTCTTGTCAAGCTATTTCGGAGAGTTAGTCTTGTGTTCAAATTACTATATTGCCAAATATAAGCTCACATCACCCCTTGAAAAAGGAATTATTGTAACTGACTTGAGGATGAAACTCCCTGAGGCTTTTGGTTTAGATGGCCTTGTCTTATATGTTTGCACTTGCCAAAGCTCTTTGACACATATCTTACTTTGACTGGAGAATAGTTGGATAGACAGTTCATTGGTCTTTATTCTCTGGCAATAAGTAGTTTAGGAACTTGCCTGAACAGTATTTTATTTTCTTGATTCTATGCTACAACATCCTGCTCACCACACAAACATTTTTTTTTTTATTCCCATGGCTTTACCTACCATTTCATACTATTGTAGAATGACAGAAAAGGATTTTCAGTCTGACAACACTGATCACAGTTCAGGATTTGAATTCCAAATGTGTTTCTAATATTAACTGAAAGATTGTTATTTTTTTAATCATTATAAAAATACATTTTATTAATTATGCCATTACAGTTGTTGTTTTCCCCTTCATTCCCCTCTACCATGCACACCCTCTCCCCCACCAATCCCCCCTTTAGTTTATGACCACATGTCTCAAGTTCTTTAGATTCTATATTTCCCATGCTATTCTTGCCCTCCCCCCTATTTTCTACCTACAATCTATGCTACTTATTTTCTGTACCTTCTCCCCCCTTCTCCTTCTCCCTCTCTGCTGTTGCTAACCCTCCATGTGATCTTCATTTCTATGGTTCTGCTCCTGATCTAGCTGTCCTCTTAGTTTGCTTTTGTTTTAGGTGTGGTTGTTAGCAACTGTGAGTTTGCTGTCCTTTCACTGTTCATATTTTTTATCTCCTTTTTTCTTAAGTAACGCCATTTAACACTTCATATAATAAGGGCTTGGTGATGATGAACTCCTTGAATTTGACCTTATCGGAGAAGTACTTTATCTGCCCTTCCATTCTAAATGAAAGCTTTGCTGGACAGATCAATCTTGGATGTAGGTCTTTGGTTTTCATGACTTGGAATACTTCTTTCCAGCCCCTTCTTGCCTATAAGGTCTCTTTTGAGAAATCAGCTGACAGTCTGATGGGGACTCCTTTGTAGGTGACTGTCCCCTTAGCTCTTGCTGCTTCTAGGATTCTCTCTTTCATTTTAATCTTGGCTAATGTAATGATGATGTGCCTTGGTGTGTTTCTTCTTGGGTCCATCTTCTTTGGGACTTTCTGAGCTTGCTGTACTTCCTAGAAGTCTATTTCCTTTGCCAGATTGGGGAAGTTCTCCTTTATTATTTGTTCAAATAAGATTTCCACTCGTGGCTGTTCCTCTTCCCCTTCTGGTACCCCTATAATTCAGATGTTGGAGCGTTTAAAGATGTCCTGGAGGTTCCTAAGCCTCTCCTCATTTTTTAAAATTTTTGTTTATTCATCCTTTTCTGTTTCGTCATTTTTTTCCTCCTTCTGGTCCACTCCTTTGATTTGAGTCCGTTTCCTTTCTATTACTATTGGTTTCCTGTGTATTTCCTTTCATTTCAATTAGTTTAGCTTCCATATGTTCCTCTAATTTGTGACTAAAATCAACCAGTTCTGTGAGCATCCTGATCACCAGCGTTTTGAACTGTGCATCTGAAAGTTTGACTATTTCTTCATCACTTAAAGTTATCGGCTCTGAGGCTCTGAGTTGTTCTTGAGCCATGTTTTGATCTGTTTGTGCCGGTTTGGCTGAAGGGTTTGTTGTTGTCAGACTTCTGTGTACTTCAATTTTCTGTGGTTTGGCTGCGTTTTGTTGCTAAAACTTTGTTGTTTTTAAACTTAGTTGTGTGAGAAGGTGCAATGCTTTCACCTACGCCTCCATCTTGGCAGAAGTCCTGTTATTTATTTTTAAAAATTCAATTGATTTTACAGAGAGGGAGAGAAACATTGATGTGAGAGAGAAACATTTGTTGCCTCTCACACATAGCCCAACTGGGACCAAACACACAACACAGGCATGTGTCCTGATGGGGAATCAAACATTTGATTGGGTTGGTCTTTCACAACCAACCCAATTAAAAAATGGGAAAAGGACTGGAACAGACACTTCTCCAAGGAGGACATACAGAACATCCAGAGACACATGAAGAGATGCTCAATATCATTAGCTATCAGAGAGATGCAAATTAAAACCACAATGAGATACCACTTTACACCAGTCAGGATGGCTATCATAAACAAAGCAACAAACAACAAATGTTGAAGAGATTGTGGGGAAAAGGGGTCCTTAGTTCACTGTTGGTGGGATTGCAGACTGGTACAACCATTATGGAAAACAGTATGGAATTTTCTCAGAAAAATAAAAATCGACCTGCCTTTTGACCCAGCAATTCCACTGCTGGGATTATATCCTAAGAATCCTAAAACATCAATTTCAAAGAACCTATGCACCACAATGTTCATAGCAGCACAATTTACAATAGCCAAGAGTTGGAAGCAACCTAGGTGCCCATCAATAAATGAATGGATCCAAAAATTGTGGTACATATACACAATGGAATTCTATGCAGCAGAGAGAGAGAAGGAGCTACTACCCTTTGCAATGGCATGGATGGAACTGGAAAGCATTATGCTGAGTGAAATAGGCCAGGTGTTGAAAGAAAAATACCATATGATCTCACCTTTAACAGGAAGCTAAACAACAAAACAAACAAGCAAGCAGAAAAAAAAACATCAAAAAACAAAGACACTGAAATAGAGAACAAGGGGATAGTGACCAGAGGGGAGAAGGAAGGGAAGTTAAGGGGAAAATGGGGGAGGGATTTGGAGGAACAAATAGGAAGGACACAGGGACAAGAACTAAGGGGGGTGGAAATGGGAGGGAGGTGGGGAGCAAGGGGCGGGGGAGGCTGGGATGGGAAAAATAGACAAAAAACTGTACTTGAAAAATAACTAAATAAAATTAAAAAAAAGAAAGCTAAACAACAAAACAAACAAGCAAGCAGAAAAAAAAACCAAAGACACTGAAATAGACTTCCGCCAAGATGGAGGCATAGGTGGATGTGCCGTGCCTTCTCACACAACCAAGATTAGAGAAAACTAAATATTAGCAACAGAAAACACAGCCAGAACACGGAAAATTGAACTTTTCGGAAGTCCGTTAACAACAAATTCTTCAGCCTGACCGGTAAGGGGCGAAACCAGCGTCTGGCGGAGCAGGGTTGCGCAGGAGGACTCGGCCAGACACACTCAGGCCCGCGGAATCCAGGCGCAGGGTCAGACCTAGTGAGCGACCCAGCGAGCAACTAGGCGAGCGACTGAGGGGGAGACAGCTGGGCCCGGGGCTGTGTGTTGACTGAGGTCACGCATTTGTGCGAGGGTGGACAGGCGAGGGAGTGGGCGGTTGGACCGGGCCGGCAGGTCCCCACGGCAAGCCGCTGTGGAGGGCGCCGCCATTTCCCTGCTTTGACCCCACCTCCACATACAGCGTCATAACCCAGCGACTCTGAGTGGCCCGGCCCAGGTGAACCACCTAAGGCACTGCTCCTCCGCACCCAGCTGTGAGAAGCGGCAGAGGGGGTCGCCATTTCCCCGCTCTGGCCACGCCCCCACATACAGCGTCACAACCCAGCAACCTGGGAATCGAAGGCCCCCTGCTTCTCACACTTAAAGGGCCCGAACAGACCAAGAATGGCGCAGGAGGATCTCAGAGCCCCAGAGCCAATAGATCTAAGCAATGAAGAAAGCAAAACTCACAGACGCACAGTTTAAAACATTGGTGATCAGGATCCTCACAGAACTGGTTGATTATAGCCACAAATTAGACAAATATATGAAGGCAAAACTAATTGAAATGAATGGAATTGCACAGGACACCAATAGCAATGGAAAGGAAACTGGGACTCAAATCAATGGAGTGGACCAGAAGAAAGCAAATAATGGCCAAACAGAAAAGAGTCAAGAAGCAAGAATTCAAAGAAATGAGGAGAGTCTTAGGAACCTCCAGGACATCTTTAAATGCTCCAACATCCGAATTATAGGGGTACCAGAAGGGGGAAAGGAACAGCCACCAGTGGAAAACTTATTTGAACAAATAATAAAGGAGAATTTCCCCAATCTGGCAAAGGGAAATAGACTTCCAGGAAATCCAGGAAGCTCAGAGAGTCCCAAAGAAGTTGGACCCAAGAAGGAACACACCAAGGCACATCATCATTACATTAGCCAAGATTAAAATGAAGGAGAGAATCCTAGAAGCAGCAAGAGCTAAGGGGACAGTCACCTACAAAGGAGTCCCCATCAGACTGTCAGCGGATTTCTCAAAACAGACCTTACAGGCAAGAAGGGGCTGGAAAGAGGTATTCCAAGTCATGAAATCTAAAGACCTACAACCAAGATTGCTCTATCCAGCAAAACTTTCATTTAAAATGGAAGGACAGATAAGGTGCTTCTCAGATAAGATCAAATTCAAGGAGTTCATCATCACCAAGCCCTTATTATATGAAATGTTAAAGGGACTTATCTAAGAAAAAGAAGTTAAAGAAACATGAACAGTGAAAGGACAACAAACTCACAGTTATTAACAACCACACCTAAAACGAAAGCAAATTAAAAGGACAGCTAGATCAGGAGTGGAAACATAGAAATAAAGATCTCAAGGAGGGTTAGCAACAGGGGAGTGGGAGGAGGAGAAGGGGGGAGAAGGTACAGAAAATATGTAGCATAGACAGTAGATAGAAAATAGATGGGGGGGCAAGAATAGCATGGGAAATATAGAATATAAAGGACTTGAGACACATGGTGATAAACTAAAGGGGGGGTGATGGTGGGGATGGGGGGTAGGGTGGAGGGGAATAAAGGGGGAATAGAACAACTGTAACAGCATAATCAATAAAAAAATTTAAAAAAAGACACTGAAATAGAGAACAAGGGGACAGTGACTAGAGGGGAGAGAGGAAGGAATTTAAGGGGGAAAAGGGGGAGGGAGTTGGAGGAACAAATAGGAAGGACACAGGGACGAGAAATAAGGGGGGTGGAAATGGGAGGGAGGTGGGGAGCAGGGGGCGGGGGAGGCTGGGATGGAAGAAATAGACAAAAAAACTGTACTTGAAAAATAACTAAATAAAATTTTTAAAAAACCTTTCAGTCTTTCAGTTAACAGCCTGCTGCCCAAGCAAATAAGCCTCACCGCAAAGGCTTCAGTTATTTCTTTGTTATTTGGACAGATTCCCCATTATGGAGTCATTCATGGAAGTCCCATTCATAGGTATTGATGGCAGTATGTGGTTTCACCATTTAGCCAATAAGAATCTCAGGACAAGCAGACAAAATATAATCAGAGACACTGAAATAAAGAACAAACTGACAGTAGTAACCAGAGGGGGTTGGGGAGGGGGATAACAGGAGAATTAGGGGAAGGGTTTTCCAAGAACATTTATAAAGGACCCATGGACAAAGCCAATGGGGGCTGGGATTGAGGGTGGGAGGCAAGAATGGGTGGGGTGGGGGGAAGTGGTGGGGAGGAAATGGAGACAACTGTACTTGCACAACAATGAAAAATCCAAAAAAAAAACAAACAAAAAGAGTCTCATGTCAATATAAGGAAATGATCCCCATGCCCCAGAAGACTTCTCCTGACCATTTAGGTATAACAATGAGAGAAACAATTGAAATGCCCCAGAGCAGTGAATTTCGAATGTCCTTTACAAACCTATAGGTACTCAGTGGTCACACAAATACCAGGGAAGTTTGTTTTAAACAAACAAACAAACAAACAAACAACTTGGTACCTGGGTCCCACCCAAATCACTACCTCAAGAGATATCATTTACAGGGATGGGTGGGCCCAGGGATTTGTGTTTCAAAAAATTCTCCTCATGTTTCTGATAATCCACCAAAGAGAAAATAATGTTCCAGGGTACCTTACACGATCTGTAAAAGCACTCAGAATGTGCATGTTATCAGAGTCAGCAGAAAGGTAAAGTGGCACATATGCAGAAAATTATTTACAACCATATCTAACTTGTCATAGGCAAGAGGAGCTTAAGGAAATAGGGTGACTAATACATTCAAAGTCATGAAAAGCAGGGACCTACAGCCAAGATTGCTCTACTCAACAAAGTTATCATTTAGAATCAAAAGGCAAATAAAGAACTTCACAGACAAGAAAAAAACTGAGTTCATCAACACCAAACTATTATTAAATGAAATGTTAAAGGGATTTATTTAAGAAAAAGGAGATCAAAACTGTGAAAAATAAGATGTCAAGAAATGCATATTTATCAGCAATTGAACCTAAAAAAAAAAAACTAAGCAAACAAGAAGAACAGAGACAAAATTATGGATACAGAGAGTGTTTTGATGGTTGCCAGATGCGAGGGTACTTTGAGTAAATGGGTGAAGAGCTGAGGGGACTAAACAGTACAAATTCATAGTCACAAAAATACCATGGGGACATAAAGCACAGTATAGGAAATGGAGTAGCCAAAGAACTTACAAGCATGACCCATGGATATGAACAAAGCATTGGGATTGCCTGAGAGAGTGAAAGGTGCTGAGTGGGGGAAGGCAAAGGAGGGAAATTGGGACAATGGTAAAAGCATAACCAATAAAATATAATTTAACAGAAAGAATGAAAAGGAAAAGTTGTTGAGGATAAATCCTCAAAATGATTGCGGCATTACAAAACTTTGTCCCTTAAAGTGTCTTCCAAGGTGAGTGGGTCCAGATAAATATTGGGCTCTTTTTATTCGAGCAACTGGATGCCCTTCTAGCAAAATGTTCAGGTATAATGCTTTATCTATCTTTTGATAAAGTAGTTAAGGTCTATTTGTTTATTCTGAAGTCCAGAAAGAGAGAAGTTTCCCAAAATGTAAGGAATTCAAAAGTACAGGATCCCATAGGCAGTTTGGCCAATGTGGGTATTTGAAACAATGAAATGTCTAATGTGAGTTTCTTGAATTGCTGTATATCCTCCTCTAATTCCCACAAAAATAAAGACTACCTATGCAAATCATGATACAACTTAGTATGCTTGAACTTGTGAAAATCAGAGGTGGTGCTGAGCTGTACATACTGTTAGATATATTGGTGAAACAGAATCACTACATGGGACTGAAATCCAGTTGAAAACTGGAGTAGAATACTTGCATTTGCTAAACTGTTAGGTAATATTCCACTTCACATATCATATTGATATCTTGGCAACTTACTTGGTTTCCTCACAGGACTTGTCAGACTTGGACTATATAAAGTTAAGTTCATATTTGTCTGAATATGGCAAAGATAAACAATTTCAGTTAGCCACATAGTCCATTGATAATAGTGTAAATCATTTTTTATTGGTAAACTGAATCTTCTCAAGTCTCTGTCCCTCATTTATAACTGGTCTCCAATGATTCCAGTTTCACCATCCTTTTTGAAACATCAACCAAGACAGGAAAGTTTTACCATGTCTCATGAAATAACACCTTCAATTTTAGTCTCAACATTTCTCATATTAAAAGTTCAATCTCCAGTTATCATGACATCTGTTATTGTCTTCAATCTGCCCTCAAATTATTTTCCTAATCCCAAAGCCCTCTGTCCTACTTTATTTTAAAAAACAAAACCTGTCATGTAAATAAGTGAATCATAGAGATAAGGGGATAGAAAATCCTTCCTGTTGACAAAGCCTGACTTTTTAAGAAGAAAATTGCTCCTTCAATTTAGTCTTTTTTTTATTAAATTTTATTTAGTTACTTTTCAAGTACATTTTTTTAATCTATTTCTCCCATCCCACCCCACCCCCCCCCGCCCGGTCTCCCCCCTCCCTCCCATTCACCCCCCCAGTCCTCATCTCTGTGTCTTTCATACTTGTTCCTTAAAATCCCTCCCCCCTTTTCCCCTTAAGTTCCCTTCCCTCTCCCCTCTGGTTGCTGCCCACTTGTCTTAAAATTTCCCACATTATGGGCTAAATCTAATGTATGTTGGGTATTAGGAATATACTAATTATATCTTTGGATTTCTGCTATAATTATTCTAAACCTCCCCAGATACATATATAACTTCTAAAATAAGAAAGCGTTCAATACAAGGAAAAGCACAAATCATAGCAATATATATCAAATAACCTTGTTATAGCAATGCATGATTTCCTAAGGTAAGGAGTTTGAAGCAACTTCACGAAAATTTTATATGTTTTGTTCCAAAATTTTCTTTACTATTTTATTTTTATGTCATACTGAATTATTATTGAGAGAAATCATGTTCTTATGCTTTTTATGTCAAAATATCATTCTGACATCTGTTGTCTTTTTGCCATCAACTTTGGAGAAACACCTCACCACTTACCCTAAATATGTCTTCCGCGCTTATCAGAATATTTCTATAATATAATCACATAATTCTAGAGATGAAACTCTTCAAATGGCTTCCCTATCCATCATCTACATTTATGATTTCAACTCTCACTTATATGTTAATGACCACCAAATCTTCAGCCCAAATTTTTCTGTTAGTGGTGAAATGGCACCAGGATGCTACTGGGCCTCAGTTCAGAAACCTTGATACTTGAGTTTTGGCTGGGAAAGAATTCAGGGTCAAGACTCAAATATAGGCAAAAGTTTATTTAGAAAGACACAGAGACAAAAGAAGTGAATCATGGAAGAATAAGCCAGCTGGGCTGTGTGGACTCAGAAAACAAGCTACAGAGGCAAAATAAGGGCCCTTGGAGCTTGGGAGAATGAAAAGAAAAGAAACCACACCTGGGGGAAGCAGAGGTGGGGATGCTCCAGTGACAGAGAGTACACCTTCTCCAGTGGAGAAAGAACAGACTTGGGAAAGGCATGGGCATGCTCAAGACAGAGAAAGAGCATACTCCGGGTCCTTTATCCTGAGGGTTTTTATCCCTCCTCTAATATATGGATCTTAGGGGAGGTTCTAGGGGAAGATCTCAACAGAATATTCAACTTTTCCAGGTTTATCGTTTCAGGGTCAAGGTCTCTAGTGATAGGCTGGTACTAGGGGAGGGGGTCGTTAGCCAATGAATCTGGTCCTGATGTGAGCCATAGCATCACTCTATCTGGTTTTGTTGTTTTTCTGGGCCTGCAGCTGAAACACAACTGAGGCATTTATGTTATCTTTGGGGCTTAATGCTTAAGGGAGTGGTTGTGCAAGGGATTCATATGAAGCTCTTCTCTAGCCCCCTTTTTCCTTCTCTAAGGAGCTCTATCACATCAGTAGCAACATACTAGGGAAAGAAAGTTCAGGGGAAGACATGATCAGCAATATAGAAGGTTAGGGGTAAACAAGGACCCCCAAGATAACATTTCCTCCCCTAGCATATCACTGGTCATGAAGTTTAGGACTCTCTGACCTTTCCTCTCATACTATACCATCTCCCCTTTATAAAATATGTATCATATTTCACATTACCTATCATTGTCATTTTACTTATTTGTTTTCCCAACTATACTCTGAACAGTTTAAGAAAATGGATCATGCCTATCTTGTTCACTATTTTATCCCCTGTAGCATGACCAATTTTTAACACACAGAAAGCATTCAGCAAATGTGTTGAGGGTATGACTATAGGTTTGAATCAATGAATGGCTATTTTAATATGTTTTCTAGGCAATCCTGCTCTATATAATGCTAAATGGTTTTGTAGAAAACACACACACATACACAACTGTAAGCTAACAGCTCAGTTATATTTTACATTCTTGAGATTTTCCATTTCTTATCAAATTATTAAAAAGTATTATTTATTATGTGTTTTGCAATATTGTGGTGATTATGGAGCATTATCAGCCAGGGAATAAAAGTATTACCAATATATAGTTTAAAAGCAGTTAGTAATAAAAATCTCAAAATAAAAAAATATTAAGCAAAATACTACAAAAAATAAATTTTAGAATTATCATACATCTTTAGAGATTGTTGGTTTAAAGTCCTACATTGCCAACACCCAGTGATAATCAGATATAAAGCAAGTTTGGTTTATATGATTTTCATTTGTGACCACATTGAATGGTTTTATCTTTATTTTATATTTATATTTTATTTTATCTTTACATACATAATAATTAATTTTTCATTTTAGAAAATACAGAGTTTTCAAAGAATATTATTTGTTAGCATATCAACAAACAATAATTAATTCTTCTAATGCACTTTTAGACATAATTGAGGTCATAACAGTAGCGTTTTAGGAGAAGTATTCAAACACATAACTTAGGTTTTTTCTCTAGCACATTGAAAGTGCTTTAATATCTATGTAATATTAAAACTATGAAGGAGAAAATAAAAAAGTGGAAGAAGTAGTTGTTAAGTGTGTATCATCTTTGCAAAGCATTTGAAATGCATTATATGATACACAACTCAGTACAACATAAAAAGTTACCTCCTGTTTTTAAAGATTTTTGTTTATTTATTTTTAGAGAGTGGGGGAAAGAAAGGGGGAGAAACTTCGATGTGAGAGAGAAACAGCGATTGGTTACCTCCTATATGTGCCCCAACTGGGGACCAAACCCGAAACCCAAACATGTGCCTTGCCTCAGAGTCCAACCAATGATCTTTTGCTTTGCAATACGATGCCCAACCAACTGAGCCACACCAGTAAGGTCAGAAGTTATCTCCTTTTTTCATATAATTATTACAAAGTCATTAAATAACAGAATCGATCAATAGTCCCCTCTAATGTTCTCATGTTTTAATTGTCTTAACTGATAAAAGTATACACAGTAAGTAATTTTGGTGATCTTGAAGTACCCAAACATGAAATGACGAATTAAGGTCACTGCCATCATCCACATGAATCTTTCCTCTTATCCAAAGTTGGATCCATTCATTTACTGATGGGCACCTAGGTTGCTTCCAACTCTTGGCTATTGTAAATTGTGCTGCTATGAACATTGTGGTGCATGCAACAACATGGATGGAACTGGAAAGCATTATGCTGAGTGAAATAGGCCAGGTGCTGAAAGAAAAATACCATATGATCTCACCTTTAACAGGAAGCTAAACAACAAAACAAACAAGTAAGCAGAAAAAAAAACCCCAAAAAACAAAGACACTGAAATAGAGAACAAGGGGATAGTGACCAGAGGGGAGAAGGAAGGGAAGTTAAGGGGAAAAAGGGGGAGGGTTTTGGAGGAACAAATAGGAAGGACACAGGGACAAGAACTAAGGGGGGGGGGAGGAAATGGGAGGGAGGTGGGGAGCAAGGGGCAGGGGAGGCTGGGATGGGAAAAATAGACAAAAAACTGTACTTGAAAAATAACTAAATAAAATTTAAAAAAAAGAGAAAAGGGACAAAAAAAAAAAACAAAGTTGGAACAAAATCTATTGCTGTGTTTAATGTCAAGATGCCAGCTGCTCTGGGAAATTGTCAGTGAAAACCAAAACATCATTTAAAGATTGCTGGAAGAAATAAGTATTTGCACTAGTGTATAGACAAAGTGAGAACATATACTTTGATGTTTTAGCTTTAAGTGTAACTCATAGTGATCATAGCCCTTAGTATAGTGGTATTTACTATAGTGGTATTTATTTATTTGAAAAATAAAGCTTCAATGTAAGAGGTTGTTGAATTCACAAAAGCTATGTTTTAGATAATGAGATTAGTATTCTATGGAGATTCTGATAAACAGGGTCCAGCAGAAGTAAGGCCTGTTTGGGTGTGGTTGGTAGGGTAATAATTTTGGTGTAATAATTTATAGTTTTAATTTGAACATTTTACCTGAATGTCCTATGGTGTACTTGAGTGTGATAATGTTATGTCACAGAATTACATGCTTATGATTTTGTAATAAAGAAGGGGCTTTATTTGTGCCAGACCCTGTATATATGTAGAAACTTCATTAGTAATGAGGAGATATACAAACAAATATTTAGCACATCTTATGTGTCAAGAACTATTTGTGAATTATATTCACCATCTCATTTGATTCTCCTAGCAATCATATAATGTAGGTACTAAAACTGAGGAACAAAAAGGTTAAGTAACTTTCCTAAGGTTATACAGTTAGCAATGGGGAAAAAAAACCTATTTGAACAGAAGGAATATAAATCCAGAGCCTGCAATGTTAACCAAAATGGTATAACTTTTTATTTGAATTCTTTACTTGTGTTGCTTTCATAGGTAAGAGACAGTACACAGAAAAAGTTAAGTGGGTTTGAATTGGGTTCTGCTAGTCCATGTTGGTTACATTTGAATTTTCCATCAAAGAGCATAAACATCTACATCTCTAGTTACCTTTGAAGCAGTTTCGAGAGAGTTAGGAAGAGAATACTTGGTTGACTTCTTTTTCCTTCATTCCAGAGAAGGAGATGTCTGATACAAATTAAGTCATTTTGGAGATACAGCACAGAGTTATCTTCCATTTTCAAACAAACAGTCCTCCTCCCTTACTTAGATCAATAAGTGAGCATCTACTTTGTGCAATCACTGAGCTATTAATTTTGGACAATATAAAGAAGTACAAAACATCTGGTCTCTATTCTAAAAAAAATATGGACCTGAAAGAATATGCTATGGTTTCCAAGCCTGTACTCTCATTGGAATCACCTGAAGAAATTTTTTAAATATTTACATTTCCAAGCTCCATCACAGATTTGTTCCATGAGAAACTCCAAGAGTATAGTCCAGTGATACAAATATTTAAGAAGTACTTCCAAGTGATTTGTGTGTGTGTAAACAGATTTGAAACCCCTGCTGTAGAGTACTGAAAATCTTTATAGTGACTGGAGGATTTTTGTCTGTCAGTTACAACTCTTTTTTCTAGATACTATGTGGGGGGGTCCTCAAACTTCTATTTCAAAACATCTCCTCCTACTACAGCACAAGCTGAGAATGTAAAAGCAGGATAACAGTAAATCATATAAAGCCTTGAAGGACTTCCGCCAAGATGGACGCATAGGTGGAGACACCGTGCTTTCTCACACAACCAAGTTTAGAGACGACAAAATGTTAGCAATAGAAAACACAGCCAGAACACAGAAAATTGAACTTTTCAGAAGTCTGATAACAACAAATTCTTCAGCCTGACTGGTAAGAGGGGCAAAGCCAGCAGCTGGTGGAGTGGGGTTGCACAGAAAACTCGGTCAGACAGACCCAGGCACGTGGATCCCAGGCGTGGGGTTGCAATGGGCAGACCCAGTGAGTGACCTAGTGAGCGACCTAGTGAGGGTGCAGGGCGGCGGGTTGACTGTGATTCCCCACTAGTGCGCAGATAGACCAGCCAGGGAGTAGGTGGTGAGATGGGACCAGGCAGGCCCCAGCGGCAAGAGGCAGTAGAGGGGCCCCCATTTCCCCGCTCTGACCCCACCCCCACATACAGCTTCACAACTCATCCACCTTAGCGGCCCTACCCTGGTGAAAACCTGAAGCTCCACTCCTCACCCAGCAGCGGGAAATAGCAGAGGGGGCCGCCATTTCCCTGCTCTGACCCCGCCCCCACATACAGCGTCACAAACCAGTGACCTGGGCGGCCCCGCCCTGGTAAACACCTAAGGCTCCCCTCCTCATAATTAATGGACCCGAACAGACCAAAAATGGCTCAAGAAGATCTCAAAGCCCCAGAACCCATAAATCTAAGTGATGAAGAAATAGCAAAACTCTCAGATACACAGTTCAAAACACTGGTGATCAGGATGCTCACAGAACTGGTTGATTTTAGTCACAAATTAGAGGAACATATGAAGGCTAAACTAATTGAAATGAAGGGAACTGCACAGGAAACCAATAGTGATGAAGAGGAAACTGGGACTCAAATCAAGGGAGTGAACCATAAGGAAGAAAATAGTGGCTGAACAGGAAAATATGAAGAAACAAGAATTCAAAAAAATGAGAAGAGACTTAGGAACCTCCAGGACATCTTTAAACACTCCAACATCCGAATTATAGGGGTACCAGAAGGGTTAAAGGAACAGCCACAAGTGGAAAACTTATTTGAACAAATAATAAAGGAGAATTTTTCCCAATCTAGCAAAGGCAATAGACTTCC
This sequence comes from Artibeus jamaicensis, assembly GCF_021234435.1. Taxonomy (NCBI): domain Eukaryota; kingdom Metazoa; phylum Chordata; class Mammalia; order Chiroptera; family Phyllostomidae; genus Artibeus; species Artibeus jamaicensis. The sequence continues at coordinate 14,499,236 of NW_026522045.1, forward strand.
AGGAAATCCAGGAAGCTCAGAGAGTCCCAAAGAAGTTGGACCCAAGAAGGAACACACCAAGGCACATCATAATTACATTAGCCAAGATTAAAATGAAGGAGAGAATCCTAGAAGCAGCAAGAGCTAAGGGGACAGTCACCTACGAAGGAGTCCCCATCAGACTGTCAGCAGATTTCTCAAAAGAGACCTTACAGACAAGAAGGGGCTGGAAAGAGGTATTCCAAGTCATGAAATCCAAAGACCTACAACCAAGATTACTCTATCCAGCAAAACTTTCACTTAGAATGGAAGGACAGATAAAGTGCTTCTCAGATAAGATCAGATTCAAGGAGTTCATCATCACCAAGCCCTTATTATATGAAATGTTAAAGGGCCTTACCTAAGAAAAAGAAGATAAAAAAGATGAACAGTGAAAGGACAGCAAACTCACAGTTACTAACAACCACACCTAAAACAAAAGCAAACTAAGAGGACAGGTAGATCAGGAGCGGAACCATAGAAATGAAGATCTCATAAAGGGTTAGCAACAGGGGAGAGGGAGAAGGAGAAGGGGGAAAAGGTACAGAAAAGAAGTAGCATAGACAATAGGTAGAAAATAGATAGGGGGGAGAATAGTATGGGAAATATAGAATCTAAAGAACTTGAGACATGCGGTCATAAACTAAAGGGGGGAATGGTGGGGGCGGGGGGTGCAAGGTGGAGGGGAATGAAGAGGGGAAATAGAACAACTGTAATGGTATAATCAATAGAATTTAAAAAAATAAACAAAAAAAAAAAAAGAAAAGGGCACAGGAAGATGGGTAAATCCAATTCCAAAGAACCTGTCTTCCCTTCTTCCCAAATGAGTACAGTATTTACAATGAATGGATGAAATAGCTTCACTTTCTAAAAGCCATTATCATATGTTGAGTTAAATTAGTGTTAAATTCAACATTATTAGCATTGTAGGTCTGGTTGCTTTGAGTTTGTAAAGGTATTTAGTTTTGTTATGATGTAAGAATTACAATCATAAGTAGTTTACATCTTATTTTGTATTATATATTTAAGTAATATTATAATATAAAAATTAAGTAAAAAAAGTAAATCATATAAAGCATTGAATGCTATGCTAGGGAATATCACTATTTTCTAAATTAGTGATTTGAAAATCTTACTGAGAATTCATTTTATAAAAATGAAATTTTATAAAATGTCCTAAATTATTATTTTGAAGAATAGAGCCTGGGCATCTTTAACAGGCACTTGCAGAAATTCTGAAGCAGCCATACACAAAGCAGAATTTGGGATCCATTACAAGTAAGAAATAGGCCACATGCTCTATCAGAAGTCTGCAGACTTGGTCACAATTCAATCTTAGTAGCCCTGCCCTAGCTTATAATAATAATGAACATAATTTAGCAATTGCAGCTGCCATGTATTGAATAAAAAATTTTAGTAAAGCATAATATAGTTATTTACGTACATTACCTCATAATATTTGCAACAAATCAGTGAAGCAGATAATATATTTAGCATCATTTTATTAATGAAGAAAAATGAGATGCATACAAGTTATTTTACCAAGTTAATACAATTAGTAAGAGGCAGATTCAGAATTTCAATCTAATATTTTCCAAATTTAGCTTCCCAGAAAATCCTTCTATTTCATGTAATATCTATTAACTTTCAAAACACCTATTAAGTAGGGTTCTGTGGGGGTAAATTGGGAAACGCTGAGGTTTTGCCTTTCAGAGAAGAGGATACATAGCCAAAATAGAAGAGATATATATGTTGAGTGTAAAGGAAAGTATAAAACCAGCAGAAGTCCAGTCTTCTCAGAAGTTAGTAATGGATGGGCTCTATCTATAGAAGATGGCAGAGATTAGAGAAGGTAAGTTTATGTTATGAAGATGAATACTAGTCATTAGTTTGGCAGCTGACAGTTACTATTGAGAGTTTAGGAAGGAAGAGGCCTAAAACAACAGCTGTAGAAAGTTAAAGGCAAATAGCATAATTTCATAGTGGACAGTTCCAGGTGAATTTAAATAACTATGAAATAATTAGAATAGAATGTACTTTCCCCTCAATAGAATGTTTCTCTCTCAAATTAGTCTAATCTATGTACTAATCTCATAGATTAAGTACATTGAAAAAATGAAGTTTATATGCTATGGTAGACAAGAGGATGAATCCTGGGACCAAATTGCTTGGGTTCATATTCACATGACTCTGAGCAAATTAATCTCTGTATGCCTTAGGTCTCTCATTTGTAAAATGGATATAATTATAATCACCTACATTTTAGAGTAGTTATGAGGTTTAAATGAAGTAATACAAGTAATGCTCTTAGATTATGCCTAGCATGTAAATGCTGAATGTAAAATGTATTATTACCAACTCACTTTATGCTCTTAACATCCATGCCCTTTAATTTCTACTTAGGGAGGAAGCCTACAGACCTATAATAAGAGCTAAGTAACTAGTAACTAGTACTGTGAAGTTGCCATATAAAAATCATCCAATTAAGTCTGTTAGTGAAAGAAATCTAATTTTCACATTAGTGAGGCCTTCATAAATTTTTACACTATAATATTAGATTAACTTCAGGTTTTTTTCATTCTATTTCCATCCACTACAAATATGTATGACCTTGAATGTCTGGCTATGTCATTTATAAATTATTACCTAATAACAATTTTATTAATTAAATAGTAAACTATTTAACATATTATTTCTACTCATTTTATGACTTCCAGTTTTCAGAATCAAATTATTAATGATGTGGATGTATATAAACAACATAACACAAATATATAGCATGTTACATGTGTATTCCAAACTATATGTAGCTTCCAATATCAAGAAAGAGTATTGGCATGAGGTAAGTATCGCTCAATAGTACTACAGAGTGCAATATTCAATGTGAGGAGCAGTGAAAAAACTGCTCTTTACATGTGGAATATACATTTGGATTTCTCTCTTTAAGGTTTTCTCTCTAAAGAATTTTTCTTGAACCCCTAGTGAAACTAGTGCAATAACAAAAACTCATTTGTAATCCAGCCCTGGCTACAATTTCTTTTTACAAGTTTTTCCAGTTCTGAGGACAAAGTTTTATCACTTTGAGATTATTAAAAAATTGTATGACAGCCCCTCCTCTTTATTATATTCTTCTGCCAAATTTTAAATAATTACAGGTATTAAGTCAGTTCTGTTTCAAAGAAGTGCCTCTATTCATTTTGACATGATTTTAAAAGTAAACAATTTGGTGTGTAAAAGTAAAAGAGTACATGATGTGACTTGCCTTAAGACCAGAATATCATGTGTGTCCCTAAGGATAGTTGTTATTCTACTAATGAAGAAGAGGGAATTCAATGTTTTATGCTTTTGTGACTAAAGGCAAAAAACATACATTAAGGAAAAAATTCATGAAAAATGTATAGAGAATGAAAATTACTCAAATTAGTCTAATTTGACTAAAGCAAAGTGTCTTTGTTGAAGCATGATAGGGGAAAATATGAAGATGGGGTTGGGCTCTTATTGTGAAGGGCTTTGAATGCCATGCTGAGAAATTGTTTTATCCCTAGTTGGTGTGGCTCAGTGGATTGAATGCTGGCCTGTGAACCTAAAGGTCGCCACTGGTTTGATTTTCAGTCAGGGCACATGCCTGGGTTGTGGGCCAGGTCTTCCACTGCAGGTGTGCAAGAGGCAACTTTCTCTCACACATTAATGTTGCTCTCTTTCTCTTTCTCCCTCCCTTCATCTCTCTCTAAAAATGAATATATATAATCTAAAAAAGAGAGAATATAACTTAAAAGAAAGAAATTGTTTGAATGTTTTGAACAAGAAAACAACATTCCGTCCTTAGAGAACTTAATGTGGAAACTATTCATTAGGTAGGTAAAGTAGAATGAGACTGATATACAGAGAGGCCAGTTAGAAAACTTAAAATAGCCTGCTAAGTGAGAGCTGATAGTGGGTCTTGGTAATGAAAAGATAGAGAAGGATAGGGAAGATAATGTGGATAAAAATGCTAGAGGTCTTGTAACTCATGGAATGTTGGACTGGAGAAGAAGGAGTCAAAGATAAGAGATGTGAGCTTGAGTGGCTAGATGTATGATCATACAAGTAACAGAAACTGGAAATCAAAGGACAGAACTACAATGTGATAGAAAAAATATATTTGTTTTTTAAGCCCCTGGTCTGAGATGTGGCTATATATACTATGTGCAGTTTCAGATGAAGCACTGGTTCTTAAAAAAGGAATGAAAACTGTAGCAATACACGTCATAGACAACTAACTATGCAGAGGTAACTTGAAACTATAAAAGTATAAGAGAAGAACATAAGAAAATAAAATAGAACTGTGGGAAAATTCCACATTTAGGAAGTGGGAGGGGAAAGGAAAGTCAGCAAAACAAATACATTACAAGTACTCAAAATTATGACTAGGGCTAAAGTTTCATGACTATGCTACCTGCCTAGTCTACTCTGTACATCATGGCTATCTTCTACATTAGCAAATAGAGTGATATTTTTGGTGTTAAATCTGAATGTGTTATCCCCAACTTAAGTAGTTCAGAGGACTGCAGCATCAAGCAATTGTGTATTCTAAATTTCCATTGAGTGCATACTAAAAATACCACACATATATAACTGGAATATCCAAGGAAAAGAAGGGAGAAAATGAGAAAAACAAAATATAGGTAAAGATGATGGTACATAATTTCTCAAAACTAAAGAAAGACATCAAGCTACAGATTCTAGAATACCTACAAATTTCAAGCAGGAATGAATAATAGTAATGCCACTCCAAGGCACATCACAGTAAAACTTCTAAAAACCAAAGATGAAGAAAAACTTTAAAGGGTCCAAATTGGCTTTTTTGAGGTTTAGTTTATTCTTTTACAAAACATCAAAATAAGACTGGAAAAGTGATTTTTTAAATAAACACTGAGGTCCAGAAACAATAACAGAACTTCAAGTTATTAAAAAAGAAAATGACCATGCTAAAGGGTACAGAAGGTGATATTATTATTAAAGGAACAACCTTTTTGCTTTTACTTTGTGTTACACATTTATTTCAGTGTGTATGAGGGGGAAATGTAACTAATGCATCAAATCTGTTTTTTATTTGTATCAAATTTTCATAAGATATATTTTTAAAATTTGATTTATTTTATTTAAAAAATGACCAGTTTATAGATCTATACATAACAAAATATTAATTAAAAGGGAAAGATAAGATGTAGAGGAAATGATGATGAAAGGAGACTTGATTTGGGGTGGTAAATATACAACACAGTATACAGATGATCAATTATAGAATTATATATCTGAAACTTATATAATTTTATTAAGCAATGCCACCTCAATAAATTCAATTAAGAAAGACAACAAAAAGACACAAAATGACATAGATATTATCATACCATTTATGTACATAAATTTAAACCACAAAGTAATATTATATATCTTCTATAACTATAGTTATCTATGGCCAAAATTCAGAAAAGTGTCAAGAAGATTATGTATATAACATGCCTACTCGAGAAGGCCCTTTAACACTTCTTGTGATACTGGTTTGGTGGTAACAAAATCTTTTAATTTTTTCTTGTCTGGGAAGTTCTTTATTTCAACTTCAACTTTAAATGGTAGCTTTTCTGAATACAATAGTCTTGATTACAGCTCCTTGATTTTCATCACTTGGAATATTTTATGTCAACTTTTCTGGCTTAAAGTGTTTCTGGTGAGAAGTCAGATGACAGCCTTCCGGGAGCACTGTTGTAGGTAACTAACTGTTTGTTGCCAGGTTAAGATTCTCTCTTTGTCTTTAACATTTGGCATTTTAATTAGGATGTGTCTTGGTGTGGGCCTCTTCGAGTCCATCTTATTTGTGACTCTCTGTGCTTCCTGGACTTAAGTGTCTATTTTCACCAAATTAGGGAAGTTTTCTTTCATTATGCTTGAAATAGATTTACAACTTCTTGCTTTTTCTCTTCTCCATCTGGCACCCCTATGAGGCAACTGTTGGAATGCTTGAAGTTGCTCCAGAGGCTCTTTACACTATTCTTGTTTTGGGGAGATTCTTTTTTCTTTTTGCTCTTCTGATTGGTTGTTTTTTGTTTCCTTATGTCCCAAATTATTGATTTAATTATTGGCTTCATCCACTCTATTGTTAATTCTCTATAAATTATTCTTTATTTCAATTAGTGTATCCTTCATTTTTTTTCCTTTTGAGGTCTTCACTAAGTTCCTTGAGAATCCTAATAACTAGTATTTTGAACTCTGCATCTGATAGTTTGCTTATCTCAATTTCCTTTAGTTCTTCTTCTGGAGTTTGGGTCTGTTCTTTCTTTTGGGCCACATTTCTTTGTCTCCTTATTTGGGCAGCCTCCCTGTGTTTTTTTCTATGTATTTGGTAGAGATATTTTGACTACTGTCTTCATAGTATGCCCTAATGTAGTAGGTGTCCTGTAAGGTCCAGTGGTACAGCCTCCCCTATGACCCTAGCTGAGTACTCAAGGTGCACCTTCCATTTTGGCTAAGTACACCCTCCCCTTGTAGCTAGTTGATCCTTGGTTGCTGTTGGAAGGTCAGTGGGAGTAATTTACCCAGGCCACTTAGCTACAAGGACTGACTATGACCACTGACTATCAACTTCTGCCCTCTGTGGAGGATCAGCTGCACAGGAGGAGGGTAATGATGCTCTGACATGTTCTGTAGCTGTCCACTGGGTGCATAGGCTCTGGGGGGTGTAGGGCAAAGTCAATCACCATCTGTGTTCTGTCTGGAGCGACCCGACATGAGCTACAAAGCAATCTACATATGGCTGCTACTTGTGCTGGTCTAGAGATTCCCAAAGGAATCCAAGCTGTGATGCAGGCTGACTGATTCTAGTGTCAGACTTGGGGCCACTTAGCAAGAGGTATGAGGATTGGGGGCTCACTGAGGCTGGCTATTGCTTGTTTGAGAGGATTTAGGAAGAGGATTTGTGAAGTATAGGGCAAGCAAGTTATTCATATGGAAAATTCACTGTTAACCACTTGAGTGGGCAGGGACCACACGCACGTGCAGCTGCCTAGCCAACAGGGAGGGAGAATCGTGGGCATAATTTGCTCCCACTCAAGGCACCTGGCAGACTGATTGAAAGAGTGCAAAGTGAAATGGTTTCTCAGCCCCAGCCCAGTGCAATGGTGCAGAATGTAGAGTGTAGGCTGCAGAGTGCTCTGAGGGCAGTAGGCTAGAAAGGGTGTACCTGTGATTATTGTAGGACAGACTGAGCCCCCTTTCTAGGCAGAACCACCACTGGGAGAGGAAAAATTGAGCCCAGCCCCCTCTTCTTGCAGGAGCAAAGGAAGATCTGCAAAACCAGCTGGGAAAGCTTAACAACCAGCAGGGTGTTCTTTCTACAAAAGTAAGATAGCAAGATTAACACCTAAAATGGCCCACTTTGAACTCCCCACAGGGAGACAAAGTACACTGGTTACTAGGGCCCTATTTCAATGAGGTCATCAAAACAGGAAGTTAAGAAAAGATAGAACAAAGGAGATTCAGGGGCACCAACCAGAATTGACTAACATACAGAGCTGCAGACTACACCAAGCAAGAGAGAGCTGGCACTCGTACACAGATTGTTCCCTGGCCCCCATGAAATGGACAGCTATTTAAGCAGTAACTATACATTATTGTAAATAAATTGGGACAGACTAAGACGGTAGTTGTAGGGGCAGGGGAAATGCACCAACAATTTTCCCAGAAGACTGAACAGTGCTTCCAAGGGGAAACACAGATAACTCACCCTCTCGATCACAACAGAAGCTCCCTCTAGAGTCAGGGGAAGGAGATACAGGCAGTGTTGCCTGAAGTTGGACAACCCACCCCAGAACCTTGAGCTGAGAGAATACCAGAAAAAGATCTAGAAAGAAGTCAGAAGGTGAAACACAAACAGCTGAGACCAATTTCACCTTCCTCTGCATCAGAACTAGCATGATATTTTTATTTTTTCTCTCTTTTTTGTTTTTGTTTGTTTTTTGTCTTTTTTGTTTGTTTAGTTTTGGGGTTTTTTGCTGCCTTTCACATAGCATTTTAATTTTTCTCCTTTCACTTCACTTATATTCCAAATAACTCACTACTCTTGGTCTTCTATTTTTTATTTTTATTCAGATTATATATTTTTATCACATTATTGTTATTGCAAATTCCACATAGTATCCTTCTCTGGTGTTACTCCATTTCGACATCTTCCTGACCTTTCTTACTGTTGTTGTGAATGTTATTTTCTCTTACACTATAATATGCTCTGATCCTTTACTCTCACTATTTCTCCTCCATCTAACCTCACATAAGCACTCTTCCTTCTTAAGTCAGCTCACATTCTTTTTCCCCTCTTATAATAGTCTTATTTCCTTTCCACCTTTATGAACTATGGTTAATTGGGGGAAATACCATGATTATTGCTTTACTTCTTCAGTGCAACTCCTATTTGTTAATTAATCATTTGTACTTTAAATCCCATAAGATACTCTCCCCCTGTTTTATTCTATTTTGCCTTCCACATCCTCCTGGTCAGTTGAGTGAGGAATTTTCTTTTAATTTCTCCTCCAATCTCAAACTGGGTTTTATTCCTTACTCTTATTAGTTTGCTTCCCCCGTTCTCTCTTTTTTAAAGATTTTATTCACTTATTTTTAGAGGGGAAGGGAAAGAAAGGGAGAGAAACATCAATGTATGGTTGCTTCTGATGTATCCCCTGCTGGAAACTGGCCCCTGCTGGGAACTGGCCTGCAACCCAGGCATGTGCCCTGACTGGGAATTGAACCACAATCGTCTGCTTCACAGGCCCACACTCAATCCACTGAGCTATACCAGCCAGGGCGCCCCCATTCTCTTGAAATCATTTTTCTTTACTTTAGACATCTTATATTCACTTTTATCTTTTGTAAAATATTCTCATTTCCTTTCTACCTTTATTGAACTTTATTCAGCTGTCATTGCTATTGACACTGCTGTGTCACTGTTGTGGTTTATCTGCAATTTTCCTCCTGCTGGTCAAATACCTTTTTAATTTTACTTCAGAGCTCACAGTATATGAGAAGAGGACCTAAAAGACCTCTTGTCTTTTCTTACTCCATTTTTACTTACTCCATGTTTTACTTACATTTTAAATTTTGTTTTCTCCCTTTCTTTTCCTTGGTTTTATCCTTACTCTTATTAACTCTCCTCCCTCTTCCCACTCAAAAATGATTCCCCTTTTTTTAGTTGTCTCATATTCCCTTTGTCCTATGTTATAATATTCTTAAGCTCTCTTCAACTTTATTAATCCTTGCTCAATTGCCATTGATAGTGCTGATGTGGTAGGAGGCTCCTTTTACTGGTGTAGGTTTAGTTGTCTGGTAATACTGCTTTGTTAACCAACACCTGTACAACAATATACAAGACAAGGTGGGAATTGTGACTGCCAGTAAGCCCACTGGAGGGGAGAACCCACCAACAAAGAAGTGACAAATGGGTAAAGCCAGAGTACAACAAGAAAAAAGCCAGTGTACAACAAGAAAGTTCACACAAATCAAGGAAAGGGCAACCCTAGAGCCTCCAGGCAAGGAGATCAAAGAGACCACACAACTGACTCCCACGGAATTCCTACCACAGAAGTCCACCCCACAAAGACAGGCAGGCAAAGCAGAGCATCATGACAGCAGAAACAAACAAGAAGAAACACCTAAAATGGGGAGACAAATAAAGAATCCACAATCATATGGACTGGAAGAATCCCCAAGAAAAGAGCTAAATGAAATGGAGGCAAGCAAAGTATCAGATATAGAATTCAAATAAATGGTTATAAGGATGCTCAAGGAACCCAGTGACAACTACAAGGAACTGAATGGGAACTATAACAACATGAAAAAATAGAAACCATAAACAAGAACCAGAAAGAAATGAAGAAAGCAATATCTGAAATAAATACATTTGAAGGAATCATAAACAGGCTGCATGAGCAGAGGACTGAATTAGTGACCTGGAAGATAAGGTAAAAAAAAAAAAAACAGGTAGAGCAACTGAACAAACAAATAAAAAAATATGAAGATAGTTTAAGGGAACTGCAGAACAACAGGAAACACAACAGCACTCACATCATAGGAGCACCAGAAGGAGTAGAAAGGAGCAAGGGATAGAAACTCTGTTCAAAAAAAATAATGACACAAAACTTCTCTAACTTAGAGAGGGGGAAAGCCATGTAAGTTCAAGAAGCACAGAGTATCCAAATTGAGATGAACCCAAAAGTGCCTACTCTAAGATATCATAATTAAAATGCCAAAAGTTACAAAGAATCCTTTTTCTTTTTTTCCAGTGCCTAACAACAAATAATATTTCTTTTTCTTACTCAGAGATTTGTAATTTCTTCTTTTAACTGTTTTTAAATTTTATTCAGTTATTGTTCAAGAACAGTTTTCTGTCTTTTACTCTCATCCCAGCCCACCATCCAATGCTCCCCACCTCCCTCCCATCCCCCCCCCACTTAGTTTCTGTCCATGTGTCCTTTATACTTGTTCCTGTGAATCCTTCCCTTTTTCCCCTAAAATTCTCCCCCCTGTACCCTCTGGTCCCTGTCAGTCTGTTCTGTATTTCAATGTCTTTGGTCGTATTTTGTTTGCTTGATTGTTTTGTTGTTTAGCTTCCTGTTAAAGGTGAGATCGTATGGTATTGTCTTTCAGTGCCTGGCTTATTTTACTCAGCATAATGTTTTCCAGTTCCATCCATGCTGTTGCAAAGGGTAGTAGTTCCTTCTTTCTTTCTGCTGCATAGAATTCCATTGTGTAAATGTACCATAGTTTTTTGATCTGTTCATTTACTGATGGGCACCTAGGTTACTTCCAACTCTTGGCTATTGTAAATTGTGCTGCTATGAACATTGGTGTGCATAGGTTCTTTTGGAACCATAAACAACCCTGAACAGCAGCTGCAATTTTGAGAAAGAAGAACAAAGTAGGGGGGATCACAATACCTGATACCAAAGTGTACTAAAAGGCCACTGTAATCAAAACAGCCTGGTATTGGCATAAAAACAGGCACATAGACCAATGGAACAGAACAGAGAGCCCAGAAATCAACCCAACTCTCTATGGGCAACTAATATTTGACAAAGGGGGCAGTGACATAAAATGGAGTAAAGATAGCCTTTTCAACAAATGATGTTGGGAGAACTGGACAGCTACCTGCAAAAAAAATGAAACTTGAGCACAAACTTACACCATACACCAAAATAAATTCAAGGTGGATAAAAGACTTAAATATAAGCCGTGACACCATTAAAGTCCTAGAGGAGAACATAGGCAAGAAAATCTCAGATATTTCATGCAGCAACATTTTTACTGATATGTCCCCTAGAGCAAGGGATATAAAGGAAAGAATAAACAAATGGGATCTCATCAAAATAAAAAGCTTCTGCATGGCTAAAGAAAACAGTATTAAATTAGCAAGACAACCAACTCTATGGGAAAACATATTTGCCAATGATACCTCAGACAAAGGTTTAATCTCCAAAATATACAAAGAACTTACACAACTCCACTCTAAGAAGACATCTAACCCAATTAAAAAATGGGAAAAGGACTTGAACAGACACTTCTCCAAGGAGGACATACAGAATATCCAGAGACACATGAAGAGATGCTCAATATCGCTAGCCATCAGAGAGATGCAAATTAAAACCACAGTGAGATACTACTTTACACCGGTCAGGATGGCTATCATAAACAAAGCAACAAACAACAAATGTTGGAGAGGTTGTGGGGAAAAGGGGCCCTAGTGCACTGTTGGTGGGATTGTAGAATGGTACAACCACTATGAAAACAGTATGGAATTTTCTCAGAAAACTAAAAATGAATATGCCTTTGACCCAGCAATTCCACTGTTAGGAGTATATCCTAAGAACCCAAACAGAGAATCTTAAAGGCATCAATGGAGAAACGAGAAGTAAAATACAATGGAGCTCCAATTAGGGTAGCAGCTGATTTCTCAACAGAAATAGTATAAGACAGAAGGTAATGGTAATGAATATTTCAGGTAATGAAAAACAAATGCCTGGAAATGAGGCCATTCTTCCAAGCAAGGGTGTCATTTAACATGGAAGGATAAATAAGGAGTTTCTGCCCTGGCTAGAATAGCTCAGTGGATTGAGCACGGACCTGCAAAGTAAAGGATCGTGGTTCAATCCCCAGTCAGGGCACATGCCTGGGTTGAAAGCCAGTTCCCAGCAGGAGATGCACGAGAGGCAACCATACATTGATATATATCTCTCTCTCCCCTTCCCTTCCCCTCTAAAGATAAATAAATAAAATCTTTTAAAAAAGGAGTTTCCAAGACAAAAGAAGGCCTAAAGAATACATCTCCACCAAATCAACACTGCAAGACATGCTAAAAGGACTGCTTTAAGAAGATTAAGAAAAAAGTGAGAGACAGAGGAACACAGGTACAAAAGAAAAAATGGCAATGATTAACATAATTACCTATCAATAGTAACCTTAAATGTAAATGGATTACATGCTCCAGTGAAAAGACATAGGGTAGCTGAATGGGTAAGAAAACATGACCTGCACATAGGCTGCTTACAAGAGACTCACCTCAGAACAAAAGACCTACACAGTGAAAATGAAGGCCTTGAAAAAAATGTTCCAAGCAAAAGTGCAGGGAAAACTCCTGGGTTAACAATACTTATACCAGACAAAATAAATTTCAAAACAAAGGCCATTATTAACCTAGTCATTCTTTAATTGCATGCTATTCAGTATCAATGAGTTTGAATATTTTTGAATTTTTTCCTTGAGGTTAGTTTCTAGATACAAGCTTTTGTGGGCCAAGAAAATGTTTGATATGATTTCAATTTTCATGAATTTGTTGAGGTTTGTTTTGTGTACTATCATATGGTATCTTTGAAAATGGTCCACATGCATTTGAAAAGCATGTGTGTTTTGCTTCTGGAACCTAATGAAAAAAAAACAAACAAGCAACCAAAATATAACCAGAGACATTTAAATAAAGAACAAACTGACAGTAACCAGCAGGGAGAGGGAAGGTATAATTGGGTGGGAGGGTTATCAATGGACATGTATAAAGGACCCATGAACAAAGACAACTGGGGAGGAGGATTGAATGTGGGAGGTGGGGTGGGTAGGGCAGGGAGAGAGTAATTGGGGAAAATGGGGAGAACTGTGTTCAAACACATACACACACACACACACATAATATTTTGTAAAAGGAAGAAAAAATAACAAATACCATAAAAAGAGAGACAGAGCAGGTCATTTCATAATACTTTAAGGTAGCATCCATCCAGAAGATATAAACTTTGTAAACACTCACCCAACATAGGAGCACCCAAATATGTAAGGAGTATCTTGGAGGATTTCAAGATGATATAGGCAACAACACACTTATACTAGGGAGGTTTAAGATCCCATTGAGAAAAAATAGATAGACCTTCCAAACAAACGTCAGCAAGGATATTGCAGCATTGAACAATGCCCTAGATCAAATGAACTTAACTGATATATACAGAACCTTTCACCACAAAGAAGCAAAATACACATTCTTTTTAAATGTACATGGAACATTTTCAAAGGTAGACCATATGACAGGACACAAAACAAGCCTCAAAAAATTCAAGAAAATTGAAATCAAATCAAGCACTTTCTTAGGTCAAAATGGCTTGAAACTAGCAATAAACCTCAAATAAAAAGCTCAAAAACACTCAAACTCATGGAGATTGAAAGCATACTATTAAACAATGAGTGGGTCAAAAATGAGATCAAGTAAGAAATCAAAAAGTTTCTGGAAACAAATGAAAACGATCTCACAACAACCCAAAACTTATGGGACACAGCGAAGGCAGTCCTGAGAGGGAAGTTCATAGCAATACAGAACTACCTAAAAAAGATAGAAACATTTCAAATAAACAACCTACCCCTACGCCTACAAGAACTGAAGGAACAACAACAAACAAAGCCCAGAACGAGTACAAGGAAGGAAATAACAATGATCAGAGCAGAATTAAACAACATAGAAACTAAAAGAACAATTCAAAGGATCAATAGATCCAGGGGCTGAATATTTGAAAAGATAAACAAAATAGACAAGCCTTTAAGCAGGCTCATCAAGAAAAGAAGAAAGAGGACCTAATAAAAACAATCAAAAATGAAAGAGGGGAGATGACAACTGATGCCACAGAAATTCAAAGGATTGTAAGAAATTATTATAAACAACTATATGTCAAGAATTAAAAACCTGAGTGAAATGGACAAATTTCTAGAAACATACAACCATGATCAATTGGCATTCATCCAAGGAATGCAAGAATGATACAACATTCACAAATCAATAAACATAATACATCACATAAACAAAAAGAAAGACAGCTCTGAGTGGTGTAGCTTAGTGGATTTATGTGGGCTGCAAACGAGTGTTGCTGATTCAATTCCCAGTGTGGGCACATTCCTGGGTTGTGGTCTGGGTCCTTTGTGGGAGCCACATGAGAGGCAACCACAGATTGGTGTTTCACTTCCTCTCTCCTCCATACTCCTCTCTCTAAAAATAAATAAATAAAATGAACAAAAAACATAAAGAGAGACAAAAATCACATGATCATATCAATAGATGTGGAAAAAGCATTCAACAAAATGTAGCTCCCATTTATGATAAAAACATTCAGCAAAATGGGAATAGAGGAGCCTACCTCAACATAACAAAGACTATGTACAAGAAACATGCAGCCAACATCATACTCAATGCAAAAACTAAAAGCTTTGCCCCTAAGATCAGGTATAAGACAAGGATGTCTGCTTTCACCAATTCAATTCAACATGGTATTAGAAGTTCTAGCCACAGTGATCAGACAATAAAAAGAAATAAAGGCATCAAAATTTGAAAGGAGTAAGTAAAACTGTCACTGTTTATAGGTGGCATGATAGTGTACATAGAAACCCTCCAGTCTCCACCAAAAAACTACTTGACCTAATGAATGAATTTGGCAAAACAATGAGATACAGTCACTATTCAGAAATCAAAGGCATTTCTGTGCACCATGAATGAAACATCAGAAACAGAAATCAGGGGGAAATCTTATTTATTAAGAAAAAATACTTGGAAATAAACTTAACGAAGTAAGTAAAAGACCTGTACTCAGAAAACTCTACAACACTAAAGAAATAAATTAAGAAAGGCACAAATAAGTGGAAGCAGGGGTTGCGTTCTTGGATAGCAAGAATTAACATCATTAAAATGTCCATGCTACTCAAAGCAATCTATAGATTCAACACTCCCTCTCAAAATACCAATGACACATTTTACAGATATAAAACAAAGTATTTAAAAATTATATGGAACCATCAATGACCCCAAATAGCCTCAGCAATCTTGAGAATGAAGAGTAAAGTAGGAGGGATCATAATACCTGATATCAAACTATACTACAAGGCTATCATAATCAACACATTCTGCTACTGTCATAAGAACTGACACATAGACCAATGGGACAGAATAAAGAGCCCAGAGATAAACCCAGGTCAGTATGGTAAATTATTGGCTGACAAAGTGGCAGAAACATAAAATGTAGTAAAAATACCATCTTTAATGAATAGTGTTGGGACATCTGGACAAGTACATGCAAAGAAATAAAACAAACCAACAACTTGTGTCATACTCCAAAATAAACACAAGATAGATAAAAGATTGAAATGTAAATTGTGACACCAAAAAATTATTACGGGAAAACATAGGCAGGAAAATTTCAGATATCCTACACATTAATTTTTTCACCAATACATCTCCTATGGCAAGGGAAATAAAGGAGAGAATAAACAAATGGGACCTCATTAAATTAAAGAGCTTCCGCATGGCTAAAGAAAACATCAACAAAATGGAAAAGGAACCAACTGTATGGGAAAACATAATTACTGATGATACCTCAGACAAGGGTTTGAACTCTAAAATATATAAAGAACTTAAACGGACTTCTGCCAAGGTGGAGGCATAGGTGGAGATACCGTGCTTTCTCACACAACCAAGTTTAGAAACAACTAAATATTAGCAACAGAAAACACAGCCAGAACACAGAAAATTGAACTTTTCGGAAGTTTGTTAACAACAAATTCTTCAGCCTGACGGGTAAGAGTGGCAAAACCAGCAGCTGGCAGAGCAGGGTAGCACAGGAAAACTTGGTCAGACGGACTCGGGTGCGCGGAAGCCAGGTGCAGGGTTGGACCTAGTGAGCGACTGAGCAAGCTGCCACCGGGTAACACCGAGGGAGCAGGGGCTGCGGGTTGACTGTGGTTGCGCATTCATGCGCAGATAGACAAGCGAGGGAGTGGGAAACTGGACGGGGACCCAGCAGGTCCCAGAGAAGAGCACCAGCGGAAGGCGCAGCCATTTCCCTGCTCTCACGCTGCATCCACATACAGCATCATAACCCACCGACCTGAGTGACCCTGACCTGGGGAACCACCTAAGGCTCTGCTCCTCACCCAGCGGCGAGAAACAGCAGAGGGGTTCACCATTTCCCCGCTCTGACCACGACCCCACATACAGCGTCACAACCCAAGGACCTGGGAGTCCAATGGTTCCGCTCCTCCTACTTAACAGGCGGGAACAGACCAAAAATGGCTCAAGAAGATCTCAAAGCCCCAGAGCCTATAAATCTAAGCAATGAAGAAATAGCAAAACTCTCAGACGCACGGTTCAAAACATTGGTGATCAGGATGCTCAGAGAACTGGTTGATTTTAGTCACAAATTAGAGGAACATATGAAGGCTAAACTAATTGAAATGAATGGCAATGCACAGGAAACTAATAGTAATGGAAAGGAAACTGGGACTCAAATCAAAGGAGTGGACCAGAAAGAGGATAAAAATGACCAACCAGAAAAGAATGAAGAAAAAGAATTCAAAAAAATGAGGAGAGACTTAGGAACCTCCAGGACATCTTTAAACATTCCAACATCCGGGACTTCCGCCAAGATGGAGGCATAGGTGGATGTGCCGTGCCTTCTCACACAACCAAGTTTAGAGACAACTAAATGTTAGCAACAGAAAACACAACCAGAACACGGAAAATTGAACTTTTCGGAAGTCTGATAAGAACAAATTCTTCAGCCTGACCGGTAAGGGGCGAAACCAGCAGCTGGTGGAGTGGGGTTGCACGGGAGGACTCGGTCAGATGGACTCAGGCACGTGGAATCCAGGTGTGCACAATCCAGGGGCAGGGTTGGACCTAGTGAGGGACCCAGTGAGCAACCAGGCGAGCGACCGCAGAGCAGACAGCGGGGGAGCGGGGCTGAGTGTTGACTGTGGTCGTGCATTTGTGCACAGGTGGACAGGTGAGGAAGTGGGCGGTTGGACCGGGGCCCGGCGGGTCCCTGTGGCGAGCGGCAGTGGAGGGCGCCGCCATTTCCCTGCTCTGACCCCACCTCCACATACAGCGTCATGACCCAGCAACTCTGAGTGGCCCGGCCTGGGTGAACCACCTAAGGCCCGGCTCCTCACCAAGCTGTGAGAAACAGCAGAGGGGGTCGCCATTTCCCCGCTCTGACCACGCCCCCACATACAGCGTCACAACCCAGCGACCTGGGAGTCCAAGGCACCGCTTCTCACACTTAAAGGGCGCGAACAGACTAAAAATGGCGCAAGAAGATCTCAAAGCCCCAGAGCCTATAGATCTAAGCGATGAAGAAATAGCAAAACTCTCAGACTCACAGTTTAAAACACTGGTGATCAGGATCCTCACAGAACTGGTTGACTATAGCCACAAATTAGACAAATATATGAAGGCGAAACTAATTGAAATGAATAGAATTGCATAGGACACCAATAGCAATGAAAAGGAAACTGGGACTCAAATCAATGGAGTGGACCAGAAGAAAGCAAATAATGGCCAAACAGAAAAGAGTCAAGAAGCAAGAATTCAAAGAAATGAGGAGAGTCTTAGGAACCTCCAGGACATCTTTAAATGCTCCAACATCCGAATTATAGGGGTACCAGAAGGGGGAAAGGCACAGCCACCAGTGGAAAACTTATTTGAACAAATAATAAAGGAGAATGTCCCCAATATGGCAAAGGAAATAGACTTCCAGGAAATCCAGGAAGCTCAGAGAGTCCCAAAGAAGTTGGACCCAAGAAGGAACACACCAAGGCACATCATAATTACATTAGCCAAGATTAAAATGAAAGAGAGAATCCTAGAAGCAGCAAGAGCTAAGGGACAGTCACCTACAAAGGAGTCCCCATCAGACTGTCAGCGGATTTCTCAAAAGAGACCTTACAGGCAAGAAGGGGCTGGAAAGAGGTATTCCAAGTGATGAAATCCAAAGACCTACAACCAAGATTGCTCTATCCAGCAAACTTTCATTTAGAAGGGAAGGGCAGATAAAGTGCTTCTCAGATAAGGTCAAGTTCAAGGAGTTCATCATCACCAAGCCCTTATTATAGGAAATGTTAAAGGGACTTATCTAAGAAAAAGAAGATAAAAAAGATGAACAGTGAAAGGACAGGAAATTCACAGTTACTAACAACCACACCTAAAACTAAAGCAAACTAAGAGGACAGCTAGATCAGGAGTGGAACCATAGAAATGAAGATCTCAAGGAGGGTTAGCAACAGGGGAGTGGGAGGAGGAAAAGTGGGGAGAAGGTACAGAAAATAAGTAGCATAGACAGTAGATAGAAAATAGGTGGGAGGGCAAGAATAGTATGGGAAATATAGAATCTAAAGAACTTGAGACACATGGTCATAATCTAAAGGGGGTAAAGGGGGGTAATGGTGGGGATGGGGGGTAGGGTGGAGGGGAATGAAGGGGGGAATAGAACAACTATAATGGCATAATCAATAAAAAATAAATAAATTTAAAAAATAAAATAAAGAATCAACTGAAAAAAAAAAAAAAAGAAACTCACACAACACCATACCAGGAAGACAAACAATCCAATTAAAAATGGGCAAAGAAAAAACTTGAACAGACACTTCTCCAAGGAGAACATAGGCACATAAAAATTTGCTCAACGTCACTAGCCACTAGAGAGTTGCAAAATAAAACTACAATAAGATACTATTACATACCAGTCAGAATTGCTATCATAACAAATCAACAAACAACACATTGGATAGGTTATCGAGAAAAGGAAAACCTAGTACCCTTTTGGTAGGAATCCAGACTGGTGCAGCCACTGTGGAAAACAGTAGGCAATTTCATCAAAATACTAAAAATGAAATCACCCTTGATCCAGTGACTCCACTGCTGGGATTATGCCCTAAGAATCCTGAAGCAGCAATTCAAAACAACCTATGCATCCCAATGTTCACAGCAACATTATTTACAATAGCCAAGTACTGGAAACAGTGTAAGTGCCCATCAGTAGATAAATGAATCCAAAAAACTGTGGTATATTTACACAATGGAATACTACATAGCAAAAAGAAAGGAGCTCCTACCATTCACAACAGTATGAATGGAACTGAAGAGCATTATACCATGTGAGATAAGCCAGGCAGAGAAGAAAAATACCATATTATCTCTTCTACAATTGGAACTTAATCATGAAAAGAAACAAACAGAATAGAATCAGACATGGAAATAAAGAACAAACCTTCAATGACTAGAGGGGATGTTGGCAGGGGATAATAGGGAAAAGAAGGGGAAGGGGCAAATCAGGGAACAAGAATAGAGGACTCCCGATCATGTACAATGGATAGATTGACTGTGGGAGTAAGGGGATGGGGATGAGAGAGCAATGGGAAAAAGATGAGACAACTGTAACTGAACAACAATAAAAAGAGATTAACAAAAAATTGGAAAGAAAAAGCTGAAGAGATATCTATAGGGTTTTGAAAAACTCTACATATTTCTGGGAATCCAGAATGCCACAGCATATGTAGTATTATGCACATGCCCAGAGATGTACATATGCTCACGAAAGACCCATGAAAGTTCTAAACTCTCATATCTGTCATGTCATTGAAGCTTTATACAAGAAATAAGTAGTCTGAGGCAAAATCATCAATTACCTGTCTGAATGTTTTAGCCATGCCCCAGCAGGTACACAAAGCCCTTCAACAAATATTAGGAGACTGTTTTAGTTGCTTAAGGAAATTTCCATTGATTCATCAGCTTATGAGTTAGCTAGGAAAACAAATACTTCAGTTACTACACATAAAGAAAGATTATGGATTTCACAGAGTCAAAGAAGTAAACTAAATAAGAAATAAGGAGCAATAATATTAAAATAACAGACAAAAAACAGTGGGGTGGGGCTACTGGTGTGAAAACCCCTGGTTTTCAGAATGACACATTAGAAAAGTGTCTAGTTTTGAAAAATAATGAGACATGTAAAGAAGCAAGTGTATTACATACACAGGAACCATGTAAATCATAGAAACCATCCCTAATGAAATGAAATATTAGACTTACTAGGCAAAAAACTTTAAATTAGATATTTAAGTGTGATCAAAGAACTAAAGTATACCACATTTTAAAAACTAAAGGAAAGTATGAAAATAATGTCTCACAAAACATAGACTATCAATACTGAGATAGAACTTATTTAAAAAATGATGAAAAGAAATTTAAGAGTTGGAAAGTACAATTACTACAAGTAAAAGTACACTAAAGGGGCTCAATAACAGATTTCAGTGGACAAAAGAAAGAAAGAGTTAACTAGAAGAAGTTGGAAGGCTTACACTTCTTGATTTAGAAACTTACTATAAAACCATAGATCAAGATAATGTGGTCCTGGCATACGGGTGACATATAGATCTGTGGAACAGAATTGAGAGTACAGAAGTAAACTTTACATTTAAAGTCAACTGATTTTCATCAAAGAACTCAAAATAAATAAATGAGGAAAGAATTGTCGGCAAATGATGCTGGAACAAATGGATATCAACACAAAAAAATGAAATTCAGTCATCCCATCATAAGCGATAGGTGATTAATAATTTGCCTTCATCAACATTAAAATTATTTGTCTTTCAAAAGACTGAAGACAATGAAAAGACAATCCATGAAATAGAAAACAATTACAAATAATGTATCATTTAAGTTTTTTATTTGAACATCTATTTTTAATTATTTGGATATATACTTAAGGGTATATGTTATAAGGAAAGCTTACAGCTCCATTGTAAAATGATAAATAACTCAATATAAAAATGAGTAAAAGACTCAAATAGACATTTCTCCAAAGAAGATGTACAAATAGCCAGCAAGCACTTGAAGAGATGTTCAACCTCATTAGCCATTAAGAAAATGCAAATCAAAACCACAAACTGATACTAGTCCACAACCAATAAGCTGGATATAAACAAAACAACAGAAAATACATATTGTTTGTGTGAGTGTGGAGAAATTAACACACTCATACATTGCTGGGGAAATATAAAGTGGTTCAGCCGCTTTGGAAAATAATTGGACAGTTCCTCAAAAAGTTAAACAGAATATTACCATATGACTGAGCAATTATGCTCCAGAGTACATAACTAAGAACACTGAAAATAGACAGTCAAACAAAAACTTATTCATAAATGTTCATAACATCATTATTCATAATAAATGAAAAGTGGAAACAGCTCAGATGTCCATCAGCAGATGAAAGAATAAACAAAATGTGATATAGTCATACAATGAATGGTAACTCAGGCACAAAAAGAAATAAAGTATCAACTCATGCCACAATATAAATGAACCTTGAAAACATTGTAGAAAGTAAAAGAAGCCTGACACAAAAAAATCACATCATAGATGATTCCATTTATGTGAAATGTTTATAAAAAGCAAACTTATAGAGATAGAACATAGATTAATGGTTGTTTGGGGTTGAATGCAGATGATGTAAAAATATACTAAAAACATTAAATTGCATACTTTAACTGGGTGTACATGAGTTCTGTATAAATTATATTTCAACATAATTTAACTCTTTAGACATTTAAAACTTATTTTAAATAATTAAAAAAGAGCATATCTATAGAAATGTCAGAAATTTAAAATATAAGAAAAGAGTATGAAGGACGACTTCCGCCAAGATGGAGGCATAGGTGGAGACACCGTGCTTTCTCACACAACCAAATTTAGAGACAAAAAAAATATTAGCAACAGAAAACACAGCCAGAACACAGAAAATTGAACTTTTCCCAAGTCCGATAACAATGAATGCTTAACCCTAACAAGTAAGAGGGGCGAAACCAGCAGCTGGCGCAGCGGGGTTGCACAGGTAAACTCAGACAGATTCAGGTGCACAGATCCCAGGCGTGGGGTTGCAGGGGGCCGAACCAGTGAGTGACTGGCAGATCCGGCGAGGGTGAAGGGTGTGGCAGGTTGGCTGTGCTGGCGCATTCCTGCACAAATAGACCAGTGACAGAGTAGGCAGTGAGACGGGACCAAGAGGGTCCCAGCAGCAAGAGGCTGCAGAGACTGCTGCCATTTCCAGGCTCTGACCCCCACCCCCACATACAGCTTCACAACCCACCTACCCCACCCTGGAGGCCCCGCCCCGCCCGTAAGGCTCCACTCCTCATACGTAATAAGCAGAAACAGACCAAAAATGGCTCAGGAACATCTCAAAGCCCCAGAGCCCATAAATCTAAGTGACCAAGTAATAGCAAAACTTTCAGATGCACAGTTCAAAACACTGGAGATCAGGATGCTCAGAGAACTGGTTGATTTTAGTCACAAATTAGAGGAACATATGAAGGCTAAACTAATTGAAATGAATGGCAATGCACAGGAAACCAATAGTAATGGAAAGGAAACTGGGACTCAAATCAAAGGAGTGGATCAGAAGGAGGAAAAAAATGACCAACCAGAAAAGAATGAAGAAACAAGAATTCAAAAAAATGAGGAGAGACTTAGGAACCTTCAGGACATCTTTAAACGCTCCAACATCCAAATTATAGGGGTACCAGAAGGGGAAGAGGAACAGCCACAAGTGGAAAACTTATTTGAACAAATAATAAAGGAGAATTTCCCCAATCTGGCAAAGGCAATAGACTTCCAAGAAATCCAGGAAGCTCAGAAAGTCCCAAAGAAGTTGGACCCAAGAAGAAACACACCAAGGCACATCGTAATTACATTAGCCAAGATTAAAATGAAGGAGAGAATCCTAGAAGCAGCAAGAGATAAGGGGACTGTCATCTACAAAGGAGTTCCCATCAGACTGTCAGTGGATTTCTCATAAGAGACCTTACAGGCAAGAAGGGGCTGGAAAGAGGTATTCCAAGTCATGAATCCAAAGACCTATAACCAAGATTGCTCTGTCCTGCAAAGCTTTCATTTAGAAGGGAAGGGCAGATAAAGTACTTCTCCGATAAGGGCAAATTCAAGGAGTTCATCATCACCAAGCCCTGATTATATGAAATGTTAAAGGGACTTATCTAAGAAAAAGAAGATAAAAAAGATGAACAGTGAAAGGACAGAAAACTCACTAACAACCACACCTAAAACGAAAGCAAACTAAAAGGACAGCTAGATCAGGAGCAGAACCATAGAGATGAAGATCTCATGGAGGGTTAGCAACAGGGGAGTGGGAGGAGGAGAAGGGGAGAGAAGGTACAGAAAATAAGTAGCACAGAAGGTAGGTAGAAAACAGTTAGGGGGAGGACAAGAATAGTGCAGTAAATATAAAATCCAAAGAACTTGAGACACATGGTCATAAACAAGAGGGGGGGAATGGTAGAGGTGGGGAGGCAGGGTGGAGGGTAATGAAGGGGGAATAGAACAACTATAATGGCATAATTAATAAAAATTTTTTAAAAAGAAAAGAAAATAGTATGAACAGCTTCGTGCTAATAATCTTGGTATTCTAATTTGAATGTTAAATTGCCTGAAAGAAGTATTACCAACAAAAACTAACTAATGATAATAATAGAAAGACTGAATAATCTTATAATTTCTAAATATTTGAAATAGTAGTTTAAATTATTCCTACAAAGTAAACACTTTGTAGGAATAATTTAAGCCTTCAAAAGCTTATCAATGTGTAATAATACATTTTCAAGAAATTGACTATTTACATAATACTGAAATCTTCCAGAGACCAAACAGAAGGAAATATAGTGATACATTATTTTTTATTTGTATAAATAAAATAATACATTATTTAAGAATAACTGATATCAAGAAAATAAAGCTGGTTTAACATGACCTAATCCATAAATATAATTCAACCTTATAAATATTAAAAGATCAAATAAACACAACAATCACAATAGATACAAATTTTTTTGGTAAAATTCAATATACTTTCAACATTTTTTAAAAAATTTTTTATTGATTATGCTGATACAGTTGTTCTATTCCCCCTTTCATTCCCCTCCACCCTACCCCCATCCCCACCATTACCCCCCCTTTAGTTTATGACCACGTGTCTCAAGTCCTTTAGATTCTATATTTCCCATGCTATTTTTGCCCCCCATCTATTTTCTATCTACTGTCTATGCTACTTATTTTCTGTACCTTCTCCCCCCTTCTCCTCCTCCCACTCCCCTGTGGCTAACCCTCCTTGAGATCTTCATTTCTATGTTTCCACTCCTGATCTAGCTGTCCTCTTAGTTTGCTTTTGTTTTAGGCGTGGTTGTTAATAACTGTGAGTTTGTTGTCCTTTCACTGTTCATGTTTCTTTAACTTCTTTTTCTGAGATAAGTCCCTTTAACATTTCATATAAGGGCTTGGTGATGATGAACTCTTTGAATTTGATCTTATCTGAGAAGCACTTTATCTGTCCTTCCATGTTAAATGAAAGTTTTGCTGGATAGAGCAATCTTGGTTGTAGGTCTTTGGATTTCATCACTTGGAATACCTCTTTCCAGCCCCTTCTTGCCTGTAAGGTCTGTTTTGAGAAATCCGCTGACAGTCTGATGGGGACTCCTTTGTAGGTGACTGTCCCCTTAGCTCTTGCTGCTTCTAGGATTCTGTCCTTCATTTTAATTTTGGCTAATGTAATGATGATGTGCCTTGGTGTGTTCCTTCTTGGGTCCAACTTCTTTGGTACTCTCTGAGCTTCCTGGATTTTCTGAAAGTCTATTTCCTTAGGGGAAATATTTCTATTTCCCCTAAAGGAGATTGGGGAAATTCTCATTATTTGTTCAAATAAGTTTTCCACTGGTGGCTGTGCCTTTCCCCCTTCTGGTACCCCTATAATTCGGATGTTGGAGCATTTAAAGATGTCCTGGAGGTTCCTAAGACTCTCCTCATTTCTTTGAATTCTTGCTTCTTGACTCTTTTCTGTTTGGCCATTATTTGCTTTCTTCTGGTCCACTCCATTGATTTGAGTCCCAGTTTCCTTTTCATTGCTATTGGTGTCCTATGCAATTCTATTCATTTCAATTAGTTTCGCCTTCATATATTTGTCTAATTTGTGGCTATAGTCAACCAGTTCTGTGAGGATCCTGATCACCAGTGTTTTAAACTGTGAGTCTGAGAGTTTTGCTATTTCTTCATCGCTTAGATCTATAGGCTCTGGGGCTTTGAGATCTTCTTGCGCCATTTTTAGTCTGTTCGCACCCTTTAAGTGTGAGAAGCGGTGCCTTGGACTCCCAGGTCGCTGGGTTGTGACGCTGTATGTGGGGGCGTGGTCAGAGCGGGGAAATGGCGACCCCCTCTGCTGTTTCTCACAGCTTGGTGAGGAGCCGGGCCTTAGGTGGTTCACCCAGGCCGGGCCACTCAGAGTTGCTGGGTCATGACGCTGTATGTGGAGGTGGGGTCAGAGCAGGGAAATGGCGGCGCCCTCCACTGCCGCTCGCCACAGGGACCCGCCGGGCCCCGGTCCAACCGCCCACTTCCTCACCTGTCCACCTGTGCACAAATGCACAACCACAGTCAACACTCAGCCCCGCTCCCCCCGCTGTCTGCTCTGCGGTCGCTCGCCTGGTTGCTCACTGGGTCCCTCACTAGGTCCAACCCTGCCCCTGGATTGTGCACACCTGGATTCCACGTGCCTGAGTCCATCTGACCGAGTCCTCCCGTGCAACCCCACTCCACCAGCTGCTGGTTTCGCCCCTTACCGGTCAGGCTGAAGAATTTGTTCTTATCAGACTTCCGAAAAGTTCAATTTTCCGTGTTCTGGTTGTGTTTTCTGTTGCTAACATTCAGTTGTCTCTAAACTTGGTTGTGTGAGAAGGCACGGCACATGCACCTATGCCTTCATCTTGGCAGAAGTCCTTCACCATTTTTTTTTAATTTAAAATCTTACCAATGAGGAATAATATGAAATTTCCCTATCCTAGTAAAGGCTATCAACTTAAAAATAAAATAAATAACATTCATAATAGTTAAGGGTTGAATGCACATATTTTTTTTATTTATTTTTGAAGTACAGTTTTTTGTCTATTTCTCCCATCCCAGCCCCCCGCCCCTTGCTCCCCACCTCCCTCCCTTTTCCACCCCCCTTAGTTCTCATCCCTGTGTCCTTCCTATTTGTTCCTCCAAATCATCCCCCCCCCTTTTCCCTTTAAATTCCCTTCCTTCTCCCCTCTGGTTACAGGTCTGATTACAGGTCTTTTACCTCCTTAGTTAGGTTTATTCCCAGATATTTTATTTTTCTTTTTGCTATATTGAATGAGATTGTTTCCTTGATTTCTGCTTTTGCTGATTCATTGTTGGTATACAAAAATGCCTTTGATTTCTGGATATTGACTTTGTAACCCGCTGTTTTGCAAATTCATTAATTAGTCTGAGCAGTTTTTGGGTAGAGTGTATAGGACTTTCCATGTACATTATCATGTCATCTGCATACAGTGACAGTTTTGTTTCCTCCTTTCCTATTTGGATGCCTTTTATTTTATTTTCTTGCCTGATCACTGTGGCTAAAACTTCCAATACTATATTGAATAGAAGTGGTAAAAGTGGATATCCTTATCTTATTCGTGATCTTAGTGGAAAAGCTTTTAGTTTTTGCCCATTGAGTATGATGTTGGCTGTTGGTCTCTCATATATGGCCTTTATATATTGAGAAATGCTCCCTCTATTCCCACTTTGCTAAATTTTTCTTTATCATAAATGGGTGTTGTACCTTATCGAAAGCTTTTTCCGCATCTATTGATATGATCATGTGCTTTTGTCTTTCATTTTGTTCACGTGATGTATTACATTTACTGATTTGCGAATATTGAATCATCCTTGCATACCTGGGATGAATCCCACTTGATCATGGTGTATGATCTTTTTGATATATTGTTGGATGAAATTTGCCAATATTTTGTTGAGGATTTTAGTGTCTATGTTCATCAGCAATATTGGCCTGAAGTTTTCTTTCTTTGTTGTGTCTCTATCTGGTTTTGGAATTAGGATGATGCTGGCTTCATAAAAAAAAAATTTGGGAGTTTTCTATCCTTCTGGATTTTTTGGAATAGTCTGAGAATAATAGGGGTTAGCTCTTCCTTAAATGCTTTGTAGAATTCTCCTGTGAAACCATCTGGTCCAGGGCTTTTGTATGATGAGTGTTTTTTCATTAGTGCTTCAATTTCTTCTGCTGTTTTTGGTGTGTTTAGATTTTCTGCTTCTTTTTCATTGAGGTTTGGAAGATTGTATTTTTCTAGAAATGTGTCCATTTCCCCTAAGTTTTCAAATTTCTTGGCATTCAGTTCTTCACACTAATTTCTTACAATCCCTTGTATTTCTGTGGTATCAGTTATAATCTCACCTCTTTCATTTCTGATTGTGTTTATTTGTGTCCTCTCTCTTCTTTTCTTGATGAGCCTACTTAAAGGCTTCTCTATTTTGTTTATCTTCTCAAAGAACCAACTCCTGGATTCATTGATCCTTAGAATTGTGCTTTTAGTTTCTATGTCATTTAATTCTGCTCTAATCTTGGTTATTTCCTTCCTTCTGCTTGCTCTGGGCTGTCTTTGTTGTTGTTCCTCAGGTTCTTACAGGCTAAGGGTTAGGTGGTTTGTTTGAAATGTTTCTATCTTTTTCAGGTAGGCCTGTATTGCTATAAACTTTCCTCTCAGGACTGCCTTCACTGTGTCCCATAAGTTTTGGGTTGTTGTGAGTTCATTTTCATTTATTTCCAGAAACGTTTTGATTTCTTCCCTAATTTCATTCTTGACCCATTCATTGTTTAATAGCATTCCATTCAGTCTCCATGATTTTGGGTGCTTTGGGTTTTTTCCTTTGGTGTTGGTTTCCAGTTTTAGTCCCTTGTGGTCAGAGAAAATGCTTGGTATGATTTCAATTTTCTTGAATATTTTGGAGGCTCGTTTGAGGCTCTTGATTTTTTTGGGGGGACCTCGTTTGAGGTCCTATCATGTGACCTATCTTTCACAATGTTCCATGTGCATTGAAAAGAATGTGTATTTAGCTTCTTTGGGATGAAGGGCTCTATATATATCAGTTAAGTCCATTTCATCTAGGGTGTTGTTTAATGCCACAATATCTTTGTTGATAATTTGTTTGGAAGATCTGTTCATTTTTGTCAGTGGGGTTTTAAAATCCCCAACTATAATTGTTGCTGTCAATATTTTTCTTGAAGTCCTCTAAGATTTTCTTAATATATTTGTTCGCCCTTATGTTGGTGCATATGTATTTATGATGTTAATGTCTTCTTGGTGGATTCTTCCCTTGAGTATAATGTAGTGACCTTCTGGGTCTCTCTTTATGGCTCTTTTTTTGAAATGTATTTTGTCTCATATGAGAATTGGTACCTCAGCATTTTTTTTTTTCCGTGTGCTTGGAAAACTTGTTTCCAGCCTTTCACTTTTAGTCTGTGATGGTCTTTTGTCCTGAGGTGGGTCTCTTGTAGGCAGCATATGTGTGGGTCATGCTTTCTTATCCATTGAGCTATCCTGTGTCTGTTGATTGGAGCATTTAATCCATTTATATTTAAGGTTATTATTGATAGGTACTTATTCATTGTCATTTTTGTACCTTTGTTCCTCTCTGTCTCCCTCTTTTCCTTCCTTTCCTTAAAGCAGTCCTTTTAGTATTTCTTGTACAGCTGGTTTGGTGGAGGCATATTCTTTTAGGCTTCTTTTGTCTTGGAAGCTCTTTATTTGGCCATCTATCTTGATTGAGAGCCTTGCTGGGTAAAGTAGCCTTGGTTGTAGGCCTCTGGTTCTCATTACTTGGAATATTTCTTGCCATTCTCTTCTTGCTTGGAGTGTTTCCATTGAGAAGTCAGTAGCTACCCTTATTGGGGCTCCCTTGTATGTTACTTCTTTTTTCTCCCTTGCTGCCTTTAAGATTCTCTCTTTATCTTGGAATTTTGCCATTTTGATGATGATGTGTCTTGAAGTGGGCCTCCTTGGGTTCCTCTTGATTGGGACTCTCTGTGATTCCTGGATTTGTGTGACTGTTTCTCTCATCAAATTAGGGAAATTTTCTCTCATTACTCCTTCAAATACGTTTTCTATCCCTTGTTGTTCTTTTTCTCCTTCTGGTATTCCTATTATTCCGATATTATTACGTTTCATATTGTCTTGTATTTCTCTCAATCCCTCTTCATTCTTTCTGAGCCTCTTTTCATTTTCTTGCTCTTTCTGTGAGATGCTTCCTCTTTGTCCTCCAACTTGCTAATCTGATCAACCGCCTCATCTATTCTACTTTTGAAACTTTCTACTGTGTTCTTCAATTCAGAAATTGTATTCTTCATTTCCTCTTATCCCTTGCTGATAGTTTCTATTGCCTTTTCATCTTGGTGTAGTTTGCAGAGAGATCATTGTATCTCCCCTGTAGTTACTGGTAGCTCATTGTGAGCTCTTTGAACTTCGTAATAACCAGTGCTTTGAATTCACTATCTGATAGTTGATCAGTCTCTATTTCATCTAACATTCTTTCTGAAGTTTCTGCTTTTTCTTTCATTTGAGGATGGTTTCTTTGTCTTGTCATTGTTTGAGACTCTTCTTGTTAGTCTCTTCTTCTAAAATTGATCTGTTCTGACTCCCTGGGTTTATGGTGTGAAGTTCTGTGTTATAATACCTGTGAATTTCAGTGGTGCAGACTCCTTCGGGTATCTTGATATACTCTGTCTCCACCTACTCTGGTGCTGGTCCCTGCACTGGTCACCCACCACTGTTGAGTGTCCCAGCTCCTGTAGCCAACTACCCGGTTCCCAGGCCCGTCGCTATGGCAGCGACACAGGGCCCGCAATTGTCCGGGCTCCCACAGCTGACTCCTCTGGCGCCCAGACCCATCACAGGGGCCATGAATGTCTCGGCTCCCATTGTGAACTCCTCCAGCACCCCGGCCAGCTGCTACAGTAGTGATACAGGAGCTGCAAGTTTCTTGGCTCCCAAGCTGACTCCCTGGTGCCTAGGCCCGTCACTGTGGCAGCAGCACAGCGGCCTCGAGAGTGTCCCGGCTCCTGTAGGTGACTTCTGTGGTGCCCAGGCCCGTTGCTATCACACTCTTCTACTGGATCAGATTTTTTACCCATGTCTTTTGGGTCTGTCTTGTTATATGCGTATGATATAATCATTATGTCCTCCTGTTGGAGTCACCTTTTTATCCTTATGGAATGTCTTTCTTTATCCTTAGTGACATTTTTAAAATTAAATTAACTGTTTGGCTGTAACATAACCAATTCTGCTCTCTTTGGTTGATGTTTGCATAGTATATGTATTATTTAGCCATTTCACTTAAAACTTAATATCCTCAAATCTAATGTGTGTCTCCTGTAGACAGCATATAGTTGGATCTTTGTTTTTTTTATCCAGTCTCAAATTGTCAGTCTTTTTATTAGATTGTTTAATTCAGTAATATTTTATATTAGTAGTAATATGATTGTATTTAATACTGACATTTTTCTTTTTTGTTTTTTCTATGACTCATGTCCTTTTGTCCTTCTTTCCCTCTTATTGCCTTCAATTGTAAGTGAAAGTTTTTAGTATAGCATTTAAATTACTTTAATAATTGTTCAATATATTTTAAAATGCATTTTCTTAGTGGCTACACTAGGGCTTTCAGCATACATGTTATCATGTCTATTTCAAATTTATATTTTCAGTGACAATGAGTTATAGAAATGTTACCCTTATTTAGCCTTAGCTTCTCTTCTGCCTTTTTGTGCTATTATGTTTGCTCACTAGCAAATTCTGCATTTTTTACATCACTGTTAGCCTTTGAGCTTCCTCAGTTTTTATTCCAGATAAAATCAGTTCATTTAGGGAAAGCTAAGGAACTCTTAGTTCTCAAGGTCTAACTGCCCCTATGCAGAATCTCTGTGCTACTGTCCAGAAATGAGGGCAAGAATTTTACTCGTAGAATTAAAACTCTGGTTTGGGGAGGGAAGAGCATCACTGGTCTTCTGGGTTTGTTCCTCCAAACATGGTACCTCTGCCGTACACAAAAGCTAGGTAATACCTTATACAGAAAGTTATTGGAACCCAGTATTCTCAGCTTGCTGTGCCTGGAGTAGAGTTTCTGTTCTATGAATGGGTACTGGTGGATATCTCTTGCCCTGGAAAAGAACTTCTGCAAAAAAAGAATTAAGAAAGACAAAAGATGCTGGGAACCAACTTCCCATGGGGAGAAATCACAGTCTTAAACTTGATGTGGAAAAAGAGGAAGTCCTATGTTATTAGCTATACCCACATTGAGGAGAGTTTCCATTGCACTGAGCTGGAAAAGATGGGAGAACAATTCATTGCTCAGCTGACATGAACTCTAGCTAATTTTATCAAAATTTACTGGATTTTTCTTGAATAAATGTTTCTCTACTTTCCATAGATTTTTAAGCTAATTTCCAGCTAATTTAAGCTACTTTAAATACTTGGGTTTTTTAAAATAATTCTCACCAGTTACAGTTGTTTTGCTGACTGAGAGGGACAATGGAGTGCCTTATGCCACCATTCCAGAAGTGCTTTTTCAAATAACTGCCTTTTACTATGAATGAGACTAGAACTATTCTGAGCATAGAAATTATAATAAATTATCATTCTAACTCTAGTACTTTAGGTGCTTTATGTCCAAACAGTTAGAAATATTCGGCTTGGAACTCTATTATAATGCAAAAATTAAAAAATTAGAGTTCAAAAATTTTAATTTCAGAAAATTTGAGGTCACATTATTGAAAGGTTAATAAACCTACACAGCAGCAAATCATTACTTCCACTGGTCCTTTTACAAGGTCCAAATCTTTGTACATTTGGTGCCACTTGGTTATTGGTGCAATTCTCTAACTGCAGAAATAGCTCATTCTGGTCCTATCCTGTTTCTAACAAGACCTGAAACTAAAGTTTAAGCCTTTGAATACACTACTTATTAGTAACACCACTCACAAATAACACTTGTGAACCTTCAACCATTCCTGCACATAAAACCTAAAGACTAGAACATGACCAGAACCTCAAAGATGGAATCCTTTCCAAGGCAGAGGGTCTATTGTCCAGGAAGATCTGGTAGGGACTTCTAGGTTTACGGCAGGAATTCCAGAAATATTTTAATTTGTAGAGCTTGTTATGCATGTTCTGAACAGGGCAGTTAGAATACTAGGTCCCCAAGATTTACTGAGCCTCCGAGGATAGAGTTGCCTGCCATTTCCTTGCTCAGTTTTGACCTGTACACTCCATATTCTTTCTTCTTCTCCAAAACTCCTCAACACATTAAAAAAATTAAGAAGCCCTCCTTGAGATCAATTGTCAGTCATTTTATATCTCAATTCATATTATTGCAGGGGCTTCAATGTTCAACAAGGTTAGCTCTACCTAGAGAAATGGTAGTACATAATTGATTACATGTGATATGAAAGGATTGTGAACCCCAAGAAGAAAGGTTAATTTGATGTGAATTATAAGAAGACATTTATCTGCTGAGAGGGGACTCCTCACAATCAACAGAAGGCCCAAATTTTGTGATAAATAGCAACCATTTGTTGACAGGGGCTATGCGTACTCTATATACCAGAAACACCCTCAAATTGAACTCTTAGCTTTCAGTACTATACCTTGTTTATGTAGTCTAAGTCAATTACTGCATGAACTAAGACCTGCCCTATCCAATAAGAACTACACAAATTGTACCCTCGTTTGCAATTACACCAACCAATCAGACCTGCAACATTTGGAAACCTCATTTGCATAAAATTGGGAACTTGTTCTAGAACTTTGTCTATAAAAGATAGTTTTCCCATTTGTCTCAATGGATCCCAATTTAGGTTGCTACCTGAATCTCTGTCTGCTGGATTGCAGCAGTAACTGCATAGGAACTTCATTTATTTAATATGACTTTTTTCTTAATTCAAGATAAATTTTTCCAGTCTAATAATAATATAACATACTTTAGATCCACTCCATCAATTATTAAGCCCTTAGGACAACAGGTTCTGGTCAGTATCAGACTGTCTTAAGAATAAAATCTAAGTTCTGTTGGCCAAAAGAACAAAGTTATAACATCTTGACCTCAGTTGTGTGTCAGCCCCATCTAAGCAGAAAAACCCAGAACAATGCCAGGGCTGACAACAGGACCTGATACAATTATCAATTACTCCTTACCCTGACCCCCAAAACATTAGTAGATCCCACAACCCAAACTCCATTAGTCAACATAACTAGATTTTTCTCATATATAATCTATCCCCTAGAGGACATTGTGGAGGTCTTAGAGCAACAGTTCACCTGTGCCTCTGGGATCAAAGCCATTCCCTTAAAAACAAAAACTTTACTTTTTTGCTGCAAACTCCTGTTTTCATTTTATTGGGCTTTGATGTACACTGGCAAATGAACCCCCTCAGTGTAGTAACACAGCTCTGCTTACTCAAATGCTTTTTATTTTTATTATAGTCTAAAATTAATTTTCATTTACAGTATTCTAGTTTACACCTGAAGGGAAACAGAATTTGCCACCCAAAAAGATGCCTCTTGGCATAAGGATTACTTTTTAAGAAATAGCAGATACAAGAAAACCTCTGAAAAATAAGTAGAACTTACTCTTTAACAAGAAACATTTACTTTTATAAGGGCATCTCCATTCATAAGAGTGTCGCACTCCCTGCAACAGGAAGAGAATGACTATATTCTAGAGATTCTTATCTGTGGAGAAGACAACTTACTTAAATCTGCATAACAACCTTACCTTTGTTTACTGTGCTTTTCCTAGTAATCTCAATAAGTGGACTCCCACCACTCCCCAACACCTTCTTTTGTCTTTAATTTGAGATGGTATTTAAGCTGGTTGCTTGGGACATTTCGAAGACTTACTCAGTTTTCCTGGGTCTTTCCAATATATACAAGAGGTATATATATTATGAAAATTATGTTTCTCCTCTGTTACAATGCTTTATTATGGGGGCAGGGGGTGTTTCATCCAAGAACCTAGAAGGATAGGGGGAAATTATTTTTCTTTCCATACGCTCTAAAGTTTTAGCTGTTTTTCCCCTCTTAGATATAAGATTAGTAACAATGACAAAGTTGTAGTTACCCTGCCCACAGGCTTGATTTTTCATTTTATTGATTTACTCTTTTTCATTTTCAAACAGTGCCATACAATAAGTTCTCATTTAACATCATCGAAAGGTTCTTGGAAAGTGTGACTTTAAGTGAAATGACATAAGGAAACAAATTTTACCATAGGCTAATTGATGTAAACAAAAGTTATGTTCCCATGGCATGTTGTTGGCAACAAAAGCATGATCAAATTTCTAAAGATCCAAAACACTTCTGTTATTAAACATTGAAATAAATATGAGTATATATACAATTAAGAAAGATTAGTAAAAACAAGTATTATTTTCCAACCTACTTATTCAAATTCAGGGTGGCAGGTGACTAGAACTTATCCCAGCAGCTCACAGCACAAGGTGCAAACCCACTCTGGACAGTATGCTCTTCCATGGAAGGGTGCACTCCCACACACACACATTCAGACTGGGGCATAACAATTTATCTAACGTGCATATTTTGGGGATGTGGGAAGAAATTGAACTACCCAGAGGAAATCCACACAGACATGGGGAGTACATTCAAACTCCACACAGACAGTAGCCATGGATGGAAAACAATTTTTTTCTCAACGTTATAGTGAAAAGACATTATTCGAGAACCTGCTGTATATCAGTGTTTTTCTAGTTGAAGGTACAAATGAATCTCCTGGGGACATTATTAAAAGGAAGGTTGCTAATTGGATAGGTCTTGGTTGGAGTCTGAGATTTTCCATTTCTAATAGGCTCCCAATTAATGCTTACTCTATAGGTAATGTGGACCAGAGTAGAATCACTCTAAAGAATATTAAACAGTGATTGATCCAAATTAAACCTTGGATCTTGATGATAATCTGTTGGTTATTTATTATTTATTATATTTTAAAACAACTGTCTTATATTTAAAGCATGTTCTTTTTTTAAATTTTTTTATTGATTATGCTGTTACAGTTGTTCTGTTCCCCCTTTATTCCCCTCCACCCTACCCCCATCCCCACCATCACCCCCCTTTAGTTTATGACCATGTGTCTCAAGTCCTTTAGATTCTATATTTCCCATGCTATTCTTGCCCCCATCTATTTTCTATCTACTGTCTATGCTACTTATTTTCTGTACCTTCTCCCCCCCTTCTCCTCCTCCTACTCCCCTGTTGCTAACCCTCCTTGAGATCTTCATTTCTATGGTTCCACTCCTGATCTAGCTGTCCTTTTAGTTTGCTTTTGTTTTAGGTGTGGTTGTTAATAACTGTGAGTTTGTTGTCCTTTCACTGTTCATGTTTCTTTAACTTCTTTTTCTTAGATAAGTCCCTTTAACATTTCATATAATAAGGGCTTGGTGATGATGAACTCCTTGAATTTGATCTTATCTGAGAAGCACCTTATCTGTCCTTCCATTTTAAATGAAAGTTTTGCTGGATAGAGCAATCTTGGTTGTAGGTCTTTGGATTTCATTACTTGGAATACCTCTTTCCAGCCCCTTCTTGCCTGTAAGGTCTGTTTTGAGAAATCTGCTGACAGTCTGATGGGGACTCCTTTGTAGGTGACTGTCCCCTTAGCTCTTGCTGCTTCTAGGATTCTCTCCTTCATTTTCATCTTGGCTAATGTAATTACGATGTGCCTTGGTGTGTTCCTTCTTGGGTCCAACTTCTTTGGGACTCTCTGAGCTTCCTGGATTTCCTGGAAGTCTATTTCCCCTTTGCCAGATTGGGGAAATTCTCCTTTATTATTTGTTCAAATAAGTTTTCCACTGGTGGCTGTGCCTTTCCCCCTTCTGGTACCCCTATAATTCGGATGTTGGAGCATTTAAAGATGTCCTGAAGGTTCCTAAGACTCTCCTCATTTCTTTGAATTCTTGCTTCTTGACTCTTTTCTGTTTGGCCATTATTTGCTTTCTTCTGGTCCACTCCATTGATTTGAGTCCCAGTTTCCTTTCCATTGCTATTGGTGTCCTGTGCAATTCCATTCATTTCAATTAGTTTTGCCTTCATATATTTGTCTAATTTGTCGGTATAATCAACCAGTTCTGTGAGGATCCTGATCACCAATGTTTTAAACTGTGCGTCTGAGAGTTTTGCTATTTCTTCATCGCTTAGATTTATTGGCTCTGGGGCTCTGAGATCCTCCTGCGCCATTCTTGGTCTGTTCGGGCCCTTTAAGTGTGAGAAGCGGGGGGCCTTGGATTCCCAGGTCGCTGGGTTGTGACACTGTATGTGGGGGCGTGGCCAGAGCGGGGAAATGGTGACCCCCTCTGCCGCTTCTCACAGCTGGGTGCAGAGGAGCAGTGCCTTAGGTGGTTCACCTGGGCTGGGCCACTCAGAGTCGCTGGGTTATGACGCTGTATGTGGAGGTGGGGTCAGAGCAGGAAAATGGCGGCGCCCTCCACTGCGGCTTGCCGTGGGGACCTGCCGGCCCGGTCCAACCGCCCACTCCCTCGCCTGTCCACCCTCGCACAAATGCGCGACGTCAGTCAACACGCAGCCCCGGGCCTGGCTGTCTCCCCCGCGGTCGCTCGCCTGGTTGCTCGCTGGGTCGCTCACTAGGTCTGACCCTGCACCTGGATTCCGCGGGCCTTAGTGTGTCTGGCCGAGTCCTCCTGGGCAACCCTGCTCCGCCAGCCGCTGGTTTCGCCCCTTACCGGTCAGGCTGAAGAATTTGTTGTTAACGGACTTCCGAAAAGTTCAATTTTCTGTGTTCTGGCTGTGTTTTCTGTTGCTAA
Source organism: Artibeus jamaicensis (assembly GCF_021234435.1). Taxonomy (NCBI): domain Eukaryota; kingdom Metazoa; phylum Chordata; class Mammalia; order Chiroptera; family Phyllostomidae; genus Artibeus; species Artibeus jamaicensis. Next base: position 14,536,312 of record NW_026522045.1, read on the forward strand.
TATTTAGTTTTCTCTAATCTTGGTTGTGTGAGAAGGCACGGCACATCCACCTATGCCTCCATCTTGGCGGAAGACTAAAGCATGTTCTAAAGCTATCCCTTAATTGCCACATTCTCTCCTAGATGTCAATTGTCAATTACTCTGCAGTTTGGATGTCCTTTCTAAAAGGCTTCTTTCATAAGCTCCTGCCTTTTGGTCTCTGAACTGAAAAAAATCACACCATCAAAATGAAAATACGTTTTTTGAGGAAATTCCATACTTTTATCCACAGTGGCTGCACCAATCTGCACCCTCACCAACAGTGCACTAGGGTTCCTTTTCTCCACAGCCTTGCCAGCACTTGTTGTTCATTTGTTTATGGTGGCCATTCTGACCAGTGTGAAGTGGTATATCATTGTGGTTTTAATTTGCATCTCTCTGATGGCTAGTGATGTTGAGCATCTTTGCATATGTCTCTTGGCCCTTGCCTTTTGATCACTCAATTCTACCTGCTGGTATTATATCCTAAGAATCCCGGAACATCAATTCAAAAGAACTTATGCAACCCAATGTTCATAGCAACACTATTTACAATAGCCAAGTGCTGGAAACAGCCTAAGGACCCATCAGTAAATGAGTGGATCAAAAATTATGGTGCATTTACACAATGGAATACTACATAGCACAAAGAAAGAAGGAACTCCTTCCCTTCACAATGTCATGGATGGAACCGGAAAGCATTATGCTAAGTGAAATAAGCCAGATGGTAAAAGACAAATACCATATGATTTTACCTATAAGTGTAACCTAATTAACAAAACAAAACAAGCAAGCAGAATAGAACCAGAGACATGGAAATAAAGAACAAATTGACAGTAACCAGAGGGGAGGGGTGAGGAGGATAATGGTGAAAAGAAGGGGAAGGGTCAATCCAAGGAATATGTACAAAGGACCCACAGACAAAGACCACAAGGGGGGATGATTGAATGTGGGAGTTGGGGGTAGGTAGGGTGGGGGAGAGTAATGGAGAAAAATGGGGACAAGTGTAATTGATTAAAAAAAATAAACGGACTTAAATGTAACCTAATTAAAATTCCATGAGTAATAGCAGGAAAAAAAAAAGGAAAATATGTTGCCTGCAAGCTAGTATAGGGAACTCCCAAAATTTTATTTTGTAGTTTGTGTAGTCTATGACATCTAAATTTTTTTAAATATGATCTCTAGTCATTTTATCACTTTCAGCCTTTTAAAGGCACTGCCTTTCTCTCATTTCTTTAAATTTAAAGCACACTTTACACTATGAATGTATTTAAAACTTCTTATTAACCCCTTCATGGGTTATTTTTAAAACCAAACAATCTTATTTATGATGAGCACTTCCATTCCAAGTGCAATTTTTTTTTTAGATTAGATTTTTCATCTTCCAAGATTGGACAATATCACTATAGCTTAGTGCAACATGTGAAATCACGTAGTTTTATTAATGTAGTAGGCAGTTAAATAGGCATTAACAGAAGAGGAATAATGGGCCAGGTATACAGGGTCACCAAGGCAGACAGACCCAAGTGCTTAGCAAGAGGCAAAACTACAAGCCCTTGCACAACCTCTCTTTTAAGCACTAACCCTTGGAGATGACATCTATGCCTTAGCAGTGTTTCAGCTCCAAGCTCAGAGAAGTAGCAAAATCTGGTGGAGCAATGCCATGGCTGTCATCAGGACCAGATGAAATGAGTAATGACCCTATCCTCTGGTGCCAACCAATCAGTAGATACCATGACCCTGAGGAGACACACCAAGAAAGTTGATGAATATTTTATTGAGATTATCCTCTGAGACATCAGATAAAAGCCCACTGGATGGAGTACTCATCATGGCTGTTTCAATAGAGCACACCAGCACTTTACCCCACTCCCTTCTTTCCCCAGGGCACTCATTCATCTCTCTCTCCCTCTCTCTATCTATATATCTATTTCTATATCTATCATCTATCTCTTCCAGAGCACACCCCAGCCTCTCTTCCCTCTTTTTTTTTCCTTCAAGGCATGTCTGTATCTCACTCTCTCTTTCTCCTAAACTCCAAGGGCCATTTTACACCTGTGACTTTCTAAATACATTTTATCTTACAGTTTGAGACTTGGCTCTGAATTGTCTTAGCCAGAACTCAGGAACTGAGGTTGCTGAACCAAAGTTAACAGCTGGCACTGTTTTTCCACTGCTAACAATACATCACTAAATAGAATCTGACCCATCCTTTGACTTCTGCAAATGCACCACTCCCAAGCTTACCACATATTAATGAGGAAAAACATTATTAAGAATCTAGAAAACTTACTATTAGAATGATGGTTTGAATACTCTAAAGACTACTTAAATACAATGCTTTTAAAATCAGGTTTATTAAACATTTGGAAAAAATTTCAGTTAATAAGACTCATAGTTAACATTTGGCCATAAAACAAAATTACTGAGTCAACAGAGTGTCTCTTGATGAGAAAAGACTTCTTGTTTTGTATGAAACATCTGAAATTAAAAAAGAGCTCTATTATCAACAAATAAGCATTAATAACAAACCATTTGCCTTAGATTAATTACTCACAGGATAGGCAAAAGAAAAAAAGAATTCATCAGAGAAATGAAGGAAACATATTATACATAATCTTTATCTTTGAAAGACTTGACATTAAGATATTTTCCTCCAAGTAACAGTTCCTCCTGAAGGCCCACAAACTCATAGTGATCCCTCTATCTTTTGAAATTTATTACATTATCCATACAACTCAAAAACAAAAATTTATAATCGGCTTATAATACAGATTATTTTTAGTGTGAATTCTATCTCCCTCAACTAGAGTGTGAACTCTTGAAGTATAGGCACCCTGGTAATGTTTGTGATCCTCTGCCTGTGGCACACTAGTAATACATTTCAAAGTATGTCCATTTTAAGTCACTCAATAATTTTCTCTTAATCCTGCTTTTCTCCTGTAACTCCCTTCTTATATTTTACTATAATCTAAATGTAAATAGTGTTTCATATTCTAAGGCATTATTCTCTTATTTCAGCAAAGGTAAATCCACCCCAAAATGTAGCTTTTTAGGGTTAATTTTTAAAAGTATTTTATTTATTTATTTTTAGAGAGAGGGGAAGGAGAAAGAGTGGGAGAGAAACATCAATGTGTGGTTGCCTCTCATGTGTCCCATACTGGGGACCTGGTCTGCAACCCAGGCATGTGCCCTGACTGGGAATCAAACCAGTGACCCTTTGCTTCACAGGCCCGTGCTCAATCCACTGAGCTATACCAACCAGGGCTAGGGTTAATTTTTATATTGCTATATTTTCCAAAAATATCATCACAATCCATACAACATCAATTGTCCATCCACAATGTGTAGGCACAATTATAAAATATAAGTCCATTAGTCCTGAATGCAGAACAATTTTTTAAATCTGATGTTGGGAACTGCTCTGCCTCGTTTTAGGAGCTGTAACCCACCATAGCTAAGGCTGAGTAAAAAGATCTTAGGACTATAAGTCACTAAGGAGACAAAGCTTATCTTCCCAGCAGGGGCCCCGCCTCTGCCCCCTTTACTTTACCCTGCTTTGCCCCAGGCAGATGACTGGTTAGCCGATGATGGGTAAGATTCCTCAAGGGAGGGATGGCCTAAGACAGGCATGGTTGCAATGGGGCCATCAGGGAAGGACTTGGGGGACTATAGAAAAAGGGGGTGATGGACCTTCACCCCCTGGCTTTGACATAATCTAAGTCCTCCTTCTGTCTGTAAGAAGTCTCTTAATCTCTTGGCTGCCTTACTCCCCCTGCCTGACTTAAGCCTGAAACAATGCTGGAGGGTGGTGTAGCCCTAGACAGGAACTGGCAGTTCCCTGGGATGATCAGGCCTAAGAAAGAATGCATAAAATCTTGTGAAACCTGCTTCACTAAGAATACCCTCAATTTCCTGATAAGGGTCTAAGCATAAAATGGGTTTGTTCCCCAAAGTTTTATGGCCTTTTGGCTATCTGACCCTGAGTGAGAATAAGCCCTCATAGTTCTCTGAATGTTATCTATTGTTTGAGCATTACTGCCTGACAATGACTGATAAGCTTTATTTGTATTCTTGTGCAAATGGAACATAATAAAAGCCCACTGAGGAACAGGCTCAAGGCCCTTCTCCTCTGAGAGACTGGCCACCTTTCCTCCCTAAGCAGATCATGTCTTGGAAGACTTATTCTCATCCACAGAGGCTGGGGGTGCTCTTCTCAACAGTCTACTGCCCCCAAGTATTATAATGTTATACAACTTACCATTTTCAGTAAAGCTTTTTGTTTAGAAGTAAGCAGGCAACTTATTAACAGAATAAAAATTAAGACAAAAGCAAATGGTATCAAGAAATATAGCAGGGTTTCCTTCCACATTCCATCTACGTAAAAAAAATCACAAGAAAGGGGGAGAAGGGTTAGATGTTCACAATAATTTTAAAAACTGGATTATTTAATATATAATCTAGTAAATGGTGAAGAGCTGAGTTTTAACTCAGAAACATCTGCCATCATTGTCAGTGCATAGACACCACAGATATGTTTGAGTGTACCATTTCTTTCATTTGTGTGCTTTTTATGTAGAACCACCTCACTGAAGTGTGACATCTCTTCATTTCACTTGGAAAAATAACTCCTCAAAGCCCAATTCTTATTTTCTAATATGGTTTTGTTTAAAAACTGACCTTGTGAGTTTTTCATAGGAAGAAAATGATAAAAATTAGCCAAGTGATAAAATAAACATATCTTGTGTATCTCTTAACTCTCAATAAGACAAATGTTTATATCATATAATACTGTACTTAGCAAGAGCTGGTCTTCAGTATAAGTCTTTGTGTAAATAATAGACCTAGTCTTTAAAGGTTATGATTTTAAAGTTGTCTCACATTTCAGTGACTAAAGAGTTTTTCTTTATTAAATTTTTATTTTATTTTATTTTTTATTTTACAAAGAGAAGAAAAGAGAGAGGGGGAGAGAAACATCAATGTGAGAGAGAAACATTGCTTGGTTGCTTCTCACACATGCCCTTGACCAGGGACCTGGCTTGCAACCCAGCCATATGTTCTGACTGGGAATCAAACTGGTGACCTTCTCTTTGCAAAAAGATGCCCAACCAATTGAGCCACACCAGCCATACCAGTGTTTTTTTTTCTTCTTCTTAAGGTTATATTTATTTATTTTTAGAGAGAGGAGAAGGGAGGGAGAGAGGGAGAGAAACATCAATGTGTGGTTGCTTCACATGTGCCCCCTACTGGAGACCTGGCTCGCAACCTAGGTATGTGCCTTGACTGGGAATAGAACCAACAACCCGTATGGTTCATAGGCCAGCATTCAATCCATTGAGCCACACCACCCTGGGCTTTTGTTTTCTTTTATAGATGAACTTTTAATGGTTCTTCTGCATAGCAAGGAATGAGAAATGACTAGACAGACTTAGAACAGTAGGCAAAGCTTGTCCTTCCAAAACTAGTATGTCTCACTTGTTTCAAAGTAGTACTGTAGAGCATCTTGAATCCTAGGCCCATACATACACTTAAAACTACCCACAATCCAACCTTTTTCTTTGTCTTCTTCCTTCCAGATCTTATTTTCTAATAAGTCAAATTTCTATGGTCAGTTCAGTTAAGATTTGCAAGGATATAATCCAGAAAAGTAACTAATAGTGTAAGTTTTTGGTATGCACAAATAGTGGGGAAGCAGGTTTCTTCCCTGAATTTCCAGTTGCTTCTTCTATATATAGAGTCAACCATAAAGAAGATATATTTTCATTTAAAAATTGTCCTATTGTTCCATAACTTGAAACATCCAATAAAAAATAGCCTAAAGAACTAAAGCCACATGTATCTCAGGAAATTCTTTACTCCTGAACTCAAAGTTTTAAGATTTTTACCAATAGATATCCATCAGGGGAAAAGAAATCTCAGTCATCAATATCATGGTTAAGACTATATGTACAATACACAAAAAGATATAGATTTTGAGAATGTGGCTAAAAATTCACCATAAATTATGCATCAACTAATGACAAGATACCAGTAGAACATGACTTTCTCAATGTCAGTTCCATAAAGTGTACAGATTTATTCTAGTGATGACAAAATTTAAAGAATAGAACCAGTAAGTGTTCATTCTGATTTCATGTCATCTTTTAGTTAATTGAGTTCCCCATCTCTCTGCCTATTTTTTCTCCATATCCCTTAGTGATCATATATGTAATACATTTGGCTTCGTTGTTTGTTGCCTCTCTGTACTCAATGTGGGAACAAAATATAAATTTCTTGAGGACAAGGATTTTTTTTCTGAGGACAGGGAATTTTTTTACTGCTCCTTGTCTCATGGCTGAAAAGTGTGACACATAGTAGGTGCTTAATAAATAACTGGAAAATAAAAGAGAACAATAATACCACTATATTAATAGGGAGATAATAGTCAAACAGTGATTCTTGTGTAATGGAGCAACATGAAAGGAGATGAATGATAGAAATGACAGGATCTGTCTGTATCTATATATGTATATGTATTTACATACTTATATATCTGAAAGAGCAATTCTAAGTTAAGGTACTTCAAACAATTATTAGTCATGTCTATTAATAAAGCTAGTACACTGAGAAGCACAATAATATTTTGCCTCATTCTCAAGGCTTTTTAGTTTATATTGCTATTTCAATATGTACTTTATTGTGTCAATTTAAATCAGTGTTGGAAATGAATTAAATATGTATTTTACTAATGATGACATATTAAGTAGAAAAATATTCATTAGGCATAGTACAAGACACTCCAAAAAAAGTATATGCTGACTTATCCTTGCTTTAAGATTTCTATTCTCTTAAAAATTGAAAGCAGCCCTAGCTGGCATAGCTCAGTGGACTGAGCATGAGCCTGTGAAACAAAAGGTCACAGTTTGATTCCCAGTCAGGGCACATGCCTGGGTTGCAGACCAGTTCCCAGCAGGGGACACATGGGAGGCAGCCATACACTGATGTTTCTCTCCCTCTCTCCTTCCCTTCCCCTCTAAAGATAAATAAAATATTTTTTAAAAAATTGAAAATATTTTTTAACACAGGCGCCCCTCCCTCCCAAAAAGAACTAGCATATTCTCTTTACTGATAGTCAGACAAACAAAAATGTTGCTATACTTTACCTATTCTTAGTTAAAACTGAATATTAGATTTTCCATAAATCTATGTTTGATTAAGGTACTCACTGATTTATCTTCTCTGATTATCGACTCTATGAAAGAGCCTTTTAATTTCTTCTTTTCATATATTTCATTGATTGTGCCATTATACTTGTCCCATTTTTTTCACTTTATTCCCCTCTGACCTGTACAAACTCCCACCATCATTCCCCCACTTTCGTTCATGTCCATGGGTCTTAAATATAAGTTCTTTGGTTATTCCATTTCCCATACTATTCTTAACATCCCCGTGTCTATTTTCTACTTACCATTTATACTTTTTTAAAATTAATTTTATTTAGTTACTTTTCAAGTACAGTTTTTTTTGTCTATTTTCCCATCCCAGCCTCCCCCACCCCTTGCTCCCCACCTCCCTCCCATTTCCACCCCCCTTAGTTCTCGTCCCTGTGTCCTTCCTATTTGTTCCTCCAAATCCCTCCCCCTTTTATCCTTTAACTTCCCTTCCTTCTCCCCTCTGGTCACTATCCCCTTGTTCTCTATTTCAGTGTCTTTGTTTTTTTTTTTCCTGCTTCCTTGTTTGTTTTGTTGTTTAGCTTCCTGTTAAAGGTGAGATCATATGGTATTTGTCTTTCAGGACCTGGACTATTTCACTCAGCATAATGCTTTCCAGTTCCATCCATGTTGTTGCAAAAGGTAGTAGCTCCTTCTTTCTCTCTGCAGCATAGAATTCCATTGTGTATATGTACCACAATTTTTGGATCCATTCATTTACTGATGGGCACCTAGGTTGCTTCCAACTCTTGGCTATTGTAAATTGTGCTGCTATGAACATTGTGTGCATAGGTTCTTTGATATTGATGTTTTAGGATTCTTAGGATATAATCCCAGCAGTGGATTTGCTGGGTCAAAAGGCAGGTTGATTTTTATTTTTCTGAGAAAAATTCATACTGTTTTCTATAATGGTTGTACCAGTCTGCAATCCCACCAACAGTGGACTAAGGACCCCTTTTCCCCACAACCACTCCAACATTTGTTGTTTGTTGCTTTGTTTATGATAGCCATCCTGACTGGTGTAAAGTGGTATCTCATTGTGGCTTTAATTTGCATCTCTCTGATAGCTAACGATATTGAGCATCTCTTCATGTGACTCTGAATGTTCTGTATGTCCTCCTTGGAGAAGTGTCTGTTCAAGTCCTTTTACTATTTTTTAATTGGGTTGGGTGTCTTCTTAGAGTGGAGTCGTGTAAGTTCTTTGTATATTTTGGAGATTAAACCTTTGTCTGAGATATTGTTGGCAAATATGTTTTCCCATACAGTTGGTTGTCTTGCTAATTTAATACTGTTTTCTTTAGCCATGCAGAAGCTTTTTATTTTGATGAGATCCCATTTGTTTATTCTTTCCTTTACATTCCTTGCTCTAGGGGACATATCTGTAAAAAAGTTGCTGTGTGAAATATCTGAGATTTTCTTGCCGATGTTCTCCTCTAGGACTTTAATGGTGTCATGGCTTACATTTAAGTCTTTTATCCACCTTGAATTTATTTTGGTGTATGGTGTAAGTCTGTGCTCAAGTTTCATTTTTTTGCACGTAGCTGTCCAGTTCTCCCAACATCATTTGTTGAAGAGGCTATCTTTACTCCATTTTATGTTACTGCCCCCTTTGTAGAATATTAATTGACTGTAGAGAGTTGGGTTGATTTCTGGGCTCTCTGTTCTGTTCCATTGGTCTATGTGCCTGTTTTTATGCCAGTACCAGGCTGCTTTGATTACAGTGGCCTTGTAATACAGTTTGATATCAGGTATTGTGATCCCTCCTACTTTGTTCTTCTTTCTCAAAAGTGCAGCTGCTATTCAGGCTCATTTATGGTTCCATATAAATTTTCGAAGTGTCTGTTCTGTCTGTGAAATATGCCATTGGTACATTAATAGGTATTGCATTGAATGTGTATATTGCTTTGGATAGTATGGACATTTTGATGATGTTAATTCTTCCAATCCATGAACAAGGTATATGTTTCCATTTGTTTGTGTCTTCCTTGATTTCTTTCTTCAGGGCTGTGTAGTTTTCTGCATACAGGTCTTTTACCTCCTTGGTTAGGTTTATTCCCAGATATTTTATTTTTCTTTTTGGTATATCGAATGGGATTTTTTCCTTGATTCCTGCTTCTGCTGATTCACTGTTGGCATACCAAAAATGCCTTTGATTTCTGGATATTGACTTTGTAACCAGCTGTTTTGCCAAATTCATTAATTAGTTCGAGCAGTTTTTGGGTAGAGTCTATAGGATTTTCCATGTACACTATCATGTCATCTGCAAACAGTGACAGTTTTGCTTCCCTCCTTCCCTATTTGGATGCCTTTTATTTCCTTTTCTTGCCTGATCACTGTGGCTAAAACTTCCAATACTATGTTGAATAGAAGTGGTGAAAGTGGACATCCTTGTCTTGTTCCTGATCTTAGTGGAAAGGCTGTCAGGTTTTTCCCATTGAGTATGATATTGGCTGTGGGTGTCTCATATATGGCCTTTATTATTTTGAGAAATGCTCCCTGTATTCCCACTTTGCTGAGTGTTTTTTTATCAAAAATGGGTGTTGTACCTTATCGAAAGTTTTTTCTGCATCTATTGATATGATCATGTGATTTTTGTCTTTGCTTTTGTTTATGTGATGTATTACATTCACTGATTTGCGAATATTGAACCATCCTTGCATACCTGGGATGAATCCCACTTGGTCTTGGTGTATGATCTTTTTGATATATTGTTGGACGCGATTTGCCAATATTTTGTTGACGGTTTTAGCGTCTATGTTCATCAGAGATACTGGCCTGAAGTTTTCTTTCTTTGTTGTGTTTCTATCTGGTTTTGGAATTAAGATTATGCTGGTGTCATAAAAAGAATTTGGGAGTTTTCCATCCTTCTGGATTTTTTGGAATAGTCTGTGGAGATTTGGGGTTAGCTCTTCCTTAAATGCTTTGTAGAATTCTCCTGTGAAACCCTCTGGTCCAGGGCTTTTGTGTGATGGGAGTTTTTTGATTCCTGCTTCAATTTCTTTTGCTGTTATTGGTGTATTTAGAATTTCTGCTTCTTTTTCAATGAGTTTTGGAAGATTGTATTTTTCTAGAAATGTGTCCATTTCCCCTAGGTTTTCAAATTTGTTGGCATACAGTTCTTCATAGTAATTTCTTACAGTCCCTCTATTTCTGTGGTATCAGTTGTAATCTCTCCTCTTTCATTTCTGATTGTGTTTATTTGTGTCCTCTCTCTTCTTTTCTTGATGAGCCTACTTAAAGGCTTCTCTATTTTGTTTATCCTCTCAAAGAACCAACTCCTGGATTCATTGATCCTTAGAATTGTGCTTTTAGTTTCTATGTCATTTAATTCTGCTCTAATCTTGGTTATTTCCTTCCTTCTGCTTGCTCTGGGCTGTCTTTGTTGTTGTTCCTCAAGTTCTTGCAGGCGTAGAGTAAGGTCATTTGTTTGAAATGTTTCTATCTTCTTTAGGTAGGTCTGTATTGCTACAAACTTCCCTCTCAGGACTGCCTTCGCTGTGTCCCATAAGTTTTGGGTTGTTGTGAGTTCATTTTCCTTTATTTCCAGAAAGGTTTTGATTTCTTCCCTAATTTCATTCTTGACCCATTCATTAATAGGATACCATTCAGTCTCCATGATTTTGAGTGCTTTGGGGTTTTTTCCTTTGGTGTTGGTTTCCAGTTTCAGTCCCTTGTGGTTAGAGAAGATGCTTGGTATGATTTCAATTTTCTTGAATTTGTGAGGCTCGTTTTGTGTCCTATCATGTGGTCTATCTTTGAAAATGTTCCATGTGCATTTGAAAAAAATGTGAACTTAGCTTCTTTGGGATGAAGGGCTCTATATATATCAGTTAAGTCCATTTCATCTAGGGTGTTGTTTAATGCCACAATATCTTTGTTGATAATTTGTTTGGAAGATCTGTCCATTTTTGAAAGTGGGGTGTTAAAATCCACTACTATAATTGTGTTGCTGTCAATATCTCTCTTGAAGTCCTCTAAAATTTAATTGATGTATTTGGTTGCCCCTATGTTTGGTGCATATATGTTTACAATGTTAATGTCTTCTTTGTGGATTCTTCCCTTGAGTATAATGAAGTGACCTTCTGGGTCTCTCTTTATGGCCCATTTTTTTGAAGCCTATATTGTCCGATATGAGAATTGCTACCCCAGCTTTTTTTTCTTGTCCGTTTGCTTGGAAAACTTGTTTCCAGCCTTTCACTTTTAGTCTGTGATGTTCTTTTGTCCTGAGGTGGGTCTCTTGTAGGCAGCATATGTGTGGGTCATGCTTTCTTATCCATTGAGCTATTCTGTGTCTTTTGATTGGAGCATTTAATCCATTTACATTTAAGGTTATTATTGATAGGTCCTTATTCATTGCCATTTTTGTACCTGTGTTCCTCTCTGTCTCCCTCTTATCCTTCCTTCCCTTAAAGCAGTCCTTTTAGTATTTCTTGTAGAGCTGGTTTGGTGGAGGCGTATTCTTTTGGACTTCTTTTGTTTTGGTAGCTCTTTATTTGGCCTTCTATCTTGATTGAGAGCCTTGCTGGGTAAAGTAGCCTTGGTTGTAGGCCTCTGGTTCTCATTACTTGGAATATTTCTTGCCATTCTCTTCATGCTTGGAGTGTTTCCATTGAGAAGTCAGTAGCTAACCTTATTGGGGCTCCCTTGAATGTTACTTCTTTTTTCTTCCTTGCTGCCTTTAAGATTCTCCCTTTGTCTTGGAATTTTGCCCTTTTGATGATGATGTGTCTTGAAGTGGGCCTCCTTGTTTTCCTCTTGATTGGGACTCTCTGTGATTCCTGGATTTGTGTGACTGTTTCTCTCATCAAATTAGGTAAATTTTCTCTCATTACTCATCAAATACGTTTTCTATCCCTTGTTGTTCTTTTTCTCCTTCTGGTATTTGTATTATTCGGATATTATTATGTTTCATATTGTCTTGCATTTCTCTTAATCATTCTTCATTCTTTCTGAGTCTCTTTTCCTTTTCTTGCTCTTTCTGTGAGATGCTTTCTACCTTGTCCTCCATTCACTAATCCTATCCTCCGCTTCATCTATCCTATTTTTGAAACTTTCCACTGTGTTCTTCAATTCAGAAATTGTATTCTTCATTTTCTCTTGTCCCTTGCTGATAGTTTCCATTTCCTTTTTGATGTTGCTGTAGTTTGCAGAGAGATCATTTTAGTTCCCCTGTAGTTTCGGATAGTTCACTGTGAGCTCTTTGAACTTCGTAATAACCAGTGCTTTGAATTCACTATCTGATAGTTGATCAGCCTCTATTTCATCTAACATTCTTTGTGAAGTTTCTGCTTTTTCTTTCATTTAGGGATTGTTTCTTTGTCTTCCCATTGTTTGAGATTCTTCTTGTTAGTCTCTGCTTCTAAAATTGATCTGTTCTGAAAGCCTGATTTTATGGCATGAACTTCTGTGGTATGATCATTGTAAAGTTCAGTGGTGCAGACTCCTTGAAGTTTCTTGATGTTCTCTGTCTCTACCTACTCTCACGCTGGTCCTTGTGCTGGTCCCTACGTTGGTCACCTACCACTGCTGAATGTCCTGGCTCTAGTAGCCACCTCCTCAAGCGCCCAGGCCCGTTACTACGGCAGCGGCACAGGGGCTGAGAATATCCCGCTCCTGGAGCTGGCTCCTCTGCCACCCAGGGCCGTCACAGGGGTTTGGAGCATCCCAGCTTCTGTACCTGACTCCCCGGAGTCCAGTCCCGTCGCTATGGCAGTTGCACAGGGACCTCCGATGTCCCTGCTTTTGCAATTGACTCTTCTGTTGCCCAGGCCGGTAGCTATAGCATCGGCACAGGGGCCGAGAATGTACCAGTTCTGGTTCCTGACTCCTCTGTTGCCCAGAACCATTACAGGGGCTTGGAGTGTCCGGCTCCCATACCTGACTCCCCGGCTCCCAGGCCTGTTGCTATGGCGATGGCACAGGTCCCACGTGTGTCCCAGCTTCAGTACCTGACTCTGCCGCTGTCTGGTGTTTCAGCATCGGTCACAATCGCTGGTCTTTTAATTTCGTAAATGCTGGGTAACCGGTGGTTTATTGTGCTGTTTCTCTATAGATCTGCCAGGATTTTCACCCATGAATACAGGAGCTAGCATCAGCTCTGTCCTACTCCGACGCCATCTTCCCAGCATCCCCATTTATATTTCTTATTCCCTGTACCTTTTCTCCCATTCTCTCCCCTCCCCCTCACCACTAATAATCCTCCATGTGATCTCCATTTCCATGAATCTGTTCCTGTTCTAGTTGTTCACTGAGTTCATTTTTGTTTATGTTCTTTTTATGTTTGGTTGTTGATAGTTGTGAGTTCGTTGTCATTTTACTGTTCATCATCTTCTTTGCTTTAAGGAAGTCCCTTTAACATTTCATATAATAAGGGCTGGGTGGTGATGAACTCATTTAACTTGACCTTATCTGGGAAGAACTTTCTCTGCCCTCCCATTCTAAATAATAGCTTTGCTGGATAGAATAATCTTGATATAGGTCCTTGCCTTTAATACTTGGAATACTTCTTTCCAGCCCCTTCATGACTATAAGGTTTCTTTTGAGAAATCAGCTAATAGCCCTATGGGAACTCCTTAGTAATTAACTGTCTCCTTTTCTCTTGTCGCTTTTAAGATTGTCCCCTTTTCTTTAATCTTGGGTAATGTAGTTACGATGTGACTTGGTGTATACTTCCTTGGGTCCTACTTCCTGAGCTTTCTGGACTTCCTCGAAGCCTATTTCCCTTGCCAGATTAGGGAAATTCTCCTTCATTATGATTTAAAATAAGTTTTCAATTTGTTGCTCTTCCTTTTCTCCTTCTGGCACCCCTATGATTAGGGTGTTGGAATGTTTTAAGTTGTCCTGGAGGTTTTTTAAGTCACTCCTCATTTTTTTTTAAAATTCTTCTTTCTTCATTCTGTTCTGGTTGAATGTTTCTTTCTTCCTTCTGTTCCAAACCATTGATCTGAGCCCCAGTTTCCTTCCCTTCACTGTTAGTTCCCTATACATTTTCCTTTATTTCATTTTTCATAGCCTTCACTTTTTCCTCTATTTTGTGACCATACTCAACCATTTCTGTGAGCCTCCTGATTACCATTGTCTTGAACTGTGTGTCTGATAGTTTGGCTATCTCTTCATTGCTTAGTTGTATTTTTTCTGGAGCTTTCATCTGTTCTTTCATGTGGGCCATTTTTTTTTTTTTGTCTCAGAGCACCTGTTATGTAGTAAGAGGCAGATTTAGGTATTCACCAGGGCAGAGCAACACATGTGGCTGCATTGTGGCACTGTCTGTAGAGGAGGGTTCTGAGAGGTAACAATGCCACTTGCTGGGCTCTTGGCCGGCTTTCAGTCACTTCTCCTGCTGCCCACAAGCAAATTGGGCCCTCCTCGTGCTGATTCACATGGGGGTGGGTTTGTGTACATTCTAGGACCCTGTGGGTCTCTCCAATGAACTCTCCTGTGAGGCTGGGAGTTTCTCCTATAAACTCAACCCCCAAAGGTATTTTCAGTCAGAGGTTTTGAGGCTTTATTTCCCTACACTGTAACCCTGGGTTGCATGGTCTGTCTCACTCCCCAGTTGTTCCTCCTTGTTTATCCACATGCAAATGCAGGGTAGGATAGCTGCTCTGCCAGCCACTGCCTTGCCTGGTCCACAAGTCCTCTCCACTATGGCTGTCTGTTTCCACCCCTCCTACCGATCTGGATGAATGTTTTTACTTTAACTCCATGGTTGTCAGACTTCCATATAGTTCAATTTTCTGGCATTTCTGGTTATTCTTTGTTTTTAAATTTGTTGTTGTCCATATTTTGGTTGTACAAGGACACAAAAATGCATCTACCTATGCCTCCATCTTGGCCAGAAGTCCCCTGCATCTTGGCTGGAGGAACTGATTTATATAACCACAAAATACACGGAAAGAAAATTAATTATGCTAACAAATAGCTGGTTATTTAGTTGCTATTCTTTTATTTCATACCTCTCCAGCATTGTGTATCACTCCATTCACTCCAAATTCCATCATCTGAGCAATAAATATTCATTCTGCTTCTCACTAAAAAGCATAATTGTTGGCTTTCATTTGATGTTCTTCTGACATATATTTCATTTTCAAATGTGGAGGTCTGAAAGCCAAGGAAAAAATAAGATGCCATTATTTGATCTAATTGTAGCTAGATCAGTCCCATTTGTTTTGTCACCTTCAAATTGGACTTTGTTACATAAAATATATGCATCAAATGACTAGAAATATATATACCAAAATCTTAATAGTGATCATCTCTCTGTAAAGTGGGTTACATTTTTTTCATTCCCTTCTTTATCTATATTTTAAGTTTTCTCTATAGTGACAATGAACACATGAAGTAAAGGACATGTGTGACAGGACACAATTCCTAGGTAGCTTTGGTGTGACAGCCAATATTTGGATTAGTGTTAAATTTCCCAGATTTCATGAATTGGAAAGTGCTATGTACACTGTGTTGGAAAAAGAGCCATCATGTGAATGCTGTTGCTATGGAAACTATACATAAAGCTTTTTTCCCCTTTTTTATTTTGGTTAATTACATAAGACCTGTGTAGTAGGTGCTTTGGGCTTGGCATGAAACTACACTTTCAGATGTAAGAATACACAAAGATGGATAATTTCAAAGGAAAAAATAACTGAAGCAATTACTTCAATTTTATATTTTAAAGAGTTGAGGAGTGTTTCTCATAAAAATAATAGCTTTTATTTTATTGTAACTTTTCTTGAGAACCAATACAATGTAATATAGGTTAAAGGGAGTAAGATCTGGATTTTAGCTCTAGCTGTGTAATGTTACTGTAAATCAATTCATTTCCTTGGGACTCATAAATCAATTCAACTCCCAGTTTTCTCATGCTTATGAAATGAATTGATTAGAACTAATGCCTGACTTACTTTTTCTCCAACACCCTCTAAGTTAAAAATAAATGATTAAAATTATCATATAATAATGCGGGGCTAGTGGCATCATCACATTTTTGGTGCTGGAGGATAATCCGTCTTTCAACCATTGCCTCCTTCCTGTTAACCTCTCTTCCCAGCTACAAGCAATTCTCAGGAAACCCAGCTAGTCTCGACTCTAACTCCAACCTGATGGTTGTTCCTCAAGAAGTAGTTATTATGATTTTGTTTTTTATTTTGTTTTTTTTTAACCTGAGACCTCTTCATAATCCATCTTATACATGTACTTGGCAACTTTAATTTATTCACACATTATTGAAAATAAGTAACTAGATTATCTTCAAGGTTCTATGCACCTTTAAAGTTGGTATGATTGATTATACTCTCAAACAGCAAAAATCTGATTTGATTTTCTTGAAATTAAACTAAGATACATGTCAATGTCATGTTACCTCCTGTGCTACCTCCTCTGGATAGCAATTGGTTGGTTCTCATGTTTGTTATTTTATTTAAAAGGCTATGTTTGTTTTTCCCAAATAAATGTAATGCTCATACCACCCAAGTAGTATCATCTTCTGTGAACTTAATTTCGTAAATGAAACACTTGGATGGAATGGGTCCATTAGGTATGTTCCATTTCAGGTTAATTTCCTCTGAATTCTTCACAACAATACTAAGATAGTCTGGTGGCAAAGATTTAACTGAAAAACAAAAAGATACCATTTCAACATAGAGGTTACTGAAGTTTGGCAGTAGTCCATATGAAAAGCAAAGGAAACCTAGTAACATGAACCTTAGGGACAAATCAGGTAGTTCAAGACTATTCTCTATAAAGTGAATTAAAATCAAGGTTGCTCACCAACCTAGTTTAAGTTATTTCCAAACAACTTGGTTGTTTTGGAAACTAATCTTTGCTGAGTCACATACTGACAAATAATAAAACCAACGAAAAAAGCTAGATGATCCAAATCATTATAGTCGTTTTTTTTATTTTGTAGTGAAGGGAAACAGACTATATCACCACAAGAAGTGCCACTTAAGCATACAGATTATTTTAAGCTGAAAACTATTAAGGTCCAAAAGACTCAGAAAGGTTTTTTTTCTTTCTTTTTTTTTCTTTTCTTTTTTCTTTTCAACTTCCCACTTAATTGACTGAAACAACTTAAATACAGGCTGGTACAGGAAGAGAGCTATCACCAGAGATAACTACAAAATGTATGGGCCAGGGGTAGTGGGCTGGGGAAAGCTGGCAGGAACTATTTGTTCCAAGTCCTCTCTGTGTCCCACTGTCTCTGAATAGTGTTGTAAACATTAATTTAGCATTTACTTTTTCCATCTTCCTATGAATTGTCTTTCTTCTATTTGAAACCCCAGGCCTCTAGGCCCTTCTCCTTAGCTCAGGGTGTCACATAAGCCTCAATTGACTAATTGTCTTTGGGCTTTTCATGTCTATGTGGGGCTCTCATACATATGTAATTAAATTTGGTTTTCTCCTGTTAATCTGTCTTATGTCAATTTAATTATTAGGCCAGTCAAAGGAACCTAGAAGTGTAGAGGAAAAGTTTTAGCCCCTACAATAGCATTAGAAATATTTACCACAACTATGGCTACTACTATTTTTGTTAACAGTTAACATATTTAGAGCTTATAATATATCAGGCACTGAACCAGGGATGTTGTATTATAAATTTATTTATACCCACAGTAAATCTATGAGGTTATCCTTTATTACCCTCCTTTTATTGATGAAGAAATTGAAATACGTTAAAAATAACTTGCCTAAAGTCATAACCCTAGAAAGTGGTAAATTCGGGCCTAGATATGGCCAACTCTAGAACCTGTCATTGTTGTAACTGCTAGAATTGAGAACCCAAACTCAGAAAATATCCAACCATTTGACTATTGAGGCCTGCAAGCAAGTGACTCCATAATTACTGCATCACTAACACTAAACAATTATACTATATAGCAGACAAACCCTTAGAAGCTGGGAAGTAGATTGTGAATTCTAATGAAAATACTACTTCACCTTTCACTCAATGCCTTATCTTCCATACTTTTATATTTAATAAGTGCTTCCTTGTATCTTCTGTAGACCCTCATTTTTCTAGCTTTGTTTTTTAGTAGGTCTCCATCTCTACCTCTCTTTCTCTTTCTCTATGTCTACCTCTTCTCTTACATGTGGTTGTAAATGGCCTAAAATAGAAACATTTTAAAGGTGTTTGGTTACCTCACCTATATTTTGAAGCTGAAAAATGAAATAGCTGGGTCTGATAAGCTGAGATTTTGAGGATCCATTAACACAGATGTAGAAATCTTGATAGCCTGGTGACTCCAAATAGGGAAACCTGCATCCAATATTTTTCCCATTAGCCTGTATGTAATCAGCACATTGTAATGCATGGCCCAAGCCCTCATACCTGTAAAGAAAAGATTTTCAAGAATTGTTTTACCAATATCTTCTAGCATTATGGTGTCTAAATTTCAATTACCTTAAGGCACTAAGTAAGTTAAAAGGCACTTAAAAACATTCAAGATTTATTGAGTAACAACTATGCACCAGAACCTATGATAAGTGCTAGGGATACAACAGTAAGGAAAGAAGACAGTCCACAATATCATAATGAGAACCTTTACAAAATGTCAAAGATAATGCAAGTTTATCTTGACTCACCACCAGGATGTATGAATCAAAGAATAATATTCCTATTAAGAAAACCAGGCATTTATCAACAACTTCAAAAAAATGAAATCATAAGCATTTTCACTGACCAGAAGAGACTGAAACTGAAACCAACCCCAAGGGAAACAACCCCACACAATCAAAATCATGGACGTTGAACACCATTCTATTAAACAATAAATAGGTCAAGAATGAAATTAGGGAAGAAAACAAAAAGTTTCTGGAAACAAATGAAAACAAACTCACAACAACCCAAAACTTATGGGACACAGGGAAGGCAGTCCTGAGAAGGAAGTTCATAGCAATACAGGCCTACCTAAAAAAGATAGAAGCATTTCAAACAACCCTGCACCTACAAGAACTCAAGGAACAACAACAGAGACTGTCCAGAACAAGTAGAAGGAAGGAAATAACCAAGATCAGAGTAGAATTAAATGACACAGAGACTAAAAGCACAATTCTAAGAATCAATAAACCAAGGAGCTGGGTTTTTCAAAAGATACACAAAATAGACAAGCCTTTAAGCAGGCTCATAAAGAAAAGAAGAGATAGGACACAAATAAACACAATCAGAAATGAAAGAGGAGAGTTTACAATTGACACCACAGAAATAGAAGGGATTGTAAGAAATTACTATGAAGAACTGTACACCAAGAAATTTGAAACCCTAGGGGAAATGGACAAATTTCTAGAAAAATATAATCTTCCAAAACTCAATGAAGAAGAAACAGAAAGCCTGAACAGGCCAATAACAGGAGATGAAATTCAAGCAGTAATCAAAAAACTCCCAACACCCAAAAGCCCTGGACCACATAGTTTCACAGGAGAATTCTACAAAGCATTTAAGGAAGAGCTAACCCCTATCCTTTAGACGATTCCAAAAAAATCCAAAATGATGGAAGACTCCCAAACTCTTTTTATGAAGCCAGCATAATCCTAATCCCAAAACCACATAAAGACACAAAAAAGAAAGAAAAATTCAGGCCAATATTGCTGATGAACATAGACACTAAAATCTTCAACAAAATATTGGCAAACAACATCCAAAAATACATTAAAGAGATCATTCACCATGACTAAGTGGAATTCATCCCAGGATGCAAGGATGGTTCAATATTTGCAAATCAGTAAATGTAATACATCACATAAACAAAAGCAAAGACAAAAATCACATGATCATATTAATAGATGCAGAAGAAGCATTTGATAAGGTACAGCACCCATTTATGATAAAAACACTCAGCAAAGTGAGAATAGAGGGGGCATTCCTCAACATAATAAAGGCCATATATGAGAGACCTACAGCCAACATCATACTCAATGGGCAAAAACTAAAAACTTTTCTACTAAGATCAGGAACAAGACAAGGTTGTCCACTTTCACCACTTCTATTCAATATAGTATTGGAAGTTTTAGCCAGAGTGATCAGGCAAGAAAAGGAAAGAAATGGGCATCCAAATCAGAAAGTAGGAAACAAAACTGTCACTGTTTGCAGATGACATGATAGTGTACATGGAAAATCCTATAGACTCCACCCCAAAACTGCTTGACATAATAAATGAATTTGGCAAAACAGCGGGATACAAAGTCAATATCCAGAAATCAAAAGCATTTTTGTATACCAACAATGAATCAGCAGAAGCAGAAATCAAGAAAAAAATCCCATTCAATATAGCAACAAAAAATAAAATACCTAGGAATAAACCTAACCAAGGAGGTAAAATTATATGTATGCAGAAAATTATACAACACTGAAGAAACAAATCAAGAAATACACAAACAAATAGAAACATATACCTTGTTCATGGATTGGAAGAATTAACATCATCAAAATGTCCACACTACCCAGAGCAATTTACAGATTCAATGCAATACCTATTAAAGTACTGATGAAATATTTCACAGACATAGAACAAACACTTCAAAATTTACATGGAACTATAAACACCCCTGAAAAGCTGCCGCAATTTTGAGAAAGAAGAACAAAGTAGGAGGGATCACAATACCTGATACCAAACTGTACTACAAGGTCACTGTAATCAAAACAGCCTGGTACTGGCATAAGAACAGACCCACAGACCAATGGAACAGAACAGAGAGCCCAGAAATAAACCCAAGTCTCTATGTTCAGTTAATATTCAACAAAGGGGGCAGCAACATAAAATGGAGTAAAAATAGTCTCTTCAACAAATGGTGTTGGAAGAACTGGACAGCTATGTGCAAAAAATGAAATTCGAGCATCAACTTACACCATATACAAAAATAAATTCAAGGTGGATAAAAGAGTTAAATATAAGCCATGACACCATTAAAGTCCCAGAGGAGAACATAGGCAGGGAAATCTGAGGTATTTCATGCAGCAACATTTTTACTGATATGTCTCCTTGAGCAAGGGACATAAAGGAAAGAATAAACAAATAGGATCTCATCAAAATAAAAGCTTCTGCATGGCTAAAGAAAACAGTATTAAAATAAAAAAAGATCCAACTGTATGGGAAAACATATTTCCCAATGATACCTCAGACAAGTGTTTAATCTCCAAAATATACAAAGAACTTACATGACTCCACTCTAAGAAGACAGATAACCCAATTAAAAAATGGGAAAAGGACTTGAACAGACACTTCTCCAAGGAGGACATACATAGGATCCAGTGTCATATGAAAATATGTTCAGTATCACTATCTATCAGAGAGATGCAAATTAAAACCACAATGAGATACCACTTTACACTGATCAGAATGGCCATTATAAACAAAGCAACAAACAACCTCCAGGAAATGAGATGGAAGTAAAAGACAGAAAACTGTACTTGAACATCAATTTAAATAAATAAATAAATAAATAAATAAATAAATAAATAAATAAATGAAAACCAGGGATTTATATAGTCCTAGATGATACTGCCTTTTTTTAAAATATTATAGTTGGCTTAGTTCAGTATTATCTTAGTTTCAGGTGTACAAAACAATCATCACAATAAGTCTAGTAACCATCTGTCACCATGCAAAGTTATTACATTATTGGCTATATTTCCTGTGCTGCACACTACATTTCTGTGGCTTATTTATATTATAACTGAAAGTTTGTAAAACTAACTTGGCCAAACAAATTTGGCCAATCCAATCAATGGTGCTGGTACAAATATCTAGATTCTACACAATTGACTTCATGCCAAGTATTTAGTTTAGCCAAATTTGCAAAATTGTAGTGTCTTGGTTAGTTTACCTGATCAGAGGTTTGACTTTATATATAGATTAACTTTGTGTCAGTGGGAAGCCTCATGATATACTTATTTTCCATTCTCTATATTTATCCTTCACTATTTTACTAAGATGATGATAAAATTATGTTAAACATGAAATACAATGTACAAGAGGGAAGGGACTTTGTCTTATTCACATTTTTGTCTTTTTTATGTAGAACAGAGACTGGCATTTAATAATTGTTTAATATTTGTTGCATTAATGAGCAAAAAGTTAGACCTTAAAAACTGGCATATCCAATTTCAGATGAGAAAACTGAGAGCCCAAAAAGGGAAATTGCTTTCTGAAGATCCCTGAGTGAAATGATGTCAGAGCGGGAATTAGATCTCAGTTCTTCAGATTGTTAATAACTTATATCTTATCACTTATTATTATGATTTTTTAAAGAAAAATGCCATGACAATTTGGGCCTAAAACTCACAAAGAGTAACACTTTGTCCTCTAATGCTTTTTATTTTTCTTTCTTTCTTTTTTCTTTTTATGCTTACTCTGTAAGTTTATTGCCTTTTATCTGAAAAATCTTCATAGAAAATTGTGGTTTGGTTTGTTAGCTCTCAGTACCCTATTCTGAGCTCTGGGGAAGCTTGTTTTCTTCTGAGCTATGTAATCTTTCTTATGGGTTATACACATTTTGAAACTGTTCCATTTCTTTTTTTAAGCTGCTTTTTAAAGCTTCTTCTCATAGACTAAATTCTTTCATATAGCAGCATGAGTCTTATACATGTCCTCCATCATGTCTGGAGTTACATTGTTCTTTATGTACTGAGAGAATTGTTTCTAGTAAGCATCGTCATCTTCTTCCATTAAGTAACACATATAACTTGCAATGTTTTGACCCATGATGTGCTTCTGATGTGATTCTGCATTGCATTTCTTGCTTTCTGAACCATACCCAGGGAATCATTTGGTACTATGAGAGACAGACAAGCCTCCATCCACCGCTCCCTTCAAGGTCCCCAGAGCTTTATTTCTGGTATTAGTTAGATAAGCCCTGCACCCAAAGAGCAGGTGAAGACACCAGGTTGACCATCAATGTTTTCCACATTGTATTCATCTCCAGCCACCTCCACTTGTAAAACCTATTGAGAAGCCTGCCAGCGAGGAGCAGGCCAGTACAATATGCTGTAATCTACTCTGCCAAGCTGACCTTCACACCATACTTGGGTAGTTCATGAGCATAAGTTGCACAGAATATCATATCTCCTTCTTTATGAACATAAGCAATCTGACAAATAACATCTCTGTTGGTTACAGAAACTATCATCCTGTATTTAGGTTTGAACTGTTTTTAGGCATAGTAATCAGTTTTACTCTCTTACCATCATCTAAATTTCACTTGGTATCCCTTAAAATAGGCCTTATTTTGACAATTTTAACAAACCCCAACCTATAAAAGAGAGACCTATGTCCTCAGCTTGCCACAGACCTGGAGGCCCAGCAGAGCTCTGGCAGGGAGAAACATACTTTTTCTATTATTTCATAAATATATCTTTTTTATTAATTTAATAAATATGTAGTGATAGTCCACTACAGGTATAGCACAGAGGTAGTCAAGAGAAACATAAGAAATAGTTCATCCCCACCAATCTCTTAACAATTTAAGAGAAGAAAGAAAGCATATATGTGACAAAAAGTTTAAATGCTATCTGGACAATAAGTAATAGTTCAGAGAAAAACTGAGCAGAAATTGATGTGATCAGTAAAGATTTAAGGAAATTTAATACCAGATGGCCCTTGAAGGATGTTTTGAGAGTTGATAAAAGAGAGAGCCATAGGGCATTTCAGATAGGAATGCACACAAAAGCATAAAAGAGTATAACATGAGTGAGAATAAAAATGTAGAAATCGGTCTAGATAGAGTGGAACATCCATAGTGGTGATAGTACAAGGTAACATTGGAAAGGCAGTGACACAGTGAGGCAGAGACCTGGATGGCAGTTAGATTTTATCCTGGAGGCAATGAGTAGCCACTGGAGGTTTTTAAGCAAGAGTGGCATATGAATATTGCAGTCTAGGAAGATGGATCTAACTACAGTGTGCAGTATTAATAGGAAGGAGAGAGATGAGAAGCAAATAAACCTTCACTTGGGAAGGTATGGCAATCATCCAGTTGTGAAATGAACTGAGCCCAAAATCATGTTCTTACAGAATACATGGGAAGTAAAGAACAGATGTATGACCTAGCAAAGGAGTGTCAGAACATAACCAATGTTATCATGAAATAAGGAATGAGGGAGATAGAAGATTCGAGATGGCTGTAAGTTTAAAAGCCTCAGTGATAGTTACCAAAGGTAAAAAAGTTAGAAAAAGGATCCAATTTTAATAGGCATTTGCTTTCTCAAAAAGCAAAAATATGAAACATGCCAACATTTTTAGGTTATACATTCATTTATTTAAATAATACAAAACCGAATCTAGTATAAAAACAGTGATTGCATTCTTATATCACCCACAGAGAGCCTTCCAGAAGCCATAGCCTAAACATACTTCTTCTCCTTTAAAACCCCAAATAATTATAAACAACTTCATTGTAAGTACAACACTGAAAAATACAATAAATTTAATTAAGCAAAAATTCAGTTACTCATTCTATGGATTAATTTTAATAGATATTTTCCTAATAAGAAATCCTTATTATAAAAATACTCACCAGTAAAACAAGTTGTAATTGGTATCAAAATGGATACCCGTGCCAAGTTTCCAGGAACAGAGTAAATACTGCCAGTTATAATATACACAACTCATATCCCACACTTTAGTTTCCAGATTTCCTAAAGGAATGAATGAACTGTGAATGCTTGAAAGGCATGGTGATGAATCACTTGGGAAATCACTGTACAATTCTTTTTCATTTCTTTTTACCTCTCTATTTAATTTAACAATCAACATAATCAAGAATATTCCAAAAGGAAGTTATTGAATCACTTCACTGTAAGTGGGGCAAGCAAAATCAAAAACTTTTGAGGGCTCATTTACTAGTGTAAGTACTAGTGTAAGCATATATGCAAGTACTAAATTAATAATCCTAAAATGCTCTGAGAAATTGAGCAAATGCTCACAGGCATATTTATTAATATGATGCCAAAACTGGAAACTATATTAATCAAATAAGACATTGGTTTCACCAAATAGGTTTGCTAATTTAAACAATTCAAAAAGGCCAGTTGCCCACTCCTAAAAGTGATTCTTTTTGTACCATACTTTCAATTGTGCATGCAATCTCATGTATAAATGTTAAAAGACTTATTCCCTATATATATTGTTCTCACAACATTAAATATGAAAGGAAAGGTTTCTTTAAACCTTGAGGTGATGTCCAATAAGTAGCTTCTGACCATGAACTCTGAACTTCAGATCCATTTGTGCATTGTCCTCGCAGAAGTGTATGTATCTTTGCTTCAACACCTTTGTTAAGATCAAACCCGTCTTTGTAATGTAGATTCTTAGTAATGATGGTCTGTTTGATAAAAACATGAGACAGAGTCAGGTTTAGAAACAGTGATGGTATCATAAACTACATTAATAAGGCTAATAAATTATTAATACACTGGAGAGTTCCCAATAGCTAAGAAATTACTCATGATTATCTGATACAGTCAATGGCTCAGTTATATTTCTGGCAGAACTTTTGTATATCATTTGATGAGACCATTTGAATCTTAATATGCCATAAAAAATCTGGAAGAGAAAAAGGCTCTATGGAAAAGTCTCTATGGCAGATTTACATTATAAGCTACTTGAAATCAAGAGATAATTTTCACATACCATGCACATATCACATGGCAAATGATTTATCACCTTTCAAATGTCATATGAATTCAAGAATAATATAAACTAAAATCTTGGAGGTAACTGGAGAAAGACAAACTGTGAGCTCCTAGAGCAGTGGTCCCCAAACTATTTGGCATCAGGGACTGGTTTTGTAGAAGACAATTTTTCCACAGATGGGGTGAAGGGGATGGTTTGGGAATGATTTAAGTGCATTACATTCAAGCTCACCTCTTGGTGTACAGCCCAGTTCCTAACAGGCCAGGACCAGTACTGGTCCACAGCCCTGGAGGTTGGGGACCCCAATCCTAGAGGACTAAAATCACATATCGTTTATCCTTGGATTCCTGATGCCTAGCAGAGTGCTAGGAACAAAAATTGCTCAATAAATGTTTGATTTGAATTGTTTCCTGAGCCCTGGCCAGTGTGGCTCAGCTGGTTGGGTGTCGTCCTGCAAACTGAAAGGTTGAGGGTTTGATTACCAATCAGGGCATATGCTTGAGTTGCAGGTTCAGTCCCTGGTAAGGGGCAGTAGGAGAGGTAACCAGTCAATGTTTCTCTCTCACATTGATATTGATGTTTCTCTTCTTCTCTTTCTCCCTCCCTTCCCCTTTCTATGGAATCAATGAATATGTCCTCGGGTCAGTTTAAAAAAAATAAAAAATAAAAGAAGTGTCCCTTGAAACTACCTAGCTAAATTAGAAAGGTAAAAAAATTCATTGTACAACAAATCTTTGAATGAACATGCTTGTTGTCTATGTAAATAGTTAATAATTCGATTTACTAAAATATATGCAAAGAACTATGTTGTGTTCCATGGAGTGAGTACAAAGATAAACAAATCTTGATTCCCACAAAGAAAAAAATTCACAGTCTAGTAGCATATATAAGACCCATAGATAGGTATATAAGTAACTATAAAATATGGTAAAATGTATAAGCACTCTTCAAATTCATATTCCATGAGACCGAGTGTTTTGCTTGTTTTTTTTCTATACTTCCAATAGTAGTCTTAATACTGGATGGGCTGAAAACAGATGTGACAGTAAGCATAGGAAAAAGCAGCAGCTATGGCAGCTTGTTTTATCTTAACAATAGCTATTGAGAGACAGGAATTAGAGTGAACACTGACATCAGTAATCACAAGAAAACTCCTAATAATCACTCAGATGTCACAACTGCATGCTCTACTTACCTTCCAGTTTTCACTATCAATGTTTCGATATTTTAATTCATATTCTACCATGCATTCCTTACAATTATCCAGAAACAGTGGAGGTTGCCATTGCAAATAGAGATAACCTAAATATCCAGGATCCACAATCTCAAAATCTTGAGGAGGATTAACTGAAATAAAATCAAAGTATTTTTACTTTTTTCCTGTATTTAATGACAAAAATGGCTAAATCTAGATTAATTCTATATGTTCATTAACTGATGAACAGATAAATAAATTATGGTATATTTATACAATGGGACATTCATCCACAAGAAGTAATGAAGTATTGATATATGCCACAACATGAAGAATCTTTAAAACATAAGCTAAATGAAAAAAAAAAACCAGTAGAAAAGACCACATATTGCATGATTACATTTACATAAAAATCTAGACTAGGTGAATCCATTGAGACAGAAAATACTAGTGGTTGCCAAGGGCTGGAAGGGGAGGAGAATGAGACATGACTGCTAAATGGATATGGGGTTTGGTTTTGGGGTGATGCAAATATTCTAGAATTTGATATTGGTGGTGCTGTATAACCTCATGAATATCCTAGACACCACTGAACAATACACACTAAAAGCATGAGTGTACACTTTAAAAGCATGAGTATTTTTGCTATGAAAATTACATCTCAATAAAGTAGTTTAAAAATTGGATTACTACTATATGGTTATCCCTTTCTTAAGAAATCACATATGCAAATTGTGACTTTGCCTAGCAAGGTCATAAGTTTTCACAGAAACAAGAAATTCACTTGGAGTTATCTCTGTGGTCATACAGATCATAATTTAGTCTAGGACTGGAACACTTTATTATACAAATCTCTCTAATAGAAAGGACCAGTCTCAATTCAGTGTTTACAATATCCATTTTATAGCATAGCACATACAAAAAAGGGATAGAAAATATAAAATATAACTGCTATGGCTAAAGGCCTTAAGAATTAGGGGAATAGGCAGATCTTGTTGGCCTAGTCTGGTTAATTAAATCCTTTAGTAAACTAAAGTTCAGAACTAGCCCTAGAGTATGGCAAGCCAGAGTCACTCTTTGGAAATACTCAAGAAGTGGCAGGTAGCTGAATAGAATGACATCAGGAAATGTCTCCTTTTATTCTGGGCGAAGAGGCAGTAGGAGGCAATGGTGACCCCATTTGATAATTTAAAAAGCAACGAAAACAAATATTCTATAAACTTTCCCACTAGCAAGGCTAGTAGTACTATACTACAAACCTCATGTTGTCTTTATGCCAATAATTTCCTCTCATTTCTGCCCTGTTGTTCATTTTAATACTTTATAACACTTACTGATGTGAGGGGAAAAGGACCCACAGAAAGAGATTGTGGCACAAGTAGTAATTTGATGTAGGATCCTCATGTACACATAAAGAAAGCCTGCCTTGGGGAAGAAATGACAATCTTGTTGTTTCAACTTTTATGGTTAAAAATCTTTGTCAAATGCAACATTCTAATTACCTTCAGTTATAAGAAGACTTCATGAGACATAATTTAATAATTCTGTAATTAATTTTAAGTTTTACTTTAAATCTCTGTATGCTTTTTATTTATCTAATTGTCTTAAAAGTTAATGATAGGAATTAAGGAAAGTTTCAGTTAGTTGGGTGTCAGGCAGTGATGTTTCAGATAATTAACATATTTACTTATGAAATGAATAGAGACTATAGAAAATATTTACAATGTGTCTTTCAGTTTGGTTTTTATCCCACAAAATGTTTATTATCATCAGTTACCTTATACATGGCACTGACTAGTATGAACATATCTTTTGTGCATGGACTTCCTGAATTACTTACAATAACAATCCATCTATTTGTCATGCACTTTTTTTAGGTCAAGTTCAAAAGACAGTTAATATCCCTAATTTTCAAACTACCTCATTGTTGGTTTACCTTTTATCTCAGCGTTTGAAGACAAAGTAGAGCCAAATGCTGTGCAAATAATAATGACATGTAGGCATCTGATGTCCAAATGAATTAAATCCATTTCTCTAAAATTTAATACCTTGAATTTTCCACTCTAAAAAAAATACAACATTTTAACTTGATCTTACTTCAAATAACTGAATAACTAAATGTAATTGAAAATACATTTGGGAACTCTCTGCATGCTTTCTACCAGGACTTGGGAAAATTGTGCCCCACTGAACCATGAACAAAGAAAGAATCAAGTCTGGAATCAATATAATTGGAAAGGGAGGATTACAGTTTCATCTTTCTCCTAAAAGTAAAAACAAAGCAAAACAAACAAACAAACAAAAAAACAGTATCCCTTCACCAGCCCCATCCCCACACTTTTCTGTATATCACAGCTGTAGCCAGGATGGGATGACTTAAGTAGCCTTCAGCCTGAAGACTGAGCCACACCCACCAGTTCTTACTGGTTTTGGGGGAGGGATATGACATCAGTAATCTCCATAGCAATCCTCTCCTCTATCAATGAAGAAAACACACAGATACATATACTCCTTTCTGAAATATAAAATATTTTAAAGTTATCTGACTACTTAAAATGCTCAGAACCTACACCAAACCTCAGATAACTCAGAACTTTGTTCCATTTAGAATTCAGTTCCATTTCTTCATAAATATTAAATCATCATCTTCTACTCTCTTATCTGTTTCACTCTTCCCTATGTTTCCTATATCTGTAAACAGCATCATCATCTTCCTGATTGCCCAAATTAGAAACCCAAGAGTCTTCCTCAACTTCTTTCTCTCCCATCTAATCTCTCACCTATCACTACCACTTTCTAAATTGAGGATCTTTTCATCAAGGATCTCCTTATCAGCATTTCCTGTGTCCAAACCACTCTCCACCACATACAGCAACAATAACCTTTCTAAAGGGCAAATCTGAATTTAGTAGCCCTTCTTAAAACAGCACTTCACTGCCACAGAATACAATGTAATCATCTATTTATCCTTAAAGAATGCTAGTTTTGTGATAAAAACTTAAAGGATTCACTTCTCCACATACCTGCTCAATTAAAATAAAAAAACCCCTCTCCTTTCACAATGAGATATTATCTCACACCTGTCAGAATGGCTATCATCAATAAATCAACAAGCAAGTGCTGGAGAGGATGTGGAGAAAAAGGAAACCTAGTGCACTGCTGGTGGAATACTGATTGGTGCAGCCACTGTGGAAAACAGTACAGAATTTCCTCAAAAAATTAAAAATGGAACTGCCTTTTGACAGTTCCACTTCTGGGAATATATCCAAAGAAACCTGAAACACTAACTCAAAAGAATATAAACACCCCTATGTTCATTGCAGCATTATTTATAATAGCCAAGATTTGGAAGCAGCCCAAGTGCCTACCAGGGGACAAGTAGATAAAAAAGCAGTAGTACATTTACACAATGGAATACTACTTGGCCATAAAAAGAAGAAAATCTTACCTTCGTGATAGCATGGACGGACCTAAAGAGCATTTTATGCTAAGTGAAATAAGCTCATCAAAGAAAGATAAATACCATATGATTTCACTCATATGTGGAATCTAATAAGCAAAATAAATTAAAAACAAAATGGAATCAGACTCATAGATAGAGAGAATAGACTGACAACTGTCAAAGGGGAAGATGGTTGGGGGGCTAGGTGAAACAGGTGAAGAGATTAAGCCAAAAAAATATATAACCGTCATAGACACAGACAACAGTATGGTGAGTACTACAAGGAAATAGGGTGGGGGCGATAGAAGATGGTAGAGGGGGGATAAATGACTTGGGATAGTGAACACACAATACAATATAAGATGATGTATTATAGAATTGTACATCTGAAACCCATAAAATTTTATTAACAAAGGTCATCCTGATAAATTCAGTTAAAAATATGTGTGGAGATTGACTGCGGAAGTGAGGGGTAGGCTGGGCAGAGGAGGGCAAAAGGGGAAAACCTGGGACAACTGTAATAGAGTAACAATTAAATAAATAAATAAACAAATAAATAAATAAATAAAATTTTGAAAGACACTCTCAAAAAAAAAATCACTACTTACTTGAAGTCCTACACTGCTCTTTAGTCTATAATCCTGGAACCAACATTTCACAGGAAGTTAAGGATTAAAGGTCACTTACCTAACATTCAGGGACAACCTTTCTTTTCTTCTATGTAAACTAATTGAGCATAAAAACCCTCTCTCCCTGCCCCACCCTCTTTATCCTACCTGGTGAATCTATAATGTTCTAATGTTGGTAGGCTTCAATTATTACATAATGGAATCTTGGGATCAGGCTGTTGAAGACAGCTAGTATACTAGAGACAATGCTTGTCCAATCCTTCTTTACATATTGAGAAGTAAAACTCAAACTTGTTTAATATTACACAGCAAGTTAATAACAAAACTAGGAGAGAACAGAGATATGATTCCCAATCCAATGCACTTCCACCCTCCAATGCTGATTCCCACATGTTTGACTTAGGATTTTAAAAGCGTTTCCTCTGGGGCTCCAATATTTGTCTTCTCTCAATTAACTAAGTAGGCTGAATCAACACCATGCTATGTTGTATGCTTCATAAAATTATAAGAGGATGCCATTTCTCTTTGAGGTTCAATAAATATCTCTCCTGATTTCCTCCCTACACACTTGCCAGCCCATTGCTGCCTTCTAAAGCATCTATAAGTAATGGGTAGGTTTGGTCAACATAAGACCACAGACCTTCCACAGAGCTTCTCTCATAGATTGAGATAAACACGCTAGTCACTTTTGGACCCAAGATGATGGGTTTGACAAAGAGAAATCCATTAATATTACCTATAAAGACTAAGGCAATCTGGCTTCCTTTAAAATGCTCACAAACTTTAAAGTCCTCTTTCACCTATCAGTCTGTCCTTAAATATTTCATACCCTTATATCATGTATAGCATAAATGTTAAATAAAGAGTTAAAAATCACTTGCTTCTATTCTATTTATAAGCTAATGAAGCTTGACTCAAGCTATCAAGTAGTATTTCTTGGATCAGCTCAATATACCTAAGCAAAAGCCAGAAACGGGGTAGCTGGCTTCCTGGTTTATCTGTAAGCCCATAAAAGAAGTTCCTGAATTATACCCAGGCTCCCATCTACACTTTCTCATACAAATGAACACAAAGGCAATTATTTCCTTGGCTGTTGGGTTACAGAATTGTCACTAGTGCAATGATGTGCTTTATATATTTTTTAATTCTCACCCCAGGATATGTTTACTACTTTGGAAAGAGAAGAAGGGAGGGAGGAGGGAGAGAGAAAGAGAGATTGATTAACATCAATGTGAGAGGAAAACATATCAATTGCCTCCCATACATGCCCCAACCGAGCATCAAACCTGCAACATAGGTATGTGCTCTCACTGGGGAGAGAACCCACAATATTTTGGTGGATGGCATGATAAGTCAACCAACTGAGCCAACTGGCCAGGGCTATATTCTTTATATGGTTATATGATTACCAAAAAGGATAGAGTTTTCACAAGAGGGGTGTAGTGGGGAGGATATGAGGACAAAGGCAAGATGGGGAGTAGAAATGCAGATATACAAGATTTAAAACAGTTTATGATGCACTCCCCATCTCTAACCCACAGTTAACAACCACTTACCTGATCTTAACTCCTTATTTTTTTATTTTTCGTAAGATTTTATTTATTTATTTTTAGAGAGAGGGGAAGAGAGGGAAAGAAACATCAGTGTGTGGTTGCCTCTCATGCACCCCCTACTGGGGACCTGGCCCACAACCCAGACTTGTGCCCTAACTGGGAAATAAACCAGCAACCTTTTAGTTCACAGGCTGGCACTCAGTCCACTGAGCCACACTAACCAGGGCTTAACTACTTATTTTTTAAAATGACAAAATACCCAGAAAGAAAAGTGAGCTGTCCAAGCTCACACAACTTATTTGTGGCAGATTTAGAACTGGAAAACACTCTCTTAAGCTCTTTCCTCTAACTAGCAAATGAACCTATCTTACCAGAAGCTTCACCTCAAACCTTCCTCAATTTATTGACACCAACCAAACCATCAACCCACCACACAGTTTCATCATAACATTTTTGTCAGAGTAATAATTCAATAAAGTTTCTTTAAGCACTTATTTTTACCAGATATGATTCCAGTTAAACCTTGTCTAATATACAAAGTGTAAATTACAACAGTCATAATATCTGCAATAACAATAATACCTCCTACAACTTCTTCAGCATTCACAGCAGCCCAAGTACTGCCCTGTACTAAGCACTTTATGCACATTATCTCATGTCATACTCACAGTCAGTGTTGGGTGTATATACTCTTTTTATTCCCATTTTAAAGACCAGGAGCTGAAACATAGAGAAATTAAACAATTTCCCACAAGACTCACAGACTATAAATGGTGAAATTTAGATTTGAATCCTGATAGTCTTCTGCCAGAGCTCTTGAACACAACCACTATACTAAGCATTTTTCATACCTGAGATCAATGTGGAAGGCAGCTTCTGGTTTCTACCTGCTCAGTTTCACATAATACTCTTGCTTAGACAGTTTTCCACAGAAACAGACACTCCTTTGGAATGGCAAGCCTAAAGCTAGTTCCTGTCTTCAGCCTTACTTCCCCACCTCCTCAAAGCCATGCTATACAATCTCCTTCTAAGAGTTGGCTGGGACAATCCTTGCATTAGCATTATTGGAGAAACTCCAGGTACGTACCAATAATATGATTTCTCAAGAAATAGATTATCATAGGCAATTATCACAGGCCCTCTTTTTTCCTACTCTCCCCTATAGAGGCATTAATTGGAGTCTCTAATAAGTCCCTTTCGGTCTAAGAATCAAGCACACTGAAAAAATTACACAGGTGATTCAAAAACAGCCAGCAGCCTGGATACAGACTCCACAAGTCACAAGATAGATGAGGTTACGGGTGTGGTTAAAAGCCCATCTGAAGCAAATTTAGAATCACAGCAAGGTGTTATAAAAGTTTACAGGACTAATTAATCCTTGCATAAACTAACAGATATACATCTAAGGAGCATATTATAATAAAAGGTACAATGTTATAAGTATCAACCTGAACTTCATTCAGCCCTGCCTCAATCATTAATATGCTTAGAGGAAACTTATAACTCAATTCCCAACTATGAACTGAAGGTAATCAACACAGCCTGGCATATTTGTACTGAAGATTAAATGAGATAATATATGTGAAAGTGCAATGAGAATAATAAATTGCTCTATATGCTTGAAAGGGATTTGCTTCTGAGCATCTAGCCACTAAACAAACACTTGAAAATAAGTTGTTCCAACCTACACATTTGCCTCTACTAATTCAGCAAAATTAACCTGACAGTAGATAACTAAGCATTTAATATTAAACTCCAACTTCTACCACCCATGTTGTTCCATTACCTGCCTTTACTTCTCTTTGTCCTAATAAAATTTTTTTACATTTCTTCATCTTTTGATAATTCACAAAGAATTTATTAAATTTATTGAAATCTTCAGGGATGTAATGTTG
Organism: Artibeus jamaicensis; assembly: GCF_021234435.1. Lineage (NCBI taxonomy): Eukaryota > Metazoa > Chordata > Mammalia > Chiroptera > Phyllostomidae > Artibeus > Artibeus jamaicensis. Next base: position 14,570,854 of record NW_026522045.1, read on the forward strand.
GTATTGCATTTTTATAATCATTAAAATGGGGTTTAAAGAAGTAACGTGACTTGCACAAGACCTCACAGCTGGTATAATCTGTACTGAAAGGGAAGTTAAAAAAAAGAAGGATAGAAAAATGTTGCAAGGCTAATCATCTAGTCACCCACATGATATGGTTTCATAGAAAAGTTTCTTCTCTACCTTGACAAAGGAAAAAAGATTCTTCCAAAGCATTGGAAATGACCACAGGTTTCTGTTTATAAAACAGGACGAGTTTATAAAAGCAGTGACCGAGCTGCAGAGACAAATAATTGTGTTAGGAAACAAGGAATGAACTTCTTCAATGTTACTCAAGTGGCTTCTAAAAAAACCACCTAGTCCTCACTGGTGTGGCTTGTTTGGGCATCATACAGCAAAGAGAAAGGTTGATTCCCAGTCAGTGCACATGCCTGGCTTGCAGGTTTGGCCCCTTATTGGGGTACTGTGAGAGGCAACCAACTGATGTTTCTCTTGCACATTGATTTTTCTCTCCCTCCCCCTCTCCCTCCTTTCCCCTCTTTCTAAAAGTAAATAAATAAATTCTTTAAAATGTAAACAACTAAAAAAACACTTAAAAGAAATATGAGTATATTATGTATACTTCTAGTTTCTTTTATTAGGTTATTTGGGGAAGTTAAAAAACCAATGTCATAAAATTTGACATTTTCCATTCACATTACTTATAATATCAAAAAAAATATCACCCAAAGAAATTAGAATAGGGCTTACAGAAATGGGAAAACAAAGAAGTAGAACTTGAAGGTAGAAAAAATGTAATGTGATTACAAAGCCTTAAATTTCATCTATGAGTGAAATGATAAATTTATATGGTCTTACATGAGAAGGCACTGACCAGGAGATCTAAGTTCTAGCACCAAATTTGTCAGATATTTAGAAAATAATGATATTAGAAACCATAGTTTATTAAGCTCTGTGCAAGATGCTTGATATGGATAGCTTGTTTAGGTCTCACCAACACTGATAGTTACTACTAATTTTTAGGTTTTTATTTATTTTTAGACAGAGGGGAAAGAAGGAAGAGAGAGAGAAAAACATCCATGTGGAACAGAAACATTGATCAGTTGTCTCTCATACACCCCCCAACCAGGAACCTGGTCCACAACTCAGGCATGTGCCCTGACTGGGAATTGAACCAGTGACCTTTCAGTTTGCAAGCTGATATTCAATCCACTTAGGCACACTAGCCAGGGATATAGTTACTATTATTATTAATTCAGTATTGCAACTATGAGGTTTGAGGCTCAGAAATGTTAGGTGAATTACTCAAGGTCACAAAACTTGAACAAGCAAAGATGCTTATAACTGATCCTAAAAACTCTGTTCATATTAACACATAATACTGCCTTTCACCTAATTTTACTTTAGTGAAGCTCAATTTCCTCTCACATAATTATCCCTGGGGTATCATTTTGTTTCCTTCGTCTGCTGAGTATCTATCCACAGATTTAGGATGTGACTCAAAAGAACTGGCTTTCTGCATAACCAATCTTATTTCAAGGAGACTACCCAACATATACAAATGTCTATGAAGAGCTTGTAGAGAATGACTATGACTCAGCATCATAATCAACATCTACAGAACCTGCAGGATCTTAAAGTTTGACAACATGCTGAGATCAGTACATGACTCAATAACAGTACAATCAGCCTATGAACTGGTGATAAGTCAATTCTAATTTAGATAATAAGTAGCAAATATTACATCCTAAGTAGAGTATTTTATAGAGAATGATGAAGACACCCTGACTGATGTGGTTTAGTTGGTTGGGCGACGTTTCATGAAATGAAAGGTTGCCAGTTCAATTCTCGGGTTTCGGGTTTGGTCCCCAATGGCTGGGGTGCATATGAGAGGTGACCAATGGATGTTGACTCTTACATCAATGTTTCCCTCCCTCTGTTTCTCCTTCCTATCCCTCTCCTTAAAAATAAATCAATAAAATATTTTAAAAACAATGATGAAGATGACTGTGTATTTGCAAACACAAAAATACTTTGTGTCAAATATATTCATCATGCTCATCACTAGTTAAGTAGTGTAAGTCATTTCCCACCAAAATACAGAAAGAAGTTAGGCATATATTGGATGATGGAAACCACTGCAGACAAATGAAATAGAGGTAGGATCTCTTTTAAACAAACATCACTTTAACATCCAATTATGTATAACATAATTATATTTGTGTCCCTGCCAGCATTACATATTAATATTTCCACTGATATTTATAAAATGTGTTCAATATAGCTTGTAAAACATAACTAATCATCTTATTCCCTAATTCTTTTTTTAGATGTTTTCTTGTATGGCATCCTGAGTTCATCCAGTTAACAAATTTCTTGAAGCACTGTCAAAGCTAGAGAATTTAATTTTGAACTACTATAGTAACTGCCAGATAAACAGTGTTAATTCACAAAGCAGTTTACACATTTCAGAATCTGTTCCTAATCTGAGAAGATCCGAGTTTTTTTAGTTTATAATGTCATCCAACATATCAGCAACAGGATTTTACAGCACTTAAAAAAAAACACAAAAAACAAAAAGCAGGTCATTCTGGCTGGTGTGGCTCAGTGGGTTGAGCACCGTGCTGCAAACCAAAAGGTCACCAGTTCAATTCTCGGTCAGAGCATATGCCTGCATCACAGGCCAGGTCCCCAGTTGGGGGCTTATGAGAGTCAGCCAATCAATGTTTCTCCACTTCTCTTTCTCGCTTCACTCCTTTCTCATCTAATGATAAGTAAAATATTTTTAAGTAAAAAATCCCCACAGGTCATTAATTTCTTAACACCGGTCAAACTGTTATTAAACAATTAAATGTGCCTTACATTCTATTCAAATGCAGTCACAGCTGGAAAACAATGCAGTGTCTTGAAAGTCTCCACTGCTCTGGAATGAGAAAAACAATTTTTTTGATCAACAACCTTCTTCCCACTCCCAGATGCTCTCAAATACTTGTTAGTAAGCAAACACTGTGTCTCCAAAACATTCATTTCTTGTAATAACTTCAAAAGTACATGAGAAGAAAGGAAGAGAGAGAACCCAAATAAACACAATAAGAAATGACAGAGGAGAGATTACAACCGATACCACAGAAATACAAAGGATTGTAAGAAATTATTATGAAGAACTGTATGCCAAGAAATTTGAAAATTTAGGTGACATGGACACATTTCTAGAAAAATATAATCTTCCAAAACTCAATGGAGAAGAAGCAGAAAGCCTGAATGGATCAATAACAGCAAATGAAATTGAACCAGCAATCAAAAATCTCCTGAAGCACAAAAGCCCTGGACCAGATGGTTTCACAAGAAAATTATACAAAGCATTTAAGGAAGAGCTAACCCCTATTCTTCACAGACTATTCCAAAAAATGCAAAAGGATGAAAAACTCCCAAACTCTTTTTATGAAGTCAGCATCATCTTAATTCCAAAATCAGATAGAGACACAACAAAGAAAGAAGTCTTCAGGCCAATATCGCTGATGAACATAGATGCTAAAATCCTCAACGAAACATTGGCAAACTGCATCCAAAAATACATTAAAAAGATCACCCACCATGACACAGTGGGATTCATCCCAGGGATGCAAGGATGGTTCAATATTCACAAATCAGTAAATGTAATGCATCATATAAACAAAAGCAAAGACAAAAATCACATCATCATTTGAATAGATACACAAAAAGCTTTTGATAAGGTACAACACCCATTTATGATAAAAACATTCAGAAAAGTGGGAATAAAGGGATCATTCCTCAACATAATAAAGGCCATATATGAGAGACCTACAGCCAACATCATACTCAATGGGCAAAAAATGAAAGCTTTTCCACTAAGATCAGGAACAAGACAAGTTTGTCCACTTTTACCACTTCTATTCAATATGGTATTGGAAGTTTTATCCACAGTGGTCAGGCAAGAAAAGGAAATAAAAGGCATCCAAATAGGAAAGGAGAAAACAAAAGTTTCACTGTTTGCAGATGACATTATCATGTACATAGAAGATTCTATCAATTCTACCAAAAAACTGCTCAAAGTAATAAGTTAATTTGGCAGAACATCAGGTTACAAAGTCAATATCCAAAAATCAAAGGCATTTTTGTATACCAACAATCAAAAAGCAAAAAAAGAAATCAAGAAAAGAATCACAATCGATATAGCAAAAAGAAAAATAAAATATCTAGGAATAAACCTAACCAAGGACGTGAAAGACCTGTATGCAGAAAACTACACAACACCGAAGAAAGAAATCAGGGAACACACAAACAAATGGAAACATATACCATGTTCATGGATTGGAAGAATTAACATCATCAAAATGTCCATACTACCCAAAGCAACATACACATTCAATGCAATACCAATTAAAGTACCAATGACATATTTCACAGACATAGAACAAAAACTTCCAAAATTTATATGGAACCATAAATGATGCTGAATAGCAGTTGCAATTTTGAGAAAGACAACAAAGTAGGAGGGATCACAATACCTGACACCAAACTGTATTAAAAGGCCATTGTAATCAAAACAACCTGGTACTGGATTAAAAACAGGCACATAGACCAATGGAACAGAACAGAGAGCCCAGAAATAAACCCAAATCTCTATGGCCAATTAATAGTTGACAAAGGGGGCAGCAACATAAAATGGACTAATAGCCTCTTCGACAAATGGTGTTGGGAGAACTGGACAGCTATGTGCAAAAAAATGAAACTTAAGTATCAACTTGCACCATATAGTAAAATAAATTCAAGGTGGATAAAATACTTAAATATAAGCCATGGCACCATTAAAGTCCTAGAGAACATTGGCAAGAAAATCTCAGATATTTTACACAGCAACATTTTTACTGATATGTCCCCCAGAGCAAAGGATATAAAGGAAAGAATAAACACATGAGATCTCATCAAAATTAAAAGCTTTTGCTCAGCTAAAGAAAACAGTGTTAAATTAGAAAGACAACCAACTGTATGGGAAAACATATTTGCCAATGATACCTCAGACAAGGGTTTAATCTCCAAAATATACAAAGAACTTACATGACTCCACTCTAAGAAGACAAGCAACCCAGTTAAAAAGTGGGCAAAGGTTTTGAACAGACATTTCTCCAAGGAGGACATACAGAAGATCCAGGGTCACATGAAAAGATGCTCAATATCATTAGCTATCAGAGAGATGCAAATTAAAACCACAATGAGATACCACTTTATACCAGTCAGAATGGCCATCATAAACAAAGCAACAAACAACAAGTGTTGGAGAGGTTGTGGAGAAGAGGGGACCCTAATCCATTGTTGGTGGGATTGCAGACTGGTAAAACCACTGTGGAAAACAGTATAGAATTTTCTTAAGAAACTAAAAATGGACCTGCCTTTTGATCCAGCAATTCCACTGCTGGGATTATATCCTAAGAACTCTAAAACACCAATCCCAAAGAACCTATGCACCCCAATGTTCATAGCAGCACAATTTACAATAGCCAAGAGCTGGAAGCAACCTAGGTGCCTGTCAGTAAATGAATGGATCAAAAAATTATGGTACATATACACAATGGAATTTTATGCAGCAGAAAGAAAGAAGGAGCTCCTACCCTTTGTAACAGCATGGAAGGAACTGGAAAGCATTATGCTGAGTGAAATAAGTCAGGTGTTGAAAGACAAATACCATATGATCTCACCTTTAACAGGAAGACAAACAATGAAACAAACAAGCAAGCAAAATTAAAACAAAGACACTGAAATAAAGAACAGGGGGAAAGTGACCAGAGAGGAGAGGGGAGGGAATTTCAGGGGAAAAAGGAGAAATATATACAGGAACTAGTATAAAGGACACATGGACAACAACTAAGGGGGGTGGAAATGGGAGGGAGGATGGGAGCATTGGGGGAGTGGGCAGGGATGAGAGTAAAAACAGAAAACAGTACTTGAACAATAAAGAAATAAATTTTTTTAAAAATGAAAAAAAAGTAAATGAGAGATGTGCCTTACCAAATCAGAACAGAATACAAAATGTAAAAAAAGCCAGCTTTTATATTACGTCAAGATTATTTTAATACTATATCTTTTCACGTCCATAATATGTAGATTATAAATACATGGATATATGCTATTATATCATATATAGTACCATCAGTTACAGAAAAGAATGCTAACAAAAGCATGTAAATATTTCTATTGTATGTCCATTATTCAACAATTATTTTTGGAAACCTACTACATGCCAGGCATTATTTCAGGCACTGGGGGTACATCAGTGAACAAGACAAAGAACCTGCCCTCGTGGAATTAATTTTTTGATGAAAGAACCGAACAATAAATATATCTGATAATTATAAAAGCTATAAAGAAAAACAAAGCAAGATAATGTGAAACAAAGTAATGGGGCTCATTTTAGATAAGGTGGTACATCTCTGACAAACAGACATTAAGGACCTCAACAAAGTGAGGGAATAAGCCAGGTGAAAATACAGAGGAAGAATTTTCTGAATAGAAAGAACACCACCTTCACAAGCCCTGAGGTAAGGAGCATTATTAGTAGTCCTAGAAATAGCAACACCATGCTGGGAAGATGGCGATGGAGTAAGACGGAACTGATGCTAGCTCCTGTACTCATGGGTGAAAATTCTGGCAAATCTATAGAGAAACAGCACAATAACACATCGGTTACCCAGCATTTATGAAATTAAAAGACCAGAGATTGTGACCGACGCTGAAACAGCAGACAGCGGCAGAGTCAGCTACTGGAGCTGGGACACACGCGGCCCCTGGGCTGCCGCCAGAGGAATAGGCCTGGGAGCCGGGGAGTCAGGTAGGGGAGCCGTATACTCCAAGCCCCTGTGACGGTCCTGGGCGACAGAAGAGGCAGGAACCGGAGCTGGGACATTCTTGGCCCCTGTGCTAATGCCATAGCTACCGGCCTGGGCAACAGAAGAGTCAGTTGCAGGAGCTGGGACACCGGAGGCCCCTGTGACACTGCCACAGGGACGGGCCTGGGCGCAGAGGAGTCAGGTATGGAAGCCACGACATTTCAGTGCCTGTGCCGCTGCCATAGCAACAGGACTGGACTCCGGGGAGTCAGGTAGGGAAGCTGTGATGCTCCAAACCCCTGTGACGGCCGTGGGCAGCAAAGGAGCCAGCTACGGGAGCCGGGACATTCTTGGCCCCTGTATCGCTGCTGTAGTAACGGGCCTGGGCGCGTGAGGAGGCGGCTACTAGAGCCGGGATATTGAGCAGTGTAGACGACAAACGCAGAGTCCAGCGCGAGGACCAGTGTGAGAGTAGGTGGAGATGAGGAACATCAAGAAACTTCAAGGAGTTTGCACCACTGAACTTCACAAGGATCATACCACAGAAGTTTACACCATAAAACCAGGGTTTCAGAACAGATCAATTTTAGAAGCAGAGACTAACAAAAAGAGTCTCAAACAATGGGAAGAGAAAGAAACAATCCCCAAATGAAAGAAAAAGCAGAAACTTCAAATAGAATGTTAGATGAAATAGAGGCTGATCAACTATTAGATAGTGAATTCAAAGCACTGGTTATTACGAAGTTCAAAGAGCTCACAGTGAACTACCAGAAACTACAGGGGAACTAAAATGATCTCTCTGCAAACTACAGCAACATGAAAAAGGAAATGGAAACTATCAGCAAGGGAGAAAAGGAAATGAAGAATACAATTTCTGAATTGAAGAACACAGTAGAAAGTTTCAAAAGTAGGATAGATGAGGCCTAGGATAGGATTAGTGAGTTGGAGGACAAGGTAGAAAGCATCTCACAGAAAGAGCAAGAAAATGAAAAGAGGCTCAGAAAGAATGAAGAGGGATTAAGAGAAATGCAAGACAATATGAAACGTAATAATATCCGAATAATAGGAATACCAGAAGGAGAAGAAGAAGAACAAGGGATGGAAAACGTATTTGAAAGAGTAATGAGAGAAAATTTCCCTAATTTGATGAGAGAAAAAGTCTCACAAATTCAGGAATCACAGAGAGTCCCAATCAAGAGAGGCCCGCTTCAAGACACATCATCATCAAAATGGAAAAATTTCAAGACAAAAAGAGAATCTTAAAGGCAGCAAGGGAAAAAAAAAGAAGTAACATTCAAGGGAGCCCCAATAAGGTTAGCTACTGACTTCTCAATGAAAACACTTCAAGCAGGAAGAGAATGGCAAGAAATATTCCAAGTAATGAGAACCAGAGGCCTACAACCAAGGCTACTTTAGCCAGCAAGGCACTCAATCAAGATAGAAGGCCAAAAAAAGAGCTTCCAAGACAAAAGAAGCCTAAAAGAACATGCCTCCACCAAACCAGCTCTACAAGAAATACTAAAAGGAATGCTTTAAGGAAAGGAAGGAAAAGAGGGAGACAGAGAGGAACACAGGTACAAAAATGGCAATGAATAAGGACATATCAATAATAACCTTAAACGTAAATGGATTAAATGCTCCAATCAAAAGACACAGAATAGCTCAATGGATAAGAAAGCATGACCCACACATATGCTGCCTACAAGAGACCCACCTCAGGACAAAAGAACATCACAGACTAAAAGTGAAAGGCTGGAAACAAGTTTTCTAAGCAAACAGACGAGAAAAAAAAAGCTGGGGTAGCAATTCTCATATCGGACAAAATAGACTTCAAAAAAAGGGCCATAAAGAGAGACCCAGAAGGTCACTTCATTATACTCAATGGAAGAATCCACCAAGAAGACATTAACATTGTAAACATATATGTACCAAACTTAGGGGCACCCAAGTATATCAAGAAAATCTTAGAGGACTTCATGAAAGATATTGACAGCAACACAATTATAGTAGTGGATTTTAACACCCCATTTTCAAAACTGGACAGATCTTCCAAACAAATTATCAACAAAGATGTTGTGGCATTAAACAACACCCTAGATGAAATGGACTTAATTGATATATATATAGAGAGCCCTTCATCCCAAAGAAGCTAAATACACATTCTTTTCAAATGTACATGGAACATTTTCAAAGATAGACCACATGATAGGACACAAAACGAGCCTCAAAAAATTCAAGAAAATTGAAATCATACCAAGTATCTTCTCTGACCATAAGGACCATAAGGGCCTGAAATTTGAAACCAACACCAAAGAAAAAAACCCAAAGCACTCAAAATCATGGAGACTGAATGGTATGCTATTCAACAACGAATGGGTCAAGAATGAAATTGGGGAAGAAATCAAAACGTTTCTGGAAACAAATGAAAATGATCTCACAACAACCCAAAACTTATGGGACACAGTGAAGGCAGTCCTGAGAGGGAAGTTTATAGCAATACAGGCTCACCTAAAGAAGATAGAAACATTTCAAACAAACAACCTAACCCTACGCCTGCAAGAACTTGAAGAACAACAAGAAAGACAGCCCAGAGCAAGCAGAAGGAAGGAAATAACCAAGATTAGAGCAGAATTAAATGACATAGAAACTAAAAGCACAATTCTAAGGATCAATGAATCCAGGAGTTGGTTCTTTGAGAAGATAAACAAAATAGAGAAGCCTTTAAGTAGGCTCATCAAGAAAAGAACAGAGAGGACACAAAAAAAACACAATCAGAAATGAAAGAGGAGAGATTATAACTGATACCACAGAAATAGAAGGGATTGTAAGAAATTACTATGAAGAACTGTATGCCAAGAAATTTGAAAACCTAGGGGAAATGTGTCCATTTCTAGAAAAATACAATCTTCCAAAAGTCAGTGAAAAAAAAGCAGAAAATCTAAATACACCAGTAATAGCAAAAGATTGAAGCAGTAATCAAAAAACTCCCATCACACAAAAGCCCTGGACCAGATGGTTTCACAGGAGAATTCTACAAAGCATTTAAGGAAGAGCTAACCCCAAATCTCCACAGACTATTCCAAAAAATCCAGAAGGATGGAAAACTCCCAAATTCTTGTTATGAAGCCGGCATCATCTTAATTCCAAAACCAGATAGAGACACAACAAAGAAAGAAAACTTCAAGCCAATATCGCTGATGAACATAGATGCTAAAATCCTCAACAAAATATTGGCAAATCGCATCCAACAATATATCAAAAAGATCATACACCATGACCAAGTGGGATTCATCCCAGGGATGCAAGGATGGTTCAATATTCGCAAATCGGTAAATGTAATACATCACATAAACAAAAGCAAAGACAAAAATCACATGATCATATCAATAGATGCGGAAAAAGCTTTTGATAAGGTACAACACCCATTTATGATAAAAACACTCAGGAAAGTGGGAATACAGGGAGCATTTCTCAAAATAATAAAGGCCATATATGAGAGACCTACAGCCAATATCATACTGAATGGGAAAAAACTAAAAGCTTTTCCACTAAGATCAGGAACAAGACAAGGTTGTCCACTTTCACCACTTCTATTCAATATAGTATTGGAAGTTTTAGCCACAGCGATCAGGCAAGAAAAGGAAATAAAAGGCATCCAAATAGGAAAGGAGGAAGCAAAACTGTCACTGTTTGCAGATGACATGATAGTGTACATGGAAAATCCTATAGACTCTACCCAAAAACTGCTCAAACTAATTAATGAGTTTGGCAAAACAGCTGGTTACAAAGTCAATATCCAGAAATCAAAGGCATTTTTGTATACCAACAGTGAATCAGCAGAAGCAGAAATAAAGAGAAAAATTCCATTTGATATAGCAAAAAGAAAAATAAAATATCTGGGAATAAACCTAACTAAGGAGCTAAAAAACCTGTATGCAGAAAACTACACAGCCCTGAAGAATGAAATCAAGGAAGAGACAAACAAATGGAAACATATACCTTGTTCATGGATTGGAAGAATTAACATCATCAAAATGTCCATACTACCCAAAGCAATATACAGATTCAATGCAATACCTATTAAAGTACCAATGGCATATTTCACAGACATAGAACAAACACTTCGAAAATTTATATGGAACCATAAATGAGCCTGAATAGCAGCTGCTCTTTTGAGAAAGAAGAACAAAGTAGGGGGAATCACAATACCTGATATCAAACTGTATTACAAGGCCACTGTAATCAAAACAGCCTGGTACCGGCATAAAAACAGGCACATAGACCAATGGAACAGAACAGAGAGCCCAGAAATCAACCCAACTCTCTACAGTCAATTAATATTCGACAAAGGGGGCAGTAACATAAAATGGAGTAAAGATAGCCTCTTCAACAAATGGTGTTGGGAGAACTGGACAGCTACGTGCAAAAAAATGAAACTTGAGCGCAGACTTACACCATACACCAAAATAAATTCAAGGTGGATAAAAGACTTAAATGTAAGTCGTGACACCATTAAAGTCCTAGCGCAGAACATCGGCAAGAGAATCTCAGATATTTCATGTAGCAACTTTTTTACTGATATGTCCCCTAGAGCAAGGAGTATAAAGGAAAGAATAAACAAATGGGATCTCATCTAAATAAAAAGCTTTTGCATGGCTAAAGAAAACAGTATTAAATTAGCAAGACAACCAACTGTATGGGAAAACATATTTGCCAATGATACCTCAGACAAAGGTTTAATCTCCAAAATATACAAAGAACTTACACGACTCCACTCTAAGAAGACACCCAACCCAATTAAAAAATGGGAAAAGGACTTAAACAAACACTTCTCCAAGGAGGACATACAGAACATTCAGAGACACATGAAGAGATGCTCAATATCGTTAGCTGTCAGAGAGATGCAAATTAAAACCACAATGAGATACCACTTTACACCAGTCAGGATGGCTATCATAAACAAAGCAACAAACAACAAATGTTGGAGAGGGTGTGGGGAGAAGTGGTCCTTAGTTCACTTTTGTTGGGATTGCAGACTGGTACAACCATTATGGAAAACAGTATGGAATTTTCTCAGAAAAATAAAAATCGACTTGCCTTTTGACCCAGCAATTCCACTGCTGGGATTATATCCTAAGAATCCTAAAACATCAATATCAAAGAACCTATGCACCACAATGTTCATAGCAGCACAATTTACAATAACCAAGAGCTAGAAGCAACCTAGGTGCCCGTCAGTAAATGAATGGATCAAAAAATTGTGGTACATATACACAATGGAATTCTATGCTGCAGAGAGAAAGAAGGAGCTACTACCCTTTGCAACAACATGGATGGAACTGGAAAGCATTATGCTAAGTGAAATAGGCCAGGTGCTGAAAGACAAATACCATATGATCTCACCTTTAACATGAAGCTAAACAACAAAACAAACAAGCAAGTAGAAAAAAAAACAAAAACAAAGACACTGAAATAGAGAACAAGGGGACAGTGACTAGAGGGGAGAAGGAAGGGAAGTTAAGGGGAAAAAGGGGGGGATTTGGAGGACCAATAGGAAGGACACAGGGACGAGTACTAAGGGGGGTGGAAATCGGAGGGAGGTGGGGAGCAAGGGGCTGGGGAGGCTGGGATGGGAGAAATAGACAAAAAACTGTACTTGAAAAATAACTAAGTAAGAAATAGCAACACCAGTACAATAGAAACAGAAAAGGCTAGACAATCTCACAGGCACAGGGTAGGTCATGTGCCTATTTATTTTACCATTTACTTTTAGTAAAATGAGAAGCAATTGGACAGTTGTGAGTTTTGAGGTGAGTGACGTGACGTAATTTATACTTTAAAGGGCTACTCTGTATACAAGGAAAGAGAAGAAGCAGTAATCCAGTCTAGAGTTGATGGTGACTTGGAGCAAATTGATAGCAATGGAGATGCTGATAGGATTTACTGATAGATTGAATGTGGTGTATCAGAGGATGCTGCCTCTGTTTTTTTGTTATGAGCAACTGGATAATTATTTATGGGGCCTGGAGATGATGGCCAAGTGTTCAGTTTGGATGGTTCCGTTTCAGCTGCCTGACTAAACATCCAAGGGGAAAAGATGAATAGACAGTTAGATATTTGACTCTAGTGATTAGGAAAAGATTAGAGCTATAGATATATATTTGAGAGTCATCACAATATAGACAGTATTTAAAGCCACAGGATCAATCGAAGTCCCTTAAAGTATAGTGGAAATGAGATTAAAAAAGAAAAGAAAAATGGAAGACCAGGGACTGAGATCTGAAAACCTTCAATATTAGAGAGGTCAAACAGATGAGTAGGTACCAACAAATGAAACTAAAGAGAGACCAGGGAGGTAAAAGGAAAACCCAGAGTTTGTGGTGTACTAGAAACCAAGTGGAGAGAATGTTTCGAGGACAGAGTGATAGATAGTGTCAAACAATGCTGACAGACCCAAAAAGATGAAGCCTGAGAATGGCCTAATAGATTTAGCAAAATAGAGATAATTGATGGAGTTGCTAAGGGAATAAGTGAAATATTTGGAGCAAAACTCAGATTAAAGTGGGTTCAATAAAGAATGGAAGGGTAGACTTCTGCCCAAAATGGAGCCATAGGTAGATACACTTCATTTCCTCATGCAACCACAAGTAGAATTAGAACTAAACTCAAAATGAGTAACACTCAGAACTGCCAGAAAATCAAACTGTATGAAATTAAAACAACCAAATATTTAAAGAAGCCACATTCATCCAGATGGGTAGGAGGGGTGAAGACACACAGTTGGGGTGGAGAGACAAGAGATGCGGTGTGGTGTGGAGAGGCAGTGGTGGCAGTGGACCAGGCAGTCCCCGCATTCATGTTTGGTGTATAAAAATCAGGAGGGATACCTTGGAAGTGAACGATTCCACTCCTGGCCAGACCACATAGCCCAAGGATCCAGGACCAGGAAGATAAGGCCCCACAACTTCTGGCTGTAAAAACCAGTGGGGGTTCGGGCAGCAGAAGAGACTGCTGGTTTCTTAGGAAAGTCAATTCAAAGGGCCTGCATAGACTTAGAACATACATGAACCCACCCACTCTGGAATATACCACAAGGGCAAGAACTGGAAGGGCACCAGTCCCATATGGGAAGTTGCTGAAGTGACTGGAAATGAGGTGAGTGCTGAGCAAACCTCCAGAAACCAGGCAGCAACACTGTCCCCTCTCCAAACCCTCCCCCATGTACAGAGCCGCAAAGCAGTGAAGTGTGTTAGCCCACCCCGGTGAGTACCTAAGACTCAGCCCCGTACAACTTAACTGGTATGCTAAGGCAGGGAGTCAAAACAGCTCTACCCAATACACAGAAACAAACACAGGGAGGCTGCCAAATTGAGGAGACAAAGAAATATGGCCTAAGTGAAAGAACAGAACCCCAGAAAAAGAAGTAAACAAAAGAGAGATAGCCAACCTATCAGATTCAAAGTTCAAAACACTGGTGATCAGGATGCTCAGAGACCTCGTTAAGTATGGCAATAACATAAAGGAAGAAACGGAGGTTACACTAAGTGAAATAAAGGACATTCCTACAGAGCCAACATTGAAGGTGAGGAAGCCGGATTTAAATCAACAATTTGGAACATAAGGAATAAATACACATTCGACGAGAAGAGAAAGAAGAAACAAAATTTCCAAAAAATGAGGAGAGGCTTAGGAACCTCTGGGACAACTTTAAACATTCCAGCATCTGAATCATAGGGGTGGCCGAAGGAAAAGAGGAAAAGCAAGAAATTGAAAACTTATTTTTAAAGATAATGAAATAGAGATATACAGGAAAGAATAAACAAATGGTACCTCATCAAAATAAAAAGCTTCTGCATGGCCAAAGAAAACAGTATTAAATTAGCAAGACAACCAACTGTATGGGAAAACATATTTGCCAATGATACCTCAGACAAAGGTTTAATCTCCAAAATATACAAAGAACTTACAAGACTCCACTCTAGGAAGACATCGAACCCAATTAAAAAATGGGAAAAGGACTTGAACAGACACTTCTCCAAAGAGGACATACAGAATATCCAGAGACACATGAAGAGGTGCTCAATATTGTTAGCTATCAGAGAGACACAAATTAAAACCACAATGAGATACCACTTTACACCAGTCAGGATGGCTATCATAAACAAAGCAATAAACAACAAATGTTGGAGAGGTTGTGGGGAAAAGGGGTCCTTAGTTCACTGTTGGTGGGATTGCAGACTGGTGCAACCATTATGGAGAACAGTATGGAATTTTCTCAGAAAAATAAAAATCGACCTGCCTTTTGACCCAGCAATTCCACTGCTAGGATTATATCCCAAGAATCCTAAAACATCAATTTCACAATGCACCACAATGTTCATAGCAGCACAATTTACAATAGCCAAGAGTTGGAAGCAACCTAGGTGCCCATCAGTAAATGAATGGATCAAAAAATTGTGGTACATATACACAATGGAATTCTATGCAGCAGAGAGAAAGAAGGAGCTACTACCCTTTGCAACAACATGGATGGAACTGGAAAGCATTATGCTGAGTGAAATAGGCCAGGCATTGAAGGACAAATACCATATGATCTCACCTTTAACAGGAAGCTAAATAACAAAAGAAACAAGCAAATAGAATAAAAACAAAGACACTAAAATAGAGAACAAGTGGGCAGTGACTAGAGGGGAGAGGGAAGGGAATTTAAGGGGAAAAACGAGGAGGGATTTTGAAGAACAAGTATGAAAGACACAGGGATGAGGTCTGTGGGGAGGGGGGATGGGAGGGAGGTGGGGAGATGGGGCGGAGGGGGGGTTGGGATGGGAGAAATTGACAAAAGAAAACTGTACTTGAAAAATAACTCAATAAATTAAAAAAAAAAGATAATGAAATAAAACTTCTTTAATTTGGCGAAGGAAATAGACATACAACTCCAGAAAGCACAGAGTTTCCAACCACTTTGAACCCAAAGAGGACCACATAAAGACACATCATAATTAACATGCCAAAGGTTAAAGATAAAGAGAGAATCTTAAAAGCAGCAAGAGAAAAGGAAACAGTTACCTACAAAGGAGTTGTCATAAGGCTATTATGTGATTTCTTAGAAGAAACCTTATATGCAAGAAGGGACTGGCAAGAAGTATTCAAAGTCATGAAATGCAAGGTCCTACATCTTTCCTTTCTGTGTGTAATCTCAGATTTCATTTTTTTCTTCTAAATTTGTTTTCCACAACAAAGTCTTTAGAAACAACTTTATATTTTTATAAGGCAATTTTAAAATTTGGTTGTTAGTCTAAGAACATGATTGAAGATTTTAACTGAGAAACATCAGAAATTCTGGTTCTAGTCTCAATTTCAAAATGATCTAGATTATTCTATCCAACAAAGCTATTATTTAAAATGGAAAGGCAGATAAAGTGCACCCCAGATAAGGTAAGGTTAAAGGAGTTCACCATCAACAAGCCATTATTATATAAATGTTAAAGGGACTTATTTAAGAAAAAGATCAAAACTATGAACATTAAAATGGCAACAAATTCACAACTATCAACAACTGAATCTAAAAAAAAAAAAAACCTAAGCAAACAACCAGAACAGGAACAGAATCATAGATATGGAGATCATTTGGAGGGTTATCAGCAGGGAAGGGAAAAAGGGAGAATAAGGTGAAGGTACAGGGATTAAGAAGCATAATTGGTAGGTACAAAATAGACAGGGGAAGGTTAGGAATAGTATAGGGAAATGGGAAGCCAAAAAGCTTATATGCATGACTCATGGACAGGAACTAAGGCAGGAGGATTGTTGGAGCAAAGTAGGGCACCAGGTGGAGGGAGTAAAGGGGGAAATATTGGGACAACTGCAATAGCATAATCAATAAAATATACTTAAGGAATGGAAGGGTAAAAACTGAAGATAATGAGTATAGATAACTCTCTGGAGTAATTTGCAGTGACAGGACATAAGGTGGTCTAACTAGGAGTAAATCACTCATTTCTTCCCCCTTGAACACATGAGTGGAGAACATCTCACATAAGGGCTTGCTCCTGCTCTCAGATTTTTGCTATGTTATTTGAAGGACACGGGTCAGCGTGTTTTAGGATTATACTTATCAAAGGGTACCATACCAAGTAGAACATTTTTGTAAGACAATAAGACTCTACCAAAGTTAAGTTTCACCAGTGATAACTTTAAGAAATATGTTCCCTCTGTTCAAAGTTCTTGCATTTCTAATGAAATATTTTCAAAGCCTGCCAAATTCTTCAGACTATAGCACATCTTTATTTTCTATGTGCAAGATGAGATTTCATTTATTTCTTCCAAATCTTTTTCTACAAAAGTCTTCAGAAACAATTTTATATTGTTATAAGGGAATTTTTAAATTTTGTTGTTAGTCTAAAAATATGATTAAAGGTTTTAACTGAGAAACATTAGAAATTCTGATTCCAGTCTCAATTTGGAAAGGCACAATAGAAACATCTAGCCTTTATTGTATTTTGAGAACTTTGAAACTGAGGGTTCAAACAATGTAACTGAAAATACCCATAAAGGGTTCCTTCCAGTAGGTGCATATCTCTAGGCAAGAGAATTTGTATTCTGGCTTAGATAAGCAGCCATTTTGAAACTAAAGCTGGAGGGGAGCTTTTTTGTCACTTCAGGCTCTTACTGTTGTCTTCTTCTCCCTTATTCTCCCCTTTCTCTGGCCCTTCCTTTTATTTTCTCCACTTTTTTCCCCATTTTCTCCCTCTTTTCCTCTCTCTTACTGATGTTTCCCTTTTCCATTAAGTGGAAATCAATATATTTTTGGATCACTGTCTATCCTTATATTTAAAATAGTGGAGTCTTCTCTCTTCTCAATACACTTCCATTAGTTCTTTGCCTTCAGAATATTTTCCATGCACCACTTAAGTATTAAACCAGTTTTGTAACCTCATAAGCTTGCTTTTTGATAAATGTTTAAGACAAATGAAGTTATTTTTTACTGATATGTGAACAGAGCTTTATTGTTTTTTATTGGACTGATTACCCTTCATAAAAATGAATTTTGTGCTTTATGAAGACTGGTTCTTTATAATCATCTGCTTAAAACCTCTAAATTTGCTCCATAATCTTAATTGGTAGATCTACCTAATCATCTATTTTCTCACTGTTCTCACAGCTGCTTTTAAGCCTGAGTTAGACAAATGTATCCTAAGAGACTTTAGAGTCACCTCATCAAACTAGTACCTCAGAGTCTCTATTTTTATAACTATGCCTTTGATTGATGTATTAGTGCTGACATGGTCAGAGGCAACCATACAGATCTTCATTTCACAAACATTTCCTGAACATTAATTTTTCACTCAAGGCTGCAGATATGAAAACAATCAAGAAACATTGTTCCTTGCCTTCAAGTGTATTGAAAGAACAGACAAAATATATGTATTCACTACACACCCATTAAAATGGCCTAAAATCCAGAACACCCTCAACATATGATGGTGAGAATGTGTAACAACAGGAACTCTCATAATTTGCTGGTGGGAATGCAAAATGGTACAGACACTTTGGTGGTTTCTTACCAAACTATACTCTCACTGTATGATCCAGCAATCACGCTCCTTGATATTGACCCACTGGAGTTGAAATCTAATGTACACAAAAAACCTGCACATAGATGTTTATAGCAGTTTTATTCATAATGGCTAAAACTTAGAAACAACCAAGATGTTCTCCATGAGATGACTGGATAAGTAAACCATGGTACATCTAGACAACCGTATGTCATTCAAGGCTAAAAAGAAATGAGCTATCAAGCCATAAAAAGACATGGAGTTACTTTAAATGAAAATTACTATATGAAAGAAGTTAATCTGAAAAGGCTACACACTGTATGATTCCAACAATATGACATTCTGTGAAAGACATAACTATGGAGACAGTAAAAACATTAAGGGTTGCCAGGGTTGGATGAGCAGTAGAGATGAATGAGCAGAGCACAAAGGATTTTTAGGGCAATGAAAATATTCTGCATAATACTATAATCATGGATATGTGTCATTATACTTGTGTCTAAACCCATAGAATGTACAACATCAAGAGTGAACCCTATGAACCTAAAAATAAACTATGGACTTTAGGTGATTATGATGTGGCAATGAAGATTCATCAACAGTAACAAATGTACCACCGTCGAGGGGGATGTTGATAATGGGGAGGCTACACATGTGTGGGAACAGAGAAGTATAGAAAACTTCTGTACCTTCCTTTCAATTGTACTATGAAACTAAAAGCACTCTGAAAATTAGTCTTTAGAAAGTAAGTTATGTAAACTTACAGTTAAATAAATTATAATACAAGCAAATTTAATTTTAAAAAGGTGAAACTTTTCTCAGGCTACTTTCTCAGACCAGGTAGAAATATGAATTGCTACAATTGTTTTTGGACGTGGTACAGCTTAGATTACCAGCTGTCTCCTAATATTCATTCTTTTCTCCTTCAGTAGTAGTGGAAACCCCGGAGTTTCAGCTGGGCACATGTCCACACAAAATGAAGACTGTTTCTGAACAGCCTTTCAGCTATATGTGACATCCCATTAAATTCTGGCCTGAGAGATGTAAAGAGAACTGTTGTCTTCAATCTCTGGGCCATAACTTTAAAGGGAATAGACCTTTTCTCCCTTCCATTTCCCTCCTTTCTTCATCCTGCTGCTTAGAACGTGGTATTGATTGTGAGCCACCTTTGATCAAGCAATTATGCAGATAAGGGAAACACTCTAGGCAGGGCAGAACAACAAGTTCTGAGTAGCCCACAGCCCTTGTCCCTGCCTTCAGTAAAATTGCATACCCTTAGTGAATAGCTACTTCCAGTTACCTGAGAGCAAAGTAAGCCACTTTCTTATTTAAGCAAACCTGTAACCTAATTAGAGGAGTATTTAGCATTGTATATCAAAATCCCTTAAAAGTTCATAAACTTTTAATCCCAAATTTCAAAGTAATAAAAAATATGCACTTAAACAGTCCAATCTCTCATTTTCTACATAGCCTTTGAGTCAGAAGCTCATTCCAGAGAAGGTCAACGTTTAAGCTATGTAGCACTTCCCTGGGCTAAAGTCTCTTGACCAGATACCTGGGGGGAGGGGGCACTTACTGAAATACTCCACTTGCAAATACAACCACAAAATGCTGAAGTAGAAACTTTTCACAATGACAAAATACAATGTGACAATAATTCAATGTCCCCTTTTGAAGCCTTCAAAGTACTGTTGTAAATAGGATATAAATGCTGGAGGACCCTCTCTGGCTTTCTAAAGGTTTTGCTCATATGACCTCCTTTTGGTACCACAGTACTTCTTCCACCATCATGAGCTGCTGCCACAGTTAGTTTATAAATGATTTTCTGATGGCACACTCACACATCTTTAATCCTATGCTGTTTCACCTTTTCCAGATGTTGGCAATCCATCCCACATGCTTTGGTTATTATCAGAATGACCTGGCCCTAGCTGATGTAGCTCAGTAAATTAGCACAGGCCTGGAAACCAAAGGGTCACTGGTTCAATTCCCAGTCAGGACACATACCTGGCTTGCAGACCAGGTCCCCAGTAGGGGGCATGTGAGAAGCAACCACACATTGATTTTTCTCTCCCTCTCTTTCTCCTTCCCTTCCTCTCTCTCTAAAATAAATAAAGTCATAAAAAAAGAATGCCCTGGAGTTCAAGTTTTCCCTCAATAACACAGTACAGATTTATTGTCAACAATGTACACTGTTCTTGAAAAACTGCTACATAAATGATATGGCTAACTGCACAATTAGGGATTAATCACTGCTGGCTGAGCAAAGTTAAAGTTGCCTAGGGAAAAGAAAACTACTTGTAGTAGAAATACAACATGGCTTTGTATTTCTTTCAATGAGTATCCATGGGAATATTAGAATGACCAATACTTCCCACCTTCCATCATTGATTTGGTCCTTGGAAGTGAGTGAGATGATTTTCAGGACCTCCTAGGCCCTTCTGATTTCCTTGATAGTTACTACCAAAAAACAATGAGATATATGTATAAATGTACACACACATGCACATTCTTGGGTTCCACGATGTATTACCATGGCTTACATGCTGATGAGTAGTTAGAATTTAAAATTACACATTTATCATTGAGATTATTTAAATAATGTCCATTACTTCTGGTTAATTGTAAGGCCTATGAGAAGAGGAACTGCTTCTGCTTTTGTGCTAGCATAATACCTATCACATAGCAGACAATGAATATTTAGTGATTGAATAAATGAACTGATATGTCTTTAAGATTGTAAACTAGTTACATATTTCCAGAGATACCCTCATTTTGGAAAGCTTACAAGCTCCACAATCAAAACAAATTTACCATGTTTGATCATGTTACCTTGATAGTTCCACATTGCTCATCAAAGGATTCTTCTTAACATTTTTTAGCTATGGAAATAACAAACTTGTACTTATCAAAGAAAGTCATGGAGAAGAAAGTATATCTTTCCTGCAACAGCAGTAAATTCCACTTATGCAGGTTATCTTGATATATCCAGATAATCCTTCAATACATGATTTGAAACACTGACAGTGTAATTCAGTTTTCTGTTTCAAAGAACATGAATACACTTGGAGATTATAAATAGTCCAAACATTAGTGCAACTTATCATCATCTTCCTTATCTCTGTTTACAGTATCAAATGGTAGTATGACTTCCCAAGGTGTGTCTTAAAAAACAGAAACAGGATTGTTTTGTTCCCATTTATCTTCACTCACCATTTCATATATACACACAACATCAGAAATATTCCATTCTCTAAATATCTTTGTGATTCATCCATATTACTTCATCTTCACTGCCATGACCCTTATACTACCCATCACCATATCTTGACTAATCAACCACAATGACCTACTGATGCATTTCCATCTGACTGTCAGATTCAGTCCATTTTTTATGCTGTAGGTAGTGTGACCTTCTCAAAATATAAACATATCCATTGAAATTCCTTCACAAGCTTGAATAATTTATAATAACAGTTTACAAATCAATGCACTTATGGCATACCAGTACTTTTATAAACTCTTGACTGTACTAATTCACTTAATCATCACCACAGCATTTTGAGATAGATACATATGTCATCCCATTTTACCAATAAGGAAACTGACTCAGAGAGAAGCTAAATGATCATGCCAGGGTCTCATAGCTGGCAAGTGATGGAGTTAGATTCAAAGCCAGGTAAGTGTCAGTTCAAAGTCTATGCCCTAACTTCTGTGATGTAATTGCATCTCATAAAATATTTAGCATGGCAATCAACAGTTTTAATTTTCTGGACCTTACTTACACATTTAGTCTCATCTTCTTCCTATAAATCTTAAAAAGCATGGTCTTGTTTTATCTGTAAGCTTTGACCAAGCAGGTAACCTAATACTCATCCTGATTTCCCTAGAGCAGTCCTTGATTATGCTTAGTCACTGAGATTATCTCAGGTAGCACTTCCTCCTAAACTTTCTGTACTCCTTTTCCCAGACTGGATTTTATGAGTCTTCTCCATGTTATCTACATTCTTGAAAAAAGAGGACATGGGAGAATGGAAGACAAGAACTTAAATGTGTCTGTTTTACTTGGAAGTAAGAAAAATTGGTGACTTTGGTAAAGACAGTTTTATGTGTGGAGCACTTTTTATTGAAGCTTGATTGTATAGGTTGTCCAGGCCTTTGTTGTACAGGAGAGGGTCAAGAAGGGTGTCTTTTATCAACTTTACTGACAAAGGAACTCAGAGAGGGGAAGAAGTTAAAAATACATAAGAGAAAAGGGGAAATTATGTACAGAGATCTCTAAAAAAGCAAAAGGATGGCATGGAATCTAAAGCAAAGTTGAGGAGATTGAACTTGGACTGATAGAGGGCTAGTTCTTTCTCTGAAACAAAACAAAATCATGGATGAAGATGCAAACCAATGCATGTATAAAAGTGGTGAGATGGGTGGATCAGATAGATTCTTGATGGATTCTATTTTCTGTGAAACAGGAAGCAAATACACCTCCAGAGAATAAATGTATAGTAGCTGAGCAGGAGGTTTAAAAAGAGGGAAAGTCTGCAACAGCCACCAAAGAAGGTATAGTAGAGCTGAGGGAAATCCAAAAGAATCTGAGTATGGACAAATACAACTATGACCTAGTTAGCACCTACTCACTCTTCAGATATTAACATAGATATCACTTGCTCAATGAAAGCTTAAGTGAAACCTCCATTACCTGTTTTTAGAGTGCTGATTCTCTTTCCTTTAAAGACTTAATGGTTTTAATCTCACTTTAATTTTTAGGATTATCTGATTAATTTCTACTTCATTAGATTATAAATTAAGTGAGGTCAAAGGTTATATTTTTATTGCCATCTCTAAAATGTGAAGAATATTAAACTTTCTCTATATGACTAGGATATGGATATAGTTACATTAGCGCAAATTAGAATTTAAAATATAAAAAAGCAGGGGTTTCAAATTATTCACTGTTATATATCCCAAGTACCCATCACAGTATATGGCACATAGTAGGTGTTCAATAAATACTTATCTGGATGAATGAAACTGACATGGCGGGACACAAAGTCCTCTGACTTCCATTACAGTATTTTTCCCACCCTATCACAACTAGCCATACCAGCTGTTTAATATATCATAGTTATTGTAATAAAGGTTTATGCAAACTTCCAAGATGGAGGCATAGGTGGAAACACTTTACCTTCTCGCACAGCCAAATCTAAAAACAATAAAGTTTTAGCAACAATAAACACAGCGAAACCAGAGAAAATTGAACAATATGGGAGTCCAACAACAGTGAACCACTAAGCTAAACCGGTAAGAGGGACAGAGGCAGCAGAGGAGTGGATCAGGCAAAAAAGATCCCCCAACCCAGGCAGCCAAGGGTGAATCCCAGGTGTGGGGTAGTGACAGGCAGATCCAGTGAAGACGAAAGGCGGCTGGCTGACTGTGGTCACACATTTGCACACAGATTAACCAGTAAAGGAGCTAGCCATGAGACAAACCATGCAGGCCCCAGCAGCAAAAAGGAGCAGAGGGGACTGCTATTGCTCCACCTCTGACCTTCCCCCATACAGCAGTCACAAAACCAGCGATCTGGGTGGCCCTGCCCTGGTGAACAACTAAGGCTCCTCTCCTCATACATAACAGGCACAAACAGATCAAAACATGGCTCAAGAACAACTCAGAGCTCCAAGCCCATAAATCTAAGTGAACAAGAAATTGCCAACCTATCAGAAGCACAGTTCAAAACACTGGTGATCAGGATGCTCACAGAACTGGTTGATTTTAGTCACAAATTAGAGGAACATATGAAGGTTAAACTAATTGAAATAAAGGAAATTGCACAGGAAACCAATAGTAATGGTAAGGAAACTGGGACTCAAATCAAGGGATTGGACCAGAAGGAAGAAAAAAATGACCAAACAGAAAAGAATGAAGAAACAAGAATTCAAAAAAATGAGGAGAGGCTAAGGAACCTCCAGGACATCTTTAAACACTCCAACATCCAAATTGTAGGGGTACCAGAAGGGGAAGAGGAATAGCCGCCAGTGGAAACCTTATTTGAACAAATAATAAAGGAGAACTTCCCCAATCTGGCACAGGAAATAGACTTCCAGATAATCCAGGGAGCTCAGAGAATCCCAAAGAAGGTGGACCCAAGAAGGAACACACCAAGGCACATCATAATTACATTATCCAAGATTAAAATGAAAGACAGAATCCTAGAAGCAGCAAGAGCTAAGGGGACAGTCACGTACAAAGGAGTTTCCATCAAACTGTCAGAGGATTTCTCAAAAGAGACCTTAACAGGCAAGAAGGGGTTGGAAAGAAGTATTCCAAATCATGAAATCCAAAGACCTACATCCATTATTGTTCTATCCAGCAAAGCTTTCATTTAGAATGGAAGGACAGATAAAGTGCTTCTCAGATAAGATCAAGTTCAAGGAGTTCATCATCACCAAGCCCTTATTATATGAAATGTTAAAGGGCCTTACCTAAGAAAAAGGAGATAAAAAATGTGAACAGTGAAAGGACGGCAAACTCAGTTATTAACAACCACACCTAAAACAAAAGCAAATTAAGAGGACAGCTAGATCAGGATCAGAACCATAGAAATGAAGATCATGTGGAGGATTAGCAACAGGGGAGTGGGAGAAGGAGAAGAGGGGAGAAGGTACAGAAAATAAGTAGCATAGATGGTAGGTAGAAAATAGATAGAAGGGAGAGCAAGAATAGTATGGGAAATACAGAATCTAAAGAACTTGAGACATGTGGTCATAAACTAAAGGGGGGGAATGGTGGGGGAGGGGTGTGCAGGGTGGAGGGGAATGAAAGGGGGAAATAGAACTGTAATGGCATAATCAATAAAATATATTTTTAAAAAGGTTTATGCAGATGCATTACTATCTGACTCAAGAAGAAAATGAAGCTCTGGGAGGTTAAATATTATGTGCAAGTTAAACAGCTAAAACATGGTGTAATCAGAATTCAATTTCAGGTCTTTCTGGCTCTACCATATGAATTCTTTCTCCAATTCCACACTGCCTGCTAAAGTATTAAGTAATAAAACATTTAATATATGAACTCTCCCAAGGGTGTATGCATTTGACAGTCCTTCCAACCTCCCCAGTGGCAAAGACAAACAAAGTAATGATTTTAGTGGAAAAATGTCAGGCAAAGTGACTGTGAAAAGTCAGTGTGAATAATATTTGTGGGCAGGCACCTGCCAACTGCCTCCCAAATCATGCTATGTAGGCACCTATCAACTTCCTCCATGACCATGCACATTATCCTTCTCCCCAGCTAAAGTTTTGATCCCACAGAGAGAATGGAAGACATAATTCCAAAGAGCTTATCTCCTCAGCATGGCCTATGCATGACACTAGAAGCAGCATGGAATGATGGAAAGAACATGAACATTACAGCCACATAGGTCACAGCAAGACAATTCAGCTCTATAGATCCCAATTTTCTCATCAAACAAATTAAGGCAATAATACTTGAGGTTTAGAAAATGATTAAATGAGATAGTACATTTAAGATGTCTACAGCATAGTGGCCATATAACTCAAGTGTTATAAGTTGCCTTCCACTTATCCCATATCCAGAAGCCACCTCCTATTGATTCTTTGAAGACACTCTGAAAAGTGCATTGAAAGGAACAAGCAATCCACCCTACCCCCACTCTCCTCCAAGTTGTAGCAAAAACATAGTGATATTTCTCTCATTTTCAAAAAATACCACCTTTTCATTTACAGGAAAAATCTTAGTATTAAAAAAAAAAGAAAAGAATCCAATAGTTGCTCTGCCTGTTTATTTAGTCCTGCTGTTTGAATAATCATTTCTAACATTTCTATTGTCTTTCATGACATTACATAGAGTCAGAACATCTGATTTATTTCACAAATGAATAAATTAAGATGGAGGGGAGCAGAATGTCCATCCCAAGGTCTCAAGGCTATATGGGGGAGAGCTGTGCCTGAAAACCAGACTGCTTATTTTTTAGTTTATTATTCTGTAATAATATGGAACAACAATAATTCCATGTACTTTATTTAAGTCTTAAACTCTCTAAAACATTCTATGTTTTAATAAGATTCTTAAAAAGACTTTATTTACTCAGTTTTAGAGAAAGGGGAAGGGAGGGAGAAAGAGGAGAGAAACATCAATATGTGTTTGCCTCTCATGTACTCCCTACTGGGGACCTGGCCCACAACCCAAGCATAAGCCTTGACTCGAAATTGAACTGGTAACCCTATGGTTCACAGGCCGGTGCTCAATCCACTGAGCCACACCAGCCAGGGAAAAGATTTTTTTAATATAGAAAACAGCTGATAAATTCCCTATATTCATGTCCTGATTCCCTGTACCCTTTTACATATTAAAAATGACAGTTAATCTGTAAGCATCCAAAGTGAGTGCAATGTGTAAAAGTGATACGTTTTTTAGTGTTAGATTTGTGTTAACTATGTATTCTTTCAAAGAAAAATATGAGTTAAATATATAAGATGTTACTTTATTTTACAGCAAAAGCAGTGAAAATTAAAATTTTTGTTTTAATATCCCTAGAATACATATAACCACATTATACAAATACATAAAATCACCACATACAAAGGATATGCATGCCTATAAATAACTCAAAACACCATGGAAAGATAAACTAAATTATTCATTTTAGAGGAACTCTATGATTTTTTCTGAGTTTAAGATAGAAAAGTTACTGCAGAGTGAATGTTCTCATTTGTACCAAAAAGTCTCATAGAAAATAATCTCAGAAAACCTCTTAACAATAAATGCAACTATTCTTGCTATTTTGAAAGGACAAAGTTTGCTTGTAAGAGGTATGATTTTTATAGAAAATAGAGGTTAATTAGGAAACAACAATAAGAATTAAAAGCTGCCCTGAATGGGTGGTTCAGTTGGTTACAGCATATTCTCAACATACCAATGTTGCAGATTTGATCCTTGGTCAGGACACATACAAGAATCAAGCAATGAATGCATAAACAAGTGGAACAAAAATCAATGTTCTTCTCTCTCTCTCTCTCTCTCTCTGTCTTTCTCTCTCTCCCTTACTCATGCTCTCTAAAATAAAAAAAAAATGAAACTTTTTAAAAAAGACATTTAAAAAAAGCTGGTCATTAAAAAAAATAAATTTAAAAGAGTTAAAAGCAATAGTGGTATTTATGCTAATCTTCCAACATCTATGAATTAGCTTCATGCTAAAAGTATTCTATTTCCCCAAATTAATATTGTATCAAGTCACACAAACTATTTTTTGCTTAAAAATAAGCCTATTTTTAAAGGTGAAGAAAATGAAACAAATTATTATTCAAAACAATTTACTTCTCACTCTCACACTCCTTTCCCCAAATTTAAGTTCCAGACTTACTGTAAGTAAATAATGTGTCCAGTTATAATAAAATCTTCTGTAATCCCAATGAAATATGTCCCCATGAACAGCCTCTTAAACTTAATGAATTTTAAGTGACCTTACAATCGAAGTTTTTAATGTAGGAGGAGCTCTGCTTTATTCACCAAATTTACCAACTGTCACGAGAAAATCTGCATTCAAAGCAGGTCAGTATCCAAGACTACATTTGTCAAAAGACTCAGAGGAAATTACAAAGTTCATCTGAGTTATTTTCTTTCCCTTTTAATTAGTTCCTGATAGGCATTTCAGTATGCCAATGTTATTTTCCTATGTGACTCATCACACTGAGAATTAAAAGATAATCCAAAGGTTTACCAGGTCTATGTTGTTCCCTCAGAGTGCACTATCCAAAGTACTTCACCGTTTTGAGTTTCAAATATCTTTAAGTATCAATAGTCATAAAAGGACAAGGAATCTGAAACCTGGATTCTACTCGAGGCTTTTCCTTCTGCAATCATCTAGGTGACCTTGAGGAATTGCCTTAACACTTTTAAACTTCAGTTTCAATAAAAATATTGAATAAAACCTCAGAAGTAATCTAGTTCAACCTTCAATTCCAAACAAAAATTGCCTTTGCATTTGCGTTAAGGAATCCCTGATTTCTTAATTCCTTGGTGTAACTAAAATTCAGTGTCATATATCTCTTTTCTTATTGAAAGTTTATCAAATATTTATTTACATAACCAAACAAGATTTTATTTCAGCCCAAATAAAATTAAGAAACTCAGATCACTACAGTATTATCCTTCATCTATTAAGTCCCCACAGAGTTTTTAATCCACCCCTGATTTAATCTCCATGCTGAGGAACTATGAAGAGTCATAAGAATCCAGAGTACTGTGATGCTTTTGTAAAGTACATGAAATGATGTCAGTGATTTATTCCAAAATAGAAATGAATTGAGATTGGACCCAGTTTGCATACCATCTAATATTTTAATGGATAAAAATTATCTTCCTTGCTGTGGAACACAGGTTCAAGCAATAACTTCCCTCCAACAGCAAATATATATTTTACACTAAATATGTAAATAAATAAAAAAAGCAAAAAGCAAGGAGACTGACTGAAGAGGGGATTGTGGACGCAGTCTTCCCTCCATTACTAACTTTATGTTTTACCCTAACAGGTTTTTTTTTTCTTTTATATCTATTTGTATAGTTAATGCTTCATCCTAAAATGAAGTTGAAAGGTGGAACGAAACTGATAATTGTTTAGGAAGTTTAGTGTCTGCTTTTCAAGTGTCAGCTAATTTGGTTCTTTCACAATTATTTTTGTCAGAAGTTACTTATCATGTATTTTATGATAAGAATTTGTTCACATAATGGTAAAAACATGGAAACCTGGATTTTAAAGTTTTTCTTTTCCTGTGAATGCAATTCCAATTAATTCATTTATCTTCTTCTATTAAAAAAAATAACTCTTCAGGCTCTGGCTGGTGTAGCTCAGTGGATTGAGAGCCAGACTGAAAACTAAAGGGTCACCAGTTCAATTCCCAGTTATGGCACATGCGTGGGTTGCAGGCCAGGACCCCAGCAGGGGCCATGTGAAAGGCAATCACACATTAACATTTCTCTCCCTTTCTTTCTCTCTCCCTTCCCTTCTCTCTAAAAATAAATAAATAAATATTTTTTAAAAACTCTTCAGGAAGTTTTCTTCAAGCTTCTTTTTCCATCAAATCTTCTAGCTCTTGCAAATATTTCTTTATATTATACTTTATTATACTATGGTATAAGAAAAAAGTATAATTCAAAGAAATACAACTATAACAATATCTCAAAATAATACAATGTTCTTGTCTGTAGACATGCAAACTCTAAGTATAGTTGATAAAATGCACTATGGAAATGATGCACCATGCCTCAGATGTTAAAATTGATTAGATATGAACTTCCACCCTGGTTTGACAGCTTACCCAGTGAAAGCATAGGCTAAGCTTTGCTTCTTTGTGTGAAGAGAAAGACACTAAAAAGACAACTAATTTTAATACACTAAAATTTCTATCTGATGGCTTTCTGGTGACATCAATGGAACTTGCCAATAATACTTGTATGCTTGTTCCTTCTCACTCTGCTTACTCTGACCAGATACAAGGCATTCTGCAACTCCTAAGAAAAAGAGAATTTTGGGAATAAATTTGGTTGGTGCAGAGAAGAGAGACTGAATAATACTAGTTGGAACAGTCCTTCTTTAGCTGGAAGCTGTTCTACACCAAAATTGAGAAAAGGCCTAAATTTGCACATGAAGCAAGCCAGGGTCAATTTCACCCAAGGGGTGTGGAATGAAGAGGTACGTCAAAGCCTCGGGGAAGGAAAGGTCTTCAGGATAGTTGTGATCAAGTCATTCTTGTGAAAGAACAGGGCAAGATGGTACAAATGATTCCACAAGTAGTCTACAGTTAGTCCCTGGAACAGAGCTACCAGAAACTACATTAAAAGATTTAGGCCAGGGCCCCAATTTCAACAGACACAGAGGGAGAATTTAGCTTCCAGATCAGAGCCAAAGTCCAATTAAACAACCAAAAGCAGATGGTGGGGTAAGAGATAAGAGCCAAAACCTGATGCTTACAAAGTGTCCTGGGACCCAAATCAATTCTAGAGGCAAAGCACGCACTAGGCTGTTTCCAGACTTCGTACCTAGAAAAACTTAATCATTCTCACTAGGCCAGGACTGTGTCGAACTGAGACTTTCTAAGCTGACACCATGAAGTGAAGCTAGGACAGGCTCAGGGTAGACAAGCGCTATCCCTGGCCTCTCTGGCAGGAACATATGTATATTATTTTATTTTATACATTAGCTCCCTAAGATAGTTTAAGAGGGGGTAGTTCAGTTTTACAAATGGATATGAGTCAAGTTTTAATAGGTTAAGTCACTTTCCAAAAGTCAAAAATTCAAGAGAAATAAAATCTAGGTGGACCTGATTCCTAGTCCAGTGCTCTCCCTGCAGAATCATGCTAATATTGGGATACTTTCTGATCCCTCAATAGCTAAAGTAGTTGACTAGAGGGATCATGATAATTCTTTCATGTGTAAAGTTCTGTAACTCCCCTTCTGTGTTGATCATCAAAACAGGAAGAGGATATTCCTGAACTTGTGTTCAAATGAGGCAGTCAGCAAAAGCAGTATTGAATTTCCCAAAGTGTTATTTCCTTTGTAAGATTAAGGGACATTAGAGAAACAAACACAATAAAAAATAAAAATACCCATTGACTATATTGTTTACATGGATATACACACATACATAGTTCTTTTTAAAAAATCTATGAATTTAATAACAGTTTTTAACCATTCAGGCATATGTCAGACTTCTAAGGTTCTGAGGGTTCTTTTCAATAATAGTATCTCCAGAAAGCTAACTTGAAAAGTTACTTAGTAGAGTTGGCTATTACACAGAAAAACAGTGTGCTGTGAAGACCACAGTTTCCTGAGACAGAGGACATTTAGACTGCCTGCATTCCCTGAAATCCAGTTTTTATTATTCTGAAACCAATTAATTTATGAACTTTGAATTCCCCTTCAGACAACCACAAATTCAATAGCAGGACACCAGAGCTGAGCTTCTCAGGAAACCCACATGAGCTGGGAAACACATGATCCAGTGCCAAGATTAACACCAAACAGTCTTAAATACAGACCCACAGACTGCAGAGATAAGCCGTGCTGGAATCTAGTTTTCATTCACTCACATTCATGCAACAGTTTACAGAGAAACAATGTGCCAAGCACTGTGCCAGATGCTATGTGTACAAATGTGAATGAGATTATATATCATACAGTTCACCTTCTAGTTAAAGAAAATAGAAAGTAGAAACTATTGAATAATTATACTCCTGCTTCTGATAGTATCAAGCTGTGGTATAGTAAAAAATATATTTGGTCTCTGTCTCCAGTTCCTGGCACAGGCATCCTAAAAACCTTGGAATCTCCTGAGTGATAGGAGTGTCTTTTGTTATTCCTAAGGAGTCCCTTTTAGCCATACCCAAGTTTATGCTAATGAGGTAACTACTGGTCACCTAGAAAGGAAGACGGCTGGTTTTCAGAGGAATTAACCTAGTGATTAGAAAGTTGGAAGTCCTAGTGATTAAAGAGTTGGAGGTCCCACCCCAACCTCCTGAAACAGGAGAGAAGCTGGAAGCTGACTTCAATTTCCAAAGGTCAGTGAGTTCATCAGTCGTTCCTATCTAATAAGACTTCCACAAAAACCCTAAACTTGTGCAGAGAGCTTCCATGTTGGGAACACATCAAGGTCCCAAGAGGTGACCTACCTGGAGAGAGAAAGAGAGCAAACTCCCTGAGCCATGGTATGCCTCTCCCACCCCAATACCTTGCCCTGTACAGTATATCTCTTCCAAGTGGTTGTTCCTGAGTTACATCCTTCATAATAATCCAGGAAAGTGTTTACCTGACTTATTTGAGTTGTTGTAGCAAATTACCAGACCTGTAAAAAGTCATAGAAACTCCTGAATTTATAGTTGGTTAGTCAGAAGTGCTGAAACTTTCTACTGAAGTAGGGGCAGACTTGTGACACTGAGCCCTTAACATGTGGTGTCCTTGCTAACTATAGAAACTTAGTGTCAGAAGGGGGCAGTGACCAGAGGGGAGAGGGAAGGGAATTTAAGGGGGAAAAAGGGGAGGGATTTGGAGGAACAAAAAGGGGAGAGATTTGGAGGGGAGGGATTTGTTCCTATTCAAGGAACAAATAGAAAGCATTAGTGAAATAGCTGAGTGAAATAGGCCAGGTGTTGAAAGAAAAATACCATATGACCTTACCTTTAACAGAAAGCTAAACAACAAAACAAACAAGCAAGCAGGAAAAAAAACAAAGACACTGAAATAGAGAACAAGGGGACAGTGACCAGAGGGGAGAGGGGAAGGAATTTAAGGGGGAAAAGGAGGAGGGATTTGGAGGAACAAATAGGAAGGACACAGGGACGAGAACTAAGGGGGGTGGAAATGGGAGGGAGGTGGGGAGCACAGGGCGGGGGGGGGCTGGGATGGGAGGAATAGACAAAAAACTGTACTTGAAAAATAACTAAATAAAATTATTTTTTAAAAAAAGAAACAGTGTCAGAATTGAATTGAATGATAGAACATCCACTTGGCATCAGAGAATCTAGGACCATGTAATTGGTTGATGTCAGAAAACACTTCAGACAAGTCAACCTTCTTTATAACCATTTCTTATGAGTCATATAGCCCACCTCAGTGAGAAGGTCTAGGTCTTTCAGGAAGCTTATCAAAATAAAGTCATCTGATAAACTAAGGCAGACACTGCTAACTGTTTCTCATTATCCATTCCCCTACCCTCCTTTTAGCAGTAGAAATTCATGAGTCAGCTGTTTATATGACCTCCAAGCCAAACTTTTTTCCCAGACTCCTTTGCAGTTTGGTATGAAGATACAGCAGAAATTTAGATGATATGCAAGTAGTAGTGATTTGTGCAATCTTTGGATCATGTTTTGACAGGAAAATCCCTTGTCTTCTTTTTTCTCTCCCTTCATTCAACCAGCACAAATATGATAGTAGGAGCCATATTACACCACACAGACAAAGTCAACATACTGGGAGATGATAAAGCGACAAGGTAGAATGATCCTGAGCCATGGGTGATCTTCTTTATCAGTACTGCTGCCCACCTTTGGTCCATTTCTTGAGCTATAATATTTTAAGAACTCTTGATTAAAACAACTTTCCTTGTACTCTAAATAATATAAAACTAAATGTTCATGAAAGTGCAGTTCATATTACTTAATGTATTATGTTTTTCAAAGACATTTGCACATGGATTCTAAAAATTAAAGAATGTATAAAGTTCAAAGAAAAAATATGCTAATGGAATTTGAAAACCAGTGACAGGCCAGGGATTTTTGTTTTTACCTCCCTAAATTTCAGTATACCAACAATTGGCTACTCTGTCATTCCTTCAAGTTCAGCCTAAGTCAAAGCTCTCACATGTCTATTTCTAGTACAGTAGCCCCCCCACCCTCTTATCCATGAGGTATATGTTCCAAGACCCACAGCATATGCCTGGAACCTTGAATAGTATCGAACCCTATATATATTATTATTTTCCTATATATGCTTATGATACAGTTTAATTTATAAGTTAGTTACAGTAAGAGATTGAAAACAATAACCAATAATAAAACCAAACCACCATAACAATATCCAATAATAAAATTTATGTAAATGTGGACTCTCTCCAATAATTTTTTAAATTTTAAAGTCCAAACCTATTCCTGAATCTCTATAACCGCCTCTTACTTGTAGTAAATGGCCTGTTGTCACTTGTTTCAGGGGATTCCTTGCAGAAGTTTCAATGTTTTCTGGTGCAACACGTTGCCACCCATCGTCAGAAAACATTTGTAGTTCATGTCTTCCACCCACAAATGTGATTAACTAAGCACTTATCCTGTATTGTGGCCCTAACTTTTGCAGTTTGAGGTATGATGGCAAAACTAGCAAATATTTCTTTTTTCTTCTTCATAATTTCATGGACAGAAGATTCATTCTTATTATAGATCTTAGCAACCTCAGCATATGAATTTTTTCCTTATTAAGGCAAGAACATTCCAGTTTTCACTTAAAGGAAATACTTTATGGCTTCTCTTTGGCATATCAGAATTGCCACATCACTACTCTTGTGCCTTAGGGCCATTATTAAGTAAAATAAGAGTTACTTGAACACAGGCATTATGATACTATGATAGTCGATCTGATAACCTAAGAGGCTATTAAGTGACTACAGGGCATGCAATGTACGTAGCATGGATATGCTGAACAAAGAGATGACCCATGTCCCAGGCAGAAGAACACAAGATTTCATCAAACTACCCCAAAAGTCATGCAATTTAAAACTTATGAATTATTTCTGGAATTTTCATTTCATATTTTTGGACTGCAGTTGAACATAGATAATTGAAATTGCAGATGAGAGGAAACTGCTGTATGTGATTTCCTTTGGAAAAAAAGTGTGCCTTACTTCTGTAAATCCAGTTCCTAGAATGCAGCAGATATTATATTCAACATTTTTTGTGAAGGTAACCAAAATAACCACATTTCCTCTCTTGTTTTCTTAAATTCTTCCACACATTTCATTTTGATACAAATAACTAAATGCAAAAATAATGAAGGAAAAAGGCTGATATTGTTGGTTTAAGCTGCTTGTCAGGTAGTTGACATGGTTACCTAAAAACTGAAGAAAACTGCTCTGGAATGATCTTAAGAGGGAAGGATATTTTGTATAATTGTTTCAGAAGACAATGGAAGAAAACAGCATAGACACAAAATAGACTTCACAAAATCAGTTTGAATATAGTATATTATCTGCTATTCAGCATTCTACTAATCAATTAACTTCTAAATTTGTTGTTATTGTTTAAGAATATTCAAACATATAGAAAAGTCAAAATAGTACAGTAAAACTGTATGTACTTATTACCTAGATTCAATAATTATCAAGATAAAATATGTATTAATCTCATCATGAGAACTGATATTCCCAGTCTTAAAGATCAAGAAATATCATTTTCACAGAATCTTAAAGTAGTAATGCTGAAACACATTTAACACTCTAATCTTAACACCCTCGTTTTACAGCCAAGGAAACTAAGGTCCCAAACTGAGAGATGGTGTAATCAGGTCATTTAGTTAGCAATAGCCTATATAAGTTTCCACTTTACCAGCAGTTAATTTAATTTAATTTAATTTATCTTTTGAAACTTTAATTTATTTGAATCTCTTGAAAGTAATTGATAAAATATGCTAAAAGCCTTTTCCTGATAAATTCATTAAAACACACTAGGCTATTCTGCAGATAGGAGTCTTTTCTACCTAAGTTTTTTTCCCAAGAATATGTTACAAAACAACTCTCTCATTTATACCCTTGAACCTCTAATTGTATTATAAAGTAAGTAATTCTTCAATCAAGATTCAGAGAAACAATCATATAGAAGTTTACCATAACACAGTGATTTTTCCCAATTTGTGTCTTGATAATGCTGAGACAGGAACAAACACATAATGAACTTGTTAATGAACTAGTAACAGGAAACCACACTGTACATATGTGTGTGTCCTTGAATTGAGCCTTAATGAAATTAGGAAGTTAAAACCCAGCCAGAGACTGAACAACCAGCAGGAAATTTCTAACAGCCAAAGCACCCCAGAATTCCAAGAGAAATAAAGATCAACAATAAATATTAATTTTCTCAAGTTATAATTTTATTAGTGATATAAGGGTTTTTTAATGCTCAAATAGGTTACTAAATCAGGTTTCAAAACTATCTCATCTATTAATCTTTACATTAATTTAGAAAAACTCCACAGATTTATGGATCATATTCACTGCATATTAATAATTGACTTCAAAGTGGTTGTATCTCCTAAAAAGAGAAAAGTAGGAATTTTTACACTAATACTAAGATGATCTTGTAAACTATATTTTATTGGCAGCATATCTTAGAATAAATGTTTTATTTATTTCCTCCAACTATGACCCACCTTCTCCCTAGGTTATGGCCATTGAGTGATTCATTCATTCAGTCTTTCATTTATTCAGTAAATAGTTATTGAGTTTTATGTTAGGTAATTGGGATACAACAATAAAAAAAACAGATAAATTATTGACCTCATTGAACTTATATTCCAGTAATGGAAATAGACCATAAACAAATAAACAAAAACTATCTTAGGTAATAATAAATGCCATAAAAATAAAGCAAGGTGAGGGGCTAGATAGTAATGGGTGGAGTGAGAGAAAGAGGCTATTTTAGAAAGGATGATTAGGAAGGAAGACCTCTCTAAGGAAAGACCTGAATAAAAGAATGGAGAGAGAGTCATGAAGTTAACTGAGTAGAGAATGTTTCAGGCAGATTGAATAGCAAGTGCAATGGCCCTGAAGAGGGGTTCTAACTGGTAGGTTGTGGTAAGGAAACCTGTTGCTGGAACAGAGAAAGCAAGGAAGAATGTAAGAGGAGAGGACAGAGAGGTAGAGGAGGCAATTTGTGTGATGCCTCAGAGGCCATTGTAGACTTTGGCTTTTGCCCTGAGTGAGATGAAAAGCCATTGAAAGTTTTTGATTAGGGGCATGTATGCAATTAGTTATGCCTTAGATATAACTCTGGCTGCCGAGTAGACAATAAATGAGATAGGTACAAAATGGAGTAGGGAGATGACTTAGTAAGCTCTCACAATTGTCCAGCCAGGAGATGATGGTGACTTGCACTATGATGGTGAGAAATGCCATATTCTGAATATATTTTAGGCAAGGCTAGAAGGATTTTCTATAGAATTAGATGTGGAGCACACAAGAAAGGGGATAATAAAAAATGATGCCAAGGATTCCAGTCTTATCAAGT
Organism: Artibeus jamaicensis; assembly: GCF_021234435.1. NCBI lineage: Eukaryota > Metazoa > Chordata > Mammalia > Chiroptera > Phyllostomidae > Artibeus > Artibeus jamaicensis. Next base: position 14,608,028 of record NW_026522045.1, read on the forward strand.
AAACAAGTGGTGATGCCATTTACTGAAAGGAGGCATACTGGAGGAGAAACAGTCTTGGTGTGTGAATAAAGAATTCAGTTTTGAATATCATACATTTGAGCTGCTCATTAAAATTCCAAGTAGATATACAGAGTAGGCATTTGGATACATGCACCTGGAGCTTAGGGGAGAGTTCAGTACTAGAGATAAAATTGGAGAGTTAATGGCCTGAGACTGAAAGAGATTTCCTAGTGGTCATTTATTTAGATTGTATAACAGGTTTAGGCATGGGTGATTCTAAAACTTAGAAAACTAGGAACTGCAGATAATTACCACAACATTAAAAATCATGAACACTTCCTGCTTGGAACAATAACCAAATATCACTAGATAAATTAAAAGATGTTCACTGGTCTTAATTTTTTTGCCTTCTGATCTCAATGACAAAAGTACATTATTACCCTAGCCAGGTGGCTCAGTTGGTTGGAGCATCATCCTGTACACCAAAAAGGTCACAGGTTCAGTTCTGGGTTGGGGTGTGTTCTGAAGACAACTGATTGGTGTTTCTATCTCACATCAATGTCTCTCTCTCTCTCTCTCTCTCTCTCTCTCTCATTTAATTAATAAATAAATCCTCAGGTGAAGATTAAGGGAAAAAAGTACATTATCCCGCAGGGTCACCTGTCAGAAAAATTCAGTAATTTTTCTTTTAAACTTATCTTAAATTGTTTTAAATAGTCAAAGTTTTGGCAATGTTAAGATTACATTACTAACCACTAAGCTTCTAAAAGCCACATTATCTTTTATTCACTTTATAAGATTTGTTATTACAAAGCTCTTACATTATCTAGAAATTTTTCTTGCCTGTCTAGTGGCATTCCCACATTAAAATATGAAAAATTCTTACTTTTAGACATTTCATTGCCTTCCTTTTCTATCCAAGTTAGAAGACCAATTCAAATTATTTTGTGCCCAGGTGATAATGAAGGGGATAATTGAACATTTACCTAAAGAGAAAGCTATTCAAAGACTCATAATTTCAGGACTCAGAAGATACCCTTAAAAATCCTCCAAAGTTACCAAATTGTACATATTAAATTTATGCAGCTCTTTGTATATTAATCATACCTCATTCAGCAGTTAAAATAGACATTTTTTAAATCTTCCGTTTTCTTTTGTCACCAAATTGTTGCACTTATTTCCTATTACTAGTAGTTCAGTTGATCTTTTTGGTAGATTCCCCATTAATCCTTGTGTGCTGTGTTTAAATGTTGAGAGCATGGGTGGGTACCATTTTCCTTGGTTTTGAGCTACTCTCCAGCATATATATGTAACTCACATTTAGAAGAAGATACAGTCTAGCTGAGAGAACTGCATATATACATACTAAATTGATCACACCAGATTCATATCTTAGTATATTGCATAAGAGCAGTAAATCTGGAGTTAGATTGTCTGGATTTGAATCTCAGCACCATCATTTACTAGCTATGGGATGCTGGAGAATGTATCAATCATCTCTGTTCCTCATTTTCCTCACCTTTAAAATGGCTATAGTAGCCCTCGCTGGTGTAGCTCAGTGGATTGAGCAGTGGGACTGTGAACCAAACAACTGTGGTTCGATTCCCAGTTAGGGCACATGCCTGGGTTGCATGCCAGTTCCCATCAGGGGATGCATGAAAGGCAACCATACCTTGATATTTCTCTCCCTTTCTCCTTCCCTTCCCCTCTAAAGATAAATAAATAAAATCTTAAAAAAGATAGCTATAGTAATAGGACTTTTTCACACAATTATAGTGAGAATTAAATGACTTGGTATGTGTAAAGCATCTACTATGGGACTGGCACACAGTAGCCTATATGTAAATTAGGTGATACAAGGTTTTGATTGGAAGGGTGGGTGGGTAGGTGGGTCAATAAAATAAAGCTCTACCTGTCCATTTACTTGCCAAGATTTACCCTTTGTCGCCCACTGGGGTTACAAGTCCCAATATTGGCATCACTCCTTTATGACAAGCTCCTAAGGCAGAAATTATTTTTTCTAAAAACTCACTGATATTCACATAGACTACTCAAGAGATAAGTGTGGGAAATAAACAGGTATGTGTTAGTCTTCCACATTTGCACAGCAGGACCGATTCTTATCTTAAGTATTTTGCCACATACAGAGACTAGGAGTGGTAAATTGTTGTGATGTGTAAGAAATGAATGTGTGAATGTATGGATGCATGCATAAATGAATTTTTAAAATGGTAAAAGAGGAAGGGGAAATATAATAAAAAAGTATCAAAAGGGAAGGAGATGAGAAAGCAAGAATTACTAAACCATCTAAGACCTCATTCCCACATTTGAAAAATGTGCCCAAACCTCCTGCATTTTTAAAAAGAGGAACCATTTTCTGTAAATGCTTAACAGAAATCCCTCAAGTTCCACTGTTTGTACAGCAGAGGCACCTCCTTTGGTGAAAATGAAGTGGAGAGTATCTCAGGATGCCACACTCACAGACAATTATAAGTCCCCAAACATTACATAACAATGACCAGATCCCTTCCCTGATTTATTAATTCCATATGCCAGACCAGGATGCAGAATCTCAGGGACCCAGAAGATACAATAAAGAATTGTAAGAAAAGCAGTTATCATTTACACTTCTTCCTCAAGTTTGAAAAACCTAAATTAAAGAAAAGGGGTAATGGAAAATATTTTAGTAATCTTTCAAGTAAAATTTGTCACACAGGTAAACCTGACTTATGATATTTGCAGCTATTTATAAACACTGAAATATTCTTGGCACCTTATAATGAGGATTAAAGTATCATTTTTTTCTTGAATGACCTCATTGGTGAGGAGGCCAAATGCAAGTCTTCAGAAAACTTTATAAAGTCCTCACTCATATACCTACCTACAAGTCAAGTAAGCATTGCAAAAGGTACAGATTGGTACACAATGTCTGCCTTCGGGAAATAGAAGGAAAAGGGGAAGACAAAGGATAGGTCCAGGGCAGTGTGGAATCAAGTATTAAGTTGTTGAGTATGGTCTTTAAGGGCATTCAGAAGAGGCAAAGAAGAGGGAGTACATACTATTCTACTGAGTTCCATTGTATTAAACTGTTCAGTAAAAATTTTTACCTGGATGTCTTCTTACAGGCAAGTCAAACTCAACATGTTCAAATCTGAACTCATCATTCTCCTCCCTTACCTAGAACTGATCCTCCTCCTATATTCCAGATTCACAGAATGACACTGCTATCTATTTGCTCAAGCCAGATATGATAATCCTTGTTCTCTCCACAGAATCAATTTCATCACACAGTCAATTCTACATGGAGTCTTGCCAATGTTATCTCCTAATGACCTTTTGAATCTGTCCACCTCTCTCTATTCCGACCACTATGGTCTTAAGTGAGAATGTCATTATGTTCTTCATGATGCCTCTTAACTGGGCTTCCTGCTATCATGTTTTCCCTCCTCCAACCCATTCTTCATTAGAAGCCCTAAAATCAAAAAGTAAATTGGACTTGGTTAGTCTTCCACTTACAATATATTCTACTACTTTTCAATTCCACAAAACATGGCTCATGGTACATAAGGCATTCTATGATTTAGCCTCTGATTATTTTTTTTACTTGGATCCCTCACTCCTGAATAAAATCATACCAAACATTTGTCATTTTCCCAGATATCTCATGAATTTTTTATGCTTTGTTGCCTTTAAACCATAAGCTCTCTCAAAATGTACTAGGGCAAACATGTTTGTAAGAAGTCCAGTTGGGAAATATTTTCCATAATCTAAGGAAAAGATGAAGAGATCTTCCTATTTATCATTCAAAACTCTGCTCAGACATCATGTCCTTGCTGAAACTCATAGCCTAGGTTTCCAATGACCCATTTGGAAAAATGTTTCCTGCTATCATAGTATTTAGTAGACTGCATCATAATTATCTCTTTATATCTCTATCTCCCTGGATTGGACTGAAAGCTTCTTGAGGGAATTAAATACATTTTTATTAATCTTTGAGCTCTTGGAGGCTAAAACACAATGCATATCTGGTGGAGCCAGGGAGGATGAGTTTGAGGAAGAAAAAACATGAGAGAGAACTTGAATTGTCTGGGACAGCAGATTTTGAGATGGGTTCAGGAAACATGGTCTTTATTTAGGACATCTAGGTTTTTGCATGTAAATTTGGACTATCTACATTTTCCCTCATTTAATATTTCAGTGATGCTGGCATTCTATATTACCATGAGTCTTTTAGAGTGTCACACTGCTTGACAATTCTCATTTGCTATGTCACTCAAGTACTAATGACACAGATGGACTCTAGTCCCAAGCTACATAGATACTGCTTACTATAAACACCTTTGAAAAAATTCAATAGCTGTGAAAAATTCAATTATTATGAAACCTTTTTCATAAGGTGTGGTGGAACACATTTAATTTTTTAACTGTCATCTATGATATTTAATATCAGGCAAATTCCCAACCATTTGTTTATATTTTCAGGCATGGTAAATTAGTATCTCCCCCTTGTCTTCCTCAGCTCTTATTCTAGCAGAGTCCCCCTAAAAAAAGATCATCTCTACAATCAGGCTATATCTTCTGTATGAGTCTCCCTTTGCCATGTTATTTTTCCTGTGTCCCTCTTCTCTAAAGAACATACTCTTCTGAATTGTTTATCACTTTCATATGGCTGTCATACTTCTATGGACCAACAGATTCATAGCCTTAACAGACCTGTACATACTCATGCCGCCTCACCAAAAAATAAATAAATAAATAAAATAAAATAACCATCAAAATAGAGAAAGATTTAATTATGTGTGTTGTAAAGAGCATTAGTCTGTGGGTTAGGGGACCTGAGTTTTGGCCCTAATCCTACCATTGTTACATTGGATACAAATTTTTTTTTCTCATGACCTCAATTTTCTCAAGAGTAAAAAAAGTTTGATAACCTTTGATAGTTTTCAAAGTCATATCCAACTCTAAATATTTTTCAAAAATACTGTAAAATTTTTTTTCTTTATTACAAATGTACTTATTTTGCATAATTTTATTATAAATTTTAATAAAATTAAAACTTACCTTTCAAAATGTGTGTGAGATTCAGCTGCTTCTTGTGAATTGTCGGTATAAGCCCTATGTAAGCAGAGATAAATGGTTAAAAGCAAATAAACCTACAGAAAAAGAACATTAAATGCCGTATCTTTCTGACAATATCTGTGGACATTATTCAAATAAATACTCTTTTCTTTTACAAAATATTTGAGAGAACAGAACTTGTGTGGACTGGCACCATTTACATTAGTTTAATCATCAGTAAATGGAATAATTACTACTGACAGTAAAAAAAGCATACTGAGATTTTACTCAGACTGTCATGATATCTTTAGAAATGAGAGGAAACTACTAAAGACTATACTTTGTTTACAAAAATACAATTTTAAAAATATCACTTAACCAATAGTTTATAAACCATGCCAGTCTATTCCAACATTATACAAAGACAACTTGATTCCAAAAGACCTGGTGTACCAAATGTAATAATATAGAAGAAACCTTACAGTTGCTAGGTCTTGCTTCTACACTCTACCCAATACAGACAAATGAGACTTTCTCCTATTTATAAACCTCTCTATTAAGAAGATTTCATGCAACATTCCTTAGGAACTACTTCCAGTGTTTCACAATCAAGATTCCTACTTAAATCTATCTGAAATCTCCCATGGCCTTTCTTAAAGCTATTTACTCACTGAAGAATAGACTGTTTGTTGACTATCCTGCACATCTTAGTCACTGATATTTTAAGGTAATTATTAAATTATCCCCCAGGCTTTTCTTCTTCTGGGTTAACGAACACTCTTTCCTCAACATTCCTTTTGAGTTACATCTCATATCCTGTGACTTATCTTCTGATTCTGTAGGTAAATAACTTGCATCAGAGTTCTGGTAAGGTCTTCCTGGATTTGAGTTTCACTTTTCATGTTTTGCCCTCAAAACTCATTAGAATGTATTTTGATTTTCCATGGGGTCTATAAAATCTTCTCCTTCCCTAAAATTTTATCTCCCAGAACAACATTGAGCAATATGGCCCAGATTATCCAAAATATAGCTGAATTATCATGGTGCAAAAAAAATTAAAAATTTTTAAAGTCCTGACTCTAGCTCACAAAATAAAGTAAGGGCAATGCATTTTTAGCTTTGTGGTATTCTAGTCCAGAGGCCAAGAAATTACTCAAGTGGTATTTCTCAGGAAACAAATGTTTAGACTCCTGGGAGGAAGCCAGAAATCTGGAGTGGGTGATGTGGTTCTTGGCTACCCCTGGATTCTTATGTCACCAGAGAAATATTTTGGCTGAGCAATACATACTTGCCTTTATTTCCAGACCACATCATTTTATGAAGTTAGATTGTTTGGAGAATTACATAGTATATCCCAAGACCCATTTTTATGGTCTAATTGCGATATGTTATATACTTGAAATTTGAACTTTTGGAAGAAAGGTATGAAGGTTCTGCCTGTCTCCCTACTCTAGACTGTAAGCTCTATTCAGCAGGTATTTTTCTCCATTTTGTTCACTGATAGCAACCACATACTTAAAACAGTACCTGAGACACATTTAGTGCTAAATAAATATGTTCTAAATCAGTGAATGATCCTTATGAGGGATAGCTAGTATACAGACTGGCACTATGACAAGCTCTATTTTGATAAACTTGTGGAGACATAAATCAGTCATTAAATAATTAAGTTGAAAACAGAATAATAAGTATAATTTATCCAACTGTAGTCACTGGGTATTGATTTTATTTATTTATTTTAGAACATTTATTCAGTGCTTACAAATTACATTTCATCATTATTTAATTAGATGTATCTATTCATATACACAATTACATATGTAGTATTTATAAACACTTAGATAAGGGCACCCATGCAAGCACAAAAATGAGTAAAGGAGAATAGTAGATAGCAAGTGAGAATAAAATGGAGGCAACCATGGACTGATTTGTGAAGTTATAGCAGCAAGTAGTTTGCAGGGAGCTAAAAAGGGTACAAAAGTGTTCACCAAAAAACCAAGAGGTGATGTCAGAGCATAATCAGAAAATGTGGGAGGTTGGAGTGTGTAGGGCAGGGGAGAGTAATGGGGGAAAATGGGAACAACTATAATTGAACAACAATAAAGGAAAATTTTTTAAAGTAAAGAATATATCTCACCTGGATCTGTCATGTACCTTAATTTAATCAGATGGATAAGTCAGCCTCACTCCATCTATACAGCACTGCTTTTATTCCTGCTCCTATGATCCTTACCTATTAAAACCCTGAGATTTTAATAACAAAGTCCTTTATTCCACGGTGACACATTTCCCTGGTTTCATTAAAATGCTACAGGTTATTTCCTCACACTCAAAAAGAGAAATCAGAGTCACTGAAAATATGAACAATCTAACAATAGCCGGAGAAGGGGGGGAGGGGACACTGGGGAGAAGAGTTGTCAGGAACTACTATAAAGGACACATAGACAAAACCAAGGGGGAGAGAGGAAGCAAGAGAGGGAGGTGTGTTTGGAGGGGGTGGGGGAAGAATGCAGAAAACTGTAATCAAACAACAATAAAATAATTTTTTAAAAAGAAACCCAAACAAAGGTTTTTGGTTACCTGAGTTAACAAAATAGAAATGAAGTATTAGACTTGCTTTCTCATATGGCTATAAGTCTTCACATTCTCAGGAAATTAGTTCTTGAAAAGAACAGAGACTTCCGCCAAGATGGAGGAGTAGGTAAAAATACCTTGTGTCTGCGCACAACCAAATTTAAAAATAACAAAGTTTTAACAATAAACATAACCAAACCACACAGAAAATCGATAATACGGAGTCCGAAAACAACTAAATGCTCAGCTAAACCAGTAAGAGGGGCGAAGCCAGCAGCAGAGCGGGTTGGCCAAAAAGATCCCTGACCAGGGTGGTGCACAAGCAGCTGAAGGCACGGATCCCAGGTGCAAGCTAGCTACCGGCGGACACAGGGAAGAGGCGTGGCTGTCTGTCTGCAGTCGGTTGAGCATTTGGGTGCAGATAAACCAGTGAAGAGGTGAGCATTGAGACCCCACAGTGCAGGGCGGCAGGTTTGCACATTTTCACTCAGATAAGCAGGCTGGGACGAGCAGTGGGATGGACTGGGCAAGCAGAGAGGACTGCTATTGCTCCCTCTCTGACCCTGCCCCCACATACAGCATCACAAACCAGTGACCTGGGTAGCCCCGCCTTGGTGAACATCTAAGATGCCTCTCCTCATACGTAACAGGCAAAAACAGATCAAAACATGGCTCAAGAACAACTCAGAGCCCCAGAGCCAATAAATCTAAGTGATGAAGAAACAGCCAAACTTTCAGATGCATAGTTCAAAACACTGGTGATTAGGATGCTCACAGAACTGGTTGATTATAGCCACAAATTAGACAAACATATGAAGGCTAAACTAATTGAAATGAATGGAAATACACAGGAAACCAGTAGTAATGGAAAGGAAACTGGGACTCAAATCAAGGGAGTAGACCAGAAGGAAGGAAAAAAATGACCAAACAGAAAAGGATGAAGAAACAATAATTCAAAAAAATGAGGAGAGGCTTAGGAACCTCCAGGACATCTTTAAACGCTCCAACATCTGAATTATAGGGGTACCAGAAGGGGAAGAAGAACAGTCACGAGTGGAAATGGTATTTGAACAAATAATAAAGGAGAACTTCCCCATTCTGGCAAAAGAAATAGACTTCCAGGAAATCCAGGAAGCTCAGAGAGTCCCAAAGAAGTTGGATCCAAGAAGGAACACACCAAGGCACATCATAATTACATTACCCAAGATTAAAATGAAGGACAGAATCCTAGAAGCAGCAAGAGCTAAGGGGACAGTCACCTACAAAGGAGTTTCCATCAAACTGTCAGAGGATTTCTCAAAAGAGACCTTACAGGCAAGAAGGGGCTGGAAAGAGGTATTCCAAGTCATGAAAAGACCTACAACCAAGATTGCTCTATCCAACAAAGTTTTCATTTAGAATGGAAGGACAGATAAAGTGCTTCTCAGATAAGACCAAATTCAAGGAGTTCATCATCACCAAGCCCTTATTATAGGAAATGTTAAAGGGACTTACCTAAGGAAAAGAAGATAAAAAATGTGAACAGTGAAAGGACAGCAAACTCAGTTATCAACAACCACACCTAAAACAAAAGCAAATTAAGAGGACAGCTAGATCAGGAGTGAATCATAGAAATGAAGATCATGTGGAGGATTAGCAACAGGGGAGTGGGAGGAGGAGAAGGGGGGAGAAGGTACAGAAAATAAGTAGCATAGACAGTAGATAGAAAATAGATAGAGGGAGGGCAAGAATAATATGGGAAATACAGAATCTAAAGAACTTGAGACACGTGTTCATGAACTAAAGGGGGGGGGGATGGTGGGGGAGGGGTGTGCAGGGTGGAGGTGAATGGAGGGGGGAATAGAACAAATATAATGGCATAATCAATAAAAAAATGCTTTTGGCATTTTCAGAATTAAAAAAAAAGAATAGGAAAGCTGTCCCATTAGTTTCCTTTTTGTACATTCCAGTTTCATTTCTAATCTACAAATGAGTTATATTTAAGTAGAAGAAACTAAAACAAGAACAAAGGGAATGCTGACACCCCTTTGGACTATGAGAGGCATTTAGAAATAGTAAGTAATGTCTACATGTCTCCTTTTCAAAAAACCCTATAGCATTTACAGCATGTTTGTTGAAACAATTTGTTTGAACAATTGAAGGAATGTGTCATTATTTCAAAGGCCAAACACACTTATTTTAATTTAATTTTCAGGACACAGTTAACATGTTTCTCATCCATCATTTTTTAAGCTTAGTTTTTCATTACACTAAACTTTCAAAGTACTTTATATTTGAAAAAAATATGAATGAATCATAACTTTACATGGTTTAAAAACTTATTTTTACATGTGAGTTTCCTAGGAAACCACTGAGATGGGTAGAATGGGAAATATTCACCCCATTTTCTATATGAGGAAAATAAAAATGCATTTTCCAAAATTACATGAACAAAATTGGTCTGTTTGGTAATAGAAATCTGGGTGTTTTAATCTTTGGTTCATTTTAATTCTGGCTGTGAACCTCTGTTTCCATTTAGCAGAGATTATTTGGGCATCTACCATTGCAAAACCAAGAGCTATGCATTATAGATACAAACCTAAGACATAGTCCTGTACCAGGGTGCAGCCAAGAGGGGGGCCCCAAAAAGGGATTTGGAATGGAGTCCAGGGGAAAAGGGGAAGGATTTACAGGAATTAGTGTAAAGGACACATGGACAAAAACTAATGGGGGTGGAAATGGGAGGAAGGGGGGAACACTGAGGGAGGTGGGCTGGGATGGGAGTAAAAGACAGAAAACTGTACTTGAACAACAATTAAATAAAAAATGTTTTACTTATCATAAAAATAAAATTATAGAGTAAATATAGTACAAGCTTAGCTAGAGGACATGGGGGTTGAATCTTAGACACCATGGCTGGATGATTTTCTGGATAAGGATAAGAAAGCAACAGAAAACATTTCTAATTTTAGTCCTTACTTTTTGGAAAGTCTTTCAAAACTCAGAAATTTATTTTCTGACCATTGAGCAGATTATTGCAATAGTATTTCAAACTAGAGAAATGTACTGTAATTTTTTTCTAATTTTGTTTTTTTCAACTGTTCAGAAATATTTATTGAGCAACTATTATATGCAATATGTACTTCAAGAACTGGAAATCCAGCATTGAACAACAACAACAAAAATACTTCATAGAGCTTACGTTTTAGTTGTTACAGAAAAATGATAAACAAAAATACATAGTCTGGCCCTGCAAACCAAAGGGGTTCTCTGGTTCGATTCCCAGTCTAGGGTACATGCTGGGTTGCAGGCCAGGTCCCCAGTAGAGGGTGTGAGGAGACAACTGCACCTTTATCCCTCCCTTCCCCTCTCTAAAAAAATAAGTAATAAAACATTAGAAAAAAATAATAGTCCACTAGGTGGTAACATATATCTTAAAAAAATAAAGCAAGCTAAGAGAGAAAGGGGGGTTGCAAGGAGCAGGGGCAGTTATGATTTACTGAGTGACTCAGGAAAGCCTCTAATCAGAGAGATGAATGAAAAACATGAGCAGCTGAGGGGACCAGTTATGCAAATGTCTGGAAAGAATGTGTCACTCAAAATGAAAAACATGTGCAAATATCCTGAGTGGGAGAATGTGCTTGGATTGTTGAAGGAACATATTGAGGAGGGGAAAGTAGAACATGAAGTCTCTCTCAAACACGACTATTAAAACACAAATTGTACTTGACCAACAATAAAAAAAAGAAAAAACACAAATATATTTATCCAACAATAGTTGCTTCTAACATCAGTGGATGATGTTTACAGTTTTGTTATATCTTAGGGCTACTATCAGGGAGATGCCTGGATAGATGCCTGGATATTTATATTTGTGTGAACTTAGCTTTTTTTCCTCTTGGTGCTGTTAAGATTAAATGATGAGTGGCAGGAGTAAGAGAGTTTATCATGCTCGGAAGATATTTATGTATTTATGACTTTCTTATTTTTAAAATGTGTTATATTCCAAACATATGTTCAGTTCTTTGCTCTTATTGAAAACATTGAGCATGTCTAGAACTAATCTATTGAAATAAAGCCTCCTTATGTGACCACTCTGGTATATTTTTCAGTGTTGAACCTGTCATTGCAAACATACGTTTGTTGACTCATGCTTGCTTGAGTGTTTCACCTTCTTCATTTACATTATAAACCTGACTAAGGGTGCTTCTCAAAGATACTGAGGGAAGACTTTCTCCAGGAACCAGTCTTTTAAAATATTCGGCTCCTGTCATTATCAAGTAGCTCTACAGTATTTGCATGGACCTTGTCTTGTGCCTGGAAAGTTTTCCGGGAGAAACCATCTAAATGGTATTTATGAAATTTGAATTTCAACAACTAATCACACAACTTACCTTAACATATTGCAGGTCATTCTTCAATCTACCTTCAGGAACACTTCTCAGGGTTGCTATTGTACTGAATAGTACTGTCATGACCAGTGAAAGATAACTGTGATGTCTCTTGTCTGATTTTCAGCATGTCAGAATCTGAGGAATGCTGTTGCAATGAGCATGACCAAAGTCTTTCCTCCATCCCACTTTAGTCACAAGTGGGCTGGCTCTTTTTGAAAACTTGAAGAAGCTGCTCCATGTGGTTCTGATCTTTGTGCTTGCAGCCATGTCTAACTCTTTCATTTTGTTTCTTTCACCGAGATTGTCTTTCTCTCTCTTCTCTCAAAGGAAAATTTTATTTATCATCCAAAACAGTGGTTTCTTTTGTGTTAAATTTAATTATTGTTCAAGTACAGTTTTCTGTCTTTTACTCCCACTGCAGCCCAACGCCCCAGTAATCCCAACATCCCTCACATTTCCACCCCCCCCGGTTTTTGTCCATGTGTTCTTTATGCTAGTTCCTGTAAATTCTTCCCCTTTTCCCCTGAAATTCCCTCTCCTGTCTCCTCTGGTCCCTGTCAGCCTACTCTGTATTTCAGTTGTCTTTGGTTATATTTTCCTTGCTTGTTTGTTTTGTTGTTTAGGGTCCTGTTAAAAGTGAGATCATATGGAATATGTCTTTCATTGCCTGGCTTATTTCACTCAGAATAATGCTTTTCAGCTCCATTCATGCTGTTGCAAAGGGCAGGAACTTCTTCTTTCTTTCTGCTGCATAGAAGTCCATTGTGTAAATGTACCATAATTTTTTGATCCATTCATTTACTGATGGGAACCGAGGTTGCTTCCAACTCTTGGTTATTGTAAATTGTGCTGTTATGAACATTGGGGTGCATAGGTTCTTTTGGATGAGTGTTTCAGGGCTGTAAGGGTATAATCCTAGCAGTGGAATTGCTGGGTCAAAAGAAAGATTCATTTTTAGTGTTCTTAGAAAATTCCACACAGTTTTCCATAGTGGTTGTACCAGTCCGCAATTCCGTCAACAGTGAACTAGTGTACCCTTTTCTCTACAACCTCTCCAACACTTGTTGTTTGTTGCTTTGTTTATGATGGCCATTATGACTGGTATAAAGTGGTATCTCATTGTGGTTTTAATTTGCATCTCTCTAATACCTAGCAATATTGAGCATCTTTTCATGAGTCTCTGGATTCTCTGTATGACCTCCTTGGAGAAATGTCTGTTCAAGTCCTCTGCCTATTTTTCAATTGGGTTGCTTGTCTCCTTAAAGTGGAGTTGTGTAAGTTCTTTGTATATTTTGGCGATTAAACCTATGTCTGAGGTATCATTGGCAAATATGTTTTCCCATACAGTTGGTTGTCTTTTTAACTTAATGCTGTTTTGTTTAGCCACACAGAAGCTTTAAACTTTGATGAGATCCCATTTGTTTATTCTTTTTTATGTCCCTTGCTCTGGGGGACATATCTGTAAAAATGTTGCTGCATGGAATAGCTGAGATTTTCTTGCCAATGTTCTCCTCTAGGACTTTAATGGTGTCACAGCTTATATTTAAGTCTTTTATCCACCTTGAATTTATTTTGGTGTATGGTGTAAGTTGGTGCTCAAGTTTCATTTTTTTGCACGTAGCTGTCCAGTTCTCCCAACACCATTTGCTGAAGAGGCTATCTTTACTCCATTTTATGTTACTGCCCCCTTTGTCAAATATTGACTGTAGAGAGTTGGGTTGATTTCTGGGCTCTCTGTTCTGTTCCATTGGTCTATGTGCCTGTTTTTATGCCAGTACCAGGCTGTTTTGATTACAGTGGCCTTGTAATACAGTTTGATATCAGGTATTGTGATTCCCTCCTACTTTGTTCTTCTTTCTCAAAAGAGCAGCTGCTATTCGGGCTCGTTTATGATTCCATATAAATTTTTGAAGTGTTTGTTCTATGTCTGTGAAATACACCATTGGTACTTTAAGAGGTATTGCATTGAATCTGTATATTGCTTTGGGTAGTATGGACATTTTGATGATGTTAATTCTTCCAATCCATGAACAAGGTATATGTTTCCATTTGTTTGTGTCTTCCCTGATTTCTTCCTTCAGGGCTGTGTAGTTTTCTGCATATAGGTCTTTTTACCTCCTTGGTTAGGTTTATTCCCAGATATTTTATTTTTCTTTTTGCTATATCGAATGGGATTTTTTCCCTTGATTTCTGCTTCTGCTGATTCATTGTTTCTATACAAAAATGCCTTTGATTTCTAAAAGCTTTTCCGCTAAGATCAGGAACAAGACAAGGATGTCCACTTTCACCACTTCTATTCAATATAGTATTGGAAGTTTTGGCCACAGCGATCAGGCAGGAAAAGGAAATAAAAGGCATCCAAATAGGAAAGGAGGAAACAAAACTGTCATTGTTTGCAGATGACATGATAGTGTACATGGAAAATCCTATAGACTCTACCCAAACACTGCTCAAACTAATTAATGAATTTGGCAAAACAGCAGGATACAAAGTCAACAAGTGTTTATATAGATACAGAATTAGTACTACCATTGTGTTGTGTACATCTTTTTCCTTCAAAAATTTGAGCAAAAAGTGCACATTATACACAGCAAAGGGTACTGACACTCTCCCTATTGGAGAAAAGGTTCACAACTAGACCACTTTTGTACATATCTTCCAGTTTATTACACTCCCATCTGTACCTTTATTCATTCAATCTGCTCTTTTCTAAAGGGATCAAAGAAGGATGTCACACTAAAGCAGATGATTTTCTCATAGGTTGGAAGTTTTATATTTCCTTTTCCTATATTTTCCCAGTTGATCTTTAAGATCAGGGTGGCCTTAAAAAAATTAAGCCTCTAGCCCTGGCTGGTGTAGCTCAGTGGATTGAGCACAGGCCTGTGAAGAAAGGGTCCCTGGTTTGATTCCCATTCAGGGTGTATGCCTGGGTTGTGGGCCAGGTCCCCAGCAGGGAACATGTGAGAGGCAACCACACACTGATGTTTCTCTCCCACTCTTTCTCCTTCTCTTCCCCTCTCTCTAAAAATAAATAAATAAAATATTTTTAAAAAATTAAGCCTCTAGGTGTTCTCTTTGTCCTCTCACATTTTCCAAAATCATCTTGGCTGCCTTCCAGAGTCTCCTAGGATAATAAAGCATAAGTATCTACCCCTGCAAATACTTACTGGTCCCCTGGAAAAGATAAGAAAAACTAATTCAAAGGGAATACACACATACACTCTAACACACACAGAGACTTGTTAAATAGTTTCTGAGTAAGTAATAAAGTTTATTTCCAAGCCTATATCACAGGTCAGCTAAATTATATTTCACTGGAAAATAATCTAAGAATAACCTAAACAATCATAGCAGTCATAGATACAAGAGAGTTTCCTGCAGTACATAAAATCCTCTTTTGCTGGATTCAGTGGTCCAGCAGATGCCCCTTATCAGAGAAGTTCTTATGTTGTTGTTTGGATTGATTGCAAGGGACAAATATGCAATATCTACACACATATGTACATATCCCTTCATACACACACACACACACACACACACACACACACAAATTTAGGTATTGTCCACTCTCCTCCTCATACATATATCTATCACAGTTCACTTTTACTGTTGTTACTATCCTAGTTAAAGTACTAATATTTTGTGGGAATTGAATACATAGAAACCCTGGTCAGACTGGGGTCACTGGAAGAATGAAGATCAGGAAGAAAACAGATATAAAAGTGAGAAATATCTAGTAGAGGCACAAAGAACACCTTTATATCAGTAGTGAAGCAAATTTCATTAAACAATTAGGAATTATTCTTGGGCCTACAAAGAATTTTAGTACATAATAGACTTTTTTTATTTAGTTATTTTTCAAGTACAGTTTTTGTCTATTTCTCCCATCCCATTCCCCCCCACCTCGTGCTCCCCACCTCCCTCCCATTTCCGCCCCCCCAGTCCTCATCCCTGTGTCCTTCATACTTGTTCCTCCAAATCCCTCCCCATTTTTCCCCCTTAAATTCCCTTCCCTCTCCCCTCTGGTCACTGCCCCCTTGTTCTCTATTTCAGTGTCTTTGTTTTTATTCTGCTTGCTTGTTTGTTTTGTTGTTTAGCTTCCTGTTAAAGGTGAGATCATATGGTATTTGTCTTTCAACACCTGGCCTATTTCACTCAGCATAATGCTTTCCAGTTTCATCCATGCTGTTGCAAAGTGTAGTAGCTCCTTCTTTCTCTCTTCTGCATAGAATTCCATTGTGTATACGTACCACAATTTTTTGATCCATTCATTTACTGATGGGCACCTAGGTTGCTTCCAGCTCTTGGCTATTGTAAATTGTGCTGCTATGAATATTGGGGTGCATAGGTTCTTTGATATTGATGTTTTAGGATTCTTAGGATATAATCCTAGCAGTGGAATTGCTGGGTCAAAAGAAAGGTCAATTTTTATTTTTCTGAGAAAATTCCATACTGTTTTCCATAATGGTTGTACCATAATAGACTTTAGACTTTTAGTAAAATACAAAAACTCGTGGGAAGGATAATACTTCTAGATGAAGCTAGTAAGATAGCAAGTGGCAAAGCCCTACAGAAAGAATAATCAGGTTAGACCAGAAGGAGACGAAAGAGCTAAAGTATGATGGTGGATGTGGGGAGAGAGGTTGAATGAGAATACTAGGTACCAAAGATAAGTGTTTGCTTCCTAAGTTTGATTATATCCATCTCCAGATCTTCTGGCTCCCTCTTTGTTTTTCTACTCCTACAGATTCCTTATTCTATATTATCATTTATTTCCTAAATTCTGTTCTTTATTTCCTAATTCAGACAGGGTTAATCTAACAGATTGGAAAATAAACAATAAGTGTGAAATTTCTGGTCACAAATAGAGGAGGGATACAAGAGTAGAAAGCCAAGACGTAAACAAGAAAATGTGAAGTTCAGAAAAATGGGTATAATGGCTCTTTCTCCTTTTCCCCTACAGTGTTTCCATCTTAGTTTTCTGACCCCAAATGACATTCAGAATCAAAATTATGCTACACAATCTTTAGAGTAGAAAAAATTAGGAGGTAGTCCAGAGAGAGAATTTAAAACAAAACACATCTAAGAATATTGAATTATAAACCCTGGCCATTAGACAATATAACCTAAATTAAAATAAGAGAAAACTGACAGATTTTACAAAAGAAGAAACTTGTTTTGGATTAGAAGGAAAGATTTTAAAAAACCGATGTCTTCAAATTTCTGAGCATCCTAGATATATTGAGGATTTGCTTAAACTTTCATAAATATATCACTTAATTTTTCAAAATATTTTCAAAATTATCATTCTCATAGCTTAAAGATTTCTTTTCTTGCTTTTCTAAAAATATATTAAATATCTTTGCTTGCATGTCATGACCTAATGAAAACTTCAGTGAAAACAAACATTTTGTTACCAGTTTCTTCTCTACCCTTGTTAAAATACTGCTTATACTGTATTATTTTTGGAAGGCGCCGACCATGACTGTAATTAGCAAAATGTTGTTAAGAATCCGGTCTTCATGCATGTTGTTTATTTATCTGTGGCCAATTGTGCATGTAGCTCCATGTCCTATTGGCTTATTTTCTCCCTTTGTTCATTATTTTTCTGCCTTAGGGAATTTATTTTTAGTATCTATTTAAATTAAAGAGTTTCATGGAATTGAATATAGTAAATAAAAACAGCTTTGTCCAGAAAACAACAACAACAAAAAAAAGAAAATAATGTGTCTCTGTTCAGACTAGTATAACAAATCCTTGGTTTCTAAGGAAAAACAAACATTTTATCTAATTAACCTTGCAAAGTCAGACTGTCAATATATAACTCAGGGAACAATGGATTGATTTGATTCCTAGTTATCGTTAAGCCAAAGGATGTATTTTGTTATCTGTCATGCCTATCTAGAACTTGAGTAATTAATATCACTTGAGTGTACTATTTGTGATTCAAGTAGAAATACAAAATAAAATGAGAGAAAAGCTTTGTAAAGAGGAGGGAAAAATCAATTGAATATACAATGAAAAATTTTACACTTTTGGTAACTCAAGTTCAATATATGTAGAACTTACGTTACCTTTTCCAAATCTGCTTCTTCTATTACTGTCCTTATATTGGTAATAGCATCACCATCAATATGATTCAAGTTGGAAAGCCTACAATACTCTTGACTTCTCCCCCAATGCTCACATGCAGCCACTCCTCAAGTTCTATTCACTTTACCCCTAAAAAAATCTCACATCAGTGTGCTCCATTCTTACCCCACTGGCACTGACCCAGTCTGTCATCATTTCTTACAAAAACCTGTCTCTCCAACTTCTTGCCAGTCTTCTACCACTAACCACACATTTCTCTAAAATCCCAGACTGAATATTCCATTGTTTAGAAATCTTCATTAGCAGTCATTTACTCACATAATTAGGGCAAAATTCCTTAGCATGAAGTTCAGGGATTTTTCACAACCTCTCCTAGCCTATCTTTCCAACCTCTTCTCCAGTCACTCATTTCCATGCATCTTATATGCTAGTACTAAGGACTTACTTATTTTTTTTATTTTCTTTTTCTCCCAGGTGAACTATGTAATACAGGCCAGTTTTTGTTTCCCTTGTGTTTTCCCTCTCTGCCTTGGATGCCCTCAACACCTTTGACCACTAATAAATTCAAATATCTTTATAAATATATTCTTGTTCATAAAAAATTTTTGTTGTACTTTTTTCTCATTACCATTTAGTTCCTTTATACACCCCTCCCCCTGCAGTCACCACACTATTGTCCATGAACATGAGTCCTTTTCGAGTTCTTTTTCCTTTTTGCTCAATCCCTCCACCCCTTGACCTCCCCCTTAGCCATTATCCTGCTCTCCATCTATAAGTCTGTCTCTTTTTCTGCTTGTTAGATAATTTGTTCATTAGATTCCACATAGGAGTAAAATTATATGGTATTTGTCTTCCTCTGACTGGCTTATTTCACTTAGCATAATGTTCTCTGGACCCATTCATACTGTTGAAAAGGGTAATTTTTTTCTTTTGTTACAGTGGAGTAGAATTCCATTTTGTAAATATCCGATAGGTGTTTTATCCACTCATCTATTGATGCACACTTGGCTGCATCCATTTTTTGGTGATTGTAAATAACATTGCAATGAACATTGAAAAACCTATGTTCTTTTGAATTAACATTTTGGGATCCTTTGGATATATTTCCAGAAGTGATAATGCTGGGTAAAAAAGCAGTTCCATTTTTTTGAGGTATCTCTATACTGTTTTCCACAGTGGCTCCACCAATCTGCATTGCCACCAACAGTGCAAAAGGATTCCCCTTTCTCCACATCCTTCCCAGCATTGTTGTATATTGATTTAGTGATGATAGCCATTCTGACAGGTGTGAGGTGATAATCTCATTGTGTTTTTAATTTGCATTTCTCTGATGATTAGAGACACTGAGCATCTTTTCACATACCTATTGGCCATCTGTATGTCCTCTTTGGAGAAGTGTCTATTTAGGTCCTTTGCTTATTTTTTTAATTGGATTGTTTGTTTGGTGTTAAATTTGTAAGATAGTTATAAATTCTGCATAGTAACTCCTTATCAGATATATTGGCAAATATGTCCTCTCATTCTGTGGGTTATCTTTTTATTTTGTTGATGGTTTCCTTTGCTGTGCAAACACTTTTAATTTGATGTAGTCCTATTTTTTTTAATTTTATTTCTTTTTTCCCCTTTGCCTAGGTATATATATGCAATAAAATATTGCTTCAAGCAGTGTCTGAGATTTTACTGCCTATGTTTTCTCCTATTCTTTTTTATGGTTTCGGGTCTAATATGTAAGTATTTACTCCATTTAAAATTTATTCTTCTTTGTAGTGTAAGAAGGTGGTCTACCTTCATTTTTTGTCATGTATCTGTCCAATTTTCTCAATACCATTTATTGAATGAACTATCTTTAGGGCATTGTATGTGTTTGCTTCCTCTGTTGAATATTAAAAGCTGAGATAGCAATACTTATATTTGACAAAGACTTTATATCTAAGACTATAGTAAGAGATAAAGAAGGACAGTATATAATGATAAAGGGAACATCCAATGAGAGGATATAACCCTAGTTAATATTTATGTACCCAACATAGGATAATCTAAATATGTGAATCAAATCTTGATGGACATAAAGGGAGAGATCAACAGAAATAGAGCCATAGTCAGGGATCTGAATATCCCTTTGATTTTGATGGATAGATCTTCCAGGAAGAAAATCAACAAGATAGCAGCCCTAAACGACACACTAGATCAAATGGATTTAGTTGATATCTTTAGAGCATTTCCCCTCAAAGCAGCAGAATATACATACTTTCCAAGTGCACATGGAATATTTTCTAGGATAGACTATGTGTTAGGACACAAAACAAGTCTCAGTAAATTTAGGAAGATTGAAATCATATCAGCTGTCTTCTCTGACCACAGTGCTATGAAATTAGAAATCACTCACAAGAAGAACACTAAAAAACACACAAAAATATGGAAGCTAAATATCATGTTATTAAAAAATGAATGGGCCAAAAACAAGATCAAGGAAGAAATCAAAAGATGCCTTGAAACAGATGAAAATGAGGACACAACAAGCCAAAATCTGTGGACACTGGGAAAGCAACCGTAAGAGGGAAATTCATAACATTTCAGGCCTATCTCGGAAAACAAGAAAAAAGCTCAAATAAACAATCTAATTTTATACTTACAGGAACTTGTAAAAGAACAACAAAGTCCAATGTGAGCTGAAATAATAAATATCAGAGTAAAAATAAACAAAAATAGAGTCTGAAAAAATGATACAAAAGATCAATGAATCCATGAGCTGGTTCTTTGAAAAGATAAACAAGAATGACAAACTTTTAACCAGACTCATCAAGAAAATGAGAAAGATGACCCAAGCAAATAAAATCAGAAAGAGGAGAAATAACAACTGACACCAAAGAAATACAAAGGCTTTTAAGAAAATACTAAGAATAATTATATTCCAACAAATTGGACAAAATGGATGAAATGAATAAACTCCTAGAAACATATAATCTACCAAAACTAAATCAGGAAGAATCAGCAAAGCTGAATAGACAGACTACACTTAGTGAAACTGAAGCAGTAATCAAAAAATTCCCAACAAACAAAAGCCCTGGACCAGATGGCTTCACAGCTAATTTTACCAAACATTCTGAGGAGAACTAACACCTCTCTTTCTCAAACCATTTCAAAAAACTCAAGAGGAGTAAATGCGCCCAAGCTCATTTTATGTGGCCAGCATTATCCTAATTCTGAAACCAGATAGATACTACAAAAAAAGAAAATTATAGGCCAACATCCCTGATGAACATAGACACTAAAATCCTGAACAAAATATTAGCAAACCAAATAGAGCAATGCATCAAAAAGATCATACACCATGATCAAGTGAGATTTATTCTGGGAGTGCAAGGTTGGTACATCACTCACAAATCAATAAATGTTATTCACTAAATAATCAAAATGAAAGATAAGGACCACATGATCATATCAACAGATGCAGAAAAAGCATTCAATAAAATCTAATACCCATTTATGATAAAACCTCTTAGCAAAGTGGGTATAGAGGGAGTGTATGTAAACATTACAAAGGCCATATATGACAAACCCACTGCCAGGATCATACTCAATGGGCAAACATTACAAGTGTTCCATTTAGGATTGGTGCCAAAACAGAGATGTCTGCTTTCACCCCTTTTATTCAACATAGTGCTGGAAGTTCTGCCACTGCAATCAGAGAAGTAGAGATAAAAGGCATCTAAATTGGAAAGGAGGCCCTGGCTGGTGTTAACTCAGTGGATTGGGCCTGCAAACCAAAGGATCGCAGTTTGATTCCCAGTCAGAGCACAAGTCTGGGTTGCAGGCCAGTTCCTGGCAGGGGACACAGGAGAGGCAACCATATATTGATATTTCTCTCCCTCTCTCCTTCCCTTCCCCTCTAAAGATAAATAAATAAAATCTTTTAAAAAATTGGAAAGGAGGAATTAAAACTGTCTTTATTTGAAGATGACATGATAGTGTACATAGAGAACCCCAAAGATTCCACCAAGATACTACTACAACTAATTAATCAATTCAGCAAAGTAGTAGGATAAAAAATTAATATCCAGCAATAAGTTGCATTTTTATTATGCCAATAATGAACTAACAGAAATGAAAATTAAGAAAGCAACCCTATTCACAATTTCTTCTAAAAAAATAACATACCTTGGAATAAACCTAACCAAGGACATAAAAGACATGTACTCAAAAAACTGTAAGACACTGAAGAAAGAAAGTGAAGAAAAGACAAATAAGTGGAAGCTCATAGGAAGAATTAACATCATTAAAATGGTCATTCTACCCAAAGCAATCTATACATTCAACACAATTCCTATCAAGATTCTAATGATATATTTCACAGAACTGGAACAAATATTTCAAAAATTTATATGGAACCACAAAATGCCCCACATAGCAACAGCATCCTGACAAAAAACAAAGTTGGAGGAATCATGCTACCTAATATCAAACTAATATAAGGTCATAGTAATCAAAACAACATGGTACTGACATAAAAACAGATATGTAGATCAGTGGAACAGAATAGAGAGCCCAGAAATAAGCCCACACCTTTGCACATAAACTCTTAGATATCACCTTTGCTCCACAGCTTTCCCTTCATTTCCTCCACAACCACCAAACCCAGTTAAGGCACACAGAAGTAATTGTTCCTTCATGTATATTCCTACAAGCACTTCTTATAGCTCTTATCAATTTGTCATACATGGATTATATGTGTATACTGGTAATGGTGCATTGCTTTTTTCTCACAACCTGATGAGTATGTATCACCATGGTCTATACCAAATGACCCTGTTCACCATTGAGATGTGACTGATTGCACCAAAAGAAAAATAGTGGCTTGCAATGGATAGCTCTGGTAGTCACCACATTAACCAGGTGGTTGAGTTTAACCCCAACAATAGTGAAAGAGCTTGACATCACGTGCCTCCTGATATGATGCTGTGGAATTTTACCCACAACTCATATGATCCTACTAGAAATGCTTCACCTTAAGCTAATCATTTGAAAACATTCAAATAAGTCCAATATATGGGTAATTCTGCAAAATTTCATGGCTGGACACTTTAAGACTCAATGAAATGAAAAAGAGGGAGGTAATGGGAACTTCGCATCTATTCTGTGTATCTTTAGAGCTATCAGCCAGACACCTTAGAATTCAAGCCAGATAGTAACTCCCTCCCTTGAATATAGCAAAGAGTCAAATCCCTTCAGAACTGTACTGGACCTACATGTTCACTGCCACCTACTAGGAGAAAGCCAGGATTTCTTGTAAGCGTCAAGCAGCTAAATCCATATAGCACTGCCATCATTGAACACCTCCTTGTAAATTCATTAACCTATATATGCTCTCCCTATTATTTCTTTTCCACTGACTGAATCTACCACTTAACAATTTTATTTCTTATCTCTCCACTATACCTTTCAAACTTCAATTACAGTTTTTGGATTTTATGCTTAATTTTTATTACATTTTAATAAACTGTGCTATAATTTAAGATCCTCACCACCTATAACTTTCTCCTCTGACCTTAAACAGGTTTATATCTGGATAACACTTCTCTTACCATGCCATCAGGTAGAAGTTGCTATTTCTTTCACATTCAGTTTAACTCTAGGTCAAGTGACAGGATCAGAGTCCTTCTCATTTTATAATACTTTTATTTTTATTATATTTGTTAAAATTTATTTATTTTTCTATTTCTCCAATCCCAGACAACCCCGACCCCTGCTCCCCACTTCCCTCCCATTTCCACCCCCCTTAGTTATTGTCCTTGTGTCCTTTTTACTTGTTCCTCTAAATCCCTCCCCTTTCTCCCCTTAAATTGTCTCCCCTCTGGGCACTGTCCCTGTTCTCTATTTCAGTGTCTTTGTTTTTATTTTGCTTGCTTGTTTGTTTTGTTGTTTAGCTTCCTGTTAAACGTGAGATCATATGGTATTTGTCTTTCAAAACTTGGCATATTTCACTCAGCATAATGCTTTCCAGTTCCATCCAGGTTCTTGCAAAGGGTAGTAGCTCCTTTTTTCTCTCTGCAGCATAGAATTCCATTGTGTATATGTACCACAATTTTTTGATCCATTCATTTACTGATAGGCACCTAGGTTGCTTCCAACTCTTGGCTATTGTAAATTGTGCTGCTATGAACATTGTGGTGCATAGGTTCTTTGATATTGATGTTTTAGGATTCTTAGGATATAATCCTAGCAGTGGAATTGCTGGGTCAAAACACAGATTTATTTTTAGTTTTCTTATAAAATTCCATACTGTTTTCCATAATGGTTGTACCAGTCTAAAATCCCACCAACAGTGAACCAGCGTTCCCTTTTCCCCATGACCTCTCCAACATTTGTTGTCTGTTGCTTTGTTTATGATGGCCATCCTGACTGGTGTAAAGTGGTATCTCATTGTGGTTTTAATTTGCATCTCTCTGATAGCTAACGATATTAAGCATCTTTTCATGTGTCTCTGGATATTCTGTATGTCCTCCTTGGAGAAATGTTTGTTCAAGTCCTTTTCCCATTTTTTAATTGGGTTGGTTGTCTTCTTAGAGTGGAGTTGTGTAAGTTCTTTGTATATTTTGGAGATTAAACCCTTGCCTGAGGTATCATTGGCAAATATGTTTTCCCATAGAGTTGGTTGTCTTGCTAATTTAATACTGTTTTCTTTAGCCATGCAGAAGCTTTTTATTTTGATGAGATCCCATTTGTTTATTCTTTCCTTTATATCCCTTGCTCTAGGGGACATATCAGTAAAAATGTTGCTGCGTGAAATATCTGAGATTTTCCTGCCAATGTTCTCCTCTAGGACTTTAATAGTTTCATGGCTTATATTTATGTCTTTTATCCACCTTGAATTTATTTTGTTGTACAGTGAAAGTCTGTGCTCAGGTTTCATTTTTTTTGCACGTAGCTGTCCAGTTCTCCCAACACCATTTGTTGAAGAGGCTATCTTTACTCCATTTTATGTTACTGCCCCCTTTGTCAAATATTAATTGACTGTAGAGTTGGGTTGACGTCTGGGCTCTCTGTTCTGCTCCATTGGTCTATGTGCCTGTTTTTATGCCAGTACCAGGCTGTTTTGATTACAGTGGCCTTGTAATATACTTTGATATCAGGTATTGTGATCCCTCCTACTTTGTTCTTCTTTCTCAAAAGTGCAGCTGCTATTCCGGGTTGTTTATGATTCCACATAAATTTTTGAAGTGCTTGTTCTATGTCTGTGAAATATGCCATTAGTACTATAATAGGTATTGCATTGAATCTGTAAATTGCTTTGGGTAGTATGGACATTTTGATGATGTTAATTCTTCCAATCCATGAACACGGTATATGTTTCCATTTGTTTGTGTCTTCCTTGATTCCTTTCCTCAGTGTTGTGTAATTTTCTACATACAGGTCTTTTACCTCCTTGGTTAAGTTTATTCCCAGATATTTTATTTTTCTTTTTGCTATATCAAATGGGATTTTTTTCCTTGATTTCTGCTTCTGCTGATTCATTGTTGGTATACAAAAATGCCTTTGATTTCTGGATATTGACTATGTATCCTGCTGTTTTGCCAAATTCGTTAATTAGTTCGAGTTTTGGGGTAGAGTCTATAGGATTTTCCATGTACACTATTATGTCATCTGCAAACAGTCACAGTTTTGTTTCCTCTTTTCCGATTTGGATGCCTTTTGTTTCTTTTTCTTGCCTGATTGCTGTGGCTAAAACTTCCAAAACTATATTGAATAGAAGTGGTGAAAATGGACATCCTTGTCTTGTTCCTGATCTTAGTGGAAAAGCTTTTAGTTTTTGCCCATTGAGTATGATATTGGCTGTAGGTCTCTCATATATGGCCTTTATTATATTGAGGAATGCTCCCTCTATTCCCACTTTGCTGAGTGTTTTTATCATAAATGGGTGTTGTACCTTATCAAAAGCTTTTCCCACGTCTATTGATATGATCACGTGGATTTTATCTTTCCTTTTGTTTATGTGATGAATTACATTTACTGATTTGCGAATGTTGAACCATCCTTGCATCCCTGGGATGAATCCCACTTGGTCATGGTGTATGATCTTTTTGATATATTGTTGGATGCGATCTGCCAATATTTTGTTGAGGATTTTAGCGTCTATGTTCATCAGTGATATTGGCCTGAAGTTTTCTTTCTTTGTTGTATCTCTATCTGGTTTTTAAATTATGATGATGATGGCTTCATAAAAGGAGTTTGGGAGTTTTCCATCCTTTTGGATTTTTTGGAATAGTCTGTGAAGAATAGGGGTTAGCTCTTCCTTAAATGCTTTGTAGAATTCTCCTGTGAAACCATCTGGTCCAGGGCTTTTGTATGATGGGAGATTTTTGATTACTGCTTCAGTTTCTTTTGCTGTTGTTGGTCTATTCAGGTTTTCTATTTCTTTTTCATTGAGTTTTGGGAGATTATATTTTACTAGGTTTTCAAATTTCTTGGCATACAGTTCTTCATAGTAATTTCTTACAATCCTTTCTATTTCTGTGGTATCAGTTGTAATCTCTCCTCTTTCATTTCTGATTGTGTTTATTTCTGTCCATTCCCTTCTTTTCTTGATGAGCCTCCTTAAAGGCTTGTCTATTTTGTTTATCTCTTCAAAGAATCAACTCCTGGATTCATTGATCCTTAGAATTGTGCTTCTGTCATTTACTTCTGCTCTGATCTTGGTTATTTCCTTCCTTCTACTTGCTTTGGGCTGTCTTTGTTGTTGTTCCTTGAGTTCTTGCGGGCATAGAGTAAGGTTGTTTGTTTGAAATGTTTCTTTCTTTTTTAGGTAGGCCTGTATTGCTATAAACTTCCCTCTCAGGACTGCCTTTGCTGTGTCCCATACGTTTTGGGTTGTTGTGAGATCGTTTTCATTTGGTTCCAGTAACTTTTTGATTTCTTCCCTAATTTCATTCTTGATCCATTTGTTGTTTAATAGCATAACATTCAGTCTCCATGACTTTGGGTGTTTTGGGTTTTTTCTTTGGTGTTGGTTTCCAGTTTCAGTCCCTTGTGGTCAGAGAAAATGTTTAGTATGATTTCAATATTCTTGAATTTTTTGAGGCTCGTTTTGTGTCCTATCATGTGGTCTATCTTTGAGAATGTTCCATGTGCATTTGAAAAGAACGTGTATTTAGCTTCTTTGGGATGAAGGGCTCTGTATATATCAGTTAGGTCCATTTCATCAAGGGTGTTGTTTAATGCCACAATATCTTTGTTGATATTTTGTTTGGAATATCTGTCCATTTTTGATAGCGGGGTGTTAAAATCCCCTACTGTAATTGTGTTGCTGTCTATATCTTTCTTGAATTCCTCTAAGATTTTCTTGATATATTTGGGTGCTTCTATGTTGGGTTCATATATATTTACGATGTTAATGTCTTCTTAGTGGATTCTTCCCTTGAGTATTATGAAGTGACTTTCTCGGTCTCTCTTTATGGACCTTTTTTTGAAGTTTATTTTGTCTGATATGAGAATTGCTATCCCAGCTTTTTTTCCTTGTCCATTTGCTTGGAAAATTTGTTTCCAGCCTTTCACTTTTAGTCTGTGGTGGTCTTTTGTCCTGAGATGGGTCTCTTGTAGGCAGCATATGTGTGGGTCATGATTTCTTATCCATGCAGCTATTCTGTGTCATTTGATTGGAGCATTTAATCCATTTACGTTTAAGGTTATTATTGATAGGTACTTATTCATTGCCATTTTTGTACCTGTGTTCCTCTCTGTCTCTCACTTTTCCTTCCTTTCCTTAAAGCAGTCCTTTTAGTATTTCTTGTAGAGCTCTCTTGGTGTTACCATATTGTTTTAGGCTTCTTTTGTCTTGGAAGCTCTTTATTTGACCTTCTAGCTTTATTGAGAGCCTTGCTGGGTAAAGTAGTCTTGGTTGTAGGCCTCTAGTTCTCATTACTTGGAATATTTCTTGCCATTCTCTTCTTCCTTGGAGTGTTTCCACTGAGATGTCAGTAGCTAAACTTATTGGGGCTCCCTTGTATGTTACTTCTTTTTTCTCCCTTGCTGCCTTTAAGATTCTCTCTTTGTCTTGGAATTTTGCTATTTTGATGATGATGTGTCTTGAAGCGGGCCTCCTTGGGTTCCTCTTGATTGGGACTCTCTGTGATTCCTGGATTTGTGTGACTTTTTCTCTCATCAAATTATTGAAATTTTCTCTCATTACTCGTTCAAATACATTTTCTATCCCTTGTTCTTCTTCTTCTCCTTCTGGTATTCCTATTATTCGGATATTATTACGTTTCATATTGTCTTGCATTTCTCTTAATCTCTCTTCATTCTTTCTGAGCCTCTTTTCCCTTTCCTGTTCTTTCTGGGAGATGCTTTCTACCTTGTCCTCCAACTCACTAATCCAATCTTCTGTCTCATCTACCCCATTTTTAATACTTTCTACTGTGTTTTTCAATTCAGAAATTATATTCTTCATTTCCTCTTGGCCCTTGCTGATAGTTTCCATTTCCTTTTTCATGTTGATATAGTTTGTAGTGAGATAATTATAGCTCCCCTGTAGTTTCTGGTAGCTCATTGTGAGCTCTTTAAACTTCCTGATAACCAGTTCTTTGAATTCAATATCTGATAGTTGAGTTGCCTCTATTTCATCTAATATTCTTTCTGAGGGTTCCTCCTTTTATTTTTGGGGGGGATTGTTTCTTTGTCTTCCTGTGGTTTGTGAGACTCTTCTTGTTAGCCTCAGCTTCTTAGATTGATCTGTTCTGACTCCCTGGGTTTATGTTGTGAACTTCTGTGGTGGAATGCCTGTGAACTTCAGTGGTGCAGTCTCTTTTGGTTATCCTGTGGTTCTCTGTTTCCACCTACTCAAATATGCAGCAACTTTTGGCTTCTCTCCTACTGCAAAATGCAATTTGTCTTTCTGACTCTACTATTGGGAGGCCTCTTCTATGGGTCCAGCTCTGGTCTTTTCATATTTTCAAATTGATTGTGACTCTTGTGGATAAAAGAAAAAAAGACAAGGAAAGAAATAAAAGGAAGATGAAAAAAAGGGTAGGGGAATAGAAGAAAGAGGAATGAGTTTAGAAAGAAAAGAAGGAATAAAACAGGAAACCTGAGAAAAGAGGACAAAAGTATCAAAAGATGAAACAGTAATAAAATTTAAAAGAAATAACAGATTACTTTAAAAAAGGAAAAAAGATTAAAAAAGAATGGAAAAAGAAAGAAAAGGGAAAAAAAGAATAAAAATAAAATAAAATAAAGAGAAAGAAAGAAAAAAAAAACCCCAAAACAACAAAAAAGGAAACGTCTCACTTGTTGGTTTCAAACTAGCGGAACCAGTTTTTCTGGCTGCAGTTGGCTGAGAGTCGATTGTTGTGATTTTTCTGCCAGCCCTCACTCAGGAGCCAGACCATTGGTGCCTCTCTCCAGCTCCCTACAATGGGGAAGTAGGACTTCCTCACAGCACTCCCCTCCCAGGGGTTACCTCCATGGGCTGGTTTGCAGTGCTTGCGGGCACCTGCGCGGGCCTAGTTGCCTGGTTCCCTCGGGATTGAGCACAGACCTGCCCCTGTTCTGTGGGGAAGCTCTAGGCCCTCTGCCCAATCTTGGGTTTGCTGCCAAGCTGGGTGTGGAGCAGACCAGGCTGTTGTGTCTATTAGATTCAGAGCCCCAGGCTGTACCTATCAGTTCTCCTGGGCTGGCAACCACAGAGTCCTTGGTTGGGGCCCTTTGTCCTCAGCACCCTCTCCACAAACTATCAAACAAGTCTCTCCTGGCATCCCACCTTGCTTGGCCAGAAAGGGAGGTGTTGGGTGGGTCTCAGCTCTTTCCCCAGGACCCCTCGGCGCCCAGGGCTTCCAGATAGTCCGAGGGGGATGGACTGGAAGCCGGGAGCCGATCTGAGGACTGGGCGCCAACCTAGAAACTCTGCGTGCATGTCATGGTACACTGCGTGGTGTGTACTGATCCCCCAAACTGTGGGCTGGCTGAAATCCCTTCTGCTCCTGTGTTTGTCTGGGCCCCCTGGCCAACCTCGGCTGAAAAATCCTAGGGATGTAGTAGCTCGGGGAACCCGTCTGGGCGCTGAACGCTGTCCCAGGCGCCGTGGGGCACTCACCCAGACACACTGCGCATTGGGCGCTTTGTCCCCCGAACTGTGCACAGGCTGAAATCCCTTCCACTCTTCTTTGCCTGGGCCACTTGGCTGGTCCCGGCTGAAAAATCCCAGGGAGGGAGCTGTCCGGGCACTGAACGTTGGCCCAGGCACTGTTGGGCACTCGCCGCCAGGCGCTAGTCCCCCAACCATGCACCAGCAGACATCCCTGCTGTTCCTCTTTGATCCATCCCCAAGACTACTATACCACTGCTGTCTCCTTACCGTCTGGTTCCTCTGTGACCGTTGTGGTTTCTGGTCCCTTATTTTCATATATGCTTGGCAACTGCTGGCTTGCTGGCTTCTCCTCCTCTGATCTGACAGGTTTCTCTCCCGTTTGTACTAGGAACTGGTATCTGCTGCGTCC
This sequence comes from Artibeus jamaicensis, assembly GCF_021234435.1. Lineage (NCBI taxonomy): Eukaryota > Metazoa > Chordata > Mammalia > Chiroptera > Phyllostomidae > Artibeus > Artibeus jamaicensis. The sequence continues at coordinate 14,638,614 of NW_026522045.1, forward strand.
TCCTCCATCGCCATCTTGAAAGGCCTCCGTCTTTGCTTTTCTTCCCTATCAAATTTAGATTTCATGGTCCATTACTTCAACCCTCTGTTGCCAGTATTCTATAATCCTATGTTTTGTGGCCAAACATTTGCTTGGTACCCTGTTCTATTAAAAAAAGTGTATTTAATCAGATCAATTAACTGTGCCATTAAAATCTTCTTTATCCTTATTTTTTTGTTTCTTGATAAATAAAACACTAAAAGAAATATGCTAAAATTGATATGATAAATTTATTATTTATTCCCTATCTATAGATTTTGCTTTATTTTTATTGAGATTAAGATATTAGGTACAAACAAGTTTAGACTTACTATCTTCACGATGAGTTGAAAATTTTATTAAATGGAAACTGTTTAGGGAAACATTTCATACTTATCATTTATTTTGCTTCATAATAATACATAAGTTCTTTTTTAATCCTCCTCTAAGGACATTTTATTTTTTTCATTGCTTTTAGAGAGAGAAGGAGGGAAAAGGGGGGGAGACAGGGAGAGAAAGAGAGATCAGTGTGACAGAGAAACATTAGTTGGTTGTCTTCTCCTATGGTCCTTGACTAGGGATCAAACCTGCAACCAGGGTATATGCCATGACCAAAAATTGAACCTGTGACCTTTTGGTCTACAGAACAACATTCCAACTGAGCCACATGAGCCAGGGCAACATATAATCTCTCTATTGTTAAAATTTGCCCAATACCTTTACAATAATTTTATGTCAGCTATTCAGTGAATTTGATAAGCAGCATATACTTATATATTTTTTGGTCTATTTTGATTCATACTGACAATTTTTGGCTCTAACTGGAAGTTTAGGTCTGTCTACATTTACTGTCTAAATTTATTTAACGTATTTTGCCTTGTCTTCTCTATATTTCTATTATCTTTTTAAATAACAACTTTATTGGGATAGAGTTCACATATAAAATTCAACATTTAGTTATATATATATTTAGGTCTTGCTTTTTTAAATTAAAAAAATTACAGACAGTATTACTTTCAGGTGTGCAATGTTGTGGTTACATACACATAAATTTTACAAAGTGTTCCCCTCAATATTTCCAATTGGCACCATACCCACTTATTACAATATTATTCACTATGTTTCATATGCTAGACTTTGTAACTCCATGATTATTTTGTAAGTACCACTCTGTACTTCTCAATCCGTTCACCTTTCTTACCTAGTTCCCCAACTCTTCACCTGTGGCAACCAACAGTCTATTCTTTGTGTTTATGAATCTGTTTCTCTTTTGTTTCTTCAATTATATTATTCTTCAGATTCCATTTATAGGTGAAATTATATGGTATTTGTCTTTCTCTGACTGACTTATTTCACTTAGCATAATACCCTCTAACTTCATCCATGTTGCAAATGGTAAAAATTTGTGCTTTATTATGGCTGAGTAACATTCCATTGTATACATGCACCAAGTTTTATCCACTCATCTACTGATGGGCACTTGGGTTGATTCCATAGCTTGGCTACTGTAAATAATGCTGCACTGAAAATAAGAATGCATATATTCTTTAGAATTAGTGTTTTGAGTTTCTTCAGATATATACCCAGAAGTGAAAAATCACTGGAAAAAATGGATAAATTCCTAGAAACATGAAATCTTGCAAAACCGAACCAAGAAGAAACAGAAAATCTGACCGGATTGATTCCAACTAGTGAAACTGAAGCAGTTATTAAATAATGTCAAGCAAAGAAAAGCTTTGGACTGCATAATTTCACAGGTGAGTTTTACCAAACATTAAAAGAAGAACTAACACTTCTCTCTCTCAAACTATTCCACAAATTTCAAGAGGAGGGAAGACTTCCAATTCATTTTATGAGACCAACTTCATCCTAATTCTAATACCAGTTAAAGACACTACAAAGAAAGAAAATTATAAGGCCAACATTCTGATGAACACAGATACTAAAATCCTCAACAAAATATTAGCAAAACAAATTCAGAAATACATTTAAAATATCACACACCAGTATCCAGTGGAATTTATTCCTGGAATGCAAAGTTGGTACACTATCTACAAATCAACTAATGTGATGTACCACATAAACAAAATGAAACATAAAAAAATATCATATCAGTAGATGTAGAAAAAACATTTGAAAATATCCAGCACTCATTTATCATTAAAAAACTCTCAGCAAAGTGGAAAGAGAAAATATATCTCAGCATTATAAAGGCCATATATGACAAAACAACAGATAGCATCATACTCAATAAAGAAAAACTAAAAGTGTTCTGGTTGGTGCAGCTCAGTAGACTGAGTGGTGGCCTGTGAACCAGAATGTCACCAATTCCATTCCCTGTCAGGGCACATGCCTGGATTGTGGGCTGGGTCCCCAGTTGGGGGTGTGCAAGAGGCAACCAGTTGATGTGTCTCTCAAACACTGATGTTTCTCTCCATCACTTTCTGCTTCCCTTCCCCTCTCTCTAAAAATAAATAAATAAAATCTTTAAAAAAGGAAAAACTTAAAGTGTTTCCTTTAAAAGTCAGGAATGAAACATGGCTATCCACTTTCAGCACTGTTATTCAACATAGCACTGGAGATCCTAGCCACAGCTATCAGACAAGAAGAAATAAAAAGTATCCAAATTGCTAAGGAAGAAGTAAAACTATCACTATTTGTAAATGACATGATATTGTATGTAGAGAATAATAAAGATTCCAGCAGAAACTATTAATTGAACTGTTGAATGAATTTAATAAAGTAGCAGGATATAACATAAATATTCCAAAATAAATTGCATTTTCAAATACTAATAATAATCTATCAGAAAGAAAAACCAAGAAAACAATCCCATTTACAATTGCATCAAAAACAAATAAAATAAGTAGGAAAAATGTAACAAAGGGGGTAAAATCCCTATACTTGGAAAATTATAAGACACTGATGAACAAATTTGAGGAAGATACAAATAAATGGAAGCATATACCATGTTCGTGGGTAGGAAGAATTAACATTGTTAAAATCTCCATACTACAAAAAGTAATCTGTATTTTCAGCACAATTCCTACCAACATATCAATGGCATATTTCACAGGACTAGAACAAATAATCCAAAAATTTACATGGAACCACAAAAGATCCTGAATAGCCTCAGCAATCTTGACAAAAAACAAACAAAGCTGGAGGTCTCATGCTACCTGATATCAAACATCATGATAGTAATAAAAACAGCATGGTACCTGCATATAAATAGACACATAGATCAATGACATAGAAAGTGAGCCCAGAAATAAACCCATGCCTATATGGTCAATTAATATTAGACAAAGGAGGCAACAACATACAATGGTGTAAAGACAGTCTAATCAATAAATGGTGTTGGGAAAATTGGACAGATACATGCAAAAAATGAAACTAGAAGCTTTCTTATACCAAATACAAGAATAAACTAAAATAATAGATTAAATAAATCTAACATTAAATCTTACATTAAATAAATATAAGACTCAAAACGGTAAAATTCCTAGAAGAAACCATGGGCAGTAAAATCACAATTATTTCTCTTAGCAATATTTTTTGATTTATTTCCTTGAACATAGAAAACAAACGAAAAAATGGGCAAAGGAAACAAGAGAAAAAATACACAAATGTGAATAAAGATACACACAAAAAATATATCAAACTAAAAATTTTTTTACGTAGCAAAGGAAACCATAAATAAAATGAAAAGACCACCTACTGAATGGGAGAATTCCTAAGTAAAATAAGTCAAAAAAAGACAAATACCAAATTATTTCACTTATTTGTGGAATCTAAAGAATAATATAAACGAACAAGTTGAACAGAATCAGGCTCATAAATATAAGAGAACAGGTTGGTGGTTGCCAGAGGGGAGGGAGGTTGGGGGGACTGGTGAAAAGGTTGAAGGGACTGAGAAGTGCAGTTTGGTAGTTACAGAATAGTCGTGGGGATGTAAAGTATACAGTATTGGGAATATAGTCAATAATATTATGATAGCTTTGTATGATGCTGGGGGGGTACTGGAAATATTGGGTAGTCCATTTTGTAAAATACATGATTCTCTAACCATTATACTATATATCTGAAATAAAAATAATAAAAATAATACTAAGTGCAAACTGTAATTGAAAAAAAGGTTTTAACAGTTAGCTGGTAAAATATGAGCATGATAATAAATTTCAGGTTAACTTGGATCTTAATTGTCTTGTTCATTTGTTTTACCTTACTAGATTTCAAATTTCTTATAAAAACAGATAACTCAGAAACTGCCAAATGGAAGAGATGCACAGGACAAGGTATGGGATAAGGGTAAGGAGCACCTCTATCCCAGCACCAACCGCAAAGTTCTTAATTTGCTTTTTAACTAAAAACTTACATGCTTTGGAAAACATCAAAATTAGTACAAATATTCAAATATTTTAAGTCAATACAATTTACTAAAACAAATAAAATGAAATACCTTTTCTTGTTTGTTGGGGGAATAATGTGTACTTGAAAGTTTGAGCTCAGATTAGAAATCATAAATACTTAGAATTAAATAAATATACTTGTTTTTAACTTAACTTTTATTGTTGACACTATTACAGATGTCCCCGTGCCCCCTTTGTCCACCTCCTTCCCCACCCATTCATATATATATAATCTCCCCATCTCTGGCTGCCCATCTCTGCCCCTCCTACCTGTCTGGACGAATGTTTCTTCTTTAATTTCTTGGTTGTTGGTCTTTCATGCAGTTTGATTTTCTGGCAGTTGTGGTTGTTTCATTTTTAAATTGGTTGCTAATCTTCTTTCAGTTGAGTGAGGAGGCAATATATATCTACTTACACCTCCATTTTGGCCAGAGTCCACATTGGTTCTGTATCCAACATACATTTTTATCCCTAGCATTTACTTTTGAACATATTATGGTACAAGAAATTTTACATAACAAATAATTACAAAACACAAGAACAGATACAAGGTTTTTCAGGTACTACCCATGTATAATGCATATCCTTGTTTTTCCCTAAAATATTTGGGTAAAATGTGCCATGGCAAAATATGGCATTTGCATATATAAATACTTAATACATATCTTACCTATATACGTAGGTACTTAATGCATATTAATGGAATAAAGTAAAAAATGTATTGTTCCTAATCTTAAATGGCCATGTAATCAAAATTATGTATTTTATAATCTAAGAATATAAAAAATTTAAATTTTAAAGAACCGTTTTACAAATTTTCATAACGTTTAAAGGACTCAATGTACAACTTTTCATCCTAAACTACTGAAGCCATTCTCATAACTCCTAAACTCTGGTTTTCCAATGCAGTAAGACTTACCTTAGCCAAAACAGCTGGAACCTTGTATTAAACACGTGCATGCACACACACCTATTTATGGAAAATCTAACCTATTTAGATACCATAAGCACATGAATTTTTTCATGTTTTAAAATTCAGAAATAGAAAAAAATCACATCTTAAGGAACAAAAGACATCTGGGCATTTTCAGATTAATCTAATATACAGTAATATATCGAAGGGAACCTAGTCCTGTGGATTGCTCTGCACACTAAGATAGGTTCCTGAGATTCTTAGGACCATTCCATGTAGAACATCAAAATTTATTAAAGCAAATCAAACAGAATACTTTTCAGAATAGAGACCTATTAAAAATATTAAATACCTGTTATAAAGGAGTTGAGACATCCATTATTTAAAATATCAAACTATTTTGTACAGTAAACTGATATTAATAAGAAGCTTGAAATACCACAGATCCTTATTACACAAACTGGTCACTGGGCCAGCAGGATCAGGATCTGAAGACAATTAAAAAATTTTGTGATAAAATTAGGATAGTTTTCAAACAACTTAATGCCAAATATTTGCTTACATAAAAAAATCATTTAAATCTGAGGTTTTAGGGTAAATATAAAACAGGGCAAAATTATTTTTGATAATATTTACCTGAATAACTGTCTTCTTTTAGGATGAGTAACCATTGTAAATAAATAATTTTAATAAAATATGTGGTTTTAAAAAATTAGAATAACTTGAAAATAGAAGATTATTTTTTTAATCAAAACCTTAAGGGTAATTCAATCATATACCTTGTACTAAAATCTATCAGGAACAATTATAAAGGACACATGGACAATACCAAAGGGGGTAGAATCGAGGGTGGGAGGTGGGGATGGCTGGGGTGGGGGGAGTATCGGGGAGAAAATGGAGACAACTATACTTGAACAACAATAAAAATGATCACAATTTGACCTATCTTATCTTTTGTTAAACTATGTTACATGAAGAGTCTATTTTATATAAAGGTGACATTATTTTATAAAGATATACTGGGGACTTACTTCTTTTTAAAGAAAACATTAGCAACTGAAAATGGTATAATATAAAAGAATCAAGACTCTAAAATGAATTACTTTGAATATCCTTTTGAAGCCTATTTTTCCATATTAGAGAACACAGATACAAACTATCAAACACCTATAAAAAAATGGATGCTGTGATGTTAAGAGAAGAGGTAAAGTGAGAAAGAGAAATTTCAGACTAATTTTTTTGTTCAACTTTATTTATCCACAGTTTGCATCCGTAATATACATTTAGGGTGCCATTCATTTTTAAATACATCAGAAAAATCAGTCATGATAGATCTGTGACCAATACAAACATTTCTGAATTCTTCAAAAAATTCCTTTAGAAAAGTCAATAAACTAGTATTCTGTAAAGATAATTATTAAACAAATGGCAATGCATTCATTCTTTACTTCAACTCTAACTTATCCAACATCACTTCTTTCTTGTGCCTTACAGTAATAAATTTAGCAGACAGATATATACTGCATTTTTAGGGCCTAATAAAATATTTCAGTTTGATTATTTAACCCTCTTCAAATCACATAGCTAAGTCAAATAATGATAATCATTCTTAATTCAATAACTGGTAAAGTAAATATATAATAACCATAAAATGTTTTATAGTTATTTAAAAACTACTAAAAGAAATACATCAGAGCCTTGATATAATGTGTCCTTGGGCACTATGCTGTGAAACTTCTCAGAAGTGGTATTGCCTTTTGGCACTATGGTAAATAAACTGCCAGGGTATGGCCTTCAGACGGACCCATGCTAAAAGGAATTTTGCTTTGTAGTAAAAAAATGCTACAGTGAGGTTCTGGTGCATTTTCTCTTGAAAGTAATAATTAGTTGACAAGTAAAATACAATAAGAAAATGACCTATAATTTCACTAATATTTCAATGGTACAAAACAAAGATACTTAGAAAATAATTAACACCTAGATTGATGAGTAAGAGAAATCCTATAGCATGTTATATAACAGCAGTATGAACGATTGCTTTAGCTTTTAACGATTACTTTATTTGTAACATTATCAAATTTCTACAATAAAAACTGATAGCTGAAGAATTTATTTGCCTTTTTTTTTTACCTTTACTACCTAAGTTTTTACTAGGGAGATTATGTCAGTGAAGCTTTTTTTTTTTTTTTTGATCCAACTGAAAAATAGTTACTAATTAGCTCAAATATTTAAAGTAATACATTACTAAAAATGTTTAGACTATATAGTCTTAAGAGCCTTTAATTCTTTATAAGCTCCAATTTGACCCTTGGGGAATGTAAAAAACACGTCTGTATTCTAAAGCTAAAATTTAATTATATGGCTTCATGCCAACTGATCCAAAAAAGTAGAGTTGTTTCTAAATCAGCCCTTATTAAACTATTTGGCACAATAGTTTTTGTCTTTTATATATACCCTTTGATACACCCAGGCCAACGTCTTTAATAAGTTGCATCCATTTTAAGAGGTAACAAGTGCAAATAATCACATATTTAAGATATGATACTTGATTGGCTACTACAAAAGTAATTATACTAAGGTTCTTCTATAGGAAACAATTATTCATTACAGTAATGTTTTTGAAACATACCTGTACTACTACCAATGTAAATTCCTCCACCTCTAAATTAAACGAGGACTTTTTGTAACATTATATTTATGAAAACATTTATATAACGGTCTGTGTTTAATTCAACATCATGTTAGTCAAGTATCATAAGATTTACAGGATCTACAAATGACCACATTTTGAATAAAAGCCTATTCCTCAATTGTTACTCTATGAATCTAACTAAAGGGAGCACATGGATGCAATGTTCCTGAAAATAAAAACATAAAGCAAACTTTGGCAGCTTTTTCAAAATATCCTTGATAATTAGTACTTTGCTAGTTCTCAAAAACCTTACTGCTTTGTGTAACATTTTCAATACAGAAATAAAATACTCTTCAAACAATACATTTTAAAAGATGATTAAGTTTTGCAAAATTAAATAGCATAAATTAAGCATATTAATATTGTTTTTTGACAACATGAAATAACCAATTTAAGGAAAATTGCAATGGACTAAGTAAAAAAACCACAAATATCACAATGTGAGTCACATTTAAATCCTCACATATTACTGACATAACATAACCTACTAAAATATTTTAAAGTTTCACTGATTCCATAACACATTAAAACAAATTGCAAAAATGTTTAAGACTAAATTAGTCATCAATTACACAGGCACTTCACATGTAAACAATCTACAGTACAACTGAAAATATTTTGGCAACAACCTATAATACTAAAACAATTCAATATAAAGTCATACTCCTATATTTTCTACTCATTTTTTTCTAGAAACTAAGACCAAAGATTAAAGAAATTCTGTATAAACTAGAAGAGAACTGAATAACTCAAATATAGAATTGTTTAAATAGGTAAACAAAGATTATCTTATCTAGATATTACTGGTATGCTATATTAAAAATTAAACCTAAAGTAATTATTAAATTGAAATCGTATTTTAAATTTAGTATCAATTTGAATTTCAAAAATAAGGTTACCAACTGACTAAGTAAAAAAAGAATTTGAATTCTCTTTTTTAGTTTTAGTCCAGTTTTCTCTCAAAGTAGGTTTGGGCTATTTATATAACACAAAATTTAATATAACACAAATTTTTTTAAAACTAAAACTTAATCTAATAAAATTATTTTTATCAGATAATCTTATTCATGAATTTGAGTAACTTGAAATCACTTCAAATAAATGAAACTATACACTTATGATTTTTAAATGTTATATTAAGCTGTAGAAAGCTGAGATGCCTTGGCCATAGGTAATTCAAGAAGAGCCTGAACTGTGACACCGACTTTCACAAGACCTCTTTCTTCCAAAATATGATGAGGCAAACAGAGTCTTTCCTGGAAAAAAAAAAAAAAGATATCTGAACATTTGTTTTTCAATAATGCAGTAAAGCCTAAATTAGTCAAAACTGGATTTTTTAAACATGCTTTTTATAAAATTTCATGTGAAGAACACACAAATACTAATTGATTTTAATCTAAAATGTCTGTTGTTTAAAGTAGACTTTTATGTTATAAGATTATTATTTATGAGCTGTGTTTGATCTGATGTTGATCTGCTTGCTCTACCTAAACAAATATTTCTAAGTGAACAGTCATGCTAAATGTTTCCTAAGCTCTTGTGCTGGAACAGACAAAGCACTACAATTCCAGCCAGGAGATCTAAGGGCTATGTAATATGAAGTATTCAACTTTCCTGAGACTCAGTTTCTTCATCCTGAAGATGGAACTATGTGAAAAACAAACAAAACAGCCTGTACATGGAAGCACTTTGTACTGTGCTTCTTTCTATAAGTTCCAAGGTTCCATGATCTCTGATATATATGTACCACTTCAGTAATTTTCTTATCTTAAGGGTGCTTCCCTCCAGCTTCTAGTACTGTTGTGTTGCTTCTTATTTCGAATAATCTAGAATTTGAACAATAGCAACTGTCTCCTCTTCTAAGCACATCACATGTGTCATTTGATCTTCACAACTCCATGAGAAAGAAGTTTAGAGACAACTTTGCATTAGGTTTCATTAGCTTTCATCATTCTCTTCTAACATCCTAAGGTTTTCAAAGGGTTCTATCTTCACTCTCTCCTCACTTTACACCAGGGGTGTGAAACTCATTTTCACTGGGGGCTACATCAGCTTCACAGTTGCCTTCAAAGGTCTGAATGTAATTTCTACTCCTTAACAGTTAAGGAGTAGTTACATTTATAAAGTCCTAAAATTATTTTGGCTCTTTGAAGGCAACCATGAGGTTGATGTGGCCCTCTGTGAAAATGAGTTTGAGATCCCTGCTTTATACTATATCCTCTCCTTGTTATTCCCAAAGCTTTATCAAAACAGCAAGGGTTAACTGAAGTTTTGCATGCATGCATACAACATCAAATAAAGCTATTTGATAGCTATTTTTAAAGAAACAATGCAGTCCATTGCTTCAGTTGGGACACTGTTCACCTCAGGAAAATAAGCTAGTAGTGGATACAGGAATGGCAAACAGACCACTTACAGGCCCCGTATGGCTGATAACTGTATTTTAGTTGGTTAGCACAGTGTTTAAAAACCTATAAACATTATTTGTTTTAAATCTACTGTTTCTTGAAGCACTGGGAGCGTTGGCAAGACTGGACCCCTATTTCTGAATTATAACAACTATTTCCTCCATCTGATGACTTTCAAAAATATATTTCCTGCCCAGATTTCGCTATTAGGCTCCGGATACAAATGTCAACTTCATACAGCCAAATGGAGGTCCAACAGACATATCAAAATCAATGTGTCCACAACAGAACTACTTCCTCACTTAATTAACTGGTCCTTCTTTATTCTATACCTAAGCAAGTAGTACACAGTTTAATCTCTCTCAACAAAAACCTGAGAATCATAATACCCTTTTCTTTCTTCCTCACCCCAATAACCCATTCGCCAAATACTACTGTAATATCACATTTATTAAGAGTTCTCAAAAACCATCTTTTTATATCTATTTTCAATGCAACATTAGTTGCCCTCCTAATATTTTGCTTATGTATTCAAATAACCACTGAGGTACATATCAGAATAGAAAAAGGTTTCAAATCAATGACTTAGTTCCCACCTCACAAAGTAGAAAAGAGCACATTAAACTAATGACAAGCAGAAAGAAGAAAATAATGAAGATGAAAGAGGAAAACAATACAATAAAACAAAATGATAGGGGAAAAGCAATGAAACCACATTAGTTCATTGAGAAGATTTAAAAAATTAATAAACCTCTAGCTACATTAATCAAGAAAAAGAAAAAATGCATAAATTACCAATATCAGAAATAAGAGAAGTAACATCAGAAGAGATTCTTCAAATGTTAAAAAGATAAATAACTTTATAACAATAAGTCTGGTTAAGTAGATAAAATAGACAAATCCTTTGAAAGACAGAATACCAAAGCTCACACAAGAAGAAATTTTAAAAAAACAGAATAGCTTTAACATTTGTTGAAGAAATTTAAATTTTATAATAGACCTAAATGTAAAACCTAAGATTATAAAACTTCTAAAAATAAACATAGAAAATTTTTCTGACCTGGATTTATGCAAAAATATTTTTGGTCTGACACCATGATCAATTTTACCTCAAACAACTGTGGGAATAGGGTGGGGGATGGGGCATGGGAGAGCAATGGGGGGAAGGCGGGACAACTATAACTGAACATAATTTAAAAAATAAAATAAAACAAAATTGCAGGCAAAAACAAAAATAAATCAAAACTGCTCTAAGAAAGATACTACAATAAGAATGAAAGGACAAATCAAAGACTGGGAGACAATGTTTGTAAATCATACATCTGATAAAAGACTTTCTACATATTTTATAAAGAAATCTCAAACTCAATGATAAGAAAACAACCCAATTAGAAATTGACAAAAGATTCAAATGGACACTTCATAACAGAATTCATATAAATGGCAAATAAACCTTGAAAAGTTGATCGACATCATTAGTCTTTAGGCAAATGCAAAGTAAAACCATATTGGCAAACCAGTACATAACTATTATAATGGCTAAAACTGAAAAAAGAACAAAACAACAAAAAAACCCACTGACCATATTACATGTTGTTGAGGAAATGAAGGAGATGTTTTCTTATACACCGCTGATAGAAGTGTTTAATGGTGTGGCCACTTTAGAAAACAGTCTAGTACTTTCTTTTTTTGTTTATTTTTATTTTAATTTTTAAATTAAATTTATCAAGGTGACATTGGTTAATAAAATTATACAGGTTTCAAGTGCGCAATTCTATGTACATAATCTGTATACTGCATTGTGTGTCCACCTTCCAAAGTCAAATCTTCTTCCATCACCATATATTTGGCCCCCACACCCTTTACCCCCACTTCTGCCCCTTCCCTCTGGTAACCACCATACCATTGTCTGCATCTATAAATTTTTTATTGTTTTTCTTCTTAACTAGTTGCATTCAGTTTTATAACCCACATGTGAGTAAATTTATGAGATTGTTGAATTTTTCTGTCTGACTTATTTCACTTAGCATGACATTCTCAAGATCCATTCATGTTATCCCAAATGGCAGTATATCATCTTTTCTTATGCTTGAGTAGTATTTGATTTCAGGAGTGTCCAATCTTTTGGCATCTCTGGGCCACACTTAAAACAAGAGTTGTCTTGGGCCACATTAAATATATTGTGACATGTAATCATTAAAAAACCTCATAATGTTTTAAGTAAACTTATGATTTTGTGTTGGGTTGCATTCATAGCCATCCTGGGCCACAGGTTGGACACCCCTGGATATGTATCACATCTTTATCCAATCATCTATTGAAGGACACGTTGGTTGTTTTCATGTCTTGGCCACCATGAATAATGTTGCAATGAACACAGGGGTGCATATATCTTTGCAAATAAATGTTTTCAAATATTTCAGGTAGATACCCAGAATAGGAGTTGCTGGGTCATATGGCAATTCTATCCTTAATTTTTTGAGGAAGTGCCATATTGTTTTCCATAGTGGCTGTACCAGTTTACATTCCCACCAACAGTGAATGAGGGTTCCTTCTTCTCCAAAACTTTTCCAATGCCTGTTATTGCCTATCTTGTTGATAATAGCCTTTCTAAGAGCTGTGAGATAATATGTCATTGTAGTTTTGATTTGCATTTCCCTAATAGCTAGTGAAGTTGAGCAGTTTTTCATGTATCTGTTGGCCACTGGCTGGCAATTGGTACTTGGGGGAAGTATCTGTTCAGATATTCTGCCCATTTTTAACTGGATTGTTTGTTTGGTGTAAAATTGTATGAGTTTTTTATATATATTGTACTTTGTTATAAGCATATACCTACCATATATTCCAGTCATTTCAATCCTAAGCTCTTAGATATTTACCCAAAAGTAAAGAATTCATACAGCCAAAGAACATAAATGCTCATAGATGCCTTATTTGTAGTAATCCCTAAAGTTGGGAATAACTGAAATGGCCATCAACAAGTCAACAGACCAACAAACTGTGGTATATTCATACTACTCAGCAATAAAAAGAACGACCTATTTACACACGCAACAACATGGAGTCTTAATATAATTATACTGAGTGGAAAAAGCCAGAAAAATTCATATATATTGTATCATTCCATTTATGGACAACATTGGATAGAAAATGCCAACTACACGATTTTAATAGCAGATAAATGGTTTCCTGGTAGAAGGATGGATTGCAAAGGGCCACAAGGAAACTTTTGAGGATAATGTACATGTTCACTACTTTGACTTTGATGAAGTTTTCATGGTGTATATACTTGTCAAAACTTATCAAATTGTACATGTTATTTATATGTACTTTATTTTATGTCAATTGTAGCTAATAAAACTGTTAAAAACACAAAATATCCTAAAATACAAAAAAACAAATGAAAAAAGTGACTAAAGATTACCATTTCTAAGTCATGAAATAACAACTTGAAGCTAAAAATAAAACTTTTCCTTCACTGCCAGTAGCTATAAAGTTTAGAAAATGGGAGTTGTTGACTGTTTCCTCCATAGCACCCCCTCTTATGTTGAGGAAAGGTGGGGCACAAACACTGCCCTACAACAAGTCAGAGAAGACAAGAGTATGCTAAGGAGAATAGTTTTTGTAAGAACTTCCCATTTACCCTCCTTGCTTAATGTATCATGAAGGTGTTTGTAGTATGTTGGACTGTCTTTTTTTCACATAAGAAGATAGAGTATCCAAGTTAAGAGGGTGGGTTCTGGAGTTAGATCACTGGAGCTCATGGCATGGTTCCATTATTTACTAAAAGTGTGACCTTGGATAAGTTTCCTAACCTCTCTCTGTGCCTCAGTGTCCTCATCTATAAAAACATGATTCATTAAAAAATATGTTTACTGAGAACTCTCCTTAAAACATTCTGAAAACAAAAATGGGAAAAATGTATATAATGCATTATTAGGAAAAAACTTTCCTAATTTTTCTATTTTCTCAGTAAAAGATTAAGAGTACAAAAAAGAAAGAACATAAAATGGTTAAGAATTGAAATTTTAAAACATCATGTCAAGCATAGAGAAAATTAGAAGAGAACAGCAAATAGTTTCCATATACACAGCAATTCAACTGGTTCTCTCTGTATAAATTATATTTACTCACTTGAGAAAAGAAGTTAAAGCGGAATCTACAGACTAAATTATTATGACACTTGAAAAGAGAGCTTAACCACCCAACTCATTATATAAGTGTATCAAATCAACACATCATACACCTTAAACTTATGCAATGTTATATGTCAATTACGTCTCAATAAAAATAATTTTTAAAAATTAAACTAAAATTTAAAAAGCACAACTAGATTGCAACCTGCTAACAGTGTCACATCTGCTCAAAAGTGAGTCACATTGACATTAAGCTTACCATGTTTTAAAAAAAACCACATTTTGGTTATTTTCATTACAAATTTATAATATAACTTTAATTGTTAATTTTATAATTGCAACTATTACATAAAATATAAGCTAATTCCTACAAATTTCAGAGTTTTTCCAGTGAGAAATTATCAGAATATGTTACTAAGATTTCCAATTAGACATTTTAAATAAAGTTTAAAACACTGTTCACCTTGAATGTAAATCTTCTAAGAATCTGTCCATGGAGTTATTTTACAAAGGAGTCCAAATGTCCTCCAGCAGAAAAAAGATAGCAGCAATGATCAAAACCAAGTTGTAATATGATTGCTTATTTATGTTTATTCAATGATGTGTACAATGAGTACAATTTTACATATATGTAGCTGTTTCCTAAATGACTTTCAAAATAGCTTAAAAACATTCATTACAGTGCTACCATAGTAAAAGTTGGAACTCTGTACAAGGTATCCATGGAAGGTAATCATTTTCATGTTCAAAAAGCATTATTCATTCCAATTGTAAAGAATAAAAGAAATGCAGTACATATGTAATAAATATTTAAATTATTATTATGTTAGAGAAATTACAATTACCTGTGAGACACCCAACTTTTTACAAGCATCAAGAAAGTTTTCTACATTTCTTCGACATTTTGCCATGCTCAGTTTAGGCTATAAAGTAAGAAGAAAGGGTATATTTACAGGTATATTTATACAGAAATTAATCAAAATTGATATTCTTTAAAAACAGTTTCAATAGAACTTACAATTTGTTGACAAAACTTACCACCGCTGGTGATGGCACATGAATACTAGCTACAGAGCGTGGCCTTATATGATTGGCTAAATGACAAAGAACAACCCCATCCATGAGTGCAGCTCCAATGTCATCAGGCAAAATTACTTTTAACTTGGATTCAAGATTCTATAAAAAACAAGTATAAATCACAGATATTCTACCTAAATATGTTATATATTTATATTACAAAGTATTATATAACCCAAAATTTTAAAGAGTATTGAAAATAAAATCCATATACATTTTTTAAAGATTTTGCTTATTTACTTTTAGACAGAGGGGAAGAGAGGGAGAAAGAGAGGGACAGAAACATCAATGTGTGGCTGCCTGCCATGCACCCCCCTACTGGGGACTTTGCCTGCAACCCAGGCATGTGCCCTGACTGGGAATCAAACCAGCGACCCTTTGGTTTGCAGGCCAGTGCTCAATACACTGAGCCACACCAGCTAGGGCTCCATATATATTGTTAATTTTCCAAGTTAAACCCATTCATACAAAGCAGATCTGAAAGGTCAATCAGACTTACATTGCGAAGTTGTCGTATTTGCTCTCGTTCTTCCCGTAAATGTTCCATCTTTCTTCTCATTGTAAATCCAGGATCCGCTGCCCCATATTCCTGGCGAGATGAGCGGCTAAAAGCTATAAAAACAGAAATTTCCTAATTTATAACAAAGCTAATAAGAAGGATCAACCATCGGTAGGGAAAGAGGCATGATAAAAAGAATCAATACAAAATTTCACTGAACACTATTACTTTATAATACATTCTAAATATTTTTATAGAATATAATCGAAATCTACTTATCTGCATAATTGAAAGCAACAGGGAAGACAAGTGTAACCATTTCTACCACCTATATATGTTCTTATATAAATATACATTTTTAGAAATTTATGATCCAGCTTAAAAATTATTAAACATAAATCAGCCTTTATTATTATCTTTAAAGAAAAATGAAATTATTCTTGAAGGTCAATAGTTATTCAGGAATAAAAACTGTAATTCAATACCTTGCCAAGTAACATGGATCCATTTTCTTTTGGGCTTGCCAAATGCGAAAAGATCCCTTTTTAAAACCACAATATAATGGAGTGCTATAATTTCAAACAGTGTTTGGTTTGCTGGCAGAGTGGTCATTCTAATAGCAGTCACAGTAGTGTAGAAATAAGACTGCAGTATATCTAAGGCAAAAAGCTGAGGTTTCAGGAGCTTGAAGGTAAAGAGGAAGAAAGAAATGGGGAATGGGAATTGGAAAGACAAATAAGGTTAAGAGAAAATTACTTTTGGAGAGGGGAAAGAATCTGCGTGTACTTAAAACTATGGAATCAAATCCCACTTAAGCTTGGAAACTCTAGTTTCATATATAACCAATAAATTTTATTTGCAGAATATATATTTACCTGATCTAGGCTTCAAGCCAAAAGGACCATGTGAAAAACCATCAGTTTTATCATATTCCTAAAAACAGAAAATAAAACCTGTTTTCTTTCAAAATAATTACGGTAGTTATTCATATCCATTCCAATTTTGAGAAGTATTTATTTTTTCTATTAGTGAAGTAAAAAAAGCCAAACTGCATTTCCATTTAAATTGATAATTTCACTTTTAAAAGGTATATAAATATTTGCTAATTGACCTGATTATATAAGCCTTTAAATATTTTTCTCCCATAGTATAAGTAAAATCAAAAGTCAAATTATTGAAGTATATAAATTTAATAGATATTATTTTTAAGTAAACAACAAAGTCTGAAATGAAGTAAACTTCAGTGAAAAGATAAGTGAAATTAACAACATTTACTTAGCATATACCATGGAGCTGACACTTAGGGGACACTATGAGGCAAAAATATACATGCATACTAACAGGAACTCCAGAATGAGAGACAATAAATTATTATGTCTTCTTTTTGAATGCACATTGCTTCAAAGTGCTTTCACACAGTTACATGCTGTGGAAAGAACTGTGGCATATTTTAAAAATCTGAACTTCAAAAAAGGCAAATGAACTCATCATAAAGCTTAGGTTAAGTCTTAGGCAGAACATTTAATTTCTCTGTGATTTTCTTCATCTTTAAAATGGGATATTGTGAAGATTAACTGAGATAACTACAACACTTTGTAAAGTGGTAAGATAATGTAATGTTAGCAGCATCTTATTTAATCTGTGCAACAATTGTGAAGTATATACAGTCTGGGTTTCAGTCACTTCTCCACCACTTATTCACTGGGGTCTTTCGGCAAAGTTTATCAGTCTCTTCAGCTGTAAAATAATGAGGCTAATACCCAGTTCATAGGACTTCTCTTAGATTCAAATTTACAGGCAAGCCTTTGTTAGTAGTAAAGTTCTATACCATTTTTTAAAGATTTTATTTACTTATCTTTAGAGGGGAAGGGAAGGAGAGAAAGAGAGAAATATCAGTGTATGGTTGCCTCTCACGCGTCCCCTTCTGGGAACTGACCTGCAACCCAGGCATGTGCCCTGACTGGGAATCGAACCTTGATCCTCTGGTTCGCAGGCCCTTGCTCTAGCCACTGAGCTACACCAGCCAGGGCTATACCATTTTTTTCATCCTTTTCCTTTCACAGATGAAATGGAAGCAATCAGAATTTTGTTGATTCTCCGAATTTTCTGATTAACATGTGATATATAGTTCAAGTTGAATGTTAATTGAGCTACCAAAACACACGCTCACCAATCTAAGCATCCGCAAGCCTCACAGTTTGTCTTCATTATTTTGCTAAAATGTTATGAATTCACAGACAAAATTTTTACTTATCCAAATGCAAGCAAAATGTATTATATAAGCAATGTAATTTACTTGAGAAAACTGGCACCAATACTTTCCCCATGACCAATGATCATAAAAATCACAAAGCAATTAGGCAAATAAGTAGTCACTTATATGCTTACATTTGTTATAATTGAAAGTAAAAGACTTACAAAAGCATATGACAAAGACTAATTTTAAGATATCCTAATTTAAACTATTTTCCAAAAGAATGTAAACCATTTTACCTGCCATACAAGTAATTTAGAAACATGTTTATAAAACTAACATCCAATTTTATTTAAAAGTTTTAATCACTTACTAATGTCAACACTTTTGTAGAATACTAAATAAGGTAATTTTAAATAGAAAAAGATACTGTTTAAAAATTTAAAAATTTATCTCTTGTTGTAAAGCAATAGGTTTAATCAAATTAGAATAATCAATTATTCAAAACACTGGAGTATTTGACTGAGATCTCACAAACTTTCATCTAGCCCTTCTCCCTTCCCCCACTCCAGTGTAAGATGCTAAGAAATGTGTACCCTCCTGTCGATAGGAACAACCCACAGCAGGGATGTTTCCCGTGGAAAAAGGAAGTTTCTCTTGCATTGCTTTCAGACCTAATTGGTTATGAGAAAAACCAAAGGCCACTGCACAATGCTGAAGTAGTTTGTTTTTAAAATTAAAATTTTAAAGCTGTTTCTATCACTTATTTCAAAATATGGATTATACAACATAAAAATCATATAAATTGAATGCTTTTCTGTGATCTAGATGCATCTGTCAATGAGTGAATATGTTATATTTATTATGAATATGTGTACAAAAAGATGGTAGTGTTCTTAAGATTCTTTATAGGCTATGTATGTACAAATTAACCTATGTGGCTTTCTAAATATGGGTGAATAAATTACATTGGAAAAAAAAAGATGAGGTTAGAGAAAAGAGACAAGAAAGAAACTTATACAAACATATAAAAACAGAATTTGTACCTCAGATGATATTGAAGATTGTGGTAAGACATTAGCATTATCACTGTCTTGCTAAAACATAAAAATAAAAAGATGAAAGATGAAATTAAAACATGAATGATGATATAGACATATAAATAGAAACTGAAAATTGTTTTGATCAACTGCTAAAGAAAGAATCTAGAAAATACCATCTACCACCTTGTTGCTTAAAGTGTTGTCTGTGAATCAGCAGCATCAGCATCCTCTGGGAACTTGTTAGAAAGGCAAAGTCTCAGGCCTCACCCAAGACCTAATCTGTATTTTAATAGGATCTCCAGGTGACTAATAAGCCCTTAAAAGTTTTAGAAGTACTATCTACTCACACAAAGTATTTTCCTATAAATGTATTTCCTTTAAATATCACAAAGGAAAAACTCTTATTTCTTAGAAAAGATCCATGTGTTAAGGTTCATTTCTGGTGGGAAATGGCAATAACACATTACAATCTGGGCATGGAAAAATTCTATCACTCCAAATAAAAACATTTATCTAGAAAATTATGTACAGCACAGGTGGCAAACACAAGGCCCAAGGGCGGAATCTAGCCCTCCACCTTGTTTTATCTGCCCCGGCACCTTGTTTCTACCCGGTGGCAGTGCAGAGCTCCTTGCCCCTACTTAAGAAGCAGTTACATTTATACAGTCCTAAAATTATATTTGGCCCTTTGAAGGCAACCATGAGGCTGATGTGTCCCCCAGTGAAAATGAGTTTGACACCCCTGAGAGCTTAGAAATAATTCCAAATAATTTAATTGCATAAAATAATATTAAGCAGTCTATGTTTTTTGAATGACTACTACCAACCAAATACAAAAATCTAAACATTTAATCTTGAATCTGCATACCACACAGGACATTTACTCACCATTCAACAAATGATTACCAACTACCCAGTATATGTTAGACACTGCACTAAGTATTGGGAATACTGAAATTTAGTAAAATGTTATCCACTGAAGGATCTCCAATCTGAGGGAAAAAAGATTAATTGATAGAGGTAATACAACCTTCTTAAGTAAAAGGACAGAGCTTTGAATGTCATATCATGAGGCACAGATAATGGCGCTTGGAAAGATGGTGCTGGAGATTGAGAAGGGCAAGTTTCCTGAGAAACAAAAAACAAAACAAAACAAAACAAAAAACTGAGTGGGTGTTTACCAGAAAAAGAAGGGAACAGCATTGCAAGATGAGAGGACAAAAACAAAGGCACAGAAGCAATGAAAGAAGAGTGCGGAAAACCTTGGAGCAGTTCCCTGTTGCTGGAGACTTCAGTGAAAGGAGAGCAAATTGGGAGTTGAGGCTAATATGGTAAGCAGAGAATTGACTAAGGAATTAGAATTTATCCTCTAGGTGATGAGGAGACATTGTGAAGCTTTCTAAGCAAGGGAATAGCCTGGTCATATCTGTGTTCTTTAAAACAGTCATTGTGGTTGCAGAGAGAATGGACTAGACAAAGGAAGACATGAGTAAGGTTGCTACTACAGTCAAGAAATGGTGAGGGCCTGTGACGGGGCAAAAAGAGCAGATATGCAGGTATGGAATATATTGAAAATGTTTCAGTATCAAATAAAAATAGGCCCTGCCGTGGCTGGTGTAGCTCAGTGGATTGAGCATGGGCCTGTGAAGCAAAGGGTCGCCAGTTCAATTCCTAGTCAGGGCACATGAGAGGTAACCATACAGATGTTTCTCTCCCACTCTTTCTCCTCCCCTTCCATCTCTCGATAAGCAAACAAACAAACAAACAAATAAATAAATAGGCCTTGGTAACTGATTGGATATAGAGGCAGGTAGGACCAAAGTAGGTATAAAATAAAAAGGGCCAGGAAGAACAGCCAAGATGAATCACGACACTAGCTCTGTTTTCAGCAAATGTTTTCTGTGTGATTCTATTTCATAAAATTAGAGTTCTCAGAAGCCCTGCCAAGAGCCAACATCAAATTAACTATGAACACCTCCAAACAAAATACACAAAGCTGAAGTATTCATGGTAATGAGACTATCATTTCAAAAATTCTAGGCTGCTGCAGTTTAAAATGGTGAGGTAAAAAAATGTACAGTAATGCAAAAACTGTAGTAATCTAATTTTAAACATTAAAATAGTACAAAGAATTTGTGAAAATATATTAATAAATCCCAAACAAATCTCAATAGACCGCCAGATTGATTTAGGAAGAAGATGGTAAAAATGTAAAAAATTTAAATTTATGAGTTAAAGTTTCATGATGAATGTTAAAATTCTAAAATTGAACTATCAGAAATTCCATTATAAACAAAGAGCACATAGCAATTACATGATTAAATTAATAATTATATGATAACACTTACTTTTTATTATTGCAGAAAACCCAGGCATTAAATCAATAATGAAGACACTGAAACATGGATTACAATTTACTCTAATTTAGTCAACTACATATGAGAAGTAAATATTTTAAGTAATTGATAATATTACCCTCTTTCTCACCTCATCATTTTCATTGCCACTTGAACTCTTCCTTGATGATTTATACTGAAAAATATTTCAAACACATATTTTTCCTTGAACATATGAGTTCTCTACTAGTAACTTATATATGAGGTTTATTCATATTTCAGTATTTTGTTAAATTATCTAATACTAAGTTTAATTACATAAGCAGTTTAAAGAGTCCTACCACTTACTAATAGCTAATACATACAGGGTCCAGTACAACTAATGCCCATTTTTTACTACAAAAAATCTTTTACTACAAAATCATAAGCATGTAACTCTGTAACATAACAATATCACATTCAAGCACACCATACGACATTTTAGGTGAAATGTTCAAATTAAAACTATAAATTACCACCGTATATTGTTACCCTACCAATGACACTCACTCAAGCAGGCCTTACTTTTGCTGGACTGTGTACAGTATGTGCAAGGCACTGTTTTACATACTTTACATATATCAAGTAACAATTCTTCCTTAAACAAATCCATTTTCCATTCATTCCATTTTGCAATCTGAAGGTTGTCTTAAATGTTCCTTTTTCTTAATCCAGTACATCGCATGTGTCATCAAGTTACTTTTTTTGTTATCTCAAACTTACGTCTGAATTCTCGTAACTATCACCTTATCCTGGGCCCTATCTCATACTTAGTCTATAATCTCATCATTCAAAATGTCATTATGAAGAAACCTACTTATTTTAAGTTAAAAAAACCCACTACATTAAATGTATATATTGACTATACAATAATAGTAATAGTGATAATAGCTAACACTATGCTAGCACTTTATACCAGGTACTGATTGAAATGTCTTACATGTATTAACCCACATAATCATCATAACACCTCTGAAGTAAATACTATTATCTTCATTTTATACTTAGGCACAGAGGCAATATAGTCAATATAAAAAATGCTACTATATGAAAATGTGCTTCTTACAATGAAGAAAATACAGTATGACAACCACTAGAGTTCTCACTTTTGATTCTTCTTTACCACAAATAATCTTGCAAATCAGTGGCAGATTAATCTTCTCCAAATACTACTTGCAACTCAGGACTCTCCTGTTAAAAAAAAACTATTAACTTCTAGATTATGTCTAAATTACTTTGCCTGGCATTCAAGGTGCTCTTTAATAGCCCCATTTACTTTTGTAGCTTTATCTTCCATAAGTCTTGGAAAAAGAGATAACCTATTTCCTCGCTCAACCACAAACTGGGGGCTGAGCAGAATTAGGGATTACAAATACAAAGCCTAAATTCCTCCACTGTCTCTCCTGTGACTTAAGACAATTCTCATTAATCTATCAGGGTGCTCTTTTCAGCTGATCCCAGATATAGTTTCAATGTTTTCAATCCAGTGTTCCAGACTGCCAAAGAATCAAGTTTGCTTGTGTAAATAAAACTATTTGCTATTGATCCTTGCTTATGTCATTCTTGGTTCTCTATTCTACTTCAACAAAGTATGTCATTAAGACAGCAGACAACCGGACTCCAAGATGCCATCAGTCATACCAGCAAAGAAGAAACTCATGGATATCAAAATAAGGGAGCTGCCAAGCTGGAAACTGATGCGGGATTCTACCCCTAAAGGCACTGTTGAAACATTTCTAAGACATTACTATATGTTGGTATTACCAGAAGTATGTCAGCCCTGGCTCAGTGGTTTGAGTGCTGGCCTGCAACCAAAGGGTCACCAGTTCAATTACCAGTCAGGGCACAGGCCAGGGTTACAGGCCAGGTGCCCAGTAGGGGGTATACAAGAGGCAACCACACATTGATGTTTCTCTCCCTCTCTCTCTTCCCCTCCCCTCCCTTCCCTAAAAATAAATAAATAAAACCTTTAAAACAAAGAGGTACGTCAATGTGAAGAAAGAAAGTATTGTTGGGGTTTCTATCCTGCTGGCAGGTTAAGTACTTTTCCACTACTGCCAAAGAACTCAACAGTGAGCATCTAGGCAAGTACCACTGAAAAGAGCCCAGAATAAAGGGAACAGTCTGCATTCCTGACCATGACCTTCTTTGTCAGGCATCTCAATCTTTGCTAAATGCTTTCATATTCTAATTGAGAATTAACACCCAATAACAGATGACTGTCACAAAAACATACACCCAAAACAAAACAAAATGACATTTGAGTGAATAATAAGCTAGTATTTATAAAGTGCATACTCTGTGGCAAGTGCTATTCTAAGAAATTTACATTACATTATTCAATAGTTATAATAATCTTTTTTTAAAGATACTATTAGGGCCATTTGATCTTTAAAAATTGAGTTCAGCAAGGTTAGGTAATTCACCAATGACAAACGATAAGTAGATATTTCAAGTAATGACTGGAACCCAAGTAATTTGATTCTAGATGCTCAGGTTCTTAATCACTATAATATACTCCCATCTCTAAATCCTGAATAATTAGTAGGAATGTACCAGGAATAAAAGGGCTAATGGGGATTCCCAGAAAAAGAAAGCACAACAGAATAAAAAAGCTCAGCCTCTGCAAAAACAAACAAACAAACAAAAGCAAAAACCAGTCATGTGGCTAGTGAGAGGAGTGAATTGAGGCAGGAAATAAAACTTAAGAGAAGTATGGTCCATGAAGTTTTGAATATGTCCAAACTTTATGTTATTAATAATGGGGAGTTAGTACAGAAATTTAAGTCAAGGATCTCTCCCAAAGTTGTGAAAGTAGAGAAAGGGGACCATTAAGAAGTTATTACAGCCCACTACACTTTAATTCTTTTTTAACAAAAAAAGTTACTGCAATTGCCCAGACAAGAAAAATGAAGATTACAAGGAAAGCCAAATAGCTGAGATGGAAAGTATGTGATAAATTGAAAAAAGGATGTTTAATTAACATCCTGGTGACCAATTAGGTGAGGGGAATGAGAGGTGAAAACACAAGAAGGATATGAGTTATAAAGCTTAGACAATAGACCAGATACCAGAACTACCATTAACAAAAATAAAGAATAAAAAGAAGCCCTGGCTGGTGTAGCTCAGTGGATTAAGCATGGGCTGGGAACCAAAAGATCGCAGTTTGATTCCCAGTCAGAGCATATGCCTGGGTTGCAGGCCAGATTCCCAGTAGGGGATGCATGAGAGGCAACCACACATTGATATTTCTCTCCCTTTCTCCCTCCCTTCCCTTCTCTCTAAAAATAAATAAATAAAATGGTTTTAAAATTTTTAAAAAAAGAATAAAAAGGAGAAGCAAATTCTATGGTGGGGGGGCCAAGAAGGGAAGAAATTGAATGTGACATAAATGTAGGGCATCCTGACAATTAGAAATATAGGTCTGGAGACTAGAAAAAGTTTATGGAATATAAATTCAGATCCAGATGAATATAAAAGACATATGAAGTCATAAAAGTTTCAGAGACAGTTTTTAGACTAATAAAAAGATGAATCCCTAAAGATCAAGCAGAAGAAAAGTTAGAAAAAAAATTAGACAAAAACATCAAAAAGAAAACAAACATTTAGAAGAAAAATGAGTTTCGAGAAGTACGTGGCCCTGGCTGATGTGGTTCAGTGGACTGAGTGCCGACCTGTAAACCAAAGGGTAACTGGTTCAATTCTCAGTCAGGGCACATGCCTGGGTTGTGGGCCAGGTCCCCAGTGGGGGGGGGGGGGGGTGATAGGCAACTACACACTGATGTTTCCCTGTCTTTCTCCCTCTCTTCCCCTCTCTCTAAAAATAAAGGAGGATGTGGTCATCATTGTCAAATGCTACAGTACATTTTACCTTTTGTAGGTTTATGTGAAGCTCTAGTGAGGGGCTATTTCAATGGAGGAATAGAGGTGAAAGCCAGACTGCAGTGGGTTAGGAGTGATCAGAAAATGGAGACTGAAAAATGGCAAGTGTTGTTCTAAAAAAAAACAAAGAGAGAAGGCAGCAGCTGAAAGGGGAATCTGGAATAACAGTAGAGATCTGAGCTTATTTATAAGATGGAAAGTATAGAGATTTTAAAAAGGATATAGAAAAGTAAGTGAATAATTGATAAAGGAAAGAAGTAGAGGATGATGTAGTCAAGAACTTACATAATAAGACTAGTATTACTGTTACTCAATTACTATTCTAATTAAAAGTATTCATTATATATGAAAACTTAGAAAACCATTATTTAGTTTGCATTACTGCACATTGCAATATGTATATATTAAGGTTTTACTAAATAAATATTAAATCTTAATATATACATAGATTTTAAAATACTGGGTAAATCCAAATTTTTTACTAACTCAACTGAGCTGTCCTCAGTTAATATTATTCTGAATAACTGAAGTTTTATCATATCTAAATTTAAATACCACAATAAAGGCCTGTTCTGAAACAGGTCAGTTCATCTCTGAAGCCTAGATTAAGTTTACAGGCAAGACAGTTAACTACGAACAAATTCTGACTCAGAACAAATCAGGTTATTTCAGAAGCCCAGCTGGTTTCCTTTTTCTAGTATAAAATTAAGCATGATCATATATATATATATATATATATATATATATATATATATATATATATATATTTATCTTGGAGGTTAGCTTTTAAATTAAAATATTGTACTGTACTCACAGATATGTATTTTGTGAGTCGTTATGTTGTATCACAGTAGTAATGAGATACATTTGAAGACATATATGTATGACATTTCAGTAAATCAAATAATCCTTAAAAGTAACTAGGTACAGTAATTCTAATGTTTCCTAACATTTTAGTTTAAAAATCAATCATCAAATGCATTCAGAAATTCATGTGTTACTGTGCTTACAAGAAACTAAAGCTACTAAATTACATTAAAATAATTTATCAACAAGAGGTTAGATTTTCATATTTTATTGTGTATCTTAGTAAAATAATATTAATACATTTTTATAAAAGATTTTAATAAGGTAATCTATTTCCTACGATAGCTTTACTTTGAGAAATGCAGTGATTTTATTTTGGCAACAAGGACATTCAATTTTATTTACCAGAGTAGTATGTGATAATGGCCAAGGAGTCTGAAAGAGTTAATGTACCTCCCCTAAAGTAATTTATTTACTCATATAATCTGACCCAATTTATATTCTTGCTCATATAACCTGGGCAATATGTTGAAACATTTTTTTACTTAGTTTCAGGGTCTTTCCTGAAAAACATACCACCCAAAATTAGTTTGACAACTAAGAAGCAATACTATAGTAACATACACAACAAACACACAGAATAACACACATACACAAATACACATACACTTTCAATAAATACACTGAATAACAGCACCAGAAATAATTTACCATGTAACATAAAGAAAATCTATAGCTCAGTCCTTTCATGTGTTAGGATAAAGTTTCACAAAAGCTCTCTATGTTTCAGAACACAGCAAAGCAAAAGAAGCTGTTGTTGAGCGAACTCGGATAATTTGATAGAAATCTCTAGGGCAGTATATTTTAATATTTAATGAACTATAAATTCATATTTAGTTCACTAATTTATCTTATGAAAAACCCTTTTGATTCTCAGGAGATAGGTAATTAAGAGAAATTTTTCTTTTGAAAGAAAGACACTTCACAAAATTGATGTTTTAATCATAAACATACTGGAAATTGTAAGTAATGGTTTGTATTTGTACTTAATTTACAGAGCAGTATCTCAACTATATATATATATACACACACATATATATACATATATATGTATATATATGTATATGTGTATATATATGTGTATATGTATATATACATATATATGTGTGTATATATATATTTTACATTTTAGGAGAAAATTGCTGACATTTTATTTTTGTTAACTGTCCTAACACTGACATCTTCTGACAGCTGAGGAGAACTACATTATCTTCTTAAAATATTACCCAGTGACTGAAACTTATCTTTGCACCTATTTAAGTATGGATGAAATTAACATTTGTTGAATAATGATTATGCAATGGACACTTCAAAGATTATTTCATTTGATGTCTTAGCAACTTATAAAAGAACAATATTATAGAAGGTACGTTTGTGCGACAAAAATAAAATATTTATCAACAAAAGATACTATTAAATCAAACTCTTTATTTATTTAGGATTTTTTTTGCATTTCTTATTTTATTTTATTTTATTGATTATGCCATTACAGTTGTTCTATTTCCCCCATTCATTCCCCTCCACCCTGCACACCCCTCCCCCACCATTCCCTCCCTTTACTTTATGACCATGTGTCCCAAGTTCTTTAGATTCGGTATTTCCCATACTATTCTTGCCCTCCCCCTATCTATTTTCTACCTACTGTCTATGCTACTTATTTTCTGTACCTTCTTCCCCCTTCTCCCCCTCCCACTCCCCAGTTGCTAACCTTCTATGTTATCTCCATTTCTATGGTTCCTCTGCTGATATCGCTGTCTGCTTAGTTTGCTTTTGTTTTAGATGTGGTTGTTAATAACTGTGAGTTTGCTGTCCTTTCCCTGTTCATATTTTTTATCTTCTCCCTCCTAGATAAATCCCTTTAATATTTCACATAATAAGGGCTTGGTGATGATGAACTCTTTGAATTTGATCTTATCTGAGAAGCACTTTATCTGCCCTTCCATTTTAAATGAAAGCTTTGCTGGATAGATCAACCTTGGATGTAGGTCCTTGCCTTTCATGACTTGAAATACTTCTTTCCAGAACCTTCTTGCCTGTAAGGTCTCTTTTGAGAAATCAGCTGACAATCTGATGGGAACTCCTTTGTAGGTGACTGTCCTCTTATCTCTTGCTGCTTCTAGGATTCTCTCTTTCATTTTAATCTTGGCTAATGTAATTATGATGTCTTTGGGACAATGAGAGTCTTTGGGACTCTCTGAGCTTCCTGGATTTCCTGGAAGTCTATTTCCTTTGCCAGAATGGGGAAGTTCTCTTTTATTATTTGTTCAAATAAGGTTTCCACTTGTGACTGTTCCTTTTCCCCTTCTGGTACCCCTATAATTTGGATGTTGGAACGTTTAAAGATGTCCTGGAGTTTCCTAAGCCTCTCCTCATTTTTTTGAATTCTTGTTTCTTCATATTTTCCTGTTTGACCATTTTTTTTCTTCCTTCTGGTTCACTCCCTTGATTTGAGTCCAGTTTCCTTTTCATCACTATTGGTTTCCTGTGCCTTTCCCTTCATTTCAATTAGTTTAGCCTTCATATTTTCCTCTAATTTGTGACCAA
The DNA here is from genome assembly GCF_021234435.1 of Artibeus jamaicensis. Classification (NCBI taxonomy): domain Eukaryota; kingdom Metazoa; phylum Chordata; class Mammalia; order Chiroptera; family Phyllostomidae; genus Artibeus; species Artibeus jamaicensis. The sequence continues at coordinate 14,667,674 of NW_026522045.1, forward strand.
CATCGACCAGTTCTGTGAGCATCCTGATCACCAGTGTTTTGAACTGTGCATCTTAAAGTTTGGCTACTTCTTGGTCGCTTAGAGTTATGGGTTCTGGGGCTTTGAGTTCTTCTTGAGCCATGTTTTGGTCTGTTTGTGCCTGTTATGTATGAGGAGCAGAACCTTAGGTGTTTACCAGGTTGGGGCCGCCCAGGTCGCTGGTTTGTGATGCTGTATGTGGGGGCAGGGTCCGAGCGGGGCAATAACGATCCCCTCTGCTGCTTCCCGCCACTGGGGCCTTCGTGGTCTGTCTCAATGCTCGCCCCTTTGCTGGTTTACCTGCACGCGAATGTGTGACCTCGGTCAGCCTGCCGCCTTGTGCCCTCACTGGGTCCACCCGTCACAACCCCACACCTGGGATCCGCCAACCACCAACTGGGCGCCTGGGTTGGTCTGACTGAGTCTTCCTTCGCAACCTCACTCAGAGTCACTGGCTCCACCCCGCTTACTGGTCTGGCTGAAGGGTTCATTGTTGCTGGAAGTTATAGTTCAATTTTCTATGTTTTGGTTGCGTTTTTTGGTACTAAAATTTTGTTGTCTTTAAACTTGGTTGTGTGAGAAAGCACGGTATTTCCACTTTTGCCTCCATCTTGGCAGAAGTCCTATTTTTAGGAAATTTTTATTTTATTTTTTCCATTACCATTTATCCCCCTCATACCCTCTTCCACCTCTATCCACCCCTCCCCACACCTGAGGTCACGGAAGCCTCTATTAAGACTTTATTGAGAAGTTTACCTAAGTTACTGTAAAATATTTAGAAAACAACAAAACTGTATTGATTTGAAACTGTTCATTTGACAGTAGGCTATCCACGGTAAGTAAACAGGCAGCGTAGTATACGCTCTTGGTTCAAATCATGCTTAAATGCTTCTTAGCTACGTGACCTCAAGCATATTACTTCGCCTCTCTGTGCCTTAATTTCCCCATCTATAAAATAAAAATGGTAATTATTGTAGTTACTTCATAAGGTTGTTACAAAGATTACATGTGTTGATATTTTTAAAGTATTTAGAACACTTCCTGGCACTTACTAGGAGCTATGTGTTTTGATAAATAGATTTTGTATTCTTTTACTATACCAATAGATTAAATAAATATTAAAAAGTGGGAAGTTTTCAGGAACTACTATAAGGGACACATGGACAAAACCAAAGGGGGGTAGGATCAAGGGTGTGAGGTGGGGATGGCTGGGCTGGGAGGCATGGTAGGGGGAAAATGGAAACAACTGTACTTGAACAACAGTAAAAAAAAGTTTAAAAAATTTCTTTTATTGGTTTGAAATACTAAAATTTCTCCATGTCATTAGTCATTCATTAACTTTTACCTATTAACAAATTTTATGGAGCACCTTTGTTCAAGCCTCCATAAACTAAAAGAAGAGGCTCTAAAATAAGTACCAGAATGTTAATCTAACTACAGATCTGTAAAAAGTTGGGATAAATAGACTTTCATCATTACTGACCAGGGTTCTGCTTAGAATGCCCTTCTCTTTTTCCCTATGTGTTTTATTTCTTCATTATCTCTCCCATTGAACAGGTAACATGAAGCTCATTAAAAAGATTCAGTAATTATTTGTTGAAGGATGAAACTTATCACATACTTCTCACATTTAAATATTTTTGTTTTGGTAATATGATGCTATTTCCAAATGTATGTTAATAATCCCATATAAGGAACAGATCAATGTGCATGAAGACCCACTGCTAGCAAACAGAGAAAAACATGAAATGTTCTCCTATTTATTAGTGATATAAACTTCAAATTACTACCTATAATTTAGCTTAGAACTACGCATTCTGACAAAATTATTATATTATTAAATGAAAATTAGGCTTTGGTAAACAACAAAGGTACAGTAAGACAAGAGAATTTGCTACTCATGGACAAGGAGCTTGTTTGTACTATTCATTTGAATTGGAAATTCCAATAGTGGATTCTGACTAGTACTAAAGATTATTCCAATTCCAATAACTGGCATCTGAAAATCAGCAGACCTAAACTGATACAGGGTGCAGCCAAGGGGGAGCCCCCCAAAAAGATTTGAAATGTTGTCCAGAACTCAAAGTGTATAGGAATATTGGAGAGACATATAAGATGTCTTCACCCCTTCCCCCGACAGATGTGAGTTGGAGGAAGGGACACATGGAGCAGGAACATGCAGGGCTGTTTTGTACAGTCACAGCCTTGCAGCTAATCCATGGCATGGTCATTTAACATATCTATAGCCTTTGGCGGGTCACTTGGATATGTTAAATGGCTGTGGCCAGGCTTAGAGCTAGGGGGATGAAGTCACTTCCCCCAAGATGTAACTGGGGGCAGGTCCCCCAAGTTACAACACTTGCATGGGAGCTTGGAGAAGATTGGCTCTAGGACATGGGACCATACCTGCCCAGACTAACAATGGCAGCCCAGTAAACTTGTAATAATAAAGAAATACTGGCAGGTGTAACTGTTGGTGGGAGGAGTCAGAAATAGGGGTACAGAGGAAGATTGGTGCAGGGATTTAAACCCAGACATGGCAGCCATTCAGAAAAAGCCATGCGGTTTGGGCCAGAGTGAGGACCCCCTCTTGGCGACATGAAAGAAGGAGCTACGTGGTTTTGGCAGAGTGCAGACCCCCTCTTTCCCAGGTGAAAGGGAAAACCATGCAGCTTTGCCAGAATGGAGATCCCTGGCAGCCAGGTGAAGAAGAAAGCCACATGCTTTTGGTGGAGTGCAGACCCCTGCAGCTTTGGTAGAAGAGACGCATGCAGCTTTGGGGTGCCCCCTTTGGCCACATGGCGTGGAAAGCAGGAGAGACTTTGCCTGGAAAAATGGGTACAAAGAACTCTTGCCAGTGGACCGTGAAAGGGTGCCACATGACTTTGGATTAACTGGAGATCCTGCCTGGACAGTCAACACACCAGACGATACCAGCAGCCTGGAAAAACGGACGTGTGCTCTTTTCCTGATTTACGGTACTGAGATGGGACAGTGGGAGAAGGGACCTCTGTGTGTGTGTGTGTGTGTGTGTGTGTGCAGGCGTATACCCTAAAGGACTTTGATATTTTAATGGAGGCGTTAGGCCTGAATAGCATTAAATAAACATTTTATTTCCTTTTCACAAAGGAAAAGGCATCTCTGGCATTGAGAGATGTCTTTCCAATTGGCAGCGGACAGATGAGCCCAGTAGGTATTAGTATACCGTCCTTAAGAGGGGCCCCTGTTGTTCTGTAGCAGTTTTTTTGGCATCCCTGGGTGAGCCAAATATTGCCCCCCCGGACCTCTGTTCGGTAACAAGACCACAAATAAATAATATTTACAAAGGTCTGCACAGTAAAATTTCATTAAAACTATGCTAACTAGAAATGTGGGATAATTCAGATGCTTTCAGTTTTTAATTTAGTTAAAAGACCACCTTATGAAATCTACTAATAAGAAGATAATAAAATGGCAGGGAAAACACTTTTAATCTTTTGTAAAACTATATAAATAACATTTATTTACATAAAAACAATTATATGCTAATTGTCAACTATTTATTGAAATCCAATGAAGACCTTTTGGGGGTAATTCTTTTAAAACATTACCACATATTGTTACAACTAGCAGTGTAGAAAACATTACATCTTTCTTGTAAAGAATTTGGTAAACCACAATTCAGACTGACCTACTCATTATTAATTATTCTGCATTAGTGAAATATAGATATAACTGGGTCACATTATCTGTACCACATACATGTAGGAAATAAAGATAACACATTTACTATATGTAATGAGTTATACTCTACCTTATTAACATAAAATAAAACTGATAAAATGAAAACTCATTTCAAAGTAAATTTTATGATTTAAAGTACCTTGAAATATTCTTTTCTAATCTGTTTGCTCCGCCTCCTTTCTTCACTATGCCAAATTATAGGTTGAGATTCTGGCCACCGTTGTTCATCTGTTTGATCCTTCTGATTTTCTAAGGGCTGTAATAGGACAATTTCTTTTAAGTAAATAAATGAAGACAAAATATTAGGTATAATAGTAATTTAATACCCTCTTACCTTCCATGAGAAAGGTGATAATGGTGAATTAACTTCATCTGCTAAGACACTAAAAAAAAAAAATCAAAGATGCCTTAATATATTAAAATATTTAGAGTTACCCTTAGATATATATTATAAATATAATAAAATATTATAAAATTTTTAAACCAAAATCTAAAGAATGTATTCATGCCTATGTTTTGAACTAATAGCATAAAACTTAAAGTTTACAAAAGCATATTGAAGTCTCCAATCAATTATAATCATTACAAAAACAAAATGGGCTTATTTAATATCACCTTATGCATAGGACTACTTTAAGGATTTTTTAGAGGCCAAAAGAAATACATAGAGACATAAAAAGAACACACAGGATATTTATTATATCAAAATCATCATTCAAATGAAAACAATTCCTTTTGCCTATTGAATTACTGATTATGAGCCTGTAACCTTTCATTCCAACATACAGGGGCTATAGTAGAAATTCTTTTTATCCAGTTTTTTTGGGAGTGAGGTAAACTGCATGCCATTGTTATACAGCAGATTTGAACAAGTTCCTTTACAAAAAACATACAAAATGCCCACTAGAGATGGTATTATTCAACACTGTTATAAAACTTCTGTTCTTTTGAATAAAAGAACATTCAAAAATTAGAAAGGAACAAATTTCCAAAATTTATAGAGAACATAATTGCCCAAGAGAAAAACATTTTAAATGTCTATTCTTATTAAGAAAAGGTTAGCAGTTATAGAAAATATGTTAATATCTTATATATATATATATATATCGATTATAACAAGTTATAAAATATATTAGAAAAATATCTCATAAAAGAAAGGAAAAGTTACACCTAAGGAAAAAAGAGTTGACTGGACATGCATAATACCTATATGAAAAAACTACATACAACTGTCTAGTAAGGAACTTAAATGACTAGAAAGTTCTTTAAAAAACTAAATATTATAGGTAGCTGATCACTGAAATAAATTCCAATAATTTAAAAAACTGTAGACCATTCTGCATGATGTGAGCCCAGCCCCCAGTGGCAAACATTTACTGCAAAATAACTTCCTAAGATCCATGCTAAACCTTCCAAGGACAAGTGAAACCAGTTCAACTACTTTTGCCCTTTTCATTTGCAAATATCCCTCTTCTGTGATGTGATTAGCAGCATTGGCTCCTTTGTTTTCTGTAAAAGGTAATCACCTAAAGCAACCTGTGCATAGTAAATAAGAACCATCAGGTAATGTGCCAAGAAACCCAGTAAAGGCCAGTCACCACAAGGGCTGCATGCAGCTTTTGCTCCCCTTGAGAGAAAAAACCATGCTTGCCCTTTTCCTCCATAGGACTCGGTAGTCCCTGTAAATGTCTCATTTCATCCATAATGACGTGGACACCGCAGGCTGGTGTCCAAGTCAAAAAACCAAGTATTTTTAGGCTTGTTTTGGAAATTTAATAAGAGTTAGAAAGTTAATTTGGAAGAATAGATAACCAAGAAAAGTTAAGTTATATAATAAAGAGGACTTATCTACTAGGAAATTACATATTTACATTCTATTAAATTACAGAAATAAATTAGTACTAGTTCCAGAATCTATAGGTTTTTCAGTGGAAGAGGTGTACAGGACTGCAAGTTGAATAACTTACGATAAAAATGCAAGCAAAATGTAACCAAAGACACTGAAATAGATAACAGGCTGACAGGGACCAGAGGAGAGAGAGGAGGGAATTTCAGGGGAAAAGGGGAAGAAGGGTTTACAAGAACAAGAATAAAGGACACATGGACAACAACTAAGAGGGGTGAGAATGGGAGGTAGCTGGGGAGCACTGGGGGGTGGGCTGGGATGGGAGTAAAAGACAGAAAACTCTACTTGAACAACAATTAAAATAAATACATTTAAAAAAATGAAATGTAACATCATTGTGGAAATGATGGATTATGTAACAAATATTGTTCAGACAACTAGTTAAGCAATCATAAAATACACACAAAAAAGAAAAGGGAAGAGGAGAGGAAGTGAGACAAAGGAGAAGAAGGGAGAGAGGGAGAAAGGGAAAAAAACTAGATTTCTTACTCTATATCAAATATCAACATTAATGGACTGAAAGGTTTGAATATAAATAAAGATGAAATTACATAAATATCTGAAAATATGGACAGTAAAAATTTAAATGTTTGGGTGAAGAGGGCATGTGTGGAAAACAATCAAAATTAAATATTGACAAATTACAAAAAATGTAAAAATTAGTCTTTGCATCTGGCTAAGATAAGAATTAACAGTAACCAGGTCTATACTCTAACTGAAAACAATAAAATAGAAAAAATATATGAAATTATAATTTCCAAGACATTAAATATCAGGGAAAAAAGACAGTTATCCCTTAGACATTGGTAACAAACAAGGCAAGCCTCACAATTGAGTCAGATTGCTATAGAAAGAGAATTTCCAGGCCAGAGGCCAGAGAGGGGGAACCAAAGTGGGGCCTGTGGAGCTTCCTAAATTGAGGAAAGAAAGCTGGGAACCAGGGGAAAAAAAGGTGGATGGACTTAACAGCATAAAGCAACAGAAAAAAGAGTAATGCACAGAGAAAGAACTTAAGAGCTCTACAGAAGCATCCTTCAAATGTCAGCTGAGTAATGACTGATTACTGATCATACAAGTGAAGAAACTACCCTAGGCAAAAGAATCAGCAGAAAAATTAAAGCATTTCTCAGACTCGCAGAGGGCTAGAAGTAGTACCAATTTCCATCAGCCAGAGTGGAAAACCTTATAGTTAACGGGATATCAGGTAGAGTATTATGCAAGGTCTTACCTCATTAATGGGGCAAATTTGATCCTAGATGAAATGTCTCACTGTAATCACTTGTTATGTCATCACACAAATGTTAATTCTCTCTACACATCTGTACCCACCACCCCAACACCAGCCTTGGACCTTTGCACTCCCAGAGGAATGACTCAGGATTTGAGTGTAATGCCAATTTTCAAAGCGCCAAAATGAACAAATAGAAACTTTCAAGGTGTTCTAGTTCTCTGGAATTAATACGTGTGGCTTAGACCACGTATTCACATAAACGAACTTAGTAAAACCCAATTGAGCCCTGGCTGGCATAGCTCAGTGGATTGAGCACGGTCCTCAGAAAAATTCCCAGTTCAATTCCCAGGGCACATGCCTGGGATGCGAGCCAAGTCCCCAGTAGGAGGCATGCAAGAGGCAACCACATATTGATGTTTCTTTCCCTCTCTTTCTCCTTCCCTTCCCCTCTCTAAAACTAAATAAATAAAATCTTTCTTAAAACCCAATTGAAAAGGAAATGAAAAAGTAAACAATAACAGAGAATAAACATAATCAATGATAAAGAAACACATTATTCCTGGCAGTAATAGTAATACAATAAATGTTTACTGAATTAATAAATGAATAAATGATTCCATCAAGATGAATTGCAGGTATGAGTGCAAAAAGAGATCAAAACACCATTTTTAAAATTATTTTATTGTTGTTCAAGTATAGTTGTCTACATTTGCCCACCACCACTTCCCCCAACCCCAGCCATCCTTACCTCCCTCTCCTGATTCCACCCCTGCTTGGTTTTGTCCGTGTATCCTTTACAGTTGTTCCTGAAAACCCTTTCCCCCTTTCCCCTCACTCCCTCCCCCACCCCTCTGATTACTGTTAGTTTGTCCTTAATTTCAATGTTTCTGATTATCAATTTTTTGAAGTAACTCCATACTGCTTCCCACAGTGGCTGCACCAATCTGCTACCCATCAAAATGCCTAACGAAGTAAATATAAATTTGTAATTACAGAAAAATGCTTAACATAAAGAAACCAATTTCCATTATCCCAGTGTCCTCAATAGCCTGAGTCTAGTAAAGCCTCACTAGGAAGGAGTCACAGTAAGGAGCAAAGGACATGCATCATAGGCAAAGCAGTACAGTTTTATACCAAACAATTTTCAGATTTAATGACAACTTTATTCTTCCTCTTTGTAATGAGCATACACTAAATTGTTCTGGATCCCCAAATGCAGAAGAATTGAGCTAATAAAATATCTAAGACTACTAGGAAAAAGTACATCTTTAGCGTGACTTTTAAAAAGGAGATGTAGCAATGTGTACTGTGTCAGGTGGGGATGTCAGAATTATTCCGGGGGGGGGGGAGTAGTCATGAATTACAATGCCCTTCACAACAGTAAATTCTGAATTCTGCCCCAACACACTCACTAGTATTGTGATTACTGATGCATATGGATCATATAGGAGCAGAAAAGAAAAACAAGTTAAAATCCATTTACCTGTAAAACATATTTTATGTACTTGAGAATGTTCCTATGTAAATAAAATTTTGCTGTGTATGTTGATATTTAATATTTTAATCTGTGATACACAAAATAAAAACAAGCATCATTCTACCTATTCTAAATTAACACACTTCCCTAATCCAGTTACTGATACTGTGTTTTAAGTATGACTCTATAATTCAGTTGCATTAACTTGGTAGTTTAGTACTTAAGGCTTCCACAAACTCTATATACCCTGATGCATAGCCTGCTATTCTCCACTGGAAGATGCTCTACAACATAAATGTCTCCATCTGTATTCACATTTTATGTACACTGACCAAACCAAAAGATGTTTTGGGAAAGTACAGGAAAGTCATTCACAAAGCAAACAGAAAAGAACGAATGGCTAGATTTCAAGGACTGAGAAAACTACTTAATTAGTTATAACAAACTAAAGGTTAACATGATGTTCCTCAAACTGGAATATACATGAAACAGACAATGTACATATTTTTTGTAATTCTAAACCAAAGTAATAAACTCCTCAAAATCTGATTTTGCTTTCCATGATTGTTAATTATACTTTAATATAACTTCTCATAATTACTTTTTTATTTATCCATAGTACATAGTACTAAAAAGTGCCTCTTTCCAAAACAATAAAAAATTATCAGGATACACCCAAAAGCAAATAAAATAATTACTAAAAACAAAGACAAGTAGAAAATACCATAGAAAAAGTTACCAAAAATGAGCATGCAAAGGGAACCAGTCAACTCAAGCCATTCATTGCAAAAGGTCACATATATTAGAATACTTTCTTTAAGGATATAACCAAATAACTTTTTTAAAATTTTCATATGTTTTATAATTTTTATTGTTGTTCTAATACAATTATCTCCATTTTCCTACCACCACTTTTCCCCTCCCCACTCACCCCCAACTCGCACCTTCAATCCTAACCCCCTTTGACTCTGTTCCTGGATCCTTTAAAACACGTTCCTTGATGACTCCTTCCCTTCTCTCCTATTATCTCCTTCCCCCTTCCCCTCTGGTTACTGTCAGTTTGTTATTTCATTGTTTCTGGTTATATTTTGTTTCCTTGTTTGTTTGGTTGATTAGGTTTCACTTGTAGGTGAGATCATGATCACCATACCTGACATCAAACCATATTACAAGGTCATAGCCTCGTACTGGCATAGGAACAGACACATAGACCAATGGGACAGAATAGAGACCCCCAAAATAAACCCAAATCTCTATGGTCAATTAATATTCAACAAAGGAAACAAGAACATAAAATGGAGTAAAAAGAGCCTTTCCAACAAATGGTGTTGGGAGAGCTGGTAAGCTACATGCAAAAAAATGAATCTCTGCCACCAGTTTACACCATACACAAAAATAAACTCAAGATGGATGAAAGATTAAAATATAAATTGTGACACCATAAAATTCCTAGAGAAGGACATAGGCAGGATAATTTCTGATATTCCATGCAACAATATTTTTACTGATATGTTCCCTAGGGCAAGGGATATAAAAAAAGAATAAACAAGTGGGACTTCATCAAATTAAAAAGCTTCTGCACCACTAAAGAAATCATCAGCAAAGTGAGAAGGGAACTAACTGTATGGGAAAACATATTTGTCAGTGATACCTCAGACAAGGGTTTGATCTCTAAAATATATAAAGAACTCACACAACACCACACTAGGAAGACAAAAAAATCCAATTAAAAATGGGCAAAAGACCTGAACAGACACTTCTCCAAGGATGACACATAGAGGGCCCAGAGACATATGCAAATGATGGTCAGCATCACTAGCCTTTAGAGTGATGCAAATTAAAACCACAATGAGATACTAGTTCACAGTAGTGAGAATGGCCATCGAAAACAAATCAACAAACAACAAGTGCTGGTGAGGTTGAGGTGAAAAGGGAACCCTAGTACACTGTCAGTGGAAATGCAGACTGGTGTAGTCACTATGGAAAACAGTAGGGAATTTCCTCAGAAAACAACAAATGGAACTGCCTTTTGACCCAGTAATTCCACTGCTGGGATTACACCCTAAGAAACCTGAATCACTAATTCAAAGGAACCTGTGCACCCCAAGGTTCATAGCAGCACAATTTACAATAGCCAAGTGCTGGAAGCAATCTAAGTGCTCATCAATAAATGAGTGGATCAAAAACTGTGGTACATTTACACAATGGAATACTATACAGTAGAAAGAAAGGAGCTCCTATCTTTCATGACAGCATGGATGGAACTGGAGAGCATTATGCTAAGTGAAATAAGCCAGGCAGTGAAAGTCAAATACCACATAATTTCACCTTTAAGTGGAATCTAATAAAAAACAAACAAACAAGGAAGCAAAATATAACCAGAGGCATGGAAACAAAGAACAAACTGACAGTGACCAGTGGGAAGGGGGAAGAGGATAATAGGGAAAAGAAGGGGAAGGGGAAAGTCAAGGAATATGAACAGAACACTCATGGGCATGGACAATGGGGTGGGGAGTGACTTTGGGAGCAGGGGTTGGGGGGAAGTGTGAGGGCAACAGGGCAGGGAGAAGCAACAGGGAAAAGGTGGGACAACTGTAACTGAACAATAAGAAATTAAACAAAACTCGATATAAAAGAGGAAAGTTATAAATTATATCAAATCCTCTATGTAATACAACTTCTTACAAGATTACTTTTCATTTTGGGGGCTCACTAAATATCAAGTATTATAATGGTATACAAAAGTTTATAATTATCTACATTTAAGAGAGGTAAGCAATAGCAATATGTTTTAAGGGGGAGAATTCATTTAATGGTGAAAATATGGAATTTGGCCTAAAAATATTCTGAGATCGGTTTAAGTTCAGCCATTAACAGAACTGGGTAGGGATATAATTTAAATTGTCTATAGATTATAAAATTTTAAATTAAAATGTGTTTCATGCATTATGACTTCATATCAGAAATATTTTAATGCCTGCAAAAAGTAGACATAATTATTACATTAATGTCACTGCATATTAATCTTTAATATAAAGTTATCTTGTATCCATATGTCCTAACATGTAAAAAGGAGGATGAAGAACAGAATTACCAGAGAAACACTGAAATTACTCATATATCTCAAGAAATAATACAAGTTATCGAGAGAGAACATATTACCTAAATTAATGGCTCCTATTAGCTTTTTTAAATTTGTTGATCTCCCTGCCAGGTAATCAATTAACCAGTAACAATATCCCTCAATACCTACTAGGTATAAGGCACACTATTAGGTACTGTTTTGAATTAATTACCAAAATATCACTAAAGCAAGACCTATGAAACATTATTTGATGTTGTATTTCTAATACAAAAAATAATTCAAGGCACAAGGATACATAAAAAACTAATGCAACAATAACAGAAAAATGAAAATATAGAAATATTATATATCACAATGTTAAAATCTAAAATTATATATCCAAATGCTCTTCTTAACACAATGAAAGAAATGGATATTGTTGCATTCTTATAAAATCAGTATTCTCTGCTCATAATGATAAATATAATTCTTTCAATTGCCAAGTAGAAGAGACAGAAACACAACTATTTTTTAAAGGTTCACAGATTGGGTGGTGCCTTGCTTCATCAAACCTGTTAAATCATGAGAGTTATCAATACTTCAATTATATTAGATAGGGGAGAAATACACATCTCATAAGTAGCCAATTTTTAAAAATGACTTATTAGAAATGAATCATAGAAAATTAGAAAAATAAACTTCACAGAAAAGGGTGTAACTTCCAGTCAAGATGGAGGTATAGGTGTAAACACTGTACCTCCTTACACAACCAAATTTAAGGACAACAAAGATTTAGAAACAAAAACACAACCAAAACAGATAGAAAACTGAACTGTACCAAAGTCTGACAACAATGAACCATTCAGCCAGACCAGTAAGAGGGGCGAGGTAGGCAGATGGCAGAGAGGGCTCACAGTAGGAAAAAGAGGTGGCTGCCAGACCAACCCAGGTGTGCAGGTGGCCGTTGGGAGATTCCAGGTGTGGGGTGGGAACAGGCAGACCCAGTAAGGGTGCAAGACGGCTGGCTGCTGACAGTTACACATTCACATGCAGATAAACCAGGTGAAAAAATAGACAGTGAGACAGACCGCACCAAGCAGGGACCCAGCACTGGGAAATAAAGCCTAAAAGCACCGAGTGAAAAAACTTTCAGGGGTTGAGGTGCTGGGAGAGGCTCCCAGACTCACAGGAGAGTTCACTGGAGAAACCCACAGGGTCCAAGAATGTACACAAGCCCACGACCTAGGAACCAGCACTAGAAGGGCCCCATTTGCTTGGGGGAAGCAGCAGAGGGACTGAAACCTGAGAGAGAGCAGAACAAACACCATTGCTCCCTCTCTGATCCCACCCCTAGTCACAACCAAGCAACTGGGTTGACCCGCCCTGGTGAACAGTAAGCCTCAGCCCCTCATAGGTAATAGGTTTGACCAGACCAAAACATTATGGCTCAAACAAAAGAACAACTCCAAGCACCAGGGCCAATACTTCTAAGTGACAAAGAGATAGCCAACCTATTGGATGCAGAGTTCAAAACACTGGTGTCAGGATGCTCACAGAACTGGTGGATTTTAGTCACAAATTAGAGGAACATATGAAGGCTAAACTAATCAAAATGAATGGTTATGCACAGGAAACCAGTAGTAATGGAAAGGAGACTGGGCCTCAAATCAAGGGAGTAGACCAGAAGTAAGGAAAAAATAACCAAACAGAAAAGAATGAAGAAACAAGAATTAAAAAAAAAGACGAGAGGCTTAGGAACCTCCAGGACATCTTTAAATGTTTCAGCATCTGAATTATAGAAGTACCAGAAGGGGAAGAGGAAGAGCCACAAGTGGAAAACTTATTTCAACAAATAATAAAGGAGAACTTCCCCAATCTGGCAAAGGCAATAGACTTCCAGGAAGTCCGGGAAGCTCAGAGAGTCCCAAAGAAGATGGACCCAAGGAGGAACACACCAAGACACATCATAATTACACTAGTCAAGATTAAAATGAAGAAAAGAATCCTAGAAGCAGCAAGAGATAAGGGGACAGTTACCTACAAAGGAGTTCCCATCAGACTGTCAACTGATTTCTCTAAAGAGACCTTGCAGACAAGAAGGTACTGGAAAGTATTCCAAGTCATGAAAGGCAAAAACCTACATTCAAGATTGCCCTATCCAGCTTTCATTTAGAATGGAAGGGCAGATAAAGTGCTTCTCAGATAAGGTCAAGTTCAAGGAGTTCATCATCACCAATCCCTTATTATATGAAATGTTAAAGGGACTTATCTAGGAGGGAGAAGATAAAAATATGAACAGTGAAAGGATAGCAAACTCACAATTATTAACAACCACACCTAAAGCAAAAGCAAACTAAATAGACAGCTAGATCAGGAGAGGAACCATAGAAATGGAGATCACATGGAGGGTTAGCAATGGGGGAGTGGAAGGAGGAGAATGGGGAGAAGGTACAGAGAATAAGTAGCATAGACGGTAGGTAGGAAATATACAGGGGGAGGGCAAAAATAGTATGGGAAATATAGAAGCTAAAGAGCTTGTGACATATGGACATGAACTAAAGGAGGAGAATGGGGGCAGGGGTGTGCAGGGTAGACGGGAATGAAGGGGGGAATGGGACAACTGTAATGGCATAATCAATAAAATATATTTAAAAGAAAAGAAAAGGGTTAAAGTTGAAGAAAAATGTGAACTGGGAATAAGGATACATAAGATTAAGAACAGATAAAGGTGAGCAATATTTTCCAGTATAGATTTTAGTTCTATAAACACAGTAGCTGTGCCAAAATACAATTTAAAAAAAGATACTAGTGACTATTAAATAAAATAGTAGCCCCTAAAACTACATATTTGTCTTTTGATAACTTCTAATAGTAATTATTTTTCAAAGCATATTTAAGCAAATGTCAGTATAGATTTTAAACATACCAAAACATGGTCATGTGGTTCATCAAAATTTACTGTTTTGAACAAGTGAGGTAAAGTACTTATTAGTTATCAATGTTAAATGTATCAAAATCATTCTTTTAATTTTCTCAAAACACAAAACATATATATATATATATATATATATATATATATATATATATATTTATTTATTTATTTTAGGTTGGACTGAGCATCAACATTCACATCAAAAACAAGTTTTTATCATAAGGTTTATACTCCTTTGTTAGCTATTCCTATTAGGTCTTTCCTATAATGTTCCTTTAAAAATATTTATTCAATTTGTTTAAAGTAAAAAACGTAATTCAGTCATTTCCCCACCCACAACCCCACCCATACCTCAAATAATCTTATTTTTTCAAAATTATAAATGTAGTACTCTCAGTACATAAAGATGGGAATAACAATTGATTCTCAACAGCATTTAGAATGTTTCTTTCTAGACTTGCCCACCACAGACATAGAGGCCGCTAGAAACCCAAATGCCCTCCTAAAAGTCCAGCACACGAAATCTCATACACAGACACTCACCCTGGGCTCCAGTGGAGGGAGCATGGCTCAGAGTTTACAAGAGGCATGTGAGGAGAGACTAGATTGTGTGGCACCAGAGAGAGAGTTGAGGGACAACTGCCAGGGTCCTGTGCTAAGTTCCTCTCCCAGACAACCCACAGATGCCATCTTTCTGGGGTGGTGCACTCCCTTCCTTATGGCATCAATCTGATGGAATTCAATAAATACAACAGCTCCATCCTCCCACCTCCCTGTGCCTGCCCTCCAACAGAGCAGGCACCCTTTGGAGAAATCAACTGCATGAGCCCTAGTGTTGATGTCCCCAGGAACTCTGGGTGTTTCAGAAACTGAGTTGTGTGGCTCTGGGGTAGGGACCACTCACCTCCTTCCTGCAACCCTGACCAACACACAATGCCGCACCCAACAAGATACCCACTAGCCACACTCTTCAAATTCCAGGCTCTACTGAGCTCCAGCTCCTGAGGAGTTCTGGGAAGAATCCAAGGCAGATTGAGTTCTGTGGCCCTAGGGTGATGGCAATTTTTCCCTTCACACACCAGACCTGTACCACCATTCCTATTTAGGGTCCTCCCTTCATAGGGCCAAATCTTGGTCTGTTTTGGTCATGATAAACTTTGCTGTCCTCCACCTAGTGAATTCCTGAGACTCCACCTCAGAACAAAGGTTTGTGAGCACCTGGGAGTAGCACCTGGCCTTGGAGTAGTTTGGCACTTTTGCTGATTGGCTTCAGACTAAGCACTGACACCAGGTTTTAATCTTTATTAATCTAGTGAACACAATTCTCCACTACCTGGTGACTCACTGAGAATGTACCTCATGCACCTTGCATACTACCAGAGGCACTTTCAGTGACTGAGCCTAATAGGCAGAGGAAGAGAAAAGTGGGTCTCTAGTGCCTTGAGACTTTTGCTCACCTGCCCTCAGGCTCAGTGCTGGTGGAAGCTGTCCTTGGTGCACAGTTTGCTCCTTCCCATGCACACCCAAGCCAACCAAAGACACACACAAACCATGGATCCCTTTGAGGTGCAAACAGGTTGCCCAGGGACAGTCACATATAGTGTCTGATATTTTTTTAAATTTTATTTCATTTTTGGTTTTATATAGAGAAGAAGGGAGGGAGAAAAGGAGGAAGTGAAACATCAATGAGAGAGAAATATTGAATGGTTGCCTTCCATGTGTACTCTGACCAGGGACCAAACCCATAATATAGGTATGTGCCCTGACCAAGAACTGAACGAGAAGCTTTTTGGTTTATGTGATGACACCCAATCAACTAAGCCACTGGCCATGGCAATACCATCTGATATTGACCTGCTCCAGAGTCCGTTTTAAAAGGCCCCAGAACCAACACACCTAGTCATGAGCTTCTGACATCACAGCAGATCCAATCAATTCTCCAAATGGCACATCCAAAAGCAGATGTTGGCAGGCACCATAATATGCTGGGGTGTACTATGCTTTGTGTGGTTAGCACCTTTACAGCAGTTCATACACTATGATCAGGGCCAATGCTTACAGTCAGCTAGCCTAAGGACTGCTAGCAGCAATCCAGATTCAATGATAACAACAGGGCTCACATAACTCACACAAAGGAAATTCCTGAAGCACCCTGCTTGAGTGACAAGTGAAACTGGGCTACTGAGCCCCACATATACATACCAAATATGGTCACTATATAAAGATTGGAGGACACAGCAGATCTATCTATTATACAGAAACAAATACAAAGAAGTAGCCGAAATGCAGACACAAAAAAGCATACTCCAAATGAAAGAACAGTAGAAATCCCTAAAAAGAATGGAATGAAATGGAGACAAGCAAGCTCCCAGATAGAGTCAAAAACAATGCTTATAAGGATTTTCCAGGAACTTAGAACATCACCAACATAAAAAGGAACATAAAAACAAAAAGAACCCGGCAGAAATAAAGAATACAATATCAGAAAATGAAAATATGTACTAGAGGAATCAAAAGACTCCTAGATAAACCAGAGGACTGTATCAGCAATTTGGAAGACAAAGTGCCAGAAAACACCCAACGAGTGAGAAAATTTTTTTTTTTTACTGAGAATAGTTTAAGGGACCTCTGTTGTCACCTTATGAAGCAACAACATCCACATAATAGGGTTCTAGAAGGAGAAGAGAGAGAACAAGAGATTGAACCTATTTGAAGAAATAATGACTAAAAATTTTCCTAACTTGGTAAAGGGAAAGGTTACACAAGCCCAGGAAACACAGAAAGTCCCAAACAAGATAAACTCAAAGAGGCAAGCACTAATACACAGCATAACTAAAATGCAAAAGGTTAAACATGAAGAGAGAATCTTAAAAGCAAGAGAAAAAAAGATAGTACTTACAAGGGAGAACCCATAAAATTATTAGCTGATTTATCAACAAAAACATTTCAGGCCAGAAAAGATTGGCACAAAATATTCAAAGTGAGGAAAAGTAAGGAACTATAACAAAGGTTATTCCACACAGCAAGATTATCAGTCAAAATGGAAGGTGAGGTAAAGAGCCTCCTGGAAAAGAAAAAGCTAAAAAAGTTCATTACTACCAAAGCAGTACTACAAGAAATAGTAAAGGGACCTCCTTAAGAGGAGGAAGAAAAAGCAACATGGTTATAAAGAATAAAATACCGATAAATGCATACCTATCAGTAGTCAATCACCTTAAATGTAAGTGGATTAAATGCTCCAATCAAAAGACATAGGGTAGCTGAACAGATAAGAAAACAAAGCTTACATATATGGAGTCTACAAGAGACTCAACTCAGAACAAAAGATACACAAAGACTAAAATTAAAGTGATGGGAAAAGATATACCATACAAAGGGAAATGAAGGAAAAAGCCAGGGTAGAAGTACTTATATCAGACAAAATAGACTTTAAACAAAGGCTATAACAAGAAACAAAGAAAGACATTACATATAATGAAGGGATCAATCCAACAAAAGAATGTAACCCTTGTAAACACTTACGCACCCAATGTAGGAGCCCCTAAATATGTAAAACAAATCTTGATGGACATAAAAGGAGAGACTGACAGTAATGCAGTCATAGCTGGGGATTTTAACACCCCACTGACTTGAATGGATAGATCTTCCAGACTTCTGCCAACAAGGAAACAGCAGCCTTTAAAAGATACACTAGACCAGATATATTTAATTGATACCTTCAAAGCAATTCACCTTAAAGGAGCAGAATATACATTCTTTTCAGGTGCACCTGGAACATTTTCTAGGATAGACCACATGATAGGACACAAAACAAGACTTTATAAAGAAGATTGGAATCATATTAATCATTTTTTCAACCACCACAATATGAAACTAAACATCAATTATAAGAAAAAAACTGAAAAACACAAAGACATGGAAACTAAATAACATGTTATTAAACAATGAACAGGCTAACAATGAGATAAAAAAAGAAATCAAAAGCTGCCTTTACACAAATGAAAATGAAGACAAAACCTACATTAATCAGGAAAAGCAGTCCTAAGTATAAATTACATAGCATTACCAAGAAAAATATCAACTAATCAATCTAATCTTACACTTCAAAGAACTATAAAAAGAACAACAAACACCCAAAGCTGAGTAGACAGAAAGCATATTAAAGATTAAAATGGAAATAAATAACATACAGAGTGAAAAAGCAATACAAAAGATCAATGAAACCAAAAGCTGGTTCTTTGAAAAGTTCAACAAGATGGCAAAACTTTAACAGGATTCATAAACAAAAAAAAGGACACAAACCCAAATAAATAAGAGATGAAAGGGAAGTGACAACTGACATGACAGAAATAAAGGAATGTAAGGAGAGACTTCTAGCCAACATGGAGGCATAGGTAGATACAAAAACAAATTTAAAAACAAAAAATAACCAGAACTGCCAGAAAATCGAACCATATAGAAGTCTGACAACCAAGGAGTTAATGAAGAAACATTCATGCAGACTGGTAGAAGGGGTGGAGACAGGAACCTAGGTGGAGAAGATGTACAGCAAGACGGTGCCTAGAGGACCAGGTGGGCAAGGCAGTAGCTAGCAGACCAAGTGGTCCATATTAGCATGCAGATAACCCAGGAGGAACAACTGGGGTGCAAAACAGACCACAAAACCCAAGTTTCCAGTGTGGAGAAATAAAGCCTCAAAACCTCTGACTGAAAAGACCTGTCGAGGTTGCAACAGCAGGAGAAACTCCCAGCCTCACAGGAGAGCTCACAGAGAGAATCATACGGTCCTAGAACATACACAAACCCAACCACTCGGGAATCAGCACCAGAAGGGCCTGATGTGCTTGTGGGTAGCAGGAGAAGTGACTGAAAGCCAGCCGAGAGTCCATCAAGTAGCATTGTTCCCTCTCTGACCCCTCCCCCATATACAGTGCCACAAGGCAGTGAGGTGGGTTGCCCTGCCCTGGTGAATACCTAAGGATGCACTCCTTATTACCTACCAGGCATGCCAAGACAAAAAAAAATATATATATATATATATATATATATATATATATATATATATATATATGGTGCAAATGAAAGAACAGATCAAAGCTACAATAAAAAAAAAAAAACCTAAGCAATGAAGACAGTGCCATCCTATCAGATGCGCAGTTCAAAACACAGGTAATTGGGATGCTCACAAAAATGGTTGACTATGGTGGCAAAACAGAGAAAAAAGTGAAGGTAATGCAAAGTGAAATAAAGGAAAATGTACAAGGAACCAACAGTGAAGGGAAGGAAACTGGAACTCAAGTCAACAGTTTGGAGCAGAAGGAAAAAATAAACATTCCACCAGAACAGAAATAACAAACAAGAATTCAAAAAAAAAAATGAGGAGAGGCTAAGGAACCTCCAGAAGAACTTTAAACATTCCAAAACCCTAATCATAGGGGTGCCAGAAGGAAAAGAGGAAGAGCAAGAAATCAAAAACTTATTTTAAATCATAATGAAGAAGCACTTCCCTAATCCGGCAAGGGAAATAGACTTACAGGAAGTCCAAGAAGCTCAGAGAGTCCCAAACAAGCTGGACACAAGGAAACAAACACCAAAGCACACCATAATTACATTACCCAAGATTAAAGATAAAGAGAGAATCTTAAAAGCAGCAAGAGGAAAGGCGACAGTTACCTACAAAAGAGTTCCCATAGTCTGTAAGCTGATTTCTCAAAAGAAAGGTTACAGGAAAGAAAGGGCTAGAAAGAAGTATTCAAAGTCATAAAAGTCAAGGACCTATATAAAATATTTTTCTAACAAAACTATTATTTAGAATGGAAGGGCAAATGAAGTACTTCCCAGATGAGGTCAAGTTAAAGGAGTTCATCATCACCAAACCCTTGTTATATGAAATGTTAAAAAGACTTATCTAAGAAAAAGAAGATAAAAAATACAAACAGTAAAACGACAACAAAGTTACAACTATCAACAACTGAACCTAAAAAACATGAACTAAGAAAACAACTAGAATAGGGACAAATTCAAAGAAACAGAGATCACATGGAAGGTTACCAATGGGGAGTGGGCAGGAGAAGGAAGAGGGAAAAGGTACAGGGAATAAGAAGCATAAATGGTAGGTACAAAATAGACAGGGGGAAATTAAGAATAGTATGGGAAATGGAGAAGCCAAGAAACATATTTGTGACTCATGGACACGAACTAAGGTGGGGAAATGATGGTGGGGGGCGGTACAGAACACAGGGGAATAAAGCGGAAAAAAATGTAACAAGTATAATAGCATAATCAATAAAATATATTAAATTAAAACAGTATTAAAACAGCACTGAAAACAGTATTAAATTAAAAAGACAACCAACTGTATGGGAAAACGTATTTGCCAATGATACCTCAGACAAAAGTTTAATCTCCAAAATATACAAAGAACTTACATGACTCCACTCTAGGAAGACATCTAACCCAATTAAAAAATGGGAAAAGGACTTGAACAGACACTTCTCCAAGGAGGACATACAGAATATCCAGAGACACATGAAGAGATGCTCAATATCGTTAGCTATCACAGAGATGGAAATTAAAACCACAATGAGATACCACTTTACACCAGTCAGGATGGCTATCATAAACAAAGCAACAAACAACAAATGTTGCAGAGGGTGTGGGGAAAAGGGGTCCTTAGTTCACTGTTGGTGGGATTGCAGACTGGTACAACCATTATGGAAAACAGTATGGAATTTTCTCAGAAAAATAAAAATCGACCTGCCTTTTGACCTGGCAATTTCACTGCTAGGATTATATCCTAAGAATCCTAAAACATCAATTTCAAAGAACCTATGCACCACAATGTTCATAGCAGCACAATTTACAATAGCCAAGAGTTGGAAACAACCTAGGTGCTCATCAGTAAATGAATGGATCCAAAAATTGTGGTACATATACACAATGGAATTCTATGCAGCAGAGAGAAAGAAGGAGCTACTACCCTTTGCAACAACATGGATGGAACTGGAAAGCATTATGCTGAGTGAAATAGGCCAGGCATTGAAAGACAAATACCATATGATCTCACCTTTAACAGGAAACTAAACAAAACAAACAAGCAAACAGAATAAAAACAAAGACACTGAAATAGAGAACAAGTGGGCAGCGACCAGAGGGGAGAGGGAAGGGAATTTAAAAGGAAAAATGGGGAGGGATTTTGAGGAACAAGTATGAAAGACACAGGGATGAGGACTGGGCGGGGGGAAATGGGAGGGAGGTGGGGAGACGGGGCAGGGGGGGCTGGGATGGGAGAAATAGACAAAAAACTGTACTTGAAAAATAACTAAATAAAATTTTAAAAAAGAAAAATAACTAAATAAAATTTAAAAAATAAAATAAAATATAAATAGACAAAAAAAAATTAACACGCAAAAAATGATTGCGAGGAAATCCTACAAACAACTATATGCCATAAAATTGAGCCACCTGTAAAAAAATTAATAAATCCATAGAAACATAAAATCTTCCAAAACTAAATCAGGAAAAATAAAAAATATTTGAACAGATTATAACAAATGAAATTTAAGCAGGAATCAAAAACTTGCAGCAAACAAAAGCCCTGGACAAGATGGCTGCACAGGTAAATTTTACCAAACATTCCAAGAACTAACACCTATTCTCCTCATACTATTCCAAATTACTCAAGAGGAGAGCAGACTCCCAAGTTCATTTTATGAATACAACATTTTCCTAATTCCAAAACCAGATGAAGACACTACAGAGAGAAAATTATAGGTATATCCCTGATGAACACAGATGCAAAAATCATCAACAAAATATTAGCAAACCAGATCCAGCAATACATTAAAAAGATCATACATCATGATCAAGTCAAATTTATCCTATGGATGAATAGTTGCTATACTATTCACAAATCAATAAACATGATACACAATGTAAACAAAATAAAGTATAATTATCATATCATCATATCAGTAGATGTAGAAAGAGCATCTGAGAAATCTGTCACCCATTTATGATAAAAACTCTCTGGAAAGTGGGAATAGAGGGAACTTATCTCAACATAATAAAGGCCATGTAAGGTAAACCTATAGCTGACATCATACTCAAAGAGGAAAAGTTAGAAGTATCTCACTTAAGACCAGGAACAGAACAAGGATGTCCGCTTTCACTCCTATTCAATAAAGGAGTAATAGTAATGGGTGTACTACTAGCCACAACAATCAAACAAGAAGAAGAAATTAAAGGCATCCAAATTGGAAAGGAAGAAATAAAACTGTCATTATTTGTCATTATCAGATGACATGATACTGAATAGAGAGGATCCTAAAGAGACCACAAAAAATTACTAGAGTTGATAAATAAATTCAGTAAATTAGTAGCATACAAATATTCAGAAATCACTTGCATTTTCATGCACCAATAATAAATTATCAGAAAAAGAAAACAACCTCATTTCTAATTATCTCAATAAAAATAAAACCTAGGAATAAAGTTAACCAAGGAGGTAAAAGAACTCTACTCAGAAAAGTATATAATACTGAACAAAGAAATTGAAGATACCAAAAAATGGAAATATGTAACATGCTCATAGACAGGAAGAATGAACGTCATTAAAATGTCCATACTACCCAAAGCAATCTATACATTCAGCACAATTCATATTAATATACAAATGCCATATTTCACAGAACTAGAACTAATAATGCAAAAATCTATATGGAAACAAAAAATATACCAAATAGACACAGAAATGTTGATAAAAAGTGAAGTTAGAGGGGAGGAAGATGGCAGCGAGGTAGGAGGGAGGTGATTCCACTTCCCCCTACACACAGAGAAAAACCTAGCCAATCTGAAGAAACAGAGCAAACAGTCAATAGTACCACAGCATATATGAAAACAGGAGATCAAAAATTGTAATGGACATTGAAAAACCAGATGGTAAGGAGAGTGCTTCAGGACAATAAAGGCCCAGGGGTAAGCACGGGGGCCAAGGAAGCTGCAGCCCTGGGCCTGGTGCCCACTGGGTCTGCTACAGGGCTCTTGGGAGAGAGCTGGGTCGGCCACTCCCTCCCTGGCCAAACAGGTTTTGAGCAGGACTGGGAGAGACCTGGTTGCTTCAAGTCACAGAGAGGGGAGTAAGGACTAAGTGGCAAACACATGGGGGTTGTGAGCACCCATGCTTAGTCCTGGGAAGAGTGTCTGCCAGAACCCATGTGACCAGAGGCAGCCTGGCCAGGTGCCCACGCCCGAAACCAGGGGAGGGTGTGCTTTGTGGAAACCCTGAAGCCCACACCTGTGGACCCGGAGACAGCACACCCTCTGCAGGAGGGTTAGAGCCAAAGAGGGGTAAATTTGGGGAGAGAGCACTCTTAGAAAGGGATCCTGCACCCAGGGCCCTGCAGAGGGGCACCCTGCTATCTCTGGAGAGACTCTCAACTAGCCCTGGGGAGAGTGGGAGTGAGGCTGACTGACCACTGAACAAGAAGGAAGAAAAGCAATACCAGTCACCCCTCAGCCTGCTGCAGCCAGCAAGACCAGAAAAACTGGTTTGGCCAGTTTGAAACCAGCAAGAGGTTTCTTTTATTTTGTTTTTTCAATTTTTTAAAGTAATTTTTTATTTTTATTATTATTTTTTTATCCTTGAATCCCTTTTTCCTCTCTCTCCTTCTTTCTTCTTTTATTCTTTCTTCCTTTCTTTACAAACTTATCTCTTCTTCCTTCCTTCTTCTACTTCTTTTTTTAAAAAAATACCCACAAGTGAGACAAAAAACCTGGAACTATGATAAGACCAGAGTTGGACCCAAAGAGGGGGCATCACAACATCTGAGACAGAGACATAAATTTCACTTTGCTGTTACAGAGAACCTGGAATTTATTGCATATTTGTATTATTATTTTTACATTAATCTTACATATTTTATTTGAATAGTATTTTTGTATTCCTCTTCTTTCTGTTTACTCTTCTTTGCTTGGCTGGTTATATTGTATTGTTTGACAGGTTTCCCCTGTTCTCTCATTCATAGTGTATTGCTAATTTTCTGTCTTTCACTTCACTTGTGTTCCATTAACATACTACTCAAGGTACTAAAACTCCCTGTTATTGTTATCTAGGTCTCATAGATTTTGTCATATGATTGGTGCTCTAATATTATTGTAAATAATAGCTGTTCCATATGATTGTAAATATTACACAACACCCCTCCCCTATCTCAGCCCACTGCACAGTTTCCTGAACTCTATTACTGTAGTGGTTAACTCTATTCTCTCACACTCTACACTTATTTACTATCCTTTACTCTCACCTTACCTCAGAATCTGACCTCCCACAACCTCATTGCTTTCTAGATCCAACTAACAATCCTTCCCTCCTGAACAAGTCTTATCTTCTTTCCACCCTTTCTAAAAAGTGGCTAGTTGGGTGAAAGATCACGGTTAACACTATACATAAACAAAGGATCTCCTATCTCTTTTCTACTGGCTCCTACTGTAAATATCTAGCATACTCTCTTGCTGTCTCAAACCATTTTCCCTTACCCTTCCAAATGATGACAAAAAAAAAAGTAGGTGGAAGCTGTGAACACCAGGATAACCAAAGGAGACTGTACCACTGAATCTCACAGGTATTCTACCACAGACGTTCACACCATAAACCTAGGGAGTCAGAACAGATCACTTTAAAAAGCTGAGGCTAACAAAAAGAGCCTCACAAACAATGGGAAGACAAAGAAACAATCCCCAAATGAAAGAAAAGGAGAAAGCCTCAGAAAGAATGCTAAATTGAATAGAGGCAAGTCAACTATCAGATACTGAGTTCAAAGCACTGGTTATCAGGAAGCTCAATGAGCTCGCAATGAGCTACCAGAAACTACAGGGGAGCTACAATGAACTCACTACAAACTATATCAACATAAAAAAGGAAACAGAATCGATCAACAAGGGCCAAGAGGAAATGAAGAATACAATTTCTGAACTGAAGAACACAGTAGAAGGAGTGAAAAACAGGATCAATAAAGTAGAAGATTAGATCAGTGACCTGGAGGACAAAGTAGAAAAAAAAACACCCAGGAAGACTAAGAAAAGGAAAGCAGGATAAAAAAGAATGAAGAGGGATTAAGAGAAATGTAAGACCATATGAAACATAATAATATCCATATAATAGGGAAATCAGAAGCAGAATAAGAACAAGTGATAGAAAACCCATTTAAAAAAGTAATGATGAAAAACTTCCCTAATTTGATGAGAGAAAAAGTCACACATATCCAGGAAATAGAGTCCCAATCAAGAGGAATCCAAAGAGGCCCACTTCAAGACACATCATCATCAAAATGGCAAAATTCCAAGACAAAGAGAGAATCTTAAAGGCAGCAAGGGAGAAAAAGGAAGTAACATACAAGGGAGATCTGATAAGGATAGTAGCTGACTTCTCAATAAAAACGCTCCAAGTCAGAAGAGAATAGCAACAAATATTCCAAGTAATGAGAACCAGAGGCCTGAAACCAAGGCTACTTTACAACAGAAGGCCAAATTCTGGCCAAGATGGAAGCATAGGTAGACACCCTATGCGTTCTCCCACAACCAAAATAAGGACAACAACAATTTAGAGACAAAATAACAGCAAGAACTGACAGAAAATTGAAATGTATTGAACTCAGAAAATGAAGGAGATAAAATAGACACATTCATCCAGACCAGGGTAGAGCCAGACAGCAGGGCAGAGAGGGTTTGCGGCACAAAAAGTGATGGCACAAAGCCTGCAAAGCACCCTGGGGTCACAGTACGGTAGTGGGCGGACCCCGGGCATGTAGGCAGTGGCTGGCAGACGCCGGGTGTGAGGTGGCAACAGGCAGACCCAGCAAGGTGGCGATTGTCAAGCAAGGCACTGCACACAAGGCAGCTAGTTGACCAGGTGGTCACACATTCACACTCAGATAAACCAGGCCAAACTGGGGAGGCAGAAAGACCACAACCCAGACTCCTGTTGCCAGGAAATAAAGCCTCAAAACACTGATTAAAACCACATGAGGGGCTGAGGTGCAAAGAGAGACTCCCAGCCTCACAGGAGTTCTTGGAAAGACTCACAGGAACCTAGACTGTATAAAAGCTCACCCACACGGGAATCAGCACCAGCAAGGCCCAGTTTGCTTGGGGGAAGCAGCAGTAGGGACTGAAATCCAATAGAGAGCAGAGCAAGTGCCATCGTTCCCACTTGATCCCTGCTCCCACATATAGCGTCACAACCCTGTGACTGGGTTGCCATACCCTGGTGAACACCTAAGGCTCCGCCCCTCATTACCCCACAGGCACAACAAGAAAAAAAATGTCCCAAAAGAAAGAACAGACCAAAGCTCCACAGCAAATACAACTAAGCAACCAAGAAATAGCCACACCTATCACATGCACAGTTCAAAGCACTGGTAATCAGGATGCTCACAGAATTCATTGAATTTGTTCGCAAATTATATGAAAAAATAAAGGCTACGCTAAGTGAAATAAAGGAAAATGCACAGGTAACCAACAGTAATAGGAAGGAAACTGGAACTCAAATTAGTGAAGCGAAACAAAAAAGAAAGAAACAACCAACGAAACAAACAGAAAAGAATGAAGAAACAAGAATTCAAAAAAATGAGAGGCTTAGGAACCTCCAATACATCTTTAAACATGTTAATATCTGAATTACACGGGTTCCAGAAAGGGAAGAGGAAGAGCAACAAGTGGGAAACTTATTTCAACAAATAATAAAGGAGAACTTCCCCAACCTGGCAAAGGCAACAGACTTCCAGGAAGTCCGGGAAGCTCAGAGAGTCCCAAAGAAGGTGGACCTAAGGAGGAACGCACCAAGGCACATCATAATTACACTAGTCAAGATTAAAATGAAGAAAAGAATCCTAGAAGCAGCAAGAGATAAGGGGACAGTCACCTACAAAGGAGTTCCCATCAGACTGTCAGCTGATTTCTCTAAAGAGACCTTGCAGACAAGAAGATACTGGAAAATATTCCAAGTCATGAAAGGCAAAAACCTACATTCAAGATTGCTCTATCCAGCTTTCATTTAGAATGGAAGGGCAGATAAAGTGCTTCTTAGATAAGGTCAAGTTCAAGGAGTTAATCATCACCAAGCCCTTATTATATGAAATGTTAAAGGGACTTACCTAAGAAAAAGAAGATAAGAAATATGTATAGTAAAATGACAGCAAACTCACAATTATTAACAACCACACCTAAAGCAAAAGCAAACTAAACAGACAGCTAGATCAGGAGAGGAACCATAGAAATGGAGATCACATGGAGGGTTAGCAACGGGAGTGGGAGGAAGAAAGAGGAGGAAAATTACAGAGAAAAAGTAGCATAGATGGTATGTAGAAATAGACAGCTGGAGGGCAAGAAGAGTATGGGAACTGTAGAAGCTAAAGAACTTACGACACATGGACATGAACTAAAATAAAGAGGAGGATGTAGGTGAGAGAGGGTGTTCAGAGTGGAGGAGAATGAAGGGGGGAATGGAACAGATGTAACAACATAATCAATAAAATATATTAAAAAAATTTTAAGATAGAAGACCAAATAAGGAGCTTCCCAGACAAAAGAAGTCTAAAAGAATACACTTCCACCAAACCAGCTCTGCAAGAAATTGTAAAGAGACTGCTTTAAGGAAAGGAAAGGAAAAGAAAGAGAGAGAGAGAGAAATACAGGTACGAAAATGGCAGTGATCATGTACCTATCAATAATAACCTTAAATGTAAATGAATTAAATGCTCCGATCAAAAGACACAGAACAGCGGAATGGATAAAAAAGCATGACCCACACATATGCTGCCTACAAGAAATCCACCTCAGGACAAAAGACCTACACAGACTAAAAGTGAAGGGCTAGAAACAAATTTTCCAAGCAAACAAACAGGAAAAAATAAGCCAGGGTAGCAATACTCATATCAGACAAAATGGACTTCAAAAAAAGGACCATAAAGAGAGACCCAGAAGGTCACTTCATAATACTCAAGGGAAGAATCCACCAAGAAGACATTAACACCATAAATATATATGCACCCAACATAGGAGCACCCAAATATATCAAGAAAATCTTAGAGGACTTCAAGAAAGATATTGACAGCAACACAATTATAGTAGGCAATTTTAACACTCCACTGTCAAAAATGGACAGATCTTCCAAACAAAATATCAACAAAGATATTGTGGCATTAAACAACACCCTAGATGAAATGGACTTCACTGATATATATAGAGCTCTTCATCCCAAAGAAGCTAAATACACATTCTTTTCAAATGCAAATGGAACATTTTCAAAGATAGACCACATGATAGGACACAAAACAAGCCTCAACAAATTCAAGAAAATTTAAATCATACTTAGCATTTTCTCTGACCACAAGGGACTGAAACTGGAAACTGTCAGGATGGGTGGGGTAGGACAAAATGGCAGCTGAACTAAAACCTGGAAAAGACAGCTGATGTCAAACCAGGGAGCCGAAATGGTGGGCTTTGCCCAAACAGATATCTGCATAGCAACCTGAGCCCGAGGAAAGCCACCAATGATATATTGCAACTTCGTTCAAAGGGGACCAATCCCCAGCTCCCAAAAAGAGAGTCAACCAAGATAAAACCCTGCCACATTCCCTGCTTGGGTGCAACTTCCCCAGACCCACTCTGCAGACTGGAGAACCTCACCCAGATGCGCAAACCCCAATAAAGCTATATACTGCCTAACTGTTTTCCTGATTAGCATTTCTTCCTCAGCAGAGCGTAAGAAAACCTTTCATTTGGTGCCGAAACCCGGGAGGAGTTGTTGTCTGCTGAAAACCGTTCCTCTCCCAACTTCCTGAGGAGGCCTCGCGGCCACCCCACCACTCCAGACTAAGAACCAGGGTAAGTGCTGTTGCCCCTAAGTTTCTGGTCCCTCAGCACTAATTCTGGGCTCCTGTCTGCTGGGAGAGACTTCTCTCACACCAAAACCACAGCACTGCGTCAGGGTGACCCTTCTGGGAGAGGCTGCTCTCCCCTGGTGAGAGGCTCTAGGCACTGGAGGAGACGTCCCTGGACCCAGACCCCCATTTTTACCAGGCTAGATCAGCAAATTGGGTTGAGGGATACCAATTCCCATTTACTGATCCTTGTGGGACCAGGAATGGGGGGGCAGGAGTCCAAGCCAGACCCTAAGTCACCTCTAGGGTGCCTTATAAAAAATTTTCCAGCAATTGACCTTGGCCTCAAGTGAAAACGGCTGATTTTTCTATCCACTACGTCTTGGCCGTTATATCAGCTTAATAATCATGAAACCTGGCCCCCTGAAGGCACTTTCCATTTCGTTACCCTTACTGACCTAGATAATTTTTGCAGATGGACTGGCAAATGGTCTGAGGTCCCCTATATTCAGGGCTTTTGGGCCTTGCGCTCCTGCCCGGATCTGTGCGCCCAACGCTCCACAGCCCAAGTTCTCCTTGCCCCAGGGAACTCTGAAGTCATCCAGCTTCCTAAGCCTACTGCTTCAGAACCTCCCTCCTCCTTTTCTGATTTCCCTGAAGATCTTGCTTTCCCTCCTTATCAGCTCCCGCCAACGGCTACTGCAGCCCCAGCCCTCCCCTCTCAACTGGATTCTCCCCCTCCCTCTGAAGACCTTTCTTCCCGGTTAGCTCACAGACTCGCTCCTGCCTGAATCTAGAGTCCCTAGACTCCCATATTTGCCCTCTCCAGGAAGTGGCAGGAGCAGAAGGTGTCGTTCAGATCCATGTCCCTTTCTCACTAACTGACCTCTCTTCAACTGAAAAACGCCTAAGCTCGTTCTCCACTAACCCTACCAATTTTATCAGAGAATTCCAGTACCTAGTCCAGGTTTGTGACCTCACATGGCATGACCTGCACATCATTTTAACTTCCACCATGATCCCAGACAAGCGTGACCAGTCCGGACTGCAGCTAGGGCTCATGCAGACCAAACCCATGCCACCAATCCCCTCAAGCCAATAGGGGCTAAAGCCGTGCCAGAGGCAGAACCAGACTGGGACTACCAGGTAGGACAGGCAGGTTGGAGGTGCTGCAACCAAATGGTTGAGTGCCTGATAGCAGGTATATACCAATCTGCCCAGAAAGTAGTCAATTACAATAAGCTCGAAGAGGTCACCCAAGGCCCTGGAGAAAATCCAGCGCTGTTTCTCAACAGACTAACCTAGGCAATGGTGCTCCATACCCACTGTGACCCGGCTTCTAACGCTGGGGCCACTGTCTTAGCTACTCACTTTATCTCCCAGTCGGCCCCAGATATTAGAAGGAAACTGAAAAAGGCTGAAAATGGCCCCCAAACCCCCATCCGAGATCTGGTAAATATGGCATTTAAGGTTTTCAATAACTGGGAAGCAGAGGCTGAGGCTGCCTGCCAGGCTCGCCTACAGCAAAAGGTAGCCCTGCAAACCCAAGCCATGCTAGTGGCCCTGTGGCCCACAGCAAACACTGGCACAGGGGCAAAGCCTAGGTCCAGGCCAAAGAACACCCCACTGGGGGTCTGTTTCAAGTGCGGCAAAGAAGGGCACTGGGACCACCAGTGTCCTCAACCTCGGCACCAATGAAGCCTTGCCCCGATTGCCGACAGCTTGGCCACTGGATGGTTGCCTGTCCTCTTAGAGGCTCTACCCGGCACCTCCACGTGGGAAACCAGCCCATCAAGGTGTGGACTCTTCCCTGGCCTTGCTGGAACTTCTCAGACTCCTAGATGACTGAAGTGGCCCGGACTCGAAGACCCCCATCACCCTCGCCAAGCCCAGGGTAACACTGCAGGTAGCAGGTAAGTCCATCTCTTTCCTAGTGGACACGGAGGCTACCTGTTCTGTTTTACCATCTTTTTCAGGACCTCTTACTCTGTCCCAGATCTCTGTCATGAGGGTTGATGGGACCCCATCTCACCCGTGGTGAACCCCCCTGCTTAGCTGCAGTCTGGACAGCTTTCCCTTTTCCCATTCATTCCTTGTCATACCCTCCTGCCCTATTCTGCTTCTAGGACAAGATGTTCTCCAATTATTAGGTGCCACTCTTCAGATCAATCATGCAAAACCCGACCCCTTACTCCTCCCTTATCCTCCTGCTGTTGGAAAACCCAACTCCTCCTCCAGCTCCGCCCATTTCTCCTTCCCTTGTCAACCCACAAGTATGGGACACTTCTATACCAACCGTGGCTTCTTATCACCCCCTTGTCATCATCCGTCTGAAACGGCCCGACATTTTCCCATCCTGACCCCAATTTCCTATCTCCCATGCAAACTTAAAAGGATTACAGCCTATCATCACCTGCCTCCTAGACCAGAAAGTTCTTGTCCCTGTTAATTCTCTGTGTAATAATCCCCATTATCCCAGTCAAAAAACCCTCCAGAGCCTACTGCCTGGTCCAGGACCTTAGACTCATCAACAAAGTGGTCATCCCTATCTACCCAGTAGTCCCTAACCCCTCTACTATTCTCTCTCACATTCCTAATACAACCCACTTCTCAGTCATAGACTTCAAAGACACCTTCTTCACTATCCTCTTACACCCAGAGTCCCAGTTTCTTTTCACCTTCACATGGACAGACCCTGACACTGCTCTGTCACAACAGCTCACGTGGACAGTCTTGCCACAAGGGTCTAGAGATAGCCCCCATTTATTTGGTCAGGCTTTAGCTCGGGACCTAGCTTTCTGTGACCTAGGCTCCAGCAAGGTCCTCCAATACGTAGATGACCTCCTTCTCTGCAGCCCCACTTTACGGGACTCCAGATGATATACTGCAAATCTCTTTACCTTCCTTGCCCAAAAAGGATACCGAGTCTCTCCTGAAAAGGCTCAGTTGTCAAGCCAGCAAGTCACTTACTTAGGTCTCTCTCTCTCTCTCTCTCTCTCCTACCTCATGCAGCCTTACAGCGGACCACACTCAACTCCTCCGCAATCTCCAACCACCTATGACAGGAGATCAAATTCTATCTTACTTGGGGCTAGTTGGATTTTTCAGACATTGGGTCCCAACTTTGCCCTACTCGCCAAGCCGCTGTATGAAGCGTCCAAAGACACTCCTACTGGCCCCCTCACATCCCCCAAGCTAGTGCAAAAAGCCTTTACTGTCCTGCAGGGCACTTTGTTACAGGTTTCCTCCCTTAGTCTTCCCAATCCCTCTCACCCTTTCCATCTATTCACAGATGAGAGGCAGGGAATTGCGGTTGGAGTCTTGGCTCAGCCGGTAGGCCCAACATACCACCCAGTAGCCTACTTATCAAAACAGCTTGATCCTACCCTATGTGGATGGCAGCCATGCCTCCGGGTATTAGTGAGCATGGCAGAACTTGGGAAGGAAGCCCTCAAACTCACTCTCTGCCAACCTGTTACCATATTTTCCTCTCATCGCCTTACGGACCTGCTATCCCACCGAGCTCTCTCTCTGTTGAGCCCTTCCTGTCTACAGGAATTTCACCTTCTCTTTGTTGAGGGGACGGCCCTGTCTCTTATGTTCTCACTGCACTTCAACCCAGCTACCCTCCTTCTGACCCCCACCACAGACATAGAGCCTGCTCACTCTTGCCCAGAAGTACCAGACCTCCTGGGTCAACCTCTAGACCATATATCTGACAAGCCTCTCCCTGAGGCAGATCTCACTCTGTTTGTAGATGGAAGTTCAGTGCTCAGAGCTGATGGCCGAAGACAAGCAGCCTATGCGGTAGTAACTTTGACTGAAACCCTTGAAGCCAATAAGCTCCCTGAAGGTACCACCTCTTAGAAGGCTGAACTCAGTAGCCCTTACACAGGCACTTACCCTGGCCCGGGGTAAGAAGGTTACCATCTACACAGACTCCAAGTATGCTTTGATTGTTTACAGCCACTTGGCTTTGTGGAAGGAAAGGGGCTTCCTCACTACTAAAGGTTCACCCATTGTTAATGCCTCCCTCATTGCCAAACTCCTCCAGGCCACAGACCTACCCACTGCCATAGCCGTGGTCCACTATAAGGGTCACAAGGCCTTACAGGACCCTGTTTCCCGTGGCAATGCTGGGGTGGATACTGCAGCTCAAGAACTCACTGCAGATGCCCTGCCACACCCTATCCTCTTTCTGACCACTGATATTTGCCCTGACTATTCCCCCCAAGAGTACTCTGCCCTCCTCTGGCAGGGCAGGCACCCAGGAAATGAGGGGTGGATCTTCCTCAAAGGAAAAATAGCCCTACCCCAAGAACAGGCCACTGCACTTCTCTGAAATTCACCAATCTTTGCACATTGGTCCAAAAGCTCTGATGGGATTTCTAGACCCCCTGTTTATTCATCTCACTCTTTTCCAAGGCATCAAGGAAGCTTACTCTAAATGTGCCATTTGCTCCAAGACATCCACCCAGGGAAGAATAAAGCCTCAAGTCCCAGGCCATCAACTATGTGGATACCTCCCGGGACAGGATTGGAAGGTCGACTTTACACACATGGCTCCCCACAAGAAATTCCGCGACCTTTTAACTTTTGTTGACATGTTTTCAGGTTGGATTGAGGCCCATCCCATGACAAGAGAAACAGCGGATATGATAGCCAACTCCCTCCTCAACCACATTATCCCATGATTTGGACTGCTCTCCTCTATCCAGTCGGACAACAGCCCAGGCTTCATCTCCCAAATAGTTCAGCAGGTCTCCACCTCCCTTGGCATCAACTGGAAGCTGCACATTCCTTATCACCCCCAGTCTTCTGGTAAAGTAGAATGGGCTAACGGCATCCTGAAAACCCACCTAACCAAACTTACCATAGAAACCAGAAATTCCTGGCTCTCTCTGCTCCCTCCAGCCCTCACTCAAATACAGGCAGCCCCATAGGAACCAACAGGACTTAGCCTTTTCGAACTACCGTATGGCCGCCCTTTCCTTATTAACCATAACCTGCCAGCATATATTCCCCCTGCAGCTTCCTATCTGCCCTCTCTCTCTCCTCTGGCATCTTCTCCATGAACACACTGACAGAGTTCTTTCTCTGGGGGGGGGGTGTCCGGAGACAGGCCCAGCCACACTCCTACAGCCTGGAGACCAGGCATTACTCAAAGAGCTCTGACCTGGACCGCTCCAGCCCAAGTGGACAGGACCCCATACTGTTATTCTAACCACCCCCACAGCAGCAAAACTGGTGGGTCAGCCAGTATGGGTCCACCACTCCTGCGTTAAGCTGGCCTCTGCCTCAAGAAAGTGGTCAGCGCAGCTCATAGGAAATACCCGAGTCTGCTTTACTCTGACACCAGGTTTTCCCGATTAAGTCCCTATAAATCCTCCTTCTCCTCCTCCTTGCTTACCCATCCCTGTCAAAAACCCCTCCTAAACTACAAAGCAAATACATTTGGAGGTTCTTTGTATATGAAATATATGACAAAGACGCACAGGTAAATTTTCACCCTGTCACTTCTGTGGATGCCCTCCCTCCAGTTGCTGTACATCCATTCTTCTCTCTGCTCCTAAAAGTAGCTTTAGAGGGCTAGATGGCTGGACTGCCCAGTACGGATGGCACGCTCTCTGCTTCCTCTATGATCGGACGAATTGTAAGTGCAAACTCTGGCCAGACATATATGGAGATTTCCCATACTACTATTGCAAATACCATGAATGGAGTACTCTCCAGCCGTGGTGCTTTACCATTGATGACCCATGGGACTCCAAATGGGAGCAGGGAGTGAAGGGAAAACTATACCAAAGCCTCTTATATTCGCATCCCCAGAGTTCCATTGAAATATACCAAACTCTTGTTCCAGGGCCATGGAATAAAACCCTATTGACTAATACCATATTAACACATGGACAATCCTTGCAAACACTGATCCGACAAGGAAAACAGGAGAGTGCCCCTTTCTCTTAGCTAAGCCTCATAGGCCAAGGAATTCAACTCTTCAATATCACTGACATAGGATACATCACCGACTGTTTCCTATGTGCTTTTCTTGACCGCCCCCCTATTACGGCAGTCCCCATACTCACTCTTCTCAAGGTCACAAACTCCACAACACCTTTTTTCCTAAAATATGTATCTTTCTTTCAAAACATAATGAACAGTCCCAAAGTATGTTATATTACTGTGGGTACTTCCTCCTGCAACCGGATCGTGCAGATATCGAAAACCACTACCAGTCCCCCAGGTACATTTTTCTGGTGCAATGGAATGCTGCTGCAGACCATTAACTCCTCCTCAGCCTTTCCCTGCTTCATGACCGTGCTGACCCCACAGCTTATGCATTATGGAGAAGGAGAACTCAGGGACAAACTAACCAGGCATAAAAAAAAATAAGCAGTCTTTCCTGCCCATACTAGTAGGTCCAACCTTCACCACAACTCTGGCAACAGCTGGGATAGGCAGCGCTGGGTTAACACACAGCCTCCAAGCCACTTGCCAGTTACCAGCTGAGTTGGAGCAGGCCCTTGATGCCTCAGCCACCTCTCTAGCATCTTTGCAGAGACAGATAACCTAGGTAGCCCAGGTTGCCCTCCAGAACCGCAGAGCTCTAAACTTACTAACAGCAGAAAAAGAGGGAACATGTCTCTTCCTGCAAGAACAGTGCTGCTTCTATGTGAATGAGAGCGGGATAGTAGAAGAGAATATTAATACCCTATAGAACCTCAGGGAGAAATTCATAATAATCTGCATACTAATAAGGCTTAGCCCGTTTCCTGAGATTCCTCCAGGAAAGAATTCACAAAGTCTCCCGGGTTACCTTTAACCAGATGCTGCTTCAGGCCCAAACCTACTCGCCCCTCCTTGACAAACCAGAAACGGCTGACCTCTAACCCCTCACCTCTATGCCCCCCTGACAGCAGGAAGTAGCTAGATCAAACATGGTGCCACTTATCAAAGAGGTTGGAATATCAGGATGGGTGTCGTGGGACAAAATGGCAGCTGAACTACAACCTGGAAAAGACAGCTGACATCAAACCAGGTAGCCAAAATGGCGGACTTTCCCAAAACAAATATCACATAGCAACAAAACACATAGCAACCTGAGCCTGAGGAGAACCACCAGATATATTGCCACTTTGTTCAAAGGGGACCAATCCCCAGCTCCCACAAAGAGAGCCAAACAAAATAAAACCCCGCCACATTCCCTGCTTGGGTGCAACTTCTTCGGACCCACGTTGTGGACCACAGAACCTCCTCTGGGAGCACAAACCCCAATAAAGCTCTAGACTGCCTAACTTTATGGCTGATTGGCATTTCTTCCTCAGCAGAGCCTAAGGAAAACTTTTAGAAACCAATACCAGAAGAAAAAACCCCAAACACTCAAAATCATGGAAATTGAAAACATGCTATTAAACAACAACGAGGTCGAGAATGAAATTAGGGAAGAAATCAAAAAGTTTCTGGAAACAAATGAAAATGAACTCACAACAACCCAAAACTTATGGGACACAGTGAAAGCTGCCCTGAGAGGGAAGTTCATAGTGATACAGGCTTACCTGAAAAAGACAGAAACATTTGAGGATCTCTGCCAAGATGGAGGCATAGGTGGAAACACTTTGCTTCCTCCCACAACCAAATGTAAAAACAACAAAGTTTTAACAAAAATAAATGCAAACAAACCACAGAAAATCGAACAATACAGAGTCCGAAAACAACAAACCACGCAGCGAAACCAGTGAGAAGGGCGAAGCCAGCAGTGGAGCGGGTCGGGTAAAAAAGATCCCCAACCCGTGCAGTGAGCAGGCAGCTGAGGGCGAGGATCCCAGGTGCGGTGTACCTACAGGCAGACCCAGGGAAGGCGTGGTGCGGCTGGCTGACTTTGGTCGTGCATTTGCGCGCAGATAAACCAGTGAAGAGAAGTGCATTGAGACAGACCGTGCAGGCCCCCGGCGGAGGCTGGTGGGCTCGCACATTTGCGCTCAGATAAACAGGTGGGGGCAAGCAGTGAGGCAAACGGGGTGAGCGGAGAGGACCACCATTGCTCCCTCTATGACCCTGACCCCACATACACCCTCACAAACCAGCAACCTGGGTGGCCCCACCCTGATGAACACCTAAGGCTCCTCTCCTCATATGTAACAGGCACAAACAGATCAAAACATGGCTCAAGAACAATTCAGAGCCCCAGGGCCAATAAATCTAAGCAATGAAAAAATAGCCAAACTTTCAGATGCACAGTTCAAAACACTGGTGATCAGGATGCTCACAGAACTGGTTGATTGTAGCCACAAATTAGAGGAACATATGAAGGCTAAACTAATTGAAATGAATGGAAATACACAGGAAACCAATAGTAATGGAAAGGAAACTGGGACTCAAATCAAGGGAGCGGACCAGAAGGAAGGAAAAAATTACCAAACAGAAAAATATGAAGAAACAAGAATTCAAAAAAATGAGGAGAGGCTTAGGAAACTCCAGGACATCTTTAAATGCTCCAATAACCGAATTATAGGAGTAGCAGAAGGGGAAGAGAAACAGCCACAAGTAGAAACCCTATTTGAACAAATAATAAAGGAGAACTTCCCCGTTCTGGCAAAGGAAATAGACTTCCAGGAAATCCAGGAAGCTCAGAGAGTCCCAAAGAAGTTGGACCCAAGAAGGAACACACCAAGGCACATCATAATTACATTAGCCAAGATTAAAATGAAGGAGAGAATCCTAGAAGCAGTAAGAGCTAAGGGAACAGTCACCTACAAAAGAGTTCCCATCAGACTGTCAGCTGATTTCTCTAAAGAGACCTTACAGGCAAGAAGGGGTTGGAAAGAAGTATTCCAAATCATGAAAACCAAAGACCTACAACTTCTATCCAGAAAAGCTTTCATTTAGAATGGAAGGACAGATAAAGTGCTTCTCAGATAAGATCAAATTCAAGGAGTTCATCATCACCAAGCCCTTATTACATGAAATGTTAAAGGGACTTACCTAGGAAAAGGAAGATAAAAATGTGAACAGTGAAAGGACAGCAAACTCACAATTATTAACAACCACACCTAAAATAAAAGCAAATTAAGAGGACAGCTAGATCAGGAGTGAACCATAGAAATGAAGATCACATTGAAGGTTAGCAAGAGGGGAGTGGGAGAAGGAGAAGGGAGGGAGAAGGCACAGAAAATAAGTAGCATAGACAGTAGATAGAAAATAGATAGGGGGAGGGCAAGAATAGTATGGGAAATATAGAATCTAAAGAACTTGAGACGTGTTCATAAACTAAAGAGGGGGAATGGTGGGGAAGGGGTGTGCAGGGTGGAGGGGAATGAAGGAGGAAATAGAACAAATGTAATGACATAATCAATAAAATTAAAAAATATATAAATTTTAAAAAATATTTTATTTATCTTTAGAGGGGAAGGGAAGGAGGGAGGGAGAGAAACGTCAATGTATCGTGGCCTTTGGTGCATCCCCTGCTGGGAACTGGCCTGCAGGGAACTGGTCTGCAACCCAGGCATATGCCCTGACTGGGAATCGAACTGCAATTGTCTGGTTCGCAGGCCCACGCTCAATCCACTTAGCTACGCCAGCCAGGGCCTAAAAAATATATAATTTTTTTTTAAAAAGATAGAAACATTTCAAACAAACAAACTAACCCTACGACCACAACAACTGGAGAAACAACAACAAAGACAGCCCACAGCAAGTACAAAGAAAGAATTAATGAAGATCAGAGCAGAATTCAATGACATAGAGATTAAAAGCACAATTCTGAGGATGAATGAATCCAGGAGCTGGTTTTTTGAAAAGATAAACAAAATTGACAAACCTTTAATCATCAAGAAAAAAGGGAGATGATCCAAATAAACACAATAAAAAATGGAAGAGGAGAGATTGCAACTGACACCACAGAAATACAACAGATTTTAAGAAATTACTATGAAGAACTGTATGCTAAGAAATTTGAAAACCTAGCGGAAATGGACACATTTCTAGAAAAATATAATCTTCAAAAACTCAATGAAGAAGCAGAAAGCCTGAACAGACCCATAACAGCAGATGAAATTGAAGAAATAATAAAAAAAACTCAGGACACACAAAAACCCTGGACAAGATGATTTCATAGGAGAATTCTACAAAGCATTTAAGGAAGAGCTAACTCCTATGTTTCACAGACAATTCCAAAAATTCTAAAATGAAGAAAGGCCCCAAATTCTTTTTATGAACCCAGCATTATCCTAATCCCAAAGCCAGATAAAGATACAACAAAGACAGAAAACTTCAGGCCAATATTGCTGATGAACATAGATGCTGAAATCTTCAACAAAACACTGGCAAACCTTATCCAGCAATACATTAAAAAGATCATGCACCATGGCCAAGTGGGATTCATTCCAGGGATGCCAGGATGGTTCAACATTTTTAAATCACTAAATGTAATACAGCAAAGACAAACAATACATGATCTCATCAATAGATGCAGAAAAATAATTTGATAAGGTACTGCACCCATTTATGATAAAAAACACTCAGCAAAATGGGAAATGAGGGAGCATTCCTCAACATAATAAAGGTCATGTATGAGAGTCCTACAGCCATCATCATACTCAATGGGCAAAAACTAAAATATTTTCCATAAGAGACTTCCGCCAAGATGGAGGCATAGGTGGAGACGCGTGCTTCCTCACACAACCAAGTTTAGAAACGACTAAAGAATAGCAACAGAAAACACAGCCAGAACACAGAACATTGAACTTTTCGGAAGTCTGTTAACAACAAATTCTTCAGCCTGACCGGTAAGAGGGGTGAAACCAGCAGCTGGCAGAGCGGGGTAGCACAGGAAAACTCGGTCAGACGGACTCAGGCGTGCGGAATCCAGGCGCAGGGTTGGACCTGGTGGGCAACTAAGCAAGCAATAGTGGGGAAACAGCGAGGAAGCAGGGCTGCGGGTTGACTGTGGTCTCGGGTTGACTGTGGTCACGCGTTCGCGCATTCGTGTGTCGATAGACAAGTGAGGGAGTGGGCGATTTGACAAGAGCCAGCAGCCCCAGCAGCAAGCAGCGGCGGACGGTGTCGCCATTTCCTGGCTCTAACCCCGCCTCTACGTACAGCGTCATAATCCAGCGACCTAAGTGGCCCTGCCCCAGTGAACAACCTAAGACTCTGCTCTTCACCCAGTGGGGCGAAACAGCAGAGGGGGCTGCCATTTCCCCGCTCTGACCCCGCCTCCACATACAGAGTCACAACCCAGTGACCTGGGAGTCTAAGGCTCTGCTCCTCATACTTAATGGACGCAAACAGACCAAAAATGGCTCAAGAAGATCTCAAAGCCCCAGAGTCTATAAATCTAAGCGATGAAGAAATAGCAAAACTCTCAGATGCACAGTTTAAAACACTGGTCATCAAGATCCTCACAGAACTGGTTGATTAAAGCTACAAATTAGACAAACATATGAAGGCAAAACTAATTGAAATGAATGGAAATACACAGGAAACCAATAGCGATGAAAAGGAAACTGGGACTCAAAACAATGGAGTGGACCAGAAGAAAGCAAATAATGGCCAAACAGAAAAGAGTGAAGAAGCAAGAATTCAAAAAAATGAGGAGAGTCTTAGGAACCTCCAGGACATTTTTAAACGCTCCAACATCCGAATGATAGGGGTACCAGAAGGGGGAAAGGAACAGCCACCAGTGGAAAACTTATTTGAACAAATAATAAAGGAGAATTTCCCCAATCTGGCAAAAGCAATAGACTTTCAGGAAATTCAGGAAGCTCAGAGAGTCCCAAAGAAGGTGGACCCAAGAAGGAACACACCAAGGCACATCATAATTACATTAGCCAAGATTAAAATGAAAGACAGAATCCTAGAAGCAGCAAGAGATAAGGGGACAGTCACCTACAAAGGAGTTCCCATCAGACTGTCAGCAGATTTCTCAAAAGAGACCTTACAGGCAAGAAGGGGCTGGAAAGAGGTATTCCAAGTCATGAAATCCAAAGACCTACAACCAAGATTGCTCTATCCAGAAAAGCTTTCATTTAGAATGGAAGGACAGATAAAGTGCTTCTCAGATAAGATCAAATTCAAGGAGTTCATCATCACCAAGCCCTTATTATATGAAATGTTAAAGGGACTTACCTAAGAAAAAGAAGTTAAAAAAAACATGAACAGTGAAAGGACAGCAAACTCACAGTTATTAACAACCACACCTAAAACAAAAGCAAACTAAAAGGACATCTAGATCAGGAGTGGAAACATAGAAATGAAGATCTCAAGGAGGGTTAGCAACAGGAGAGTGGGAGGAGGAGAAGGGGGGAGAAGGTACAGGGAATAAGTCGCATAGACAGTAGATAGAAAATAGATGGAGGGGCAAGAATAGTATGGGAAATATAGAATCTAAAGAACTTGAGACACATGGTCATAAACTAAAGGGGGGTAATGTTGGGGACAGGGGGTAGGGTGGAGGGGAATGAAGGGGGGGAATAGAACAACTGTAACAGCATAATCAATAAAAAAAATTAAAAAAAAAAAATAAAAATATTTTCCATAAGATCAAGAACAAGTCAAGGCTGTCCACTTTCACTACTTCTATTCAATATAGTATTGGAAGTTTTAGCCACAGCAATCAGACAAGAATAGGAAATAAAAAGCATCCAATTTAGAAAGGAAGAAACAAAACTGTCATTGTTTGCAGATAACATGACAGTGTCATAGA
The DNA here is from genome assembly GCF_021234435.1 of Artibeus jamaicensis. Classification (NCBI taxonomy): domain Eukaryota; kingdom Metazoa; phylum Chordata; class Mammalia; order Chiroptera; family Phyllostomidae; genus Artibeus; species Artibeus jamaicensis. The sequence continues at coordinate 14,709,607 of NW_026522045.1, forward strand.
AAATCTTATAGATTGCACCCAAAAACTGGTCTACCTAATAAGTGAATTCACCAAAACAGTGGGATACAAACTCATATCCAGAAATCTAAGGCATTTTTGTATACCAACAATGAAATAGCAGAAGCAGAAATCAAGAAAAAAATCCCATTTGATCTAGCAACAAGAAAAATAAAATACCTAAGAAGAAATCTAACCAAGGAGGTAAAATACATTTATGCAGAAAAACTATACAACACTAAAAAAAGAAATCAAGGAAGGCACAAACAAACGGAAACATATACCCTGTTCATGGAAGAATTAACATCATCAAAATGTCCATACTATCCAAAGCAATTTATAGATTAAATGCAATGCCACTTAAAAGTCCAGTGACATATTTCACAGATATCGAACAAATATGTCAGATATTTATACAGAACCATAAATGACCCCAAAGAGCTGCAGCAATTTGACAAAAAAGAACAAAGCAGCCCTGGCTGGTGTAGCTCAGTGGATTGAGCACGAGCCTGCAAACCAGACAATCACGGTTTGATTCCCAGTCAGGGCACACGCCTGGGTTGCAGGCCAGTTCCCTGCAGGCCTGTTCCGAGCAGGGGATGCATGAAAGGCAACCATACATTGATGTTTCTCTCCCTCTCTCCTTCTCTTCCTCTCTAAAGATAAATAAACTTAAAAAAATCTTTAAAAAAAAAGAACAAAGCAGGAGGGATCAAAATATGTGATATCAAACTGTATAAAAAGGCCAGTGTAATTAAAGAAGCCTTGTACCGGCATTAAAACAGGCACATAGACCAATGGAACAGAACAGAGAGCCCAGACATAAACCCTAGTCTCTATGGTCAATTAATATTTGACAAAGTGGGTAGCAGCATAAAATGGGGTAAAAATATCCTCTTCAACAAATGGTGTTGGGAAATCTGGACAGCTTACATGCAAAAGAATGAAATTTGACCACCAAATTACACAGTACACAAAAATAAATTCAAGGTGGATAAAAGACTTAAATATATGTCGTGACACCATTAAAGTCCTAGAAGAAAACATTGGCAGGAAAATCTCAGAATTTCCACACAGCAATATATCCATGGATATGTCCCCTAAAGCAAGGGGCATAAAGGAAAGAATGAAGAAATGGGACTATTTAAAATTAAAGAGCTTCTGCATGGCTAAAGAAAACAGCATTAAAATGAAAAGAGAACCAACTGTATGGGAAAACATATTTGCCAATGATACCTAAGACAAGGGTTTGATTGCCAAAACATATAAAGAACTCACATGACTCCACTCCAGGAAGACAAAAATTCCAATTAAAAAATGGGCAAAAGACTTGAATAGGCACTTCTCCAAGGAGGACATACAGAGGGCCCAGAGACATATGAAAAGATGCCTAGCATCATTAGCCATCACAGAGATGCAAATTAAAACCACAATGAGATCCCACTTCACATTAGTAAGAATGGCCATCAAAAACAAGAAACAAACCCTACTGAGGTTGTGGAGAAAAGGGAACTCTAGTGCACTGTTGGTGGGTATGTAGACTGGTGTAGCCACTGTGGAAAACAGTATGGAATTTCCTCAGAAAACTACGAATGAACCTGCCTTTTGATCCAGCAATTCCACTGCTGGGATTATACCCTAAGAACCCTAAAACACCAATCCAAATGAACCTAGCACCCCAATGTTCATAGCAGCACAATTTACAATAGCGAAGTGCTGGAAGCAACCTAAGTGACCATCTGTAAATTAGTGGATCAAAAAACTATGGTGCATTTACACAATGGAATACTACGCAGCAGAGAGAAATAAGGATCTCCTACCCTTTGCAACAGTATGGATGGATCTGGTGAACATTATGGTAAATGAAATAAGCCAGGTAGTGAAAGACAAATACCATATGATCTCACCTTTAGGTGGAACCTAATCAACAAAACAAGCAAGCAAGCAAAATATAATCAGAGATATTGAAATGAAGAACCATCTTACGGTAACCAGATGGAAAGTGGGAGGAGATAATGGGTAGAATGGTTTTCAGGAACAACTACAAGGGACACATGGAACAAGTATAAGGGACACATGGACAAAATCCAGGGGGTAGGCATCAAAGCAAGGGAGGGAGGTGGTTTTGGTTATGGTCAGGGGTAAATGCAGACAACTGTAACTGAACAACAATAAAATATTTTTTAAAAAAGAAAGTACAAAACCCCCCGAGATTTAGAGAAATGAAGAGCATTGTCTAAGTTCCTCTACTCAAAGGGAAATATCTGGTCCATATATGTGATTTTTTCTAACAAGATGTAAAACAGATAAACATATGAATAAATACATACATAAACAAAAAATACGTGACAAATAAAGCAAGAACATATAAGGGGTAGAGACATTTATTTCAATAAACAGTATCCGGAAAACTGTACAGATACATGCAAAAAATAAAACTAGACCACTTTCTTTCACATACAAGAATAAACTCAAAATGGATTAAAGACTTAAAAAGTAAGTCTCAAAACCATAAAAATCTCAGGAAAAACATAGGCAGTAAAATCTAGGACCTTTCCTTTGGCAATATTTTTTTCTGATGTATTTCGTTGGTCTAGGGAAACAAAAGAAGAAATGAACAAATGGGACTACATTAAAATAAAAATGTTTTGCATAGCAAAGGAAACCATCAACAAATAAAAAGACAACCTATTGAATGGGAAAACATATCTGACAATGATACATCTGATAAGGGATTAATATCTAGAATTTACAATGAACTCAGACAAGTGTACAGCAAAACAAACAAAGAAACAAACAATCCAATTAAAAAATGGACAGCGATCCTGAAGACACTTCTCCAAAGAGGACATACAGATGCTCAACAGACATATGAGAATATGCTCAACATCACTAATTACCAGAGAAATGCAAATTAAAACTACAATGACATCAACACACACCTGTCAGAATAGCTACCATCAACAAGCAATAAATGTTGGTGAGGATATGGAGAAAAGGGAACCCTGATGTACTTTTGGTGGGAATGCAGTGTATTCAGTATGGAAAACAGTATGGAGATAACCTGAAAAAAAATAAAAATGGAACTGCTTATGACCCCAAGATCCACTTATGGGAACATATCCAAAGAAAACCAGAGCAGGAATTTGAAATGACAGAAGCACCCCTATGTTCAATGGAGCATTTTTTGCAATAGTTAAGATATGGAAACAACCCCAGATGATGGGATTAAGAAAAATTGGTACATATATACTGTGGAATATTACTTGGTCATAAAAAATAACAAAATCATAATACTTGCAACAACATGGATGGACCAGAATATTTATGTTAAGTGAAATATGTCAGTCATACAAAGCCAAATATCACATAATTTCACTTATATCTGGAATCTATACAAAAAGTATAAATGAACAAGCAAAACAGAAACAGACCCATACATACAGAGAATACACTGATGTTTGCCAGAGGACAACCTGGTTGGGGTACTGGGTGGAAACGGTAAAGGTATAGAAAAGTATAGATTGGGAGTTATAAAATAGTCATGAGCATATGAAGTACAGTATAGGAAATAAGTCAGTAATATTGTATTAACTGCGTATGGTGCCAGGTATGTACTGATAATACCGAGGGTGGCAAGAACACTTTGTAAAGTATACAATTGTCTAACCACTATGCTGTACACTTGAAATAAAAAATAATATTTAATATAAAGTGTAATTGAAAAAAGGAGCTTCCTCTGATTTTATTTCATTCACACAATGTCTTCGTCACTGACAAAGACAAGAATTTGGGCACAGCTTAGCTAAAGGGAGAAATGTTAGCTGACCAACAAACAGACCAAAGTGAATCTGTAACCTTCAAATTCTCAAGCTGATTTAATCACCCATTACATAATTCAATTCATTTCTAAAAAGTTTACATATATCCCAAGTAATTAGGAATCTGATAAAAAGCACACTATATACTTATGATGTATTCATAAAATACTTACAACATATCTAATGCTATTCTGAGCTAAAATCAGTATCAACAAATGATCAATTGTTATTTAGCATACAGGAATAAAAAAGAGATACTTAAGCAATAATTAAATATAATGACAATGTGAGTATATTCTCTTAATTGTATATGTAACTTTACATTTTTCCCCTAAGTATTTCCTAATGTCTTTTAGCAATTAGTCCCTTCAAATAAAACTTAAAATAGCCCTATTTTTTTACTGGAAACATCATATACTTTATTGGATAATCTTTAAATAATCAGATTTGGTGAATATTAAATTTGCCTATTTAAATCTCATTACAAAAAAATACCTGTTCTTTTGTTCTTGCTGCAATAACTGAGCGGCTACTTTCTTCAAATCAGTTACTTCCTTCAAATCATCATCCTCTTCCTCAGCAAGTAACTGTTCTTTTCCAAGTCTGAGTGGTGATACAAACATGGTTATTCAAAAAGTAAGGCAGAAGATTTTTTCATTTATTTTATTTTTAGTTGCCATTTATTGAATTTATTGGGGTAACACTGGTTAATAACATTATATAAGTCTCAGGTGTAAAATTCTATTATACACCCTCCGTGTACTGCATTCTGTGTTCATCACCCCAAGTCAAGTCTCTATTTTATGCCACCTTCCAGAATTAGCAGCCATTTTTTGTCTTTACCAAGTGAAAGCTAAAATCTTAATTTCCTTGTATTTAAAACAGTAAAATAAGAAATAAGGAATATTTAAAGAATACAAAAACAGAGTTCGGGCTAAGATGGCCCAGAAACCTATCGGTTCCTTGCACAACTAAAAGGAGGATAACAACCAATCTAAAACCAATAAACGACCAGAAGCACCAGAAAATCAAACTGCATGGAACTCTGACAACCACTAAATTAAAGAAAAAAATCAACCAGAACAACCAGACCGGTAGGGGCTAGCAGACCCAGTGGGGCTGGCGACTCATAAAATAACTGAGAAAAACGTTGACAAGGTGGCTGAGGGGGTGGGCCAACTGCAGCTCAGGCTTGGCGGAGCTGCATGGGACAGACTGACTTAGGGGAAAACTGAGACTCCAGGCTGACTGTGGGCTATGGCTGGGGTTGCCACATTGGGAGATACTTCCAGTCTGACTCAAGAGTCTGTTGGAAAGTGCACTACAGACGAGCAGGTGAGCTGCACTGCTCCCTCTCTGGCCCATCCCCCACAGGCAGTGCAGCAAGGAGTATTGCCCTGCTTGGGTGAATATCTAAGGCCCCACCCCTTACAACTTATCAGGTGTGCCAAGACAAAGAAATATGGCCCAAATGAGAGAACACGGCAAAAACTCAGAACTAAGCGATGAGAACATTGCCAACCTAACTGATGGAGAATTTAAAGCCCTGGTAATCAAAATGCTCACAGAACTGATTAAGCTTGGTTGAAAAATGAAAGAACAAATGAAAGATATCCAAAATGAAGTAAAACAAAATATTCAGGGAACCAACAGTGACAAGAAGGAAAACAAGATTCAAAGCAATGATATGGAACAAAAGGAAGAAATAAATATCCTAATGGATCATAATGAAGAAACAAGAATCCCAAACAAATCAGAGAGGCTGAAGACTTTCTGGGACAACCTAAAATGTTCCAGTATCTGAATTATAGTGGTGCCAGAAGGAGAAGACCAACAGCAAGAAATTGAAAACTTATTTGAACAAATTATGAAGGAAAACTTCCACAATCTGGCAAAGGAAATAGACTTCCAGGAAGTCCAGGAAGCCCTGTGAGTCGCAAAGAAGTTGGACCCAAAGAGGAACACATCAAGGCACACCATCAAGTTACCCAAGATTAAAGACAAAGAGAAAATCCTAAGAGCAGCAAGAGAAAAGGAGACAGTTACCTACAAAAGAGTTCTCATAAGGCTATCAGCTGATTTCTCAAAAGAAACCTTACAGGCAAGAAGGGGCTGGAAAGAAGTATTTGAAGTCATGAAAGGCAAGGACCTACATCCAAGATTACTCTATCCAGCAAAGCTATAATTTCGAATAGAAGGGCAGATAAAGTGCTTCCCAGATAAGGTCCAGTTAAAGGAGTTCATCATCACCAAGCCCTTATTACATGAATTGTTACAGGGACTTATCTAAGAAAAAGAAGATAAAAAATACAAACAGTAAAATGACAGTAAACTCACAACCATCAACAAATGAACCTAAAAAAAATGAAAGAAAGAAAAACAATGAAAACAAAAACTAAGCAATCAACTAGAATAGGAACAGAATCAAAGTGATGGACATCACACAGAGGGAGTTCAATGGGGAAGGACAAGGGAGGAATAGGGGGAAAAGGTACAGGGAAGAAGAAGCATAATTAGTAGGCATAAAACAGACAGGGAAAGATAAAAAATGGTATAGGAAACAGAGGACTCAAAGAACTTATATGTACAACCCGTGGACATGAACTAAGGGGGGTAGGGAATGCTGGAGGGTTGGGCAAACAGGGTGAAGGCGGGGTAAAGGAGGAAAAATAGGGAAAACTGTAATAGCATAATCAATAAAAATACTCACAAAAGTAAGTAAATATTAAGTTGTGAAACTTAAAAAAGAATATAAAAACATATCTATTCCCTCTACTAAACAGAAAATGTGATATAGTTATTATATTAATATAATTAAATGGCTAACAAAGTAAACTGCAGTATTACTTTTCATTTCTGAAATGAGTAATGCCCATAATAATTTAATAGTGTATACTACCCAGCTTTGAGTGTCATAAGAGCTGCAGAAGTCTATATGCCCAGTCTGAAAATTTTATTTTATTAAACCACCTTCTTTATATAAATTTATTTACAGCAACCTTTAAAATCTCTGTGCAAAATGTTTAAGTAGAAGAAATACAAAATAGGTTCAAATAAGATTGGCAAATTTTCCAAAAATACTCATTAAAATACATAATTTTTATCATTCAAAGAGAAATTTTTAAAAATAAATTGCCCTTCAAATTCTAGTAATTTTATTTCAAAGGTATTAATTTTTAAAAAAAGTATGAAATTCTAAGACTTTGTATCTTTACCATAATTCATATGCCACCAGTAACTCTCAAGTTTAGGCAACTGTCCTTGTGAGATAAGGTGAGAAAGTAAAAGAATTAAACAGAGTATAAGACAAAACAATGCACCTCCTTATGATGTCCCAGAAATGATTAATTAATGACTACTTAAAAATATACAAGTGAGGTCATTTAGAGGGAGCACAATGTAGAGAAAAGAGAAAATCGTAGGGATCAGAGGGCTCAGTTTATACCCTAGGTTCTACTGGACACTAGCTAAGTGGTTCTAGGCAAGAAACTTCCATCTCCAAGTTTCATCTTCCTCAGCTGTAAACATGGGAACAATATCTACTCAGCAGAATTTAGTGAAGATTATATAAGAACCATGGGAAAGCAAATGCTCCTCCTTTCATTCCTGCAGCTATGAAGGAACTTAAAGGAGTGACTAAAAAAAATTTAGTAGGTCATATTCCATCATTTCATAAGATAAATGATCCAGAGCACAATTATTTTAATAAAATATCAAATACTCCTAACATTACTATAACCACTCTGATGGAAAGTATATTTTCTAAATAAAAGATTTAGACTAAGAGTCAGAACAACTGAGTTGCAGACATTTCAAATGCTGGGTCTTGGTTTCCTTATTTGTCATATGATGCTAATACCATCTATTTTAAAGTCTTGATAAATAGCTCAGATGAAGCAATGTGTGTGAAAATATAGTTCTCCTCAGTAACAATCACGGGCAACATTATTATTACATTTCTGGGGGAAAACATGTATATACTACACTAAACCTAAATGCTTATGATAATTTTCAGTTTAATTGAGGAACACAAAGTATTTGCAAATTAATTATCTGAATACAATAGGCAAACCAACAAAAGTTATATTCTTTTAAGTAGGAATATCTTTAAAATATATCAAGTATTTATAAGTAGCATTTCAATTTGAGAATTTATGTATGTGCTTACCTTTTTTCATCTCCTAATTCTTCATTTTTCTGAGGTTTTTCAGTGCCTTTTTCTTTTCCCTTATATAAAAGAAAGTTACCATTTAAATTGTATGGTCCATTTTTGTTAGATCAAGGAAAACATGTTCTTAATATTTGTTCAAAGTTTTCTTTACCTTATGGAAAGAAACAAAGGATCCAACATGTGTATCTCCTTGTTCAGAAACTGCTACATCTTCTGTGTTGGGGTCAATAAAGTCATACACCTCCTGGTCTAAGTATAAAATAATATGTATTAAAAAATTTTGTCCTGACCAGTGTGGCTCAGTTGGTTGGGCATCGTTCCACAAAGCAAAAGGCTGTGGGTTCAATTCCCAGTCAGGACACATGCCTGGATTGCGGATTTGGTCCCCAGTTGGGGGCACATTGTAAAGGCAACCGATAGATGTTTTCTCTTTCTCCATCTCTTCCCTTGTCTCTAAAAATAAATAAATAAAATCTTAAAAAATATATGAATAGTGCCCTGCCAGTGTGGCTCGGTTGAGCATCATCTCATAAACCAAAAGGTTGCGGGTTCAATTCTTGGTCAGGGCCCATGCCTGTGCTGTGGGTTCAGTCCAGGTCAGCATGTGTGTGAGACGTAACTGATAGATGTTTCTCTCTAACATCAATGTTTCTCTCCTTCTCCTTCCCTTTCCCTCTGTCTAAAATCACTAATAAAAATTTCAAAAATATATGAATAGTATGCTCTGACACTGCAGTGCTCAAAAGAAAAGTGTATTTTCTCAATGAGTTAGCCAAAGATAGTATTTTTCAAAGCCCACCTTTAATAAAACTTTTACTAAAGGTTATATACATAAAATAAATATAGCAAAAATATATGGATCACCTTTCTGAGAATCAGGTTTGCTTCCAGTTGAGTGACTGTCGTTTCTTGATGTCTGTTCTCTATTTGATTCTGAGACTTGAGAGTGAAGGCTGATTGTGTCATCATCTGATGGCTGAAAGAAATAAGCCCAAGCACCAACAAGGCATTTTAAACATATGATTAAGAATTTAGTTGCTTGTAGTTCATATATAAAGTGTAGAATATTTGATTTACATCTCCAGTTTTCAAACCAAAAAGTAGTATGTTAAGGTTTACTGTTTTGCTTTTATTTTTTAATTATTATTTTAAAAAATCTTTTTAAAAAGATTTTTTTAATTTATCTTTAGAGAGGAAGGGAAGGAGAGAAGGAGAGAAATATCAATGTATGGTTGCCTCTCGTGAGTCCCCTGCTGGGAACTGGCCTGCAACCCAGGCATCTGCCCTGATTGGGAATCAAACCACGATCGTGTGGTTTGCAGGCCCACGCTCAATCCACTGAGCTACACCAGCCAGGGCTTACTGTTTCAATTTTAAAAATGTGCCTGTATGTTTACATTTAAAGTCATAAAATGTAATGATGTGCCTTGGCTGGATAGTTCAGTTGGTTAGAGTGCTGTACCAATATGCCAAGGTTGCAAGTTTGGTCCCCAGTCAGAATACATACAAGAATCAACCCATGAATGTATAAGTGGAAAAATAAACTGTGGTTTCTCTCCCTCCCTCTCTTTTCCTTCTTCCCTCTCTCTCTAAAATCAATAAATAAAAAAGTTTTAATGTAATGATGATTATACTTCTAAACAAAATAAATTAAATATGTGCAAGTATCTATTTTAAAGCTCTAATAAAAGTTTAAAATAAAATAGATTAGCAATAAAAAATACTCACTTCTGTTGCAGATAATCGTTTCTCTCCATTATCACTTCCAATTCCAGAGTCAGGACCAGGATTTTTATTTGGATAAAAATCCTCCATACTATGGAAACAAAAATTCTAAGCACAGTTACAATTTTCTTCTTAAAATAGATAATATACATTTGACCTAAATTTTTGCTATATAATACAGAATATGCACTTTTGATGTCTAAGATCCTTAAGGACAAGAGAGGAAAAATGTTAAATTTTTTTCTACAAAACACTTTATTCATGTCCTTCATGAAATATTTTTCCTCCATGTGCTCTGTTATAAAGTGTCAATTGTTAATAATAGGCTATTATTATTTCTTTTAAGAAATTCAGAAAAGCAGATAGTCTTGCTACAAATAATCTTGATAAAAAAAAACTTTGTTTTTGGTCATTGGTTTGACAAATTCACTATAGAATGATGAAGTTTTTTCAGTTTATTCTTCATTAGCCCTACAAATATGCTATAGCTTTATAAATAATGTCCATTTAGTAATTAAGAAAACAGAAAATGCAAAACAAAGTCTGCAAAGCATTGAATAAATAATTGTTTTGGTGTGAGGTCAGAGCTGTCTTTACAAATTTCTGAATTCCACAGTATGCCAACAAGGTTACAAAGTATTTTTCACTTTACTTTGCAAATTTACCGAACACTCTACACTGACCACTTATCATGTGCCAAAAATTGGACTAAGTGCTTTAAAGATGATACCTTGAATATTCCTTGTGAAAACTCTAGTAGATTGTTGGTGTTTTCTCATTTTACAGATGAGGAAACCGAGGCCAAGAGGGGCTGAACAATTTACCCAATGACAGGCAACTTGCAAATGGCAGTCTAAATTTGATCCCAAGATTATCTAATACTAAACTCCCTAATCTTAATCACTATGCTGTAGTTCCTCCCCAAATAATGATTTTTATACTTTTCTGGAGTATATTAAGAAATGTAGGGAAGCAGTTACCAACTGTTAGGCACTATGTTGAAAGCCTGAGATAAGATGAGATGAATTTAAAAGTGTTTGACCACAAAGGGGTCTCAGACCAGAAGAGAAATAATGTTTATATGTTTTGAAGACTGTGTCAAGGGTAAAGATAAAGTGCTGTAAGTAAAAAGAAATGAACTAATTTTCCTTGCTAAGGTTTAGGAAAGGTCTTACCCAAGAAAATCGCATTTGAGCTTAGTCTTGAAGGATAAAAAGATGCAAAAATTGCTAATATTTGTTAAGTGTTAGGTACTAAGCCAAGTGCACTTCATATTTTACTAATAATCTTTACATTACACAATGTATACATTATCTCTTTTTACAAATGAGGACAATAAAACTTATAAAAGTTAACTGTCCAAGAGAAAAAATTGTAACATTTACCAAATATCATTTACTGAACTAGTTGCCAAGCACACACACATATATATTTTTGTATTACTATTAACATTGTTATTTTTATTATCATTAAATACTTCAGCTTTATGTTGAATTGAGCCCTACATTGTACTTTCGAGTATGGGCTCCAAAACTATTTTTAAAATCTTACTTATTATTTTTATTCTTTTTTTATTTAAATTTTATCTTTCATTTATAGTTTACATTCAATATTATTTTGTATCAGTTTCAGGTATACAACATAGTGGTTATACAATTATATATTTCACCAATTGTTCTCCCATGATATTTCCAGTACCACCCTGGCACCACATAGCTATTACAATATTACTGACTACATTCCCCATGCTGTACTTCACATCCCTGTGACTATTTTGTAACCACCAATTGCCAAGTACACATTTAATTCTCACAACAAGCTTATAAAGTGGGTATTGTTAACATTTTAAATTAAAAAATATCTGAGAGATTACATAACTTAGGCCACAGGGGAATTAAGAGGTTAAACAGTGATTAAGACCTGAAATGCATCCACTCCACTGCAGAAGAATATTATGAACTATAGTAAAATACATTTGTGTGTTTCTAAAAGATGACAATGTTAATAACAAGCTACTTGTTGAGGAATTATTTTGGGTAGGACAATGTGTTAAATATTGCATAGACATTAGTTCATTTAATCCTGACATCATCCATATGATTGTTTACATATAAGAAAACCGAGGAAGAAAAGAAATAAACTGAGGACGAGAGATATTATAACACAAGAACATAGTTTTTAAGACTTGAAGAAGGGCTTTACAGCCACATTATCTCTGAGTCCAAAATCTGGTATACATAACTACTATAATGCTTATTTTTGTAGAATAAAATGTTTACAAGATTGTCAAGGTACTAGAGGGTGTTATAAATAGTAAGAACAATATAGGCAAGGGCATGAGCCTGAAAGTGAAATGAACGTACAAGAATTGTCTAGGTACTTCAATATGGGTTGTGAGCAGGAGATGAGCACTCCCAAGAGTCAACTTGTAAGTAAACTCTATTGACCTGCAGTGTCCAATTCAGCAGCCACTAGGAGTATATATAGCTATTGAGCACTTTTAGTACAGTTAGTCTAAGTTGAGACATGCTGTAAATGTGAATAATATACACACAAGATTTCAAAGAATTAATAGGGAAAAAATAATGTGAATTGACTCACTAATTTTTTATATTTAAATCACATATTAAAATATTTTGGATATACTAAGTTAAATCATGTATATTGGTAAAATTAATTTCAACTGTTGTTTTTTTTTACTTTTTAAAAAATGGGTTACAAAAAATGTAAAATTCCATATGTGGCTCACATTATATTTGAATTGGGTGACACTGCTAGAGACCATCTCCAAAATATATCTCAATTCTGTCCACTTTTTTTCATCCCTACTGCAATCACCCTATTCAAGATTCCTTGATCTCGTGGAAGTACTGCAACAACCTAACAAGTCCCTGTGCTTCTATATTTGTTTACTTCTGATCTATTCTCCCGGTAAGAGTCAAGATCATTTTTTCAACAGAAATTTGATTCATGTTAATTCCCATACTGTCCAGTGAGTTCCCACTGTACTCTAAGTACAATTTAAAGTCCTTATCACAGTCTCCAAAACCCCTGCATGACTTGAGTCCTGACTAACCAAAGTCAACTCGTACACTCTACCCTTTAGCCACTCTGCTCCAACCATGTGCTGGTCTCCATTCAGCCTTTTAACATACCAAGTCTCTTCTTAACTTAAGGCCTTTGCACGTGTCTCTTCCTCTCTCTCTTTACACAGCTACCTTTTCTCCTTTTAGGTGTTACCTTGAAACCTCATCTTACCAAAGATACATTTTTTACCTTTACTCCTGAAACATCTTTCCTTTATAGCAAGGAAATTTAAAATTATTTTTATTGCATTTCCTTGTTTTATTTATTAACTGACTCTTACTGTGGGCTACATGAACGCTGAGACCGATGTGTATGTCATTCAATAAAACATACCCAGAATGCACCAACATGCATGCTACTGTATTTGTAAAATAAATAAAGGACTAATATAAGGAATGCTGTTACTAAAGTAACACCATTTATAAATAAATATAAAGCAGACTAGTAGAGATTATAACAGGAATTAATTCTAATTTTTATAGAATTGTTTGATTTACTATCATTCATAATGTTAAACAAAAGGATCTTTAGGAACTAAATTTAATGTTTGGATATTTAATTCTACTTAAGCAACAGAAAAATTCATTAAAAAGTCCTATTTGGGAATTCCAGAACTTGCACTGGTAACAACAGTACTTACTATACTAACTTTCCAAGTACTCTAAACTTTGTCATAAATACAATGTCAAACCTTTAAACATTTTAGACAGAGTCGTAGGCTACCCTTTTATAGTCTCATCCCATTCCAATTATTTTCCATACTAATGAATGAAATTATATTTTCATAAAACCAGACCAACATACATCTTGAAAAGATGAATTAAAAATGGAATATGAAATCTACCATTTCAAAATCTCATGAGGATAAAAACACCAATATCATACAGAAGAACACCAATGACAAATCATCTTTGATCTAGATATAAAATACATAAAAAATGTGAAGCAATAAAGTACCCCAAAATGTCTTGTTTTTCCACCAAATTCAGATCAAATTCAAATTTTACTTATTATTACAATTGTGCAATAGTGTGACAACAGGAGTGAGTTAATAGGTATCAAGTGGTAAGAAATTAGTATTTCTGCACTATAATATCAAAAGTTTATATTTTACTATTAAAGATTTAATAATAATGAATTTTTAAGAAAATTCCAAATTGATTCTAGTATCTCAGAAGTTCATTCTATGATGGTGATATTTTACTTCAGCCAATTACTGAATTTTATACTGAGCCAATCAGCTTAAACATATTCAGTACACTCAAGATTAATAAATACTTTTTTACATACAGAGAAGATACCAATAATGAAACAAGACTGTAAGAATATTACATTACCTGTCTGTGAGAGGCTGGGAGGGCATTCTTTTACTCAGTGATGGAAGATCCAGAGAATCTGGTTTTTTATCCATTCTGCAACATGCTTGGATATTTAAGTATTTAAATATGTGTACTTTACCCTTTAAACATATCTGTCAATAAATAATAGAGAAAGGTTTAATTATAAAAGTCCAAATATAAATATTATCTGCCAATTTATTTATACTTTTAATCTCAAATTAATCTAAGCCATTATAATCATGATAGATACTTTGCATATTTAATTAACTTGTACTTCTGACATGAAGTGAAAATATCTGACAATACTGACACTAACCAAAATTCTATTTCTCTTTTCTTATTAGAAAAATTAAGCTAATTTTTCTGTATTTCACTAAAGTTTTCTTATTAACAGTACAATGTACAACCACTAAACAATATAAAATTAACAATTCATGAAAGTTGCCTTTATCAGAAAAAAAGCAAAAACAAATATATTTATTGTACTGGTGAAAACAGAAAATTAAATGAACCATGTAATTCCTTAGAGTTATCTCATCAGAACCACTAGGTTGGTTGGTCTAAACACTGGTAGAAAACTAATAAAAAATTTAAATATACAAAAAATTAATTTGTTTTAAGGTGTGATGGTTGACTAATTATAATAAAATAATTTTAAATGGTCAATTCAGCTAAGGTAACACCCTAAAAAGTTATTTTCCTTTTTTAAATTTTAATGGATGTCCAAGAATAGTTTTCTGCCTTTTACCCCCATCCCAGCCCACCCATCCTAACCCTAACCCTAACCCTAACCCTAACCCTAACCCTAACCCTAAAAAGTTATTTTCATTGGTGATACAGAGAATAGGAATAATTAAGGGTAAAATAGTATGTGAAAAAAAGTAGACTGTATAAAAAAAGAGAGATAATGAGTGGTAAGGAAGTGAAAAGTCAGATTTACAAAGGTTAACTGCAATCACCATAAGTTATATTAAACAAGTATCTTGCAAAAATTATAATAAAAATATTGTTTTATGAGCTCATATAACCTACCAACACATGGAAAAATAATCTACAAAGAAAACAGTAAGAAACATACATTCAGAAGTAATTATCATACCAGGTATAAAGCAGAAACATTTCTTAGATAATTCTAACTGATACTAGATCTAACTTGACCACTGAAAAATTTCATTTAAAAAAATTAAAACATTTGAGCTATTAGACTATAAGTACATTATCAATTAAAATGTATCTTATGTCTCAAACTACAAATGTAAATTTCTTTCATCACCAAATTAAATGCTGATGAATTATTTTTGTAAATCAATTTTTAATCATAGTAATTCACATATGTAGTTTTAAAAGTCATAGAGACTTATAAAATTGATAACAAAAATTTAATTTTCCATTCTATCCCTTTCAATGTCCAAGACCCAGTTCCTCATTCGACTCTTCTATTTGGTTTCCTGCTATTTTCCTGCATATTTATAAAGAGCATGGTTTTACTGGGATTTTTTTTTTATTTTTTCAAGTGTAGACCCCTATTTCCTTCCCAAGGAAAAAGAGGATTTAGACTTCTAATATTATCACTACTACAACTTTCACATATCATTAATACAACTACCATCCTCCCATCTCCAACCACCATGAAGTCACGTAAACATACTTCCTCTATCTTTAGAAGCATAGCACAGGTTAGAGCATAAACTATGGATTTAGACAGCCTTGATTTGAATCTGGGTTTCACCACTTGCTAGCCAAGTGAACTTAAACCAGTCATTTAATTTCTTCTTTTTGGTTAGTTTTAATAATTTATTTTAAGTATAATTTATTGACTATGCTATTAGTTTCCCCAATTTTCCACCTTCATTTCCCCTCCACCTTGAACCTCCTTATCCTCCAGCATTCCCCACCCTTAGTTCATGTCCATGGGTTGTACATGTAAGTTCTTTGAATCCTTTGTATCCTATACCATTTTTCTTTCCCTGTCTATTTTATGCCTACCAATTATGCTTTATTGCCTGTACCTTTTCCCCCCATTACTCCCTTCCCCCTCCCCACTGAACTCCCTCTGTGTGATATCCATTTCTCTGATTGTTCCTGTTCTAGTTGTTTGCTTTGTTTCTGTTTCCATTATTTTTCTTTTTCATTTTTTTAGGTTCATTTGTTGACGGTTAGGAATTTACTGTCATTTTACTGTTTCTATTTTTTATCTTCTTTTTCTTAGATAAGTCCCTTTACCATTACATATAATAAAGGCTTGGGGATGATGAACTCCTTTAAATTGACCTTATCTTGGAAGAATTTTATCTGCCCTTTCATTCTTAACGAAAGCTTTGCTGGATAGAGCAATCTTGGTTGTAGGTCTTCGGATTTCACAACTTGGAATACTTCTTTCCAGCCCTTTCTTGCCTGTAAGGTCTCTTGAGAAATCAGCTGACAGTCTTATGGGCACTCCTTTGTAGGTAACTGTCTCCTTTTCCCTTGCTGCTTTTAAGATTGTCTCCTTGGGTAACATAATGATGATGTGCCTTGGTGTGTCGCCCTTTGGGTCCAATTTCTTTGGGGCTCTCTGGATTTCCTCAAAATCTATTTCCTTTGCCAGATTGTGGAAGTTTTCCTCCATTATTTGTTCAAATAAGTTTTCGATTTCTTGCTGTTGTTCTTCTTCTTCTGGCACCCCTATAATTCAGATACTGGGACATTTAAAGTTGTCCCAGAGGTTCCTAAGCCTCTCTTCATGTTTTTGAATTCTTGTTTCTTCTTTCTGTTTCGGTTGGGTGTTTCTTTCTTTCTTTTGTTCTAAATTGTTGATTTGAGTACTGGTTTCCTTCCAGTCACTGTTGGTTCCCTGAATATTTTGCTTTATTTCACGTTGGGTATCTTTCATTTGTTCTTTCATTTTTCAACCAAGCTCAATTAGTTCTATGAGCACTTTGATTAACAGGGCTTTAAATTCTCCATCAGATAGGTCAGTTATCTCCTTATCACTTAGCTCTCTTTCTGAGATTTTGCTCTGTTCTTCCATTTTGGCTCTATTTCTTTGTTTGGGGCCCCTGTTAAGTTGTAATGGTGTGGGGTCTTAGGTATTCACCCAGGCAGGGCAAACCTGCATGCTGTGCTACAATGCTGCCTGTGGGGGATGGGCCAGAGGGGGAACAATGCAGTTCGCCTGCTCATCTCTAGCACTTTTCAACAAACTCCCCTGTGAGACTGGGTGTTTCTCCCACCATGGCAACCTCTATAATTCACAGCCACCTCTGAGTCTGTTTATTTAAGTCAGCCCCTCTGGTGCACCCTGCCTTCTCACCACAGCCAGACTCACCCCCATGGTTCAATGCCTCACCAGGGTTCCTCTCCATGCACTGCCATACAGGACTAATTGTTCTGTTTGACTGTTTCCTTAATTCTGTGGTTGTTGGAGTTCCATGCTGGTTGATTTTCTTCTACTTCTGGTTGTTTGTTCATTTCAGATTAGTTGTTATCCTCCTTTTGGTTGTGCAAGGAAGTGAAGGGTTTCTACCTATGCCTCCATCTTGGGTAGAACTCAGGCCAGTCACTTAACTTCTATGTCCTTGTTTCCTCATATATAAAAATAGGTATAATGACAGTACTTGTTTTATAGAGTTGCCATAGGAAATGAATTAATGCACATAGAGCATTTTCAACAGTGTGTGGACCACAATAAGTGCTATTTAAATTATCTTTACTGTTATTTACTATTACTATTACTATTCACTATTACTTCAGCATAATTTTTCTTTAAATCAAAATCTAATATTTATATTATTAGGGCTAAGAAAATGTCACAGATGGACCTCCTAAGTTACATTTCCTTTTTACTATAAGTATTTCCTTTTTTTAATTCAACATTATATTTATTGTAATTTTTCCTAAATTTACTACACAAACCATGTGATCATTTTTTTGTTTCCTTTTTTGAAAATTCTATTTAATTATTTTTCAAGTACAGTTTTTTTGTCTATTTCTCCCATACCAGCCTCCCCCGCCGCTTGCTCCTCACCACCCTCCATTTTCCGCCCCCATTAGTTCTCGTCCCTGTGTCCTTCCTACCTATTCCTCCAAATCCCTAACCATTTTTCCTCTTAATTTCCCTTCCTTATCCCCTCTGGTCACGGTCCCCTTGTTCTCTATTTCAATGTCCTTTTTTTCTGCTTGATTGTTTGTTTTGTTGTTTAGCTTCCTGTTAAAGGTGAGATCATATGGTATTTGTCTTTCAGCACCTGGCCTATTTCACTCAGCATAATGCTTTCCAGTTCCATCCATGTTGTTGCAAAAGATAGTAGCTCCTTCTTTCTCTCTGCTGCATAGAATTCCATTGTGTATATGTACCACAATTTTTGGATCCATTCATTTACTGATGGGCACCTAGGTTGCTTCCAACTCTTGGCTATTGTAAATTGTGCTGCTATGAACATTGTGGTGCATAGGTTCTTTGATATTGATGTTTTAGGATTTTTAGGATATAATCCCAGCAATGGAATTGCTGGGTCAAAAGGCAGGTCGATTTTTATTTTTCTGAGAAAATTCCATACAGTTTTCCATAATGGTTGTACCAGTCTGAAATGCCACCAACAGTGGACTAAGGACCCTTTTTCCCCACAACCTCTGCAACATTTGTTGTTTGTTGCTTTGTTTATGATAGCCATCCTGACTGGTGTAAAGTGGTATCTCATTGTGGTTTTAATTTGCATCTCTCTGATAGCTAACAATATTGAGCATCTCTTCATGTATCTCTGGATGTTCTATATGTCTACCTTGGAGAAGTGTCTGTTCAAATCCTTTTCCCATTTTATAATTGGGTTGGGTGTCTTCTTAGAGTGGAGTCGTATAAGTTCTGTGTATATTTTGGAGATTAAACCTTTGTCTGAGGTATCATTGGCAAGTATGTTTTCCCATACAGTTGGATGTCTTGCTAATTTAATACTGTTTTCTTTAAACATGAAGAAGCTTTTTATTTTGATGAGATCCCATGTTTTTAAATTTATTTTTATTTTTTAATTAATTTTATTTAGTTATTTTTCAAGTATAGTTTTTTGTCTATTTTCCCATCCCAAATTCCCCCACCCCTTGCTCCCCACCTCCCTCCCATTTCCAACCCCCTTAGTTCTCATCCCTGTGTCCTTCCTATTTGTTCCTCCAAATCCCTCCCCCTTTTTGCCCTTGACTTCCCTTCCTTCTCCGCTCTGGTTATTGTCCCCTTGTTCTCTATTTCAGTGTCTTTTTCTTTTCCTGCTTGCTTGTTTCTTTTGTTGTTTAGCTTTCTGTTAAAGGTGTGATCATATGGTATTTGTCTTTCAGCACCTGGCCTGTTTCACTCAGCATAATGCTTTCCAGTTCCATCCATGTTGTTGCAAAAGGTAGTAGCTCCTTCTTTCTCTCTGTTGCATAGAATTCCCTTGTGTATATGTACCACAATTTTTGGATCCATTCATTTACTGATGGGCACCTAGGTTGCTTCCAACTCTTGGCTACTGTAAATTGTGCTGCTATGAACATTGTGGTGCATAGGTTCTTTGATATTGATGTTTTAGGATTCTTAGGATATAATCCCAGCAGTGGAATTGCTGGGTCAAAAGGCAGGTCGATTTTTATTTTTCTGAGAAAATTCCATACTGTTTTCCATAATGGTTGTACCAGTCTGAAATGCCACCAACAGTGCACTAAGGACCCCTTTTCCCCACAACCTCTGCAACATTTGTTGTTTGTTGCTTTGTTTATGATAGCCATCCTGACTGGTGTAAAGTGGTATCTCATTGTGGTTTTAATTTGCATCTCTCTGATAGCTAATGATATTGAGCATCTCTTCATGTGTCTCTGGATGTTCTGTATGTCCACCTTGGAAAAGTGTCTGTTCAAGTCCTTTTCCCATTTTTTAATTGGGTTCGATGTCTTCCTAGAGTGGAGTCGTGTAAGTTCTTTGTATATTTTGGAGATTAAACCTTTGTCTGAGGTATCATTGGCAAATATGTTTTCCCATACAGTTGGTTGTCTTGCTAATTTAATACTGATTTCTTTAGCCACGCAGAAGCTTTTTATTTTGATGAGATCCCATTTGTTTATTCTTTCTTTTACATTCCTTGCTCTAGGGGACATATCATTAAAAAAGTTGCTGCATGAAATATCGGAGATTTTCTTGCCGATGTTCTCCTCTAGGAAATTAATGGTGTCACGGCTTATATTTGTCTTTTATCCATCTTGAATTTATTTTGGTGTATGGTGTAAGTTGGTGCTCAAGTTTCATTTTTTTGCACGTAGCTTTCCAGTTCTCCCAGCACCATTTGTTGAAGACGCTATCTTTACTCCATTTTATGTTACTGCCCCCTTTGTCAAATATTAATTGACTGTAGAGAGTTGGGTTGATTTCTGGGCTCTCTGTTCTGTTCCACTGGTCTATATGCCTGTTTTTATGCCAGTACCAGGCTGTTTTGATTACAGTGGCCTTATAATACAGTTTGATATCAGGTATTGTGATCCCTCCTACTTTGTTCTTCTTTCTCAAAAGTGCAGCTGCTATTCTGGATCGTTTATGGTTCCATATAAATTTCTGAAGTGTTTGCCCTATCTCTGTGAAATATGCCATTAGTACTTTAATAGGTATTGCATTGAATGTGTAAATCGCTTTGGGTAATATGGACATTTTGATGATGTTAATTCTTCCAATCCATGAACAAGGTACATGTTTCCATTTCTTTGTGTCTTCCTTGATTTCTTTCTTCAGGGCTGTGTAGTTTTCTGCATACAGGTTTTTTACCTCCTTAGTTAGGTTTATTCCCAGATATTTTATTTTTCTTTTTCCTATATCAAATGGGATTTTTTTCCTTGATTTCTGCTTCTGCTGATTCATTGCTGGTATACAAAAATGCCTTGATTTCTGAATATTGACTTTGTAACCGGCTGTTTTGCCAAATTCATTAATTAGTTCGAGCAGTTTTTGGTTAAAGTCTATAGGATTTTCCATGTACACTATTATGTCATCTGCAAACAGTGACAGTTTTGCTTCCTCCTTTCCTATTTGGATGCCTTTTATTTCCTTTTCTTGCCTGATCGCTGTGGCTAAAACTTCCAACACTATATTGAATAGAAGCGGTGAAAGTGGCCATCCTTGTCTTGTTCCTGATCTTAGTGGAAAAGCTTTTAGTTTTTTCCCATTGAGTATGATATTGGCTGTAGGTCTCTCATATGTGGCCTTTACTATATTGAGAAATGCTCCCTGTGTTCGCACTTTGCTGAGTGTTTTTATCATAAATGGGTTTTGTACCTTATCAAAACCTTTTTCCACATCTATTGATATGATCATGTGACTTTTGTCTTTCATTTCGTTTATGTGATGTATTACATTTACTGATTTGCGAATATTGAACCATCCTTGCATATCTGGGATGAATCCCATTTGGTCTTGGTGTATGAACTTTTTGATATATTGTTGGATGCGATTTGCCAATATTTTGTTGAGGATTTTAGCATCTATGTTCATCTGCGATATTGGCCTAAAGTTTTCTTTCTTTGTTGTGTCTCTATCTGGTTTTGGAATTAAGATGATGCTGGCTTCATAAAAAGAATTTGGGAGTTTTCCATCCTTCTGGATTTTTTTGAATAGTCTGTGGAAAATAGGGGTTACCTCTTCCTTAAATGCTTTGTAGAATTCTCCTGTGAAATCATCTGGTCCAGGGCTTTTGTGTGATGGGAGTTTTTTGATTCCTGCTTCAATTTCTTTTGCTGTTATTGGTGTGTTTAGATTTTCTGCTTCTTTTTCATTGAGGTTTGGAAGATTGTATTTTTCTAGAAATGTGTCCATTTCCCCTAGGTTTTCAAATTTCTTGGCATACAGTTCTTCATAGCAATTTCTTACAATCCCTTCTATTTCTGTGATATTAGTTGTAATCTCTCCTCTTTCATTTCTGATTGTGTTTATTTGTGTCCTCTCTCTTTTCTTGATGAGCCTATTTAAAGGCTTGTCTATTTTGTTTATCTTCTCAAAGAACCAACTCCTGGATTCATTGATACTCAAAATTGTGCTTTTAGTTTCTATGTCATTTAATTCTGCTCTAATCTTGGTTATTTCCTTCCTTCTGGTTGCTCTAGGCTGTCTTTGTTGTTGTTCCTCGAGTTCTTGCAGGCGTAGGGTTAGGTTTTTTGTTTGAAACATTTCTATCTTCTTTAGGTAGGCCTGTATTGCTATAAACTTCCCTCTCAGGACTGCCTTTGCTGTGTCCCAGAAGTTTTGGGTTGTTGTGAGAGCATTTTCATTTATTTCCAGAAACGTTTTGATTTTTTCCCTAATTTCATTCTTGACCCATTCATTGTTTAATAGCATACCATTCAGTCTCTATGATTTTGGGTGCTTTGGTTTTTTTCCTTTGGGGTTGGTTTCCAATTTCAGTCCCTTGTGGTCAGAGAAGATGCTTGGTATGATTTCAATATTCTTGAATTTGGTGAGGCTCATTTTGTGCCCTTCATGTGGTCTATCTTTCACAATGTTCCATGTGCATTTGAAAAGAATGTGTATTTAGCTTCTTTGGGATGAAGGGCTCTATATTGTCAGTTAAGTCCATTTCATCTAGGGTGTTGTTTAATGCCCCAATATCTTTGTTGATATTTTGTTTGGAAGATCTGTCCATTGTTGATAGTGGGGTGTTAAAGTCCCCTACTATAATTGTGTTGCCTTCAATATCTTTCTTGAAGTTCTCTTAAGATTTTCTTAATATATTTGGGTGCCCCTATGTTTGGTGCATATA
This sequence comes from Artibeus jamaicensis, assembly GCF_021234435.1. NCBI lineage: Eukaryota > Metazoa > Chordata > Mammalia > Chiroptera > Phyllostomidae > Artibeus > Artibeus jamaicensis. Next base: position 14,732,489 of record NW_026522045.1, read on the forward strand.
TGTTTACAATGTTAATGTCTTCTTGGTGGATTCTTCCCTTGAGTATAATGAAATGACCTTCTGGGTCTCTCTTTGTGGCCCTTTTTTTGAAGTCTATTTTGTCCAATATGATAATTGCTACCCCAGCTTTTTTTCTTGTCCGTTTGCTTGGAAAACTTGTTTCCAGCCTTTCACTTTTAGTCTGTGATGGTCTTTTGTCCTGAGGTGGGTCTCTTGTAGGCAGCATATGTGTGGGTCATGCTTTCTTATCCATTGAGCTATTCTGTGTCTTCTGATTGGAGCATTTAATCTATTTACGTTTAAGGTTATTACTGACAGGCACTTATTCATTGCCATTTGTGTACCTGTGTTCCTCTCTGTCTCCCTCTTATCCTTCCTTCCCTTAAAGCAGTCCTTTTAGTATTTCTTGTACAGCTGGTTTGGTGGAGGAGTATTCTTTTAGGCTTCTTTTGTCTTGGAAGCTCTTTATTTGGCCATCTATCTTGATTGAGAGCCTTGCTGGGTAAAGTAGCCTTGGCTGTAGGCCTCTGGTTCTCATTACTTGAAATATTTCTTGCCATTTTCTTCTTGCTTGGAGTGTTTCCATTTAGAAGCAGTAGCTAACCTTATTGGGGCTCCCTTGTATGTTACTTCTTTTTTCTCCCTTGCTGCCTTTAAGATTCTCTCTTTGTCTTGGAATTTTGTCATTTTGATGATGATGATGTGTCTTGAAGTGGGCCTCCTTAGGTTCCTCTTGATTGGGACTCTCTGTGATTCCTGGATTTGTGTGACTTTTTCTCTCATCAAATTAGGGAAATTTTCTCTCATTACTCGTTCAAATATGTTTTCTATCCCTTGTTCTTCTGGTATTCCTATTATTTGGATATCATTACGTTTCATATTGTCTTGCATTTCTCTTAATCCCTCTTCATTCTTTCTGAGCCTCTTTTCATTTTCTTGCTCTTTCTGTGAGATGCTTTCTACCTTGTCCTCCAACTCACTAATCCTATCCTCTGCTTCATCTATCCTACTTTGCAAACTTTCTACTGTGTTCTTCAATTCGGAAATTGTATTCCTCATTTCCTCTTGTCCCTTGCTCATAATTTCTATTTTCTTTTTCATGTTGATGTAGTTTGCAGAGATCATTGTAGTTCCCCTGTAGTTTCTGAAAGCTCATTGTGAGCTCTTTGAACTTCGTAATAACCGGTGCTTTGAATTCACTATCTGATAGTTAATTAGCCTCTATTTCATCTAACATTCTTTCTGAAGTTTCTGTTTTTTCTTTCATCTGGGCATTGTTTCTTTGTCTTCCCAATGTTTGAGACTTCTTGTTAGTCTCAACTTCTAAAATTGATCTGTTCTGACACCCTAGGTTTATGGTGTGAACTTCTGTGGTATGATACCTGTGAAGTTCAGTGGTGCAGAGTCCTTGAAGTTTCTTGATGTTCTCCGTCTCCACCTACTCTCACGCTGGTCCTCGCGTTGGTCCCCGGGCTCGTGCCTACCACTGCTGAATGTCCCGGCTCTAGTAGTCACCTCCTCAAGCTCCCAGGCCCGTTACTATGGCAGCGGCACAGGGGCCAAGAATGTCCCGGCTCCCGTAGCTAACTCCTCTGGCACCCAGGCCTGTCACAGTGGTTTCAAGTGTCTGGCTCCGGCAGCTCACTCCTTGGCGCCGAGGCCCCTCTCTATGGCACCAGCACAGGGGCCTCTAGTGTCCCAGCTCCCATAGCTGACTCCCCCGCGCCCAGGCCTGTTGCTATGGTGGCAGCACAGGGGCCGTGTGTGTCCTAGCCCAGTAGCTGACTCTGCAGCTTTCTGGTGTTTCAGCGTCGGTCACAATCTCTGGTCTTTTAATTTCATAAATGCTGGGTAACCGATGGTTTATTGTGCTGTTTCTCTATAGATCTGCCAAAATTTTCACCCATGAGTACAGGAGCTAGAATCAGCTCTGTGCTACTCCGTCGCCATCTTCCCAGCTGCCTAAGTTTTTGTTTTTTCTAAAGTGACTAATTACCCCATTTTTTTCCTTGGCATAATTTCCTTGGCATAAGTAGTAGTATGCCTTACTACTTAGTTCCTGACTCTAACAAATATAAAACTCCATACTGACAAACACATCAAGTCACTTATCAATTTATTTATTTATTTATTTTAGAAGACAACCGCCTTTCTTCAAACTGACTGGTTGCTCTCTAGGCCTACTGTATACCAGTCAATCCCCAACATGAAGGATTCCTGTTTCTTTTTTTAAAGATTTTATTTATTTTTAGAGAGAGGGAAAGGAAAGGAGAAAGAGAGAGAGACAAACATCAATGTGTGGTTGCCTGTCATGCACCCTGCAGTGGGGACCCGGCCCACAACACAGGCATGTTCCCTAACTGGGAATTGAACTGGTGACCTTTTGGTTCACAGGCTGGCACTCACTCTACTGAGCCACACCAGCTAGGCCAGGATTCCTCTTTCTTAATTTCCTCCCACATTTTGATATAACACAAACTCTGCTAACTTTCTAATAAGGGGCACTTGGGAATTAAACTTTCTGAGATTTTGCATGTTTGAAACTTTCTTTTTTCTTACCTCACACTTGACTGACAGCTTGAGCACAGAAAGATACAAATTTTCTCTTAGTTGTTTAAGGTGTGTTCTAACAACATCTTCTAGTTTCCTATGCTGCTGCTGAGAAGTCATTCTGACAATCACTTCCATGAATGTAACCCATTTTGTTTCAATAGAAGCCTTTCAATGTTTTTGTCTCTTGTCTTTCATGTTAGAAATTATTACTGCAACTGTCCACTTAATCCATGGCCATTCATTTTCAAGAGTGAAGCAACTACGAAGCCAACTAGAAAATCTATGTATGAAAGGGAAGTTTATCAATGGTAAGTTTCACTGACTAGTGATCAGACAGAGACTGCCCATATCACCAGGAGACACCCCCAAAGATCAGTGTGTATGTGTATGTATATGTATGTATACATATATGTGTATTTTATTTTTTCAAGTATAGACTTTATATATATATTATATTTATATAGAAACTGTATGTATATATAAATACATACATATTTTTCCCCTCCTAGTTGAATCAGTCTTCTAAGGGAGAAACCCACCAATCCTGCCTGAGATAAATAAGACAAGCTAAATGCATCCTGGGAGACTAGTAATAAAAGTCTACTGGAGGGTATCAACACTCACTATGAAAGCATTCGTTCTCAGTATGGAGTCTCACTCCTATCCATACCTGTACTCACAGCCCCTAACTCTGGTTTCTCCCTAGAGTTGTGCTGTCCAATACAGTACCCACTAGCCGCATGTAGCTATTTGAATTAATTTCATCTAAATTACATCTTGAATAAAAAAAAATTCACATACCAGCCATATTATAAAGTGCCCAACAGCCATTTGGTGGCTAGCACATTGGACAGTGAAGATATAGAACATTTCCATCACCACAAAAGTTTCTAATGGACAACACTGCTCTATGGAGTAAATTCCAGGCTTCTGGTAAGGCAAGAAGCAATAGTTATTTGGCTTCTGATCTGAGAGAAAGAATCTGAGAAAAACTACCTACTCCTCAGAGTAAACCCCAGGCTTTTGTGAGTGCAAGAGAGGGACTGTCATATGGCTGCAGAGCTAAAGACAAGAATATGAGGATGTAAATCTTAGATCTGTAGTGCCCAATGGTAGCCACTAATTACATGAAACTGTTTAAATTTGAATTAATCAAAATAAAATTCAATTAAAAATGTGGTTCCTGTTCTGGCCAAGATGGAGGCATAGGTAAAAACCCTTGGCTTCCTTGTACAGCCAAAAGGAGGATAATAACCAAGCTAAAATCAATAAACAACCAGAAGTGGGAGAAAATCAAACTGCATGGAACTTCAACAAACACAGAGTTAAAGAAACAGTCAACCAGACCAACCAGACTGGTAGGAGGGAGTAGAGGGAGTAGAGGGAGTAGAGGGAGACAGGCAGAAACCACAGCAAGGCAGTGGACTACGTGGGCAGGGCTGGCTGATAGGACCTCCTGTGAGGTGGTGAACTGTGTGGGCAGGGCTGGCTAAATGGTAAACTGAGACTCAGAGCTGACTGTGGACTATAGCGGGGTTTGCCACAGTGGGAGAAATTCCCAGTCTCATGAGAGTTCATTGGAAAGTGAGGCTAAGAGTAAGTGAGCTGCATTGTTCCCTCTCTGACCCTGGACCCACAGACAGTGGCACAAATGCAGCAAAGACAGTTGCCCTGCCCTGGTGAATACTTAAGACTCCACCCCCTTACAACTTAACAGGTGTGCCAAGACAAAGAAAGATGGCCTAAATGAAAGAACAGAGCAAAACTCCACAAAGAGAGCTAAGCAATGAGGAGATAGCTGACCTATTTGATGGAGAGTTCAAAACACTAGTAATAAAAATACAGAACTGACTGACCTTGGTTGAAAAATGAAAGAGCAAATGAAGGATACCCAAAGTGAAATAAAGCACAATAATCTGGGAACCAACAGTGACAGAAAGGAAACCAGGATTCAAATCAACAACTTAGAACAAAAGAAAGAAAGAAACACCCAACCGGAACAGAATGAAGAAACAAGAATTCAAAAACGTGAAGAGAGGCTTAGAAACATTGCGGGACAACTTTAAATGTTCCAATATCCGAAATATAGGAGTGCCAGAAGGAGAACAACAGCAAGAAATTGAAAACTTATCTGAACAAATAATGAAGGAAAACTTCCACAATCTGGCAAAGAAAATATGCTTTCAAGAAATCCAGAGAGTCGCAAAGAAGTTGCACCCAAAGAGGGACACACCGAGGCACATCATCATTAAGTTATGCAAGATTAAAGACAAAGAGAACATCTTAAAAGGAGCAAGAGGAAGGGACACAGTTACCTACAAAGGAGTTCCCATGAGGCAATCAGCCGGTTTCTCAAAAGAAACTGCACACAAGAAGGGGCTTGAAAGAAGTATACCAAGTGATGAAAAGCAAGGACCTACATCCAAGATTACTCTATCCAGCAAAGCTTTCATTTAGAATGGAAGGGCATATAAAATGCTTCCAAGATAAGGTCAAGTTAAAGGAGTTCATCATCACCCAGCCCTTATTATATGAAATGTCAAAGGGATTTATCTAAGAGAGTGAAGAAGATAAAAAATTATAAAAAGTAAAATGATAACAAACTCACAACTATCAACAACTGAACTTTAAAAAAAGCAACAAAAACAAAAACTAAACAAACAACTAGAACAGGAACAGAATCAGAAAAATGGACATCACACAGAGGGAGTTCAGTGGGGAGGGGGAAGGGAGTAATGGGGGGAAAAGGTACAGGCAATAAGAAGCATAATTGGTAGGCATAAAATAGACAGGGAGAGGTGAAGAATAGTATAGGAAACAGAGATTTCAAAGATCTTATATGTACAACCCATGGACATGAACTAAGTGGGGAGAAATGCTGGAGGGTTGTGGGGTACAGGGAAGAGGGGCAATAAAAAGGAAAAAAATTGGGAGAAGTGTAATAGCATAATCAATAAAATATACTTAAAAATTTGGTTTTTTGATAATGTATATATTTTGAGTTCTCAGTAGCCACATGTGCCAAGTGGCTATGGTATTTGACAGCACAGTTTATAAAACATTCCCATTGAGGGGAAGCAGAGTTTGCCGCCTCAAAATATGCCTTTTGGGGATATTGATTATTTTTAGCTAGTTATTTTTAAGAAACAAAAGACTCAAAATATGCCTTTTACCTCCTCACCTGTTGAAAAAATTTAGATAGAAAAAACTGCTCCAGGAAGGGATATCACCTTAGCATGTTATGAACTAAATGTGGTAAACAGGAACCCGCAATGTCTGTTCATTAGAATCCCCTCTGTGTCTAGATACCATGGCAAGAATTTGTTTACCACACATTTGCTCCTTCTTATCTAGCTGTGAATTGCCTACTTTCCCTTTGCGTTCCAAACCACCACCCCTCTTTCTGAGAACACTGGATATAAATTTCAGCTCCCAAATTTGTCCTGGGGTCCGATATTCTTAGAGAACCCCCATATATATGAGGTCTGTCCAAAAAAAATCCAACTTTGTTAATATAACAAGAATGGTTTGTGCAACATCAATGTAACCTGGCAGCTAAAGAGAGTGGACTGGAATGTGCATCTGTGAACAATGATGACTTCAATGTACTAGTCAGTGGGGGTGGTAGACACCACTGAAAGCATGTGTACTATGTGGCCACTGTATTCAAAATGACTGAGCGAGTAGAGCAGTGAAACTGTATCAAATGCTGCATTAAGGTAGAACACCCGTCTGCAGAAATTATCCAGATGATTCAGAAGGCTGCAGCTATGGGCAACTGGTGATTGGCAGCTTCATCACAACAACGTGCCTGCTCATGCATCACGTCTTGTGCAGTTTTTTGGTGAAACATCAAATCACCCAGGTCATTCAACCCTGTATAGCCCAGATTTGGCACCCTGTAACTTCTGACTTTTCCTAAAACTAAAATCACCTTTGAAAGGAAAGAGGTTTCAAGGTATGGATGAGATTCAGGAAAATATGATGGGGCAGCTGATGGAGATTGGGAGAACTGTGTGAGGTCCCAAGGTGCCTACTTTGAAGGGAACTGAGGCATCAGTGCCCTGTGTACAATATTTCTTGTATCTTGTATCTTCTTCAATAAATGTCTCTATTTTTCATAGTACATGACTGGATACTGTCTGGATAGACTTTGTACATACATATGATAAATTTGACCATTTTCTCCTGTTAACCTGTCTCATGTCAATTTGATTATTAGACCAGACAGGGTAAATGAAAAGTTATTTTTCCTCCCCATATTGTCATTCAGAAACTTTTACTAGACAGCAGTGCCTTAGACATTGTACAGACTTTCATCTCTATATTCAGAGCTACGTTTCCTCCAATAATCAACAACAAGAAAACCTAGTCATTCCCAGGTTTAACACAGTAAATCAATTTGTTTCTTGTTGCCTTTTCCCACAGCAGACACAAATTTCAGCTTTCCTCATCCTTCTAAGGTAGCTACTACCAGGACTCTTGCCAGCCTTTATCAGAATTAGAAAAGGCACCTCCTCTGGAATGAGTAGAATGTATCTCTGCAGGAGGAAAAAGGCAACCCTTTCTCTAGATGGATGCAAACCTTGTGTTAGGGCTACACATGGCTTAAAAGTAGAAAGGAGGCTGGAGTTGCCTGCCATATGCCTTCTACAGCAGATAATCTTGTGTATGTAATATAAGTAGAGAACCTAGTTGACACTATTTCATATATTTTCCATTTTCCAAAATACTGTTGCCATGTCTCCCTTGTCCTCTCTCTTTGATTCTTTGTCCTTGTGGGCTTATATTTTTGTGTATTCCTTCACTCTCATTTTAGTGGATCCCACATGGATTTAATCCTCAAACTAAAAGTCTAAATTAATACTTTTATACTTGTGTACTTTTCTTTCTAGCATGATTCCATCTATTAGTGCTAAGAAAGTACCTCAATCACTCACACAAGTGTCAAGCAGATATATACCTGAATGGAACAGAGGTAGAGAGACTGCATAGTCTATCCTTTAAAATAACACTGACAACCAGAAGTATCAGTTCACAAGCGAAATGTTCATAGCTGGGTTTTCCAAATCCTATTCTCCAGAAACTAAGATAAAACTCCTACCAATGTTAAAAAGCTACTTCTCAGAAAAAAAAAAACTCCTTTAGACAATAATACATCAACAAAAAATTAACTTACTTTTGATTTTTTTTTTACTTACCAGTAACAGACATAATTCTGAATAAAAAAAGGAGAAACAAGTATCATTTTTATTACAAACCTGCGCTGGTGGTACTTGCAATGGATTGTTATCCAAAATTATTACTTGTAAATGATGTAGCTTTCTGTAACAAACTGGAATTTCGGTCACTTTATTACAAGAGAAATCCAGCTTGACTAAGGGAAGATCTCCTAATTCTGTTCAGAAATAAAAAATAATTAAATTAAATTTTACGTAGTTACTCTTTCATTCATGTCAGTAAAAACAGTAAGCATCTTACCATCTGGCAATGCATGAAGATTATTTCTTCTTATATTGAGCTCTCTCAGTGAATGTAATTGCCCCATTTGTTGGGGAAGAACCTGAATCTCATTGCAGCTAATATCCTATAAAAAACAAGAAAATAAAATTATAACAAACTGACCAATACAGATCTATTTCAATTCTTAAAGTACATGGCTAACAGCTAGTGAAAGTTACCTTTCTGAATTTTTTTACTTTTAATTTACACAGTTGATATACAGTATTACATTAGTTTCATATGTACAACCTTGTGATTAGACATTTATATAACTTGTAATCACCCCAATAAATCTAGTATCCATGTGACACCACATATAGTTATTACAATATTATTGACTATATTCCCTATGCTGTACTTTATATCCCCATGACCATTTTGTTACTACCAATCTGTATTTCTCAGTGCCTTCACCTTGTACCCACTTCCCAAAGCCCCCTCCCATCTTGAACTGTCAAAATGTTCTCTGTATCTGAGTCCACTTTGATTCTGTTTGTTTGATTTCAGATTCCACATATAAGTGAAATCATTTTGTGCATTTAATTTTTCCTGCATGACTTATTTCACTCAGCACAACACCCTCTAGGACCATCCACAATATTGCAGATAGCAAGATTTTATTCTTTTTTTATGGTTGAGTTATACTGCATTGTATATATGTACCATGTTTTCTTTATCCATTTATTCGTTTATTGATGGATACTTAGGTTGCATTCATATCCTGGCTATGATAAATAATGCTGCAATAAACATGTGGATATATATGTCTTTCAACTTAGTATTTTTGGTTTCTTCAGATAAATACTCAGAAGTGGAATCATTGGGTCTTTTCTTGTCTATTATAGCCTTTGTTTTAAAGTCTATTTTGTCTGGTTTAAGTATTGGTACCTTAGCACACTTTTTAAAAAATATATTGCATTGATTATGCTATTATAGTTTTCACAATTTTTCCTCCCTTTTATTTCCCTCCACCCTGAACCTACCTCGCACCAGCATCCCTACCCCCCTCAGTTCATGTCCATGGGTTGTACATATATGTTTTGGGGGTTCTATATTTCCTATACTATTCTTAACCTCCACCTGTCTATTTTCTACATACCACTTATGATTCTTATTCCCTGTACCCTTTAGCCGCTTCCCTCCGTCCCTTCCCTGCTAATAACCCTCCATGTGATCTCCATTTCTGTGTTATGTTCCTGTTCTAGTTGTTTGCTTAGTTTGTTTTTGTTGTTTTGTTTTTAGGTTCAGTTGTTGATAGTTGTTTGTTGTCATTTTATTGTTCCTAGTTTTTATCATCTTCTTTTTCTTAGATAAGTCCCTTTAACATTTCATATAATAAGGGCTTGGTGATGATGAACTCCTTTCACTTGACCTTAAATGGGAAGTACTGTATCTGCCCTTCCATTCTCAATGACAGCTTTGCTGGATAGAGTGATCTTAGATGTAGGTCCTTGCCTTTCATCCTTTGGAATACTTCTTTCCAGCCCCTTCTTGCCTGCAAGGTTTCTTTTGAGAAATCAGCTGATTGCCACATGGGCACTCCTCTGTAGGTAACTGTCCCCTTTCCTCTTACTGCTTTTAAGATTTTCTCTTTGTCTTTAATCTTGAGTAACTTAATGATGATGTGCCTCGGTATGTTCTTCTTTGTGTCTAACTTCTTTGGGACTCTCTGAGCTTCCTGGGCTTCCTGGAAGTCTATTTACTTTGCCAGATTAGGGAAGTTTTTTTCATTATTTATTCAAATAAATGTTCAATTTCTTGCTCTTCCTCTTCTGGCACCCCTATGATTCATATGGTGGTACATTTAAAGATGTCCTAGAGTTTTCTAAGCCTCTCCTCATTTTTTGGAATTCTTATTTCTTCATTCTATTCTGATTGAATGTTTATTTCTTCCTTCTGCTCCAAATTCTTGACTTGAGTTCCAGTTTCCTTCCCTTCATTGTTGGTTCCCTGTATATTTTTTTCTTTATTTCACTTTGCATAGCCTTCACTTTTTCCTCTATTTTGTGACCATACTCAACCATTTCTATGAGCATCCTGATTACCAGTGTTTTGAACTCTGCATCTGATAAATTGGCTATCTCTTCATTTCTTACTTCTATTTTACCCTGGCATGTTTTTGTTGTTTTCATTTTCATGAAATATCTTTTCCCATCCCTTTCCTTTCAATCTGTGTGTGTCTTTTCGTTTGAAGTAAGTCTCTTGTATACAGCATATGTAAGGCTCTTGTTTTATGATCCATTCAGCTACCATGTCTTTTTTAAAAATCCTCACCTGAGCATATGTTTATTGGTATAAGAGAGGAAAGAGAGTGAGAGTGATAGAGAGATAGAGAGATAGAGAGAGAGAGTGCAACATCAATGTGAGAAACACTGATCTGTTGCCTCCTGCAAAAGCCCTGACTGAGGATGGAACTGCAACCTAGTATGTGCCCTAATCAGAAATCAAATCCACAACATTTTGGTGTATGGGACAATGTTCCAACCAACTGAGCCACCCAGCCAGGGCCCATGTCTTTCAATTAGAGTATTTAATACATTTGGATTTAAAATAATTATTAAAAGGTATTTATTTGTTGCCATTTTATTATTCATACTTTTATCACTTTTTCTTCTTCTTAAAGAAGACCCTTTGACATTTCTTGTAAAACTGGTGTAGTAGTGAAGAACTCCTTTAGCTTTTTCTTGTCTAACCTTTGCTGGATAGAGTGATCTGGGCTGTAGTCTTTGCTTTTCATCACTTTGAATATTTCTTCCTAATCCCTTCTGGCCTGCAAAATTTCTTGAGAAATCAGCTGACAGTCTTATGGGTGCTTCCTTTTAGGTAACTAACTGCTTTTCTCTTTCTGCTTTTAATAATCTCTCTTAAAGAATCTTTATATTTAACCTTTGCCATTTTAATTATGATGTGTCTTACTGTGGGCCTATTTGGGTTCATCATGTTTAGGACTCTCTGTACTTCTTGGACTTATAGGTCTATTTCCTTTATAAAGTTAGGGAAATTTACCATCATTATTTTTTTCCAAATAGGTTTTCAATTCCTTGCTCTCTCTCTTCTCCTTCCAGGACCCCTTTGATGCTAATGATGTTACACTTGAAGTTTTCCCAGAGGCTCCTTACCCTATCTTCATTTTTTACGGGTTCTTGTTCCTTCTTGTTGATCTGATTGGGTGTCTTCTTTTTCATTATCTTCCAAATTGCTTACTTGATCCTCTGCATCATGTACTCTACTGCTACAAAAGTTACCTTTAATGTTGTTTTTCTAAAGACGGATTATCTGACTGACTTCTATTTATATTACATCATAAAATCAACCTAGTACAGGTAACATAAAATTTTCTGTGCAAAAATATGAGGTTATAATTTAGTACTACATAAGTCTACCATTGGAAAATCTCAACTGAAGACTACGTTCATCAACTCAAATCAAAAAAGCAAGGGTGATCCAAGTGCTCTTTTTTCAGAGGTAAAATAAAAGACAACTATCAACTATGTGATAATCTATCAATTTTAGTAGTTGTTTTCAGATGCTTGATTGGGTAGAAACCAAGCAAGTCAGTATTTTACACAGGTAAGCTGAAGAACTAAAGAAATGGCCAGAATTGATTTAACTAAGCCTCTTTCTCAAAAGGATACAAAATATGCAATATCACAAATAAACAATTTTATGGCTCACAACCCAAAGACAATTCAGAAAATATGAATAATAAATGTCTCGGGCTTAAATTAAAATGCAAGCCCTGATTTAAAATAAAAAATACCACATTTCCATAAAAATAGGATAAAGAACAGTTTAAGTTAATTATCCTCTCCTCTCCCTCCCCTTTATTACCACATCAACAAAAAGGGGAAAAACATCTGCAATAAGATCTTAGCACTCATTCCAGACATACTGCAAATGAAATTCATATTCTATCACAACTGCCTCCAATTTCCAACTTTCACTGGAAATTATATTGGCTTGGAGGGAGAAAAGGGACACATATTAAGTCTTATCAAAAGTAAAAAATGCAGGAAGGTAAATTCAAAAGAATATTAAATAGCTAATAATCTAATTTATAGATTATTAGAAAATGTATTTTATATACTTCTTTCAAACTATATTTAAGGCATCTTTATTCAACACAAATATTTATCAAGTACCAACTATTTGCCAGGCACTGTTCTAATTGCCAGCAACTGTGGGAATTCAGAAGGAGCCACCCTAAGATGTGACTCAGTGGTATGTGCATTATTTTGAATTAAAGGCAACCAAGACCTGATGGCCTCAAAAGAAACTTATGCTCCTTGCCACCCTCCTTAAATATCTGGAAGAAATAAAATTAGAAGCCTGGCCCACAGTAAGAGTTCTCATCAGAAATGTCTTTTTATCTATCTATGTGGCAAGGCAAACTACTAATTACTGAACATGTGCCCTCCCTGGAGTGACCTTCTGAAGCCCCAAGGTATATTACCTCATCCCTAGCTAAAAATGTCATATATAGCCATATTCCCTTTCTGTCTCCGAACCTTTCCTACATGCTGGTCCCTGTCAGGGTTGTCCAAACTCTTGGCATCTCTGGGCCACACTAGAAGAAGAGTTGTGTTGGGCCACACACTGAATACACAGACACTAATGAAAACTGATGAGCCAAAAAAAAGTTTAAGTAAATTTATGATTTTGTGTTGGACTACATTCATAGCCATCCTGGGCCACATGTGACCCACAGGCTGCAGGTTGGATACCCGAGTCTAATATATATGAAATCCCCATACATTTCTATTACATGTGGTTGTTTTCTCTTGGTAATCTGTCTCATGTCTGTTTGCTTATTAGACCAGCCTAAAGAACCTTGTAGGTAGAAGAAAGTTTCTTCCTCTCCCACAGGAGACATCAAGGAATAACAAAAAAAATCTGCCTTTATTGTTTTTTATAGAGCTTATATTCTAGCAAGGGGAAGACTATATAATATACTAGAAGATGTTAAGTGCTATTTAAAAGAAAACACTGCAGGTTAAAAGAAAATGGCAGTGCCAGTAGTTAGTAGGGAGGGACATTAGCAATTTATTTTTTTAACAATTTATGAATTTTTTTAGAGAGGAAGGGAGGGAGAAAGAGGAGAGAAAAATTGATGTGTGAGAGAAACATTGATTGGTTGCCTCTTCCACATGCCCCAACTACGGAATGGGCCTACAGCCCAGGCATGTGTTCTGACTAGCAACTGAACCAGTGACCTTTTGGCTTTGTGGAATAATGTTCAACCAACTAAGCCATGTTGGTCTGGGTGGATATTAGCAATTTAGATGGTCTCATGCAGAAGCTGTTATTTGAGCAATGTTGTCAGAGCTGAGAATGTAATCCATACAAATATATAAGAAAAGGCTATTCCTAGTAAGTAATATTGTGGTAACTATGTATACTGTCAGTGGGGTACTAAAAATACCAAGGGGAATTCTACGTAAAGTATATGATTGTATAACCACCAATCTGTACACCTGAAACAATACAAAATAAAAGAAAATACAGTCCATAGAGAAGGAACAGTAAATGGAAAGGCTCCTAGGCAAAGTGTGTTTGACAGGTACTAAGAACAGCAAGGAATCCAGTGTAACTAAAGGGAAGTGTCCGAGGGAAAGACTAGAATGGAGGAAGGAGTATAACTTTGGCTTTTAGCAGGAAACAGGAACTTTTAAACAGAGATATGACTTACCCTGACTTATGTTTTGATAGGATCAACTTAGCAACTGTGTTAAGAATAGGCTAGTATACAAATTATAGATAAGAAAACTTTGGGAAATGTCTTTTAAAATAAATACTACTGCATAAACAAATCAACAAACAGCAAGTGCTAGCAAGGTTGTAGAGAAAAAGGAACCCTAGTACATTGTTGGGGGGGGATGCAGACTGGTGCAGCCACTGTGGAAAACAGTATGGAATTTCCTCAAAAAACCAAGAATGGAACTGCCTTTTGACCCAGCAATTCCACTGCTAGGATCGTAACCTAAGAATCCTGAAATAACAATTCAAAAGAACCTATGCATCCTCATATTTATAGCAGCAAAATTTACAATAGCCAAGTGTTGGAAGCAACCTAAGTGCCATCAGTAAATGAGTGGACCAAAAAAACTGTACACTTACACAATGGAATACTATGCAGCAGAAAGAACAACTACCATTCATGACAACATGGATGGATCTGGAGAGCATTGTGCTAAGTGAAATAAGTCAGGAGGTGAAAGAAAAATACTTTCTCCCCTATAAGTGGTACCTAATAGGTACCTATAGGGGAGAAAAATATAATCTCCCCTATAAGTGGTACCTAATCAATAAAACAAACAAGTGAGCAAAATAGAACACATGGAAATAAAGAACAAACTGACAGTATCCAGGAGGGGAAGGGGAAGGGGAAAATGGGGAAAAGAAGCAGAAGGGGCATCAAGGAACATAAATAAAGGACCCATGGACAAAGACAATAGGGCAGGAGGAGGACTGAAAGTGGGAAGTGGGGGGGGGTAGGACAGGGAAGAGTAAAGGGGGGGGTGGAAATGGGGACAACTGTAACTGAGCAACAGTAAAAATAAATAAATAAGTAAATAAATAAATAAATAAATAAATACTATTGCTTCCACAAAGGTGTCTAATACTGAAGATTTCCTTATAGAAAATGTATAGCAATTTGATAGAGAGCTAACACTTTCCAGAAGAAATAAACCCAGGCACAGAAACTGACCCACTTAACCAGTGGATATGCTACAAAATACTCTGCTGAGGACTGGAGGTCTGAAAGCATTTCTGGCTTCTAATGACAGAATTTCACTGTAGTTGCTACCAATTTCTTGTGTATTAATGTCATAGGAAAACATTCCATTGACAGGTAATACCCATAAATTCACTATGCGATTTACAATGGTAAGTTAGTCATCCTAACACTATATATCCATTGTTACTGATTTAAAGAGTTTAAAGCACAATAATTTTACAGTGCCTAGTAAAATAATGATATTTAATATTTTAAAATATGAAACTGAGGCTCCTTATGACTTTGATTAAATTTAGCTTTAAATCCTAGCTCTAGAAATCATAACGTTCTCTCTCTATATATATGCCCATCAAAGACCTAACCTTTCTCCCAGATAATCAGTAACCCTCAAGGCAGAAGAGACGGTAGTCTGGACCTGACTAATGGTTAAAAAGTCTGGACCTCTGAGAGGATAAAGATGACATCTTGACCTAAGTCATGTTTCACTTTCTGAGCCCTGAGGTAGATGAAACCCAGCTGCTTTTCTATGAGACCAGACAGAGGGGATGCCACAAAAGACCTCAAAGCTGTCCTCAAGCTCTAAAGAAATGATTACCCTTACCTCCTCTGACCAGTCAGCTCCCAGTATGACTCCAAACCCCTACCCCACAGTGTTTTGTGATTTTTGTCCTATATGATATATAACCTACATTCCATCAGGGAGTTGTTTTATTTATATAAAAAGCTCATTACCATATTGGCCTATTCAATATTAAACTATTTTCTCTTTCTGTAGTGCGAACTCCTGCTCGTGCATTTCTTTGGGCCAGTGCACACAGGCAGGTGGACGCAAAGGAAAACGTTAGGGTTGTGGTAACAAACATTCTATTTAAAGAAAAATACTAGAATACATCTAAAAATACTCAATATTTTTAAGACTTCACTTATCCAAAAACTACCTCATGTAATATAATTTAGAACATAGGTCTAAAAACTAAATGAAAAGAAGATATTACAGAGCCATGGCATCTAAAAGTGTAACATCTATAAAATCTTTTTTTTTATGAACTAACAAATTTGTTTATGGAGGGAAAGAGGATGCAAGCAATATAAAAATAAAAACTTATCTGGCTTTAATTGGCTTTTCTTTCTCTTGTCAAATGGGGGTGGGATTTTATCTGTAGGTTTTCTAAGGGTCTTGATCTGCTCATGAAATCCTCATACAGGGGGAGGCTATGGGGCAGAGATTCCTTAAACAACACACTGGGAGAACTCTTGATCAGGGAGGAAGTAGCTGTTCAACTGCTTCTTTCCCTTCTGCTTTAGGTGTACTATACAAGTTATTGCATGTGACAGTGAGCCTGTCAATTAGCAAAAAGAAGCTCTGGAATACCACTTGGCCATCTCAGCACTGGTCCAGATCCTTTATTATTTTGTTTGGCTAGAGTGCCTTTTTAATTTTCCAAAAATCCGGGAAACTTCTTTTCCATGAATACCCTCAGGGCCTCTGTTGTGTGGCGTTTATCCCCAGCGAATTTGTGAAACATGAACATCATGGTTTCCATGGTGTGTTCCATTTGAGTTGGCATCTTGGTGAGGTCTTAGCCCAAGGTGTGGTAGGATTGCTAGGCTGGCCGGGATGTGTGGCCAGTATAAAATATTTTAAAATATTAAGTGTCTACCCCTGACTAGCGTGGCTCAGTTGGCTGGGTGTCATTCCACAAAGAGAAGGGTCACTGGTTCAATTTCTGGTTGGGGCACATGTCTTATGTTGCAGGTTCCTAGCTAAGGCACATACAAGAGGCAACCAATGATGTTTCTCTCTCCAATCAATATCTCTCTCTCTCTCTCCTTCTACCTCCCACACCCTTTCTCTCTAAAAATTAATAAAATCTTTTTTAAAAAATATTAAGTGTTCAGGTGAAAAAAAGTAATGGCTCTTTTACTATAAGTTTGTTAGATCAACATCTGAAGTCTTCCATTCACTGGTGAGTATAACATTAAAAGAGACCTAATTAAAAAAAGAACATTTTTGGAATAGAAATAGTTAAAAATAAAAACTAATAAAGAACAGAAATACAGAAAGAAATAAAAGTGATAAGGATTTTATATCACAGAAAACAGGTCTTACAGTTTGAAAAAATGGAAAGTAGACACACACCAGATTACAAATATCTGAAGGGAAGTGAAGTTGTCATTATCTATTGTTTACATGGTAGTCCCAAGACCAGTAGATAACAGTGACAGAGGTTATGTATTTTAGTTAAAAATAAAATGGATAACAAATAAGAGTTGCAAAAGAGAATTAGGGCTGCCTCAGCGCGCACACACACACACATGCACACACACACACAAATTTATCTACCACTGAAAATATCCAGCTAGATGTGTCAGAGATTTCTGCATTAGGGAGAGCTCATATCCAATTACTTATAAGATTTCATACAAACTTAAAATTCTGTGGTTCTAAAATATAACAACACTAAGTTTAAATAAGTTTCCTTGTGTGATATTTGCACATGCAGGTATTCCTTAATGAATAAAAGGAAGACATTCCTGAAATTTTTGTTCACTATATTCTATTAACATATTAATTTTTCATTATAAAATTATAAATAAATTTCTCAAGAAAACTTTTGGATTTTCACACATAATAAAGTCATACTTAAGAACAGTTTTAAATATCTATTTATTATGAAAGCATTACTCAAGATAAAACAAAATAAAAATGAACAGCATGGTATACTATGTGAAGTGGAAGTAACAGCAACATGTGAAAATAGCTCAGTGCCAGAAGATCTATGTTTCTCTCAGAGTTCAATGTCCTTTAATATCTAAATTATTATGCACAAAGTAATTACTTTAAATTATTCCTATATTTCTATAATCAATTGTATATAATGGCCTCTTTCCATTTATCTTAGTCCCAAAAATGTTATAAAAATCACATGAGTATATAGGACAGGAGGGATTATTTTGTTCATTCTACTGTTTTGTTTGTATCCATTTTCTCTGAGGCTCTCACAGCAGGCTTAGTAACACCTTAAAAAAACTTGTTTTTTTACTGGTAAGAACTTTACTTTCCACAAAATGAATAGACAAATGCTTATTCGTTTGAAAAACATTTCTTAAGACTTGTAAGCAAGCCTCTGAGTAGGATTGAGGAACAAGTAGGCTTTTACTGGCGGTGAGCTAAAATCAGACAAGCAATGGTATCTTGAAATTTTCCTAAAGTGAACTTAGGCCAAGGGTATACCAAGTTTTTCTTTTCTTAAAAAATTACAGTGAAATTATATAAAGAAATGAGTAATATTCCAAAATAAAGGTATGAATTGTGTGCATTACATACAATCAATACAACTGTTTACTCACCAATTCCATTAAGTCTTTTAACTTCCCAATTTCTTCTGGAATGGATACCAATTTATTATTACTGATAACCAAGACTTTAAGAGGAAGATCAAATAAGTATTTTGGCAATGCTGATAAAAGATTTCGACTGAAAGGAATAAGAAAGTCTCATTATAAGAAATACGTCTAAAACCTGACAGGTTATGTTGAAAAAGAACAAATCGCCTCAAAAGTAAATAAGAAACTTTGGTAAAATAATAAGTATTATTTAATGAATGCTTACTTTGTATCAGGCCAAAATCTTTACATACACTATTACATTTAGTCCTCACATTAATCCCACAAGATATGTAATACTATTAGTGCCATTATACAAATAAGGAAACAAAGGTAAAAACTTATTAAGTGACTTGCCCAGGCACAGCAGACTGCAAAACCTGTGCTGTTACCTATGATACTGTCCTACACACCACCAGTTCTCAAAACCAACAATCATTCTTCTGAGCTAGAGAATATCAGAACCTTGCTCTTTGCTATAATTTCACTATATTCAATAGCTCCATGCCTCTAACTAGAGAAAGACTCCAAGGATGAATTTGCATTTAGTTTAAATTTATGAAAGAATGAACAGGATTATATGTTCAAAAACATGTAAACCCTAACTCGTCTCCTTTTATGGGTTTATGGTAGAAAAGCCTACTAGCACCTTTATCTCAGCTACAACATTCTTACCTCCATGAGTGCGTTTAAATATAACAACAACAAACACTTATTGTTTACTGTGTGCTAGGCCATGTTCAGAGCACCTCACATGAATTAACTCGACTAACCCTCACAACAACCTACTTTAAGAAGATTGCTACTATCATGATGCCCATTTTACAGATGAGGAAACAGTCATAAATACATTAAGTAAACTCCTTAAGTCACACAACTGGTAAATGGGAGAACCAGCATTTAAATCCAGACAATCTGGCTCTGGGTCCCATACCCTCAAACTACTGAGGTCAAATTTATACACCAATGCTGACTGACACCCAAATGATCCCCACTATAGAATGAATGTTTGTGCCACCCCCAACAACTTAATCCGCAAGGTGATGATATTAGGTGGGGCATTTGGGGGTGATTAGGTCATGAGGGCCCTCATGAATGGGATTAGTGCCTTTACATAAGAGACCTCAGAGAGATCCCTCACCTCTTCTACCATGTGAGGACACAGCTAGAACATGTCCATATATGAACCAGGCACTAAATTTGCCAGTGCCTTGATTTTGGACTTCTCAGCCCCCCGGAACTGTAAAAATTTTCTGTTGTCTTATAAACCACCCAGTCTATAGTATTCTGTTATAGCAGCCCAAATGAACTAAGAAAATCCTATCCCAAACTATATAAAGTATACCATTACATTTACATACTATACTAAGCATTCATAAGCAATGAGCAGTTATTTTTTTGTTTTTCAAAGTTACATTTATAGATGTACATACTTACACTTTTGTGTAACGTGTACAACAAAAGCTCAGTGTTAACCCAAGACAGGATTTCAAAAACTTTCACCCCATTTTATGCAGGGAGAGACATCCAGAAACACTAGAATGGCTTTAGACCTGGCACAAACTTAAAAAAAAAAAAGACAATGTCCCTAGAACAGGAATCCTGGCCATGCTGCCTGAAAGTCAAATATGCTAGGGGCCTGTCATAACTCTTGACACTTTTAGGATCAAGCAGAATGAAGCAAACAAGAATCTTCCTGCAGGATTCTACTTTAAAGGGGATAGTATACAGGAAGAGAAAAAGAACTAAAAAATCATCTTACAAGTTTCTCAAGATACTTTCACCAAAATAAAAATAAAATAAATGGAAAAATAAGGGCACAAACAAAAAACATTCTAATCCCCCTCAGACCAAAAATGTTTAAAAATTGATTTATTTGCTCCCCTTAAGAATCAGGTTCATTAAACTAGCACAGTAAGCTTTCTCTAAAATTTAATTTCTTTCTTTTTAATTTTTTTAAAGATTTTATTTATTTATCTCTAGGGGGGAAGGGAAGGAGAGAGGGAGAGAAATATCAATGTATAGTTGCCTCTTCTACGTCCTCTGCTGGGAACTGGCCTGCAACCCAGGCATATGCCCTGACTGGGAATCAAACCGTGATCCTCTGGTTCGCAGGCCCATGCTCAATCCACTGAGCTACACCAGCCATATAGTTTCTTTATACACAGCTAATAAGTCATTAATCTTTACTTTTTTTGCCACATGTTTTAGAGATAGTCAAAGGAAGTCAGTCATCAGAACAAATGTTGTTTCAAGAGTTTTTTCAAAATTTTTGTGACAGTAAACAAGAATCAGAAGTTAACTTTTAAAGATCAAAGCAAAAAGGAATAAGAGAAAGTTTTAATAAAACTACAGGCGCACCTCGTTTGATCGTGCTTTGCTTTATCGCACTTTACAGGTATTGTGTTTTCTACAAATGAAGGCAAGACCCTTCACTGGCAAAAAAAAATTATGACTCTATTTATTGTGATACCTACTTTATTGTGGTGGTCTAGAACTGAACTCACAATATCTCTGCAGTATGCCTGCATGCTAAGATATACTATATATTAACATAGAAATGTAATTCAATATTGGACAAATCAATTTTTTTCCATTAAGGAACAAAATGAAACAAAACAAACTTAAAAATAGCTCGCTTTCCTCAAACCTCTCCCAAGCTAGGCCAAGGAGATTATAACCAATTAAAGGAAGGAGCAACCCAAATGACTAATATCTATAGAAGGAAATTCCTCTCACATATTTTAAGGTGTAAAGTGGTTTCAGTTTAAACAGCATGTACTGCCAGGTGACACCACTGTGGGGGGACACACATAATAATTAATATATCACGGTGAGAAAGGAACATTATTATTTATGTATATTAACTATATTTCCTGCTTCCCTATATGAGAATTTAAACAAGTAACTTCATTAGAGAGAGGGGAAAGAAATTATCCCTTACAAATCAAAAAAAAAAGGAGAAAGAAAAACAAGCAAATGATTGTAAAATTGTCATAATATAGAAGTTTCCATTCAATGTCACTCATTTGACAGGGAATTTTTTTCTTATTCTTATTAAATATTCACTTAAACTGTTATATAGTTTAAGAATGAGATTTCTACAGCCATACTATTTTGATTATAACGTTGACCCTACCAAGATAGCCATAGATATAGACAGAGATATATAAAACATAATTAACTTCTCTGTGTTTCAGTTTCCTCATCTGCAATTTGGGGATAATAAAAGTACGTATCTCAAAATGTCGTGAAGATGAAATATTATGTGTAAAGTATTTGTAACACTACCTGGTACACAGTAAGCACTTATTTATTTGGTGTTAACATCAGCTGTCATTGACATTCTAATGTTCTGACATTCCCATCCCAATATATCCATGTTTGAAGTAGCAACAGAAAGTTCTAACAGTATGAAAAATATCACAAGGACTGTTTCTTTATAATGTCTCACTTTAACTGAGCATGCATATAAATAAATTGGTATTGTGGTGCTATGATTTCAGTAAAAATATTTCTGATGAAAAGCACTGTTATTCAAAGTGACTGGAGGACCAGCGGGCATGGGCATTACCAAGGGTCTTGTTAGAAATGTAAGCCCCACTGCACACCTAGGGAATTAGAATCCCCAGGTGAGTTCTTGCACAATAATTTGAGAAGCACTGCTCTCAAGAACAAGATAATAGGCCTATAAAGTAGTGTGGACATACAAAAAATACAATTAAGACACTACTGAGATAAATATAGGATACACAGCCAAACCAAACACATTCTTTTGCTACTAAAAGGATTAGAAGTATAATAAAAAACAAAATTTACCCCCAAATTACTTCCTTACCTGATGTTAAGGTATGTTAGCATCTGCAGGTTTTTAATGGGTTCAGGAATGGTTTTTATGCAATTATGATATAAATTTAATGTTTCAAGGGGTGCAAATAACCAGACATCAGAAGGAATTTCTGCAAAACGATTTCTTGAAAGATCTGAAAAAGAAAAGGTAATATTTGAGTGTCAAACATGCACCTTTATCAGTGGTAATAAGCAGGAACTATTTTAATACTTGCTGAATCACTTACAATCCAAGCAACTATTTAATATATTGTAAAATGTTACTCACCATGGTCTTGAAGGCCTTCAGAGCCAAATTTATATAAATTTACAATACAACTATAATTTCTTACTTACCACGGACTTCTCAACCCACTTTCATTTGGTTTCTAGCCACTTGTACACACCAAAGTCAGTAGCAGCCTCCATATCAATAACCACTTATCCACCTGAAAACATTTCTCTTCCCTTGGCTTGAAGATTACACTTCTGGATCACTTGCTATTGTATCCCTGACTATTTCTTAGTCTCTTGATAGATTCTCCTCTACCTATATTGTGAATGTTAGTGTTCCTAAGACTGTGCTATAAGATGGACACTAGTGTGGGTGATTTCATCCAATCCCAGAGCTAATTTAAATTTATATTCGTATACTGACAAATTTCAATTTAAAGATGTGTCTGAACACCTAAGTTCTGATCTTCAGGATTTTCTCTTAACATATCTCAAGTACTTCAAATTCTACAAGTATAAAATCTGAACTGAAGGTTTTATTCCACACATCTGTTACATCTCAAATAATGTCACCAACATCCTCCTGGTGACTTGCTCAAGCCAGAAACTTGCCCTTCATCCTTGATTCTTTCCTCTCATAAATTACTCCAAGTACACACAAATATACTTCTATTCACTGAAGTTTTTCACTAAAATAAAATCATGAAGTTATTATAACCATGACACCTCTATTAAAAGTTTATTTGTTAAATGAAATTGTGGAAAGTATTTGGGATATCATGTGGCAGGTCAAAAAAATATCCTAAAAGAGTTTCTCACTAAAGCACTGTTGACCTTTTGGGCTGTATCACAATTCATGGAGTGGGGCTGTCCTGTGCATTTTATAATACTAAGAAGCATCCCTGGCACCTCCCTACTAGATGCCAGTAACATCCTCTACTCCCAGCAGCCAAAAAATGTCCCCTGGGGTGGACACCCCTGGTCAGAAACACTCCCTATACAAATTCAAACTAGTTCCTTTATTATAGAAATATACTTTGATTATACTAGTTCATTATACTTATTTGGTTAAAAGCATAATATTATTCTTTACCTCTGTCATGAAGAACATCTACATTGTATTGTAGTTTAGGCCACTATACCTCATTTAGTATGTGGTCTGCCTTCATAAAAATAGTCTCCACCAATGCTCAACTGCTTCACTCTGAAGGATGTAGTCCTATTTACTTGGCAATATAGTAAATTCCATCCTCAGAACATTAATATACATGTGCTAATATATTTTATATATGTTATACACACATATTCACCTAATGCTAAATTGTATAATTGACAAAAGAAAATATTAGTTATGATTATGTAATAAGAAATTTAATTTGGATTCTTCTTCCTTCTACTATATGAGTCTAAAAAACTATATAAAAGAATAGTCGTAATTATGAGAAACCAAAATCTGAACTTGAAATAGAAGTTTCTCAATATCCTGCTTGCCTCCTCTAGACACCCAAGCATCATGCAGGTGTATTAAGAAAGAAAAATTGTCTCTTTTTTATAGTTTATAATGTTTCTTTAACATGTAGGGTTGTGCCTCTTATTCTTGTAACTTCAGAATCCTGGGAGTTAAAAATTACTGCTTACTATTGTCCTGGCTGATGTAGCTCAGTAGATTGGGCGCTGGCTTGTGAACCAAAGGGTCACTGGTTCAATTCCCAGTCAGGGCACATGCCTGGGATGTAGGCCAGGTCTCCAGCAGGGGGCATGCAAGAGGGAACCACACATAGATGTTTTTCTATCTACCTTTCTCCCTCCCATTCCCTCTGTCTAAAAAAAAAAATTTAAAAATTAAAAATGAGGACTTCTGCCAAGATGGAGGCAGAGGTGGAGTTGCAGTGCCTCCTCGCACAACCAAGTTTAGAGACAACTAAATATTAGCAACAGAAAACACAGCCAGAACACAGAAAATTGAACTTTTCGAAAGTCTGTTAACAACAAATTCTTCAGCCTGACCAGTAAGGGGCGAAACCAGCAGCTGGTGGAGCGGGGTTGCACAGGAAAACTCCGTCAGACAGACTCAGGCACACGGAATCCAGGCGCAGGGTTGGACCCAGTGAGAGACCTAGCAAGCGACCGAGGAGCGACCGCGGGGAAAGAGCGAGGGAGCAGGGCTGCTGGTTGACTGTGGTCGCGCATTTGTGCGCGGATAGACAAGCGAGGGAGTGGGTGATTGGGCTAGGACCCAGCGGGTCCCCGCAGCAAGCCGCAGCAGAGGGCGCCGCCGTTTCCCGCTCTGACCCCACCCCCACATACAGCGTCACAACCCGGCAACCTCGGAGTCCAAGGCTCCACTCCTCACACTTAAAGGGCATGAACGGACCAAAAATGGCTCAAGAAGATCTCAAAGCCCCAGAGCCTATAAATCTAAGTGATGAAGAAATAGCAAAACTCTCAGACGCACAGTTTAAAACACTGGTCATCAGGATCCTCACAGAACTGGCTGATTATAGCCACAAATTAAACAAACATACGAAGGCGAAACTAACTGAAATGAATGGAATTGCACAGGAAACCAATAGCGATGAAAAGGAAACTGGGACTCATATCAATGGAGTGGACCAGAAGAAAGCAAATAATGGCCAAACAGAAAAGAGTCAAGAAGCAAGAATTCAAAAAAAATGAGGAGAGGCTTAGGAACCTCCAGGACATTTTTAAACGCTCCAACATCCGAATGATAGGGGTACCAGAAGGGGGAAAGGAACAGCCACCAGTGGAAAACTTATTTGAACAAATAATAAAGGAGAATTTCCCCAATCTGGCAAAGGAAATAGACTTCCAGGAAATCCAGGAAGCTCAGAGAGTCCCAAAGAAGTTGGACCCACGAAGAAACACACCAAGGCACATCATCATTACATTAGCCAAGATTAAAATGAAGGAGAGAATCCTAGAAGCAGCAAGAGCTAAGGGGACAGTCACCTACAAAGGAGTTCCCATCAGACTGTCAGCAGATTTCTCAAAAGAGACCTTACAGGCAAGAAGGGGCTGGAAAGAGGTATTCCAAGTCATGAAATCTAAAGACCTACAACCGAGATTGCTCTATCCAGCAAAACTTTCATTTAGAATGGAGGGACAGATAAAGTGCTTCTCAGATAAGATCAAATTCAAGGAGTTCATCATCACCAGGCCCTTATTATATGAAATGTTAAAGCGACTTATCTAAGAAAAAGAAGTTAAAAAAACATGAACAGTGAAAGGACAGCAAACTCACAGTTATTAACAACCACACCTAAAACAAAAGCAAACTAAAAGGACAGCTAGATCAGGAGCAGAAACATAGAAATGAAGATCTCAAGGAGGGTTAGCAACAGGAGAGTGGGAGGAGGAGAAGGGGGAGAAGGTATAGAAAATAAGTAGCATAGACAGTAGATAGAAAATAGATTGGGGGGCAAGAATAGTATGGGAAATATAGAATCTAAAGAACTTGAGATACATGGTCATAAACTAAAGGGGGGGTAATGGGGACAGGGAGGTAGGGTGGAGGGTAATGAAGGGGGGAATAGAACAACTGTAATGGCATAATCAATAAAAATAAATAAATTAAAAAAAAGAATTGCCTAAAAAAATAAAAATGACTGCTTACTATTAATCTGAAATCCTAAAACAAAATTATGCTCAGTTTATTATTCTAGATATCTTGTATTAAGTATCCAGAAATAATACAGTGGTCCTAGAGAGATGATTATGGTAGCAAAAATTGGGATAAGAAAAGTAGACAAAATTTGTCTATATTTTGATATTGGTACTTAGAAGAATAGAGCAAGTGATTGTCTATGTGGGAGA
Organism: Artibeus jamaicensis; assembly: GCF_021234435.1. Classification (NCBI taxonomy): domain Eukaryota; kingdom Metazoa; phylum Chordata; class Mammalia; order Chiroptera; family Phyllostomidae; genus Artibeus; species Artibeus jamaicensis. Next base: position 14,758,566 of record NW_026522045.1, read on the forward strand.
AACAAGAGGTAAGAATCAAGGATGACCCCCAACATTCTGGCCGAGGCACCTAAATGATAATATTTCATATAAGAGTAGAAGGTGGAACAAGATTTTTGTTGATGTTATTGCTGTTGGGGGATTTGTTTTGTTTTTTGAAGTACAGGTAAGAATCAAGGGTTCAATTTCATATTTGTATAAACTGAGATTATCTGAAAGAGACCCAGTGGAGGGTTATGAAGTGATCAGTTAGTCAGATGATTCTGGATATCAGAAGTGAGGTTTAAGATGGATATGTAAAATCCAAAGTTGTGGGAATATGGTTAGTACTATAAAATCATAAAAACTAAAGACATCACCTAACATTAGAGTAATTGTGTTAGAAAAGGAGTTCAACATTAGGCCATTAGGAAAACCAACATTTATAAGCTGAGTAGAGAAAAACACAGCAAGCAGAAAAGACTAAAAATAGTCAAGAGAAAACACAAAAGTATTCAAAGAAGTAATAGGTGAAAAAAGCTAAAATATCAGTATAATAATGAGTGACTTTAATAAAATAACTTAAATAATATCAAGGTATTATTTTAATAATTTACACATTATTGTGTGATGCTTTCTGTTATTTCTCCTCCAAAAATAGAATAGTTAAATTACAAAAAAAGTATTATGAGTTCCTTTATGGAATTTAATTGATGCTATATTAATAAGGTATTTTCTATACGACTAATATATTTAGTAAATATTAGTTAAATTATACTTACTATTCTAATTTAATTGAGTCAAATCAAATAAAGTAGAATAAAGTCAAAATTAAAACTCAAGCTATTATAAAGCCTCTAATTAAGGAAATCTTGTTCTAGGTTTTTTCAGATTTTGAATCTGTATAAACATCCTTTCTAAGAACTGAGTAAACAGAATAACAGAGCCAAAAGAAAAATACAACCATGGAAAAAACATGAAAATACCACAAAACACTTTCTACATTAATTTCTTCAACTATCTCTCACTAACAGCATCTCAAATTTACCTTAAAAAAAAAAGAAAAAGAAAGCACAAATACCATCCTGACTACCGCAAATTATGCAGTCAAGTGTACCACATTTGAAGAGATTGCAGGGGTCAGCACAATGGACTGCAATGGGAAAAATCACCCTCATGATTATGGTACCTCCTATTCCAGGTAAGTATCACCATATTTTCCTTTAAAAAGTGAAAATTAACTTTTATATAAATATAATGGATAAAATTTAAACTCTAAATTTTTTTATCTTGTGTTGTACAATTAAGGGAGTTTTTATAACATTAAAAAGCATCTAATTAAAATGTACACTAGAGCAACTAGAATAATATGACTAATAATGAACATACTATACTCAATAAATACATGGAAAATTAGTATTTTATTTAATATGGTTCCATATAAAGATGGGAAGACAAACTGTTAATTTATTCCTTATGGGGAGACCCATTTCACATCTTTAGAGCTTACCTTTTTAGCTTTGCTTCACCTTTTAAAAACACAAGCATCCTGTCTCCTTAGCAGGACCTATGAAATTATTCTTCAAGGGAGCAGTATCTGATACTAATTACCAGCATATATAACAAATTTTACTGATTATAAGAAACATTAAATATATTACTGCTCCTTCAAAACATTACGGTGACAAGTTCATGTCCAGGGGGAATCAAGAGTTCTTACTGCCGAAGCAGAACTGTTTGCCAAGCTGTTTGGAGGGAGCTTGCACAACAAAATATCTGCCCTTTGACTGATGCAAGCCTGTGTGGGCATTCTATTTACCTAATATATAAGAAAATGTGTAAAGGAAAACCTGTGCAAATTGAATTGGAGTTCAAACCAAGATGTAGTTGTCAGTTATAATAAGACTATGAGTGTTATGTAACCATAGCTTTAAGCAATGAGCAGATTTAACAGTGATTCTAGATGAGAGATGAGGAAAACAAATCATTATCTTTCACAAATATCAGCTTATAATGCTAGTGCAGATAAAAACCTTTGAATACATAGGGAAAATATGCATTTTAATAAACATTTCTCTGAGATAATTTTGTTGGCATGGCTATTGATTGGCAACTAAGTAGCAAGTACATTATGCAGTACTCTGCCTTATTTCACCATATCTGTAAAGGCAAAATATATGGCATTAAATTTGTTCAAACACAACATAAAAAAATAAAACCTGCCTCCTAAGGGGAGAAGTAGAACTTGCAAAAAAGACAGTTATAAAGATGCTTCATCTTTCCCATGAAAAAAAGGAAATTAAAATGTGTTATCTTCCTTTAGTGAGCAGAATGGCAGCCCCTACAGATACCAGGTTCTAATTCTTGAAATCTGTGAAAGTTGGTTGATAAGATAACATTTTTGCACAAGTAATTAAGACTCCTGCAGTGAGGTTATCCTGGATCATCCAGATGGACCCCAAATACCATCACATGTGCCATTATAGAGGAAGGCAGAGAGGGAGATTAGACCAATACATTGAGGAGAAGGCCCTGTGTAGACGAAGGCAGACACTGCAGCCAAGAAATGCCAGCAGTCACCAGAAGCTGGAAGAGGCAAGTAATGAAGGGCATACGCCTCTGCTGAAATCTTCACTTTTTAGCCCCATAAGATTCACTACAGACTGCTGTTCTATAGAACTGTAAGAGAATAAATTTCTGTTGTTTTAAACCATCAAGTTTGTGATAATTTGTTGCAGCACCCACAGGAAACTAACACACTTCTCAAAAATGGTTTAACAGAATTAATGAGAGCATGTCTACAAAATTTTTAAAAATTAAATAGCTGTTTATTTTTCTCAAGCATTAAGGGGCAATCTTATTTAATTAGTATCCTTGGGAATAAGCACCTTTATAAACACTGAACAATTTTTCTTTTGTCTTGATTTTAATCATAAATCTTATCAAGCAGTATTGGGTGTAACTCAACTGTAGACAGACTACTGGGTCCTGTTTCCTGCCTTCCTTCAAAAGGCTCCTTGTAAAACTGCTAGAAGCCTGTTAGAAAAATTAGTAGATCATTTTAAGTAAGCTGATCTAAATTATGTTCTGTAACACTCTTGAGCTTCAGAGGTCAGAGAAGCTAGGAAAAGGAGAAGAGTCAGATGGAATTGAAATCTGTTTGCTGCCTCCCAAGCTGTAGCCACATGAGCCACAGATGGGTCCATCTGCCACACAGGGAAATTCCTGGTCTGTTGGCTAGCATTTCTCCTGGCAAATATAAACTAATAACTAAAATTCTGCGGCACACCAAAATATACAATTTTTACCAATCTGACAAAAATAAGTACAATTTTCATTCACTCACACTGGATGCTCTTGTTGTATTACATATTCTCATCATTAACAAACCTATCATCGTTGAATTTTCCGCTTCAACAAACATGAGTATTAAGTGAAGAAACAATTTGAAATCACAACTCTAAATTCATACTAACAATAACCTAAGTGGAACTAGAGCAATTATTACACACACATACTCACCCACCCCACATGTTAGATCAAAATACTATAGGTTTTGCACAATTATTTCTAATCCTCATAACAACCCTGTGAGGTAGCTACTATTCCTCATTAACATGCAAAGCAAAAGACACATTAAATGGCATGCCCAATGTTTAAAAAAACTGGTAATAATTGACAGCACTGGGGTTCCAAACTCAGATTTGACTTCAAAACCCATGTTCTAGGTGCACTTTTCCACTCTTCCAACACACTATTGTGACTTCCTGTCCTAGATTTAAAATATCCTGTTCCATTGGAACCACAAAGCAGGGTCAGAGAAATTCTAAATCACCTAACCACATTCATATCCTAGGTTATTTCTTGCAATAGGAAGCAGAACATAAATCTTACTTAGAGTCCCATTTTTTAGTTAAAAAAATAATGAACACTATTTATTATAAAGCTCTCACCTGTTCTCAATTTACCAAGTCAAAACTGTTTAGTCTGAGCCAACGCACAGTTTTCTTGGCTCCTTAAAGAGTGGACCCTTATTATTTTTTTCAATATTTTCAACCAATTCAATAAATAAAGATTAAAGAAAATTCCTTTCGTTTTAGGTGTGGTTGTTAATAACTGTGAGTTTGTTGTCCTTTCACTGTTCATGTTTCTTTAACTTCTTTTTCTTAGATAAGTCCCTTTAACATTTCATATAATAAGGGCTTGGTGATGATGAACTCCTTGAATTTGATCTTATCTGAGAAGCACCTTATCTGTCCTTCCATTTTAAATGAAAGTTTTGCTGGATAGAGCAATCTTGGTTGTAGGTCTTTAGATTTCATGACTTGGAATACCTCTTTCCAGCCCCTTCTTGCCTGTAAGGTCTCTTTTGAGAAATCCGCTGACAGTCTGATGGGGACTCCTTTGTAGGTGACTGTCCCCTTAGAGCAAACTAAAAGGACAGCTAGATCAGGAGTGGAAACATAGAAATGAAGATCTCAAGGAGGGTTAGCAACAGGGGAGTGGGAGGAGGAGATGGGGGGGAGAAGGTACAGAAAATAAGTAGCATAGACAGTAGATAGAAAATAGATGGGGGGGCAAGAATAGCATGGGAAATACAGAATCTAAAGGACTTGAGACACATGGTCATAAACTAAAGGGGGGGTGATGGTGGGGATGGGGGTAGGGTGGAGGGGAATAAAGGGGGGAATAGAACAACTGTAACAGCATAATCAATAAAAAATTAAAAAAAAAAAGAAAATTCCTTACACAACTTTCTTCCAAAGGGTGGGCATCTTATCAGCAAAACTATTTGCTAAGTACCCATCAAGAATTCTGAAGGATCTGAGACTTTACCCTACTTATAAGCTGTCAAGTTAGTCTAACAAGTTGTATGGGTGCTAGCAGAAGGCATGAGACTCCAAAGGACTTTATCACTGATAGCGGAGCAAGTGGCGTGAGCAACACATTCATATCAGTTCCCCTTCCTTCGCAAATCTCACAGGAGTACATTGATAGGTACCTACCAATGTATGCCTGCACATACAGCACATCACATTCTGCAACAGAAACTCTGAGCTGAGGGAACACAAATCTTTTATAATACATAGTAAGCATGTCTGCACTTTGTTCAAAGGGAGACATTTTCTTTATTTTGTTGGACAGTAAGCATGTTTCCCTTTGCTCTGGAGAGAGAATCAATCTATCTCATTCTTCCAAAACAGCCCTGAACAAAGGTTACTTAGTAACTCACTCAGAAGATGTGCAGAAACATAAAACCCATGCAAAATTACCTCCCAATAATACCATGTACACTCCTTACTGTGCAGAGATTAGAAGCTGAAGCCTCAGAAACTGGGTAAGGTAAAACAATTAAAATATCTTAAGTATCAAACTCTCTGTGGTCCTGCACTTAAGAGTCTGGGATAAAGGCAGGCAAATCCTGATCCTCACCTTCCAAACCTCATTATCCTTATTTCCCATGCAGCATCCTGGCTTGACTCTATGTATTAACAATTCATTCAAACAAAATTCCATCAAGCCCTATGAATTTGGCACTAAGTGTTAGGACAGTCAAAAAGCCCAATCGGACACCAACCCTAAGCAATCCCAATCACTGTTCCATTCTAGTGCCAAATACTATGTTTAGATAGTAACACTTCAGTGAAAGGAACTATGCAAAAACAATCACTCTCAGTTCTACTGAAACTACTTTTAACACAGCTGTTGTGGTGCGACCAGTGCTACATCATTTTGGGGTATATCTCAGAGTTTACAAAACTTTTACACACTGAAAAAGGATGGGAAACTGTTCATTAGCAGCTTAACACTAGACTGGATGTGAGCTGTATTCAGATTCTACCAATTATTGCCTATAAAATATTGTCAAAGTCAAATACTGCCCTGGCTGGTGTGGCTCAGTGGATTGAGTACTGGCCTGTGAACCAAAGGGTCTCTGGTTTGATTCCCAGTGAAAGCACTTGCCTGGGCTTCAGGCCAGGTTCCCCAGTGCGGGGAGCACAAGAGGCAACCCACACACTGAGGTTTCTCTCCCCTTCTTTTTCCTTCCCTTCCCCTCTCTCTAAAAACAAATAAATAAAATCTTTAAAAATTCACTCAAATACTACTTCACTATCTCAGGGCTGTTGAAAATGAGTAAATACTGTGCGATAATCTAAAATACTTAGAAGAAGCAACAGAAATGAGGGGAAAATTATCAATTTGTACATAACAATATATAATATTCATAAAGATATAAAATAAAGTGATGGAAACTATTATGTTCAGTTATTATGACATGGAAAATATATACCAGAATTATATGTCTTTAGAAAAGTATATAAAATCAACTTAGTTATTTCCTAACATGAAAATAAAAATTATTTTCTGTGCTCTTCAGTAGCTGATATTACTCAAATGTGAGCTAAAATCTGATTAACATGGTCTTAAATTTTACAACCTTATCTATTTTTCCATCTAAAAGAAATATCAAGACTAGAAACAAAAGTAACAAGGAAACAGAAGGCACCACAGCTGTCTGCCAATGAAAAAATGGAGAGTGTCTTTGAAATATTAGAGACTCTGATGTTGGAGTCTGATGGGAAATGACAACCCCATGGCTCTGGCATGTGGTCTGAACAGATGCTCCCTGCAAAAACAGGTGATTCCCTGATTTGGTGTTCTGTCATTCAGGACTAAATAATGAAGTCAGTCTATAACACTGATACCTTGTTGAATGAGTAAGACATACAGGTCACAGATTTTCTACGCTACTCTCCATCATATTTATTAACCACAAGTATGATAGAAAATAGTGTAAAGTAGACATTAGAAAAAATGCTTTAAAACCAACAATTTAAGAAAGAGCAAGCAGATCTCACTTATCCGCAGCAACCAATCATGAGAGGCTCTATTTGAGCACAGGCACTTTAAAAAGGAAGAGTACAAAAAACAGATGCTGCAAGGACAAACCACAGCTGCTAACCAGAGGGCAGGTTAAATGCATGCTCAGTGAGAAAAGGACTGTTAGTCATACAATTACTAAGCCACGTGAAAGACAAGACTTCATTAAAAAAAAAGGATGGCAGCTCTATGCATTTATCTGTAAGAAATTTTACAATGTGTTTCAGTTTCACCAAGAAATATTGACTAATAAACAGTATAATATTTAAACATTAGAGCAATGTTTAAAAATGGCACTATACTTCAACCTTATAAAATTTATTAATATACTGTAAATTTGGCATATTGAATCAATGTAAGATTATTTATTAAACAATTCTTGAAAATTTCTTATTTTCAAAAGACAAATGTTATAACCTCATCACATAACTTCTACTAAAATAATTCCAGATGAGGGAAAAACATAAACATGAAAATGAACCATAAAAAAACTATAACCACATTCTAGTGAATAGTCATTTAATATTATAATAGGGGATGACTTTTAAAGCATCAAATAAAGGAATAATTCACAAATGAAAAGACTTCTAGATTTAGCTACATAGAAAGAAAGGAAAACTGCAATTTATCAAAAGCAAAATAAACCAACAACTCATGGATAAAACCTGAGCCGAGGACATAAACATTAAAAAATAAAAATTGTCAAAGACACACATGAAAATGTTTAACCTCACTGATAATAAAAAATATATATAATAAATAAGGTACCATAATTCACCCACCAGATTTAAAGGTATTACTCTCTGCTGGCAAGGCTACTTTTTATTGAGTACTTTCATACGTCACTGATGGGAATTCAAAACGAGGTAACCTGTCTTGAAAGCAATTTTGGCAATACAAATAAGGGTCCTTTAGCCCTGGCTGGTGTAGCTCAGTGGACTGCGAACCAAAGGATCGTGGTTTAATTCCCAGCCAGGGCACATGCCTGGGTTGCGGGCCAGTTCCCAACAGGGGACGCATGAGAGGCAACCATACATTGATAGTTCTCTCCCTCTCTCCTTCCCTTCCCCTCTAAAGATAAATAAATAAAATCCTAAAAACAAAACCCAGAAAAACACAATTAATATTATACTATTTTAAAGGTATTTTGTTTCACAGGGTACTGAATTCTAACCATACATATTCCATTCATAAGAATGACATATGCAGACAATTACAAGTTAATTATAAGTTCGTGTTATACATAATCATTTATTTTTTATGGGTCACAACTTGTTATGCTACCAAACATCACTTATGTTCAGTACCGTTATATTGACATTCTACTATGTCATAATTTTTTAAATGGAAATTATTTTGAAAGTATGCAATTTTAATGTCAAAATAATGCTTTAATGTAAATTATTTTTAAAGCCAAAAACAATAAAACTTGAATTGTTATAGTCTGATTAATGAAGCAAGCAATGGCAAAACATGTCATCTTGACCATCTCTAAAGACATCTCCATTTACACATGAGTAATCTGATACTGAGGTTCTTTTGCCTAGGTCAAGATCAACTAGCCACTGAAAATCAAATGGATCTGTTTATACAGTAAACTTTTTATTTGCTTTAATTGAAACACTGTTCTACTGCATGAGAAAGTAAAGTCTAACATAATACAAGACCACTTTTCATCAAACTGACTCCCCAAAATAACTCTAGCAGGCTTTAGATTCCAAAACAAAAGTAATCCTTGAAGAGAGAAAAGAAAGTAAGGAAGGGAGAAAGGAAACCAAGAGCAATCTATCATGCTAAATAAAATTAAGTGCTTCATCTTTGATGTGTCCAGATTAACACAAATTTTACAGCCAATATACTGTACTGAGCTCCTTAATGAAAATACTGTATTTACACAGCAAGGATCATCATTACTGGAGCTATTTAACAAAGCACAAATATTGGAGGTTGAAATTCAAAGTCAAAGTAAACTGACTAATTACAAAGTAATGACAAATTCCACAAACCATGCTAAAGAAAATCCCATTAGTTTATGTTAAGTGGTCAAGTGGCTCCTGCACAATGGCAGGTAACCACAGTAAAACCAAATGGATTCAGTTTATTACTAACACAGGAGAAGATATGATCAGTATGGTGTCAGTTCCCCATGTCCCAGCGCCACAAAATAAAACTAAACTGGAGAGAGGGACCAAGTGGCAGACAACATGCACAGTTAGTTACTCTGTTACTGAGCAGTCAACTCTGATTGCAGCTTTGCAATTTTATACTTACAGCTGGACAAAAATATCCCATGCCTTGCCAGAATGAGGGAAGGTGACAAACTGTCTTGGGGAAGACTCCCACAAATTAGGAGAACAATTAAGAAATGACCTTATGCCATCTGTCTATCTTGCCATGTACCTCAGAGGATCACAGACCCTTCTCCCAAAATTTGAGTCTGACTGTGGTTGAGCCTTGCCTCTGTGGACTTTGTGGATATGTGCAAGATCACCAAGGTACCATGCAAGAGCCATTCCACTAGTGTGTTATGCCCATAGAACAATAAGTCAGCATACAAAATTGCCATGTTACTTTCCATAATTTTAAGTTTAGAAATTTGACAAGCATTTAGTATTAACTGTTGCAGTGAGGCATAGTACTGAACCAAACACTATATGGAATTTTTCTTTTTTTAAAGATTTTATTTATTTATTTTTAGAGAGAGGAGAAGGGAAGGAGAGAGAGAGAAACATCAACGCGTGGTTGCCTCTCACATGCCTCCTACTGAGGACCTGGCCCACAACCCAGGCATGTGCCCTGACAGGGAATTGAACCAGCAACTCTTTGGTTCTTAGGCCCACACTCAATCCACTGAGCTACACCAGCCAGGGCTGGAATTTTTTTATAGAAGGCATTACCTGCCCTCAAGTTTAAATTCCTCTTGGGGAAAGCAATGTAAAGCTATTATGATAGTGTTTATTTTTTCCAGAAAAGTTATTAAATTGGTAATGAATATTACAATAGAGGAAATATATTAAGTGCAACTGCACTTGGCTATATGCTCATATTAAATAGTAACTTAAATATCTCACAATAGAAGAATGTTTAAATTAAACATGGCACATTCATTCAAGAGACTGTTAGGCAGTTCCTAAAAATCATGATATAAGATATTTTTCTTCAATGGAACAGTGATATAACAAAAATGCTAAAAGAAAAATTTGGAAAAAGAGTATACGATAGATTATAATGGGAAGACTTTTAAGGCAACAACATTCCATAGATAAATATTGAGAAAATCAGTCACGAGGTGATGAGGCTTTCTACAAAACAGGAAGCAGTGAACATACAGAGCAATTGTTTGTGAGGGCCTTTGAGCTCTGATCCTACTGAAGATGAGAAACTTTGTAACTCAAAGGCAGCAGATTCATGACCTTAGCTTTGCCAATGGCAAATGCAAGACAACAGACCAATTTAGAAGATAAAATTATAACAAAACAGGCAAAAACACAATTTTAAACAATTCACAGAAACACTACTTGGAAAACTGCTGAACCTAAGCACAAAATATGCATTTATCTCCCAATTTTTCCTAAACTTCATCTATAATTATGATGTTTAAAGCTAGGATGTTCAAAACAACATATTTCTCCTCAAAGCATTTTATAATTTCATATTTTAATGCCAAACATATTAAATATCATAAACATTACTTAAAATCAATTTTATTATTTAACCTAAGTATCTAAAAACTACCAACTATTCTAAAATAAAACATATCCAATGATGTAATATGACAATAATCAAAAACACAGCTAATTTGCAACAGTTAAAGTTCAATAACCATATCTCTCCTTATAAAGCAATAACAATCTGTTATCCTTTCCATTTTTTTGTTTCTATTAGTTTTTCATTTTTAAAATAATATAACAAAGCAGTAAAAACAAAAGTCAGGGAGACAATGAGGAATCCAATTTGACTGGAGAACAGGGTACATACATGAGTTGTGGGAAACATGGAGGAAAAGAAAAGATATAAACTCTGCAGGGACCTGAAAAGGCACCCAGGCTTAATTAACAAATTTGTTAAATTTGTTAATTCACCTACTATGCACCATACCCTGTACTAACTGCTGGAGTGGCAACAAAGTAACTGCATTCAAGGAACTTCAAAATCAGTAAGAAGAGAAATATAAATAAATACCATATTTCTTCTACAATGAAGATTTTCTTCTAATGTTAACATTTCTGAAGTCCATGTATGTGCTTATTGTGGTAGTGTTTGTTTTTTTCTGGAGACATTACTAAATTGATGGTGAATGCCACAGTACAGGGACTATATTAATTGCAACAAAGGATCACGTTTGTTCTGATGGAGGTATAGAATAATCACTATACATAGATGAAAAGAAAGGGAAAAAATAAAGGATTCATGTGGGATACAAAAGACTAATAGGTGTTCACAAAGTAGAAAACAGAGAGGACATTAAAAATGGAGCAGGAGGTTGAGGCATGGAGACATCGAACACAGCATGTAGTTTGGTAGGGTGGAATGCAGAGTTTGGGGCAGTATGCAACTAAACCTGAAGAGCATGTAGGCAAGGAATGCAAGATGGTTATAATATCCAAAAATCACTTGATATAATCCCTGGCTAGGTGGCTCAGTTGGAGCCTTGTGTCATACATCAAAAGGATGAGAGTTCGATCCCCAGTCAGGGTATATAACTTAGGTTGTGGGTTTGATCCCCAGTGGAAGCATGTACAAGGAGACAACCAACTGATGTTTTTCTCTCTCTCTCTTTCTCTCTCTCTCTCATTTCTTCCCCCCTTCCTCTCTCTCTGAAATCAATAGACATAACCTTGGGTAAAGATTAAAAAATTCAATATAATTACAATGTATTAATGTAATAAAGAACAAAACCCATGTATTATCTCGATAGACAAAGAAGCATTTGAGAAAATCCAACACCCCTTTATAATCAAAACATTAAAAATGAAGAATAAAAGGGAATATATTCAACTTGTTAAAAGGCATCTATAAAAAAACCAAAGCTAACACCACAATTAATGAGAAAAGATTGAATGCAGTTTACTATTTGCAACAACAGGTATGGACCTAGAGGGTATTACACTAAGTGAAAAAGTCAGTCAGAGAAAGACAAGTACCATACAATTTCATTTATATGTGGAATCTAAAGAAAATAAGTGAACAAATAAAAAAATAGACCAATGGTTGCCAGAGGAAAGGGGACTTGGGGGACTGGGTGAAAAAAGGTTAAGGGATTGAGAAGTATAGATTGGTAGTTAGAAAACAGTCATGGGGCTATAAAGTAGAACATAGAAAATATAGTTGATACTGAAATAAAAAAACTATATATGTTGCCAGATCAGTACTGGAAATATCAGGGGGATCACTTTGTAAAATAGAAGATTACCTAACCACAATGTCATACTCCTGAAACTAATACAAAATACAGTAAATGGAAACTGTAATTGAAAAATAAAACTAAAAAAAATAAAAATTACCAGTTATATAAAACATAAGAGTATGTATTAGCTTGTTTTCACATTTTTTAAATATTGAAAACAAGGAATAAGCAGTATATTGTTAAGAAGAAGCTGGCTTACTGACTGCAGGTGTTTTAGTAGCTATACAAGTGACAACCAGATTTGCATATCAGAAAAAGTACTCTGGCTACAATGTGAAGGACTAAGTAGACTTGAAGCATGAGGCAAAGAGATAGTGCAGGTTAACTGTTGATGGGTCCTGTTAAAGGTGAGGAGAGAAAGACCTAAACGACAAAGGCAGTGAGAATAGACAGGAAGGAAACAGATCTGAAAGTTATTCAAAGAGCTATGACCAACAGGCCTTAGATCCTAGAACTAGATGTAGAGTAATAAAGGGGAAGAGTCCAAAATCATTCCCAAGTTTCTGGTTTGGATGACCAGGGAGCCTAGGCTCAATAACAAGAGTTGTTTTATTTGGTTTGGTTTGATATTTTGAGTTTGAAGAGACTCTGGGATGTCAATATTCATTTAGTCTTCTCCCTCTAAGAATAACTATAAAATCTGATTCTCCTTCAAGGTCCATCCTCCATTTCTTCTTATAAAGCCCTCTCTGTTGTTCTACCAATAAAATCAGACATCATCTCTTCCTCTTTGAACTTGCATTGCACTTTGTTTTCACTTGTGACATTTACCTTACCCTAGCACAGCATTTCTCAGTCTTGGAATCATTGATATTTTGGACCAGAAAAATCTTTGTGGTACACGGCAGTCCTGCGCACTGTAGGAGGCTTAGCAGCATCCCTGGTCTCCACCCACTAGATATGAGAAACAACCCCAAGCTGTAGCAATCAAAAGTGTCTCCAGATAATACCAAATATCATCCCTCGGGGGCAAGTCTTCCTGATTGTGAACCAACTAGTTAGCTTATATAATAGATAAGAGCTTATTTTATATCATTATGAAATCATAAATCCCTTATAGGCAGCAGTTTTACAACATTGTCCATATACATAAAATAGATATGACAAATCCATTCTTACAAACTTATTAAACTAGTTTAAGGAGACAATTATCTATGTTAAATTAACTATTTTATTTTATAAATATCTTCAAAAGTGATTGATTTCCTGCTGACACAGACATCCCCAACCAATTAGCTCAAAGTATTAAGGATTTTCATTTTTTAATTACTTTTTTAAGACTGAAAATTTCTATGCTGCACATTATAGTCTCTTAAGTGCATAATCATTGAAAGAAGCCATTTTTTAGTAAAATCGAAATTTACAAATGTTCCAGAATTGGTTGGTCTCCATAGAGCTCAAAAAAAATTATGTCACAGTTATTTTATTTCTCTCTCTTATCACTTTGACTCCTTAACATTATACGTAATACTCTACTGAAACAGACTGAAGTAATTAATTTAAAGTGAAAACAATCTTTGTCACAAATTATAAAAGACTACACAGAAGTAACAATTTCTGCAAACAGGAAAAAACTTGCTTCCCTATTTAAGAAAAAACTTTTTAAAATTAATTTTATTTAGTTATTTTTCAAGTACAGATTTTTTGTCTATTTCTCCCATTTCAGCCTCCCCCGCCCCTTGCTCCCCACCTCCCTCCCATTTCCACCCCCCCTTAGTTATCGTCCCTGTGTCCTTCCTATTTGTTCCTCCAAATCCCTCCCCCATTTTCCCCTTAACTTCCCTTCCTTATCACCTCTGGTCACTGTCCCCTTCTTCTCTATTTCAGTGTCTTTGTTTTTTTTTTCTGCTTGCTTGTTTGTTTTGTTGTTTAGCTTCCTGTTAAAGGTGAGATCATATGGTATTTGTCTTTCAACACCTGCCCTATTTCACTCAGCATAATGCTTTCCAGTTCCATCCATGTTGTTGCAAAGGGTAGTAGCTCCTTCTTTCTCTCTGCAGCATAGAATTCCATTGTGTATATGTACCACAATTTTGGATCCATTCATTTATTGATGGGCACCTAGGTTGCTTCCAACTCTTGGCTATTGTAAATTGTGCTGATATGAACATTGTGGTGCATAGGTTCTTTGATATTGATGTTTTAGGATTCTTAGGATATAATCCCAGCAGTGGAATTGCTGGGTCAAAAGGCAGGTCGATTTTTATTTTTCTGAGAAAATTCCATACTGTGTTCCATAATGGTTGTACCAGTCTGCAATCCCACCAACAGTGAACTAAGGACCCCTTTTCCCCACACCCTCTCCAACATTTGTTGTTTGTTGCTTTGTTTATGATAGCCATCCTGACTGGTGTAAAGTGGTATCTCATTGTGGTTTTAATTTGCATCTCTCTGATAGCTAACGATATTGAGCATCTCTTCATGTGTCTCTGGATGTTCTGTATGTCCTCCGTGGAGAAGTGTCTGTTCAAGTCATTTTCCCATTTTTTAATTGGGTTGGGTGTCTTCTTAGAGTGGAGTCGTGTAAGTTCTGTGTATATTTTGGAGATTAAACCTTTGTCTGAGGTATCATTGGCAAATATGTTTTCCCATACAGTTGGTTGTCTTGCTAACTTAATACTGTTTTCTTTAGCCACGCAGAAGCTTTTTATTTTGATGAGATCCCATTTGTTTATTCTTTCCTTTATATTCCTTGACTTAGGGGACATATCTGTAAAAAAGTTGCTGTGTGACATATCTGAAATTTTCTTGCCGATACTCTCCTCTAGGACTTCAATGGTGTCACGGCTTATACTTAAGTCTTTTATCCATCTTGAATTTATTTTGGTATATGGTGTAAGTCTGTGCTCAAGTTTCATTTTTTTGCACGTAGCTGTCCAGTTCTCCCAACACCATTTGTTGAAGAGGCTATCTTTACTCCAGTTTATGTTACTGCCCCTTTTGTCAAATATTAATTGACTGTAGAGAGTTGGGTTGATTTCTGGGCTCTCTGTTCTGTTCCATTGGTCTATGTGCCTGTTTTTATGCCAGTACCAGGCTGTTTTAATTACGGTGGCCTTGTAATACAGTTTGATATCAGGTATTGTAATCCCTCCTACTTTCTTCTTCTTTCTCAAAAGTGCAGCTGCTATTCGGGCTCGTTTATGGTTCCATATAAATTTTTGAAGTATTTGTTCTATGTCTGTGAAATACGCCATTGGTACTTTAATAGGTATTGCATTGAATCTGTATATTGCTTTGGGTAGTATGGACATTTTGATGATGTTAATTCTTCCAATCCATGAACAAGGTATATGTTTCCATTTGTTTGTGTCTTCCTTGATTTCTTTCTTCAGAGCTGTGTAGTTTTCTGCATACAGGTTTTTTACCTCCTTAGTTAGGTTTATTCCCAGATATTTTATTTTTCTTTTTGCTATACTGAATGGGATTTTTTCCTTGATTTCTGCTTCTGCTGATTCATTGTTGGTATACAAAAATGCCTTTGATTTCTGAATATTGACTTTGTAACCAGCTGTTTTGCCAAATTCATTAATTAGTTTGAGCAGTTTTGGGGTAAAGTCTATAGGATTTTCCATGTACACTATTATGTCATCTGCAAACAGTGACAGTTTTGCTTCCTCCTTTCCTATTTGGATGCCTTTTATTTCCTTTTCTTGCCTGATCGCTGTGGCTAAAACTTCCAATACTATATTGAATAGAAGTGGTGAAAGTGTCCATCCTTGTCTTGTTCCTGATCTTAGTGGAAAAGCTTTTAGTTTTTGCCCATTGAGTATGATATTGGCTGTATGTCTCTCATATGTGGCCTTCATTATATTGAGAAATGGTCCCTGTGTTCCCACTTTGCTGAGTGTTTTTATCATAAATGGGTGTTGTGCCTTATCAAAACCTTTTTCTGCATCTATTGATATGATCATGTGATTTTTGTCTTTCATTTCATTTATGTGATGTATTACATTTACTGATTTGCGAATATTGAACCATCCTTGCATCCCTGGGATGAATCCCACTTGGTCTTGGTGTATGATCTTTTTGATATATTGTTGAATGCGATTTGCCAATATTTTGTTGAGGATTTTACCATCTATGTTCATCAGCGATATTGGCCTGAAGTTTTCTTTCTTTGTTGTGTCTCTATCTGGTTTTGGAATTAAGATGATGCTGGCTTCATAAAAAGAATTTGGGAGTTTTCCATCCTTCTCGATTTTTTTGAATAGTCTGTGGAGAATAGGGGTTACCTCTTCCTTAAATGCTTTGTAGAATTCTCCTGTGAAACCATCTGGTCCAGGGCTTTTGTGTGATGAGAGTTTTTTGATTACTGCTTCAATTTCTTTTGCTGTTATTGGTGTATTTAGATTTTCTGCCTCTTTTTCATTGAGGTTTGGAAGATTGTATTTTTCTAGAAATGTGTCCATTTCCCCTAGGTTTTCAAATTTCTTGGCATACAGTTCTTCATAGCAATTTCTTACAATCCCTTCTATTTCTGTGATATTAGTTGTAATCTCTCCTCTTTCATTTCTGATTGTGTTTATTTGTGTCCTCTCTCTTCTTTTCTTGATGAGCCTACTTAAAGGCTTGTCTATTTTGTTTATCTTTCAAAGAACCAACTCCTGGATTCATTGATCCTTAGAATTGTGCTTTTAGTTTCTATGTCATTTAATTCTGCTCAATCTTGGTTATTTCCTTCCTTCTGCTTGCTCTGGGCTGTCTTTGTTGTTGTTCCTCGAGTTCTTGCAGGCGTAGTGTTAGGTTATTTGTTTGAAACGTTTCTATCTTCTTTAGGTACGCCTGTATTGCTATAAACTTCCCTCTCAGGACTGCCTTTGCTGTGTCCCATAAGTTTTGGGTTGTTGTGAGATCATTTTCATTTGTTTCCAGAAACTTTTTGATTTCTTCCCTAATTTCATTCTTGACCCATTTGTTGTTTAATAGCATACCATTCAGTCTCCATGATTTTGGGTGCTTTGGTTTTTTTCTTTGGGGTTGGTTTCCAATTTCAGTCCCTTGTGGTCAGAGAAGATGCTTGGTATGATTTCAATTTTCCTGAATTTTTTGAGGCTCGTTTTGTGTCCTATCATGTGGTCTATCTTTGAAAATGTTTCATGTGCATTTGAAAAGAATGTGTATTTAGCTTCTTTGGGATGAAGGGCTCTGTATATATCAGTTAAGTTCATTTCATCTAGGGTGTTGTTAATGCCACAATATCTTTGTTGATAATTTGTTTGGAAGATCTGTCCAGTTTTGATAGTGGGGTGTTAAAATCCCCTACTATAATTGTGTTGCTCTCGATATCTTTCTTGAAGTCCTCTAAGAATTTTCTTGATATATTTGGGTGTCCGTATGTTTGGTGCATATATGTTTACAATGTTAATGTCTTCTTGGTGGATTCTTCCCTTGAGTATAATGAAGTGACCTTCTGGGTCTCTCTTTGTGGCCCTCTTTCTGAGGTGTATTTTGTCTGATATGAGAATTGCTACCCAAGCTTTTTTTCTTGTCCATTTGCTTGGAAAACTTGTTTCCAGCCTTTCACTTTTAGTCTGTGATGGTCTTTTGTCCTGAGATGGGTCTCTTGTAGGCAGCATATGTGTGGGTCATGCTTTCTTATCCATTGAGCTATTCTGTGTCTTTTGATTGGAGCATTTAATCCATTTACATTTAAGGTTATTATTGATAGGTACTTATTCATTGCCATTTGTGTACCTGTGTTCCTCTCTGTCTCCCTCTTATCCTTCCTTCCCTTAAAGCAGTCCTTTTAGCATTTCTTGTAGAGCTGGTTTGGTGAAGGCATATTCATTTAGGTTTCTTTTGTCTTGGAAGCTCTTTATTTGGCCTTCTGTCTTGATTGAGAGCCTTGCTGGGTAAAGTAGCCTTGGCTGTAGGCCTCTGGTTCTCATTACTTGGTATATTTCTTGCCATTCTCTTCTTGCTTGGAGTGTTTCCATTGAGAAGTCAGTAGGTTACCTTATTGGGGCTCCCTTGTATATTACTTCTTTTTTCTCCCTTGCTGCCTTTAAGATTCTCTCTTTGTCTTGGAATTTTGCCATTTTGATGATGATGTGTCTTGAAGTGGGCCTCCTTGGGTTCCTCTTGATTGGGTCTCTCTGTGATTCCTGGACTTGTGTGACTTTTTCTCTTATCAAATTAGGGAAATTTTCTCTCATTACTCTTTCAAATACGTTTTCTATTCCTTGTTCTTCTTCTTCTGCTTCTGGTGTTCCTATTATTCGGATATCATTACGTTTCATATTGTCTTGCATTTCTCTTAATCCCTCTTCATTCTTTCTGAGCCTCTTTTCATTTTCTTGCTCTTTCTGTGAGATGCTTTCTACCTTGTCCTCCAACTCACTAATCCTATCCTCTGCTTCATCTATCCTACTTTTGAAACTTTCTACTGTGTTGTTCAGTTCGGAAATTGTATTCTTCATTTCCTCTTGTCCCTTGCTGATAGTTTTCATTTCCTTTTTCATGTTGATGTAGTTTGCAGAGAGATCATTGTAGTTCCCCTGTAGTTTCTGGTAGTTCACTGTGAGCTCTTTGAACTTCGTAATAACCAGTGCTTTGAATTCACTATTTGATAGTTAATTAGCCTCTATTTCATCTAACATTCTTTCTGAAGTTTCTGCTTTTTCTTTCATTTGCGGATTGTTTCTTTCTCTTCCCATTGTTTGAGACTCTTCTTGTTAGTCTCTGCTTCTAAAATTGATCTGTTCTGAAACCTTGGTTTTATGGTGTGAACTTCTGTTGTATGATCCTTGTGAAGTTTCAGTGGTGCAGACTCCTTGAAGTTTCTGGATGTTCTTCGTCTCCACCTACTCTCACGCTGGTCCTCGAGTTGGTCCCCGCGCTCGACGCCTACCTCTGCTGAATGTTCTGGCTCTAGTAGCTGCCTCCTCAAGTGCCCAGGCCCATTACTACAGCAGTGGTACAGTGGCTGAGAATGTCCCGGCTCCTGTAGCTGGCTCCCCGGCACCCAGGCTAGTCTCTATGCCGGCATCACAGGGGCCTCCTGTGTCCCAGCTCCTGCAACTGACTCTTCTGTTGCCCAGGCTGGTAGCTATGGCATCGACACAGGGGCCGAGAATGTCCCAGCTCCGGTTCCTGACTCCTCTGTCGCCCAGGACCGTCACGGGGGCTTGGAGTGTCTGGCTCCCGTACCTGACTCCTCAGAGCCCATGCCTGTTTCTCTGGCTGCAGCACAGGACCCGCGTGTGTCCCAGCTCCAGTAGCTGACTCTGCCGTTGTCTGGTGTTTCAGTGTCGGTCACAATCTCTGTTCTTTTAATTTCATAAATGCTGGGTAACCGATGGTTTATTGTGCTGTTTCTCTATAGATCTGCCAGGATTTTCACCCATGAGTATAGGAGCTAGCATCAGCTCCGTCCTACTCTGTCGCCATCTTCCCAGCATCCCCCCTGAAAAAAACTTTTTTTCAAAAAAATTCAATATCAAAAATACATTAGAAAATATCCATTGTTTAATTATCCATTACACTCCATTGACTGGTATTCTGTAAGTGAAATGTTATCACTTTATATTTATTTAAAACAGAAGAAATATAAAGATTAAAAGATAAAAAACTGACGTTTAGCAGACTGAGTAAACTCATTTAAGGCAAAATTGTCTTGTATAGTTTTCTTTAATTACCTAAAGTAGTTCCTTGGAATGTATTTTCTTCTATAAAAGGGAAGCAGACAAAACTTCTCTGAAATTTTTCAAGCATTGATTGAGTCTATTACAATGTTTCAAGAAGTATCCAAATATACCCAATGTGTAGAGAAAAAGAGAAAACTAAAAGATTTCCTCTTCTAGGTCATGATGATAAACAGCCTCTGCAGAATGAGCCTGAACATTACACAGTTTAAGTATCGCTTAGATTGGGCTACTAGGATGGCCTTGGAGAAGTATATGCCTTTCTACAAAGTTTCACCGTGTTCCTTGAAACTTAAACAAATACTACCTCCCAGAAAATTGATATTCTGTAAGTTCTCAATTACTTGTATTTGTGAAAAGTGCCCCTAACATCATCTCTTATATTGTCTATAAGGTTCTGGATTTTGCCTGCCTTTATGCTTCTGATGGCAAATGTGCAAATCATTCAGTTTACATTACAAATAATCTAAATGAAAATTTTAAACTTTACACAGAATGTCTTTATAACTCCAATTCTGAAATATCCCAATCAACCACTTAGGTTCTTTGGCATGTAATACAGTATATATAATTTTCTTCAGAAAACACAATAAGCTCATCTATTCCAAAGGCAACTAATTCAACTGCATACCACACAGTCTTTTTTTCTGGGAAATAAAAGCCAAGTTTATTTGTTCATTTCTTGCATTTGAAGTACTCCTTGATGACATCCTTTGCCTGACACTCTTTGCCATAGTCCTTGACCACCACGCTACTGCAACCAACCATGTTATGGGGTTTTCTCTCTGTTGATCTTGCAGAGGCCTACCCATTCCCCTTGTTTATTATTGCCATCAACCTTAATTAGGTTGATTTGGTGTTCAGCACAAAGGGCTTCCACCAACTTGACATACATAGGCTCATCACAGTTGGATGCAAACACACAAAGATGGACCTGGCACTTATCTGAAAGTCCAAAGGCTCCTGCAACAAATTTGAAATTCCATCAAGCTAACTTGATGGCTTAATTTTGCAAACTACTACATGAGAGTTCTTATGTTCCTATCTATCTTATAGATAATATGAACAACCTACAGATTTATCAGACTTGTTACGTTCCACACAGTCTTAATTCTAAACTGTGAATTATTCTCCATGCTGATTCCAAAAGCATTTTATACCACTGAATACCTTTCCTATGCTCAACAAGGTTGTTTTCCTTGATGCACTGCCTCACTGTATTAAGATTTAAACTTAAGACACTAGTGTCTCCTGACATCTATATTCACCTTCACCTTAGCAAAAGTCAGGTTACTCTTCTCTTCCACTGCTAACACCTCCTCATCCTGACATTGTTTAGCCATCCTCAAATGAAGGCCCTCCTCCTTCTCCTGCAGTCGAACACTAAACTCTCCCACCAGTTCCCTCCTCTTAGCCTCTAAGTGTGTTTGAGAAAACACAGAGCAAACCTTACTTAACATCTTCCCTTAATATGCAATGTCATTCTCAACTCTGTATCCATGAGATTTCTCTTCTGAAATTCTACAACTGCCTCTCTTTCCAAATCAAAACTTGATCCTACACTGATTGTTTACCTCAAGAATCAGGAAATACCTAACTTTACAGAGAACTTTTTCCAAGTAACTTAATCCATAATAAAATTAAGCCTTATGCCACAGTTACATATCTCTTATTGTATACTTTATAAAACTGTACAATTATAAATATTGTTATGTAATCCTTTTCTAATTGTTACACAGATAACTAAACACATGCAACTATTTTATGAACCCAAAGACAAGCACGTTTTCTCTGTTTGGCCATAATCATGTTCCCAAAGTTGGAGTTCAATAAATGCTTGCTTAATGAATCTATTCTAAAATCATCAGAAAGACATGAAGACAAACTATACAAATGTAACACACAAAACAAAGCATACTGCACACAAACAAAGAACATATATGCATAGCCCATGGACAGGACAATAGTGTGGGGATGGTAAGAGGGAGAGGGTGGGGGCTGTGCAAACATAAGCAAAGAGGCAGGGAAATGGGGGACATCTGTAATAATAAAAATAATAGTAAAAACACTATATAACCTAAGAAGTTAAATAAGCATTTTCAGCACAAATAACATATTTAGTAGCATTTATTTTAATAATAAATGCTAATTTGTTAGTGGTTATCTTAATAATAGCTTTGTTATAAGGGGAGAATGTGTTACAATGGAAATAACACTGGAAGAGTGAGGGCTACAGTTGGAAAATCTAGCCTCTGACCCACACTCTGCCATACACTCTAGCCATTTAACTTTGGGCAAATCATTTAACCTCTCTCATAAAGATGTAATTATTATAGATTCTACCAAGCTCACCAGGTTTTATTAGGATGAAAGTGCTTCAAAATTTACAAAGAGCTGTGTAAATGGTATTATTTTCATGAAGAACATATCCTCCAATTTTAGATAACATTTTACTTTAAAATGTTAACATACAAGAGAAATTAAAAGGCAAACTTTTTCCACTATAGAAGAATTCATCACTGGGGAAAGAAGATGGCAGTGAGGTAGGTGAGAGTGGAGCCCAGTTCTCCCTGTGCCTACCTGGAATGCCTGGCCAATCTTCTGAGGAACAGAGTGAACAGTCAACAGAATCCCAGCTTATATAAAGTTTGGAGGCAAAAAATTGCAGAGGACATTGAAAAACAGATAGTGAGGAGATTGTGCTAGGACAGTAAGGTCCCTGGGATCTGTGTGGGAACCAGGGCTGCTGTGGCCCCCAGCCAGGCACCTGCTACTGGATATAGGGAGGAGAGTTAGATCACCAGCTCACTCCCCTACTACAGGAGGGAGGGCAGCTGGCCCCAGAAGGGACCAGGGTGCTGGAAGTCACTGTGGGGGTGGGGAATAGAGATGAAGTGAGAGACACACAGAGGCAGTACACATCCACTGGGACTGTGGACACCAGCACCAGAGACACTGAGGTGCTAGGCAACACCTGGAGAAGGAAGGAGTTGAGCCATGTCAGACCCTGACTTGGATAGTCTCTGGACTAGCTGGAAAGCTGGGCTATGTGAAAACTGGGGCACTTGTTCAGAATGATGGGCAGCTGCTTTGTAAGGAACTCTCAGGAGCAGCTGGGGTGCCCCAAGAGAGATTTCAGTTGTGCCTGGCCAGTGACTAAGTAGCTGAGTGGAACTGCACACCCTGCTTGTCTCACACTGCACGCATGAGACTGAGAGGCTGAGCAGAACTGTGTACCCAGCTTGTCTTGCACTGCACTCCCAGACACTACAGCTGAGCAGAACCTCATGCCCCACTTGTCTCGTACTGTGCATTCAGTGACTGAATAACTGAGCAGAACCATGCCCACCCAGCTTTCCTCAGGCTTTGTCCGAGATTGATTCCTACTATGCATCTAGAGACTGGGTGGCTGATTTGAGACTGGCAGCTCACAGAGGACCTGGGCAGGCAGAGGTTAGGAAATTGCGACCCAGACCTGGTCCCCATCCTCTCAAAACCACAGGAAGAGAGAAAAGTAAAACCCAGCCCCCTCTTCCTGTGGCATCTAGGAAGAACGGCAGAAATCACTGAACAAACTTAAAGTCAGCAGAAGTGTTATTATTTTTGTTTCTTTTTGGATCCACTCTCTTTTTGTTCTCCTTCTTCTTCTCTTCCCCGAAATGAGCCAATAAGACATGGAGTTACAAAGGATCCAGAGACAGATCAAAAGGGGGAGCACAAGGTTAACCCCAAACAACTGAGAAACTGAGACATATGTCACTTTGCTATCCCATAGAGATGGCATTTTATTGTTTATGTGTATTATTACTATTACCTTTTCATTATTTTTACCATTTCCTTACTAGTATTCTTTTATTTATCTTCCTTATGTTAGTTTTCCTTGTTTTATTTCTCTGTTTAATTTCATTGTTTGATTGGTTTTCCTTATTCTATCTTTATTGTATTTTAATTTTCCTTCTTTCACTTCCTCCATGTTCCAATCACACACAACTCTTGATGAGGTACTTTCTATTCTGGTTATCCAAATCATATATTTCTTGTACTATTATTGTTGTTCCAGTATTATTGTAAATAACTGCCATTCAATACAATTGTACATACTACACAGCAAGCATCCCTGATCTTAGCCCACTTCACTTGAATCCTGAGCATTATTATTATTGTAGTTAACTCTACTCTTTCTCACACTACACCTGCTTTCTCTCCTTTACTCTCACTATATCTCATCATCTAACCTTGCATAAGTGCTATGTTTTCTGGATTCAGCTCAAAATCCTCCTCCCCTCTAACAAGAGTCTTACTTCTCTTTCACCTTTCATAAAAAGTGGGTAGCTGGGTGAATATCACAGTTAATGCTATACTTATTCAAAGAATCTCCTATCTCTTCTCTACTTACTGGTATATTAAATCCCATAAAATACTCTCCTGCTGTCTTAATCCAGTTTGCCTACCCTCTGCCACTGATCACATACAAGAATAGGTGAAAGCTACAAACATCAGAATACCTGTTACAGGAGAAAAACCACCAACAAAGTAATCACCAAAAGGTAAAAACCCAAGTACAATGAGACAGCCCACATAAACAGAAGAAAGTGCAAACCTAGAGCATCCAGGCAAGAAGATGAAAGAGACCACACCACTGAACCCTGTAGAACTCTTACCATAGAAGTTCACCCTACAAAGACAGCTAGCAAAGTGAAGCATCAGGAAGCACAGAAACAAGCAACATGAGTCATCTAAAATGGGGAGACAAAAAAAGAACTTGCAATCAGAAGGAATGGAAGACTCCCCACTAAAAGAGCTAAACAAAATGGAGGTAACCAAACTATCAGATACAGAATTCAAATTAATGGTTATAAAGATGCTCAAGGAACTCACAGACAACTACAAAGAACAGAGTGAGAACTATATAAGCATGAAAAAGGAAATAAAAAAATAAACAAAAAATCAGAAAGCAATGAACAATAAAACCTCAGAAATAAAAAACATATTGGAAGGAATTACAAGCAAGATGGATGAAGAAGAGGATCAAATCAGCAAACTGGAGAACAAAGTAGGAAAAACTCCCAGAAGAAGCAAGAAAAGGAAAAGTGACTCAGAAAGAATAAAGAGGTGGTAAGGAAGTTACAAGGCAACATGAAACAGAATACTATCCGTATAATAGAGATACCACAAGGAGAAGAAGAGCAAGGGATAGAAAACCTGTTTGAAAGGTAATAATGGAAAACTTTTCCAACTGGATGAAAGAAAATCTCACACAAAGCCAGGAAAAACTGAGTCCCAATCAAGAGAAAGCCAAAGAAGCCCACTTCAAGACACATTGTAATAAAATGGTAAAATTTCAAGACAAAGAGAAAATCTTGAAGACAGCAAGGGAGAAAAAGGAAGTAACATACAAGGGAGCCCCAATAAGGCTAGCAGCTCACTAGCTGCTCACTAGTGTTTCTCAATGGAAACACTCCTAGCCAGAACAGAATGGCAAGAAATATTCCAACTAATGAGAACTAGAGGCCTGAACCAAGGCTACTTTGCCCAGCAAAGCTCTCAATCAAGATAGAGGGTCAAATAAGGAGCTTCCAACACAAAACAAATCTAAAAGAATACACCTCCACCAAACCAGTTCTGCAAGAGATGCTAAAGGGACTGCTGTAAGAAAAGGAAGGAAAAGACAGAAAGAAAGAGGAACATACGCACAAAAAATGGTAATGGATAAGTACCTATCCATAATAACCTTAAACGTAAATGGATTAAATGCTCCAATGAAGAGATATAGAATAGCTGAATGGATAAGAAAGCATGACCCACATATATGCTGCCTACAAGAAACCCACCTATGAACAAAAGACCCACAGAGACTGAAACTAAAGGAATGGAAACAAATTTTCCAAGCAAATGAACAGGGGGAAAAAAGACAGGGTAGGAATACTCAGATCAGACAAAATAGACTTCAAAACAAAGGGCCATAAAAAGAGACACAGAAGGTCACTTCATATTACTCAAGGGAAGAATCCATCAAGAAGACATAAACATTATAAATATATATACACCCAACAAAGGAACACACAAATACATAAAGAAAATCTTGGATGACTTCAAGGAAGATACTGAAAGCAAAACAATTATAGTAGGATATTTTAACACCTCACTGTCAAAAATTGACAGATCTTCTTAACAAAATATCAACAAAGATATTGCAGCATTGAACAATGTCCTAGATAAAAATGATCTTAATTGATATATATAGAGCCTTTCACCCCAAACAAGAAAATACACATTCTTTTCAAATGCACATGGAATATTTTCAAAGACAGACCATATGATATGACACAAAACAAGCCATAACAAATGCAAGAAAACTGAAATAAAATCAAGTATTTTCTCCAACCACAAGGGACTGAAACTAGAAACCAACCTGAAGGAACAAAATGCAAAACAAACTCATACAGATTGAATAACATGCTATTAAACACTGAATGGATCAAGAATGAGATCAAGGAAGAAATAAAAAAGTTTCTGGAAACAAATGGAAATCAACTCAACAATCCAAAACTTATAGGACACAGCAAAGGCAGTCCTGAGAAGGAAGTTCATAGTGATACAGGCCTACTTAAAAGAAGATAGAAACATTTCAAGTAACCAACCTAACCCTACAACTACAAGAACTCGAACGACAACAACAAAGACAGCCCAGAGCATGCAGAAGGAAGGAAATAACCAGGATCAGAGCAGAATTAAACAACATAGAGACTATAAGCACAATTATAAGGATCAATAAATCCAGAAGCTGGTTCTTTGAAGAGATAAACAAAATCAACAGCCCTTTAAGCAGACTCATTAAGAAGAAAAGAGAGAGGACCCATGTAAACACAATCAAAAGGGAAATAGGAGAGATTACAACTGATACCACAGAAATACAAAGAATTATAAGAAATCACTACGAAGAACTATATGCCAAGAAATTAAAAAACCTAGGAGAGATGGACAAATTTCTAGAAAAACATAATCTTCCAAAACCCAATGGAGAAGAAGCAGAAAGCCTGAAAAGACCCATAACAGCTGATGAATTTGAAGCAGTAATCAAAAAACACCCAACACACAAAAGGACTGGACCAGATGGTTTCACAGGAGAATTCTACAAAGATGTTAAGGAAGAGCTGACCACTATCCCTCACAGACCACTCCAAAAAATGCAAGACAGAATACTCCCAAACTCTTTTTGAAGCCAGCATTGTCCTAATTCCAAAACCAGATAGAGACACAACAAAGAAAGAAAACTTCAGGTCAATATCGCTGATGAACATAGATGCTGAATTCCTCAACAAAATATTAGCAAATCACATCCAACAATACATTAAAAAGATCATACATCATGACCAAGTGGGATTCATCCCAGGGATGCAAGGATGGTACAATATTCTCAAATCAATAAACATAATACATTACATGAACAAAAGCAAAGACAAAAATCACATGATCATATCAATAGATGCTATAAAAGCATTTGACAAGGTACAGCACCCATTTGTGACAAAAACAGTCAGCAAAGTAGAAATAGAGGGAGCATTCCTCAACATAATAAAGGCCATATATAAGAGACCTACAGCGAACAGCATACTCAATGGGCAAAAAGTTAGAGATGTCCCACTAACATCAGGAACAAGACAAGTTTGTCCACTTTCACCACTTCTATTCGACGCAGTATTGGAAGTCCTAGCCACAGCTATCAGGAAAGAAAAAGAAATAAAAGGGATTCAAACTTGAAAGGAGGAAGCAAAACTGTCACTGTTTGCAGATGACATGGTAGTGTACATACAAAATCCAATAGACCCCACCAAGAAACTGCCTGACCTAATACATGAATTTGGCAAAACAGCAGGATTCAAACTCAATATTCAGAAATCAAAGGTATTTTTGTATGCAACAATGAAACATCAAAAGTAGAAATCAGGAAAAAACCCATCTGATATAGCAACAAGAAAAATAAAGTACTCAGAAATAAACCTAACCAAGGAGGTAAAAGACCTGTACTCAGAAAACTATACAATGCTGAAGACAGAAATGAAGACACAAAGAAATTGAAGCATGTACCATGGTCATGGATTGAAAGAATTAACATCATCAAAATGTCCATACTGCCCAAAGAAACTTATAGATTCAGTGCAATCACTATTAAAGTACCAATGGCATATTTCACAGATACAGAACAAACACTTCAAAAATTTATATGAACCATAAATGATCCTGAACAGCTATAGAAATGTTGAGAAAGAAGAACAAAGTAGGAAGGATCACAATATCTGATATCAAACTGTATTACAATGCCACTGTAATCAAAACAGCCTGGTTCTTGCATAAGAACAGACAGATAGACCAATGGAATAGAGCAGAGAGCCCAGAAATAAACCCAAGTCTCTACAGTCAGTTAATATTCAACAAAGGGGGCAGCAGCATAAAACAGAATAAAAATAGCCTCTTCAACAAATGGTGTTGGGAGAGCTAGAGAGCTACATGCAAAAAATGAAACTCTATCACCAACTTATACCATATACAAAAATAAATTCAAGGTGGATCTAAATACAAGTGTGACACCATTAAAGTACTAGAGGGAAACATTGGCAGTAAAATCTCAGATATTCAACTCAGCAATATTTTCACTGATCTCTCCCCTAGAGCAAGGGACATAAAGCAAAGAATAAACAAATGGGATCTTATCAAAATAAAAAGCTTCTAAACAGCTAAAGAAAGCATCATTTAAATGAAAAGAAAACCAACTGTAAGGGCAAACATATGTGTCAATGATACCTCAGGCAAGGGTTTGATCTCCAAAATATATAAAGAACTCACACAACTCCACTCTAAGCAGACAAGCAGCCCAATTAAAAAATGGGAAAAGAACTTGAACAGACACTTCTCCAAGGAGGACATACAGAGGGTCCAGAGACATATGAAAAAACACTCACTATCGCTAGCTATCAGAGAGATGCAAATTAAAACCACAGTGAGATACCACTTCACATCTTTGAAAAAGGCCATCGTAAACAAAGCAATAATAATAAGTGTTGGAGAAGTTGTGGATAAAACGGAACCCTAGTGCATTGTTGGTGGGATTGCGGACTGGAGGGAGCAACCACTGTGGAACACATTATGAAATTTCCTCAGAAAACTAAAAATGGAACTGCCTTTAACCCAGAAATTCCACTGCTATTATTATATCCTAAGAACCCCTAAAACACCAATCCAAAAAAACTTATGCACCCCAATGTTCATAGCACAACTTACAACAGCCAAGTGCTGAAAGCAATCTAGGTGCCAATCACTAAATGAATGGGTCAAAAAACTATGGTACATTTACACAATGGAGTACTACACAGCAGAGAGAAAGAAGGAGCTCCTACCCTTCCTTACAGTGTGGATGGGCCTGGAGAGTATTATGCTAAGTAAAATAAGCCAGGCAGTGAAAGGCAATTACCATATGATCTCACCTTTAACAGGAACCTAATCAACAAAACAAACAAGGAAGCAAAATATAACCCAAGACACTGAAACTGAGAATAGGCTGACAGTGACCAGAGCCAGACAGAGGAGGAGATTATAGGGTAAAAGGGGGAATGGTTTGCAAAAACAATTAGAAAGGACACACGGACAATAACAAGGGGGAATGGAAACAGCAGAGGGAGGTAGGGAGGACTGGGATGGTGGGGAGGGGTAGGAGGAAAGGGTAGAAAACTGTACTTAAACAACAATAAAATAATGCTGAAAAAAGAATTCATCACTGAATAAAATAAATCACTAAAGATCCACCAAGTCAAATTCAATCTAGATCAATTAAAATGTGAACAAACTATAAAAAAGCTTCACATCTGATTTTTCAGGAAGACATTCATCATATAAAACAAGGCAGGTACTTGAATCATGACAGAAAATCAGAATCACAAACTCATTCTACTGAATGCACTGAGAGGGCCTTCACCTGTGTAACAGAATTCAATGTTTCCAAAAATAAAAAGATGAGATGAGTGTTGCCAAGAATTGGGGGGCCAGGGAGTAGAGGCAGGTGGAGAAGGATGAACAGGAGGAACACAAAGGATTTTGAGGTCAGCAAAGCTCTTCCATACAACACTTAAAGATGAATATATGGTACTATATATTTGTTCAAACTCACAAAATATACAACACCAAGAGTGAACCCTAATGCAAATCAGGTACTTGGGGTGATAATGACATGTCAATGTAGGTTCGTAAATTGTAACAAATGTATCACTGTGGTGTGGGATGTTGATAATGGGGAACACTATACAATGTATAGAAACTCATTGTAGTTTCTGGTCGGTCAATCTTGCTGTGAACCTAAAACTGCTTTTAAAAAATAAGTCAATGTTGTTTTAAAAACTGGGTGCTGCAGAATTTTTCTGGCTCCATCGTACAACCTGATACAATATACCATGCCCCACAGTTGAAGAGGTGAACCTGCACATGTAGGAAATACTAGAGTTGACTCTTGGTTTACAGGAAAACACATGACGAGTCAGGACACAGCACAATCAGATGTATGTAAGATTCAGAAATCTGTTCCACAGATGTATTGTTTATGGACATAAAGAGGCATGCAAAAGCAGAGGGAGCAACCGCAAGTAGGCTCAGACTTATTTGTAGCACTGGTGACAAAGTTAGTTACACTGGTAACTAACAGAATTAGTTAAGGCAGCCATTAAAATCATTTTCAAGTTTTGTTAATGTCAACAAATTATCACAGTATCCAGAAAGACTAAAAGTTCTAAGCAATTTCCCTTTGTCTTGCCAAGCCTACCTATACACCATAAAAGATAAAAAATTACAAGAGTCAGCTACTTTCAACTTCTGATCCCTGTTTTTATGTATTTATATAGGTGATGATATTTATCAAAAAGTATCTGTCAGGTAGATCTATTCGAAAAGGTCACAAGCACAAACCACCAATTGGAAACTGCAGTAAATTAGCAAACTATCCCTTTTACATGTTAATCTTCTGGAAAGGCAGCCATGGATTAGTTAGCTTTGAGCTCCATCCCAGGAAGGGAAGAATGAGGCTGAAGTGGGAATAAGAAACAAGAACAGCAGCAGAAGGGAGAGGGCAGATGAAGCAAGCAGGCACCAGAAATGCAAAGAGAGGTAAGACATCAAAGAAAGCTTTTGCCAACTGCTACCTATATCCATTTTCCCTCATAAAAAGACTATTAATAGAGAAAACAAGATTTTGCTGCACTATATTTTGGGGGCACTATTTTCTTAATAAAAATTTATCAAACAGTATTAAATGTGGACTTCCGGCCAAGATGGAAGCATAGGTAGACACACTGTGCCTCCTCACACAATCAAAAGAAGGAAAACAATTTAGAAACAAAAACAACCAGTACTGACAGAAAATTGAACTGTATGGAAGTCTGACAAACAAGGAGTTAAAGTGGGCACATTCACCCAGACTAGTAGGAGGGGCAGAGTCGGGTGGTGGGGTGGAGAGGAGTCACTACAAAAGAGCAGCTGGTGGACCCCAGTGGTAAGGCGGCAGCAGGCGGACCTAGCGAGGTGGTGGAATGTGGAGGTGTGTGGCACACAAGGCGGCTAACGGACTGGGCGGTCCCACATTCACGCTCAGGTAAACCAGGAGAAACTGCGGAGCAAGACAAACTGCACAATTCAGTGTACCAGTGCAGGAAACTAATGTCTCAAAACACCAATTAAAAACACCTGTGGGGGGTTGAGGTGCCAGGGGAAACACCCAGCCTCACAGGAGAGTTCACTGGAGAGACCCACAGTTTCCTAAAACATACACAAACCTACCCACACGGGAATCAGCACCAAAAGGGCCCAATTTGCTTGGGGGAAGCTGGGGAAGTGACTGAAACCCATCAGAGAGCAGAAAAAGCACCATTGTTCCCTCTCGGACTCCTGCCCCACATATAGGGTCACAATCCAGCGACTGGGTTGCCACACCCTGGTGAACACCTAAGGCTCCACTTCTCACTACATAACAAGCACATCAAGACAAAAAAAAAAAAAAACAGGCCCAAACAAAAGAACAGATCAAAGATCCAGAAAAAAATCCAATCAAGTGACGAAGCGGTAGCCAACCTATCAGATGCACACTTCAAAACACTGGTAATCGGGATGCTCACAGAACTGGTTGAATTTGGTTGCAAATTAGATGAAAAAATGAAGGCTATAGTAAGGGAAATAAAGGAAAAATGTACAGGGAACCAATAGTGATG
This sequence comes from Artibeus jamaicensis, assembly GCF_021234435.1. Lineage (NCBI taxonomy): Eukaryota > Metazoa > Chordata > Mammalia > Chiroptera > Phyllostomidae > Artibeus > Artibeus jamaicensis. The sequence continues at coordinate 14,790,704 of NW_026522045.1, forward strand.
AGAAGGAAACTGGGACTCAAATCAAGGGAGTGAACCAGAAGGAAGAAAATAACCATTCAGAAAAGAATGAAGAAACAAGAATTGAAAAAAATGAGGAGAGGCTTAGGAACCTCCAGGACATCTTTAAATGTTCCTACATCTGAATTGTAGATGTACCAGAAGGAGAAGAGGAAGAGCAACAAGTGGACAAGTTATTTGAACAAATAATAAAGGAGAACTTCCCCATTCTGGCAAAGGAAATAGACTTACAGGAAGTCCAAGAAGCTAGGAGAGTCCCAAAGAAGTTGGACCCAAGAAGGAACACACCAAGGCACATCATCATTACATTAGCCAAGATTAAAATGAAGGAGAGAATTCTAGAAGCAGCAAGAGATAAGGGGACAGTCACCTACAAAGGAATTCCCATCAGACTGTCAGCTGATTTCTCAAAAGAGACCTTGCGGGCAAGAAGGGGCTGGAAAGAAGTATTCCAAGTCATGAAAGGCAAGGACCTACAATCCAAGATTGTTCTATCCAGCAAAGCTTTCATTTAGAATAGAAGGGCAGAAAAAGTGCTTCTCAGATAAAGTCAAGTTAAAGGAGTTCATCATCACCCAGCCCTTATTATATGAAATGTTAAAGGGACTTATCTAAGAAAATGAAGGTAAAAGAGAGGTACAGTAAAATGACAGCAAACTCACAATTATTAACAACCACACCTAAAACAACAACAAAGTAAACAACTAGAACAGGAACAGAATCACAGAAATAGAGATCACATGGAGGGTTATCAGCGGGGGAGTGGCAGGAGGAGAAAGGGGAAAAGGTACAGAGAATAAGTAGCATAGATGGTAGGTAGAAAATAGACATGGGGAGGGCAAGGATAGTAGGGGAAATGTAGAAGCTAAAGAACTTATAAGTATGATACATGGACATGAACTAAAGGGGGAATGTGGATGGGAGTGAGTGTGCAGGGTAGAGGGGAGTGAAAAGGGAATGGGACAACTGTAATAGTATAATCAATAAAATATATTTTTTAAAAAACAGTATTAAATGTAAACCAATCCTGGTTGGTGTAGCTCAGTGGATTGAGTGTGGGCCTGTGAATCAAAGGGTTGCTGGTTCAATTCCCAGTCAGGGCACATGCCTGGGTTGCAGGCCAGGTCCCTAGTGGGGGACACATGAGAGGCACCCACACATGGATGTTTCTCTCCCACTCTTTCTCCTTCTTGTCCCCTCTCTCTAAAATAAATAAATAAATAAATAAATAAATAAATAAATAAATAAATAAATAAATAAAATATTTAAAAAATAAATGTAAACCAGAGTAATATATGGGAACTGAAGAAACTATAGCTTCCTGCTAAGTTTCTATTCATTATAGATGTAATGTGATGAGAAAATAAGAGTCTCTACCTGACGCAAGTCTATTAAAAAGAACATTCAACTAAAACTTAAATTCTTAGTTCCTAGTTTGGGATTTGACCCTCTTAACAAGTCACTTTAGGTTTGTCAGTAAACTTTTGTCAGTTTTTATTCACTCAAACAATAAACATTTTTTAATTTTTTAACTTTTTTATTGTTGCTCAAGTACAGTTGTCTGCATTTTTCCCCCTCCACTCTCCCTGGCCCTAGCTATCCCCACCTCCCTCCCCTAATTCCACCCCCCTTGGCTTTGTCCTTATGTCCTTTATAGTTGTTCCTGAAAACCCTTCCCCTTTTCCCTTTATTATCCCCTCCCACCTCCCCTCTGGTTACTTTCAGTTTGTTCTTAATTTCAATGTCTCGAGTTATATTTTGCTTGCTTTTTTTAAAATTAGGTTTCACTTAAAGGTGAGATCATATGGCATTTGTCTTTCGCTGCCTAGCTTATTTCACTTAGCATAATGCTTTCCAGGTCCATCCATTCAGGAAGGATAGGAGCTCCTTATTTCTCTCTGCTGTGTAGTATTCCATTATGTAAATGTACCATATTTTTCTAATCCATGTATTTATTGATGGGCACTTAGGTTGCTTCCAGTACTTCGCTTTTATAAACTGTGCTGCTATGAACACTGGGGTGCATAAGTTCTCAACCAATAAATATTTCCTGAGTACCTTCAAAAAATTAGCTATTCAGAGTTCCACAAGCCTAACTGCACATTAGAAGCACCTGGGAAGACTTTTTAAATAAGTCTCTAGGCCCCTGAGAATCTGATTTAATTGGTCTAGAGTGGGGCCCAGGGAGAGTTTAAAAAAAACACTCCTTTTGTGATTTTAATATGGAGCCATAGTGGAGAACCACTGGCCTATTTCATCTTGCATGTATGTAAGGAACAGAAAAATAATGTATAAAGCCCCCACCACTTCTTTTGAAATATATCCATTTCCCCTTCTCATCCAATTCTGTTTTAACCAAAATTCTCACCACCTCACACCTAGATTAACATAATAGCTTTCTTAACTATTGTTTGTTCCTCCAATCTCTTCCGAATCCAATAAACCATTACATGGTAATCTGATCAGTTTGGATCTGGAACATCATCCCACTGAGGGTTACTTTAAATATAGCAATATCAACAAACAACTGTGCTCATCAAACAAATGATATATAGTGTATGTATGTATGTGTATGTTTGTGTGTATATATGTATATACCATATGTATATACAATCTCAACACATGCAGCCCTGACCTGTGTGGCTCAGTCCTGAGGAGTGAAAGGTAGCTGGTTCAATTCCCCATCAAGGCACAAGCCTGGGTTGTAGGTTTTGTGCCAGTTGGTCCCCAGTCAGGAAGCACAGGAGAGGCAACCAGTCAATGTTTCTCTCCCTCTCTTTCTCCCTCCCTACCCATCTCTCTAAAAATAAACAAATAAAATCTTTTAAAAAAATCTCAAACATGCTCTATTTTTCTTCAGTTCTAGTGTACCTACTTTCATTTATGCATAATGTCAATCTCCTTACACATAATAATACTACCCCTAAATGTTCATGGCTGAATTTTGTTTAAACAAATAGCAAATGAGTTACAGATTTCTCATCTAAATTCTAAAATGTTCCCACAAAGAACATACATTCAAGTGAAAAAGTAAAAGTAAAATGAAGTGGAATTATCTAAAAAAATTCCTGTGTTACTGTAGACCCTGATCAAGTTTATATTGAAAGAATGTTTTACCAAAAACAATTATGGTTCTGGTTTCTGTTAATGCCTGCCCCAGAAAACCAACTGAAGGCTTAAAAGCCAACAACTATAACCACATAATATTTATATTTATGAAAAGTATTATAAAGTACAACATAAACAATATATAACGAGACTAATGAAATATATAATTTACTCCCTGGCTTTTAGGAGCTCTCTATCTATCCTCAGAGACACCAAGACACAAACATAAAAAGAAAATAAAGCCAGCACTAGCACATAAATGGTAAAGACAATCAGTACCATGGGAGTTCAAAGAAACAGGAGACTGCTATGGACTAAGGTAGTTGGAGACAGTTTCTTGGAAAAGCTGGGTCTTGAACAAAATTTAAAAGGTGGAGAAAAGAAGTAAATCCCAAGCACATGGATGACCTTCTACAAGGATGAGGCAGAAATTCATAAAATATATTTGAGGGACAGGGAGTTAACCTAGTTAGAACAGAAACTTCTGTATAGGAGCTTTGGGGGAGGTAAAGTTACAATGGTAAATTAGAGCCAGACAGTAAAAGCCTTACATGCCAAGCTAAGATGCTTAAACTCTGTCCTGCAGATAGACAGACCCTTTATAGGTTATAAAGAACAATAAACAAATCAATATGTCCCTATAATGACACAGTCTCAAACCATTTCTATTGAAGCCTTTGAAGAACATACCAAGTATATTCATGAATATGTGAACATTAGAAAATCTGTTCAGAGTGAAGGAGTAAATATTCAAAACATGCTTTCTAAAATACAAAAATCAGTAATCAATCACACATTCATAGTTCTTAAGATAATTCCTAAAAGAGTAATTGGGTGGAAGGCTTCAATTTTAGGCTGTCTTCCTCTCCCCACCCTTTCCAAACACATATCTTGATTCAACAGCTAGAATCTGAGTACACTGAAATCATATTATTATGAAAATAAGAAGCCATTTATTACTTCTCATTATGGGTAAATTTACTTACTATATTTTTCAAAATTAGTACATTTATTAAAATAATTTTGTCCGTGATTTCTTTCAGCAAAGCAAATGAAAAGACAAATATAAATAACAAATATAAAAATTATGAAAAGTCAAACATGCCTTTTATTAAACCAAAACACACCTAAAATATTCAGCATTGGTTTACAAGGAAGAGAGGAAAGAGAATGTGTTCATAATAAAAAATACCATCCACAACAAAGAGTACCAGCGAGTATATGAAGAACATTACAATAGCCCATTTCTCACCCAAAATGATAACCCATTAACCCACAACTCCATAAAGGAGTTGATTATGTTTCTCAAAAATACCCTTAAAAATGTTGGCAATTTCTTCTATGAACATTAAGACTTACATAATTCAAAACAAGGATTCGTGCCCCTGGTAACCATACATTTAAGTGATTGATAATTTAATTTGCAGCAAATACTAATTTAAGCACCACTACCTTCTCAACACCAGGAAAATGAAAAATCTCGGTCTTTATGGCGTACAGAATAAGAAGGCAAGAATATTCTAAGATGACTGAAACAGAAAATAAGAACACAAATACCGTGGCAATACTGCTGCTGAACTATGAAAGGGGATACAGCATTCTTGCAAGCACGTATGCCTTTAAGGAATATGTATAGATTACGATTTTACGTATTGTTTCCACCCCCAACCCCTGCCTCCGGAAAAGATGAGAACATCCAGGAGAGTTGGAAGCAGTGCATTAAGGAAGATGTCAATACCTCCCTCCCCACCCCTTACAGGGGAAGTTCGTTTTAACAATATTGTTCTTTCAGCCCTCACATCCCACCCGATTTCCATTCATCTTCCAATCAGCATTCCTTCCCCCCTCCCCTACTCCCTTCTCTGACCCCCACATTCACAACCAGCGACTCCGACTTTGTCAGTTCGCCGGCCCGGTTGCACCCGCCCATACCAGCAGTCCAACAACGCAGCCACGCAGCCACCCACTCTCCCCACCTCCTCGTTCTTAGCTTTCCCTCACCACCCCATAACCGAGTCCTGTCACCTGCTTGAGTGGTGTCCGTCAGGTCGTAGCAATTGCCCGGGAACTCTCGGAGTTTCCTACCACTGAGGCTAAGGATGCCGGAGTTGCCAGCCTCCTCGAGGGCCCGGTCCAGGCTCCTCGCAGTGTGTTGAGGCTGCAAGCTCCCGGGGTTCCACTGCGGCCCGTTGGAGACAGGCTGACCGAAAAGAGTCGGTACCGGGATGGGCAGCACTAGGGTCCCACTGCCGCCTCCCACTCCAGCTCCACTACCTCCTCCCGCCGTGCCACCACCACCGCTACCGCTACTTCCACCTCCACCACAACCGCTGCCCCCACTGTTACCACCAACTCCCTGACTCGCCGCCATGTTCCTGGGAGAGAGAATAGCCCCCGACTATACTCCCAGCTTCTGCCTTGAGTGTAGGGATTCTTAGAACGCATGCGCAGCCTGGGGGCGGAGGGGGGGGTGCGAGGTAGAGTGGGAAGGAAGCTGGCGGCGGGCTTGGAGGAGGTGTTGGGTGGAGAACAGATGGCTTTGAAACTTGCAGAACGTTTGCTTTAAGAAATGTGTGATCAGAGAAAGGATGCTAAATCCCGGTTCCGTTGTTTTGGGTACCAAAATCTTATGAAGTGTAAGCATATTGGTCATTTGGCGATATGTCCCCAAATATGTAAATCACTTCACCTTTTTCGTTCTGCTAGACAAAGGCAAATATATTAGGTGGGATGAAAGAGATTCGTTTCAGAATATATTGAAACAGCATTCAGAACTATCAGTCACCTTATTGAAACGCTTAGCCGTAACTGCTTCAGAACTCGTTTACCAGTGTTAATACGGAGAGAAACGTTAGGGATCATATCTGGAGGAATATTGGTGCAGAAGAAATGCTTTGAGTTTTAAGTACATATGAATTTTGCCATAATTTACAGTTCCAAAATAAGAAAAGACTTTTCAAATGTTTTCAAGGAAGCATCTCGTTTCGTGTGTGTGTGGGGGGGGGGGGGGGGTCTGAGCCAAACTGCTGCCTTCCAAACCTTGGAAAAGTCTGCATTCTGTTCTATCATTCTTTGAAGTTGTGCCAAGATCGCCAAAATATCTTGAATTTCTTCTCATCATGATGGAAAACTCTTTGATCATGAAACAAACTTAAAGTTTATTTTTGAAATAAAGGTTTTGGTTTTAGGTGGAGTTCTGAAGGTTTAACACTGAGCATATGAAGCTAAAGAACCTTGGATTTTAGCAGTTATTTCTTAGAACCTGAATGCAATTATTTAGGCCACTGCCACCCCACCATCCCTAATCACAGTTATTGAAATCTTTTTCACTAATAGCCAGTAAAGTTACCCATTAAAACTATCAGAATGCTTGGGCATATTCAGTTATTAATTTTAATGCTCTATACATCTATTTCACACTCATTTAAATTTGAAAAATCTTTCAACAATCTAATTGTCTTCGTGAAATCTCCACAAAAGTTTATCTGCCATAGATTCTACTTCAGAAAAAAAAGGACAGGAAAGAATTACAACTTGTCTAAATTGCTTCATGGTCATACAGGTTGATTAAAATGATTATGTTGCAAGAAATTACATTTGCTATATGCATGATCCACAGAAGGAACAAAAACCCTAAGAATCAGACTCTAAAATGAATTAGCAAGTAAAATCAAATTATTTAAACCCACTGGTGTCAGAGAGAAATGTTATACCTTACCTCATCTTTCTTATATCAAAAATCAAATAGAGTATCAATTCAGAAATTCCAGAATCAAGAGGGATGAGAAGAGAAACTAAATTCATTAGATGAATTAAGAGCATATTTTAATAATTAGCTTTTAATACTTTTTGCAATTAGTTAAAACAGTATATTAGACTCCAGAAAAAAATATGCTCTTGAAATCAGGATGCCTGACAAGTGAAAAAGGTCATGTACAACCAAATTTAAAAAGGAAAATAACCTTTGAAAGAATTAAAAGATAATCTAAAAAGGCAAGAAACCTACGAAATATACTAGGTATACATGAAAATCGGGTAAAATAATACATTTCATAAGAACCCCAAGGACATAAGGGGTGTTAAAAGATAAATAGAAGTTTCCTTCGTTGGACAGTGTGGCTCAGTTGGTTGGAGCTTCACCCTGCACACCAAAAGGCTGGGTGTCCCACAGGCTTATCAGGACCCATACATACCTGGTGGGTTCCATTCCCCACCCCTCCCCCATGCTGTGCTGTGTATGGGAGGCAACCAATGATGTTTCTCTCACACATCAATCTTTCTCTTTCCCTTCCTCTCTCTGTAAATTCAATAAACATAGTTTTTAAAAGATAAACTGGGAAATATTACAATTTGTTTAGAGTTTGTTGAGTGTTTATTTATTGGAATTGAGCACTGCTAAACCAGGAGTAGTTATAACCATTCTGATGGCAGAAACAAGAGGAAAGACTTGAAGAGAAAGTAAGAAAGCAAAGAAAGGAAATTATTGGATTGGATATAGCTTACAGCCTAGTTGGCCGTTGATGATTGGTTGACCTTAGCATTTTGATTTCATAGCCTTGAGGTCTTTAAAATGGACTTAGATTTTGGTTTGCTTATGTAGGTCATCATGGCATTAGAGCTACTTCAGTCTAATGGTCTCCTTGTTTAATCAATTTAACAGGAGGTAAAATATTTAGAAGAAAGAGCATGAAATTTAGTAATTTGTTCCAACCTTTTAATTGCCTTTGTGATACTCAGAAAAATGACTTTAACTCTCAGTTTATTCATAGGTAACACTGGAAAGTAACAATGATAATTAACAACAACAACAATATGTACATTTTGCTCACTCTTACCAGGAACTATTCTAATTGCGTTACATACAGGGTGATCAAAAGTTAGGTTTATAGCTGTTCATACAGAAAAATACATGCAAGTTATGATTATTACAATAGCTTTATTAACTCAAAAGAATGTCACAATGTACTTAGGTACAATCTCATAAGTGCTCAGATTGCCGGCCTTCATTATTTGCACATTTTTGTAGTCTATTTGCTATACTCAAGCACACTTTGGCACAGAGTTCTTGCCTACTTTTGCCCACTCCTGTATATTAAGTCATTCAATTTTTATAAAAATCATGTAAAATAAGTACTATTATTCTTCCATTTTATGGATGAGAAAAAGTAGTAATTAGCTCACACATGATTATTGAAAGAATAAATAAGATCACAAATATAAAGTGCCACCACAATACTCGGCATTCATTTATTCATTTAATAAATATTTATTGAGTGATTACGCTGTACCAGGAACCATTTTCTGTGCAAGTAATAGTATAGCATTACATGCTTAATACCTGTTCATCTCTTTACTACATTTCTGTCCCCCTCAAGAAAGAAAATAATGTAATAAAGAATATACAGCCCTGGCTGGTGTAGCTCAGTGGATTGAGCACGGGCCTGCGAAACAGAGTATCGCGGTTCGATTCCCAGTCAGGGCACATGCCTGGGTTGCAGGCCAGTTCCCAGCAGGGGACGCATGAGAGGCAACCATACATTGATATTTCTTTCCCTCTCTACTTCCCTTTCCCTCTAAAGATAGATAAATAAAATCTTTAAAAAAAGAATATACATAGATGAAGAGCAAGTTGACAGCTAGTGGGGTTGGGGGTAAGGGGATGGAGGGATTGAGCAAAAAAAATAAAAGACTCATGGACATGGACAACAGTGTGGTGATTGCTGGGGGAAGGGGATGTAAGGGGACTAAGTGGTAATGTAAAATAATACAATAAAGATTAAGTAAAAAATAAAATTAGGAGAAAATTAAAATAAAGAATATAAAAAGTGGAGGAAGCCAAGGGAGAAATTAGTTAATTCCTCAATAATCGCAGGCAAAGAGATATCTCCTATATTGCATACAATTTTTGTTTTAGATTATACTAGAGGATATTTTACAATGATTACCATTTCGTTATTCTTGACATGGACACATTGGTAATTGGTTAAATTACAATCAATACTCAGAATTACAAGCCAAAGTTACAAAATGAATGTTGATAAATTACCAGGACTAGATGACATACATTAAAGATTATAGATGGAAAATAAGGGGTTTTAAACAAAACATGCAGCCCCTATTAAATAAAGCACTGACAGGCTACAAATGTAATTTGTATTCAAAAGAACTATAAAGGGGACTTCTGAAATTCCAGGCCAATTTATATTCACTGTGATTTCAAATAATTTGGTAGTTACCCAAAATTTATAAATAATATAGAGAAAGAAGAGCACAGTTCAAAGATTCAATTTCTTTTATTAGAGATCAAGATTATTGGGACAGACTATGAAGCCAGAGAAAATATGTGGGTGGTGATAACTTCATGTTTCACACTTCCAGGCTCCAACAAGTGTAGTTAGTGTAAGAAAATAACATACTTTCCCACTCTTTTGTATATTTAAAAGTTTGTTTATTAAATAATCATTTGTTTATTAAATAGTCATTGAATAATAGAATAAATAATTCTAAGGTACTAATTAGTAAATAACTAGGTTATCCTTGGTGACTTCATCATTTCTATTTTGTATTTCTTAAATATTCCTTCATTTTATTTTTAATAAAATCTTCGTTTTATTTTTTTCATTAAAAATTCTTCACTTTAACAAGATATTCATTTTTTTTTCAAGCCAAATAATTACATTTTATTGTTGTACCCAGTGTGAACACAGGAGTAATCATAGTTCAGAGTAGAGGCTGAATCTTATTGGGGTTTGGAGGTCCATGAATGCCAGAGAACAAGTTTGAATTTAATTTAATAAGCAAGGGGGGAATCTCTAGAGGTTTCTAAGAAGGGAAATAACATAACTGAAGCACATTAAGGAGACTTTATTTGTAGGAATATAAAGTATACAGTTAAAGAGGGTCCAGAGCTTTCTATAAACCATCCCAACTAATTCACTCTACCATTTGATAAATCAGAAATGACCTTCATTAAGAACTTAATTTTAATACCTCGCTTAGATTAAAACTTTTTTTAGTACACATACATAAAGTTCTAGAGGACTTTGAAATTTTCTTCACTGGTGATGGCTTCTCCTACTGGTCATAAGCAATAGCCTTTTAGTAGATTGACAAAACTAAAGACATACCATACTCTTTGACTACTCCCCACTGCCAAGTCACTATTTTCTCTGAACTACTACAATAGCTTCCTAACTAGCCTTTCTGCTTCTACTCTTCTAACACTTAATAATTATATGGCCTTTGGCAAGTACCAATACTTCAGCTTCTTTATGCCTCCCTTATAGTGATAGTGTGAACATGTACCAATACTTCAGCTTCTTTATGCCTCCCTTATAGTGATAGTGTGAACATTAAAATTACATAATATATGTAGAGCACCTAGAAGAGTATATATAGCACATGGTAAGTACTCAAAGAACATTAGGTAGTATCATTGTCATTATCATTACCATTAACTTACTCTGCTTGCTAGTAATATCTACCACTGAAAGATAAATTGTCTCTTAATTGCACAAGAGACCTGTGAGGGAGGCATTATTATTATCCCTATTTTATAAGTTAAGAAACCATGGTTCAGAGAATTAAGTAACTTTTCCAAGGTCTCATCTATGATCATCTGTGCAGAATATACAATAGAGCAAAAAAAAGTTACAACAACAAATGCGTTTGACAAAGTTGAAGAACAGAAAATCTGACAGATGTAAAAGAACTGTACACTGAAAACTAAAAACTATTGGTATGAGAAATTTAAAAAGACATAAATAAATGGAGAGGTATATCATCTTCATGAGTTGGAAGGCAATATAGTAATGATGTCAATTCTCTCCAGAGTCTTATCAGGCATTTTTGTGGAAACTAACAAGCAAATCTTCAAATTCATATGAAAATGCAAAGGACCTACAATAGCGAAAATAATTTGAAAAAAAAAACAATATTTGAAGACCAGGACCACCAAAATTCAAGGCTTACCACAGAGCTAGACCAGCCAAGATAAATAGAGGAATTGCACAGAAGAGCAAGTCCAGAAATAAACCTCTACACATGGAGAAATGACTTTGACAAAGGTGTAAAAACAAGTCAATGGAAAAAGATTTCAACAAATACTGCTAGCACAATTGAATATCTGTAAGAAAAAAGGCAAACTTGGACCCACACATGAAAATTAACCAGTAAAGTTGCCCTGGCTGGTGTGGCTCAGTGGATTGAGTGATGGCCTTCAAACCAAATGGTCATAGCTCCATTCCCAGTCAGGGCACATGCCTGGGCTGCAGGCCAGGTCCCCAGTAGGGAGCATGCAAAAGGCAACCACACATTGATGTTTTCCTCCCTCTCTTCCTTCCACTCCCTCCTTTTCCCTCTTTCTAAAAATAAATAAATAAAAGCTTTAAACAAGCTTCATGTTAAAAAAAATTAACCAGTAATGTATCATAGATTTCAATGCAAACCTAAAACTTAAAGTAGAACATAAGAGGAAGTATTTGTGGCCTCGATTTAGGCAAAGATTTCTGAAATATGACACTAATAGCATAATCCATAAAAGAAAAAATTGATAAATTGAACTTCATCAAAATTATAAACTTCTGCTTCCTTGAAAGGCACTGATAAGGAAATGACAAGACAAACCACAAAATGAGAGAAAATGTTTGTAAATCAGATATATGATAAAGGCTTCTATCTATACTATATATATAGCTTTCCAGAGTTATGAGTCATGAGTAATAGAAAACAAATAACCCAATAAGAATGAGCAAAATATTCAAACACTTCAACAAAGAAAACATATGGATGGCACATAAGCAAATAAAAAGATGCTCAACGTATTCTGGTGGGTGTGGGTCAGTTGGTTGGGCATCATCCTGCAAATCAAAAGGCCACAGGTTCAATTCTAGTCAGGGCACTTTGAGCTGGTTGTGGGTTCCCAGTTGGGGCACATGCAGTAGGCAACTGAATGATGTTTCTCCCTCACATTAATGTTTCCCTCTCTTTCCTTTTCCCTTCCCCTCTCTCTGAAATCAATGTAAGACAAAACTTTATCCAAAAAATGCTCAATGTCATTAATTATTAAGAAATAAAAAATAAAACTGTTAATATGATATTAGCACATATGTATTAGAATGGCTAATATTAAAAATATTACCCATACCAAGAGTTGATGAGGATGTGGAAAAACTGGACCCTTCACAAACTGCTATTGAAAATGTAAAGTAGTTAAACTACTTTGGAAACAATATGTCAGTTTCTTAAAATATTCAACATACACTCAACAAATGATCCAGCTATTTCACTTCTAAGCACAGCAGGTGCTCAAATAACGTTTTGTTCAATGTCATTTGGTTGATGAGGAAAAAAATATCGATCCCTGCCAGGGCCACTGTGCATTAATAATTTGCATGTCTCCCTGTGTCTGCATGGGTTTTCTCCATGTACTCCAGTTTCCTCCCACATCCCAAAGATACACACATTAGGAAAATTGGTGTGTCTAAATTGTCCTGGTCTGAGTAAACGTGGGTGTGTATGTGATGTGTTCTATGATAGAAGGGCATCCTGTTCAAGGTGGGTCCTACCTGAGTTGCTGGAAGAAGCTCCAGTCATCTACCACTTTGTACCAGAATCAGAGGGTTGGAAAATAAATATCTTACTTGTTTTTATTCATTTTTCTTTTTTAAAATATATTTTATTTATTATAGCATTACAGTTGTCTCATTTCTCCCCTTCGTCCACCTCCCCTCATTCCCCCCTTTAGTTCATGTCCATGTGTCACAAGTTCTTTAGCTTCTATATTTCCCATACTATTCTTGCCCTCCTCTGTCTATTTTCTACCTACTGTCTATGCTGCTTACTCTCTGTACGTTCTCCCCCTTCTCCTCCCACTCCCCTGGTGCTAACCCTCCATGTGATCTCCATTTCTATGGTTCCTCTCCTGATCTAGCTGTCTGCTTAGTTTGCTTTTGTTTTAGGTGTGGTTCTTAATAACTGTGAGTTTGCTGTCCTTTCACTGTTCATCTTTTTTATCTTCTTTTTCTTATAAAAGTCCCTTTAACATTTCACATAATAAGGGCTTGGTGATGATGAACTTCTTGAATCTGATCTTATCTGAGAAGCACTTTATCTGCCCTTCCATTTTAAATGAAAGCTCTGCTGGATAGAGCAATCTTGGATGTGGGTCTTTGGATTTCATGACTTGCAATACTTCTTTCCAGCCCCTTCTTGCCCACAAGGTCTCTTTTGAGAAATCAGCTGACAGTCTGATGGGAACTCCTTTGTAGATGACTGTCTCCTTGCCTATTGCTGCTTCTCAGATTCTCTCCTTTATTATAATCTTTGCTAATGTAATTATGATGTGCCCTGGTGTGTTCCTCCTTGGGTCCACCTTCTGTGGGACTCTCTGAGCTTCCCGGACTTCCTGGAAGTGTATTTCCTTTGCCAGATTGGGGAAGTTCTCCTTTATTATTTATTGAAATAAGTTTTCCACTTGTTGCTCTTCCTCTTCCCCTTCTGGTACTTCTATAATTCAGATGCTGAAACATTTAAAGATGTCCTGGAGGTTCCTAAACCTGTCGTCATTTATTTCAATTCTTGCTTCTTCATTCTTTTCTGGTTGGTTGTTTCTTCCTTCTGGTCCACTCCCTTGATTTGAGTCCCAGTTTTTTTTTTCCTATCACTATTGGTTCCCTGTGCATTTGGCTTCATTTCACTTAGTGTAGGCTTCATTTTTTTCATCTAATTTGTGACTAAAATCCACCAGTTCTGTGAGCATCCTGATCACCAGTGTTTTGAACTGTGCATCCAATAGGTTGGCTATCTCTTTGTCATTTAGAAGTATTGGCTCTGGGGCTTTGAGCTGTTCTTCTGCTCGAGCCATAATGTTTTGGTCTAGTTGTACCTGTTACCTATGAGGGGCTGAGGCTTAGGTGTTGACCAGGGCGGATCAACCAGTCACTAATTTGTAACTGGGGGTGGGGTCAGAGAGGGAGCAATGACATTTGTTGGGCTCTCTCTTGGATTTTGGTCTCCTCCGCCACTTCCCGCAAGCAAATTGGGCCCTTCTGGTGCTGGTTCCCAGGTGGGTGGGTTTGTGTATGTTCTAGGACCCTATGGGTCTCTCCAATGAACTTTCCTGTTAGGCTGGGAGCCTCTCCTAGCACCTCAAACCCCCCAAATTTTTCCAATTGGTACTTTTAGGCTTTATTTTCTGTTTCTGGGGCCCTGGGTTGTGCAGTCTGTCTCAGTGACCGTTTTTAAACCTGCCTGGTTTATCTGCTCATGAATGTGTGTCCTTGGTCAGCTAGCCACCTTGTGCCCTCACTGCATCTGCCCATTGACACCCCACACCTGGGATATGCCAACCACCACCTGCGCGCCTGGTTTGGTTTGGCAGCCACCACTTTTCCCTCCCACGACCCCTCTTACTGGTTTGCATAACTGGTTCTTTGTTGATGGACTTAGGTACAGTTCAATTTTCTGTCTGTTTTGTTGTGCAAGGAGGTACAGTATTTTCACCTACAACTCCATCTTGGCAGGAAATCTCATTTTTCTTAAATGTATGCATAACTCATATTTACTTCAACATTTAATATTAGGAGTGGTTTATTTTTTTCAATATGTGATTATATAATTTTTCACAAAACAGGTATTTTGTGAGTTAAAGGGAATACTAAATTTAAATCATAAAACATCTTAAAGTATTTACTTATTAAATTACAAGTTGATTTTATTGCATTGGTGGACTAATATATAGTCTTATTTACAAATCTATTTCTTTAAAGATGTTATTTATTAATTTTTAAATCAATTTATTCATTTTTAAAATATTTTTCTTTTTTTATATTTTATTTAGTTATTTTTCAAGTAGAGTTTTCTATTTCTCCCATCCTGCCCACCCCTCCCCCCGTGCACCCCACCTCCCTCCCATTTCCACCCCCCTTAGTTCTTGTCGTTGTGTCCTTCATACTTGTTCCTTCAAATCCCTCCCCTTTTTTCCCCTTAAATTCACTCCCCTCTCCCCTCTGGTCACTGTCCCCTTGTTCTCTATTTCAGTGTCTTGGTTTTTTTCTGCTTGCTTGTTTGTTTTGTTATTTAGCTTCCTGTTAAAGGTGAGATCATATGCTATTTGTCTTTACAAAACCTGGGCTATTTCACTCAGCATAATGCTTTCCAGTTCTATCCATGTTGTTGCAAAGGGTAGTATCTCCTTTATCTCTGCTTCATAGAATTCCATTGTGTAAATGTACCGCTATTTTTTGATCCATTCATTTACTGATGGGCATCTAGGTTGCTACCAGCTCTTGGCTATTGTAAATTGTGCTGCTATGAACATTGTGGTGCATAGGTTCTTTGATACTGATGTTTTAGGATTCTTGGTATATAATCCTAGCAGTGGAACTGCTGGGTCAAAAGACAGGTCGATTTTTATTTTTCTGAGAAAATTCCATACCGTTTTCCATAATGGTTGTACCAGTCTGCAACCCCACCAACAGTGAACTAGGGTCCCTTTTCCGCACAACCTCTCCAACATTTGTTTTTTGTTGTTTTGTTTATGATAGCCATCCTGACTGGTGTAAAGTGGTATCTCATCGTAGTTTTAATTTGCATCTCTCTGATGGCTAGCGATATTAAGCATCTTTTCATGTGTCTCTGGATCCTCTGTATGTTCTCCTTGGAGAAGTGTCTGTTCAAGTCCTTTTCCCATTTTTTAATTGGGTTGGTTGTCTTCTTAGAGTGGAGTCATGTAAGTTCTTTGTATATTTTGGAAATTAAACCTTTGTCTGTGGTATCATTTACAAATATATTTTCCCAAACAGTTGGTTGTCTTTTTAATTTAAAACTGTTTTCTTTAGGCACGCAGAGGCTTTAAATTTTGATGAGATCCCATTTGTTTATTCTTTCCTTTATATTCCTTGCTCTAGGAAATATATCAGTAAATATGTTGCTGCGTGAAATATCTGAGATTTTCCTGCCTATGTTCTACTCTAGGACTTTAATGGCTCCATGGCTCTATATTTAAGTCTTTTATCCATCTTGAATTTATTTTGGTGCATGGTGTAAGTTGGTGCTCAAGTTTCATTTTTTTGCATGTAGCTGTTCAGTTCTCCCAACACCATTTGTTGAAGAGGCTATCTTTACTCCAGTTTATGTTACTGCCCCCTTTGTAGAATATTAATCAACTGTAGAGAGTTGGGTTGATTTCTGGGCTCTCTGTTCTGTTCCATTGGTCTATGTGCCTGTTTTTATGCCAGTACCAGGCTGTTTTGATTACAGTGGCCTTGTAATACAATTTGATATGACGTATTGTGATCCCTCATACTTTTTTCTTCTTTCTCGAAAGTGCAGCTGCTATTCGGGGTTTTTTATGGTTCCATATAAATTTTTGAAGTGTTTGTTCTATGTCTGTGAAATATGCCCTTGGTACTTTAATAGGTATTGCATTGAGTCTGTAAATTGCTTTGGGTAGTATGGACATTTTGATGATGTTAATTTTCCCAATCCATGAACAAGGTATGTGTTTTCATTTGTTTGTGTCTTCCTTGATTTCTTTCTTCAGGGCTGTGTAGTTTTCTGCATACAGGTCTTTTACCTCCTTGGTTACATTTATTCCCAGATATTTTATTTTTGTTTTTGCTATATCGAATGGGATTTTTTCCTTGATTTCTGCTTCTGCTGCTTCATTGTTGGTATACAAAAATGCCTTTGATTTCTGAATATTGATTTTATAACCCACTCTTTTGCCAAATTCATTAATTAGTTCAAGCAGATTTTTGGTAGAGTCTATAGGATTTTCCATGTACACTATCATGTCATCTGCAAACAATGACAGTTTTGTTTCCTCCTTTCCAATTTGCATGCCATTTATTTCTTTCTCTTGCCTGATCGCTGTAGCTAAACATTCCAATACTATATGGAATAGGAGTGGTGAGAGTGGACATCCTTCTCTTGTTCCTGATCTTAATGGAAAATATGTTAGTTTTTGCCCACTAAGTATGATGTTGGCTGTAGGTCTTTCATATATGGCCTTTATTATATTGAGGAATGCTCCCTCTATTCCCACTTTGCTGAGTAATTTTATCATAAATGGGTGTTGTACCTCATCAAAAGCTTTTTCCACGTCTACTGATTTGATCATGTGGTTTTTGTCTTTACATTTGTTTATGTGATGTATTACTTTTCCTGATTTGCTAGTATTGAACCATCCTTGCATCCCTGGGATGAATCCCACTTAGTCATGGTGTATGATCTTTTTAATATATTGTTTGATGCAGTTTGCCAATATTTTGTTGAGGATTGTAGCATCTATGTTCAACAGTGATATTGGCCTGAAGTTTCCTTTCTTTGTTTTTTCTTTATGTGAGTTTGGGATTAGGATGATGCTGGACTCATAAAAAGAGTTTGGAGGTCTTCCATAATTTTAAATTTTTTCAAATAGTCTGTGAAGAATAGGGGTTAGCTCTTCCTTAAACTTCTTGTAGAATTCTCATGTGAAACCATCATATCCAAGGCTTGTGTGTGTCAGTTTTTTTGATTACTGCTTGAATTTCATCTGCTGTTATTGGTCTGTTCAGGCTTTCTGCTTCTTCTTCATTAACTTCTGGAAGATTATATTTTTCTAGACATTTGTCCATTTCACCTAAATTTTCAAATTTCTTGGCATACAGTTCTTCATAGTAATTTCTTACAATCCCTTCTATTTCTGTGGTATCAGTTATAATCTCTCCTTTTTCATTTCTGATTGTGTTTATTTGGGTCCTCTCTCTTCTTTTCTTGATGAGCCTACTTAAAGGCTTGTCTATTTTGTTTATCTTTTCAGAGAACCAACTCCTGGATTCATTGATCCTTAGAATTGTGCTTTTAGTCTCTATGTCATTTAGTTCTGCTCTGATCTTGGTTGTTTCCTTCCTTCTACTTGCTCTGGGCTGTTTTTGTTGTTGTTCCTCGAGTTCTTGCAGGCATAGGGTAACGTTGTTTGTTTGAAATGTTTCTGTCTTCTTTAGGTAGGCCTGTATTGCTATAAACTTCCCTTTCAGGACTGCCTTCCCTGTGCCCCATAAGTTTTGGGTTGTCGTGAGATCATTTTCATTTGTTTCTCGAAGCGTTTTGATTTCTTCCCTAATTTCATTCTTGACCCATTCATTGTTTAACAGTATACCATTCAGTCTCCATGATTTTGGGTGTTTTGGGTTTTTTTTCCTTTGGGGTTGGTTTCAGTTTCAGTCCCTTGTGGTCAGAGAAAATGCTTAGTATGATTTCAAAATTCTTGAATTTGGTGAGGCTCATTTTGTCTCCTATCATGTGGTCTGTCTTTGGGAATGTTCCATGTGCATTTGACAAGAATGTGTATTTAGCTTCTGTGGGACGAATGGCTCTGTATATATCAGTTAAGTCCATTTCATCTAGGGTGTTGTTTAATGCCCCAATATCTTTGTTGATATTTTGTTTGGAAGATCTGTCCATTTTTGATAGTGGGGTGTTCAAATCCCCTACTATAATTGTGTTGCTGTCAATATCCTTCTTGAATTCCTCTAAGATTTTCTTTATATATTTGGGTGCTCCTATGTTTGGTGCATATATATTTATGATGTTAATGTCTTCTTGGTGGATTCTTCCCTTGAGTATTATAAATGACTTTCTGGATCTTTCCTTATGGCCCTCTTTCTGAGGTGCATTTTGTCTGATATGAGAATTGCTACCCAAGCTTTTTTTTTTCTTGTCTATTTGCTTGGAAAATTTGTTTCCAGCCTTTCACTTTTATTCTGTGATGGTCTTTTGTCCTGAGGTGGGTCTCTTGTAGGCAGGATATGTGTGGGTCATGCTTTCTTATCCATTGAGCTATTCTGTGTTTTTTTATTGGAACATTTAATCCATTTACATTTAATGTTATTATTGATAGGTACTTATTCATTGCCATTTTTGTACCTGTGTTCCTCTCTGTCTCCCTCTTTTCCTTCCTTTCCTTAAAGCATTCCTTTTAGTATTTCTTGTAGAGCTGGTTTGGTGGAGGCGTATTCTTTTAGACTTTTTTTGTCTTGGAAGTTCTTTATTTGGCCATCTATCTTGATTGAGAGCCTTGCTGGGTAAAGTAGCTTTCATTATAGGCCTTTGGTTCTCATTGCTTGAAATATTTCTTGCCATTCTCTTCTTGCTTGGAGTGTTTCCAATGAGAAGCCAGTCGGTAACCTTATTGGGGATCTTTTGTATGTTACTTCTTTTTTCTCCCTTGCTCTCTTTAAGATTCTCTCTTTGTCTTGGAATGTTGCCATTTTGATGATGATGTTTCTTGAAGTGGGCCTCTTTGGGTTCCTCTTGATTGGGACTCTCTGTGATTCCTGGATTTGTGTGACTTTTTCTCTCATCAAATTAGGGAAATTTTCTCTCATTACTCTTTCGAATACGTTTTCTATCCCTTGTTCTTCTTCTTCTCCTTCTGGTATTCCTATTATTTGGATATTATTATGTTTCATATTGTTTTGTATTTCTCTTAATCCCTCTTCATTCTTTCTGAGCCTCTTTTCCCTTTCCTGTTCTTTCCGTGAGATGCTTTCTACTTTGTCTTCCAACTCACTAATCTGACCTTCTGTCTTATCAACTCTACTTTTAATACTTTCTACTTTGTTCTTCAATTCAGAAATTGTATTCTTCATTTCCTCTTATCCGTTGCTAATAGTTTTCATTTCCTTTTTCATATTGATATAGTTTGCGGTGAGATCTTTTTAACTCCCCTGTAGTTTCTGGTAGCTCATTGTGAGCTCTTTAAACTTCCTGATAACCAGTGCTTTGAATTCAATATCTGATAATTGACTTGCCTGTATTTCATCTAACATTCTTTCTGAGGCTTCTTCCTTTCCTTTAATTTGGGAATTATTTCTTTGTCTTCCCATTGTTTGTGAGACTCTTCTTGTTAGCCTCAGCTTCTTAGATTGATCTGTTCTGACTCCCTGGGTTTATGGTGTGAACTTCTGTGGTGGAATGCCTGTGAAATTCAGTGGTTCAATCTTTTTCAGTTATCCTCTCGTTCTCTGCTTCCACCTACTCAAATATGCAGCAACTTGTAGCTTCTATCCTACAGCAAAGTGAAATTTGTCTCTCTGACTCTACTATTGGGAGGCCTCTTCTATGGGTCCAGGTGTGGTCTTTTCATATTTTCAAGTTGTTTGTGTCTCTTGTGGGTAAAAGTAAGAAAAGACAAGGAAAAAAATAAAAGGAAGAAAAAAAAAGGTAGGGGAATGGAGGAAAGAGTGATAAGTTTGGAAAGGAAGGAAGAAGGAATAAAACAGAAGATCTGAAAAAAGAGAACAAAGTTATCGAAAGATAGAACAATAATAAAATTTAAAAGAAATAACAGATTATTACAAAAAGCAAAAAGATAAAGAAAAGGAAAGGAAAAGAAAGTAAAAAATGAATAAAAAGAAATAAATAAATTAAAATAAGATAAAGCAAAAACAAAAAACAAACAAACAAAGAAGTAATGTCGCTTGTTGATTTCAAACTAGCCAAACTGGTTTTTCTGGCTGCAGTTGGCTGAGGGTCGATTATTGTGATTTTTCTGCCAACTCTCTCTCAGGAGCCAGACCATTGGCACCTCTCCCCAGCTCCATACAATGGGGAACTAGGACTTCCTCACGGTACTCTTTTCCCAGGAGTTACCACCATGGGTTGGGTTGCAGGGCGCAAACTGGCCAAGTTGCCTGGTTCCCACTGGATTGAGCACAGACCTGGCTCCATTCTGTTGGGGAACTCCAGGCCCTCTGCCCACTCTCGGGTTTGCTCCCAGGCTGGGTGTGGAGCAGACCAGGCAGTTGTGTCTATTGGAGTCAGAGCCCCACACTGTGCCTATCAGATCTCCGGGGCTGGCGACCACAGAGTCCTCGGTGGGGGCCCTTTGTCCTCAGCACCCTCTCTGTAAACTCTAGCAAACAAGTCTCTCCTGGCACCCAACCTTTCTTGGCCAGAAAGGGAGGGAGTTGAGGATCTCAGCTCTTTCCCAAGGATCCCTTGGCAGGCCCAGGGCTTCCAAATAGTCCAAGGGAGATGAACCAGAAGCCAGGAGCCAATCTGAGGGCTGGGTGCCAACCTACAAACTTTGGGCACAGGTCAAGGAGCAGTGCGGTGTGCACTGATCCCCCCGACTGTGCGCCAGCTGAAACCCCTTCTGCTCCTGTCTTTGTTTGGGTCACTTGGCAGGCCCCAGCTGAAAAATCCTAGGGAGGGTGCATAATGGGGTACCAGTCCAGGCCCTGAACGCTGGCCCAGGCTCGCCAGGCGTTCGCCCAGATACACTGTGTGCCGGGAGCTGGCCCCCCAAACCGTGTACCTGCGAAAATCCCTTCAGCTCCTGTCTTTGTTTCGGCAGGTCCCAGCCTCCGGATGAATCTAAAATAGGGAGTTGCACGGGGAACTGTTCCAGAATGCTGGATGCTCGTCAAGGGGCACTGCGCTCAGAGCACTGGTCCCCGGACTGTGCACCCCCTGAAATCCCCACTGTTCCTCTCTTTGCTCCATCCCTGAGACTACTGTACTGCTGCTGTCTCCCTACTTTCTGGTTCCTCCGGGACCGTCAAGATTTCTGGTCCCTTATTTTCATATATGCTGGGCAACTGCTGGCTTCTCCTCCGCCAATTGGACAGGTTTCTCTCCCTTGTGTACAAGGAACTGGAATCTGCTCCGTCCTAATCCGTAGCCATCTTGAAACTCCATTAGTGTTTTAGATCTTTATTTAGAAATTTGAGGATTTTTTTGTGATCAGAAATATGCTGTAGGAATCTAACTCTTGTTTCTGTCAATTAGTCTATGATAAAATTGGTTTCTCTATACTCCATTTTGCTTAAAGTGGCAATTTCCAAGAAACTGTTGACAACATTAAGTGAAGACTTAATTTATTTACTCAAGAGAAATGAAAGATCATGTATGTAAAATGACTTAACCATGAATATTTAAAACCTGAAAACAACCTAAGTGTCCATCAATAGGTAAATGGACATATTGGATTATGTCCATACAATGAAATACCTTCAAGTAATAAAAGCAGTGAACTATTGATACAACATAATAATGTGAATGAATTGCAAAATATACACATTGAGTGAAAAAGCCAGAAAAAAGGATATAATATGTACTTTTTTCCATTTATGTAAAACTCAAAAATGCAGACTAATATACAGACAGAAAACAGATTAGTGGTTTTCTGGGGAGCATGTAGCAGTGTGAGTGTTGGGAGAGAAATCACAAAGAGGCACAAGAAAACTTTTGAGGTTGATGGGTAGATTCACTATCTTAATTGAGGTGATGGTTGCATGGATGTAAAACATATGGTATTAGACTAAAACGTGGTATTAGAAATGTTCTGGAGACAAATTTAAGAAAGATTTTATAGGAGGACTCAACTGGAGACAGATCAGACATTTATTTCCTTCACATTGCTAGTTTTATTCTTTGTTTCCTTGACATTTGATTGACATCTAGTGCTAATTTAAGTCTCTTTTCACATCTCTATGTAAGAATAATTGCATAGTTACATTTGCGTAACCTAAACCTCAGATCTCTTTTATTCTTACTCAAGCCTAATATATAACTTGATTCTTCCTGATTAATTTATTCAGTATTAAGAATTACAAGTTCAGTTTCATTAATGTATTCTGTATAATTGGGATCTATCATAACCTTATTTCATAATCTGATATACTATTTATTCTGGTTTTCTTTTTATAAGACTCATTTTTAAATGGATGTATCAATGTAATTTTTATAACTTTTTTCACTATTTTAAACTTAATTCTCTGTATTATTCCCCGATAATTTTACATTTAGTCTAGTTATTTATTTTTACTGTTCTTATACATATTGAAGTGAATATCATCATAAATTATTTTCTATATGATCTTTTGGAATCTTCCTTTGCAAAATAAAGAGATTTCTAGCACAGAAAGCTTTTACTTTTTGGTGTGATTGCTTAGAGGTATTTGTGCTTTTAGAGAGAGGAAAAACAGACAGCTGGCAGACCTTTTCTCCCTTATTCTAACCCTAACTTGCTATATTACCACTGCACAATTGCCTAAAGCATGCTAAACCACATAAATTAACTCTCAGCAAGCTGAGCAACCAATCTCCAGCAAATGGTTACACTTGCAAGCTGAGCAGAATATTTTTTAAAATGTGATTTTCAACAAATGTCTTATCTGAAATAAGCTTTATAATGTTTCATCACACCATCCCATTACCCTCTTTCTACTGCCAACCACTTTGACCTCGAGAACAAACTCAGTCTTGGATTAAAACAAGACAAGAATGATAACAAAACTCTTCTTCAAATGTCTCAGACTCAAACTCATCCCCTTCCTGCCATCCATAGTCATGTCTCTCTTAGACTACTACAACAACCTCCTGACTGGTCTTTCTGCTTCTGGAATTGCGTCTGGTCCTTTCTCTTTTCTATGCCACTGCCAGAGTGACATCAAAACACGGTCACTTACCAACTTGCCTATTGCCTACAGAAGAAAGTCCAGCAGCCTTAGCATGGTATACAGGACCTTACATGATTTGGCTCCTCCCTATCTCTCCAATCTCATCTCTCACCACTCACTTGCTTTGTACTTCATGCTCTAGTGTACCATACTGAATTACTTATATTTTCTACCAAATAAGATGCTGTTCCTCTAGACAGAATTGACCTCCTCAAAATTTTTCTTCTAAGTAACACCTATTCATTTTAGGTATCCCTTTTCCAAAAAGCCTTCCTTTAACTTCTCTTCATTGGCTTCCCTCCAGTTCACTGTGTTGTCAAAACTGTCTGCTCATCACTATCATACCAGCTATTGCAGTATTATCACCTTTTTGTCTTGTTTCCTCTCACTCAGATGTCAACTCCTAAAAGGCAGTTACTGTGTAAAATTTATACCAGTGTCTTGGTACACAGTAGATACTCACTCATATTTTGTTTCTCAGCCATTTCTGTGGCCATGACTCACGATAATTGTCATGACAATTGGCATAATAAATGTCACCCACCAGAAGAACATGGAAAAGCAGAGCAACTCGGTTAAGGGAAGCAGTGAAGTGGCAGGCTCTCTGCTGCTACCCTTAAGCAGAGGGACTCAGAGATCATGCAGCAGAAGCAGAAAAAGGCAGACAAGAAGAAATAAGAACCCAAGTACCTTTGTGGCTTTGAGTCCAACCCACTTGCCCTTCACATGTATGCCCAGGTGTGCCCAGAGCCAGTCCCACCGCACTGTGTTTCCTCCTGTAGTGCTCAAAGCTCCCAGCACTGACAGTCTCACCTTTGTCTTGAGTCTGCAGTGGGTCCCTTTTGTGCTTCTACCTCAGGTAGCCTCTCTCACCCTGGGCCACTCCTGAGGGTAAGGGGGTTACCCTCTCCCAACTTTTTTTCCTGTATTAAAAGTGTGTGTGTAATTCCTTGAAAAAAATATTGTGTTCCACAAATAGAGGAATACAAAGCTCACTACCATATAAGCCTCAGGATCATCACTTTATATTTGGCTCCCAGGTACTACTTAATAGAGTCTGGTCTCAAACCTTTTTGAAGCACATGTATACATGTATGTGAGAATTGAAATTATTTAATCCTTACATCTGCAATGTAAAGATCCTTTCTTCCCAGAATCACATTTTAAACTCAGTTCTCTCCACATTATATTTGGGGTTGTCTTTTCACCTTTGCATTTAGCACGAAACTGCCATGTTCTGAATTTTTGTTATTTGCAACGCTGGATCCCTTCTCAGACTTACAGTTCCATCTGAAGACACTAACAACTAATATCATTCAATGTGACTGCCCCCGCACTCCTTTTATTTCTGGGAGCCCCATACCCCAGGCTTGTGAGCAACTAAATTTCACTGCTTACTGCTCTAAGGCCAAATCCAAAAAAGATTTTCTGGCTCATAAATTTTCCTGCTGTTCAGAGTAGAGGGCACAGAGCTTGGGTGTCATAACAGAAAGTGTTAATCTGTACACCGGGTGTATTGAAGCATGTAAAGCCAATTCATAACACTCTATGACACTTTTATGAGCTTAAGAGCATCTTGCCAAATCTATTCAAATTGTATGCATGTGGGAGAATTATGCTCACAGCTATTTTTAGAGTTTTAGGTCATCTTCCACAAATATGCCAAGGTAGTCTGTTTAAGATCAAATATGTTTCTAAAGAAGTGGACCAGTGTTCCAGCTCTAGTTGATATTTACTGTGGATTAAGAGGATAGAGAGCAGATAAAGAGCACATCTACCAGCTTTCTAATAAGGAGTAAAACAGATTGTTAATCTGCTGACTTTGGAGAGAAGATCAGTACGTTACAGCGAGCATTAGCTCCAGCAAATGGCTGGCAGTGGGAAATCGCATGAGCTGTGGAAGAGGGAAACTGGAATTATTGAGAAGCCTGTGCACCATTTTTTGTGGGAATGCTATATACTGTTATCCCTCTTTAGGATATGCCTTCATCTTCTGTCATCTCATCCCATTCCCTCTTTCTTTGTTTCTTAGCTGGGACCTTTGGCTCATTTATTCTCTGTAATTCATTCCTGTCCTAACAGGTTTTAGTTAACAACAAAATCACCCTCAATAATGTAACACACCTACTAAAATTTGGTGGCACAAATATGTACAATTTCAATAGAAGTACATAAATCATATTAAAGAAGATAATATCTTCACTCTACATTTTAAAAGCAAATTTTATTAATTATGCCATTACAGTTGTTCTATTCCCCCTTCATTCCCCTCCACCCTGCACCCCCCCTCCCCCACCAATCCCCCCTTTAGTTTATGACCACCTGTCTCAAGTTCTTTAGATTCTATATTTCCCGTACTATTTTTGCCCTCCCCCATCTATTTTCTACCTACTGTCTATGCTATTTATTTCCTGTACCTTCTCCCCCCTTCTCCTTCTCCCCCCTTCTCCTCCCACTCCCCTGTTGCTAACCCTCCCTGTGATATTCATTTCCATGGTTCTGCTCCTGATCTAGCTGTCCTTATAGTTTGCTTTTGTTTTAGGTGTGCTTCTTGATAATTGTGAGTTTGCTGTCCTTTCACTGTACATCTTTTTTATCTTCTTTTTCTTAGATAAGTCCCCTTAACATTTCATATAATAAGGGCTTCGTGATGAAGAACTCCTTGAATTTGATCTTATCTGAGAAGCACTTTATCTGCCCTTCCATTCTAAATGAAAGCTTTGCGGGATAGAACAATCTTGGATGTAGGTCCTTGCCTTTCATGACTTCAAATACTTCTTTCCAGCCCCTTCTTGCCTGTAAGGTCTCTTTTAAGAAATCAGCTGACAGTCTGACGGGAAGTCCTTTGTAGGTGACTGTCCCCTTATCTTATACTGCTTCTAGGATTCTCTCCTTTATTTTAATCTTGGCTAATGTAATGATGATGTGCCTTGGTATGTTCCTTCTTGGGTCCAACTTCTTTGGGACTCTCTGAGTTTCCTGGATCTCCTGGAAGTGTACTTCCTTTGCCAGATTGGGGAAGTTCTCCTTTATCATTTGTTCAAATAAGTTTTCCTCTCGTGGCTGTTCCTTTCCCCCTTCTGGTACCCCTATAATTCAGATGTTGGAGCGTTTAAAGACGTCCTGAAGGTTCCTAAGCCTCTCCTCATTTTTTTCAATTCTTGTTTCTTCATCCTTTTCTGTTTGGTTATTTTTTTCCTCTTTCTGGTCCACTCCTTTGATTTGAGTCCCAGTTTCCTTTCCATTACTATTGGTTTCCTGTGCAATTCCATTTATTTCAATTAGTTTAGCCTTCATATGTTCCTCTAATTTGTGACTACAATCAACCAGTTCTGTGAGCATCCTGATCACCAGTGTTTTGAACTGTGCATCTGAAAGTTTGGCTATTTCTTCATTTCTTCATTGCTTAGATTTATTGGCTGTGGGGCTCTGAGTTGTTCTTGAACCATGATTTGATCTGTTTGTGCCTGTTACATATGAGGAGAGGCGCCGTAGGTGTTCACTAGGGTGGGGCTCCCCAGGTTGCTGGTTTGTGAGGCTGTATGTGGGGACGGGGTCAGAGAGGGAACAATGGCGGTCCTCTCTGCTCACCCCATCCGCCTCAGTGCTTGCCCCTGCCGGTTTATCTGAGCGCAAATGTGCGAGACAGCCACCCTGTGCTGGGGCCTGCATGGTCTGTCTAAAAGCATGTCTCTTCACTGGTTTATTTGCATGCAAATGCGCGACCATAGCCAGCTGGCCGCACCGCGCCTTCCCTGGGTTCACCTGTAGCTACCCTGCACCTGGGATCCGTGCCCTTGGCTGCCTGCATGTGCCCAGGTCAGGGGGTCTTTTTTGCCCAACCCTCTCTGCTGCTGGCTTCACCCCCCTCACTGGTTTAGCTGAGCGGTTCATTGTTTTTGGACTCCGTATTGTTTGATTTTCTGTGCTTTGGTTACGTTTATCGTTGTTAAAATTTTGTTGTTTTTAGATTTGGTTGTGCGAGGAAGCAAAGTGTTGCCACCTACGCCTCCATCTTGGCGGAAGTCCTTTGATCTCATTCTTGACCCTTTCATTGTTTAATAGCCTGCTATTCAATCTGCATAATTTTTTCCCCTTCAGGTTGGTTTCTAGTTTCACCCCCTTGTGGTCAGAGAAAATGCCTGATTTGATTTCAGTTTTCTCTAATTTGTTGAGGCTTGTTTTGTGTCCTATCATGTGGTCTGTCTTTGAGAATGTTCCATATGCATTTGAAAGGAATGTGAATTTTGCTTCTTTGGGATGAAGGGCTCTATATATATCAGTTAAGTCCATTTGATCTAGAACATTGTTCAATGATGCAATATCTGTGTTGATATTTTGTTTGGAAAATCTGTCCATTTTTGACAGTGGGCTCTTAAAATCCCCTACTACAATTGCGTTGCTGTCAATATCTTTCTTGAAATCCTCCAAGATTTTGTTAATGTATTTATGTGCTCCCATGTTGTATGTATATTTATTTATATCTTCTTGATTGTTTCTTCTCTTGAGTATTATGAAGTGACCTAATGGGTCTCTTTTTATGGCTCTTTTTTTTGAAGTCTATTTTGTGTGGTATCAGTATTGCTACCCTGGCTTATTTTTCCTGTCCATTTGCTTGGAATATTTGTTTCCAGCCCTTCACTTTCTGTCTGTGTAGGTCTTTTTTTTCTGAGGTGGGTCTTCTGTAGGCAGCATATGTGTGGGTCATGATTTCTTACCCATTCAGCTATTCTATGTTTTTTCATTGGGGCATCTAATGCATTTACATTTAAGGTTATTACTGATAGGTACTTATTTGTTGCCATTTTTTCTTACTGGTGTTCCTCTCTCATTCACTGTTTTTCTTCCTGTTCTTAAAGCAAACCCTTTAGCATTTCTTGCACAGCTGATTTAGAGGGGGTATATTCTTTGAGGCTTCTTTTGTCCAGGAAGCTCTTTATTTGGCTTTCCATCTTAATTGAGAGTCTTACTGGGTAAAGTAGCCTTGTTTGCAGACCTCTGGTTGTCATTACTTGGAATATTTCTTGCCATTCTCTTCCGACTGGGAGTGTTTCCATTGAGAAGTCAGCTGCTAGCCTTATTGGGGCTCCCTTGTGTGTTACTTCCTGTTTCTCCCTTGCTGTCTTCAATATTTTCTCTTTGTCTTGGAATTTTGCCAGTTTTATTACGTTGTGTCTTGCAGTGAGCCTGTTGGGATTCCTCTTGATTGGGACTCTCTGTGTTTCCTGGATTTGTGTGAGATTTTTCTTTCATCCAATTAGGGAAGTTTTCCATCATTACTTTTTCAAACAGGTTTTCTATTCCTTGCTCTTCTTCTCCTCCTTTCTGGTGTCCCTACTATACAGATATTATTATGTTTCATATTGTCATTCATTTCCCTTAACTCCTCTCCTTTCTTTCTGAGTCTCTTTTCCTTTTTTTTCTCTTTCTGGATGTTTTTTTCTACCTTCTCCTCCAACTTGCTAATCCAATCCTCTGCTTCATCTAGCCTGGTTTTGATTCCTTCTAGTGTGTTATTCAGTTCAGAAATTATATTATTAATTTCCTCTTGGCCTTTGTGATAGTTTCTATTTTTTTAATGTTGATATAGTTTGCAATGAGTTCATTGTAGTTTCCCTGTAGTTTTTGGTAATTCATTGTGAGCTCATTGAGCTTCCTGATAACCATGGCTTTGAACTCAGTATCTGAAAGTTGTCTTGCCTCTATTTCATTTAGCATTATTTCTGAGTCTTCATCCTTTCCTTTCATTTGGGGATTGTTTCTTTGTCTTCTCATTGTTTTTGAGACACTTCTTGTTAGCTTCTGCTTCTTAGATTGATCTGTTCTGACTCTCTGGGTTTATGATGTGAACTTCTATGGTAGAAGACCTATGAGATTCAGTGGTGCAGTTTCCTTAATCTCCTGAGCTTTCTGATCTTAGGCTGTCATTTATATTGACTCTCTGCATGTCTTTGGGTTTTGATTGTTTGATCTTCTTTAGTAGTTCCTTACCTCCAGATGTTTAACTGAGGGTCACTCCATCTACCACATTTTGTATTCTGTTGTGCAGATGTGGACAGATTGTGTTGAAGGTGGTTCTTTTGTCTGAATGTGGTTTTGAGGCTTTTTTCTCCTTCTGGTTCATTTGTTTATTCTGGATTATTTCTCCACCATTTAGATGTATTTCCAGATCTGTTCTGAGTTGAGGTTAGTGTGACTTACACTCCCTCCTTCACCTTCTTCTGCTACTATCTGTTGGTGGTTCCTTTGTTGGTGGATTTCCTCTTTGAGCAGGTATACTGGTGTTCATAGCTCCCACATACTCATCTGATTTTTCAAGGTCCTCTACACTTTTTGGTCTCCAATCTTCATATATGCTGGGATACCATTGGCTGTTCACTCTATTCCTCAGAGGATCAGCTAGGTTTTTCACCCATGTGCAGAGGGAAGTGGACGCTGTGCCCACCTCTGATCTCACCTGTAACTAGAACATAATCAACAAAAGAAAAAGCAAATAAAATATAACCAGAGACATTGAAATTGGGAACAATCTAACAATAGTAGAGGGTGTAAGGGGACATTGTGGGGAAAGGGTTTTCAGGAACTACTATAAGGGACACATGGACAAAACCAAGGGGGAGGGTGAAAGCAAGGGAGGGAGATGGGTTTGGCTGGGGTAGGGGGAAGTGGGGGGGGAATATTCAGACAACTGTAATTGAACAACAATGACATATTTGAAAAAAAGAATGGATGTTTAAGATTATATGGGTGAAGCATGTTTATTTTCTCCCTTTTGAATCTGCAGCATCTTCAAGATTAAAATTTCCCACTCACTTGATTTTCATCACAGTTGGTATTTTAAATGCTGATATGTGGACCATGCATTAGTTTATACGAATACTATACCATACAAGCTTGTCCCGAGGTGACACCATATCAGTGTTATAAGTGCAAAGAGAAATGGGATAGTTGGTGTTTGGCAAGAGGTCAGGTATAAGATATGTGTTATGTAAAGCTTTTCTTCTTTATTGGTAACCATGCATAACTTGACTTGGAAAAAATAAACATTTGCTTTTAAAGATTGAATGTTGTATTAAATGTGCCCATCATTCACTTTTTCTTTGGCTATCCTCCTTTTTTAGTCTAAGGAACTTTATAGTTTTTGCACAAATGCATTCCCTTTCAAATGTGGACTTAATTTCTGAAAACAGTGTAATGAAATAGTGTAATGAAATATTATTAGATACAGAAAAGATGGTGGTTTCCTTTCATATAGCTATGCATAATATAAATGTTTCTCTATATAAAAATCATTGATCAATTTTCTGATTTCTTCATAAGCTGTATAAATGTCTGACCACTATGACGTACACCTGAAACTAATATAACACTGAATGTCAACTATAATTGAAAATTTTTTTAACTTTAATTTCCTGATTTCATGTGATACCTAGCATACTGCCAAACACATAGAATGCTTTCAGTAAGTGCTTGTTATTTGGTAGATTGACCTGGCACTGTGCTAGAGGTTGTATGGGATTCTCCCCCCCAACCCTCCCACCCCATTCATAACCATCACTACTTGTGCCTTAACACCTATGCCTGGCTATATATCAAGGTACTGACACTCACAGCTTTTAATCACCTACCTTATCTAACCTTTCTTCCCAGAACTCCCCAGTGCTAATCTTCCATCCTAGCCAAGCTGAAGCTCTCTATCAGCTTACTTTATTAATTCCTGGCTCCAAATCTTTTCATGTGTTGTTGCTCTGTCTTGGAGCACCCAGATCTTTCCCCTCATTCAAATCCTATCCATCTCACGCACCTGGCCACAAGATGTTACAATTGTTCCTGTGCACAGTTGTTTGTCTTTTCTCTTTAGTCCCGTGGAATTTAGTTCCTATGTTATTCAGTTGATACTTAATCATATACAGGCAATTCTCAGCTGGCAAATGTGTTCCTACATTCTGATACTTCATTTGTATGCCAGCTGTTGGATGCATAAAGAATTCCCCTCATAGAAGCAATATTATAAAGGGTGAGTAGTTTTCTAGAACAATGCACAAATAATTTGGTGCACTGATAATTTGGATTGTAGCAATCATTACAATAGTATTTTATGCAATAATGTAGTACAGGGTAAAACTGAGAATTCTAGGAAGGCATTTCTCATGCTCTACTTCTAACATCTTTCTGTGGGTTCCTTCCCCTTATCAATTCAGCTTAATTTCCTTGGTGACCTGTGGAGGTCTTTGATAACAGGTAGTGCAGTGAGAATGCTGTGAGTTCTGGAGTGTCAATAAAAAGAAGACGTAAACCTCTGTAAATTTAAGAAAAGAATTTTTTCCATTTGTTACAAACTGAAGACAAGCCCAAGAGCAGAGCTCCAAAGAAGCCTCGAAACAGTGCTCTGATTTGGAAGAGTGAGAGCTCTTATGTAGGTAAAAGAGTGAGAGACAAATATGTATCAGGTATTTTAGAAGTTTCAGTTAGGGTACATACGTTTCAATAATTAAGAGTTTTATATTAAGTGGAGAGAATGTACAGCTAAGGCTGGGTCATTGTACTCCCTTGGCATCAAGGAGTCTGAGAATAGAGTTTGGAAATACACATTCTGAAAGAATAGGCACTGCTTTGTATGTTCATTTATCTTTAATGTTGAAACTGCTGAAGAGTATACGTGATTTTTCCCATGGAATGCATCTGGTAAGGAATTTGAAATGCTCTATATTTTCTTTTGGTTATTCATTTTTAGTTAAAGCAGTTAAAACACCCTTGCTTTCCCAGGGGAGAGCTTTGTGCTTGCACAGGAATGGGTAGAAGAGAATGAGGCTGTGTAGACCCCTGTAGTCAATATTCCCATTGGATCTGAAGTAAAAAGGGAGAGGAAGTCTTGTTTTACTTTTTCTTTTTTCCCCCATACAGCCTTAGTATAAACTATTATCTCTTCATGCTTGGACTATTCCAACTCCTACCCCAAAATAACTACTCTTCTTTTTTGTAGTCTTACTCTATTCAGTAATTTACTACCAATTACAAATTGATATTCTCCAAACCATCAATTTCATAATCTCACTTCTGTACTCTTTGAGGGTTCTCCATTGCTCACAGCAGTTGTTTGCAGTCTTAGCTTAAACATCAAAGTTACTTGAAGGACTTTAAAAAAAATACAAACACTCGAGTTCTACTAAGTCACAATCTTGAATAAGGGCTCTGTATTTTACAATAAATTTCTCCAGGTGATTTTGGTGCACAGTTAGGGCAGAGGACCACTGACCTACAGGATAACATTTATAAATCTTAGCATGACTTTCATAACCCTCTGTCAAGAGATTTATGTTCTAATCCTAGTTCGGCCATTAACTAATCTTTGGTCTATTACTTACCCTCTCTAGTTCTCCATTTTCTTATTTGTAAAATGGAGGATAGGTGCTTTCCTGCTTAATATTTCTTTTCCAGATTCAGAGTGATTATAGGCCTCTTTCTGCCTTTATGTTTTAGTTTGTTATATTTTAGTTTTATTTCAGAAAAGCTGATTTAAGGAGGCAGTGTAATGAAACAAATGTGTGGGTGATGATTTTCAACTCAAAAGTATACCCATGACATCCTTTTCATCTTTTAAACAGAGTCTCATTTACCTGTGTCACGGACTGTCAGGACACATTCCTGCTGTCCATTGTGTAGGCTGCATTTCTGTACTCTTCTTTGGTGTGCTTATCTTTCCTTACACAAGTGACCCAACCCCCTTTGGTGTGAAATTCAATAATGGAATAAATATAACAAAAAATGGGGAAATACCAAAGAGAAAACTGACTTTCCTATTAGTTGAATGAATTTTATATAACAGCTATGGGCGTGTAGTCATTAAACCTGAACCCGTATTACAGGGCTGCTTCTGTTTATCACTTATGAATCTAAATTAGGTAAAAACATGACCATTTTTTTAAAAAGTTAAAAGTCAACACCATAACAAAATTCTTTAGTGTCTAAAAGAGTGACTAGCCTTAGAGTAAAGCTGAATAAGTAGGAAAATAATGTATTATTGACCCAGAAATTCTTATTGTTGTAGATTTGGATGGATACCAGAGTATATTTCTACCTTTTCTATTCTAGAACAATTACTATGAGTCAGAATATTTTGGTGCTGTTGGCCAAGCAGCAGATATGAAAATTATACTTATTTGTTGAATGTGAACTATCTCAGTCAATCTCTGCAAAGCCTGTTTGGGAATAATTTTTTATTAAAAAAAAAACCATCTTGTATGAAATGTTCAACATTTTGCTTTCTGTAATACAAATTGCTATTCACTACCCTTCCTGTGATGTTTGTTCATTCATAGTACTAGGAAGTTATATGATATTTGGACTGGGTCAGACTGACATAGAAAAATACTTCCATACAGTAACATACTCAAGAGGAAAATATTTTAAAAATCCTGTGGGATTAATGTGGTACTGTCAGGATGACACTAAGATTAGAATCTTTATAATGTTATGGGTAAACTAAAAAGCACCCCAACAAGGATTAGATTATGGGGAAAGAAGACTCTAGGTATTTCTGGAGCCATTTCACATATTTTACTCATGAGTTTAAAAGGATTATGTGAGTTACAGGGTGGTTTGATTGGAAATTCAAATGACTTAAGTCCTTTTGGGCAGATGATGTTACCAACAGGATTTAAAGCCATGCCATAGCTTCCCTGAGTATGATATCCTGATAATGATTGCATAACAAATCCTAGGCTGAAGAAATCAAGGGGACAGGGCAGAGTAGGTGCTTGAATGCTGCAGTAGTAGACGCAGTTGTTATATATTACTTGAATGTTAAAAATGACTTTGTGCATTTAATTCCAAATGATTGAAAAAATGCTATTTTAATAGGGGTACCACATTCAAATTAATGGTTGGGAACCTGGGTGCTGCAGTCCTAATTTGTGAGATAACTATACCTTTGAAGGGGAAAGTGTAATGTGGTGAAAATAATCTGGGATTTAGAATCTGTCCTAGTTTGGTAACATATTGATTTTGTGCCATTGAGTAAGTCATGTAATTTTCCTGAGTCTGTTTCCTTCTTTAGACAATGAGGATAATAATCCCTGCTGACTTTGAAGCCTAGGGCCACAGTACTTAGAGTATATGAGTCACTCAATAAATGTTTGTTCATTTATTTTCTCGGTTATTGAGTATCTCATGTATATTAGGTATTGTGCCAAGGGCTTTTATGTGGAAGTGCTTTGTAAACTTTAAAGCTATCATTTAAAACTGGGGGAGGGGAAATTGGAGGGAGGAGGGAGACAGCGTGGGGGGGTGGGATGGGAGAAATAGATAAAAAAATGTACTTGAAAAGTAACTAAATAAAATTTAAAAAACAAAAACAAAAACAAAAAACTGTTTTATTAATCCACAGTTCATCCATTCAGCCATCCCTCTCCTAAGACATTAGGAAAATGTTTTCCAACTGTAGCTGTAAATCTACATGCAAAATTTTCTGTTTTCTTTAATCCTTATAAGATTCTAAAACAGAGCTTTCCATTATTTTTGGTGACTTTGAGGACAGGAAAAAATTTAAATCACTGCAAATTGTGTATGAGTGCCATGAGACAAAATGATCCCAGAGCCCTCCCTCATGCCATTGTGAAAGGTACCCCACCTAGGAACAAGCTTGCTCTTCACTTTCTCCTCTCCGAAGTTTTGCACTTCTATCAGGAAACCACCCATCTCACTGAGTCCCTGTAAACTGGGTAGAGGTTGTTGCAGGGCTGATGGGGGCAGATTTGGAAATTTAAAAATCTTCCTGTAATGTCTTCTAAGATGTTCTGTTAGTACAATCAATTATACTGTAACAAGAAAAAAAGCTGTATAGAGAATACAGGGAAAACAACAGAGGAAAAAATCAGAAGAAAATGGGAATGTTATAAGGAATACAAGAAACAGAACATTAAAAACTTTGTAGGAGATGTTACAACCAATGATTGCTGAGAGGCATACAGAACAAAGGCTTAAAATGGAATTGCCAAGGAATGATACTCAGTTCTTTGTTGAATTTTACACAGACATTTACCTTGGAGTTGACAGCTTTTCAAGGATAATCAGAATCAGAGTTTTGGAGACTTGAGGCAGAACTAGTGCTAAGCAAAATAATAAATGAGTGATTAATCATTGGTATCCATCTGCCTTCTCTTTTGCACCCTTCTCAGCTTTCCTTCTTATTTCTAGTGTCTCTAACTCTTTCTAAATGCCTATTTTGTGCTTAATTCTAAAGACAACTTGACCCAAGTAAATTTTCATCTATTATTAAAACATCCTACTTTAGAGTTTTTAATCCCAGATGTGAGGAGCGCTCTTCTAGAGAAGGTTGTACCGGTCTGTCTCTCATTCTTTAAATCATCTCATGTAAGTGCTCTTTCTGTGTGAGTGTATAAGAACATATCTGACCACTAAGTAAAATCTGATTGTTTCTTGCTAGTACACTAACCTTGCTATTTCACCTCTTTGGTATCTCCTGTGAATGTATATCACTGTTGTTCCTTTCTTACTTTTCAAGAAAATAAATGCAACTAATTTTCTAGCACTTTTTTTGCATTTGTTATTGTTGACACTATTACAGATGTCCCTCATTTCTCCCCTTTATCCCTACTCTCCTCCCCACCTTCCCCATCTTCACCACATTGTTGTTTGTGTCCATTTATACATATATTTGTATATATGTTCTAACCTCTTCTAGTCCTTACAACACCCTCCCCTCTGAGATCTGTTTAATCAGTGATGATACTATTGCTCAGTTCCTCTGAAACTAAAATAATGTTTAGTGAAATCATTTTTAAGTGATTTACTCCTTAAGCTACCCTGAAAGTATTATATTTTTGCATAAATGAAATTACTATGAATCTATTAACAGAATTTTTTTTCTTGTTCCAGGAAACTAATCCTAAAATGTCTGCATTGTTGGATCTTTGTTATGGTTTTACAAGTTCATTATTATTATAGTGATATCATCTTTATTTTATTAAAGCTACTAATTTGTTGAGAGAATATGATGACATAGAATATAGATCATTCACTTCAGACACATCATTGTAATTTGGAGTTTTCAACTGTCATCATTTTTATGTGTTTTCTAACATAGATGACATTATAATCCTTAGAAAGATAGAACATCCAAGCTTTGAAGAAAATATGAATGAGACACAGGATGAAGGAGAAAAGAACTCAGTTTCAAAACAGCAATCAATGCTGGTAAGCATCACCAGCAGAGAGGTAAAGTATACTAGAAGTCACGTGTAGTAAAAATAGTTTGAAATATTTGTGAATAACTATGTAAACAAATTTACAAATTGGATCTGTAATTTGTAAATTACAGATCTGATTCTGTGTTCTAAGGTTGCATTATGTTGTTAGTTTTATTTTTGTTGTAAATGTAGGCATATGGTGTTGGTAAGAATTTATGCCATGACAAATGAAAAAAAAATCCAACAAGTTACTTCCTTAAGGGAGACCTGGATAAGAATGAAAAATGTTTTATACTTGTTTGCATGTCTGGCTGGTTGGTCCAATTCTACTTTTAGGAGGCAATACAAGAAAAGCATAGTTAATAGTATCGGAACCATGGCATCTACATTTTGAAAAAACTGAGTACTGTAGGGCAAAGAAGAGTACAGAAGAATGTGAAGAAAGTTGGTTGTGTCCCTAATTACATTAGTCAGTGTGTGTGCATGTTTTAATATGAATGCACTATAAATTGCTATGATAGAGAAGTATTTTCAATAATTAAGGATCTCCATGGTCTAATCAGAAGGTTGGAACCATCTCGATATTGTACATATTTTTACCCCAGCCAGTTGCTTACTCATTTTCATTAGAGTGTTTATTTCAATCTTTCAGTGGCTTAGTGGGTTCTGAGAAAAGGATGGGATGGTGGTTATTGTAGTGGCAAAGCCACTGAGAATGGTGAGGTGGCCCATTCTCATGTTTCTAACTAGACATAAAATTGATCTTTATGAGCCTTTTGGAGATCCATATTCTTTGATCATGTCTTAAGTTTTCTTTACACCCAAAGCAAAGTGGATAAGGCAAATATGCACATGTTTAATACAAAACAGACAGTTTCTCCCCATCTTTCTATTTTTCAATTAATTTTAGATAACATGCACCAACTTCGATGGCATATGAAACCAAATTTGAGGTGTTATATACAGAGAATACTACCATATTAAGGTATGCAAGTAGAAATAGTATGGAAAGACTGTTCTAGAATTTAGTGAGACTCTCAGATGATATCAAACTAATGAAATATCAAAGTTTTATAAAACCCCGTGCATAACTTTAAAACAATGAGGTCACAGGTAAAACTTCTAAAATATATGTTGAATTTACTGACTGAAAATACAGAAAATAATTATTTTTCAAAGGGTCCTCAATATCCAGGAAACACATTAAAGGAAGAAATAATAAAAAACCACACTGAGGATGTTGTAGATTCAAGTCTCAACAAAATCTTTCAAATAGGCACTCTTTAACTAAGAAGGTAAATAAATACCAAGAATTAACCAATATAAAAGGTTCTATATTTAATATATTTCTTAATTTTTTAGATTATTTAAAAGTTTATTGAGAACAGATATTGTTTCTTAGTATTTTCTTATGGTGTCTAGAACATAATCTAAATTCAATATTTGTTCATTGATTTTTCTTGTGACTGTTTTAATAAACATTCCATTTTTGCTATTTTCAATTATCATTAGAAAATTTGAATTTATAAAGTGCCAAAATATATTATTGGTTTCATGATTTATCTTGTGTAATCATTTTTATTTTTGTCCTCATATAGACTCATTGATCTTCAGTTAGAGCATAAAAGCAGTTTTAGTAGCCTTGTGAATGAATTATAAAAACTAGAAATCAGATGATATAGGATGTGAAATATACTCTGGAACCAACAGGTGGGACATACTATAGTTGTACAAATCTGTCATCTCTAACCTTATATAGGTGACATATCAGTCAGTGGGCAGGGATTTGAGAATTGCTCATATCTAGATTCATAAACTAACATTGATGCTACTGTTTCAGCTTGGCCTATAATGTGATTCTTCTTAAGATGTTATGTGGTCATTTAGTAAAAATAGTGGTTCCGGAAGCTTACACCATTTTTGCCAAATTATGTAAGTGCAATTTTTTTGGAGAGGAACCTATTGCATTTTCAAATAGTTAGAGAATTAATTCAAATTGATTTAGTATGTATTGATTAAATGTCTTCTCTGCAGGCACCATGCAAGGTATCAGAACAGCCCTGCCTCAAATATATATGCTGGTAGGAGAGAAAGAAAAGAAATTTAGTGCCAGGCAGATCTCAATACATGTTCTAATAGGGTATGAGTTATATGTTATAAAGAAACAGCAATTCATTCTGATTCGGTGGCTTGAGAAAGTTTCATGGAGCAGATAACATTTAATCTGTCATGTGAGGAGATATTTGATAAAATTTGGAAAGGAGGTCATGAGCTTATGTCTGCTACAGTTGCAATGAATAAATGAATGAAAAATACTGTAGCACAGTATTTTCAAATTAAAAACATCTTTTTATCTCTCATATTTTTGAGACTGTCCTTATAGCAGAAATCACCAGGAAAAAGTACTCTGCAGTAAAGAAATATAATAAAATTTAAGTATAATTACTTCAGTAATAAATTGAATAATGATCATAGTTTTCAATCACTCTTTGCAAATTCTAATAAGCTAGTTTTATGCTTCACAAGATTTAATTCTTGCTTCAGTAGAATACAGTTTTATTTATTCACAATTTTATAGAGAATTTTATAAGGAAAGAAAACTGATGCGCATTTTGTTTTGTGAAGGTAGAAATCAGTAATACCCAATTTGATGAAAATATTTCTTTTTTTTAAAGATTTTATTTATTTATCTTTAGAGGGGAAGGGAAGGAGAGAGGGAGAGAAACATCAATGTACGGTTGCCTTTCGTGCATCCCCTGCTGGGAACTGGCCTGCAGGGAACCGGCCTGCAACCCCAGTATGTGCCCTGACTGGGAATCGAACAGCAATTGTCTGGTTCGCAGGCCCACGCTCAATCCACTGAGCTAGACCAGCCAGGGCTGATGAAAATATTTCTTATTTAAACATTTGTAAAAAGACTACAAGCCCTTTGGAAAGGTACTTGGGTGCATATTGGTCTTTAGGAGATGGGTCTTACTTTTTCCTGCAGATTCACTGTGCTCCCAACAACTAGTCACTTTAAAAAGAGAAGAGGTGCAACTGTATCTTACCCAATTTTCTTATTTGTGTTTTACAGTAGAAAAGGTAAAGAAGATCTATCAACAAATTAGTCATTTTTTTTTATTTTACCACAGTTTTATATGGATGATATTCTTTATGTCTTTTAACAATTCCTCCCAGCTTCTGGTAGTGTTATACTAGAAAGTCACAAGGCCAGATCTAAGACATGTTTTGTTTGCCAGGGAATATTTACTAATGGAAAGCTTGATTTCTCTACATGGTCCATATGACACTATTCTCTTACATTTAGGTAGAATCACAGAACTTTGCCAAAGCTTTCACTATTCCTATTTGGCTGATTCACCCCACTGCCATTTTGGTTTAAAAACGGAAAAAGTGGAAAGGCTGAGTTCTAGCCAGATCAATTTACTTCAACAGTATTAAGCCAACTTTTACTTTCTTTATAGCCACCTTTCTCCTTACTCATTTGTCTTTCTGTCTAGAATTAAATATTAATTTATACTGAAGAGATATATAACTTTTTAAATAATCCTGAATAGGTGAACAATAAATAGTATGATTTTGAATACTTTCTATCGGCTCTAAGGGTTTGTGCTACAAAATATTATTAAATATTCTGTCTCTCCTTAACTATAAAGTCAGAAAATATATTTTTTCCTTAGGTAAAAAAGTAGATCTAGAAAATAGTAAGTAGAACATGACCTTATAATGTATTCAGATTTGTAAAGCAACTACTTTTCCATATATAAACATTTCATTAAAGTTTTATATGCATAATATTCTTTGTTCTAATGACATGAGACAGCAGAGCTTTCTGTAAATTAGCTCTGAACACTATGTAGTCTATAAAAATGAGGACAGTGGAATTCTAAAAACAAGGGGAGATTGCCCATAGAAATTGTCTTGACAAAATACCATTGTGGCTAAATCATTGGGTACATGTTTCATCCATTTTGTCAAATTATGGTTCATTGCAGAAGACGTGAGTGATAATTCTAAGGCCCAAGCAGAAAAGAATCAAAGCCAATCAAAAGAGAGACAGCATCAGTTGAAAGGATCTCAAGGCCAATCAGAAGAAAATCAACACTCTTCAGTGAGATCTAGAGGCCGTTCAGAGAAATCTCATTGTAACCAAAAGAAACCTTTACACCAATCAAAGGAATCTTATAGCACCCCCCAAAAATCTGATGGCCATTCAGAGAAATCTCATGGCCACTCTGAAAAATCTCATGGTCACTCAGAGAGATCTTGTGGCCAATCGGGGAAATGTCATGACCAGCCTAGGAAATCTGACCAATCAGAGAGATATCAAAGATACTCATTGGCAGGAAGATTCAAAACTTCACCCAAAATTGAGTATAAATTTGACAGGTAAAAA
Organism: Artibeus jamaicensis; assembly: GCF_021234435.1. Taxonomy (NCBI): domain Eukaryota; kingdom Metazoa; phylum Chordata; class Mammalia; order Chiroptera; family Phyllostomidae; genus Artibeus; species Artibeus jamaicensis. The sequence goes on from NW_026522045.1 coordinate 14,831,887, forward strand.
CATAATGACTAGTTAATAATTAGTACAATGGGTTAAGTGAGTAGAAATGTAAAGGCATACTTTATATATTTTTATTTATTTTCTCAATCAGGTAACTGAAATTATGTACTTTCAAAGTTTCAAATAATTTACTCTTTTTAACTATAGAGTTACTGTACACCTGGAACTAATATAAAATAATATTGACTATCAACTGTAATGGAAAAATAGAAAAAAAACTGTAATTAAAAAATAAAAAAACATCAAAAATAAATGTAACATTACTGAAATATTTATGTATATAAAATGACCTCACAACAAGCCTTTTTTCCAGAACCAAGTTTATTTAGCTATATATAATGACTAAATGTGTAATTTTTGTAACAGACATTATACTGGGACAAAGATATTAATAGAATAGTGGTGGTATATACATGGGATCAATATTCTTTCAACTTGCTGATGTTCTCTAGCTATCATCCATTTAATGCACCCTAATTAAGTTGTTCCATCTAGGCTAGCTTTCCCAGGCACAACCTTATGTACCCAGACTTTCCTACTGAGCCTTCTCCACAATCAAAATATATTCTCCAAGTCCCATTCCCTTTGAAATTTCCATCCTGCTAGGCTATCTAATCTAAAAACCTACTATGATAGGTTGATAATATATGATCTGTAATGATTAATTTCTGTATTTTCCTCCTAAAGAGTCTTCAGAGAACCTTAATTAGACAAATAATAGGTGTATCTTTGGGCAGAGAACTTCCCTGCTTTCCTCAAATCAGGCCACAGGGGAGGATGCTATTTTATGCATACATGCAACCCTAACCTTCTAAATATATCTTGAATATGAAGAGTTCCAGCCAAGAAGGAGGTAGACATCCTTTGCTTCCTCACACAACCAAAAGGAGGATAACAGCCAATCTAAAATCAATAAACAACCAGAAGTGCCAGAAAATCAAACTGCATGGAACTCCGACAAGGTATTAAAGAAATAGTCAATCAGAACAATCACACTGGTGCAACCAGAAAAAGAAATAGGGCCCAAATAAAAAAAAAAAAAAACAGAGCAAAACCTCAGACAGAGAGCTAAGTGATAAGGAGATAATCAACCTATTTGATGGAGACTTCAAAGCCCTGGTAATCAAAATGCTCACAGAACTGATTGAGCTTGGTCAAAAAATTAAAGAGCAAATGAAACATACCCAAAATGAAATAAAGCAAAATATTCAGGGAGCCAACATTGAGAGGAAGGAAACCAGGACTCAAATCAATGATTTGGAGCAATGAAAAATAAACATCCAACTGGAACAGAATGAAGAAACAAGAATTCAAAAAAGTCAAGAGAGACTTACGAATCTCTGGGACAACTTCAAAACATTCCAGTATGCAAATTTTAGGGGTGCCAGAAAGAGAAGAACAAGAGCAAGAAATTAAAAACTTATTTGAATGAATAATGACGGAAAACTTCCACCATCTGGTGAAGGAAATAAACTTCTAGGAAGTCCAGAGAGTCGCAAAGAAGTTGAACCCAAAGAGGAATATACCAAGGTACTTCATCATAAAGTTACCCAAGATTACGCTGTGCCGCTGCCATAGAGAAGGGCCTGGGCGCTTGAGAGTAAGCTACGGGAGCCGGGAGTCTCAACAGTGGTAGGCGACCAGCTCCAGACCAGCAAAAGGGCATTGCGGGAGTAGGTGGAGATGGAGAACATCGAAATACATGAAGGAGTCTGCACCACTGCAATTCACAGGTATTATACCACAGAAGTTCACACCGTAAACCCAGGGTTTCAGAACAGATCAATTTTACAAGCTGAGACTAACAAGAAGAGTCTCAAACAATGGGAAGACAAGGAAACAATCCCCAAAAATGAAAGAAAAAGCAGAAATTTCAGAAAGAATGTTAGATGAAATAGAGGCTAATCAACTATCAGATAGTGAATTCAAAGCACTGGTTATTACTAAGTTCAAAGAGCTCACAATGAGCTACCAGGAACTACAGGGGAGCTACAATGATCTCTCTAAAAACTACATCAAAATGAAAAAGAAAATAGAAATTATCAGCAAGGGACAAGAGGAAATGAAGAATACAATTTCCGAATTGAAGAACACAGTAGAAAGTTTCAAAAGTAGGATAGATGAGGCGGCGGATCGGATTGGCAAGTTGGAGGACAAAGTAGAAAGCATCTCACATAAAGAGCAAGAAAATGAAAAGAGGCCCAGAAAGAATGAAGAAGGATTAAGAGAAATGCAAAACAATATGAAACGTAATAATATCCGAATAATAGGGATATCAGAAGGAGAAGAAGAAGAAGAACAAGGGACAGAAAACATATTTGAACGAGTAATGACAGTAAATTTCCCTGATTTGATGAGAAAAAAAGTCACACAAAACCAGGAATCACACCGAGTCCCAATCAAGAGGATCCAAAGAGACCCACTTCAAGACACATCATCATTAAAATAGCAAAATTCCAACACAAAGAGAGAATCTTAAAGGCAGCAAGGGAGAAAAAAGAAGTAATATACAAGGGAGCCCCAATAAGGTTAGCTACTGACTTCTCAATGGAAACACTCCAAGCAAGAAGAGAATGGCAAGAAATATTCAAAGTAATGAGAGCCAGAGGCCTACAACCAAGGCTACTTTACCCAGCAAGGCTCTCAATCAAGATAGAAGGCCAAATAAAGAGCTTCCAAGACAAAAGAAGTCTAAAAGAGTTTGCTGCCACCAAGCAATCTCTACAAGAAATACTAAAAGGAATGCTTTAAGGAAAGGAAGGAAAAGAGGGAGACAGAGAGGAACACAGGTACAAAAATGGCAATGAATAAGTACCTATCAATAATAACATTAAATGTAAATGGATTAAATGTTCCAATAAAAAAACACAGAATAGCTCAATGGATAAGAAAGCATGACCCACACATATGCTGCCTACAAGAGACCCACCTCAGGACAAAAGACCATCACAGACTAAAAGTGAAAGGCTGGAAACAAATTTTCCAAGCAAATAGACAAGAAAAAAAAAAGCTTGGGTAGCAATTCTCATATCAGACAAAATACACCTCAGAAAGAGGGCCATAAGGAAAGATCCAGAAAGTCATTCATAATACTCAAGGGAAGAGTCCACCAAGAAGACATTAATATCATAAATATATGTGCACCAAACATAGGGGCACCCAAATATATCAAGAAAATTTTAGAGGAATTCAAGAAAGATATTGACAGCAACACAATTATAGTAGGAAATTTTAACACCCCACTGTCAAAAATGAACAGATCTTCCAAACAAAATATCAACAAAAAAATTGTGGTATTGAATAACGCCCTAGATGAAATGGACTTAACTGATATATATATACAGCCCTTCATCCCAATGAAGCTAAGTTCAGATTCTTTTCAAAAGCACATTGAACATTTTCAAAGATAGACCACATGATAGGACACAAAACAAGCTTCAACAAATTTAAGAAAATTGAAATCATACCAAGCATTTTCTCTGACCATAAGGGACTGAAACTGGAAACCAACCCCAAAGAAAAAAACTGCAAACACCCAAAAATGCAGAGAGTGAACAGCATGTTATTAAACAATGAATGGGTCAAGAATGAAATTAGGGAAGAAAACAAAAAGTTTCTGGAAACCAATGAAAACCAACTCAACAACCATAAACTTATGGGACACAGTGAAAGCCATCTACAGAGGGAAGTTCATAGTCATAAAGGCCTACTTAAAAAAGATAGAAACATTTCAAACAAACAACCTAACCCTACACCTACAAGAACTGGAGGAACAACAGCAAAGACAGCCAAGAGAAAGTAGAAGGAAAGAATTAACCAAGATCAGAGCATAATTAAATAACATAGAGACTAAAAGCACAATTCTAAGGATCAATGAAACCAGGAGTCGGTTCTTTGAGAAGATAAACAAAATAGACAAGCCTTTAAGTAGGCTCATCAAGAAAAGACAAGAGAGGACCCAAATAAACACAATCACAAATGAAAGGGGAAAGATTACAACTGATACCACAGAAGTAGAAGGGATTGTAAGAAATTACTATGAAGAACTGTATGCCAAGAAATTTGAGAACCTAGGGGAAATGGACACATTTCTAGAAAAATCAAATCTTCCAAAACTCAATGAAAAAGAAACAGAAAATCTGAACACACCAATAACAGCAAAAGAAATTGAAGCAGTAATCAAAAAACTCCCATCACACAAAAGCCCTGGACCAGATGGTTTCACAGGAGAATTCTACAAAGCATTTAAGGAAGAGCTAACCTCTATTTTCCACAGACAATTCCAGAAGGATAGAAAACTCCCCATTTTTTTTTTTTATGAAGCCAGCATCATCTTAATTCCAAAACCAGATAGAGATACAACAAAGAAATAAAACTTCAGGCCAATATCACTGATGAACATAGACGCTAAAATCCTCAACAAAATATTGGCAAACTGCATCCAACAATATATGAATAAGATCGTACACCAATACCAATTGGGATTCATCCCAGGGATGCAAGGGTGGTTCAATATTCGCAAATCAGTAAATGTAATTCATCACATAAACAAAAGCAAAGACAAAAACCACATGATCATATCAAGAGACGTGAAAAAAGCTTTTGATAAGGTACAACACCCATTTATGATAAAAAACACTCAGCAAAGTGGGAATAGAGGGAACATTCCTCAATATAATAAAGGCCATTTATGAGAAACCTACAGCCAATATCATACTCAATGGGCAAAAACTAAAAGCTTTTCCACTAAGATCAGGAACAAGACAAGGATGTCCACTTTCACCACTTCTATTCAATATAGTATTAGAAGTTTTGGCCACAGCGATCAGGCAGGAAAAGGAAATAAAAGGCATCCAAATAGGAAAGGAGGAAACAAAACTGTCACTGTTTGCAGATGACATGATAGTGTACATGGAAAATCCTATAGACTCTACCCGAAAACTGCTCAAACTAATTAATGAATTTGGCAAAACAGCTGGTTACAAAGTCAATATCCAGAAATCAAAGGCATTTTTGTATACCAACAATGAATCAGCAGAAGCAGAAATCAAGGAAAAAATCCCATTTGATATAGCAAAAAGAAAAATAAAATATCTGGGAATAAACCTAACCAAAGAGGTAAAAGACCTGTATGCAGAAAACTACAGAGCCCTGAAGAAAGAAATCAGGGAAGACACAAACAAATGGAAACATATACCTTGTTCATGGATTGGAAGAATTAACATCATCAAAATGTCCATACTACCCAAAGCAATTTACAGATTTAATGCAATACCTATTAAAGTACCAATGGCATATTTCACATAGAACAAACACTTCAAAAATTTATATGGAACCATAAACGACCCAGAATAGCAGCTGCACTTTTGAGAAAGAAGAACAAAGTAGTAGGGATCACAATAACTGATATCAAACTCTATTACAAGGCCACTGTAATCAAAACAGCCTGGTACTGGCATAAAAACAGGCACATAGAGCAATGCAGCAGAATAGAGAGCCCAGATGTCAACCCAACTCTCTACAGTCAATTAATATTTGACAAAGGGGGCAGTAACATAAAATAGAGTAAACAAATGGTGTTGGGAGAACTGGACAGCTACGTGCAAAACAATGAAACTTGAGCACCAACTTACACCATACACCAAAATAAATTCAAGATGGATAAAAGACTTAAATATAAGCCGTGACACCATTAAAGTCCTAGAGGAGAACATCGGCAAGAAAATCTCAGATATTTCACACAGCAACATTTTTACTGATATGTCCCCTAGATCAAGGGATATAAAGGAAAGAATAAACAAATGGGATCTCATCAAAATAAAAAGCTTCTGCGTGGCTAAGGAAAACAGTATTAAATTAAAAAGACAACCAACTGTATGGGAAAATATATTTGCCAATGATACCTCAGACAAAGGTTTAATCTCCAAAATATATAAAGAACTTACACGGCTCCACTCTAAAAAGACATCTAACCCAATTAAAAACTGGGAAAAGGACTTGAACAGACACTTCTCCAAGGAGGACATACAGAATATTCAGAGACACATGAAGAGATGCTCATATCGTTAGCTATTAGAGAGATGCAAATTAAAACCAAGATGAGATACCACTTTACACCAGTCAGGATGGCTATCATAAACAAAGCAAACAACAACAAATGTTGGAGAGGTTGTGGAGAAAAGGGGTCCTTAGTCCACTGTTGGTGGGATTGTAGACTGGTACAGCCATTATGGAAAACAGTATTGATTTTTCTCAGAAAAATAAAAATCGACCTGCCTTTTGACCCAGCAATTCCACTGCTAGGATTATATCCTAAGAATCATAAAACATCAATTTCAAAGAACCTCTGCACCACAATGTTCATAGCAGCACAATTTACAATAACCAAGAGCTGGAAGCAACCTAAGTGCCCATCAGTAAATGAATGGATCCAAAAATTGTGGTACATATACACAATGGAATTCTATGCTGCAGAGAGAAAGAAGGAGCTACTACCCTTTGCAACAACATGGATGGAACTGGAAAGCATTATGCTGAGTGAAATAGGGCAGGTGTTGAAAGACAAATACCATATGATCTCACCTTTAACAGGAAGCTAAACAACAAAATGAACAAGCAAGCAAAATAAAAACAAAGACACTGAAATAGAGAACAAGTGGACAGTGACCAGAGGGGAGAGGGAAGGAAATTTAAGGGGGAAGGGGGGAGGGATTTGGGGGAACAAATGAGAGGGATGCAGGTAGGAGGGCTGGGGGGTTGGGGAGGGTGGATGGAGGAGCGCGGGACAGGGAGGTGGGGTTGGGTGGGAGAAGTAGACAAAAAACTGTACTTGAAAAAAAACAAATAAAAAAATGTGAAAAAAAACAAACTTCGCAAACAACTAGAACAGGAACAGAACCACAGAAATAGAGATCACATGGAGGGTTATCAACAGGGGAGTGGGAGGAGGAGAGAGGGGGAAAAGGTACAAAAAAAAAGAATAAACAAATGGAATCTCATCAAAGTAAAAAGCTTCTGCATGGCTAAGGAAAACAGTATTAAATTAAAAAGACAACCAACTTATGGGAAAATATATTTGCCAATGATACCTCAGACAAAGGTTTAATCTCCAAAATATACACAGAACTTACATAACTCCACTCTAATAAGACAACCAACCCAATTAAAAAATGGGAAAAGGACTTGAACAGACATTTCCCCAAGGAGGACATACAGAAGATCCAGAGACACATGAAGACATGCTCAATATCGCTAGTTATCAGAGAGATGCAAATTAAAACCACAATGAGATACCACTTTACACCAGTCAGAATGGCTATAATAAACAAAGCAACAAACAACAAATGTTGGAGAGGTTGTTGGGAAAAGGGGACCTTAGTTCACTGTTAATGGGATTGGAGACTGGTACAACCATTATGAAAAACAGTATGGAATTTTCTCAGAAAAATAAAAATTGGCCTGCCTTTTGATCCAGCAATTTCAGTGCTAGGATTGTATCCTAAGAACCCCAAAACATCATTTTCAAATAACCTATGCACAACAATGTTCATAGCAGCACAATTTACAATAGCCAAGAGCTGGAAGCAACCTAGGTGCCCGTCAGTAAATGAATGTGTTGTAGACGATCGGTGGGTAAATACACACTCTCGGAGTCCGGAACCGAATTGATAAAAATTTTAATGGCCAAAGATTTTTCCTGCGCAGGGGCGAACTTCCCCAACTGTGACCAGAGTCACGTAGCTACTCAGAGCTACAAAATGGAAGTCATGCCTGGCTTACAGACTACTGGGTATTTATATTTTCTAGCAAGCAAGCAAAGGCATACAGAAGCAGAGGTGGCGGTTAGCTATTGGCTTATTTAAAAATGGCGAGGGTCCCTGATTGGTGGGTGCTGATGCTAGCGGGCACTTTTTGGCGGGCCCGGGTTAGTTACCTTATTTGGCTAGAATTTTAAACCCAATTGTTCCCGGATGTTTGTTCATTACCCTGTTCCAGGAACTGAAGATTTAGGGTTGGGTAATGCCCTAGCTGTAATTTTCCTAGCTGGGTATAACAAATGGATCAAAAAATTGTGGTACATATACACAATGGGATTCTATGCTGCAGAGAGAAAGAAGGAGCTACTACCTTTTGCAACAACATGGATGGAACTGGAAAGCATTATTCTGAGTGAAATAGGCCAGGTATTGAAAGACAAATACCATATGATCTCACCTTTAGCAGGAAGCTAAACAACAAAACAAACAAGCAAGCAGAAAAAAAAAAAAAAACAAAGACACCGAAATAGAGAACAAGGGGACAACGACCAGAGGGGAGAGGGGAGGGAATTTAAGGGGAAAATATGGGAGGGATTAGAGGAACAAATATAAAGGATACAAGGAGAAGAACTAAGGGGGGTGGAAATGGGAGGGAGGTGGGGTTCATGGGGGAGGGGTGGGCTGGGATGGGAAAAATAAACAGAAAACTGTACTTGAAAAATAACTAAATAAAAATTTAAAAAAAGAATTTATAAAAACATAGCTTTAGACCTATGATAAATGATAACTATGGTAAATGATAAAAGGTTTCATAAGATCTTGATGTAACTTCTAAATCAAACAAAATTCCAAAATAAATTTTTATAATTGAATGAAAATTATATTTTACTCTTTTTGGATGTGTTAAGATTTGGTATTGCTTTCTTCATTTAGGGTATTTTCTAATATTCAGATGTGACTTAATAAGAATCCCCCAGCAAATAACATCATGAGATTTATTTTTTTATAAAAGTTACCCAAGATTGAAGATCAAGAGAGAATCTTAAGAGCAGCAAGAGGAAAGGATACAGTTACCTACAAAGGAATGCCCATAAGGCAATCAGCTGATTTCTCAAAAGAAAGCTTGCAGGCAAGAAGGGGCTGGAAAGAAGTATTTGAAGTCATGAAAGGCAAGGACCTACATCTAAGAATACTCTATCCAGCAAAGCTATCAATTAGAATGGAAGGTCAGATAAAGTGCTTTGCAGATAAGATCAAGTTAAGATCAAGTTCATCATCACCAAGCCCTTATTATATGAAATGTTAAAGGGACTTAGATATAAGAAGAAGAAGATCAAAAATGAACAGTAAAATGACAATAAACTCACAAGTATTAACAAGTGAACTTAAAAAATGAAAAAGAAAATCAACAAAAACAAAAACTAAGCAAACAACTAGAACAGGAAGAGAATCAGAGAAATGGACATCCCTTGGAGGGCTTTCAGTGGGGAGGGGGGAAGAGAGGAATAGGAGGGAAAGGTACAGGGAAGAAGAAGCATAGTAGGTAGGCATAAAATAGATGGAGAGAGGTAAAAAATGGTATAGGAAACAGAGAACTCAAAGAACTGACATATATAACCCATGGACATGAATGAAGAAAGGGGGAATGCTGGAGGGTTGGGGGTGCAGGGCAGAGGGGAGATAAAAGGGGAAAATTGGGAAAACTGTAATAGTATAATCAATAAAATATACTTAAAAATAAAGGAAAAATACAAATATATCTTGAATATCTTCTGTCTATATATTACTGCCTTATAAAACTGTTAGACTGGCCCTGGCTGGTGTAGCTCAGTGGACTGAGTGCGGGCCTGGGAACCAGACAATCGCGGTTCAATTCCCAGTCAGGGCACATGCCAGGGTTGCAGGCAGGTTCCCTGCAGGCCAGTTCCCAGCAGGGGACACACGAAAGGCAACCATACATTGATGTTTCTCTCCCTCTCTCCTTCCCTTCCCCTCTAAAGATAAGTAAATAAAAAAATAAAAAAAATGCCTCTTGAGTTGCAGAAATATTCTTTAAAAAAATAAAATAAAATAAAACTGTTAGACTGGGTCTGTCTGCCCTACCAAAAGAACCAGAGAAATTTAACAATGTTTCAGATTATTTGAGTTTTAAAAACCAAAGAACACATTTATTTGTTTGTTTCTGATATCTGACATGCCTTTATTTAAGGGTGGGTGATCCACACAAGCTGCAAGCTGTGTGTCCCCCTGCAAGTCACCTGTCCCCTTTGTATTGCACCCATGTATGGATCCACCTTGGCCCACTGCATGTCTCTCGTCATCCAGCATGGCAGCCAGTAGGATCCCCTATATCCTTAAATGCTAGAATATAGACAAAGCCAGCAAGGTGCCATCAGAATTATGCAACAAAGCTTCATACTGTGCATGTGAACCCACTCAAGGCTATGGGAACCGTTTTTTAAACCCACTCTCAAGGCTATGAGAACAATACTTGCCAGGCCCATTCCCAAGAACACTTTCATTGTTGTGGGTTAGGTAACTGATTAAAAATTTACTTTTAATTTGAAAATTTCAGTGATTGTCTTCAGTTTGCATTGCTTTTAAATGTCTAGTGAAGTATTGTAGCTGCTATTAACAACTTCACTGAATTGCTAATTTCAGCCAAAAAAAAATATTTCCAAAATGTGTGTGTGGGTTATTGTGTATATAGACAGTGACTGATATAGGGAAAATTTTAATGCTAAAGGCCTCACACTATTTATATCAACAGTATAGAAATAATTTGCTATAAAAATTTAAAATATGTTTGACATTAATGACAGAAGTTCATATTTCTGTGTTTATCAGGGACTTTCACATTTTACACCTGATTTTTATTTGCAAAGTGGTATAATATTTCCACTAAAGCACTTGCAAATGAGAAAGGTCTCACTGCCTGGTGTGCGGAGAAGCTAATACTATCACATTGGATATTCAGAAAAGAAAAGGCATTTATTATGAAGTTGACTGTCTAAGAAACAGAAGGCAAGACTGAAATCTCTCTCTCCCATCCAGAGTTCAGAGTGAGGTTTTTGTTTTTGTTTTTGTTTTTCAATTACAGTTGACATTCAGTATTATTTTGTGTTAGTTTCAGGTGAAAAGCATAGTGGTTAGACATTTATATAATTTATGAAGTGATCCCCCTGATAAGTCTAGTACCCATATGGCCCCATACATAGTTATTACAATATTATTGACTGTGTTCCCCATGTAGTACATCCTTGTGAATATTTTCTGATTACCAATTTGTAGTTCTTTACCCTGTCACCTTTTTCACCCAGTCCCCCAACTCCCCTACTGTCTGGAAGTCATCTGTTTGCTTTCTGTATCTATGAGTCAGTCTGTTTTATTCTTTAGGTTCCGCATATAAGTAAAATCATACGGTATTTGTCTTTCTCTGTCTGACTTAGTTCACTTCACATAATACCCTCTAGGTCCATCAGTGATGTTGCAGATGGTAAGATTTCATTCTTTTTTATGGCCAAATAATATTTCATCATATATATGTACTACCACTTTTTTATCCACTCATCTATTGATGGGCACTGGGGTTGCTTTCGTAGCTTGGCTATTATAAATAGTGCTGCAATGAACACAGGAGTGCATATGTTCTTCAAATTAGTGTTTTAGTTTTCTTAAGATAAATCTCCAGAAGTGCAATTGGTGGGTCATAAGGCAGTTCCATTTTTATTTATTTATATTTTTCTTTTTTATTATTATTTTATTTTAATTGTTGTTCAAGTACAGTTTTCTGCCTTTTATTTCTATCCCAGCCCTCCCTACCTCCCTCCCGTTTCCACCCACCTCTTGTTTTTGACCATGTATCCTTCATACTTGTTCCTGCAAACCCTTCCCCTTTTCCCCTGAAATTCCCTCCCCTCTCCCCTTTGGTCACTATCAGCCTATTCTCTATTTCAGTGTCTGATTATATTTTGCTTGTTTGTTTTGTTGATTAGGGAAGTTCCTTTTTTTTTTTTTTTACGGAAATTCCAGTTTTCCTTAGTGGTTGCTCCAGTCTGCTTTCCCACCAGCAGTACACGAGGGTTTTCTTTTTTTCCACATCCTCTCCAGCACTTGTCATTTGTGGATTTACTGATGATAGCCAATCTTAGAGGTGTGAGCTGATATCTCATTGTGGTTTTAATTTGCATTTCTATGACAATTAGAGATGTTGAGCATATTTTAATATGTCTACTGGCCTTGTGTATGTCCCCTTTGGATACGTGTTTATTCAGGTCTTCTGCCCATTTTTAATTGGATTGTTTGTGGGGGTTTTTTTTGCTGGTGAGTAATATGAGCTCTTTATAAATTTTGGATATTGACTCCTTAACAGATGTATCATTTGCTAATATGCTCTCTTGTTTAGTAGGTTGTCTCTTCATCTTCATGGTTTCCTTTGCTGTGCAAAAAAAAAATTTAGTTTTATGTAGTCTCATTTTTTATTTTGTCTTTTGTTTCCCTTGCCAGAGGAGATATATCAGAAAAAGTATTACTAAGAAAGAAATGTCAGATTTTACTCCCTATGTTTTCTTGTAAGATTTTTATGATATCAAGTATTTGTCTTGAATCCATTTTGAGTTTATTTTTCTCTCTTTTTTTGAAGACTGACCTCTACAGTTTTTTTTTTTAATTTTTGAGAGTTGTTGATTTTATTCTTGTATATGACATAAGAAGGTGGTCTGGTTTCATTTTTTGCATGTATCTATACAGTTTCTCCAGCATCTTTACACCATTGTATGTTCCAATGACATGTTTCTGTCATTTATGAGTACATTTAGGACATAATGAATAATTCTATTCAATTTTTTCTCCTTTATCTTCATATATAATGAAGATAAATGAATAAGTGGTATTTGCTTGGTTAAATTTAAAGTTATCAAACATAGAAGGTATCCATCAGAACCTGGCCATGCTGGCACCTTGAACTTGGACTTACCAGCCTCCAGCACCCTGAGAAATAAATTTCTGTTGTTTATAATCCACCCAGTTGATGGTATTTTCTTATAGTTTCTATCTCTTTGCTGATATTCTTATTTTTGTCACTCATTATTTTTCTGGTTTCATTTAGTTGTGTATCTGTGCTCTTTTAGCTCCTTGAGCATCTGTGTAACTATTATTTTAAATTCTTTGTCAGGCAACTCTGTGTTTTTTTCTGGGTGGTTTCTGTGGTTTTATTTTGGTCCTTTGGACCAAGTTTCTTTTTCTTTGTATACCTTCTAAATTTTTGCCGAGATTTAGACATTTGAAAAAACAAATACCTTTCCAATCTCTGCATAGTGGTTTCATGAAGGGAGAAATGACCAAAACCTTCTATCTAGAATTTCTAGGGCCTCTCAAACTTTTTATGAACTCTTGCTCCCCTTGGTATATGCCTGCATAATTGCAGCTCTAATGGGCTGCTTGGCTCTGTTTTCAGGTTCTTCCAAACTCTGGCACCAGTCTCACCAATGCCTACAGTGTGAGAGACAGAAAACGGCCGTTCAGGCAGCCCCCAGAAAAACCAAAACATTCAATGCATGGTCCACTCTTTACTTTCCATCCCAAGGGAGGAGCCCCAGTATAAGGGTTTCCTTCTGGATACTCCATGTTGTGATGGTTAAAGGGAGATACACAAATGGGTGCACTAAATGCCATGAATATTCCTATTCCCACTCACTGGAATTCCTTCTTGGTTTTACAATGGCCTGGGTGCTGTGGCATCAGCTGGTCTCTAGGATTCTCACAGGGGAATTGTAGTCTTCACAGGGTGGGGCAAAAGTAGATTTACAGTTTTTCACATGGAAAATAATACAATAATTAATAAATAATAAAACAAGAATAAACTCTGTTTCACATACTCACAAGTATAAACCTACTTTTTCTTCACCTTGTATATTGCTGTTAATTCTTTATCTCTGTCAGGGAAGGAGGGCCTGTAGTTTCCTGTTTGTTATCGTCTTGACTTAAGTCTTCTTGGGTATCCATAAAAAATATCACAGACTAGGTGGTTTAAACAACAGGCATTTATTTCTCACAGTTCTGTAGGCTGCAAGTCTCAGATCAGGGTGTCAGCATGGTTCAATTCTGGTGAGAACTTTTCTGCCTGGCTTGTAGACAGCTACCTACCTTCTGTCTGTGTTTTCACATGGAAGAGAGAAAGAACAAATTCTAGTTTCCTTCTCTTCTTGTAAGGACACTAGTCTCATCAAGGGGCACCACTCCTATAACCTTCTGAGGCTTCACCTTCAGATATCATCACATTGGGGGTTAGGTTTCAACGTAAGAATTTGGGGAAAAGAAAAACATTCAGTCTATTACAACTATCTTGTTGACATCACTCCTGAAACAAAATTTGAAACAAAAATATTCAAGCATATGCCTGATTAAGTTCTGGTCTTTTTTATGCATGTAGAAAGTAATAATTCACACCTAAGCTGAAATACTGAAACTTGCTTATCAAATACTATTCTAGATTTTAATTGCATCAATGTCCAGTCTCAAAGTACATGTTTAAATATGTATAATAAAATAATAGTTTGTAGTATTTTATTTTTAAATATGCATAATATGTATAATAAAATAATATTGCTTGAAGACATATATTCTAAATAATAATTTCCTTCAAAATAAAAGATAACCTTTTAAAGTATCACTGTTTGTGATTTATGTCAGGTCTTTTATAATGAAAAATAAGAATGGCTACCTCCAAGAACAGCTGCAGCAAAAAAATGACCTAATGAACATGAGCCAAAGAGTAAGTATTAGAACTTTCAACTTTATATTGCAGAATCCATATGGTTTTATATATTATTTCATTTTAGTAGACTTTATTTTTGCAGCCTTTGTTTCTTCTAGTTTTGGCACCTACTTGTATTGATAATTACTTTAATACATTTTAAAACCTATTTACCAGCATCAGTGTAGGAAGAAGTCACATATATCCTGTATGCCTTCATAAGTCAAGTGGTTTCAGCCTCACAGTATAATTGCTTGCAAAAGGTTCTCACTTCTCTTCCATTACTTCCATCCTACCTTTTATTATTTAGTTTCTAAGTGGGCATTAGATAGCAATGAGAAAAAATGATACAAATAAAAGTAATTAACAGCATGTATTATTTTAAATCATCTTTTACAACTATCGAATCTCCAGGATATTGTCTTTATTGTATGTATTACTTATTTACTGATGATCTATGAATAGCAATTACAGGAAATGAAGTCAATAGTGTATTGATTAAACCAGTTAAATCTATTGTGTTAGAAACTTCCATCTTTAATACAGAACACATGAGTTTGATGTAATTATTTAAACAAAATGTGTTATTGAGTAGATATAGCTCCTAATACTTATTTACTTATTTCTAATATTTAATTGTTTCCTTTTATTGATTCTAGAGAGGGGGAAGAGAGGAAAGAGAGGGAGAGAAACATCAGTGTGAGAAAAAAACATTGGTCAGTTGCCTCTTGCATGTGCCCTGACTGGGGACTGAACCTGCAACCCAGGCATGGGCCCTGACTGGGAATCAAACCTGTGACCTTTCAGTTTGCAGGAGGATGCCCAGGCAACTGAGCCACACCAGCCAGGGCATCTAATACTTTTATTTCTGCATATCTAATACTTACTGTTATACATAACACTCTGGTATTTTTCTAATACCTCTTTACATACAGGAAAAGATAGGCTATTATAAATGGCAATGTGATGTAGTGTAAAAAGGTCTAGTCTAAGTCTCAAGGAGTTGGCATCCTTTCCTGGCTAATCAGTCCATTTACTATATGTGTGTATGAGCTTCAGCAAGTCATCTCCCCTGCTCTCAATCTTAGTTTTATTCCCTTGTAAATGAGATGAGAATGA
The DNA here is from genome assembly GCF_021234435.1 of Artibeus jamaicensis. NCBI lineage: Eukaryota > Metazoa > Chordata > Mammalia > Chiroptera > Phyllostomidae > Artibeus > Artibeus jamaicensis. The sequence continues at coordinate 14,847,517 of NW_026522045.1, forward strand.
AAGACATCTATGAGATGTCGAAAGCAATCTAAGCAGTATGGTGGAGTGGTTAATTATAGGAGCTTTGGATTTATACTTGGGTGGAAACATTTCTATCATTTAATACCTTGTGTGATCAATTCTAAGACATACATGCTTTTTTGCAGGTTTCAATATCTCTGAAATCAAAAAGTATCTTACATTCAAGAGTCTTATCATAGTTAAACTGAAAACTTTTTAATAAAAATTAGAATTTATTTATCTTTAGAGGGGAAGGGAAGGAGAGAAGTATCAATGTATGGTTGCCTCTCGTGCATCCCCTGCTGGGAACTGGCCTGCAACCCAGGCATGTGCCATGACTGGGAACTGAACTGTGATCCTTTGGTCAGCAGGCCTGCACTCAATCCACTGAGCTACACCAGCCAGGGCTGAAAACTTTTGTTTTTTACATCAAATAACAGCACATTTGACAATCATGGTGTCTTAGATTTGATGAAACACAGTAGCTGAAAAACCTTGGAGAAGTCACTTTGAACCCATAAGTGCGACTATCAGCTATAAAATTGGAATAATATTGATCTCATAGGTTGTTATGATGATTAATTGAATTATATATAAACATTTTAGGATAGAGAGTGGATTGCAGTAAGTATTCTATAAATTGGAGCTTTTATTATCTTATATTTCTATGATGATGATTATATAAAATTATTCATTATAATCACCAAATGTTCATTATGGCCATGGCAATGTAATTATTTTGACATGTAGCCTTTATAAAAGTTCTTAAATTCTAATTAATTTTATGTCATTCAGATTATGAGTATATATATTATATATACATATATATGTATACATATACATGTCATTAATTATCCAACGGATTTTCAAAGTCAAGTAAGAAATCCCCATGGGACTATAGGGGCAAATATGAATATCCTTTAAATAGGAACAAAATCTCTAATAGCTTCCAGATACAGTTAAAATGTCAATGATATTTGTATTTGCCCATTCATTTCTTGACTCTGACTTTAGTTCCTACCATTTTACCAAATTCTTTTTGAAAAGTTTTTTTAATAATTTTCTTATTGTCAAATTCAATGGCCTTTTTTAGTCTCCTTCTTCCTCGACTTCTTTGTAGTATTTCATTTATTCATTAAACAGGAAGCTCTTACTGTATGCCATGTGCTATGGACTTGAGAAAGAATCTTTACTCCAAAAAAGGAAGGAAAGGAAATGGAAGAGAAAGAAAGAAAAGGGAAGGGGAGGGAGGGGAATAATGAGGAGGGAAAGAAGTGAAGGCGTAAAGAAGCATAGCATAAATACTTTGATAGAGGTATGCCTATGGTAAGCATGGCAGCATAGGGACGGAAAGGGAGGTCAGGGAAGGCATTTTAGAGGAGATAGTCTTTGAGTTGAGCACCAGAGGCTGAGAAGGAACGAGCAAAGCAGAAAAGGTGAAGAAAGCTGTCCAGTCACAGGAAAATATGTGTAAAGGTATAGAAGTTAAAGCATGGCATATTTGGAAAACTTCAATTAGCTTAGTTTGGTCAGACCGCAGTGATTTTCCAGCTCTGTGCTGCAGAGTTCTAGGGGTTGTGAAGAGGTGTCTCAGGGGCCAATGAAGGCAGTTTTGCTTTTCAGTATTTTGCATATTGGAATACTAAGTAAGATTTTATTAGAACTAAGGACTATTCCACTTTAAAAAATAATTTGAAAATCACTGAACTCAAGTGTAAAGTGTGTTGGCAAAATTGTTGATAGGTGACTGTGGAGAGTAGAAAGTCAGGAGCCAAATCATGAATGGCCTATGTGCCCTGCTAGAGTATGGGTTCTATATTGAGGGCAGTGCAGAATATTGACTTTAAGGAAGGAAATGACATTGACCAATTTATTTTAGAAATAATCACACTGTGACCAGAGGGGAGAGGGAAGGGAATTTAAGGCTGAAAAAGGGGAGGAATTTGGAGGAACAAGTATGAAGGACACAGGGATGAGGACTGGGGGGGAGGAAATGGGAGGGAGGTGGGGAGCATGGGGTGGGGGGGCTGGGATGGGAGAAATAGACAAAAAACTGTACTTGAAAAATAACTAAATAAAATTTTAAAAAACTTAAAAAAATAAATAACCACACTAGCTCAAATTCCTTTGTTTCAATGTCTCCAGTTCAAATTAGTGCCCTTGTTTCCTTATTTCCACACCTCCTATTGTCATTTATCCTATTTTGCTTCTGTACCACCTCATTAAATTTCTGGAATATCTGCTACGATTGCTACTGATTTCCATATAAACTATACCTCCATTCTTGTGGTGTTCATATTTTTCTTCAGTTCTTGGTGGGGACTCTGTTAACTAGTGTTGCCAATAGACTATGAGGTGAGAAAGGTACATGAGGTTCTGTTCAATTTATGAAATCATTGCTATTAGACACACATTCATCTTGAATTCAAGGCTACCTTCAGTAGAATCTATTTGTAAACACTAATATGTACTTCCAATGTAAACATGAGCTTTCCAATAAGAGAATATTTGATAGGTAAACATTAACTTTGAAGAATACCTCCATCTGTTATTTTACTTTATAGTCTACTGACACTACAGACTTCTTGGTTATTATACTATTAGTAAGGTTCTTAATACCAAATCCACCTGCAAACTGTAACTGTGGTTAGGACTTTATATAAAAACAGCTGAACCAGCAAAAACCAGCTACTTATAATTGCATGCACTGAAACCAGTTCAGTTATGGAGTGCTCTAAGCCAATTAACATTTGAATGGAATGTTTTGGTTATGCTTTTGTTTGTTTCATTGACTACATGTAGGTGTAACCTATGTTGTCACTTACAAAATAATTACAGGAATAAGAGATTTAAAGTAATTATTGTAAAATATCCTAACTTTCACCCAAACGTCTGATGGGAATAGAAGAGAGACATTGTTTTATTTTCAAATTTGTACATGTTTATTTTCAATAATTAGGCATAGTGTTAATAAAAAAATCCACTTGAAGCAAAGGCTGCTTATTTTCACAAGCAGTGAAAATATGTGGTACTGTAGTTTTACTATGAAGACTAGAAAATTAAGCAAGAAACACAAGGTAAATTCAAGAACATTTTTTTAAAGATTTTATTTATTTATCTTTAGAGAGGAAGGGAAGGAGAAAGGGGAAGAAACACAATGTGTGGTTGCCTCTCATGCGTTCCCTGCTGGGAACTGGCTTGCAACCCAGGCATGTGCCCTGACTGGGAATCGAACCGTGATCATGTGGTTTGCAGGCCTGCGCTCAATCCACTGAGCTACACCAGCCAGGGCTCAAGAACATGTTTTTAAAGAGAATTAGAAAATAAAACTTGGTGACTGAACTGCAGAAGACTTACTATATTTTATTTCAGGACAATGACCTTAGAATAAGTATTTCTATTTTCTTCTTTTTTTATTTTTTAATTGTTGTTCAATAACAGTTGTCCCCATTTCCCCCCATTACTCTCCCCTGCCCTGACCAATCCCCTCTCCCACATTCAATCCTCCCCCCCAGAAGTGAGACTTTCTAAAATTAAGTTATCAGGATAATACAGCTCTTTATCTCAGCTATCTTGAATACATCCAAGGTCACAAGCCTGTTATATAAAGATTATAAGGACACCATTTATGGATTTTATCTATAATTACTATCTTTTCCCTTAATTCAGGCAAGTTGTGCATGGATCCAGGCCACATCTAGATCTTGAGAGTTATCTTCTGGGTCATTACTAGCCACAAGGTTTTGGGGAAGTGATTTGAGTTTCCTGAATCCCCATTACCTTATTTGTTATGTGAAGAGAGTAGACTACTTGATCTCTAAGGGTCCACTGGCATTGACATTCTTGCATTTATGAAAAGGGGAGAATGATCTGAAATTGAATGTTAGGCTGAGGATCAAGCAAACAGAATACTGTCACTGAAAATGTTAATTAATTTAAAATACAGAAAATAGCCCTGGCTGGTAAAGTTCAGTGGATTGAGAGCCAGCCTGTAATCTAAAGGGTCACCAGTTTGATTCCCAGTCAGGGCACAGACCTGGGGTGCAGGCCGGGTCTCAAGTAGGGAGCACACCAGAGGCAGCCACACATTGATGTTTCTATCCCCCTTTTTCTCCCTCCCTTCCCTCCCTCTAAAAATAAATAAAATCTTTAAAAAATAAAATACAGAAAATAAGCAGCTTGCACTGAGTCAGAAAAACTTTTTCATGATTTTTTCAACATTTCCCATCTAGGTATCACTGGAAGGATATCATAGCGCATATGAAAACTATAAAGAAAGTGAGAATTACATGCATACAGATGTCAGTACAAGTAAATTTTATTGCTATTAGTAGGTACAACTAAGTGTTACTGTTATTAGTTGGTACGACTAAATTCTATTGTTATTAGTCAGTATAACTAAATTTTATTATTAGTAAGTAGAACTCAATTTTATTATTAGTTGGTAGAACTAAATTATATTGTTATTAGTAGATAGAACTAAACTTTATTGCTATTATGGAGGAAATGAAACAAAAATGAATAGATGTTACTTTCAGCAGGGGGCTGTGGAGGCAACTTTGACCACAAGTCCCCCCGTCTACCACGGATGAAAGTGAAACTACCAAGACACAATTTGCTTGGAGAGGAGAGGTGGTCAATCTGTCAGAAGAGAAAGACCAAGAACCCCTTCCTCAACAGCTTTTAATGGGTTGTAATACACAGGAATACAGATAAAACTCATCAATCAATGTCAGGCGGCAGGGATCAAATAGTATATAACATTTCAAAGAAATCTGAGGGCTTAGTCTGAGTCAGTGTCTGTCAGGTAAGGGGGTTGAAAAAACATTGGGAGACATATTCATTTCCTGCTTGGATCCTTATCATATGAATGAAAACACTCTTAGCAAAGCAGGCTTCACAGGACTTTGTGAGTCCTTTCTTATACTCGACCACCTTGTATCCCACTCTAGCCAGAAAGGGGCTGCATTGCCTTCCCCAACATAGGTTTTTAGGCTTACATCGATTAGAGCCAGGAAACGCTTCTCCCAGACAGAAATGGGGACTCAGGCTATGTCAAAATAGTTGGGGGGTGAGGGTCCATCACTCCCTCTTTGTTGCAGCCCCCCGAGTCCTTTCTTGATGGCCTCCCAAGTGATCATGTCTGGCTTAGGTTGCTCCACCTCTGAGGGGTCTTACTCATCTCTGACTAACCAACCAAGCATTGGGGGCAGGGGATAAAGCAGAAGCAGCGTTGCTGCCAGAGACAAGTTTTGTCTCCTTAGTGGCTAGCATTCTGGAGGTCGCTCACCCAGCCTTAGCCATGGGGGGCAGTTACAACTCCTGAAACCAGGCAGAGCAATTCCCAACAGGGGGCCTCTGGAATCTGATTCTGAAAAATCCATAACAATTTCTGTAAACAATCCTAATATAGAACTAGAAAATAAAACTGCTTGGCTGGATGTTATGTCTGAGATTTCTGTGTGTCATTTTCTTATAGTGAATATAAATGTCTCGGCAAACATAAGGCATGCAGGCTGACTCTGGCCCTCTACCTTGTTTTATCTGGCCCAACACCTTGTTTCTACCTGGAGGCAGCACTGAGCTCGTGCCCCTAGTTAAGGGGTAGTTTCATTTATACAGTCCTAAAATTACATTGGGCCCTTTTAAGGCAACTTCAAGGCTGATGTGGCTTCCAGAGAAAATGAGTTTGACACCCATGACTTAAAGCATGATAGAATTGTCACTCCAAAGAATTCCATGCCATTGAGATTTTTTTCTCATATTCAATCTTAAGATTAAAACCCTGAGCTCTTTAATAATAATATATACTAGAAATACTAAGTAAATTTCAGTGTTTTATTTATTTATTTTTAAAGATTTTGTTTATTTTTAGAGATGGGAAGGGAGGGAGAAAGAGAGAAACGTCAGTGTGTGGTTGCCTCTTGTGTGGCCCCCAGTGGGGACCTGGCCCGAAACCCTGGCATGTGCCCTGACTGGGAATCGAACCTGCAGCTCTTTAGTTTGCAGCCCATCCACTAAGCTATGCCAGCCAGGGCTATATTTCAGTGTTTTATATAACTTTAGCTTCAGTGATGGAGGACTTGGGCCAGTGATGACTATCAGGAGCATCTATCTGTACATTCTTTCAGAACTATAGCCAGAAGGGGACGGGTGCTGTTACACTCCCATTAAAATGGACTTAAACAAAGGCATCTGTGGAAGGGTTAAAAAAGCTGTGAACACAGAAGTGGATTAATAATAACAGCATTTACTGAGTGCCTACTATGCTGGGCCCTGGGCTAAGCACTTTGACATTTGTGATTTAATTTAATCCCCAGCAATCCTGTGAAGTAGGTATGAACATTTCTATATTACAAATGAATAATTTGAGCTCAATAGAGTACATATTAACTTCCTTGAAGTCGAACAACTAATAATACAGGATGGAACAAAAGTGGTAAGCACATGAAACACATAGTTTATTCTCATATTATTACTTATTAATTATTGTATTATTTTCCATATCAACAGCGATAAACTTACTTTTGCTCCACCCTGTGTAATTCAAATTTTGAATAATACATTCAGATTTGATTGGTGTGGCAAAAAAAAAAAACTGTGGTGATTTTACTTTACTATATTGTCTCTCCACAAATACAAGTAAAGCCAAGGTTAAATTCTTTTATTTTCAAGGTTAAATTCTTGAAAAACCTGCTGTATTAGTTTTCTATTGCTGCTTAAACAAATTACCTCAAACAGCAGCTAAAAAAGCACTCACTTATTATTGAAATCAAATTTATTTTTAATTTAAGTATAGTTGATGTGAAGTAAAATTTTGAAACCCAGTATTTCCCTAAGATTTTAAGTTTAACCTATAAATTTTATTATTCCGTTTATAAATCCAGTATATTTAAATGATTGTGTTTAACGATGGAAGTTTTATAGCTTCTTTAACTATATTTCTTTAAATATGCTAGTGATTTTTACAAATTTAATGTATTCTGTTTTCTTAAGTTTATAAATAGCCATCCTAAAATTTCAAGTTCCTAAACAGATCTTAAAATGTAACAAATAAAGTGTATAAATAGGGTGAATATTAAGTTCTCTTAAATATTTCAAAACTGTCACAAATTCAGCCAAGTCCTTTTTCAACATTCTGCTTAAAATCACAAGCCTGAGGTCAATTACTCAATCACCTGGTTTAAATGGGAATTTCAAGACTAATCTGTAGGCAGTCTAATATATCTGTTGAATGTTAGAAAGTGTGAAATACTAGATTTATACATTCCTAAATTTATCTGAGCTTCATTTATTTCAGTATCTCCTGATTAAATTAAACCCTTTCTTTTTATTAAATATATTTTATTGATTATGCCATTACAGTTGTTCTATTCCCCCTTCATTCCCCTCCACCCTGCACACCCCCTCCCACACCATTCACCCCCTTTAGTTTATGACCATGTGTCTCAAGTTCCTTAGATTCTATATTTCCCCTACTAGTCTTGCCCTCCCCCTATCTATTTTCTATTTACTGTCTATGCTACTTATTTTCTGTACCTTCTCCCCTCCTTCTCCTTCTCCCACTCCCCTGTTGCTAACCCTCCATGTGATCTTCATTTCTATGGTTTGCTCTTGATCTAGCTGTCCTTTTAGTTTGCTCTTGTTTTAGGTGTGGTTCTTAATAACTGTAAGTTTGCTGTCCTTTCACTGTTCATATTTTTTATCTTCTTTTTCTTAGATAAGTCCCTTTAACATTACACATAATAAGGGTTTGGTGATGATGAACTCCTTGAATTTGATCTTATCTGAGAAGCACTTTATCTGCCCTTCCATTCTAAATGAAAGCTTTGCTGGATAGAGCAATCTTGGATGTAGGTCCTTGCCTTTCATGACTTGAAATACTTCTTTCCAGACCCTTCTTGCCTGTAAGGTCTCTTTTGAGAAATCAGCTGACAGTCTGATGGGAACTCCTTTGTAGGTGACTGTTCCCTTGTCTCTCGCTGCTTCTAGGATTCTCTCCTTCATTTGAATCTTGGCTAATGTAATGATGATGTGCCTTGGTGTGTTCCTTCTTGGGTCCAACTTCTTTGGGACTCTCTGAGCTTCCTGGATTTCCTGGAAGTCTATTTCCTTTGCCAGATTGGAGAAGTTCTCCTTTATTATTTGTTCAAATAAGTTTTCCACTTGTGGCTGTTCCTCTTCCCCTTCTGGTACCCCTATAATTCGGATGTTGGAATGTTTAAAGATGTCCTGAAGGTTCCTAAGCCTCTCCTCATTTTTTTGAATTCTTGTTTCTTCATCCTTTTCTGTTTGGTTATTTTTTTTTCTTCCTTCTGGTCCACTCCTTTGATTTGAGTCCCAGTTTCCTTTCCATTACTATTGGTTTCCTGTGCCTTTCCCTTCATTTCAATTAGTTTAGCCTTCATATGTTCCTCTAATTTGTGACTAAAATCAACCAGTTCTGTGAGCATCCTGATCACCAGTGTTTTGAACTGTGCATCTGAAAGTTTGGCTATTTCTTGCTCACTTAGATTTATTGGCTCTGGGGCTCTGAGTTGTTCTTGAGCCATGTTTTGCTCTGTTTGTGCCTGTTACATATGAGGGGAGGAGTCTTAGGTTTTCACCAGGGTGGGGCCACCCAGGTTGCTGGTTTGTGAGGCTGTATATGGGGGCGGGGTCAGAGGGGGACAATAGTGGTCCCCTCTTCCCGCCACTGGGTCCTGCATGGTTTGTCTCACTGATTGCTCCTTCACCGGTTTATCGGTTTGGCTGAAGGGTTCATTGTTGTCAGACTTCCATATAGTTCAATTTTCTGTAGTTTGGTTGCTAAAACTTTGTTGTTTTTAAACCTGGGTGTGTGAGAAGGCACAGTAGGTCCATCTACTCCTCCATCTTGGCAAAAGTCTATAATTAAACCCTTTCTGAGTTAAGAACACTTTGTCAACAAAGAGGTGGTTTTACTCTTTAGAGCCAATGAACCCAAGGATATAATTCTTTGGGCCCTTGAACTCCAAGTGCCACCTCCAGTGGGTGGTTTGCAGCCGACATCCTCTGGTGCAGTTTATATTTCCTCTTCTCCAGTCTCAATTCTCCCTTACCTGCAAACTCCTCCTCCTCCCCCATTGAGGTAGCTTCATTACTGGATCGGATTCTATTTATTGTTTTGTGCTTTCAGAATTCTTTCCCTATTCTCCCATCCTTAGGGCCCTACCTCTTGCTGCTATATTGCAGCATCCTTTTGGATGGTGTACATATTCATACTTTGGCTCTGAGTTGTTACATCCAAGGATATGCTAATGACAAGAATCACAGGGAGTCAGAAGGAAGATTCCTTAGTGGCTACCTTCTCTACTCTTGGTACAGAAATCCCCTGCTACAGCAGTGCTGAGTGCTAGTATCTCTCTGCTACTTACATCCTTCCAAGGACTGTGAGCTCACCACTTGCTTTTTCTTAAATTGTGGTAAATATACATAATATAAATTTTACCATTTTAACCACTTAGGTGTGCCATTCAGTCACATTAACTACATTCACATTATTGTGCAACCATTGCCACTATCTATCTCCAGCACTGCTTTCATTTCCCCAAACTCAAACTCTGTACTCATTAAACAACACCCCACTCCCCTAGCCCTCTCCCTCTGAAAACCACCATTTTATTGTCTGCCTCTATGAATTTGATTTTTCTAGATACCTTTTATAAATGGAATCACAGTCTTTGTCCTTTTGTGTCTGGCTTATTGCCCTCAGCAAGATGTCCTCAGGACTCATCCTTCTTGTTGCGTTTATCAGAATTCCCTTTACCATTTGTTTTTAAGTGTTCTTTGTTTTTATTAAGCAGGGAACCATGTTAGGGCAGGTGGTCACAGAGGAAACATTTCTGACTATCTGCAGACCTGCCTCTGGGAGAAGAAAACAAAGGAGAGTGTGTTGAGGTTTATATGAACCCAGAGGACCAGGGCTAATGAAACAGTGTATAGATTTCTGAAAATAATAATCCTTAGTTGTCCATAGTTGTGGCTCTGGCTGAGGTCAGCACCCCCAGAGGGAGGGGTCCCAGCTCACTTGCCTTGATATTTTCTCCATGGCATATCCTCTGGGGAAAGTGCTACCTCTATTTTCATTTGGTGTATTAGTTCCCTAGGGCTGCCATCTGTAGTTCAAATGTCTAGGCTTGCTTGGCTGTTTTTTTTTTTAACCTAGGGTCTTATGGAGTTGAAATTAAGGTGTTGGCTCAGGGCCATGCTCTTATCTGGACACTCTGAGAAAGAAGCTTCCAAGTCAATTCTAGTTATTGGGAAAATTCAGTTCCTTGAATTTGTGGGAATAAGGTGCCTATTTCTTTGCTGACTGCTAGAGGCAGTCTGAATTCCCTTTCCTGAAGCCTCCTTCATCTGCGAATAGCAGCGTCATGTCCTGAGGAAACTCTTTTGGGGGCATTTTTTAGAATTCTGCCTACTACATCTACAGTGTTACACTTACCTTCTTTTAAATTCAAAATATATGTGCTCAATAAATAAAAAAAACTTGTACACATTCTGTGGTATGTTGTCAAAGAAAATAAAGAAAAGGAAAGAGAAAGTGTGACTTTAAGTTAATCTGGAAACCAATATTTACTTACTCAGAGCACTGTCTCTTATTTTCCAAATCAACAAGGAAAAAAAATACCCAACTTATTTAAAACAACTGACTACAGCAACATTACTGACAATATCAAGATAACCACTTGGCATTTGGGTTTTTGTTATTGTTTTTCTCTGAGTTGAAACTGGAGGGCAACTGTGTCCAGGGCTCATGCTACCTGTCACTTCTCAGCCAAAAAGCAGAGATAAGGATTAGATTAGAATTATGCTTTTATTAATATCAGAGGCTAGCAGTCTGAGAATGGGACAGGTAAAAACCCTGATATCCACCTCACTTTCAGCTTTCAGAAGCAAGTTTATATAAGGCAAACTTGGGAATTTGGAAGGAGAAAATTCTTTAAGGGGAGCACAGATGTGTTGTTTCTCTTGGGAGTCAGGGGTGGTGGAGCTGAAAGGGGAGTCTGCAGCGTCTTCCCAAGGTGGCTCCCTTTGTTCCCAGTGTTATCTCTGTTTGCATTAGCGTTCCTCTCTTCTCTAGACACCTGCAGTTTATAGCCAGTGAGGCTATGTATTCTCTGGTTAGGGAGGAGAGGTATAAACCATTTGCACTCAGGTATCCTTGGTTAAGGGAAATAAGGTCTTGCAATTCACCAGCTGCTTATAAGTTGCTTAAACTGTTCGGTCTTTTTTAATTTTCTTTTCTCAGTTTCCCTATTCCACTTGCCCAGGAATTTGTCTAGCTTCTTACTATACTGTTTCAGAGTGTCACTATATACTGTGTTCTGAATATTTGTGTGTCCCCCAAATTCATGATAAAATCCTAATGCTCAGTGTGATGGTGTTAGGAGATAGGACTTTGGGAGGTGACTAGGTATAAGGGTGGAGCCAATGGGACGAATGCTTTTATAAGAGACCTCGAAGAGCTCCCTTACTCCTCCCACCATGAGAGAACACAGCCATATGCTACCAGTCTGCAATTAGGAAGAGGGTGTTGTATAGTGCAAGATCAAAGCAGACATTTTGGACACCATTGACAATCCAAAATAGAATCACTGTCAGCCACAACAGTTAGGTCAAGTGCTATGTGAAGAGTGAGATAATGGGGTATAATGGGAATGCCCTTAGGAGGGGCCCAGAACAGCCAAAACCACAAGTCTGGACATTTGGGTAAGGACTCCATATGGACACTGGTATATATGAGTGGGACCTCTACCCCTTGTAGGCTATAACAACTCAGAGCTCTGATTACCCAATATTTCAGTTTGGCTGTACCCCGGGGCTTGTTTGGAGCCCTGCTAGACTCCTACTCCACTGGATGCATGCCACCACTGTGGCTGCCTGGCACAAGACACACTCACTTATGGATGCTGCCAGTGACCTGGGCTTTGCACCAAATGCTCACTTTCTCCATTTATCATGTAGGATCCCACTCTCTGAGGGTAATTTACATGTGACTCTCGGCTTATTATGGAGGTCTCCCTTGATAAACCTGACATTGTGAAAAGACAGTGTGTGAATGACTCTTTTCGGGTATGTTCCCTTGCTCATGGCCAATATCCGCCAGAACCTTACCATGCCGGTACCTTGATCTTGGATTTCCCAGCCTCCAGAACTGTGAGAAATAAGTTTCTGTTGCTTATAAACCACTCAGTATGTAGTATTTTATTATTGCACCCCAAATGGACTAAGACGCTGTATGTGGTAAACATTTTTCCTTCAACTATTTAGCCATCCATTTTTTAAAATTCTGTACTGTTTGTTTACATTAAGAGCTGTTATATTAAGACAAAACAAGAATCAGATCCACTAGTTGTTATACAGGAGGATCTCTATACAGATGATATCCTTGCAATGTAGCAGATGAAAATTTTGGTTACGTGCTGGTTTTTGTATTAATTCCTATGTATCCATGTGCTCTATCTACTTTTTTGGCAACAACTTTATTGAGATATAATTTTTATACTATAAAGTTCACCCATTTAAAATATGTAAGTCAATGGCTTTTAGTATATTGACAGAGTTGTGTCATTATCACCATAATTTATTTATTTATTTATTTTAAAAAAATATTAAATTTTATTTAGTTACTTTTCTTTTTTTTAAATTTTATTTAGTTACTTTTCAAGTATATATATATTTTTATCTATTTCTCCCATCCCACCCCACCCGCCCGCCCGGTCTCCCCTCTCCCTGCCATTCCCCCCCCCCCAGTCCTCATCTCTGTGTCTTTCATACTTGTTCCTCAAAATCCCTCCCCATTTTTCTCCTTAAGTTCCCTTCCCTCTCCCGTCTGGTCGCTGCCCACTTGTTCTCTATTTCAGTGTCTTTGTTTTTATTCTGTTTGCTTGTTTGTTTTATTCTTTAGCTTCCTGTCAAAGGTGAGATCATATGGTATTTGTCCTTCAATGCCTGGCCTATTTCACTCAGCATAATGCTTTCCAGTTCCATCCATGTTGTTGCAAAAGGTAGTAGCTCCTTCTTTCTCTCTGCTGCATAAAATTCCATTGTGTATATGTACCACAATTTTTGGATCCATTCGTTTACTGATGGGCACCTAGGTTGCTTCCAACTCTTGGCTACTGTAAATTGTGCTGCTATGAACATTGTGGTGCATAGGTTCTTTGAAATTGATGTTTTAGGATTCTTGGGGTATAATCCTAGCAGTGGAATTGCTGGGTCAAAAGGCAGGTCAATTTTTTATTTTTCTGAGAAAATTCCATACTGTTTTCCATAATGGTTGTACCAGTCTGCAATCCCACCAACAGTGAACTAAAGTCCCCTTTTCCCCACACCCTCTCCAACATTTGTTGTTTGTTGCTTTGTCTATTATAGCCATCCTGACTGGTGTAAAGTGGTACCTCATTGTGGTTTTAATTTGCATCTCTCTGATAGCTAACGATATTGAGCATCTCTTCATGTGTCTCTGGATATTCTGTATGTCCTCTTTAGAGAAGTGTCTGTTCAAGTCCTTTTCCCATTTTTTAATTGGGTTCGATGTCTTCCTAGAGTGGAGTCGTGTAAGTTCTTTGTATATTTTGGAGATTAAACCTTTGTCTGAGGTATCATTGGCAAATATGTTTTCCCATACAGTTGGTTGTCTTTTTAATTTAATACTGTTTTCTTTAGCCACGCAGAAGCTTTTTATTTTGATGAGATCCCATTTGTTTATTCTTTCCTTTATATTCCTTGCTCTAGGGGACATATCCGTAAAAAAGTTGCTGCGTGGAATATCTGAGATTTTCTTGCCAATGTTCTCCTCTAGGACTTTAATGGTGTCATGGCTTATATTTAAGTCTTTTATGCACCTTGAATTTATTTTGGTGTATGGTGTAAGTTGGTGCTCAAGTTTCATTTTTTTTGCACGTAGCTGTCCAGTTCTCCCAACACCATTTGCTGAAGAGGCTATCTTTACTCCATTTTATGTTACTGCCCCCTTTGTCGAATATTAATTGACTGTAGAGGGTTGGGTTGATTTCTGGGCTCTCTGTTCTGTTCCATTGGTCTATGTGCCTGTTTTTATGCCAGTACCAGGCTGTTTTCATTACAGTGTCTTTGTAATACAGTTTGATATCAGGTATTGTGATCCCTCCTACTTTGTTCTTCTTTCTCAAAAGAGCAGCTGCTATTCGGGCTCGTTTATGATTCCATATAAATTTTTGAAGTGTTTGTTCTATGTCTGTGAAATACGCCATTGGTACTTTAATAGGTATTGCATTGAATCTGTATATTGCTTTGGGTAGTATGGACATTTTGATGATGTTAATTCTTCCAATCCATGAACACGGTATATGTTTCCATTTGTTTGTGTCTTCCCTGATTTCTTTCTTCAGGGCTCTGTAGTTTTCTGCATACAAGTCTTTTACCTCTTTGGTTAGGTTTATTCCCAGATATTTTATTTTTCTTTTTGCTATATCAAATGGGATTTTTTCCTTGATTTCTGCTTCTGCTGATTCATTGTTTGTATACAAAAATGCCTTTGATTTCTGGATATTGACTTTGTATCCTGCTGTTTTGCCAAATTCATTAATTAGTTTGAGCAGTTGTTGGGTAGAGTCTATAGGATTTTCCATGTACACTATCATGTCATCTGCAAACAGTGACAGTTTTGCTTCCTCCTTTCCTATTTGGATGCCTTTTATTTCCTTTTCTTGCCTGATCACTGTGGCCAAAACTTCTAATACTATATTGAATAGAAGTGGTGAAAGTGGACATCCTTGTCTTGTTCCTGATCTTAGTGGAAAAGCTTTTAGTTTTTGCCCATTGAGTATGATATTGGCTGTAGGTCTCTCATAAATGGCCTTTATTATATTGAGGAATGTTCCCTCTATTCCCATTTTGCTGAGTGTTTTTATCATAAATGGGTGTTGTACCTTATCAAAAGCTTTTTCTGCGTCTATTGATATGATCATGTGGTTTTTGTCTTTGCTTTTGTTTATGTGATGAATTACATTTACTGTTTTGCGAATGTTGAACCATCCTTGCATCCCTGGGATGAATCCCACTTGGTCATGGTGTATAATCTTTTGGATATATTGTTGGATGTGATTTGCCAATATTTTGTTGAGGATTTTAGCATCTAAGTTCATCAGTGATACTGGCCTGAAGTTTTCTTTCTTTGTTGTGTCTCTATCTGGTTTTGGAATTAAGATGATGCTGGCTTCATAAAAGGAGTTTGGGAGTTTTCCATCCTTTTGGATTTTTTGGAATAGTCTGTGAAGAATGGGGGTTAGCTCTTCCTTAAATGCTTTGTAGAATTCTCCTGTGAATCCATCTGGTCCCGGGCTTTTGTGTGATGGGAGTTTTTTTGATTACTGCTTCAATTTCTTTTGCTGTTATTGGTCTATTCAGGTGTTCTACTTCTTTTTTATTGAGTTTTGGGAGATTATATTTTTCTAGAAATGTGTCCATTTCCCCTAGGTTCTCAAATTTCTTGGCATACAGTTCTTCATAGTAATTTCTTACAATACTTTCTATTTCTGTGGTATCAGTTGTAATCTCTCCTCTTTCATTTCTGATTGTGTTTATTTCTGTCCGTTTCCTTCTTTTCTTGATGAGCCTACTTAAAGGCTTGTCTATTTTGTTTATTTTTTCAAAGAACCAACTCCTGGATTCATTGATCTTTAGAATTGTACTTTTGTCTCTATGTCATTTAGTTCTGCTCTGATCTTAGTTATTTTCTTCCTTCTACTTGCTTTGGGTTGTTTTTGTTGTTGTTCATCGAGTTCTTGCAGGCATAGAGTAAGGTCATTTGTTTGAAATGTTTCTGTTTTCTTTAGGTAGGCCTGTATTGCTATAAACTTCCCTCTCAGGACTGCCTTGGCTGTGTCCCATAAGTTTTGGGTTGTTGTGAGATCATTTTCATTTGTTTCCAGAAACTTTTTGATTTCTTCCCTAATGTCATTCTTGACCCATTCATTGTTTAATAGCATTCCATTCAGTCTCCATGATTTTGGGTGTTTTGGGTTTTTTCCTTTGGGGTTGGTTTCCAGTTTCAGTCCCTTATGGTCTGAGAAAATGCTTGGTATGATTTCAAATTTCTTGAATTTTTTGAGGCTCGTTTTGTGTCCTATCATGTGGTCTATCTTTGAAAATGTTCCATGTGCATTTGAAAAGAATGTGTATTTAGCTTCTTTGGGGTGAAGAGCTCTGTATATATCAGTTAGGTCCATTTCATCAAGGGTGTTGTTTAATGCCGCAATGTCTTTGTTGATATTTTGTTTGGAAGATCTGTCCATTTTTGATAGTGGGGTGTTAAAATCCCCCACTATAATTGTATTGCTGTCTATGTCTTTCTTGAATTCCTCTAAGATTTTCCTTATATATTTTGGTGCTCCTATGTTGGGTGCATATATATTTATGATGTTAATGTCTTCTTGGTAGATTCTTCCCTTGAGCATTATGAAGTGACCTTCTGGGTCATTCTTTATGGCTCTTTTTTTGAAGTATATTTTGTCTGATATGAGAATTGCTACCCCAGCTTTTTTTCTTGTCCATTTGCTTGGAAAATTTGTTTCCAGCCTTTCACTTTTAGTCTGTGATGGTCTTTTGTCCTGAGGTGGGTCTCTTGTAGGCAGCATATGTGTGGGTCATACTTTCTTATCCATGATGCTATTCTGTGTCTTTTGATTGGAGCATTTAATCCATTTACATTTAAGGTTATTATTGATAGGTACTTATTCATTGCCATTTTTGTACCTGTGTTCCTCTCTGTCTGTCTCTTTTCCTTCCTTTCCTTAAAGCAGACCTTTTAGTATTTCTTGTAGAGCTGGCTTGGTGGCAGCAAATTCTTTTTAGACTTCTTTTGTCTTGGAAGCTCTTTATTTGGCCTTCTATCTTGATTGAGAGCTTTGCTGGGTAAAGTAGCCTTGGTTGTAGGCCTCTGGTTCTCATTACTTGGAATATTTCTTGCCATTGTCTTCTTGCTTGGAGTGTTTCCATTTTGAAGTCAGTAGCTGACCTTATTGGGGCTCCCTTGTATGTTACTTCTTTTTTCTCCCTTGCTGCCTTTAAAATTCTCTCTTTGTCTTGGAATTTTGCCATTTTGATGATGATGTGTCTTGAAGTGGGCCTCCTTGGGTTCCTCTTGATTGGGACTCTCTGTGATTCCTGGATTTGTGTGACTTTTTCTCTCATCAAATTAGGGAAATTTTCTCTCAATACTCGTTCAAATATGTTTTCTATTCCTTGTTCTTCTCCTTCTGGTATTCCTTTTGTTCGGATATTATTACGTTTCATATTGTTTTGCATTTCTCTTAATCCCCCTTCATTCTTTCTGAGCCTCTTTTCATTTTCTTGCTCTTTCTGTGAGATGCTTTCTACCTTGTCTTCCAACTCACTAATCCTATCCTCTGCTTCATCTATCCTACTTTTGAAATTTTCTACTGTGTTCTTCAATTTGGAATTTGTATTCTTCATTTCCTCTTGTCCCTTGCTGATGGTTTCCATTTCCTTTTTCATGTTGATGTAGTTTGCAGGGAGATCATTATAGCTCCCCTTTAGTTTCTGATAGCTCATTGTGAGCTCTTTGAACTCTGTAATAACCAGTGCTTTGAATTCACTATCTGATAGTTGATCAGCCTCTATTTCATCTAACATTCTTTCTGAAGTTTCTGCTTTTTCTTTCACTTGGGGATTGTTTCTTTGTCTTCCCATTGTTTGAGACTCTTCTTGTCAGTCTCAGCTTCTAAAATCGATCTGTTCTGACTCTTGGGTTTATGGTATGAACTTCTGTGGTACGATACCTGTGAATTTCAGTGGTGCAGACTCCATCAAGTTTTTTTCTATTCTCCATCTCCACCTACTCTCAGGCTGGTCCTTGCGCTGGTGCCTGCGCTGGTCGCCTACCACTGCTGAATGTTCCGGCTCAAGTAGCGGACTCTTCCAGCGCCCAGGCTTGTTACTACGGCAGTGGCACAGGGGCCAAGAATGTCCCGGCTCCTGTAACTAACTCCTCTGGCGCCCAGGCCTGTCACAGTTGTTTGGAGTGTCTGGCTCCCATAGCTGACTCCTAGGCGTCCAGGCCCCTCTCTGTGGCAGCGGCACAGGGGCTAAGTATGTCCCGGCTCCCGTAGCTGGCTCCCCGGTGCCCAGGCCTGTCTCTATGGTGGCGTCACAGGGGCCTCCATTGTCCCAGCTCCTGCAACTGACTCTTCTGTTGACCAGGCCCGTAGCTATGGCAGTGGCACAGGGGCCGAGAATGTCCCAGCTCCGATACCTGACTCCTCTGGTGCCCAGGTCCGTCATAGGGGCTTGGAGTGTCCGGCTCCCGTACCTGACTCCCTGGCTCCCAGGCCTGTTGCTATGGCGGCAGCACAGGGGCCGAGTGTGTTCCAGCTCCAGTAGCTGACTCTGCCGCTGTCTGGTGTTTCAGCATCGGTCACAATCTCTGGTCTTTTAATTTCATAAATCCTGGGTAACCGATAGTTTATTGTGCTGTTTCTCTATAGATCTGCCAGGATTTTCACCCATGAGTACAGGAGCTAGAATCAGCACTGTCCTACTCCGTTGCCATCTTCCCAACATCCTCTGCAGTTTTATTTTAGATAAGGTGGTGATTGCAGGCCTGTCAGAGGTGATGGTAAAAGTAATATTTCAGCAGAAACCTAAAAGAACAGAGGGAGAAAGCCATGCAAATGTCTGAGGGAAGAGTCTTCTAGGGAGACATGTTCTAGGCTTATAGAAAAACAAGTGCAAGTGCTCTGAAGCAGGAGCATATCTCCTGTTTTGGAGAGGTATACCATAGAAGCTAGTGTGGCTGGAAATATTGATGGGAAAAAATGGAAGGGAATAAGAGAACATAGTCAAGGATCATATCACAAAGAGGCTAATTTATATGCAGATAAACTTTGTAGTGTTTTCTCTCTTTTAAACCCATGTAACATAACAGAGCTGCAGTTTAAAGGATGGGCAGTATCTATAGTCAGTAAAAGAACAAAAGAACATCCCAGAAAGAGACAATATTGAAGCAAAAGCATTAATGCTATAGAAACTGAGAATATGGGTTCTGTGGCTTGAGAAATCTGGGCTCAAAATCCAGCTCTGCAATTTCTATGATCCCCTCATCCCCGACCAATCACTAACATGTAATCAGTTGGTCCATCCTAGGCCCTATCTCTAGGAAACTTAATATCACATAAGGGTGCTTATACTGATAGAGTACTGCAGATACAATCCAGTAGAAGGTCCTCCAACATTCACTATTACATACTGGATAGAGTATGAGAGTGGCAATGTAGTAGAGGGGAGAGAGGGTGGGCGTTTGACATATGCAAAAAGTAATAAGCAGAAAGACTGAAACAGATAGAGAGAGACAGGAAGTAGGTTTTATGTTTTCTCCTGGTCTTAGGTAGAATTTTAGTTATTGGGTTGGCCAGAAAGTTTAATTTTTTCTTCATGAGGGCTCTGGTAATGCTTAGTTGTCTTTAACTTCATTTGAAACAATTTTGTTAAATTGTATTGTGACAGCTGTCATGTCATTGTGCATTTGGAAAAACCTATCAAAATTGGTGAATTTTTATGTAGCCATTTTAATACTGAAGATGGAAGAAAATACACATTTTTAGCATATTATCCTTTATTTTCTCAAGAAAGGTAAACATGCAACTGAAATGCAAAAAAAAAAGAGATTTGTACAGTGTATGAAGGTGCTGTGAGTGATTGAATGTGTCAAAAGTGGTTTGCAAAGTTTCCTGATACTATTGACACTTTATCCAAATAATTCCTTGCTGTAGCTGTCTTGTGCACTGGAAGATATTTAGCAGTACCCCTTGCCTCTTTCCACTAGAAGCCAGTAGTGGGAGATAGCCGATATACTCAAAAAATCTAAATCAATAAAGTTATTGGTGACAATGAAAAGTGTATCTTATTTTGTGGAACAAAGTAGATGGACTTTTTGGCCAACCCAGTATATCTAGTGCTTTTGGTTGTGTGGGTGGTTTTGCGTATTTTTGCTGTGGGTCTGGCAGAACAATTTCCTTGCTCCAGCTCAGTACTGCTCCTCAACCAGCAGATGGCAACATTCAATTTCTTAAAAAAAAAAAAAAAAAAAAAAAAAAAAAAAAGCCTTTAGCTGTTCTGGAGTTTACAACCCCAAGGGGGAGGGGGCGGGGGAGGAGAGGAGATGGAGGGAGGGAGATAGGAAAGGAGGGAAGAAAGGGGAAGAAAGGGAGGAAGTGAGAAAGGGAGGAAGAAACCCTTATGGTTAAACAAGTTGTGGAGTGTTTGGATACTTCAGCAAATGGACATTTGTTTGAAGCTGGAAAACATTTTATCCTTACAGCACAGTTTCACAGTTTAATTTAGACAGATGGATCTTCAGGCCATTTAAACAACTAAACCTTAAAATCCAATAGTAAAGAAGAATGATGGCATGATTTTGTGTTTCTCAGTGCCAAACTTAGTACTCGTAGTCAAGACCAGTCTTCTGTGGCAACTGCCTTGAAAGTGTAACTTGCACAGCTCTGAACAATTACTCTCCTCTCCCCACAACTCTAATTTAATGCTCCCTCATACCACTTTTCTTTGCAAGATCACTTGTCCCCTTTTAAATTTCAGTTCTTCCTAGAAGAATTTTAATAGTCACAGAATTTTAATGTTATAAAGTTATAAAATCTAATTTTCCTTTCTAAAAGAAAGGAATTTGAGACTAATGCTCCCATGATCAGAGCTAAGGAAATAAGGCCTAGTTCCCCAACCTTCTGCCCAGTGTAGGTTTTATGTCTGTTTGTATTTTGCTATATCATCGTGCATTTCTTTAAGAATATATACCCTAATAATAGTAGAAACTAGGTACAGGGTTATGGAAACTCTGCACTATTTGCTCTGTTTTTTTTTTCTGTAAATTTACAAATGTCGTTAAAAATAAAGCTTATTAAAAAATAAAAAGAACACATGCTTACTATCTAAGATTTGCTTTAAAGTGATCCAGCTATAAATAAATAAGTAAAATATGATTATAATAAATGTATAAATAAGTAATATACATGAAAATTCTATAATAAAGGGTTATTTTAAGTATACCTTATTATACTTTCGAATAAGCACATTAGACTCTCTTTTATTAAACCATATCCAGATTAGAGAACTGAGGAAGAAACATAAAAGGAAGAATGGAAAATGGTGGATGAGGACAAACTTCTAGTTACTTTCTTGTCTAGTCTTGGTTCTTGGCTGAACCAGTTGTGTGATCTCAGGGGAGTCATTTTTCTCCAGTAAGCTTCAATTTCTTCATCTGATGAGGTCTTTAGAAAAGATAGTCTTTTTAGAATAGATAGCATTGCTTGGTCCCTGCAAGCAATACATATTTCAGTTACTAGCAATACCCCAAAATATTTAAATTCCTCTTTGAATTTTCTAAAAAAATGCCAGAGGAAGCCTTGGAAAAAGTCTGTGGTCCTAACCATATCATTTCTTATAGTTAAGTAGCCCTACAGCCTCATAGTTCCTGAGAAAGCCCCAAGGGCCTGAAGTATTTGGCAAGTAGGTCTGGGAATACCCAAAGAACATGGCTATGTGCTACTGCCATGGCTACCCTAGGCTTTCAATGGGATATCAGAGCATAGACTATGGTAGACACAGTTCAATCCCATCTCTGATTACTTCTTGGCTGTGTGTGAGCTTGGTGAGGTTATTTATAGTCCTTGCTTTTCCCGTATATAAAATTGTTGGGAGAATTAAGATAATAAATGTGAGTAGGAAGATAGACGTAGAGGTGGCAGAATAATACATTTGAGATGTTATTGAATTTTTGCCCTCCAGGTATTTGCCCCATTCCCATTAAAGTTGCTAGTCATTTCTGTACTCAGTGCCTCAAGTGGTGGCATGTGACTACCATAAGGCATAAACAGTAGGGTCTTCTTAACTTTGAAGAGACAAAGATTTTAGGCACTGGTATGCTGGCCTTCCTTTTTATAGCTGAATGATAGTTCATTGTATAAATATACCACATATAATATTTTGTTTATCCATTCATCAGATAATGGAAATTTGAGTGGTTTCTTTTTACATCTTTTGGTTAGTTTGAATTAAGCTACCATTAACATTCCTGTATATTTTTTCTGTGTGAACAGGTTTTCAATTTTTTTTTTAAAAATCGGGACGACTGTAATTGCATAATAAAATATACTTAAAACAAAAAAAATAGATTTTATTGATTATGCTATTACAGTTGTCCTATTCCCCCACCTTTATTCTCCTCTGTCCTGCACACCCCCTCCCAC
This sequence comes from Artibeus jamaicensis, assembly GCF_021234435.1. NCBI lineage: Eukaryota > Metazoa > Chordata > Mammalia > Chiroptera > Phyllostomidae > Artibeus > Artibeus jamaicensis. The sequence continues at coordinate 14,869,800 of NW_026522045.1, forward strand.
CCACATTCCCCCCTTTATTTCATGTCCATGCTCATATAAGTTCTTTGGCTTCTACATTTCCTATACTATTCTTAACTTCCCCCTGTCTATCTTCTACCTACCATTTATGCTACTTACTCTCTGTACCTTTTTCCCCTCTACCCCTCCCACTCCCCTGCTGATAACCCTCCATGTGATTTCCATTTCTATGACTCTATTCCTGTTCTAGTTGTTTGCTTTGTTTTTGGTTTTGTTTTAGGTGTGATTGTTAATAACTGTGAATGTGCTGTCATTTTACTGTTCATATTTTTAATCTTCTTTTCCTTACATAAATCACTTTAACATTTCATATAATAAGATGATGAACTCCATTAACTTATCCTTATCTGAGAAGCACTTTATCTGTCCTTCCTCCCTAATGAAAGCTTTTCTGGATAGAGTAATCTTGGATCTAGGTCCTTGCCTTTCATGACTTGGAATACTTCTTTCCAGCCCATTCTTGCCTGCAAGATTTCTTTTGAGAAATCAGTTGACAGTCTTATGGAAACTCCTATGTAGGTAACCGTTTCCTTTCTTCTTGCTGCTTTTAAGATTCTCTCATCTTTAATCTTGGCTAATATAATTATGATGTGCCTTGATGTGTGCTTCCTTGGGTCCAACTTCTTTGGGACTCTCTGAGCTTCCTGTACTTCCTGGAAGTCTATTTCCTTTGCCAGATTGGGGAAATTCTCCTCTATTATGTTTTTCAAATAAGTTTTCAATTTGTTGCTCTTCCTCTTCTCCTTCTGGTACCCCTATAATTTGGATGTTGGAGCATTTAGAGATGTCCTGGAGGTTCCTAAGCCTTTCCTCATTTTTTTGAATTCTTGTTTGTTCATTCTTTTCTGGTTGAAAGTCTCTTTCTTCCTCCTGGTCCACACCATTGATTTGAGTCCCAGGTTCTTTCCTGTCACTGTTGGTTCCCTGTACATTTTTCTTTATTTCACTTAGCATAGCCTTCATTTTTCCATCTAATTTGTAACCACATTCAACCAACTGTATCAGCATCCTGATTACCAGTGTTTTTTAAACTGTGCATCTGATAGGTTGGCTACCTCTTCATCACTTAGTTGTGTTTTTTTCTGGAGCTTTGACCTGTTCTTTCAGTTTTGATTTTTTTTAAATTTTTTTTCATTTTTTTGTCTCCGCATGGATGTTATGTAGTGAGAGGTAGAGCCTTAGGTGTTCACCAGGGTAAGGCAACGCACGTGGTTGCATTTTGGCACTCTATGTGGGGAGGGGTCCAAGAGGGAATAATGGTGCTCGCTCTGCTGGTTTTCAGTCACTTCCCCTGTTACCCAAAAGCAAATTGGGCCCTTCTGGTGCTCCCCTGCTTTTGAATGTACAAAAGCCAGGTGGATGGGCTTTTGTACATTCTAGGACCCTGTAGGTCTCTCCAATGAACTTTCCTGTGAGGCTGGTGATTTCTCCCACTGCCACCTCAACCTCTACCAGTGTTTTCAATCAGAGGTTTGAGGCTTTATTTCCCCGTGCTGGAGCCCTGGGTTGCGTAGTCTGTCTCGCTTCCTATATATTCCTCCCGGTTTGTCTGCACTCGAATGTGGGACTGCCTGCTCCACCAGCTGCTGCCTTACCAGCCAGCTGCAGCCTTGCCTGCCCTGCTTAACAATCTGCCGCCTCACTGGGTCTGCCAGCCAGTCATGCTTCAAGTCCTCTCTGCCTGGCTGCCCATCTCCACCACTTATACTGGTCTGGATGAATTTTTCTTTTTTAACTCCTTGGTTGTTGGACTTCCATACAGTTTGATTTTCTGTCAGTTCTGGTTGTTTTTTGTTTTTAAATTGTTGTTGTCCTTCTTTTGGTTGTGCAAGGAGGCCCGGTGTGTCTATCTATGCCTCCATCTTGGCCAGAAGCCAGGTTTTCAATTCTTTTGTTTATGCAAGAGTAGAATTGCTGGGCTGGACGGCATTGAGAAGAGATGCCTATGATTAGCTCTCCAGGTGCAAATAAGCACATTAGAAGATCTTCAACACCAGTAGCCATCAGGGAAATGCAAATTTTGGGTCCTAAGCTCACACATGGAGCTTCCTAGGAGTGATGAAAAACTGACCTCCATAGCTAAAGGCAAGGAGACACTGAAGAAAAAGGCAGACCACTCCAGATTGGTAGGTGGCAATTGTAATAAGCAAGGGAATTTATGAAGCTTATTTAGGGCTGCTGCAAGCCAAGCAGAGTTTTACACATCTACTGATAAAATCTTAAAAGTTTATAGAAAGGTCATAAGTGGTGTCAGTCATGTACACAGGGGGTTTAATGTGATTTAATAAGACACACAGCCCAGATAGTCTGCACACCAAATTTATGTCTCAAGGCTGTGTCTTTGGAGCAGCTTCTGGGAAGAGAAAAAGCAAGCACAGTGCACATTCCAAGCACAGGGGTGGAGTGGGGAGCCTCCAATTGCCCAGGTGCATTCTTGAGGGTCAAGCCCACAATTATGAGCTTTCCCAAAAGCGAATGCAAACCACAGTGAGACAATACTTCACACCCATTGGGATGGGTGTAATAAAAAAGACAATAATAAGTGTTGGTCAATATGTGGAGAAATGGGAACCCTCATACACTGGTGGTAGAATTGTAAAATGGTGTAGATGCTTTGGAAAATAGTCTGGTAACTCCTCAAATGGTTAAACTTAGAAGCCCTATATTTGTTAATGTTTCCTAGGCATGGGGTAGGGAGTGGTCAAGGCTGAGCAGAATGGCTAGAATGCCATCCTCCTCTCCCAGGGGTGAGCTAGTCATTTATTGAACAGATGCCCATTTGAAGAAACAGGTGAATAGATGAATATGCTATTCATCTCTTTGGTGTCACTTCATATCCTGTGTCCAACCCTATCTTCACCTCTCACCTCCCCAAATAGTAGACATTCTATTGCAATAGAAATTCTTCACTCCCAAACAACTAGTGCAGAAAACGCCACCTGTGACCCCTTTTTGTAATAACTGATATTTTTGGGAGAGTGAGCAAAGACTTACCGTGCAAATCATATGTGCAGTTCACAGTATGTATTTTCCTGCCTCTGTATCTTACTCCCACCATTCTACCTCTGCAAATGCATTCCTTTCATCTTGTTTAGATCTTTCCCATCTTGTGGGATTTAGGTCAAATCTCACCCCATCTGTAAAGTCTTCCCTCAATCAAACTCAAGATAGAAGTGCTCTGTGACTCAGTAATGTAACTCATAGTATCACAGAGCATCATAATACTCTTAACTAAACACCATACAATGCTTCTGTATTTAACTTAATATAATTAAACATATCATTTAAGGAAAGATAAATTTAAGATGGAAGAAATGTGAACTAAATTTTGTCTGTAATGCAAGGGTAAAAGATTTTTATTGATTGATTTTACTTGGAACACTAATGCTTTGTAGCTGTGTGTGTGACTTCCTTTGAGTGGCCAGTAAGTGGGATGAGTAATTGGTAGGTTTTCGTTCTGGTCATAGATTTAATTGCTACCTAGATATATAATTTTGTGAGCTATCTTAACTCTCCCTATGAGTCAAATAAAAAATGGAAATGATTTACCTGTTGATAAACAATTTCTATAGATCCTACCTTCTTTTTTCCTGCCATCCTTTTTTTCCAGTACCATTTCTTTAGTTCAGGCTCTCATCCTTAGCCTAGGCCCTTGCTAATCAAAATATGATCTACAGCCAAGCAGCAGCTTGCTAGAAGTTCAGAATTTTGCACCCTACCTGAGATCTACCAAAGCAGAATCTACATTTTAACAAGATCTTTAGGTGACTCATATGAACATTAAAATTTGAGAAGCAGTGGCTTAGACTAATTAGCCTCTTAGCTGATTTCTTTGTCTCAACTGTGACCCTTTTCAATCTACTTTCTATATTGTGACTAGGAAGATCTTTTCAGTTGGCCAAGTTGGTTACATTATTTCCCTATCTAAAATCCCTCAGAGGTGTCCTATTATGAAATAGTGAAACAGAAAGGGCATAGGCCCTAGAATCGAACATATTAGGTTCAAGTATTTCCTGAATCACCTACTAATTTTGTGATTTTTGATAAGTGATTCGAACTTCTTTTGGTTTCAGTTTGTTTATCCATAAAATGGCAATAAAAATTTCCACCTTCGTAGGGGCAGGGTGAGGATTAAATGAGTGCTTATATGCAGACATTATTGGCAAATGTGACATCTGGAATTTACTTCCCAGAAGTTTATGGCAGTGGGGAGGATGAGAAGGGGAGTTTAGGTGCAGTAAGATTGGTGTGATAGATTGCATTTTACAAATATGACTGCAAAAGTATCTACCATCCTGTGTGCTCTTCTATAGTGATGAAGCTGGGTAATGGGTACATGGAAGTTTGTTATATTATTTTCTCTTTTTTTTATATATGTGTAAAATTTTCTATAATGGTTTTCTAAAAATAGTCAATAAATAGTAGCTATTGTTACTGTGAATGGAATAAAGTTCAAATCGAGTAGTATGCATTCAAGGTCCATTTGCTAACCTAGCTCCTGTGTACTTCTTCAAGCTCATCTCTCACCAGCTCACACCCTTTACTTCATTCTTTCATGGTCTAGAAATGATCAATATCATAACAGTCCCTAGAATGTGGCATCCTGTTTTATGCCTCCAAACTATTGTCTCTATTGCATTCTTTTTTTGGTGAGTATTTACCATATCTGTTCCCTTATAATCTTTCATCATTCAGCCGAAGGGTAGCCCCCATCAGGGAAGCTTTTACTGACACATAGAAATAGAATTTGTTCCTTGTGTTCTTGAGCCCCTACTGTAAACAGACATTTTCTGATGCATTAGCACTTATTTATTATGTTTTTATGTTTATGTATGTACTTGTCTGTTTCTCTTTATCAGACTGTGAACTCTTGTCCATTGTGCTATGTGTGGGGATGTGGTGGGGAACTGGATGGTCTCAACCTTCTTGAAGCTTATAGTGCAAGTGGGGAAACCAGGCAATAAACACATAAATCTATATTTAAATTGTGATAAGTCCTATGATAGATACAACCAGGATATGATGAGAGTAGGGGGCAGGCAGGGAAGAAAAATTCTCTGAAACAAATGGCATTTGTGTTGAGACTGGAAAGATGACTAGGAGTTAATTTTGTTTATATGCTTAAGCCAAGGCCCAGCACAAGGTCTGGAACATAGGAGGACATAAAATACTTAATGAATGTTTTGCCTAGCTCACAGGTGTCTTGTGACTATCATCTGAGATAACATCTGCACAAGTTCTTTGAAAAGTATAAAATGCAACAAAATGCAGTTCTATTACAGACTATATCCTGAGAGGCTAGGAAGCAGGATTTACTCTTTTATTATAGAGAGCCACAGAAAACTTCTGCAGACAAGTTCTGCCTTAACCAACTGTATCCGGCATGTCAACCACTTTCCAAACATAATTTTCCCATTCTCTTTAGATCATCACCATAGCCTTTAATAAAATACAGGAGGGAGTAGACACTTGGCTTGTGTGGGAGTACATTTGGATGAAGTCCTAAGGCAGGAAGACAGCCAGCTTTAGTACATTGACTTGGAGATCAAACTGGATGATTTTCAAGAGTGAAAGGGGGATGCTAAGGAGAGTGGGAAGTAGGAAAGGTGATTTAAAATAGTACTATTAACTTTGTGTTTGCCCCTCAGTATGATTTGATTTGTGTTTAAGCATTTGAGTTTTCTTTTCTATACCTCCCTGACTTATGGTTGTCAAAATATTTCCTGTTTACAAAGACTGGAAGAGAATTAACATATACTACATCTATTGTGTGAAAGACACTATGGTATGTGCTTTTAAAACATGTATGTTCTTTACCCTAGCTGGTGTGGCTCAGTGGCTTCATGGCTGGCCTGTGAACCTAAAGGTTGCTGGTTTGATTCTGGGTCAGGACACAAGCTGGGGTTTCAGGCCAGTTCCCCAGTGAGGGGTGTGTGAGAAGCAATTGATTGATGTTTCTCTCCCCAACTTTCCCACTCTCTAAGAAATAAAATATTTTTTAAAACATGTATGTTCCTTAAAAATATAAAAAAATAGACTTTTGAGTGAGACTGTCTAGAATTTAAGCAGCCCCTTAGCCTCCATTACTTTGTACTAACTGTATTACCTTGGTCAGGATGTGTTTCCTCACTGCATCTAGTTTCCTTATCAATGAAGGAGATAATAATAGTGCCTATTTCATAGAGCTGTGTATAAAACTCAATAACACGTTATTCCGGATCCTATACGAGCTAAAGTAGATATTCAATAAATGAGTGTTGTTACAATAGTTATTCCTTGTTTAATTTTTATTGAATTTATTGGGGTGACATTGGTTAATAAAATTATACAGGTTTTAGGTATACAATTTCATAATACATTATCTGTATATTTTATTGTATATTCACCACTCAAAGTTAGGTCTCCTTCCATTAACATTTATCACCCCTTTACCCCCTTCTACCTCCCCCACCCACTTTTCCTTTAGTATTCACTATACTGTTGTCTGTATCTATGACCTTCTTTTTTTGAATACCTTCACATTTTCACCCAGCCCCCAAAATCTCCTCCCTTCTAACAGCTGTAAGTTTCTGCTCTGTACTATGATTCTGTCTCTGTTTGGTTTGTTAGTTCAGTTTGTTTATTAGATTCCACATGTAAGTGAAATCGTATGGTATTTGTCTTTCTCTGACTGGCTTATTTTACTTAGCATAATAATCTCCATGCCCACCGTGCTGTAACAAATGATATTTTCTTCTCCTTCTTTTTTTACGGCTGAGTAATATTCCATCGTATATATACCACCACATTTTTCACATTCATCTACTGAGGGGAATTGGGATGATTCAAAATATTGGCTATTGTAAATAATGCTGCAATCAACAGAAGGGTGCATATATTTTTTCAAAGTAATGTTTCAGGTTTCTTTGGATATATTCCCAGAAGTGGAATCACTGGGTCAAAAGACAGTTTCACTTTTAAATTTTTAGGATAACTTCATACTGCTTTCCACAGTGGCTGTACCAGGCTGTATTCCCACCAACAGTACAAAAGGGTTCTCCAGTCTCTACATCCTCGACAACACTTGTTGTTTGTTGACTTATTGATGATAGCCAATCTGACCGGTGTGAGGTAATATCTCACTGTAGTTTTAATTTGCATTTCTCTGATGATTAGTGATGTTGAGTATCTTTTCATATGCCTGTTGTTTGACCATTTGTATGTCCTTTTTGCAGAAGTGTCTATTCAGGTCCTCTGCCCATATTTTATTGGATTTTTTTGTTATTGAGTTCTACAAGTTCTTTACAAATTTTGGATATTAACTCCTGTGCAAAAACTTGTTAGTTTGATATACTCCCTTCTGTTAATTGTTTTATATTGTTTCCCTTGCCCTAGGTAATATATCAGAAAAAAAAACTGCTATAAAAAATGTCAAAGATTTTACCGCCTATGCTTTCATCTAGAATTATTATGGTTTCGAGTCTAACATTTAGCTGTATAATACAATTCAAATTTATTCTTTTGTATGGTGTAACAAGATGGTCTAGTTCCTTTTTTATTTTTTCCAAATATCTGACAAATAATCCCAACATCATTTTTTAGTCTTTTTTAAAATTTTAATTGTTCAAGTACATTCTTCTGTCTTATAATCCCATCCCAACCCACCCACTTCAATGCCCCCCACGTCCCTCCCATTTTCACCACCTTAGTTTTTGTCCATGAGTCTTTTTTAAAATTTTATTTAGTTATTTTTCAAGTACAGTTTTTTGTCTATTTTTCCCATCCCAGCCTCCCCCGCCCCTTGTCCCCTACCTCCCTCCTATTTCCACCCCCTTTAGTTCTCGTCCCTGTGTCCTTCCTATTTGTTCCTCCAAATCCCTCTCCCTTTTTCCCCTTAACTTCCCTTCCTTGTCCCCTCTGGTCATTATCCCCTTGTTCTCTATTTCAGTGCCTTTGTTTTTTTTTTTCTGCTTGCTTGTTTGTTTTGTTGTTTAGCTTCCTGTTAAAGGTGAGATCATATGGTATTTGTCTTTCAGCACCTGGCTTATTTCACTCAGCATAATGCTTTCCAGTTCCATCCATGTTGTTGCAAAAGGTAGTAGCTCCTTCTTTCTCTCTGCAGCACAGAATTCCATTGTGTATATGTACCACAATTTTTGGATCCATTCATTTACTGATGGGCACCTAGGTTTCTCCCAACTCTTGGCTATTGTAAATTGTGCTGATATGAACATTGTGGTGCATAGGTTCTTTGATATTGATGTTTTAGGATTCTTAGGATATAATCCCAGCAGTGGAATTGCTGGGTCAAAAGGCAGGTCGATTTTTATTTTTCTGAGAAAATTCCATACTGTTTTCCATAATGGTTGTACCAGTCTGCAATCCCACCAACAGTGCACTAAGGACCCCTTTTCCCCACAACCTCTCCAACATTTGTTTTTTGTTGCTTTGTTTATGATAGCCATCCTGACTGGTGTAAAGTGGTATCTCATTGTGGTTTTAATTTGCATCTCTCTGATAGCTAACGATATTGAGCATCTCTTCATGTGTCTCTGAATGTTCTGTATGTCCTCCTTGGAGAAGTGTTTGTTCAAGTCCTTTTCCCATTTTTTAATTGGGTTGGGTGTCTTCTTAGAGTGGAGTCGTGTAAGTTCTTTGTATATTTTGGAGATTAAACCTTTGTCTGAGGTATCAGTGGCAAATATGTTTTCCCATACAGTTGGTTGTCTTTTTAATTTAATACTGTTTTCTTTAGCCCTGCAGAAGCTTTTTATTTTGATGAGATCCCATTTGTTTATTATTTCCTTTACATTCCTTGCTCTAGGGGACATATCAGTAAAGAAGTTGCTGCATGAAATATCTGAGATTTTCTTGCCGATGTTCTCCTCTAGGACTTTAATGGTGTCACAACTTACATTTAAGTCTTATATCCACCTTGAATTTTGTCCATGAGTCTTTATACTTGTTCTTGTAAACCCTCCTCTTTTTACCCCTGAAATTCCCTTCCCCCTCCTCTCTGGTCACTGTCAGGTTGCTCTCTATTTCAGTGTCTTTGGTTACATTTTGCTTCCTTGTTTGTTTTGTTGTTTAGGTTTCTGTTAAAGGTGAAATCATATGGTATTTGTCTTTCACCACCTGCCTTATTTCACTCAGCATAATGCTTTCCAGTTCCATCCATGCTGTTGCAAAGGGCAGGAGCTCATTCTTTCTTTCTGCTGCATAGAATTCCACTGTGTATATGTACCATAATCTTCTGATCCACTCATTTACTGATGGGCACCTAGGTTGCTTCCAACACTTGGCTATTGTAAATTGTGCTATGAACATTGGGGTGCATAGGTTCCTTTGGATTGATGTTTTAGGGTTCTTAGGATATAATCCTAGCAGTGGAATTGCTGTCAAAAGGCAGATCTATTTTTAGTTTTCTAAGAAAATTCCATAGTGTTTTCCATAGTGGTTGCACCACTCTGCAATCCCACCAACAGTGAACTAGGGTCCATTTTTCCCTACAACCTCTCCAACATTTGTTGTTTGTTACTTTGTTTATGATGGCCATTCTGACCAGTTAAAATGGTATCTCATTGTAGTTTTAATTTGCATCTCTCTGATAGCTATTGATATTGAGCATCTTTTCATGTGTCCCTGGATCTTCTGTATGTCCTCCTTGGAGAAATGTCTGTTCAAGTCCTTTGCCCACTTTTTAATTGGGTTGCTTGTCTGCTTGGAGTGGAGTCATGTAAGTTCTTTGTATATTTTGGAGATTAAACCCTTGTCTGAGGTATCACTGGCAAATATGTTTTCCCATACAGTTGGTTCTCTTTTTATTTTAATTCTGTTTTCTTCAGCCATGCAGAAGCTTTTTATTTTGATGAGATCCCACTTGTTTATTCTTTCCTTTATGTCCCTTGATCTAGGGAACATATCAGTAAAAAAGTTGCTGCGTGAAATATATGAGATTTTCCTTCCAAAGTTCTACTGTAGGACTTTAATGGTGTCACGGCTTATATTTAAATCTTTTATCCACCTTGAGTTTATTTTGGTGTATGGTGTAAGTTGGTGCTCGAGTTTCATGTTTTTGCACGTAGCTGTCCAGCTCTCACAACACCATTTGTTGAAGAGGTTATTTTTGCTCCATTTTATGTTGCTGTCCCCTTTGTTGAATATTAATTGACTGTAGAAAGTTGGGTTTATTTCTGGGCTCTCTGTTCTGTTCCATTGGTCTATGTGCCTGTTTTTATGCCAGTACCAGGCTGTTTTGATTACAGTGGCTTTGTAATACAGTTTGATATCAGGTATTGTGATCCCTCCTACTTTGCTCTTTCTCAAAAGTGCAGCTGCTATTCAGGATCATTTATGGTTCCATATAAATTTTTGAAGTGTTTGTTCTATGTCTGTGAAATATGCCATTGGTACTTTAATAGGTATTGCATTGAATCTGTAAATTGGTTTGGGTCGTATGAACATTTTGATGATGTTAATTCTTCCTGTCCTGAACACGGTATATGTTTCCATTTATTTGTGTCTTCCTTGATTTCTTTCTTCAGTGTTGTGTAGTTTTCTGCATACAGGTCTTTTACCTCCTTAGTTAGGTTTATTCCTAAGAACTTTGTTTTTCTTTCTGCTATATCCAATTGGGTTTATTTCTTGATTTCTGCTTCTGCTGTTTCATTGTTGGTATACAAAAATGCCTGTGATTTCTAGATATGGACTTTTTATCCTGCTGTTTTTTCAAATTTATTTATTAACTCGAGCAGTTTTTTAGTGTAGTCTATAGGATTTTCCATGTACACTATTATGTCATCTGCAAACAGTGTCAGTTTTGCTTCCTCCTTTCCTATTTGGATGCCTTTTATTTCCTTTTCTTGTCTAATCACTGCGGCCAAAACTTCCAAAACTATATTGAATAGAAGTGGTGAAAATGGACATCCTTGTCTTGTTCCTGATCTTAGTGGAAAAGCTTTTAGTTTTTTCCCATTGAGTATGATATTGGCTGTAGGTCTCTCATATATGGCCTTTATGATATTGAGGAATACTCCTTCTATTACCACTTTGCTGAGTGTTTTTATCATAAATGGGTGTTGTACCTTATCAAAAGGTTTTTCCACATCTATTGAGAAGATCATGTGATTTTCTTTTGTTTATGTGATGTATTACATTAACTGATTTTCAAATATTGAACCATCCTTGCATTCATGGGATGAATCCCACTTGGTCATGATCTTTTAGTGTATTGTTGGATGCGGTTTGCCAATATTTTGTTGAGAATTTTAGTATCTGTGTTCATCAGCGATATTGGTGTGAAATTTTCTTTCTTTGTTGTGTCTTTATCTGGTTTGGGGATTAGGATGATGCTGCTTTATAAAAATGGTTTTGGAGTCTTCCATCATTTTGGATTTTTTGTAATTGTGAAGGATAGGGGTAGCTCTTTTTTAAATACTTTTTAGAATTCTCCTGTGAAACCCATCTGGTCCAGGGCTTTTGTGTTTTAGGAGTTTTTTGATTACTGCTTCAATTTCATCTACTGTTATTGTTCTGTTCATGCTTTCTGCTGCTTCTTCATTCAGTTTTGGAACATAATATTTTTGTAGAAATTTGTTCATTTCACCTAGGTTTTCAAATTTCTTGGTATACAGTTCTTCATAGTAATTTCGTACAATCCTTTCTATTTCTGTGGTGTCAGTTGTAATCTTTCCTCTTTTATTTCTGATTGTGTTTAATTGGGTCCTCTCTCTTCTTTTCTTGATGAGTCTGCTTAAAGGCTTGTCAATTTTGTTTATCTTTTCAAAAAACCAGCTCCTGGATTCATTGATCCTTAGAATTGTGCTTTTAGTCTCTATGCCATTTAATTCTGCTCTGATTTTGGTTATTCCTTCCTTTTACTTGCTCTAGGCTGTCTTTGTTGTTGTTCCTCGAGTTCTTGTAGGCATAGGGTAAGGTTGTTTGTTTGAAATGTTTCTATCTTTTTTAGGTAGGCCTATATTGCTATGAACTTCCCTCTCAGGGCTGTCTTAGCTGTGTCCCATAAGTTTATGGTTGTTGAGTTGGTTTTCATTGGTTTCCAGAAACTTCTTGTTTTCTTCCCTAATTTCATTCTTGACCCTTTCGTTGTTTAATAGCATGCTATTCACTCTCTGCATTTTTGGGTGTTTGCGGTTTTTTCCTTTGTGGTTGGTTTCCAGTTTCAGTCCCTTGTGGTCAGAGAAAATGCTTGGTATGATTTCAATTTTCTTAAATTTGTTGAAGCTTGTTTTGTGTCCTATCATGTGGTCTATCTTTGAAAATGTTCCATATGCATTTGAAAAGAATGTGCATTTAGGTTCATTGGGATGAAGGGCTCTCTATATATCAGTTAAGCCCATATCATCTAGGGCGTTGTTCAATGCCACAATTTTTTTTGTTGATATTTTGTTTGGAAGATCTGTCTATTTTTGACAGTGGGGTGTTAAAATCCCCTACTATAATTGTGTTGCTGTCAATATCCTTCTTGAGGTCCTCTAAGATTTTCTTTATATATTTGGGTGCTGCTGTTGGGTGCATATATATTTACAATGTTTATGTCCTCTTGGTGGACTCTTCCTTTGAGTATTATGAATGACTTTCTGAATCTTTCTTTATGGCCCTTTTTCTGAAGTCTCTTTGATCTGATATTGGTATTGCTGCCCTGGCTTTTTTGTTGTTGTTGTTGTTGTTGTTGTTGTTGTTGTTATTGTTGCTCATTTGCTTGGAAAATTTGTTTCTAGCCCTTCCCTTTTAGTCTGTGTAAATCTTTTGTCCTGAACTGGGTCTCCTGTAGGCAGCATATGTATGGGTCATGCTTTCTTATCCATTCAGCTATTTTATGTCTTTTTATTGGAGTATTTAATTCATTTACGTTTCAGGTTATTATTGATAGGTACTTATTCATTGTCATTCTTGTACCTGTGTTCCTTTTTGTCTCTCTCTTTACCTTTCTTTTCTTAAAGCCATCTTTTGCAGAGCTATTTTGATGGAGGTGTGTTATTTTAGACTTCTTTTGTCTTGGAAGCTCTTTATTTGGCCTTTTATCTTGATTGAGATCCTTCCTGGGTAAAGTAGCATTGGTTCAGGCCTCTCGTTCTCATTGCTTGGAATTTCTTGCCATTATCTTCTTGCTTGAAGTGTTTCCAATGAGAAGTCTGCAGCTAACCTTATAGGGGTTCCCTTTTATGTTACTTCCTGTTTTTTCCCTCACTGCCTTTAAGATTCTCTCTTTGTCTTGGAATTTTGCCATCTTAATTATGATGTGTATTGAAGTGGGCCTCTTTGGGTTCCTCTTGATTGGAACTCTCTCTGTTTCCTGGATTTGTGTGACTTTTTCTCTCATCAGAATAGGGAAGTTTTCCATCATTACTTTTTCAAATAGGTTTTCTATCCTTTGCTCTTCTTCTTCTGGTATCCCTATTATATGGGTATTATTACTTTTCATGTTGTCTTGCATTTCTCTTAATCCCTCTTTATTCTTTCTGAGCCTTTTTTCCTTTTCTTGGTCTTTCTGGGTTTTTTTTCTACTTTGTCCTCCAATTCACTGATCCAATCTTTTCCTTCATTGATCCTGCTTTTGATTCCTTCCACTGTGTTCTTCAGTTCAGAAATTGTATCCTTCATTTTTCTTGCCCCTGTTGATAGTTTGTATTTCCTTTTTCATGTTGATATTTTTTTCAGTGAGTTCATTGTAGTTCCCCTGTAGTTTCTGGTAGCTCATTGTGAGCTCTTTGATCTTCCTGATAACCAATGCTTTGAATTCAATATTTGATTGTTGACTTGCCTCTGTTTCATCTACCATTCTTTCTGAGGCTTCCTCCCTTCCTTTCATTTGGGGAATTGATTCTCTGTCTTCCCATCGGTTGTGAGAGTCTTCTTGTTAGCTTCAGATTCTTAAATTGATTTGTTCTTGCTCTCGGGGTTTATGGTGTGAACTTCTGTGGTAAAATATCTGTGAGATTTAATGGTGTGGTGTCCTTGATCTCCCAAGCTCACTTGTCTTGGGTTGTCCTTTAAGTTGGATCTGAGTTTATCTTTGGGTTTTGATTGCTTTTGGGTCTTTCTTTGGTCGGCCCTTCCCACCAGCTGGTTAACTAATGGTCACTATGTCCACCACCTCTTGTAATTTGTTGTGCTTGTGAGGACAGGTTGTGTTGAAGGTAGTTTTTCTGTGTGTACAAATTTTTTAGGATTCTCTTTTGGTTTTGTTTAGTTGTTTGTACCTGGTAGTTTCTCCACTATTTAATTGTATTTGCAGATAGGTCCTGGATTGAGGTTTGTGTGGTTTCCACTCCCTCCTTCACCTTCTTCTGTTTTTTCTGTTGGTGGTTTCTTTGTTGTTGGGTTTCTTCTTCCAGTGGGTATCCTGGTGTTCACTGCTTCCACCTACTCTTTTATTGTGATTAGTTGGAACGGAAGGCAAAATGGTTTATGACAGCAGGAGAGTATTCTATGATATTTGCAGTAGCAACCTGTAGGGAAGATATAGGAGATCCTTTAGCTATGTCTAGTGTTAACTGTGATCTTTAACCCAACTAGCTACTTTTAAGAAAGGACGGAAAGAAGTTAAGAATCTCGTTGGGGAGGGAAGGATTATGAATTGGATCTAGAAAGCAGTGAAATAGTAGGAGGTCAGATTCTGAGGTAAGGTGATAGTAAAGGATGGTAAATAAGTGTAGTGTGTGAGAGAATAGAGTTAACCACTACAGTAATAGAGTTCAGGAAACTGTGAAGTGGGCTAAGATCTGGGAGGGGTGATTTGAAGTATTTAGAAGTGTATGAAACAGCTATCGTTTACAATAATATTGGAGCAGCAATCATATGACAGAATCTATTTGATCTGGATAACATAAATAGGGGGTATGGAACTTTGAGTAATGTGTTAAAAGAGCACAAGTGACATGAAAGATAGTAAATTAGCAGTACACTGTAGAAGAGAGAACAGGGGAAAGGTGTCAAATGATACAATATAACTAGCCAAGCAAAAGAGACTATACAGAAAGAAGAGGAATACAAAACTACTATTAAAATTAAAGATTTAAGAATAATGAGAAAATAATAATACAAATATGCAGTAGCTTGTATTTTCTCTGCAATAGTAAAGTGAAATTTGTCTCACTGTCTCAGCTGTTGGGATGCCCCCTCTTTGGTTCTAACTCTGCTCCTTTCACAGTTCCAAGTTTTTTGTCTTACTTTTATTTAAAAAAAAAAGGCAGTAGAAGGGAGGAAGAAGCAATAAGATTGGAAAGAAAGGAAGAAGGAATAAAACAAAAAGAAGGAAATAGAGAAAAAGGTATTGGAAAATAATAATACAAATTTAAAAAGTAAAGGATCACTTAAAAAAAAACACCTTTTGTTGTTTTCAAACTGGTGAAGCTGGTATTTCTGGTCTTGCAGGCTGCAGCACACTGAGGGGCAATTGGTGTGGCCCTTCTCCCTTTCTGATGTGTACTGTGCTAGTCTTGGGAGCACTTCCCCACGAGCTAGTCTGGCACCTCTCCCCAGTGCCCCAGGAGGGGCATCCAGGTCTTCCTTAGAGCACTCTTTCCCCGGGGCATCATTGCTGTGGTCTGAGGTGCAGGCACACATACCCAGCCAGTTTGTCTGAGTCCTGTGGGTCTGAACTCAAACTCTTCCCTGTACTATGGGGGAATACAGGGACTTCTGCACAACCTTAGGATTGCTGCCTGACTGGGTGGGGAGTAGGTATTGGAACAGCTGTCTCAGGATAATCCCCCAAACAATTCTACTTTTTTGAGAAATTCCTCCTACTGAAGCGTGATGCTCAGTACATCCCAATTCTCCAGACAGATCCGTGACTATCAGGGTCAGTGCTCATCACTGCAGGGCTCTCAACTTTCCCATCCTGTGACCACAGGCTCCACAGGTCATCACAGCCCCTGTATGTTTTCCTCTTTGTCCTTATTCCCCTCTCTGCAACTTCAGGTAACAAGGTCTCTCCTGGTGCTGCTCAAACCCTGCTTGGCTGGGGAAGGAGGGAGCAGTTGACCCAGCTCTCTCCCAAGGACACTGTGGCAGGCCCATGGCTCCCAAATAGTCTGTGGTAGACCCAGTGCCAGGTGCTGGGCCTGGGGCTACAGCCTTGTCCCCATGCTGGTCCCTGGGACCTTATTGTCCTGCAGCTGTCTCCTTACTTTCTGGTTTTTCAGTGTCTGCTACAATTTTTGGTCTGCCATTTTCATATATGCTGGGGCACTGTTGGCTGTTTGCTCTGTTTCTCCATAGATCAGCCAGGTTTTTCTCCTGTTTTTAGGGGGAAGTGGAATCTCCTCCCTCCTACTCTGTCGCCATCTTCCGGACTTCAACACCATTTATTGAATAGACTATTTTTACCACATTGTATGTTTTTGCCTCTTTCATCAAATATTAATTGACCACATAGATGTTGGTTTATTTCTGTCTCTCTATTCTGTTCTATTAATGTATATGTCTCTTTTTATGTCAGTACCAAGCTGTGTCGATTACCATGCTCTTGTAGTATAGTTTGATATCACATAGCATGATCCCCCCAACTTTGTTATTTCTCAGGATTGCTGAGAAATAACAGCAATAGGCTATTCAAGGTCTATTGTTTTCCCATATACATTTTGGAATATTTGTTCTAATTCTGTGAAATACAGTGTTGGCATCTTGATGGGAATTTTGTTGAATCTATAAATTCATTTGGGTAATATAGACATTTTAATGATGTTAATTCTTCCTATCCATGAACATGATATAATATGTTTCCACTTATTTGTATCTTCTTCAGTTTCTTTATTCAGTATCTTATAATTTTCTGAATATAGGTCTCTTACAACATTGGTTAAATTTGTTCTTGTTGTATTTTATTCAGTGTTGTATTATATTTTTATACAACTGTAAATGGGATTGTTTACTTAGTTTCCCTTTCTGATATTTTATTATTGGGGTATACAGATGCAAGGGATTTCTGGATATTTATTTTGTATCCTGCTAGTTTATTGAATTCATTTATCAGTTCTAGGGTTTGTTTTTTTTTTGGTAGAATCTTTAGGGATCTCTATATATAGTATCAAGTCATCTGCAAATAATGAGTTTCACTTTTTCCTCTCCAATTTGAATGCTTTTTATTTTTTTCTTCCTTTTTGTTGTTATTACAGTTGTCCCAATTTTTCTCCCTTTAGCCCAGCTCATTTCCCCCCTCCCATAGTTCATCCCCACACTGTTGTCCATGCCCATGGGTCATTCATACATGTTCTTTGACTAGTCTTTCCCCCTCTTTCCACCATTATTCTCCCCCTCCTCCCCTCTGGCCACTGTCAGTCTGTTTCATGTTTCCATGTCTTTGGTTGTATGTGCTCATTAGTTTATTTTGTTCATTAGATCACCTATGAGATCATATGGTATTTGTCTTTCACCCTCTGGCTCATTTCATTTAGCATAATACTCTCCAGTTCCATCCATGCTTTTGCAAAAAGTAGGAGCTCCTCCTTTCTTTCTGCTATGTAGTATTCCATTGTGAAAATGTACCACAGATTTTGATTCAATCATCTACTGATGGGCATATAGGTTGTTTCTAGCACTTAACTACTGTGAATAATGCTGCTATGAACATTAGGGTGCATAGGTTCTTCTGAATTGGTGTTTCAGGATTTTTAGCCTATATTCCCAGCAGTGGAATCACTAGGTCAAAAAGCAGTTCCATTTTTAATTTTTTGAGGAAATTCCTCAGTGATTGCATAAGCGTGCATTCCCACCAGCAGTGCACTAGGATTCCACTTTCTACACATCCTTTGCCAGAACTTGTTTTTTGTTGATTTATTAATGATTGCCATTCTGACAGGAATAAGGTGATATCTCATTGTGCTTTCAAAGGGCTTCCCTCCCGTTGCTAACAGTGATGAACATCTATTCTTATGTCTATGGGCCCCCTGTATGTCATCGTTGGAGAAGTGTCTATTCAGGTCCTTTGCCCATTTTTTAATTGGATTTTTTGTCTTCCTGGAGTTTACTCATATGAATTCTTTATATATTTTGGAGATTAAACCTTTGTCCAATGTATCATTGACAGATATGGTCTCCCATATGGTTAGTTCCTTTTCCATTTTGATAATGGTTTCTTTAGCCATACAGAAGCTTTTTAATTTGATGTAGTCCCATTTATTTATTTATGTATTTCTTTATTTTTTGTATTTCCCTTGCCCTAGGGCTGGGGTATCAAACTCATTTTCACCATGGGCCAAGTCAGCCTTGTGGTTGCCTTCAAAGGGCCGACTGTAATTTTAGGACTGTATAAATGTAACTACTCCTTAACTAGGGGTAAGGAGCTTGGCACTGCCTCTGGGTAGAAACAAGGTGTTGGGTCAGATAAAAAAAGGTGGAGAGCCAGATTTGGCCCAGGGGCCTTGTGTTTGCCACCTGTGCCCTAGAAGATATAGCAGCAAAAATATTTCTATGTAGGATATCTGCAATTTTACTGCTTATGTTTTCTGCTTGGACTTCTATACTATTACAACCTATCAGAGGTGTCCACTGTTTTGGCATCTCTGGGCCACACTGGAAGAAGAAGAGTTGTCTTGGGCCATACATTAAATACAGAAACACTAATGAAAACTGATGAGCAAAAGTTTTACCTAAATTTACAATTTTGTATTGGGCTTCATTCATAACCTTCCTGGACTGCATGCAGCCTGCAGGCCATGAATTGAACACTCCTATGTAAGATTTTTATCCATTTTGAGTTTATTCTGGTGTATGGTGTAAGTTGGTGATTTAGTTTAATTTTTTTTGCATTTTCTAGTCCAGTTCTCCCAATACCATTTACTGAAGAGACTATTTTTACTCCATTGTATGCTTGTTCTTGCTTTATCATATATTAATTGACCATAGAGATATGGTTTATTTGGGGGCTCTCTATTCTGTTCTATTGGTCTGTGTGTCTGTTCTTATGCCACTACCAGACTGTTTTGATTACAGTGGCATTGTACTACAGTTTTATATCACACATTGTGATCTCTCCCACTTTATTTTTCTTTCTCAAGATTGCTGAGGCTATTCAGGTTTATTTTTGGTTGTATACAAATATTTTAAGTATTTGTTCTAGATCTGTGAAATATGCCATTGGTATTTTAAAAGGGGTTACATTGAATATATAGATTGCTTTGGGCAGTATGGACATTTTAATTCTTCCAATCCATGAACATAGTATATGCTTCCATTTCTTTGTGTCTTCCTTAATTGCTTTCTTCAGTGTTCTATACTTTTCTGAGTATAGATCTTTTATCTGCTTGGTTAAATTTATTCCTAGGTACTTTATTTTTCTTGTTGCTATAGTAAATGGGATTTTTTTTGTCTAGTTTGTGATAGTTCATTGTTGGTGTACAAAAATGTCATTGATTTCCGAATGACTTTGTATCCCATTACTTTGCTGAATTCACTTATTAGGTTGAGTATTTTTTTGGTGGAGGCTACAGAGTTTTCTATGTACACTATCATGTCATCTGCAGGTAATGACAGCTTTACTTTTTTTTCCAATTAGCATATTTTTATATCTTTTTTTTTTTTGGTCTGATCACTGTGGCAAAAACTTCTGGTACTGTGCTAAAAAAGAGTGGTGAGAGCAGACACCCGTATCTTGTTCCTGATCTTAAGGGGAAAGCTTTTAGATTTTAGATAGATCATACTTTTAGAGTATGATGTTGGCATTAGGTTTGTCGTATATGGCCTGCATTATGTTGAGGTATGCTCCCTCTATCATCCCCTTGCTGAGTGTTTTTAACATAAATGAGTGCTGGATGTTATCAAATGCTTTTTTTGGCATCTATTTATATGATCACATGATTTTTGTTTTTTATTTTGTTTATGTGATGTATTACATTTATTGATTTGTGAATATTATACCTTCCTTGCATCCTGGGGTAATCCCACTTGATCATGATGTATGATCTTTTTAGTGTATTCCTGACTCCAGATTGCCAATATTTTGTTAAGTATTTTTACATTTGTGTTCATCAGACATACTGGCCTATAGTTTTCTTTGTTGTATCTCTACCTGGTTTTGGAATTAGGGTGCTATTGTCCTTGTAAAAAGGGCTTGGGAGTCTCCCCACTTCACGCATTTCTTGGAATATATTGAGAAGTATAGTTGTTAGTTTCTCTTTAAATGGTTGGTAAAATTCACCAGTGAAACCATACAGTCCAGGGCTTTTATGTGCTGAGAGTTTTTGATTACTGCTTCAATTACAAGAGTCCTTGCCTCAATTTCATTTAGCTCTTTAGGGGGAGAGTCCTACTTTCTTTTTGATTGGGGTTTATTTCTTTGTTTCCTCATTTTAGGTGACTATTTTTATTTGTTTCTGCATCTCAGATTATGCTGCTTTAACTGCCTTCATGGAGTGGCCTCCTGTGGTAGGAGTTCTTTGGCACTCAGCGATCACCTTATATGGGTGTTCTAGTTCTGCCCTTTATTCAGTATGTGTGGGCTATCTTGTTGACCTTGGGCTTTGATTAATGATGGCTCGTTCTCTGTTGGTTTCTCCCTTCACAACTCCCACTGACTGGCTGACTGGGAGTCACAACTCCTGCCACATCTTTTATGCTGTTGTACAGGTGCTGATAAGCAAAGCAATACTACCCAGATAACCAAACCCACACCAGCAAAAATACCCCTCTACACATCAGTAATATTAACAGCAAGTGAGCAAATATTAGTAAAGTTGGAATGAGATTAAGAATATTATAAGATAGGAAAAAAGAATATGAGATGACTAAAGGAGAGAGAAATGATTTTGAGAGGGTAGAGCGAGGAGAAATAATGAGTAAGGAATAGAAACAAGGAGAAGAGAGAAAGAAAATAAAATTTAAAACATAAGTTAAAAAGGGAAGGGCAGTGGCACAATGGAGTAAGAAAAGGGAAGTCTACTATGAGGTTTGAAATAAATTTTTAAAAAATAGTCAACCAATAGGAACAAATTTTAAAAAAAACACAACAGGGTCAATGACAATGACAGATAAGCAAAGATTAATAAAGGTGGAAAGAGAATATTATAAGAAAGATAAAAGAGAATACGACATGTCTACAGTAAAGAAAAAATATTTTGAGAGGATAGAAGGAGGAAAAATAATAGGAGTAAGGAATAGAATCCAAGCTAAGAAAGGGAAAAAATAAAATTCCAAACTCAAGTAAGCAAGGACAAGAAGAAGACAAAGTAAAGTAATATAGGAGGAGAGTAACTGATGAGATTTGAAATAAAAAAAAATAGTGAACAGCCCTGGCTGGTGTGGCTCGGAGGATTGGGTGCCAACCTGCAAGCCAAAGGGTTGCTGGTTCAATTTCCAGTCAGGGCACATGCCTGGGTTGTGGCCAGGTCCCTGGTGGGGGATGTGCGAGGGGCAACCATACATTGATGTTTCTCTACCTCTTTCTTCCTTCCCTCCCCTCTCTCTTAAAATAAATAAATAAAATCTTAAAAAAAATAGTGAACAAATAGGAATACAATTGAAGAAAATCAGCAATAACTGCAATATCCATGCCAAACAACCCACAATTAATAAAGATGGAAAGAAAATAATATTATAAGAAAGAGAAAAAGACTGTGAGCTGACTAAAGGAAGGAAGAGTGATTTTGAGAGGAAAGAGGGAGGAAAAATAGTAAGAGTAAGGAATAGGAACAAGGCAAAGAGAGGGGAAAATAAAATTTACAATGAAAATTTAAAAAGGCAGGAAGAAGGGAAGGGTACTATGTGAAATTTGAAATAAAAATGCATATATAAATCTAAATAAAAAGTGAAAATAAAACAAAGAAATGTTACAGGGGTATGTGAGAGGGAAAAAATAACCAAAATCCTGAAGAAGAAAAATGAGGTGTTGTTATTCATCTCAGCAGAGTTTGATGTTTGCCTTCTGTCTTCTCCTTCTGGATCCACCTCTAGCTTTTTATCAGCCCAAGGTCCAGGGGTAGGTCATCCAACTTCTGTCAGCACCACATGTACCAACTACACCTGCCTCTAGAGGGAGTTTCTACTTGTGACTGCGAGGGTAGGACTGTTGCATTTCCCCTGGGAGGCTCTGTTTAGGCTTCTGGAAAAACTGTGGTTGTGTCCCCCACCCCTGTGCCACCCATCTTAGTCTGTCCCATGTTATTTACAATAATGTATAGTTTCTGATGAGTTAGCTGTTCATTTCAAGGGAGGGGCCAATATGTATAAGAGGATCGACTCTTTCCTGCTTGGTGAGGATGGCAGTTCTGTGTCAGAGCCAAGGTTGCGCAGGGCCCTGATTGCCCATTGCTGCACCAATTTCTTTTTTTTTTAATGTTACTAAAATAATTTTATGGGCTTCACTGAGAAAAATAATTTCTAATATATTTTATATTTCAATAAATTTAAATGAGAAAATAAGTATGTATTTTAAAATATATATAATGAATGTTTTTAGCCATAGATTATAAATTTAGAAATTTTCGGTCATCAAATAACATGTGGTATCCTGGTGAATTTCTTCAAGATTACAATTATACTGAATTTAATTTGGGGATATGCAATTTTATTTATTATTTACACCTATTTGTTAATGTATTCTTTAAATGTTGGAATATCTGTTTCCAGTTATTTACCTTAACAACAGTACTATATTTCTCATGGTTAAATTTTGATGTTTAGAATTAGTAGAAACTATATTTTCAGTTGAAGGTTCCTCTTGGATTCAACTAAATACTTAAATAATATTTGTGTTCATAATTACATTTAATAATTTAATTAATTTTTCCACATTTTTATTGTTGTTCAAATACAATTGTCTCCATTTTTCCCTCACTATCTCTCCCTATCCCAGCCATCCCCACTCCCCGCCCTTGATCCTAACCCCGTTGGCTTTGTACGTGTGTCCTTTATACATGTTCCCGACAACCCTTCCCCTTTTTCCCTCATTATCCCCTCCCACCTCCCTTCTGGTTACTGTCAGTTTGTTCTTAATTTCAATGTCTCCAGTTATACATTGCTTGTTTTGACTCCTCTTCAGGAAGACAAGCAACCCAATTAAAAAATGGTCAAAGGACTTCAACAGACATTTCTCTAAGGAGGACACACAGAGGGACCAGAGACATATGAAAGGATTCTCAGCATCACTAGCCATTACAGAGATGCAAATTAAAACCACAATGAGATAACACTTCATACCAATCAGAATGGTCATCATAACCAAATCAACAAACAAGTACTGGCAAGGTTGTGGAGAGAAGGAAACCCTAGTACACTGTTGGTGGAAAGTCAGACTGATGTAGCCACTGTGGAAAACAGTATGGAATTTCCTCAGAAAAGTAAAAATTGAACTGCCCTTTGACCTGGCAATGCTACTGCTGGGACTATATCCTAAGAATCCTGAAACACTAATTCAAAAGAACCTATGCACCCCAATTTTCATAGCAGCACAATTTACAATAGTCAAGTGCTGGAAACAACCTAAGTGTTCATCAGTAAATGAATGGATAAAAAAAACTGGTATATTTACACAATGGAATCATACACAGCAGAAAGAAAGAAGGAGCTCCTACCTTTTGAAACAGCATGGATGGATCTGGAGAGCATTATGCTAGGTAAAATGAGCCAGAGAGTGAAAGACAAATACCATACACTGCACCAATTTCTGATCTCCCTGCCTTGCTGGCTCAGTAGAATAGGGCTCCAGGAACTAGTGTATTTTGTCTCCCTGAGGGAAGTTCAAAAGTGTCCTTTCAGAGATACTCTTCCTGCCTTTCTCCTGTGGATATGCACTCTTCAGGGGGTTCTTGAGCCTGTCTTGCCTGTTCTGTTAAATCTGCAGGAGGCGGGGGCTGGGTAGTTCTTCTTTTTCCAGAGGTCTGATTTCTGCTGGGGAAGAGGCTTATGCCTGGCTGTAAATAATCTCAGGTGCTCAACATTTTCCTGTCTAATTCCCAGCCCCTGCTTCTTAGTAGACATAGTCATAAACTGTCTGTTTTGCATAGCCCCTGTCTTGCTAGCTGTGAAGAGCTTGGACCAGAAATCTCTTTGCTGTGCAATTTTCTGACCTCCCTGCCCAGCTGTATTCAGTAGGAGCAAACTGCACTTTCAGTCTTGTTCCTTTGTTGGCAAGGCAACTGAACACAGGGTTCTTGTGCAGCACACTTCAGCTCTCCTTTTAAAAAGTCTTTCAAGTCACTGTCCAGCTTTGTACTTACACAACCTCTCCAAAAAGCCAGAAGTCTCTCATGGGTACTGCTGGCTGCAGCCTACCTCTGCCCGACCGACCCAGGTGCAGATAGAATCCCTCTCTCTCTCTCTGACACTCTCCCAGTTGGCATTTGGTACTGCAGCTATGGATGATGTGCTGCTTGCTGTGTGCATTGTATTTTGGTTCTCCCCAACATCACACATCCTCCCAAGCCATTCCTGGCCTGGGTCTGTGAGCTCCCTGCTCAGGACTGAGAACCCTGCCTGGGAGGTTAGGGATGACAAAGCTGCAATTTCTGATCCATCCACATGTATAGGCACCACGCACAGGATAGTTCCCCCTCAACTTATAAAATCTCCTTACCACCCATTGTGAAACATCTTCTGTTCTGCTTGGCTCAAAACTTCATATCAGCTAAGATTCCATTGATTGTTCAGGTTTTTTGTTGGAAGATTAGCTGAGTGTCCAAGTTGCAGGCTAAAGCAAGTAGACTCAACTTTGACCTACTTGGCCAGCATCTTCTTCCCTCAACCATCCTTAAATAAGTTGACTCTCAAGGTTTTGGACCCACATGTTTGAGAGAGTAGACCTTTGATTTCTAAGAACCAATCCCTCCTCTTCCATCCCATGTGGGCAAGTGTGACCATCCTTAAAGCATCTGTCCAGATATGCCTTGCTCTTCTTCAAACTAGTACCAACAGGGCCTGCTTTCACTACTTCCACCACAGCCCAGCAAGCTTTACTTTGTACCCCAGGTCAGTTTTGGAAATTTACTCATAGAAATCTCTCTACCAGAATAGTCTATTCTGTATTCTATTGAGCCCTATATATAACTATTAAGAATTATAGTCAATTAATTTACAGTGACAAAGTATCATTCACTGATTTTTATTGTTAAAATGCTGAGAACCCACTTTTTAATATTTTACTGTTCTCATGTAGTAATAGAAAATGGATTCTGCATATATTTTTATTTGTTCCATTCTTGAAAATTAAAAATACTGGTTGTTAATGACTATGTCTGTGGGAAATAAGGCATGGCTTCCAAAAGGGGTTAACTGTGTCTCTGTCTCCTCAGACCTGGTGAAAATGCTAAAGATGAAGTGTGTGCAGGCAAGAGAGTTGAGAAGGGCCCAAGGAGGCAAAGTTAATGAAACATTAGGAATGATTTTGAAGTTGCTTTGAAACCACAGTAAAAATTAAGAGAAAGGAGAGAATTAGTTTGGATTTTGAAAAAGCAGTCACATAAAAGGTTGTTTCTTCCCAGGATTTATTTTTGTTATTCTGTAGATTTGACCAGAAAGGTCACAATACTGTGGAGACAAGTTCTCCAGTGTCACATTAAATCATTCTTTGAAAATATGTCCATTTGGATCTAGTTTCTTTTCATGCCCAAAGATGGAGCTAAAGCAATGTCATCCTCCTAAAAATCAGTGTATTTATTATTTGAAGGAAAAGGGAGAATCTGGTTTCCTCTGTATGTTCACACAGCAAGTATAAGGAAAAGAAGAAGGCATTGTGTTTTCTTCTTCTAAAGCAGGGGTGTCAAACTCATTTTCACTGGGGTCCACATCAGCCTCATGGTTGCCTTCAAAGGGCCAACTGTAATTGTAGAACTGTATGAATGTAACTATTCCTTAACTAGGGTCAAGGACCTTGGCACTGCTGTGGGGTAGAAACATGGTGCTGGGCCAGATAAAACAAGGGGGAGGGCCAGATTCAGCCCACAGGCCTTGTGAAAATGTTAAATGTTTACCACCTGTGTTCTAAAGCGTGATGTTTCCCAGCTGAGGAACATACTGGAACATGAGAGAAGTAAAGCATCATTACAACTGTTTGGACTGGCTTCATTTTTCAGCAAGTCACATAATCTTCTCTGAAAAGAAAGTCCATTGTCCATGCCTGGCCCCAGGTGAGGTTTTGGGGGTCAGGGATTTGTTTTTCTCCCTCATTGTTCTTCCCTCTCAGGTTTTCACCACTCTAGAGGGATAAAGGAAAATTGAGAGATATTGGGTGGGCCAAAAATCTGACAAATAACCAGGCATTTCCATAAAATGAAGGAATTTGGTAATTGTCAATTTACTCTGGTTTTGCTGCCAGCTAGTATCTTTTTCAGCTGAATGGTCCAAGTGACTATTGAGATCATTAAACCATCTAAGGGTTAAGGAGAGAAAAGTTCCATTTTCCATTTCTTGCTATACTTTATTTTCTCCATTTTACAGATGGAGAAACTGAGGATTGTGTAGGTTAGATAACTTACCCAAGACCAAGACCAAGAGCAAGCAAGTGGTGGAAGTAAGATTCAAATCCAAGACTGTCTTACTAAAATAGTTGTGTTCTCCTATGCCACACTGTACGATGTTCTTAAGGCTAATACCTTCAGGGTGTTAATAACATTATTAATTAACATGATTATTATGGCTTATTCTATGCTAGGCCTTATTCTAACCATTCTTCATGAAATTTTCTATGTTCACAACACTAATAAGCAGTGTAGCTGAGCCACACATTCAGGCAGCCTGACTCCAAAGATCATCCTCTGAACTGCTTGACTATATTGGAAGTAATATGCTCATTTCTGCACAAAGCAGCCTGGTCCGCTTTGAGGATCCGCTTTCTTTGTTAGAAAGTTGGGCCTGCAGCTCTAAAAGACTTCTCAGAAGCAAGCAGTAGAGTTCAAAAGTCCAACCTATGTTTGAGGCTCTTGCTCAATTCCTTCCCCAAATGCATACTTCCATTACCCTTTAACCTGCATCTTTAAACAAACTGATATATGGGGAGCTCAGCAATGGCAGATCTCAGCTGTGCCTTTAACATCTGATGAGTCTGCTAGTACACTGTTTTTCACTTGATTTAAAGGAGATCTAATGAGAGATCATTTCCCAATAATGCATTGTCTATTTTCAACATCTCTAGGTCATACCACTTTGTTGAAAACAATCCTATTTTTGGTATAATTGCCTTTGAAAAGGGGCACAAGAGGCAGCTTAAACTTCTCAGAGTTTGGGTCTGATTTCCTGAGGTGTGGCGTTTCAGGAGAGGCCCCTAACAACAGGCAGAGAATAAAAACAAGTGTGGTCTGGGGCTGACAGTGTTTTTCAAACAGTTGGCCAAATTTCTCCTGGCAGCTGGAAAGCAGCTGAGTCATCAAATGTTAGGCCTGTAATGAGATGGAGGCTGGGCTGTATTGAAGTGCATTCCAGACTGACTGTGAAACTCAGAGCTGCTGCTGCTGCTTTACCAATGTTTCTTCCATAGCCCAATTTCATCTCTTCTTTCTCTTTTTCCTCCTCTTTGCAATTTCCTACAGCATTTGCCTGCCAGTGGATGGAATATTTGAATGAATTTTGGGGCCACCTCAGGTACAGCCTCTGCTCTGTAAGCTAAAACTAATGAAATCCATTTCCTGGTCAGAAAGTCAAAATAGAAGAAAGTCACTGAGATGGAACACTCAAGGAGTGGACAAGAATGGGCAGGTATTCTTTTCTGAGAGGCAGAAATGATGTAGGCATTCAGAAGTTGAAAGTCAGATGTTTGGACAAAACCCTAGTCTCAATTTGTATCTTGTGTTAAAATACTCTATGGAACACTTTAACTAAAACTTTGGATAGTCTAGCATAAGGAAAAGGGAGGGCCTAAGTAGGCTAATGCATCTTGAAAATGATGAGATCCTACATTTATATCTAAAACAAATGTTTGGACTCATTAAGCATAAAGAATGAATAATATTTTCTGTGTCTTTTTTTTAGAAATTTTTGACATATTTATCAGATTTTTGTCCATATCAAATTTTCTTTTTTTTAAATTTATTGATCTTTAGAAGGGAAGGGAAGGAGAGAGGGAAAGAAATATCAATGTATGGTTGCTTCTCATGCTTCCCCTGCTGGGAATTGGCCCCTGCTGGGAACTGCCTGCAACCCAGGCATGTGCCCTGATGGGGAGTCGAACCATGATCTTTTGGTTTGCAGGCCTGTGCTCAATACACTGTTCTGTGCCTTTTAAGATGATTGCCTGTAATAGGCACATTCCTAAGCCTAACTATGAATGTGAACAAAAATGCCTGTTTTGTTTCTACATTCTGCTAATGTGCAGATAACAATTGTTTACATACATTTGCCTCTAATAAGTAAGGGGAAAGATGAAGTGTCTTACAGACTGACAGTGCCATTCTGGGCACCAATCAGAACCTGAAGCCAACCTCAACCTGTGCAGATAGATGTTTCAACTAAAGAAATATTGTGGAAGAGAGGAGCCTTCTTTCACTGTTAACAGTAAACTGTGAATGCATGAAGAAGGGGGGACAATGTGACTTGGAAAGAGCCTTGAGATTCCACAATACTATAATCCATTGTCTGGACTCTGATAGGAAAATCAAAGAAACTGGATTCTCCTCATTTCAGTCCTTGCCAACAGCATTCCTCCAGTCTGTTCTCCCTGACTCTACCCATAATAATAATAATGTGAGTTATTTTTGTAAAACTCTAAAGAACCTCCACACAGGGATAAGAACACTGAGGTCCAGAGATACTAATTGATTTGCCCAAAGTCACACAGGAAGTTAGTTGTAGAGCTAGGTCCTCTAGGTCATCAGTTTCTGATGCCATTACTCCTTTTATACAACAAATCATGCTGATTTGGATTGCTGGTTCTCAAATTTTCAGGTTCATCAGAATTATCTGGAAAACATTTCACAAATGTAAATTTATAGACTGTCTTCACAAATAAAGTAGGTCTAGAATAGATGTGCAGAATCTGCATTTTTTAACAAAGGCTTCTAGATGCAAGAGGTCTTTAGGCCATAAATCAAATGAGAGAGAATCCATAAGCTCAGAGCTGTCCAGAGATTTTGTTTAAATCCCTATAGATAATATTTTAAATTAAAAGTTTACACAGGAACAGGAGAAAACTAAGAGGGCTATTTATTCTCAAAAGAACCAGGAGTTGAGGGAGAAGAGAAGAATAGATGCTGTCTTTGACAAAGTACATTTGCTCCTCCAACTCCTTCCCTTCAAAATCTATTTTCCACAAGAAGATGGGTTCAAATGAACATCAGTGGAAGTCTTGAAGATAAAGCTATAATGCATATGGCTCCCAAACACATGGCCAATAGCCAGAGAAAGGAATTTTGCAAACATAGCATGGGGACGTCTCTAGGTATTTAAGATAAATGTACTTGAACCTCAGGTCTTTTTTTATAATGATTGGTAGGTCTTTTTCTCTGGAGCCAAAGTGCCTGGGTTTGAATCCTCCCCTTGCCATTTATTAGCTGTGTAAAAAGTTAGGCAAGTCACTTAACATTTCCATGTCTCAGTTTACTCATCTGAACATGGAGATAAAATTGTTATATATTTCAAAGGTTTATTGTAAGGATTAAACGAAAGAATGCATATACACCATTTAGAACAATCCTGGCATCTAGTAAACAGTAATGGTGTTCTGGTTAATTACAATTCACTGAGTTGTGGCTGAACTTCAATCGATAAAGGATGGCTTGCACCCAGAATTAGTTATTTTGATGGTTTTCATACCTGTTCCTCAGTAAGCTATAAAACAAAGGTGCTCTGAAGCCACTATTGTGGCACTCTGGTAAGTCCCTTTTCTAGACTGAAAGATGACTCCCAATGAGATATGGGGTTTCAAGTGTTTTCTGTGGCAACACTGCAGGGCAAAGAGACAACTGACCACCAAACACAATGCTATTTCTCTCCTCTTAAAAATTATTCAGTGGAACCATGTGGTGATTATGAGGAAGTGGGTGGGTGGAGGTGGAAGAGGGTATAAGGGGGATAAGTGGTAAAGGAAAAAATACAGTAGAAGTAAATTTTTTAAAAATTATTCAGTGGAATTTTAAAAAATCTGGCCAGTGTTGCTAGATAGCAAAGTACACATTCAAAACACTGTGGCACAATGCTATTATTATTCTTCTTTTAACTTTTCCAGCTCCATACATGACAAAGGATGATGATGATGATGATGATGATGATGATGATGATAATGATTAAATACCAGGGCATTAGGGCTCCTCTAAAAGTACTGGAGGGCATATGAACAGTATGACATATGACTTTGTGGAAAGTTACAAAAATTACATCCAGGGATGGTCTTCTCAAAATTTGCTGATAGGTAGTATTTTGGGATTTTGGGAGGGTTTTGTTGGAAGATTTATGGGAAATGTATTAGGTACCCACAGAATCTAATGTGTAGGTGTGAGTGTGTGAGAGGGGGAGGGAGGTGGAGGAATGGAGAGAGAGAGAAGTTGGGAGAGAGAGAAAGGGAAAGAGAAATTGACAGAGACAGAGAACAATTATGT
The DNA here is from genome assembly GCF_021234435.1 of Artibeus jamaicensis. Lineage (NCBI taxonomy): Eukaryota > Metazoa > Chordata > Mammalia > Chiroptera > Phyllostomidae > Artibeus > Artibeus jamaicensis. The sequence continues at coordinate 14,900,276 of NW_026522045.1, forward strand.
GAATACATATTGGCTGACAGTGAGGACAAGAGGTGAAAAACAAGAGAAAAGAACTTTTGCAAAGGGGTGGTAGGAGAAACAAGGTGTCTAGAACTGTGTCCAGAATCTCCTAGAAGGTTCTGGAGCACATCATGTGTCACAGGGAAAGCAGAGTTTTATTCCAGCCTGAGTGAGCCCACCTACCAGCATCTTCGCTCCCTGCAGGCTATACTATCACTCATGCTTGCAGGCACATCTGCTTCAGTGCTCCCAAGCCATTTTATGGTATTTTCATCTGAACATTGGCTGTTCATGTGACCACCAGCCAGCCAGTGAAGCATCAGAGTAACAGAAAGTAGCCTAGGTTGAAATGCAAAGGAAACACTGGGAAATATAAAATACTTATATTCATGAGTACTTGGTACCAATTATAGCCAGTTAGCACTTAAAAAATTCAAGAGGCTAGGAGGAGGTACCTATAAAATATAGAGGTATAAAGGATTGTGTCTTTGATTATGTGCATGTGTTCATCTAAAAAACACACTTGCACATAGAAATCTTTCAGTAACTGGTGATTTTCATGAAAATGACATAAAAAGGATAAGTCTGCTCCTGGCTTTCTCTTTCAACAGGTTCAGTTATACAGTGCAACTGTTCACAGATCAGGCTGTTTATTTTCTCATGAGTGTCTATTTGGCTTGGACCCAAGGCCTGCTGGGCTACAGGGTGATGGTAGCAGCAGGAGCAGGTTGGCTACTGCATTTTTGTGCACATATAACTCCCACGTTTTGCCCTTGGAATTGCATAGTCCCTTGCAAAGTATATTGAACTTGGAAGATTTTTTTCTATGAATTTTGCAGCCTCTAAAAACACTGTGGCTTTTCTTGTAATCACAATTCAGTTGAAATTTGACAAGCTTTTATATGAAGTTCATTTTAACCACTTAAACACGACATCATGAAATATGTTTTCACTCTAATTACTTTGCACCTAACAACCACCAAATAAAAATGACTTCAGGATTTTTTCTGCTACACTATAAAGTCTCTTTAATTCTTTGATGGATGCACAGTTTGGGTGAACTAAAGCCAGGGTTTATAGAAGGTAGGAAAGAAAGCTAGAAATAATGGAAAGTAATGGTTTTGCTTTTTGGAGACAAAGTGAATAAGATGGAACTATTCATCCAGAGCTGGGTTCTTAAAAATACCCAGCAAAATAGAGAATAAAGGCACATCCTTTCATACTTATTGTTAAGAACAACTAAGTATCTGGCTTTTGTGATATACACCTTTTTAAGATAATCTTCAGCAATTGACAGGTACCAGAATGGTTTGGAATAGTAAATTTTCCATGCTTTGTGTCCAGGGTATATATTTCAGAAATCCTGATTGCTACTCTGAGCCAGTTATGAAGATACACACTGGCCCTGGTTTACAGAGTTTTAAAAAAGTTAGCAAGGCTTGAGCTATAGACAGCCTTCCCTGAACATCCCAAGTTGGATGAAATGTTGGCTGATATATTTCTAAGTACTTATGTGTTTATTTATTTATTTTCTAAGTATTTATTTGTTTACATGTATGTTATTCATAATTCACATTAAGTCACTTGAGAGCAGAGACCATATTTGACCCATATTAAAAACAACCCTAGCAACATGCCTTATGATACAGAGTAGGTGCTAAATAAATATTTGTTAAATAGTTGATGTAAGTCAGGGAGTCAGACAAATGTAGACTAGGTGGGGGGTAGCCTACAATTAACATTAAAAATATGGTCTATTTTCTACTCTGCTTTCCATGATTTAAGAAATGTTGCCCTGGCTGGTATGGCTCAGTGGATTATGTGCTTGACTGTGAAACAAAGGGTCGCTGGTTCGATTCCCAGTCAGGGCACATGCCTGGGTTGGGGGCCAGGTTTCCAGTAGGGGTCATGTGAGGGGCAACCACACATTGATGTTTCTCTCCCTCTCTTTGTCCCTTTCTTCCCCTCTCTCTAAAAATAAATAAATACATTTTTTTAAAAGAAATGTTGCCATTTGTAACAATATGCATGGATTATGGCATGAGGGTATTATGCCAAGTGAAATAAATCAGATGGAAAAGGACAAAAACTATATGATTTCATTAATGTGTAGAATATAAAACAAAAAAGAAGCAAACAAACAAACCCAGCTGCCTCTCATTGATACAGACAGCAAATTGGTGGTTCCTAGAAGGGAAGGAAGTAGAAAAAGTGTGAAATGGTAAAAGGTGTCAATTACCTGGTAATGGATTGAAATCTAGACTTTTGGTGGTGAGCATGTTATAATGCGTACAGATATTGAATTATAATGTACACCTGAAACTTATATGTTATTAACTTATGTTACCTCAATTAAAGAAATGGTAAAGGGGAGCCATGACCAGTGGTTCAGTTGGTTGATCACCCTGCAAAGTGAAAGGTCTTCAGTTCAATTCCCAATCAGGGCACACACATGGGTCTCAGGTTCAGTCCCTGTTTGGAGTGTGCAAGATGCAACCAACTGATGTTTCTCTTTCACATCAATGGTTCTCTTCCTCTCTTTTTCTACCCCTACCTCTGAAAATAAAATGAAATAAAATAAATGAACTGGGGGGGTCTGTACTCCTGAATCTGAGCCCATCTGTAAGGCAGGGACAGGTTTATATAATGTGATCAAAGGCTTGTCTTGTTAAATCACTGTCTTCTAAGCTTCATTATTTTATTCTGTCACTTTGCCTGAATTTCCAGGATAATACAATCCATTTTGTAAAGTTTGAGAATCCTTGAGAAACTTCCAGATGATCATACTTTCATATCTTAGTATGGAATTGTTGGATAAAGTTGCTCTGCTTTTAACACCTAACAGATCAGTCCTGGAAAAAAAAAAGAGTTTTACCTAAAGATGTGGAAGGATAAGAGATGATGCAAAATTAAGAGAGAACACAGTGTTTTTGGAGCATGGAGAAATAGAGGGGATATCCAGTCTGAATAGATAAGTGCAGATCCAGGTCCTGGGTGGTATAGGGGCTACAGTGAAGCATGGGTGCAGAAAAGGATTTGGTAAGTGAGACAATCAAATTTAGAATACAGTAATAAATTGTGAGAGATAGAAGGATTATAATACTTCTTTAATGCCAACAGGATGTGAAAATACAGAAAAGTTAAATGATTTTTCTGAGGTCACATGACTGTTTCTTGGTTGAGCTAGGAATAAAACTAACAGAATGTTCATCTTTTTCCCAAACCAATTATTAAACTCAGTTTAAGTGCTTGTTAAGGATCTACACTATATTCAGTAAAGTAGTCTACAGTGCTCAGAGTTCAAGTCTCATTTATGATCTTTTGTCATCATGAAGTCTCCCATTTTCCTTTCTATGTAATAAAGATGTCCTATTGTTCAGGAGAAAATACATGAGCAATACAGCCAAATTTATGCTGGGATATTGGAACTTAAAGATAACAAGTGAAAGTCTCTGCCTTAAAGCATATTCAAGCCAATCAGGGTAACAAATATAATAAAAGAAATCACAAAAATGAATTTCTCACTTTAGAGACAACTTTAACATCTCTCTAGATCAGTTTGTCACCCAGGTATGAAGATTCTCTCTCCCAGGTCTGTCCTTCCCCTCTACTTATATAGCCCTTCATTCTCATTTTAGTCAACATTCTCACCACCTCTCATATAGATTATTACAATAGTCTTTAAATCATCTTAGGTGACCCGAGGTGGTGGCAGAATAACTGAGTTACATTTAAATCCTTCCAGGGCAAAACTGGAATTACAACTAAAATATAGAACAATCATCCTCAACGACAACTGAAGACTAGCTGAACAGATGTCTTATAACCAAATATTTACAAAAGGAGTCACATCAATACTAGTAGGAAGGATGGAGATGTGAAAAGGACTAGGCTGCCAGCCACATGTGGTGGCTGAGAATCCAAAGGGATATCTCAGTGGCAAATGTTTCTCCTGAGGAGTGAGGGGTCTCAACACCATGCTGAAATCCCCAGCCAAGAGCACCAGAGCCAGGAAGATGCACTCACGTAACATCTGTGTTGTGAGCGAGGGAGTGTCCATGAAAAGAGACTCATGCACATTTGTGTGTTTCCACAATGCTAGGTTTATTAGGGGAGACCTCTCCAATAAGCCAACAGAGTCATACACAGGTTATACACACAGCGGGGAGCTTATGCAATAGTAATGAGCAGAGTGAGCATCCAACACAGTCTCAGTCACTACTGTTGTTCATAAGTAGACAGCTGGGTGTCAGTTTCAAGCCAGGAAGCTGCAGTGGTGGCACCTATTCAGTGGAGTACAAGTCCAGCAGAGTTTCTAGCATTCCCTGTGGTACACTCAGGTTCGAGCTCTGAGTGTTTTTAGCTCACCAAGGATGGAGGTCCCATTCATATAGGTGTCCAGATAGAGACTTTTTAAGTATATTTTATTGATTATGCTGTTATGGTTGTCCCAATTTTTCCTCCCCTTTTGCCCGCCCCCACTCTCCAGCATCCCCCCCCACACTTAGTACATGTCTGTGGGTTGTACATATAAGTTATTTGGCCTCTCTGTCTCCTATACTATTCTTAACCTCCCCTTCTCTATTTTGTACCTACCAATTATGCTTTTTATTCCATGTAACTTCCCCCCATTCTTCCCCTCCCCACCCACTGATAATCCACCATGTGATCTCCATTTCTCTGATTCTGTTCTTGTTCTAGTTCCTTAGTTTTTATTTTTTAGGTCCAGTTGTTGAAAGTTGTGAGTTTATTTTCATTTTACTGTTCATAGCTTTTTATCTTCTAGTTCTTAAGTCCTTTTAACATTTTATATAATAAGGGTTTGGTGATGATGAACTCCTTGAACTTGACCTTATCTAGGAAGCACTTTTTCTGCCATTCCATTCTAAATAATAGCTTTGCTGGATAGACTAATCTTGGATGTAGGTTCTTGCCTTTCATGACTTCAAATACTTCTTTCCAGCCCCTTCTTGCCTGTAAGGTTTCTTTTGAAAAATCAGCTGATTCCCCTATGGGTACTCCTTTGTAGGCAACTTTTTCCTTTCCTCTTGCAGCTTTTAAGATTCTCTCCTTATCTTTAATCTTAGGTAACTTAATTATGATGTACCTTGGTGTGTTCCTCCTTGGGTTCAACTTCTTTGGGACTCTCTGGGCTTCCTGAACTTCTTGGAAGTCTATTTCTTTCACCAGATTGGAGAAGTTTCCTTTTGTTATTTGTTCAAATAAGTTTTTAATTTCTTGCTTTTGTTCTCCTTCTGGCACCCCTATGATTCAGATGTTGGAATGTTTAAAGTTATCAGGAGGTTCCTAAGCCTCTCCTCATTTTTTTGAATTCTTGTTTCTTCATTCTCTTCCAGTCGGATGTTTATTTCTTCCTTTTGTTCCAAATCATTGATTTGAGTCCCAGTTTCCTTCCCTTCACTGTTGATTCCCTATACATTTTATTTTATTTTATTATTTTATTTTGTGTAGCTTTTATTTCTTCCTTCATTTTGCGACCAAGCTCAATCGGTTCTGTGAGCATCCTGATTATCAGTGTTTTGAACTCTTTATTAGATAGGTTGTCTGTCTTCCCATTGCTTAGCTCTTTTTCTGGAGTGCTGATCTTTTCTTTCATTTGGGTCCTATTTCTTTGTCTTGGAGCACCTGTTATGTGGTAAGGAGTGGAGCCTGGCAGGGTAACCATCTTTACTGCATTATGGTGCTGTCTGTGGGGGAGGGGTCAGAGAGGGAACAATGCTGCTTGCTTGCTTGGCTCTAACCCAACTTTCCAAGGAACTTTCCTGTGGGATTGGGAGTTTATCCTGCCATGGAAACCCCACAGTATTTTAGAGCTAGAGTTTTCTAAGTCTTTAGTTTCCCTTTCTGCCAGCTCTGTCTCAGACACACAGTCTGCCACCTTGCAATGTGTCCTCTCCATTTGGCTGCCCATCTCTTGCCCTCCTACCAGTCTAGATGATTTTTTTTAACTCCTTGGTTGTTGGAGTTCCATGCAGTTTGGTTTTCTAGCACTTCTGTTTGCTTATTGTTTTTAAATTGGATTGGTTATCTTTTGGTTGTGAGAGGAAGTGTTTCTTCCTATGCCTCCATCTTGGCCAGAACTCTCTGGTGTCTAGATAGAGTCTTATCCAAGTGTCCAGACTTGTGGTTTTGGGCATTCTGAGCCCCTGCTATGGGAATTTTTGTTATACCCAATTACTTCAGTCTTGACATAGTACTTCACATAACTGTCATGGCTGACAGTGACTTCATATTAGAATGCCAAAGGTACCCAAAATGTCCACTCTGATGTTGCTCTATACAATCTGGCTGTGAAAATGAGCAGGGATTTTGATCACCAGGGAGAGATGAGAGTCTGCTGGAAAACCAGGCCCCCTCTTAAAGGGCTAGTGCACAAAATCTTGTTCACAGCCACTAGCCATAGGATCCAGCAGATGGAAGGCACAGTGGATTAGAGTAACTTGAAGAAAGACTGGGGTTTGTGGCTCTAGCAAGAGAGCTGAAGGAAAGGCAGCCAGAACCCCTGTGCATAGTTCCACTCCTAAACCACAGACACCACATTTCTTGGGCCAGTGCTCCCCTCTATGCAGCATCAACCTGGAGGAATGCAAGAACCCCACCATCCGAATTACCTGTCACATTGCCCTGAGGAGCTCATGACCTGCAGAAAAGTCAGCTGCCTGGGCCCAGTATTTAGAGATCCAGGCAAACTCAGAAAGTATCAGTAACTAAATTGTGTGGCTCTGGGAGAGCAGCTATCCTCCCCACCTTCCCATGAACCTGACCTGTGCCTCCCCATTATAGGAGATCCACTAGCTCCCCTCCTCCTGATTCTCAGAGGTCTCAACCTGCTGGTTTGATCTCTTCACAAGGTCCAGGCAGAGTCCTGGACAGACTAAGTTGTGTGTCTCTAGCATGAGAACTTTTTTCCCTCACACACCTGACCAGTGCAGAGCTCTCCCTTCAAATGGCCAAATGTTGGTCACTTCATATACAATGAATTCTGCTTGCATCCTCTTGTTGACTTCCTGAGACCCTGCCCCATCACAAAGGACTGCAGGCACTCCAGGTGGCAGCTAGCCTTGGTGAACCTTGAGAATGTTGCTGAGTGATTTCAACCCAGTACTGGCACTGAGTTTGAATCTGTATAAATCTGGTAAACTTTACTCACCCCTGACTGGTGATTCACTGAAATTTACTTCACACAACACCAGAGGCTCCTTCTGTGACTCAGCCTAACAGACAACCTGCAGGTGGAGACAGGAAAAGGTAGATCTCAGGTTGCCTTGAACATTTTGCTGACCTGTCCCTCAGGCTCAGTGCAAATGGAAGCTAACCTTGCTGCACAGCTTGCTTCTTCCTACACACACTGAGGCCCAGCAAAGGCAGCCACAAACTGTGGATCACTTTGTAGCTTAAAATAGGTTGTCCAGGGCAAGTAACAGGCTACATAGGACATTGGGCTGCACCAGATCCCTCACAAGAGGCCCCAGAACCAACACACCCAGCACAAGTTTCATACAACATCAGAATAGGAACATAGTGAGAACTTCAACAAACATAAAACATAAAAAAGGACATAGAAACCATAAAAAAGACCCAATCTGAAATGAAGAATTCACTAGAAAGAATCTAAGATGGTGGCAGAATAGGTAGAAATTATACCCACCTCCTCCCAGGACAAAACTAGAATCAGAACTAAAATATAGAACAATCACCCTGAATAACCAACTGAAGTCTAGCTGGATAGTAGTCTTGTAACCATGGATTTATAGAAGAAACCACACTGAGACTGGTAGGAGGGTTGGAGATGCGAAAAATGCTGGCCCCACAGCCACAGACAGCAACTGAGAATCTGGAGGGATATCTCAACTGCAAAGTTTTCCCCTGAGCAGTGAGGGGGGTCTCAACCCTATGCTGGGCTTCATAGCCCAGAGCCCCAGAGCCTGGAATAGGCACCCACATAACATCTGGCTGTGCAAATCAACAAGGTTTCTCTATGCCAGGGTAAGATGGAAGGCTGCTGGAAGCTCAGGTACCCTTTTAAAAAGGCAAATCACAAAATCTCATTCATAGGCACTCACCCTGGGTTCCACTTGAGGGAGGGAAGAGCAGACTATAATTGTGTAAGGAGTGACTGTGTTTTATGGCTCCAGGGAGAGGATTGAAAGGACAGCCACCAGGACCCCTGTGCTGACTCCTTCTCTTATTCTACAGATGTCATCTTTCTTGGGTTGAGCACCAGGAAAAGGTGGGGCCATTTCCCCCACCTTCCCTCAAGCATAACTGGGGTTTCACTCCACAGAGATCTAGTATTTCCACACTCATGACCCCTAGTGACACCCTCCCTGCTGAGCTTGGGTTCACCAGGAGGTCTGAGCAGGATCCCAAACAGACTAGGACAGGGGACATTTTTCCCTTGCATACCCAACCTGTGAAGAGACTTCTCTTCACACAGCCAAACTGCAGTTGGTTTCAGCCTGACGAACTCTGTTGGCCTCCCTGTGAAGACTCCCTGAGACACCACCACACCACAAAGGTCTATGGGATCCAGTAGGTGACAGATGGTGTTAGTAAACTGAGACTTTTGCTGCGTGGCCTCAGACCAAAGGCTGCCATTGAATTTCTTTTTCCCTTTTATAAATAGATTTATTGAGATACCATTCACATACTGTACAGTTCATCCATTTAACATATACACTTCACTGTTTTAAGTACATTCACAAGGTTATGAACCATTACTGCAATTTTTTTTTACTTTTTCATTTGACTTATTGGGGTAATATTGGTTAATAAAATTATATAGGTTTTATTTGTATCAATCTGATGAATATCACTTGCCCCCAACTTGTGACTCACTGGGAACATTCCACATGCAACCAGTGTACTGCCATAGGCAGCTGGTAGGCAGAAGCAGGTAGAGGAGGATCTCGGGGTGCCTTGGGCCTTTTGATGACCAGCTCCTGGGATCAGTGCTACTGGAAGCCAGCTTTGTGCAGAGCTTGGCCATTCTCATGTACACTCAGACAAAGCCACGAACTGTGGATCACTTTGTAGCTCCAAAGAGGATGGCCAGGGTCAGTCACAAGCAGAGTCTGAAACTGACCTGCACCAGAGTCCTTGTAAGAGGCCCCAAAACCAACACACCCAGAGGCAAGCTTCAGAAAACATTAGATCCACATACAATTAGCTCTACAAGTGGTACATGAAATGTTCTTGGCAGGTACTAGACCCTGCTGAGGTAAATTCTGCTTCATGTGATCAGCACACATATAACATCTGGTACACTGCGACCAGGGTCAGTCCTCATAGTCAGCCAGCCTAAGGCTCAACCCTCACACAGATGGGCCAATAGCAATCAAGACTCAAATACAACAGGAGGGCTCTCATAACCCACACAAGGGACATTTCTAGAACACCTAGTTCAGGTGATTAGAAAGACTATACCACTGGGTCCCACAGGACACATACTACGTAAGACCACCTTACCAAAATTAGGAGACATAAAAGATCATAATATACAGAAACAAACACAAAGAGACAGCCAAAATGGGGAGGAAAAGAAACATGCCCCAAATGAAAGAACAGGAGAAATCTCCAGAAAAAAAATTAAATGAAATGGAGGCAAGCAACCTACCAGATATAAAGTTCAAAATAATGGTTATAAGGATGCTCAAGGAGCATAGTGAGTTCAAGAACATGAAAAAGAACATAGAAACCACTAAAAATTAGTCATAAATGAAGAATATAATATCTGAAATTAAAAAAATCACTAGAAGAAATAAACAATAGTTTAGATATAGCAGAGGACTGAATCAGTAATTTGGAAGAAAAGTAGCAAAAAACAGCCAATCAAGGCAGCAAAAATAAAAACAATTAAATGAAAATAGCTAAGGGAACATTGGGACAGTACGAAGCAAAATAATATCCACATCATAGGAATACCACAAAGTAAAAAGAGAGAGCAAGGCATTGAGAAGCAATTTGAAGAAATAATGACAGAAAATTTCCTTAACCTGGTGAAGAAAAAAGATACACAACTCCAGAAATCACAAAGACTTCCAAAGAAGATGAATCCAAAAAGACCTACACCAAGATACACCATAATTGAAATGGCAAAGAGAGAATTTTAAAAGCAACAAAATACAGACAGTTAGTTACCTACCTGGGAGCTCCTATAAAACTGTCAGGTGATTTCTCAAAAGAAATTTTTCAGGTCAGAAAGGATTGGCATAATAATCAAAATGATGAAAAGCAAGGACCTACAACCAAGACTACTTTACCCAGCAAGGCTATCAATTCAAATTGAAGGAGAATTTGAGAGCTTTCCAGACAACAAAAAGCTTAAAAACGACCAAAAGCTTAATTACGACCAAAGTAGTACTATAAGAAATGTTACAGGGTCTTATTTAAGAAGAAGGAGGAGGAGAAGGAGAAGGAGGCAGAGGAAGAAACAGAGAAACATAGTTATAAAAAATAAAATGTGACTGGTATGGCTCAGTGGGTTGGGTGTGATCCTGTGAACTGAAAAATAAAATGGCAGCCCTGGCAGGTGTGAATTGAGTGCCAGTCTGTGAACCAAAGGGTCGCTGGTTCAATTTCCAGTCAGGGCACATGCCTGGGTTGTGGGCCAGGTCCCCAGCTTGGCATGTTCAAGAGGCAACTAAACAATGTTGTTTCTCTTCCTCTCTTTCTCCTTCCACTAAAAATAAATAAATTAAATATTAAAAAAAATAAAAATAGAGGACTTCCGCCAAGATGGAGACGTAGGTGGAGGAACCACCTTGCCTCTGTGCACAACCAAATCTAAAAACAACTATTTTTCACAACAATCACAACCAAGCCACACGGAAAATCGAAAATACAGAGTCCAAAGACAACTAAATACTCAGCTAAACCAGTAAGAGAAGCGAAACCAGCAGTGGAGCAGGTTGGCAAGAAAAAATCCCCGAACTGGTGGTGCCGGCGCTGATCGCGGGCTGGCTGCCGGAGCGCACAGGGAAGACGCTGGGGGGGGGGGCTGTCTCGGTCGGTCGCGCATCTGCGTGCGGAGAAACCAGTGAGAAGGGAAGCCTGCGCGGGGCAGCAGGCTCGCACAATTCCTATCGGATAAACAAGCCCAGGGCGAGTGGTGTGACTGGACGGGCTGGGCTAGCGGAGAGGACCGCCATTGCCCCCTCTCTGATCACGCCCCCACATGTAGCGTCACAAACCAGCGACCTGGGTCGCCCTGTCCTGGTAAACAACTAAGGCTTCGCTCCAATTACTTAACGGCACGAATAGACCAAAAATGGCTCTAGGACAACTCAGAGCCCCAGAACCCATAGATCTAAGTGATGAAGAAATAGCCAGTCTTTCAGATGCACAGTTCAAAACACTGGTTATGAGGATCCTTACAGAACTGGTTGATTTTAGTCACAAATTAGAGAAACATATGGAAGCTAAACTAATTGAAATGAATGGTAATACAAAGGAAACCAATAGTAATGGAAAGAAAATTGGGACTCAAATCAAGGGAGTGGACCACAAGGAAGGAAAAAATGATCAAACAGAAAAGAATGAAGAAATAAGAATTCAGAAAAATGAGGAAAAGCTTAGGAACCTCCAGGACATCTTTAAACGTTCCAACATCCGAATTATAGGGGTACCAGAAGGGGGAAAGGCACAGCCACCAGTGGAAAACTTATTTGAACAAATAATAAAGGAAAATTTCCCCAAACTGGCAAAGAAAATAGACTTCCAGGAAATCCAGGAAGCTCAGAGAGTCCCAAAGAAGTTGGACCCAAGAAGGAACACACCGAGGCACATCATCATTACATTAGCCAAGATTAAAATGAAGGAGAGAATCCTAGAAGCAGCAAGAGCTAAGGGAACAGTCACCTACAAAGGAGTTCCCATCAGACTGTCAGCTGATTTCTCAAAAGAGACCTTACAGGCAAGAAGGGGCTGGAAAGAGGTATTCCAAGTCATGAAAACCAAAGACCTACAACCGAGATTGCTCTACCCAGCAAAGTTTTCATTTAGAATGGAAGGACAGATAAAGTGCTTCTCAGATAAGACCAAATTTAAGGAGTTCATCATCACCAAGCCCTTATTATATGAAATGTTAAAGGGACTTACCTAAGAAAAAGAAGATAAAAAAGATGAACAGTGAAAGGACAGCAAACTCACAGTTACTAACAACCACACCTAAAACAAAAGCAAACTAAGAGGACAGCTAGATCAGGAGCAGAACCATAGAAATGAAGATCTCATGGAGGGTTAGCAACAGGGGAGTTGGAGGAGGAGAAGGGGGAGAAGGTACAGAAAATAAGTAGCATAGACAGTAGATAGAAAATAGATAGGGGGAGGGTAAGATTAGTAGGGGAAATACAGAATCTAAAGAATTTGAGACACATGTTCATGAACTAAAGGGGGAAATGGTGGGGGAGGGGCATGCAGGGTGGAGGGGAATGGAGGGAGGGAATAGAGCAAATGTAATGGCATAATCAATAAAAAAAAGAAAAAAAAGAAAAGAAATAAAATATACTTTAAAAAAGAAAAAAAATAAAAAGAAAAATAAAATTGAAATAAATACTCATCAATCAATAATCACTTTAAAAGTAAATGGATTAAATTCTCCAATCAAAAGACACATGGTAGCTGAATGAATATGAAAACAAAATCCATATGTTTACTCTGTCTTCAAGACACCAACCTCAGAATGAAAGATACACACAGACTAAAAGTGAAAGGATGGAAAAATATTTCATGCAAATGAAAAAAAAGCTGGGGTAGCAATACTTATATCTGGCAAAATAGGCTTTAAAACAAAGTCTATAATAAAAGACAAAATGACACTACCTAATGATAAAAGGATCAATCCAACAAGAAGATATAATGCTTGTAAACATTTATGCATCCAACATACTAAGGCTTGAATATGTAAAGCAAGTCTTAATGGCTGTAAAGAGAGAGATCCACACTTCTTGTAGCAATATTTTTGCCAATATATCTCCTCAGGTAAGGAAAACAAAGGAAAAAGTAAATGGGAGTACCTCAAGCTAAAAAGCCTTTGCACCGCAAAAGAAACCATTAGCAAAATGAAAACAAACCCACTGAATATAAGAACATATTTGCTAATCATATATCAGATAAGGAGTTACATATCAAAATATATAAAGAATGTATAAGATTCAACACCAGAAAGACAAACAACCCAATTAAAGAATGGGCAAAAGACCTATGTAGACACTTCTGCAAAGAGGACATACAGATGGCCCATAGACATGTGAAAAGATTTTCAATGTCACTACTCATCAGAGAGAAGCAAATTGAAACCACAATGAGGTATCACCTCACACCTGTCAGAAGAGCTATCCTCAATAAATCAACAAAAAACTGTTAGTGAAGATGTAAAGAAAAGGTAACCTTCATGCACTTATAGTAGGAATGCAGACTGGTGTTGTGACTGTGGAAAAAAAACTGATATGGATATTCTCAAATTAAATATGGAACTACCTTTTTACCCAGTATTTCCACTTCTGGGAGTATATCTTAAGAATTCTGACACCAGTTTGAAAGAATATATGCACCTATATGTCCAAAGCAACATTATTTACAGTAGCCAAAATCTGGAAACAGCCCAAGTGCCCATCATTAGATGGTAAGTACATTAGAAAAGCATGGCATATTTACACAATTGTAGGGGACTGGTTTGTTTTAGTCCGGCAAATGTGACTCAGCTCTGTATGGAAAACCTACAGAAGCAAAGTGATGGGCAGGAGACAGACCTTCAAACCGAGTTTTCCTGTGGGAATCAAGCCTGGAAAATGCATACAGACTGTTATGGCTTGCTCTTGCTAAAACTCCATCACCCTGGTCTAAAACAACAAATGTGTATTGTCTATCTTCAAGGTAATTTCCAAAGCCTGTGTGAATTTTCCCGAGGACAGAGCTAATCAGCTCGCCACCATTCCCCTCTGCATGTGATTTTCATTTCCTTGATTGTGCCTAAAATATAGAAAATAATATTCTATGTAATAGGTAATACATCTTTCTCTGATGTAATACCTGAGAAAAACAATAAAAGCTTGTCAAGGCAAGGGTCAAGGCTGTCTCCTCTTGAAGGAGTGGCTGAGGCATTCATAGGCACTCTCCCCCTGAGAGAGTAGCTGTGCAGTCCCCTTTTTCTCCACAGGATTGCTATCTCCTGTGCATTTATTCTTGTCGTCAGACACAACAGGCAGACTCTGCTGGCCAGAGTCCATCACACACAATAAAATACTATATAGCCGTAAGAAAGAAGGAAATCTTACCTTTTGTGACAGCATGGATAGACCTAAGGATTATTATGCTAAGTGAAACAAGCCAGTCAGAGTAAGAGAAATACCATATGATCTCATTTAATCACGGAATCTAAAGAACAAAATAGAAACAGCAGCACGGATACATGGAGCAGACTGACAGCTGTCAGAGGAGATGAGGTTAGGGAATTGGATAAAAGAAGATAAAGGGATTAACCAGAAAACTTGTATACATAACACATAAACACAGAATATAGTGTATTGACAGCCAGAGGAAAAGGGATTGGGGCCTGTAGAGGTGGGCAAAAGGGGGAAATTGCAATGAAAAGAGACTTTTCTTGGGGCAGTGGGCACACATTGTACAGACCATGATTTATTGAGTTATAGAGTTGAAACTGTATTGTTTTGTGAACCAATGTTCAGTAATGCAGCCTAAGTGTCCCTCAGAAAATGAGTAGATAAAAAAAAACACAGTATATTTATACAATGGAATACTACACAGCAGAAAGAAAGAAGAAACACCTACCGTTTGGGACAGCATGGATGGATCTGGAGAGCATTATGCTAAATGTAGTAGGCCAGGTGGTGAAAGACAAATACCATATGATCTCACCTAGAAGTGGAACTTAATGAACAAAACAAAAAAGTGAGAAAAGTAGAACCAGAGACATTGAAATAAAGAACAAACTGATAGAGTAAGATAACACCAAGGTAGGAGGGAGCAGATTCCACTTCCCCCTACACACAGGAGAAAAGCCAAGCTGATCTATGGAGGAACAGAGTAAACAGCCAACAGTACCCCAACATATATGAAAATAAGACAGCAAAAAATGTAGCAGACATAGAAAAACCAGACAAAAAGGAGAATGCTTCAGGACGATAAGGTCCCAGGTACTGAGCAGGGACCAGGGTGGCTGCAGCCCCAGGATCGGTGCCCGCTGGGTCTGCCACAGGGTTCTTGGGAGAGAGCTGGGTCAACTGCCCCCTTCCCTGGCCAAAAGATTTGAGAAGCACCAGTAGAGACCTGGTTGCTTGAAGTTCCACAGGGGAATAAGGACTAAGTGGCAAACACACAGGGACTGTGAGCACCCATGGAGTCTGTGGACACTGGTTGGGGAGAGTTGAGGGTCACACTGTGACAGGCCCTGACCCTGATAGTCCCTGGTCTGGCTGGAGAATTGGGCTATGTGAGGGGCCAGACAGCTGTATGGAGCAGCAGGCCTGAGTAGGAGGAATTTCTCAAAAAGAAAAAGTGAAAAAAGAGACACTGTTTGAGGAATTCTTCTGCAGCAATCACTCTAGCCTCGCCTGCACCTAGCTGGTGTACTTCTGAGGTGGTGCGGGAAGCCCTGCATGCCCCCATAGCACTGGAAAGGATGGGCACCCTAGCCCATGAAGCTAGAGGTAGCCTGGCTGAGCATGATTGCCTGAAAACCAAGGATAGTGTGCTCTGCTGAAGGCTCCAGTCAACAGTGGTAACCCCTAGGAGAGTGCACTCTGAGGAAGGCCTGGATCCCACACCCAAGGCCCCATGGAAAGGCACCAGGCTAGCCCTGGGGAGAGTGTGCTTGAGGCTGACTGTGGATCAGGAAGAGAGAAAAGTCCCTCAGTCTGCTGCAGCCAGCAAGACCAGAAAAACCCAGTGTGGCCAGTTTCAACTAGCAGGAAGCTTTTTTCTTAAGTAATTTTTAATTTTTTTATTTTTTATCTCTCAATTTCATTTTCCTCGCTCTCCTTCTTTCTTGTTTTATTCCCTCTTCCTTTCTTCCCAATTTTAAATCTTCTTCATTCCTTCTTCTTTTTCTTTTTTAATACCCACAAGTGAGACAAAAAACTCTGGAACTGTGAAAAGACCAGAGTTGGACCCAAACAGGAGGCATCCCTACAGCTGAGACAGTGAGAAAAATCTCACTTTGTTATTACAGAGAACATTCAAGTTATTGCATACTTGTATTATTATTTTTTTCATTATTCTTACATCTTTTATTTTAACAGTATTTTGGTATTCCTCTTGTTTCTGTTTAGTCTCCTTGGCTTGGCTGGTTATATTATATCATTTGACAGGTGTCCCCTGTTATCTCCTTCAGAGTATATTGCTAATATACTGCCCTTCACTTCATTTGTTTTCCATTAGCACAATACTCAAGGTCCTATACTACCTATTTTTGTTATCCAGATCACATAGATTCTGTCATATGATTGTTGCTCCAATATTATTGTAAATAATATCCATTCTATATGATTGTAAATACTACACAACACCATTCCCAGATCTTAGCCCACTTCACAGTTTCCTGAACTCTATTACTGCAGTGGTTAACTCTATTCTCTCACACACTACACCTATTTACTATCTTTCACTTTCACCTTACCTCAGAATCTGACCTCCCACAACCTCACTGCTTTCTAGATCCAACTCACAACCCTTCCTTCCCCAACAAGAGTCTCATCTTCTTTCCATCCTTTCTTAAAAGTGGCTAGTTGGATGAAATATTATGGTTAACACTATACGTAGCCAAAGGATTTCCTATCTCTTATCTACCAGCTGCTACTGTAAATATCATAGAATATTGTCTTGCTGTCCAAAATCATTTTGTCTTCCTCCTCCAACTGATCACAAAAAAGAGTAGGGGGAAGCTGTGAACACCAGGATATCCGCTGGAAGAGGAAACCCAACAGCCAAGGAACCACCAACAGATAACAACAGAAGGTGAAGGGGGAGTGGAAGCCACACTAACCTCAATCCAAGACCTATCTGGAAATACAACTAAATAGTAGAGAAATTACCCAGAACAAACAACTGAAAAAGAGCAAGAAAGAATCCTCAAAATATTGTACACATGGAAGAAACAGCTTCAACACAACCTGCCCTCACCAGCACAACAAAATACAAGAGGTGGTGGACAGAGTGACCTTTAGTTAACCAGCTGCTGGGAAGTACCCACCAAAGAAAGACCCCAAAACAATCAAAACCCAAAGACAAAAACAGAGCCAACTTATGACAGCATAAGTATAGTGAGCTCAGGAGATCAAAGAGACTGCACCACTGAATATCACAGGTAATCTACCAGAGAAGTTCACACCATAAACCCAGGAAGCCAAAACATATCAATTTAAGAAGCTGAGAATAACAAGAAGAGTCTCATGAACAATGGAAAGACAAAGAAACAATCCCCAAATGAAAGGAAAGGAGGAAGCCTCAAAAAGAATGCTAGATGAAAGAGAGGCAAGTCAGCTATCAGATATTGAATTCAAAGCACTAGGTATCAGGAAATTCAAAGAACTCATAATGAGCTACCAGAAACTACAGGGAACTACAATGAACTCACTGCAAACTATATGAACATGAAAAAGGAAACAGAATTGATCAACAAGGGCCAAGAGGAAATGAAGAATACAATTTCTGAATTGAAGAGAACAGCAGAAGAAATCAAAATCAGGATTGATGAATCAAAACATCAGATCAGTGAGCTGGAGGACAAAAAAAAAAAAAAAACACCCAGAAACAGCAAGAAAAGGAAAAGAAGCTCAGAAAGAATTAAGAGGGGTTAAGAGAAATGCAGGGCAATATAAAACACGGTAATATACATATAATAGAAATACCAGAAGGAGAAGGAGAACAAAGGATAGAAAACCTATTTGAAAAAGTAATGATGGAAAACTTCCCTTATTTGATGAGAAAAAAAAGTCACACAAATCTAGGAAACACAGAGTCCCAATCAAGAGGAACCCAAAGACGCCAACTGCAAGACATATCATCATTAAAATGGCAAAATTCCAAGACAAAGAGAGAATCTTAAAGGCAGCAAAGGAGAAAAAGGAAGTAACATACAAGGGAGCCCCAATGAGGTTAGCTGCTGACTTCTCAATGGAAACACTCCAAGCAAGAAGAGAATGGCAAGAAATGTTCCAAGTATGAGAACCAGAGGCTTGCAACTGAGGCTACTTTACCCAGCAAGGCTCTTAATCAAGATAGAAGGCCAAAGAAAGAGTTTCCCAGACAAAAGAACTCTAAAAAAATACACCTCCAAAAACAGCTCTGCAAGAGATGCTAAATGGACTGATTTAAGGAAAGGAAAGAGAAAGAGAGAGAGAAACATTAGTAAGAAAATAATAATGAACAAGTACATATCAATAATAAGCTTAAATGTAAATGGTTTAAATGTTCCAATCAAAAGACATAGAATGGCTGAATGGATAAAAAAGCATGACCCATACATAGACTGCCTACAAGAGACCTATCTCAAGACAAAAGACCTACACAGACTAAAAGTGAGGGGCTAGAAACAAATTTTCCATGTAAACGCACAGGAAAAAAAAGCTGGGGTAGCAATACTCATATCAGACAAAACAAACTTCAAAAAAATGGCCATAAAAAGAGATCCAGCAGGTCACTTCAAAATAGTCAAGGGAAGAAATCACCAAGTAGACATAAACATCGTAAATATATATGCACCCAACATAGCAGCACCCAAATATATAAAGAAAATCTTAGAGGACTTCAAGAAAGATATTGACAGTAACACAATTATAGTTGGGTATTTTAACATCCCACTGTGAAAAATGGACAGATGTTCCAAACAAAATATCAACAAAGATATTGTGGCATTGAACAATGCCCTAGAAGAAATAGACTTAACTGATATATATATAGAGAGCCCTTTATCCCAAAGAAGCTAAATACACATTCTTTTCAAATGCACATGAAACACTTTCAAGGAGAGACCACATGATAGGACACAAAACAAGCCTCAACAAACTTAAGAAAATTGAAATCATACCAAACATTTCCTCTGACCAGAAGGGATTGAACCTAGAAGCCAACACCTAGGGGAAAAAGAAAACAAAAAATAATCAAAATCATGGAGATTGAATAGCATATTATTAAACAATGAATGGGTCAAGAATGAAATTGGGGAAGAAAACAAGAATTTTCTGGAAACAAATGAAAATCAACTCAACAACCATAAACTTATGGGAAACAGTGAAAGCAATCTTGAGGGGAAGTTCATAGTGATACAGGCCTACCTAAAAAAGGTAGAAACATTTCAAACAAACAACCTAACCCTACACCTACAAGAACTGGAGGAACAACAGCAAAGACAGCCCAGAGCAAGTAGAAGGAAAGAAATAACCAAGATCAGAGCAGAATTAAATGACATAGAGACTAAAAGCACAATTCTAAGGATCAATGAATCCAGGAGCTGGTTTTTTGAACAGATAAACAAAATTGACAAGCCTTTAAGCAGACTCATCAAGAAAAGAAGAGAGAGGACCCAATTAAACACAATCAGAAATGAAAGAGGAGAGATTACAACTGACACCACAGAAATACAAAGGACGAAAAGAGATTACTATGAAGAACTGTATGCAAAGAAGTTTGAAAACCTAGGTGAAATGGACAAATTTCTACAAAAATATTATTTTCCAAAACTGAATGAAGAAGCAGAAAGCCTGAACAGACCAATAGCAGCAGATGAAATTGAAGCAGTAATAAAAAAAAAAATTCTGACACATACATGCCCTGAATCAGATGGTTTCACAGGAGAATTCTGCAAATTATTTAGGGAACAGCTAACCCCTATCCTTCACAGACTATTCTAAAAAATCCAAAATTATGGAAGACTCCCAAACTCTATGAAGCCAGCATCATCCTAATCCCAAAACCAGATAAAGACACAATGAAGAAAGAAAACTTCAGGCCAATATCGCTGATGAACATAGATGCTAAAATCCTCAACAAAATATTAGCAAACCGCATCCAACAATACATTAAAAACATCATACACCATGTCCAACTGGGATTCATCCCAGTGATGCAAGGATGGTACAATATTAGTAAATCAATAAATGTAATACATCACATAAACAGGAGCAAAGACAAAAATTACATGACCATATGAATAGATGCTGAAGAACCATTTGATAAGGTACAACACCCATTTATGAAAAAAAACACTCAGCAAAGTGGGAATAGAAGAAGCATTGCTCAACATAATAAAGGCCATATGTGAGAGATCTACAGCCAACAACACACTCAATGGAAAAAAACTAAAATTTTTTCCACTAAGATCAGGAACAAGACAAGGTTGTCCAATTTCACCACTTCTATTCAACATAGTATTGGAAGTTTTAGCCACAACCATTATACAAGAAAAGGGAATAAATTGCATCCAAATTGGAAAGGAGGAAACAAAACTGTCATTGTTTGCAGAATATGTAATAGTGTACATAGAGAATTCTATAGACTCCACCAAAAAAACTGCTCAACCTAATAAATGAATTTGTCAAAACAGTGGTAGAGAAAGTCAATATCCAGAAATCAAAGGCATTTTTGTATACCAACAATGAAACAGCAGAAGAGGAAATCAAGACAAAAATTACATTTTCTATAGCAAAAACAAAAATTAAATACCTAGGATACTACCTTACCAAGGAGGTAAAAGACCTGTATTCAGAAAACCACACAACACTGAAGAAAGAAATCAATAAGAACACAAACAGATGGAAAAATATATCATGTTCCTGGATCAGAAGAATTAACATCATCCAAATGTCCATACTACCCAAAGCAATTTACAGATTCAATGCAATACCTATTAAAGTACCAATGACATATTTCACAGACATAGAAAAAACACTTCAAAAATTTATGTGGACCCATAAACAACCCTGAATACCAGCTACAATTTTGAGAAAGAATAACAAAGTAGGAGGGATCGCAATACCTGATACCAAATTATATTACATGGCCAGTGTAATGAAAACAGCCTGGTCCTGGCATAAGAACAGACACACAGATTAATGGAACAGAACAGTGCACCCAGAAATAAACCCATGTCCTTATGTTCAATTAATATTTGACGAAGGGGGCAGCAACATAAAATGGAGTAAAAATAGTCTCTTCAACAAATGGTGTTAGGAGAACTGGACAGCTACATGCAAAAAAATGAAACTTGAGCATCAATTTACACCATACATCAAAATAAATTTAAGGTGGATAAAAGACTTAAATATAGGTTGTCACACTATAATGTCCTAGAGAATAACATAGCAGGAAAATCTCAGATATTCCATACAGCAACATTTTTACTGATATGTCCCCATAGAGCAAGGGACTAAAGGAAAGAATAAACAAATGGGATGTCATCAAAATAAAAAGCTTCTGCACAGCTAAGGTAAATGGCATTAAAATAAAAAGAGAACCAACCTTATAGGCAAATATGTTTTCCAATTATACCTCAGACAATAGTTTAATCTCCAAAATATATAAAGAACTTAAACTACTCTACTCTATGAAGACAAGCCACCCAATTAAAAAATGGGCAAAGGACTTGAACAGACACTCCTCCAAGAAAGACATACAGAGGATCCAGAGACACATGAAAAAATGCTCATTACCCCTAGCTGTCAAAGAGATTCAAATTAAAACCACAATGAGATACCACTTCACACCAGTCAGAATGGTCATCATAAACAAAGCAACAAATAACAAGTGTTGGAGAGGTTGTGGAGAAAAGAAGATCCTAGTGCACTGTTGGTGGGATTGCAGACTCATACAACCATCATGGAAAATAGTGGAATGTTTCTGAATTTTGGAAATATATGGAATAGTCTCAGAAAACTAAAAATGGATCTGCCTTTTGACCCAGAAATTCCACTGCTAGGATTATACCCTAAGAACCCTGAAATACCAATCCAAAAGAACCTATGTACCCCAATGTTCATAGCAGCACGATTTACAATAGCCCAGTGCTGGAAGCAACCTAGGTGCCCAACAGTAAATGAATGGATCCAAAAACTATGGTACATTTACACAATGGAATTCTATGCAGTAGAAAGAAAGGAGCTCCTACCCTTTGGGACAACATAGATGGAACTGGAAAGCATTATTCTAAGTGAAATAAGTCAGGTGTTGAAAGATAAATACCATATGATCTCACCTTTAACAGGAACCTAAACAACAACAACAAAAACAAACAAGCAAAATATAACCAAAGACACTGAAATAGAGAACAGGCTGACAGCGACCAGAGGGGAGAGGGGAGGGAATTTCAAGGGAAAAGTGGAAGGGTTTACAGAAACAACTATAAAGGACACATGGGCAAAAAGTAGGGGGCATGGAAATGGGAGGGAGGGAGACAGCTGGGGGTTGGGCTGGTATATGAGTAAAAGACAGAAAACTGTACTTGAACAATAATAAAAAAAAAACACTAAAAACAGATAAGGAAAAAAAAGAAGAAACTGACAAACCAGAGAGGAATGAGGAGCAAGATAACAGGAAATACAGGAAAGGATTATCAGGGAACAAGTATGAATGACCCGTGGATGAAGCCAAAGGGGGGAAGGATTAACAGTTGGAGGTGGGAGGTAAGAGGTGGGAGTGGATAGGGCAGGGGAGAGTAATGGGGGAAAATGAGGACAACTGTTATTGAACAACAATAAAAAAATAACTGCAATTGAAAACATTAAAAGAATACAAAAGCTATGTCCCTTAGGGCATATTTGGTTCCGACCTGTTTTAGTATGGCCTGAGAACTAAGAATGGTTTTCACATTTTCAAATGGTTGGAAAATCATCAAAAGCAAAATAATATTTTATGAAACAAAAGTAATGTGAAATCTAAATTTTAGTGTGTACAATAAACTTTTATTAAAGCACAATTAATAAATAAATGGAACTTGGATATCAGTAAAGAAATGATGAGTGCCCAATGTAGCAAATTTGTGAAAAAATACAAAAAGACTTTATTTATATCTTAATTTCTTTGTAAGATAACTGTTTAAAAATGACTATGAAGTATTTAATTTTATTATAGGTAAAAGTGTAACAACAAACACAAAAGATGAAGGATAAGTATTTTAAAGTTCTTATATTTATGTGAAAAAATATTTAGTAAGTTAGACTCATTAGTAATAAGTTAATGATCTATATTATAAACACTGGAAATAAAAACAAAGAAATATAGATTAAAAATGGAACAATAATAAATAGTTGATTAATCTAAAATATGACAGAAAAGGAAGCAAAATGAATACATGATACAAACAGCATGAAGTTGACAAACTCAACATATTAAGAATTATATAATTGTAAACAGAGGAAGCACTGGGTAAAAGACAAAGATGGGCAGACTGGATAAAAAACATAAATGAAAATAAAAATATTTAAAAAACAAAAATGGAAAAATGAAACATAATGTAAAAAATATAAAGATGGCAGAAAAGTGAAAGTAGGAAAATATATAATAAAATCTGGTTGTAATTGTGACCTGTAAGGGGGAAAAATCAAAAGAGAATAATACATATTATTTTATACAACTCCACAATATATATAGCAAAAACTGGTGTCAGCAATCACCAGCTAGTAGTTAGCGATAATCAACAGTCTAGTGTTAGTCATGTGAACACATCTCTGCCCAACTTGGTCACTAAACCCTTTCATCAGTGAAACTTCAAATATCGTAGACCCACTGAAATTTGGTTCATGGATCATGAGAGTGAACAGAAGCAAAATTTATATTTACTAAGCTCAACAAATTTTCTTTTGAACTGCCAGCAACCCCAAATGAGTACAATTTTGAGAAATGTTTCCAAGTAGCATACCTTTTTCTTTTATCAACCTTTCTGAACTTGTTGAAACAGGACAAAGCATTTCACCAGCCTGTACTTTTTTTCCACTTTACATACTTAACATTATTATGACTGGCAGATTGAGAATATTTCAGTGCTTTGGTATGAAAATGTATTATTAGAAACAGAAGATACAAATCATCATAAATAAAATTTGAATCAGTGAAGCTTATTGAATTCAGTTTTCAAGAAAGAAAACCAAGAATATTATTAAGAATAAGTTAATCTTTTAAGTTTGATATAGACATATTATTTTCTCTGAAGCATGAGCAAATAAATAGTCTTATGGCTTTTGACACACTAGAGTTATTGTGGAAACATCCCATTCCACTTTGATTCTTACACTCTGGGTAAAGAAAATTAATTTGGATAAAACAAATTCTCTCTATTTAACTTCCCAGTAAAATTGGACTCACTTCATGTGTCCCCATTACTTGACTTTGAGTGGAGGTAACTATATTCCCTTCCTATGCCTCTGCATGATTAGAAAAACTCACAGCAGAATTTGGCCTCTAGGTTGTCTTAACCTGACCTAGACAATCACTCCTGGGATCCCAGTAAGGCATATTTTCAGAGGTTAGAAGAAAGCTATTTTATGAGGAATTGATGGCAGTTTCTAAAAGGGGAGACTAATAAAAGCATTTTCAAAAACAGAACACTTTATAATCAACTTCTTTTCAGAGTTCATCTTTCTGTATATAAACAGTGCTCCTACAAAGTAAGCCTCACTTTGCCTAGCCTCCATGATTGAAGGGCTTCCTTCTATCATTAGTAGAGATTGTTGCCAGAAGGTTGCATTTGTTATTAGTAGATAAGGCATAAGTCTAGTTACTGAAATCAATTTTTAAATTCTCCACAGTTGATCAGGCAGCAATTTCAAGGTTTAGTCATGAAAGTATATTTAAATAGATTTGAGATCTGAGCCACAACCAAGAGGTATGTCATGATCTTGTGGAGGAAAAAAACCCATGATTTCCTCCAAAAGACTTTTTAAAAAAGCTTTAGGAATAGTCAAGTATGTCTTATGATAAAAATAATGAGACCTCTGGTCAAGATGGCAGGATAGGTAAACACAGCTGGCCTCCTTGCACAACCACATCAAAATTACAACTAAACTATAGAATGACCATTATTCAGAACTGTCAGAAGGCAAGCTGATTGGAAGTCCTACAAATATAGAATTAAAGATAAAAACCACATTGAGACTGGTAGGAGGGCAGAGACACAGATGAGGCTGGACCTACACCCACATGTGTCAGATAAAAATTGGAAGAGATATCTCAGGAGTGAGGGGTCCCAGCCCCACACCAGGCCTCAAATCCAGGGTTCCAGTGTCAGGAAGATAAGTGTCCATAACTTCTGGCTGTAAAAATAAACAGGGATGGAGGCTATGGAAGACATAATCT
This sequence comes from Artibeus jamaicensis, assembly GCF_021234435.1. Taxonomy (NCBI): domain Eukaryota; kingdom Metazoa; phylum Chordata; class Mammalia; order Chiroptera; family Phyllostomidae; genus Artibeus; species Artibeus jamaicensis. The sequence goes on from NW_026522045.1 coordinate 14,925,599, forward strand.
TCTGGAGTCCCAGGCAGTTTCTCTTAAAGGGCCCACACTGAAACTCACTCATTCTGAGGTCCAGCACAGGAGTAGCATATTGAAAGGCATCAGAAATATATGTGGAGGGACTGAATTATCTGGCATCAGGGCAAGAGCTGAGGAGTAGCTTTCTCCTAGACAGAAGTGCTGGCAGAGGCCATTGTTTCTTTTCTGAGAGCTCACTTCACAAGCCACAGAGCCAGCAGAAGGGCACCATATCTGGGATTCCATCAGCTTGGTTCACATTCTTTGCCACACCCTAGTGATTCCTTGAGTCTCTGCCCTACCCAAATTTGGGGCCCACCCAGGCTGTTTCCAGTGCTTTTCCATATGAATGCTTTGTGTTGGCTCAGGCTTCAGATTTTCTTAAATTCTCTCAAACAAGCACAATCTGGCTTCAGCCAGTCCTGTTCCTCTTGTTAAATTGCCCCAGGCTTAGCACTAGTAGCAGACAGCTTTGGTTCACAGAACAGCCTCTCCTGGGCACTTCCAAGTCCAGCACAATTAGCAGCCATCTGCAGGTCATACTGTAGCTTATTCTGTGACCCCAGAGAAAACACAGGCAGTGGCTGACCTTGGATGTGCCAACAGCAATCAAAGCTCAACTACAATGGATGAGCATATACTCAGCTCACACAGTAGGCACACCTTTAGTACCCAGCTTGGGTAATAGGGGATGCTGTGCCACTGGACACTGCAGGGCACCTGCTACATTAGGCCATTCTACCAAGCCTGGGAGACATAGCAGCTCTACCTAATACATAGAAAAAAACACAGGGAGGCTGCCAAAATGAGGAGACAAAGAAATATGGCCCAAATGAAAAAACAGGACAAAACTTGAGAAAAAGAACTAAACAAAATGGAGATAAGCAATCTACCACATGCAGAGTTCAAAACACTGGTTATAAGGATGCTCAGTGAACTTAGTGAAGACCTCAACAGCCTAAAAAAGATCCAGTTAGAAATGAAGGATACACTAATTGAAATAAAGAACAATTTAAAGAGAACAAACAGTAGATTGGATGAAACCAAGAATCAAATCAGTGTTTGGGAATATAAGGAAAGAAAAAGAAACTAATCAGGGGAACAAGAAGAATAAAGAACCCCTCAAAATGAGGATAATGTAAGAAGCTTCTGGGACAACTTTAAGTGTACTGTCATTTGCATCATGGAGGCATTGGAAGGTGAGGAGAGAGAGCAAGAAATTGAAAACTTATTTCAAAAACTAATGACAGAAAACATTCCTATCTTGGTGAAGGAAATAGACATACAAATCCAGGAAGCACAAAGTCCCAAAAAAGATGAGCCTAAACAGGTTCACACCAAGACACATCACAATTAAAATGCCAAAGGTAAAATACAAAGAGAGAATCTTAAAAGCAACAAGAGAAAAGCAGTTGGTTACCTATAAGAGAGTTTCCATAAGACTATCAGCTGATTTCTCAAAAGAAACTTTGCAGGCAAGAAGGGACTGGCAAGAAATGTTCAAAGTGATGAAAAGAAAGGATCTACAACCATGACTACTCTAGTCAGCAAAGCTATCGTTTACAATCAAAGGGCAGATAAAGAGCTTCCCAGGACTTCTGGCCAACATGGAGGTGTAGGTAAATCTGTTTTACTTCCTCATGCAACCAAAAAAAGAAGAACAACAAATTTAAAAACAAAAACAACCAGAACTACCAGAAAATCAAACTGTGTGGAAATCCAACAATGAAGGCATTAAAGAAGAAACACTAATTCAGACTGGTAGGAGGGTTTTGGGAACTGCTCTGCCTGTTTTCAGGAATTGTAAACCATCTCCCATGGCTAAGGCTGAGTGAGGGACCTCTGGAATGTGAGCAATAAAGGAGACAAAGATTGTGTCTGGAAGCAAGCGCTGCTTCTGCTTCATCCTTATGCCCCCAAAGCATGATCAGTAGTCAGAGACAGATAAGACCCCTCAGCGGGGGGCAACCTAAGCCAGACATGATCACTTAGGAGGCCATCATGGAAGGACTCGGGGGGCTGCAACAAAGAGGGAGTGATGGACCCTCACTCCCCAGCTATTCTGACATAGCCCAGTCCCCATGTCCTCTGGGAGAAGTGCTTCCTGGCTCTAATCCACTTAAGCCTAAAAACCTGTAACAGGGAAGGTGGTGCAGTCTTTACCAGCTAGAGCGGGGTCTGGGGTAATCTGGCAGGAGAAAGAATTCCTAACAATCCTGTGAAACCTGTTTTTCTAAGAATGCTTTTAGTTAAATGGTAAAGGCCCGAGCAGAAAAAGAGTTTATTTTCCCAAAAAGTTCTGTAGTCTTTTAGCTGATAGACTCCGACTCAGAAGAAGCCCTAATGGTTCTTTGTACACTACCTACTGTGTACTGCCTGACAATGATTAATAAGTTGTACCTGAACTCTTGTGCAAAAAAAAAAAAAAAAAAACAATAAAAGCCTGTCTAGGCAAGGGTCAGTGTGCTCTCTCTCCCCTTGAGAGAGTTGCCAGGCTTCTCTGAGGTACTACCCCCTTGAGGGAGCAGCTGTGCCATCCCTTTTCCTCCACAGAACTCGGTAGTCCGTGTGAATTTGTCTCATGTCTCATCCATGATGCCGTGGGCACTGTGAGTCAGTGCATGCTTCAGGAGGGGTGGAGACAGGCAGCTGGGGCTGAGAGAATGTGTGGCAAGACAGCAGCTGATGGACTAGCTGGGCAAGGCAAGGCTGGCAGACCAGGTGGTCCCATATTTGTGTGTGGATAAACTGGGAAGAACAACTGAGGAACGAGACAGACCACATAATCCAGGGTTCCAGCACAGGGAAATAAAGCCTCAAAACCTCTGGCTATAAAAATCAGCGGGGGTTGCGGTGGCAGGAGAAACTCCCAGTCTCACAGGAGAGTCCATTGGAGAGACCCATGGGGTCTTAGAACATACACAAACCCACCCAGATGGGAATCACACTAGAAGGGCCCAATTTGCTTGTGTGTAGGAGGGCAAGTGACTGAAAGTGGGGCAAGAGCCAAGTAAGTGGCATTATTCCCTCTTGGACCCCTCCCCCACATACATCACCATGATGGAGTGAAGTAGGTTGCCCCACCCTGGCAAATACCTAAGGCTCAACCCCTTAAAATGTAACAGGTGTACCAAGACAAAGAAATATGACCCAAATGAAAGAACAAATCAAAACTCCAGAAAAGAAAGTAAGCGACAAGGAGATAGCCAACCTATCAGATGCATAGTTCAAAACACTGGTAATCAGGATGCTTGCAGAAATGATTGCATATGGATTCAAAATAAAGGAAGAAGTGAAGGCTATACAAAGTGAAATAAAGAAAAAGATACAGGGGACCAACAGTGAAGGGAAGAAAATAGGGACTCAAATAAAAGGTTTGGAACAGAAGGAACAAATAAACATTCAACTGGAACAAAATGAAGAAACAAGAATTTTAAAAAATGAAGAGAGGCTGAGGAACCTCTGGGACAATTTAGGCTCTCCAATATCTGAATCGTAAGTGTTCCAGAAGGAGAAGAGGAAGAGCAAGAAATGGGAACTTATTTTAAAAAATTAAGGAAAACTTCCCCAATCTGGCAAAAGAAATAGACTTCTAGGAAGTTCAGGAATCCCAGAGAGCTCCCAAAAAGCTGGACCCAAGGAAGAACACATCAAGGCACATCAGAATTAAATTACCCAAGATTAAAGATAAGGAGAGAATCTTAAAAGCAGCAAGAGAAGAGTTACTTACAAAGGAGTTCCCATGACTCAGCTGATTTCTAAAGAAACCTTGCAGACCAGAAGGGCCTGGAAAGAAGTATTTGAAGTCATGAAAGGCAAGGACCTATATCCAAGATTACTTTATCCAGCAAAGCTATCTTTTAGAATGGAATGGCAGATAAAGTAATCCCCAGATAAGGTCAAGTTCAAGGAGTTCATCATCACCAAGCCCTTATTATATCAAATGTTAAAGGGACTTATCTAAGAAAAAGAAAATTAAAACTATGAATAGTAAAATGACAATAAACTCACAACTATCAACAACTGAACTAAAAAAAATTAAGCAAACAACTAGGACAGGAACAGAATCAGAGAAATAGAGATCACGTGGAGGGTTATCAGTGGGGAGGAGGAGAGTGGAGAATGGGAAAAAGGTACAGGGAATAAGAAGCATAATTGGTAGGTAGAAAATAGACAGGAGGAGGTTAAGAATAGTATAAGAAATGGAGAAGCCAAAGAACTTACATGTATGACCCAGGGATGTGAACTAAGGAGCCAGGAATGCTGGTGGGAGTGGGGGTGCAGGGCAGAGGGGCATAAATGGAGGAAAAGAAACTGGCCATGTATAATAGCATAATAAATAAAATATACTTAAAAAAAAGACCTTCCCAGACAGAAAAAGCTAAAGGAGTTCATCATCACCAAACCAGTATTACACAAAATGTTAAAGGGTCTTCTTTAAGAAGAAGAAGAAGATCAAAACTATGATCAATAAAATGGCAATAAATATGTATTTATAAACAATTGAATCTTAAAAACAAAATAAACAAACAAGCAGAACAGAAACAGAATTATAGATACAAAGAACATTTTGATAGTTGCCAGATTAGGGGTGCTTGGGAGATGGAAAAAATAGGTGAAGAGAATAAGAAGTACAATTTGGTAGTTAAAAAATAGTCATGGGGATATAAAGTACAGTATAGGGAATACAGTAGCCAAAGAGCATATACACATGACCTATGGACATGGAAAATGGTGTGGTGATTTCCTGAGGGAGTACAGAGTACTAGGTGGAAGGAGGCAAAGAGAGAAAAATTGGGACAACTGTAATAGCATAAACAATAAAATATAACTTAGAAAAAAGAAAACATAATGAGATGTGTTTTGAATAAGCAGGTAATAAGATACAGACACACAAAAGAAGTAAAAAAATTATAATATCTTTCCAGTATCTAACTTTATTATACATTTTGTACAGTTAAAGATTTTAAGATCTTATCTTTCCATCTGGAGATGATTTTAATGTGAAAATATGGTAGATGAAGTGGATAATTCAGGTTGTAAGTCTATAAATTTTATATTCCTCCAACTGCATGTTGTTTCCCTCTCAAGACACTGTCTCAGAGGCTTGCCAATTACAACAATGTGACTATTTTGGAAGAATGTTCATTTGAGTTCCCAACAAAAATAATTTCAAGGAGACACTGCCATTCAAAACATTCACAAATGAGCTTCATATTTCATTACCTCAATTGCAGGCACAAATATAAATGCAATATGACTTTTTCATTCAAAATATGTTTTTGACTGAAACAAACAAAATATCATGCTCTCTGTTAGAAAGGACATCCAAGGAAGGGTAAAAGTAGACTGCCTCTACTGCTTTGTAAACTTGAAAGTTATATTCTGTTACTGATAATGAGACATACATTTTGTTCCCCACAGAGCCTATTTTACCACCTCTGATGATTTTATGGTTATTTGGGTTTATAGGCTGTATAATATTTGTGTCCATCGCAAAACACTGAAGATAAAATCTGTAGAGGAAAGAAAATGTTGTTCATTGGATACTAAACTAAACTGAAAGCCAACAGACCTTAGCTCTATTTCTGTCTTCTCTTTGGATAAATCATACCTTTCTTGACCTTAAACAAGTCATTTACTATCACTCTACCCCAGATGGTGCTATTAGGCCTCATTATGAGAAAACTCCAATAACACTTTCTCCACCCTATAATTTATAAAGTAGAGAATAAGTGTAAAATGCATTAATTGAAGAATTGCTCACTCAAAATATTTCAAAGCTCCAATGCCTAATGGTACTATCAAAAGTATAGGTAAAAACAAACTCCAGAATATGAGTGAAATATATGGCACATATGTCCTCTGGTAACATCTGAGGGGGAAGTAATGGGGAAAAAAGGAGAAACCCGGGACAAGTGTTTGCAAATATTCTCCCTCCTATTCCTTTTTTTCTTTCTGGATTTTATTGGAAGAAGAATGGGAATTACTGAATGTTGTTTTTATTGGGGACATCACGGGGATAATACTGTTGACCAGAGGAAAGTTATCTTAGCTGAACAAGGCAAGGGAAAAATAATTGAGGGTTTCATGAGTGAAGAGAAGAGGACTTGTCCATCAACTGTATCCCTGGATATGCAATAAAAGTTTCAGAAGGGGAAACCAGTATGATTGCCAGAATATCTGGGATTTTTAAGCAATTAGGTTATGAAACAAGCCATTCTTCTGGGACTAGTTTTCTTGCCTAGATCTGGAAATATGACTTTAAAAAGTCATGTCCTAAGAATACATCTTCAGCTCTATGATGTAAGATAGTAATAAAATACAGTTCCTTTTTTGTCTGAGTTGCTCTACCCACCCCCTACACCAGAAAAAAGTTCAGAGGTATATTTATCTTATATATTGAAGGATAGTTAGAGCAGGTGACTATTATTTCTGTTCTACTTTATGGCATTAAGAGAACTAAATATAATAAAATAGAATCAGAGAATTCTGGAGCTGGAAAGAGTGTTAGAAACAACCCAGTCATTTTATAGTTATGTAAACTGAGGCAAAGAAAGAGAGTGGTCCAAGATTAACACTTAGTAAATATTGAGAGTAGAAATCAACTCTGAATCTCATTATAGCTACAAATATTCCATTGCTTAGATTTGACATTGTATGACCTGACAAGTTCCTAGAATTACTACCATTTGAATTTTTCTTTTATGCAGAACAGGTCCAATTACTAAACAGAAACCCAGTTACTGAGGCCATAATTGACTTCAATTGGACGCTCCTCAGTTTTCATATTGGTTTTCATTTTCTACCAGTATGACATAATTAATTAATTATTGATTGTTATTACTAGATGAAAAAGAATGAAAGAAGGATAAAAATATTGAGGTTGAAATGTGTTTCCCAAAAAATCCACAGAATCTTGTACAAAAAAGTTTTAATTGAGAAGAAAATTACTGATAGTTTATTTTCCTGCCTAAAAATAGCAGGCAAGATTAATCTTTGCTAAAGCAGTCTTCTACAAGTCTATAGCATTGCCAGAGCCACTCCTGGCACATGCAGTGCTTCTGGCAAATTACAAAATGATACTTCCTGTAGGCAGACAAACTGAGAGAAAAAAAAGAGTTTCCCTTTAGAGGATCAATTACAAAATAGCATAGCTTCCAAAAGCACCTGTGCTAGGATTTCCTCATCTCCTGCCCATCCACCCAGCCCCTTTTTGTGCTGGATGCAATCTGCACAACTTTAAGCAGAGACCCTGGGCATTATTCTCTTTATTCCAAACTGTGACTTCTATCTACATCTTTTTCTTTAGTAATATGTTCAAATTCATCTGTGGAAAACACAGTCTTGAGTTTCTTTGTCTCAACATCAGTATGAACAAAGACTCACCCCCAAGTCTCTACAGTATTCTAGCAGTAAGCATTGACTTTTATATTATTAAACACATGGACTCATTCTGGCACATCTGTACACTGCCCTTTCCACCTCTTCTCTCCAGCCAAATCTTACTAATGTTTTAAGGCCTCACTCCTCTTCCAAGCAGTCCTTACTGATTTATTCTAATTCTTACTGATATTTCTTCCTTACATCTACTATGACTCATTATCCATTGAGAACTTTACATTGATTAATATGGCATTAAATAGCATTTGATGAGAGGATCCAATAATGCTTAAATTATCAGGTGCAAGGAGGTGACAACTGCAATCCTGCAGAAGTGGCTTCAGGGCAAGGTATACAATTCCTAGATGAGAACGCTGAGTGGCTCCTCTTATCTAGCCATATGCAAATGAAGGGGCAACTGTAAGAAAGGCAGATGGCCCAGCTTGCTCAGAGCAGCCACTATGCTTTTATGGAATAGAAGGAACTCAGCCCTCGCTGGGTAGCTTAGTTGGTTAGAGTGTCCTCCCAATATGCCAAGATTTTGGGTTTGATCTCCAGTCAGGTCACATATAAGAATCAACCAATGAATGCAATTCATGCCTCAATAAGTGGAACAACAAAGTGATGCCTCTCTCTCTCTCTCTCTCTCTCTCTCTCTCTCTCTCTCTATATATATATATATATATATATATATATATACTGTCTATCTCTCTCTCTCTCTATTCTTCTCTCTCCCTCTCTTTCTCTAATTATGAATAAATAAAATTAAAAAAAGAAAGAGCCCACTTTACTTTTTTACTCTATTCACTAGCAGAGTGAGCAGACAGTAGAAACCAATATTCTTTGGGTTGGGGAGGACATTTGATTATATTCAATGTAATACATATATTAAAACCTACCATGGACTCTGATTGTTTTATAAATATTTATTTTTATCCTCAGAAAAATTAGAAACTCATTGAAAGCCAGGCAAATATCTCTGCTGCTTCTATTTCCTAATGGTCTTGACCGAGACATATAATTAGTGCTTAGTTAGTATGTGTTTGCTTAAATGTAAAAATAAATCCTCATTTTGAAACTCAATATAAACTGATTTTCCAAATATGAGGATAATGGTATGGCATATTTTGCCCAAAGGAAATCAAAAAAAGTTAAGAACTGGCAAAAGAATTTAAACATTTAAGAGTAGCTCCACTGGATGAAAAAAAAAGGGACAATCTCAAACCTAATTATAGACAAAGTTCTGTGAGTTAATGACATTTCATTATAAGACATGCAATTTTTTTCTGTCTGGAAGCAGCACACATTCAGGAATTGAGACAAACATCAGTAGAACGAAAGGTGTAGCTGAGCTGTTTGGAGAAAATTAATTCAAACAACTCATAATTTGCTGGGTGACACATCATGAAACATTAAGTTAAGTGGTGGCACCTGGCTTCAGAAGCATACTATCTAAGACAGCTACCAATTTATTCTTGCTGAAAAGAAGTTTTTCCATTCTCACCCCTTTTATGTGAAGTTTATAAACCAAAATGATAATGATATAAAAGGATTTTTTAAAGTTTCCCAATAAATGATTATCTCTTTGCTAGGTTATTTCATGCAACTCTCTCAAACAAAGAAAACAATGAGCTAAGAAAATGCTCTAAGATCTATAAGCTGTAACCAGAATGTATGAGATTCAGTATGGAAAGGAAAGACATGCAGTTTGGTGGGATATCTGTACAATGGAAGTCTGGTTCACAACTTGAGGTTGCCAGTGAAAATGTTTTTATTAGTAATTGGGGTTAGAGAAAGAAAGCATAAGCACCTCTGTGCCTTACAATTTAACAACAACAAAAAACCCCGGCAGGCTGAAATACTGACACCATTCCATCATGACTAGCTACTTCCAATATATCATCTAATGGAAACAATATTAATAGAGAACATTGAACATTTTCTGTGTCAAATAGTGTTTTATATATGTTAACTTACAACATAATCTTCAGAACATCACAATAAAGTGTGTACTATTATTCCCTCTATTGTACTGATGAAGAGACTGAAATCAAAAGAGGTTCTGCATCTTGTGAAAAATCATTCATCTAGTGACAGAGCCACAATATGAACTGTGGCCTCATTCTGGAGCCTAAACACATAATCACTAAAGTAGAACCAGCTGTAAAATGGGCATAAAATGGTGTCAACCACAGAGTTATTAGGAGAATACATGAGTTAACATATAAAAACAACAAGGAGAGTATCTGGCTTGGAGCTAATGTTCAAAAATAATTAGCTGTCTTCATTTTCAATGTCACCAGTGTTTTCCATTATCTTAATGCATAAATCCTTTTTAAAACATCCTTGACATCCAGGTAGTTCCCAGATCCTGATTATATATCTCCCCAGGGGCAGGAAGCTCAATACTTGACCAGGCTGTTTTATTGTACAACAGCTCTTGTTTAGAGGGATTTCCTTTTATCACCTTAAATAAACGTTTCTATAACTTTTGCCCACTAGCCCTGCTTCTGCATAATAATGCAGAATAAGCTGACATCCTTTTCCATTTCACGATGGATTAAATACAGCAAGAAATAGAGAATTTCATTAGTGATTTTTTTTAATTATTATTATTTTTTATTTATTTACCTTTAGAGGGGAAGGGAAGGAGAGAGGGAGAGAAACATCAATGTATGGTTGCCTTTCATGCATCTCCTGCTGGGAACTGGCCTGCAGGGAACCAGCCTGCAACCCTGGTATGTGCCCTGACTGGGAATCGAACCGCGATTGTCTGGTTCGGAGGCCCGCGCTCAATCCACTGAGCTACACCAGCCAGGGCTCATTAGTGATTTTTTTACAGAATAGAGAATCATTAATTATTTTTATGCTGGAGAACAACACAGGGAGAAGTGACCCTAAAGATGTGTCTAAGAGAACAAGTACAGCTGTATTAGGAAAGCAGTGAAAATGGAGATGGGGGGCCAGTAATCCAGGTCAGTATAGGACCTGGCAGTGAAGATAAAGAAACAGCAAATAATGGAAACCTTTCATGTAAATTTCACAGGATTTGGGGACTGGCCCAATATGGAAGGGGGGATAAGTAAAAGAAATCCCAATGATGACCTTCAGTTTACAAACCTAGCTGTTGGAAGGAGCCAAGTCTTTCGGTTTTGTTTGGTTGTTTGGGGGTGGAATGCATTTGGAGGGTGGGAACATGATGAGTTTGGCTTTATGTGGAAAATCAAATAAGGCCCCACCCCCCAAAAAAATCCATTACATAGAAGTAGGTGACTGGCAAGAGAGATCTGAGTGAGATATTAATTTTTTTCTTTAAAAAATTTTATTTTTATGGTAATTATTTTTTAGCATTGACTGTTCAGTTATAAAAATTGCATCCTCTCTTATCTCTTTCTTTATGAATTAATTTATTTATTTTAATTGTTGTTCAAGTACAGATCTCTTTTACTCCATTCCAGCCAACTACTGCAGTGCTCCCCATCTGCTTCCCATTTCCATCCCTGTTAGTTTTTGGCCATGTGTCCTTCATACTTGTTCCTTCAAACCCTTCCCCATTTCCCCTGAAATTCCCTCCCCTTTCCCCTCTGGTCACTGTCAGACTTTTCTCTATTTTAGTGTCTTTGCTCATATTTTGCTTGCTTATTTATTTTGTTGTTTAGGTTCCTGTTAAAGGTGAGATCATATGGTATTTGTCTTTCAACACCTGGCTTATTTCACTCAGCATAATGCTTTCCAGTTCCATCCATGCTGTTGCAAAGGGTAGGAGCTCCTTTTTTCTTTCTGCCACATAGAATTCCATTGTGTATATGTACCATAATTTTTTGATCCATTCATTTACTGATGGACACCTAGGTTGCTTCCAACTCTTGGCTATTGTAAATTGTGCTGCTATGAACATTGGGGTGTATAGGTCCTTTTGGATTGGTGTTTTAGGGTTCTTAGGGTATAATACTAAGGGTGCACCAGGGTCCCCTTTTCTCCACAACCTCTCCAACATTTGTTTGTTGCTTTGTTTATGATGGCCATTCTGACTGGTGTGAAGTAGTATCTCATTGTGGTTTTAATTTGAATCTCTCTGATAGCTCGTGATATTGAGCATCTTTTCATGTGTCTCTGGACCCTCTGTATGTCCTCCTTGAAGAAGTGTTTGTTCAAGTCCTTTTCCCATTTTTTAATTGGGTTGCTTGTTTTCTTAAAGTGGAGTCATGTAAGTTCTTTGTATATTTTGGAGATTAAACCTTTGTCTGAGGTCTCATTGGCAAATATGTTTTCCCATACAGTTAGTTGTCTTTTTAATTTAATACTGTTTTCTTTAGCCCTGCAGAAGCTTTTTATTTTGATGAGATCCCATTTGTTTATTCTTTCCTTTATATTCCTTGCTCTAGGGGACATATCGGTAAAAATGTTGCTGCATGGAATATCTGAGATTTCCCTGCCTATGTCCTCCTCTAGGACTTTAATAGTGTCATGGCTTATATTTAGATCTTTTATCCACCTTGAATTTGTTTTTGTGTATGGTGTAATTTGGTGCTCAAATTTCATTTTTTTTTGCATGTAGCTGTCCAGTTCTCCCAACACCATTTCTTGAAGAGACTACTTTTACTTCATTTTATATTGCTGCCCCCTTTGTTGAATATTAATTGGCCATAGAGACTTTGGTTTGTTTCTGGGCTCTCTGTTCTGTTCCATTGGTCCATGTGCCTGTTTTTATGCCTATTTTTATGCATGCTGTTTTGATTACAGTGGCCTTGTAATACAGCTTGGTGTCAGGTATTGTGATCCCTCCTACTTGCTCTTCTTGCTCAAAATTGCAGCAGCTATCTGTGAGATATTAATTTTAAAGTTATTATCCAGAGGGGTTAAATGGGTTATGCAAACTGTTGATTCAGGGCTTCAATGGTAAGGTGAGAATTTGAATGTGGTCCCGTAGCTGGGGTTGGCCCAGTGTGAAACTCTGAAGTACCTGGGATTCTGAATCTTTGTTTGACCTTTTACTCTCAGCTGTCCCTTTTTTTCTCTTTTGATGGTGTCTGCTTTCTTAAAACTTAAGTTTCTACCACCCTTATCTCTCTTCACTTGCCCTCCTATTAATATTGTGATGAAAGCAAAACTACTTTTAGTGAGTCAAGGTGATCATATGGCAAGGACACAAACTAGGGGTCAAGAAACTGGATTCTCAACTCAACTGTTTTCCTCCTCCTTCTGAATCCCTTAGGGCTCTACAACTCAAAAAATCAGTGTGTGTCCAACAAGTCTATACTGAAGACTGCCCCAGTTCATTGGTGCAGCACTGTGAATTTGTTACCAGATTCTCCATTTACTTTACAGTGCAAAAGATAGACAACAGAGCTTAGTGTATCCTGCTGGAAAGAAAGGAATTGATAAAATGTTCAATAAACAATCCGTAAACAATACTCTGTGGTCTTGGAATAGAGTCTGATATAGATATGAAAACACATACCTACTAGTACAACCACCTATTTACTCTCTCAGCTGGATGGTTCACTGCTGGAGCTAGGTAAGATACAGTGGTGAAAGAGAGCAATTGCATTCAATAGACTTCTTATAGGGAAAACCTAGAGTTATCTGTTTGTTGGATATAGTTTATGTGCAAATATGTAGATAAGTATAAAAATGTATGGAGGGTTATATATGAAATAGTTAATAGCAGTTCCCTCTCAGGAGGGGAATAAGATCAGATTGAAGGGGTGAGAGTGAAAGGAGATGTACCTTGTACTCTAGATAGTTCAGGGTATAAATTTTTATGAGGAGAATGTGTTCCTGCATTACTTGTGTAACATATAAGACAATAAATATGCTTTCCATTTTTGATAAAAGACAACTGCTTATTCCATCTGAGAAGCTAAAATATTTAGAGTAGTACTTCTGGTATCACAATGATAAAATGTTTCATCTAAGGGTGCTTGCATTTTTTGAATGGTGAACAATGTTCCCCTTTCTTGTCCCAAGATCACCAGCCTCTCTAGGCTCAGAGCCACCTAGAAACAGAACCAAGATAAAGGGTATTTTAAAAGAATGCAAAGAAGAAATTAAGTGGCTTAAATGGCCTCAGGAACATGGCTGGTGGGCTCCAGTTCCCTAAGTTGAGCCAAGCAGTGTGTGAGCCAGTATACCAGAGAGGCCCCTTTGAAGTCCTCCCACCATTTGACAAGCAAACAGGAGGAAAGGTGACTGGTGTGAGTCCACTCCACAGGTGGGCAATTCTTTAGTGCAATAGTGGCAATGCTCTGCTTCTCTAGATCTGGCACATTTCAGAAGCTGCTGTCATGTTAATGCCTGCTAAAACAATGTGGGAAGAAGAATGAATGTGGGCAAGCTTGGCTAGCCACTCAGAGGGAAATGATCTCATCTGCTGGGCAATCTCCAGTTGATGGTAAATGGAATAAGACAGGGTAGCATTTAAATTCCATCATTATGTTTTTTTTTCTTAAAAGCCACAAGTTTACAGATGATGGCTTCTGTTGTCTCTTGAGTTCTTTATCATAGCTGTAGCCAGAAAAAGAGAGAGATTCAGAAACACTGTTTTGGCCAGAATTCCATTCTGCTTCTCTTTGGGAATATTTTTATTATTTTTTCAAATGTACAGAGGTGGCTTTTGGCACTTGTTATGGTCTTATGTACTGGTTGCTTGGAAGCCATGAATATTGGAGCCTTTAATCCATAATCTCTCCCAATGCAATTTGTCTATGACATTTCTTTCCTGTCCTGCCAGAGAGTAGTAGAGTTACAGTTCATGATCCTGTGATCTTCAACAAGGCTTCTGGCATAGTGAGTAAGTTCTTTGTTCTTTGAGGACAGAACTGTCACTCATCCCTAAACAGCCCTTTATTTTTCCCCCCGAACACTGACTCACAGAATCATAGATTGTCAGAGATGGAAGGAAGCCAAGAGGTCATCTAATCCAACCCTTTTCTAGTTGACTCCAGGCAGTGCCTAGGCATGGGAATTACTTCATGCCTCAAATAAGTAATATTTATTGAAATAAAAAGGGTGATTTGTGAGGGTCAGAGAGGAACACTTCAAAAGGGACTCTAAAAGGTATGATGTGGACAAAGGCATGTTTAATGTCATCTTTGTTTCTCTGAGAATTGATCAGATACAAAACTAAACTTTAAACTGAGAACCTATCAATTATATAATAATAGTGCTAATAATGATGATGATAATTAAGAGCAGTAAAATCAGTTAAGATTTTTCTGAAACACTGCTATGTGTCTGGCATGAAGCTAAGTTATTTATTGGAATTATATGAGTGAATCACTCCTATGGGTCTCATATTATCCTTTATTTTACAGGTGAGAAAACTGGGGCTTTAGAAAAGTCGGAATAGTTTCCCCAAGGTCATATACCTATCAAGTGACAAAACTAAAACTTGAACCCAGAAATAAATCTTTCCCAGTCCACGCTACCCTATTATTTTCATAAGAGAACAGTTACTATAGAAAATAATTATCTCCCAAATTTGTCCCCAGCTGCCTGGCTAGTGAAGGGATATGTTTCATAATATATTCCCTAAACCCCTTGAATCTTTTCTTAGTTTATAAACCCACATTTGAACAAAAGCAGAAATATTTCTTGCTTCTGTTTCTTCACACAAAGGATGTTTTGGTTTCAACCAAGAGCAAGAGAAATACTTCCCTGAGCTTTAGTTATCATACTAGGTCATTTGGAGCAGGTGATATGTTTAAAGAGAAAATAATAGCCTATAGTCCTGGATAGCTGGCTTGACAGGAATTGAAAGCCTATTCTGATCCAAAGAATAAGGATCTTTCATACAAACTCTTCTGCCTAGGTAGAGAAAATCCATAAATCTATCAAATAAAGTTGGTTAAAATGTCTCAAGGATAAGTTTTCCTATTAAGTGTGTCCTCCTTTCAATGCTGCCCTTTAAAAAGCTGGGTTGCTGTGCTGTGAATAAATAGCAAAAGTGGATAAGAATGGCACAGGAATAAGTAACCATTAAGATGTGTAACAAAGCATCATGCTTCTGTCTCGCATTCATACTTTACCAAGTACTCTCTCTTATTTTATTATTTTTAAAGATTTTATTTACTTTTAAAGAGAGAAGAAGGGAGGTAGAAGGAGAGGGGGCAAAACATTGATGTGAGAGAGAAACATCGATCAGTTGCCTTGGACACAGGAACAGAGCCCACAACCCAGGCATGTGCCCTGACCAGAAATGAACTGGCAACTTTTTGCTTCATGGAAAAACACCCAACAAATTCAGCCACACCAGTCAAGCTTCCCATACTTTATTTTAATCTATTGTAACAATAACTTTGTGAAATAAGCAATACATATTATATTTTCCTAATTTGGTGAGAAAGAAAACTCAGTTAAAGAGGGTCACTCCAACATATATGGCGAAATAATGAAAAAGACAGGACTAGGACCTAGGAATCTTTTTATCTTGTTCTATTGACATTGAATAGTTCTATGCTAATGGTTATTATGCTTACAATATTAAGTCATTATGAAATATCTCCAACAATTTTATTATCCTTCATTGGCCTTAAAGACCTTGGTGTTAAAAATGTCCTTATTCTTTGATCTTCATGGGAAATTAGCATATGTCAAAGTGCTAGTATATTAGATCTCTGCTAGGATTTCCCCAATCTAATTTTTAAAAATTCAATGTATTGTCATTGTCTTTACGAAATATTAGCCTAGCAATAATCTTTAACGATTTTATAAATGTGATGGATATACATTTGGAAAGAAGGGAGGAAATAACACTAACTGAATATTGACTACATGCTTTATCTCATTGAATATGACTATGTGCATATTTCATTTAATGCTCTCATACCAAAAAGGAAAATATCAAACCGTTCCACTTCATATTTAAGAAATTGATCTTAGAAATGTTAAAAAACATCAACAAGGTTCCACAGATATCAAATGATGAATCTATAACTCAAACTGCTATAGTCTTACTCCAAAGTCCAGGTTTTTAATAAATGTGCACACTGCTTTCTAGTAGTCGAAGCTAAAAAAATAGTAATAGCTCATTTTGAGTGTTTATTATCTACCAGCCACTGTGCTAATGACTTTGCCTTCCTTGTCCCATTAATTGTTAAAACCTATGAAGTAGGTACTGATATTATCTCCATTTTAAAAATGAGAAAACTGATATTAGTGATGTTAAATAATTTAATTCACACAGCTAATAAGGGAAGGAACGAGAATAATTTTTTAAAGATTTGTATTTATTTACTTTTAGAAAGAGGGAAAGTGAGAGTGAAAGAGAAGGAGAAAAACATCATTGTGTGGATTCCCACTGGGGACCTCACATACAACTTAGGCATGTACCTTGACTGGGCAACAAACCAGTGACCCTTTTGTTTGCAGGCCAGTGCTCAATCCACGGAGCCACACCAGCCAGGGCTGGGCCAGAATAATTCTTATACATCTCTCATTTTTTCTGTGCCATTTAGATAACACAGCCTATGAGTATGAAAAAGGAGTAAAGAATCACTTTGCAACAATAATTTGATTTGGCATGTATGCACACAAAATCACATATCAAAAACTATAAGCAACATTACTCTTTCATTTTTAAGGTTACTGGCCAGTTATGGTGGAGAAGGGAGGAGAGCATTTCTGATATGCCAAGAAGCGCTTTGTGAAGACAGAAGTCATTAAATAAATCAGTAAGGTTATGAACAGAAGTGTTCAACCAGAAAGGAGCTTATTAATTTGTTGACTGAGATGACACTAGGCAGTTCATGAACTTGAGTCCTGACATATAAAATCTTTTACTTTGTACTTGTTTTGGAAATTTTTTAAATAAAAATTTAAAATAGTGATAAAACAAATTATTTTGTAATGACACATGAACTATGTTATCAAACTATATAAAAGGTAAAGTATATACAGAGAGGTATTATTTGGGATACCAACTTTATTGCTTCCTAGATGTGTAAAGCTGGTCAAGATAATTGAACTCTTTGAGCCTTAGTCTATTTGTTTTTAAAATGAGGCTAACCATACCTATCTCACAGGGTTGTTGTGGACCTCTAACAGATTTAAATATGCAAAGCACCTAGTCCTGCATGTGGCACATAGCAATAACTCAATATATCTCAGTACCCTTTGCATTTTCCTTAAGAATCATTATTTAAAATTAATCTCCACATGGGAGGTTCCTCAAAAAAATTAAAAATGTAACTGTCTTATGACCTACCAATTCCACTTCTGGATACATATCTGAAGAAATCCAAAACACCAATTTGAAAGAATATATGCATCCTGTGTTCACTGAAGTATTACTTACAATAGGCAAGATATGGAAGAAGCCCAAGTGCCCGTCAATAGCTCAGTGGACAAAAAAAGTTGTGGTAAAGTGTATACAATAGAATATCACTTGGCCATAAAAAAGAATAAAATTTGACTGGACCTGATCAAGGCCATCTTGCCCATATTGTCAGCCAACCAGGGAGTGCAGCTGCTTGCACTGACCTTCAGCTTTAATAATAACAGGCCACCACAGAAAAGGATGAATGGAGCTCTGGGAAAGATGCTGTGTTTGAAGAATGATATCATTTTTTAAGCAAACCTTTTCCCTCTTAAGGTTCAAGACTTCAGGAGAGAATTCCTTTTGTTCCCCAGGTGGCATTTTGCTGAGTACCAGTCAGCACTACAGGACAAAACCCACCCATGGCATTGGAAGATACAAGCACCTAATTAAAGAACAAGAGGAAGTTAAGGGGGAAAAGGGGGAGGGATTTGGAGAAACAAATAGGAACGACACAAGGACAAGAACTAAGGAGGGGTGGAAATGGGAGGGAGGTGGGGAGCACAGGGAGGGTTGGGCTGGGATGGAAGAAATAGACAGAAAACTGTACTTGAAAAATAAGTAAATAAAATTTTAAAAAAGAAAAGCTAAAATTAAAAAGGAAAAAAATTGTTACTGCATTTTAATTTGTTTATTTTTGTTGTTGTTTTCTTTTCATACTACTTGGCAGAACTGCTAAATGACACTTCGCAAAGTAGAAATACATGGGAAAATAAGTAAGTTATCCAAACAAACATCCAGAATTGCTTGGCGACTTTACAACTGGCCAATTAACCTTCACACACTCTGATAATACTGCAGAGTTAAAGAAGCAACTCTATGTGCTTTCATGAAGCTGTCCAGTTTGCTAATGCATGTTCCTAAAATGAAATTTGAAAAACAACCACACACATACTAATTGTCTTTTTCCTTCCAACAATCCAGCTACTCAGCCCTTCTTCTTGGAGCCCATTTTTGTAAATACTGTGTTGACCAAAAAGCATCTGGAGATGGGAGGGTGGAGAAAGCTTGTATTGTTTATTGAATATCAGAGGACGTTTCCTTCAAGTGACCTAAGTAAGGCATGTGTGAGTGCTATCATAAAAGCTACATTTTAAAGGGGTGAAGTCATCACAAATGCTGCCTAAGAGTGTGCTGGTGCCAAAGACTATCCTCAACAGCATTTCCAGATTTGCTTTTTTGAAAATTCAAAAAAAAATTTTTTAGAAAACATAAATCAAGAATGAACGAAGCAAAGGTTCAGCAGTTCATTTCCATCCATTGCTACCCTTCATCTTGGAACTCAATTTCTGAGCCAGGTTGCTGTTTGGCGCTAGAAGAAGGGAAAACAGAAATGAGAGGGGACACATATAGGGCCAAAAATCCAATAAAGAAACAAGCTGTGCAAAGAAATAATCATCAGTAAAACTAAGCAAGAAAAAGCAGGGGAGGAGGAAAGTTACTTAAAATCAGAGAAAGTGAAGAAAAGTTCATTAAAATTGGTATACAGCAAAAAATTTTAACTTGCATTTTATAGATGAATGCCTTTTAGTCTAGAATTACAATTCCATACAGTCAAACAAAGAACCAGAGTTAATTCTCTGAGAGACTCCTATTTCAACTTGGATTGGCTTTAACAATTTTTTTAAAATGTACAAATTCAGAAAGCAGCACACAAATTAAAAAAAAATACAAAAGCCTTTCCTAGGTGAACATGGCAGCCTTATATGAAGGGAAAATTAAAATCTTTTCATGCAATTGACCTTTACTCCAAAGTTCTACTAATCCTGACCTTTCATGTTTTGTTAAACATCAAATGCAGATTAAATGAATACAAAAATCACTGGGCATTGGATTTTACAGAGAGAAAAGGCTAATTTGGAATGCTTTTGGTTGATTAGAACTATTTAAGTGGAGATGGTGCTTAGTAATTGTTCAGACAAGAAAGTGGGTATAAGCTTCCTCTATAATCATGAGGCTGTGTGCACACTTTGTTCTCAGAAGGAAAATATCTCTCCATATTGAAGAAAGAAGATGTACTTATGTTCGGTTCTAGTGGGAGCCTGGCAAATAGAGGCCTGTTTGTTTCTGGGAAATATGAACAATTCCCAATGTGGAAAGTACATAAACACACATACAGGCATCATGCCCACTCTCTCTCCTTGCCTGCACCTTTTGTCTCCAAACCTAAGGGACCACACACCATCTTCCTTTCATAGGTCCCTGTTTGACACTCTTAGGCATTTCAGGTTTATCCTAGCCAAGCTGATATTTAATATTCTAGATTAAAATCAGAGAATGTTTGAGCTAGAAGTTATATATAAATAGTACAGCCAGTCAGCTATTGGACTGTACAGACCCCCAAAGTCTCATCCTTTAAATGATAGGCAACATTAACACAATTAAAACAGCTTGACTAGAAAATTCTATTTCCTTTTTCTTTTCAGAAAAAAATCTATTATGTAAAGTTAGGTTGGATTCTATACAGTTTTGAGCTTTAGCTATAATCTAACCAATTCAATTTAGTGATCACTAATGAAAATATATCATTCTAAATCTTCATAGGCATTTATAGGTGAATTGAAAGTACTTATGTATTAATTTGTTCCTCCTCTATGTCTTATGATCCTCTCTATCTCCCAAACACCTGGGAAATAAATAGAGAAAAATTAAAAAAAGAACTAGATGAAAGAAAATAAGAAAAAAATGTTAAGAGAGGCTGAAGGTGGTGACTAAAATTTCCCCAGAATGAATGAGGTGAGATGGCTTTGAAATATTCTTTGTTAGCACACAAACAGAGAATGGATGTTACATACCTGGAAGTGGATAAACAATGCTTATGTCTCTATCTCTGCCTCCTCACAATCACCTAAAGATTGAAATGTGCTACACATTAAAGATGTCTAAAGAGAGGAGGCAAGATGGCGACGGAGTAGGATGGTGTAGATTCCATCTCCTTGTACACATGGGAGAGGTTCCTGGCTGATTGGAGGAGTAGCAGCGCAGGCAGCTGGCAGTTCCCCAGCATATATGAAAATACGGGACCAGAAATCATGACCTTCACGGAGGATCCAGATAGTAGGGAGACAGCAATGGTACAGTGGAGTCTCAGGGACCTGAGCAAAGACAGGAGCAACAGGGACTTTGGCCAGTGCACAGTACGGGGAACAGTGCCCAGAATGCAGCGCCCGGCGCGCCTCGGCTGGCACCCAGTGCTTGGGATCAGCTCCTGGTACATCTCCCTTGTACTCTTTGGGAGCCCTGGGCCTGCTGAAGGGTCCCTGGGAGAGAGCTGGGTTATCAGCTCCCTCCCTCCTTGGCCAAGCAAGGTTGGGTGCTGGGAGAGACTTGTTTGCTAGAGTTCCCAGAGAGGGTGCTGAGGACAAAGGGAAGAGATCAGCCAGTGCTCAGTGGTCAATAGCCCTGGAGAACTGAGAGGCACAGTGTTGGGCTCTGACTAGTCACAACCCCCACCCCCACCCCCGTCTGCTCTCCACCCAGCTTGGTAGTGAAACTGAGGTTGGGCGAGGGGCCTGGACTTCCCCCACAGAACTGGGACGGGTTTGCGCTTGAACCTGTGGGATCCAGGCAGCCTGGTCTGTGTGCCCGCGCCCTGCAACCCCAGCCCACAGTGGTAACCCCTGGGAAGAAAACGCTGTGCGGAGGCCCTAGATCCCCTTTGAGAGGGCACTGGGAAGAAGTACTGGTTTGGATCTTGGGAGAGTGCTCTTAGAAAGACCACACTAATCGTCCTTCAGCCTGCTGCAGCCAGAAAAATCGGTTTGGCCAGTTTGAAACCAACAAGAGATGGTGTTTTTTTAAAGTAATCTTTTATTTTTTTAATTTTATTATTGCTTTATCTTTCAATACTTTTTTCCTCTTTTTTCTTTTTTTCTATTGTATTCCTTCTTTCTTTCTTTCTTTCTTTCTTTCCAAACTTATTGCTTTTTCCTACCTTTTTTTTTCTTTTACCCACAAGTGACACAAACAAATTGAAACTGAAAAGACCAGAGCTGGACGCAAAGAAGAGGCTTCCCAACAGTAGAGTCAGAGAGACAAATTTCACTTTGCTATAGCACAGAAGCCACAAGTTGCTGCACATTTGTATAATTATTATTTTTCATTATTCTCACTTCTTTTATATTTTAATAGCATTTTTGTATTCCTCCTCTTTCTGTATAGGCCTCTTTGTCTTAGCTTGTTATATTTTATCATTTGACAGGTTTCCCCTGTTCTCTCTTCCACAGTGTATTGCTAATTTTCTATACTTCACCTCACTTGTGTTCCTTTAGCATACTACCCAAACTTCTATATCCCCTATTCAGACAGATCATATAGAGTCTGTCATGTGATTATTGCTTTAATATTATTGTAAACAATAGCTGTTCTATACAAATGTAAATACTTCACAACACATCTCCCAGATCTTAGTATACTTCACAGTTTCCTGAATTCTATTACTGGAGTAATTAACTCTATTTGCTCATACACTACACCTGTTTACTATCCTTTACTCTCACCTTACCCCAGAATCTGACGGACCAAAACCTCACTGCTTTCTAGATCTAACTCACTAGCCTTTCCTCTCCAACAAGAGACTTATCTTGTGTCCATCCTCTCTTAAAAGTGACAACAAGTTGGGTTGAACATTAGGGTTAACACTATATATACCCAAAAGATCTTCTATCACTTATCTACTGGCTATGACTGTAAATCATAAAATACTCTCTCACTGTCATAAACCATTTTGCCTCCCCCTCCAACTGATCACAAAAAAAGACAAAGTAGGTGGAAGCGGACAATGCCAGGATAACTGAAGGAGACTGCACCACAAAATTTCACAGACATTCTACCACATAAGTTCATACCATAAACCCAGAGAGTCAGAACAGATCAATTTAAGAAGCTGAGGATAACAAGAAGAGTCTCACAAACAATGGGAAGACAAAGAAACAATCTCAAATGAAAGGAAAGGAGGAAGCCTCAGAAAGAATGTTAGATGAAATAGAGGCAAGTCAACTATCAGATATTGAATTCAAAGCACTGGTTATCAGGAAGTTCAAAGAGCTCACAGTGAACTACCAGAAACTACAAGGGACCTACAAAGGTCTCACACAAACTATATTAACTGAAAAAGGAAATAGAAACTATCAGCAAGGGACAAGAGAAAGTAAAGAATACAATTTCCAAATTGAAGAACACAGTAGAAAGTTTCAAAAGTAGAATTGATGAGGCGGAAGATTGGATTACCAAGTTGGAGGACAAAGTAGAAAACATCTCACAGAAAGAGCAAGAAAATGAAAAGAGGCTCAGAAAGAATGAAGAGGGATTAAGAGAAATGCAAGATAATATGAAACGTAATAATATCCGAACAAAAGGAATACCAGAAGGAGAAGGAGAACAGGGATAGAAAATGTATTTGAGAGAGTAATGAGAGAAAATTTCCCTAATTTGATGAAAGAAAAAGTCACACAAATCCAGGAATCACAGAGAGTCCCAATCAAGAGGGACCCAAAGAGGCCCACTTCAAGATACATCATCATTAAAATGGCAAAATTCCAACACAAAGAGAGAATCTTAAAGGCAGCAAGGGAGAAAAAAGAAGTAACATACAAGGGAGCCCCAATAAGGTTAGCTACTGACTTCTCAATGGAAACACTTCAAGCAAGAAGAGAATGGCTAGAAATATTCCAAATGATGAGAACCAGAGGCCTACAACTAAGGCTACTTTACCCAGCAAGGCTCTCAATCAAGATAGAAGGCCAAATAAAAAACTCCCAAGACAAAAGAAGCCTAAAAGAATATGTCTCCACCAAACCAGTCCTACAAGAAATACTAAAAGGACTGCTTTAAGGAAAGGAAGGAAAACTGAGAGAGAGGAACACAGGTACAAAAATGGCAATGAATAAGCACCTATCAATAATAACCTTAAACATAAATGGATCAAATGCTCCAAGCAAAAGACACAAACTAGCTGAATGGATAAGAAAGCATGACCAACACATATGCTGCCTACAAGAGACCTACCTCAGGACAAAAGATCATCACAGACTAAAAGTGAAAGACTAAAAACAAATTTTCCAAGCAAACGGACAAGAAAAAAAAAAGCTGGGGTAGCAATTCTCATATCACACACAATAGACTTCAAAATAATGGCCATAAAGAGAGATGCAGAAGGTCACTTCATAATACTCAAGGGAAGAATCCACCAAGAAGATATTAACATCGTAAATATATATGCACCCAACATAGGAACACCCAAACAGATAATGAAAATCTTAGACCATTTCAAGAAAGATATTGACAGCAACACAATTATAGTAGGGGATTTTAACACCCCACTGTGAAAAATGGACAGATCTTCCAAACAAAATATCAACAAAGATATTCTGGCATTGAATGATGCTCTAGATGAAATAGACTTAACTGATATATATAGAACCCTTCATCCCCAAGAAGCTAAATACACATTGTTTTCAAATGCACATGGAACATTTTCCAAGATAGACCACATGATAGGATACAAAATGAGCCTCAACAAATGGAAGAAAACTGAAATCATACCAAGTGTTTTCTCTGACCACAAGGGACTGAAACTGTAATCCAACCCCAAAGGAAAAAACCAAAAACACTCAAAATCATGGAGATTTTGGCATGCTATTAAACATCAAATGGGTGAAGAATGAAATTAGGGAAGAAATCAAAAAGTTTCTGAAAACAAGCGAAAATGAACTCACAGCAACCCAAAACTTATGGGACACAGTGAAGGCAGTCCTGAGAGGGAAGTTCATAGCAATACAGGCTTATGTAAAGAAGATAGAAACATGTCAAACAAACAACCTTACCCTACGCCTGCGAGAACTGGAGGAACAACAGCAAAGATAGCCCAGAGCAAGTAGAAGGAAGGAAATAACCAAGATCAGAGCAGAATTAAATGACATACAGACTAAAAGAACAATTGTTAGGATGAAAGAATCCAGGAGCTGTTTTTTTTAAAGATAAACCAAATAGACAAGCCTTTAAGTAGGTTCATCAAGAAAAGAAGAGAGAGGACACAAATAAACACAATCAGATTAAAGAGGAGAGATTACAACTGGTAACACAGGAATAGAAGGGATTGTAAGAAATTACTATGAAGAACTGTATGCCAAGAAATTTGAAAACCTAGATGAAATGGACAAATTTCTAGAAAAATATAATCTCCCAAAAGTTAATGAAGAAGAAGCAGAAAGCCTGAAGAGACCAATAACGGCAAATGAAATTGAAGCAGTAATCAAAAATCTCCTGTCACACAAAAGCCCTGGACCAGATGGTTTCACAGGAGAATTCTACAAAGCATTTAGGGAAGCGCTAACTCCTATCCTTCATAGACTATTCCAAAAAAATCCAAAATGATGGAGGAATCCCAAACTTTTTTATGAAGCCAACATCATACTAATTCCAAAACCAGACAGAGACACAACAAAAAAAAGAAAACTTCAGGCCAATATCACTAATGAACATAGATGCTAAAATCCTCAACAAAATATTGGCCAATTGCCTCCAACAATACATTAAAAAGATCATACACTATGACCAACTGGGATTCATCTCAGGGATGCAAGGATGGTTCATTATTCTCAAATCAGTAAATGTAATACATCACATAAACAAAAGCAAAGAAAATAATCACATGATAATATCTATAGATTACGAAAAGGCTTTTGATAAGATACCACAATCTATTATGATAAAAACACTCCAAAAAGTGGGATAGAGGGAGCATTCCTCAATATAATAAAGGCCATATATGAGAGACCTGCAGCCAACATCATAGTCAATGGGCAAAAACTAAAATCTTTTCCACTGAGATCAGGAACATGACAAGGCTGTCCAATTTCACCACTTCTATTCACTATAGTATTGGAAGTTTTAGCCACAGTGATCAGGCAAGAAAAGGAAATAAAAGGCATCCAAATAGGAAAGGAGGAAACAAAACTGTCACTGTTTGCAGATGACATGATAGTGTACATAGAAAATCCAATAGACTCCACCAAAAAACTGTTCAACCTAGTAAATGAATTTGGCCAAACAGCAGGATACAAAGTCAATATCCAGAAATCAAAGGCATTTTTGTATACTAACAATGAATGAGCAAAAGCAAAAATCAAGAAAAAAATCACATTTGATATAGCAAAAAGAAAAATAAATTATCTAGGAATAAACCTAATCTAGGAGGTAAAAAACGTGTATGCAGAAAACTACACAATGCTGAAGAAAGAAATCAAGGAAGATACAAACAAATGGAAACATATACCTTGTTCATGGATTGGAAGAATTAACATCATCAAAATGTCCATACTACCCAAAGGAATTTACAGATTCAATGCAATCCCTATTAAAGTACCAATGGCATATTTCACAGACATAGAACAAACACTTCAAAAATTTATATGGAACCATAAATGAGCCCGAATAGCAGCTGCTCTTTTGAGAAAGAAGAACAAAGTAGGAGGGATCACAATACCTGATATCAAACTGTATTACAAGGCCACTGTAATCAAAACAGACTGGTACTGGCATAAAAACAGGCACATAGACCAATGGAACAGAACAGAGAGCCCAGAAATCAACCCAACTCTCTACAGTCAATTAATATTCGACAAAGGGGGCAGTAACATAAAATGGAGTAAAGATAGCGTCTTCAACAAATGGTGTTGGGAGAACTGGACAGCTACGTGCAAAAAAATGAAACTTGAGCACAGACTTACACCATACACCAAAATAAATTCAAGGTGGATAAAAGACTTAAATGTAAGTCATAACACCATTAAAGTCCTAGAGGATAACATTGGCAAGAAAATCTCAGATATTTCATGCAGCAACTTCTTTACTGATATGTCTCCTAGAGTAAGGAATGTAAAGGAAAGAATAAACAAATGGGATCTCATCAAAATAAAAAGCTTCTGCAGGGCTAAAGAAAACAGTATTAAATTAGCAAGACAACCAACTGTATGGGAAAACATATTTGCCAATGATACCTCAGACAAAGGTTTAATCTCCAAAATATACAAAGAACTTACATGACGCCACTCTAAGAAGACACCCAACCCAATTAGAAAATGGGAAAAGGACTTGAACAAACACTTCTCCAAGGAGGACATACAGAACATTCAGAGACACATGAAGAGATGCTCAATATCGTTAGCTATCAGAGAGATGCAAATTAAAACCACAATGAGATACCACTTTACACCAGTCAGGATGGCTATCATAAACAAAGCAACAAACAACAAATGTTGGACAGGGTGTGGGGAAAAGGGGTCCTTAGTTCACTGTTGGTGGGAGTGCAAACTGGAACAACCATTATGGGAAACAGTATGAAATTTTCTCAGAAAAATAAAAATCGACCTGCCTTTTGACCCAGCAATTCCACTGCTGGGATTATATCCTAAGAATCCTAAAACATCAATATCAAAGAACCTATGCACCACAATGTTCATGCAGCACAATTTACAATGGCCAAGAGTTGGAAGCAACCTAGGTGCCCATCAGTAAATGAATGGATCAAAAAATTGTGGTACATATACACAATGGAATTCTATGCTGCAGAGAGAAAGAAGGGAGCTACTACCATTTGCAACAACATGGATGGAACTGGAAAGCATTATGCTGAGTGAAATAGGCCAGGTGCTGAAAGACAAATACCATATGATCTCACCTTTAACAGGAAGCTAAACAACAAAACAAACAAGCAAGCAGAAAAAAAAAACCCAAAAAACAAAGACACTGAAATAGAGAACAAGGGGCTAGTGACCAGAGGGGAGAAGGAAGGGAAGTTAAGGGGAAAAAGGGGGAGGGATTTGGAGGAACAAATAGGAAGGACACAGGGACGAGAACTACGGGGGGTGGAAATGGGAGGGAGATGGGGAGCAAGGGGTGGGGGAGGCTGGGATGGGAAAAATAGACAAAAAACTGTACTTGAAAAATAACTAAATAAAATTTAAAAAAAAAAGAAAAATGTCTTCAGGTATGGATTTAAAAAAAGGACATAGAATGTACAACACAAACAGTGAACCTGAGTGTAAACTATGGACTTTGTTAATATATCAGTATTAGCTCATCAATTGTAACAAATGTAAGATATCAATAGAAACTGGGAAAGTGTGAAGAGTTGTCTGGGAACTGTCTGCATTACTAGAAAAAAATAATATTAAAACAAAGGTTAGCCCAACTTGTAGTTTAATTGTACAAATGCTTTTTCTTAGAACTGTCAGACAACCACCATCCATGCATATGCAGGAGTACTGTGTGCTTAGTTCCCATTTCTTCACACAAAATAGTAAAAAGATGTGTACTCTAGTGTCGAGTTAATAAAATTAATAATTTGTACTGCTTCAAAAAAAATTTATATGGAACCATAGATGACCCCGAAAAGCAGCTGCAATTTTAAGAAAGAAGAACAAAGTAGGAGGGATCACAATACCTGATATCAAACTGTATTACAAGGCCACTGTAATCAAAACAGCCTGGTACTGGCATAAAAACAGGCACATAGACCAATGGAACAGAACAGAGAGCTCAGAAATAAACCAACTCTCTACAGTCAATTAATATTCGACAAAGGGGGCAGTAACATACAATGGAGGAAAGATAGCCTCTTCAATATATGGTGTTGGTTTAATCTCCAAAATATACAAAGAACTTACATGGCTCCACTCTAAGAAGACACCCAACCCAATTAAAAAATGGGAAAAGGACTTGAACAAACACTTCTCCAAGGAGGACATACAGAACATTCAGAGATACATGAAGAGATGTTCAATATCGTTAGCTATCAGAGAGATGCAAATTAAAACCACAATGAGATACCACTTTACACCAGTCAGGATGGCTATCATAAACAAAGCAACAAACAACAAATGTTGGAGAGGGTGTGGGGAAAAGGGGTCCTTAGTTCACTGTTGGTGGGATTGCAGACTGGAACAACCATTATGGAAAACAGTATGGAATTTTCTCAGAAAAATAAAAATCGACCTGCCTTTTGACCCAGCAATTCCACTGCTAGGATTATATCCTAAGAATTGTAAAACATCAATATCAAAGAACCTATGCACCACAATGTTCATGGCAGCACAATTTACAATAGCCAAGAGTTGGAAGCAACCTAGGTGCCCATCAGTAAATGAATGGATCCAAAAATTGTGGTACATATACACAATGGAATTCTATGCTGCAGAGAGAAAGAAGGAGCTACTACCTTTTGCAACAACATGGATGGAACTGGATAGCATTATGCTGAGTGAAATAGGCCAGGTGCTGAAAGACAAATACCATATGATCTCACCTTTAACAGGAAGCTAAACAACAAAACAAACAAGCAAGCAGAAAAAAAACAAAGACACTGAAATAGAAAACAAGGGGACAGCGAACAGAGGGGAGAGGGAAGGGAAGTTAAGGAGAAAAAGGGGGAGGGATTTGGAGGAACAAATAGGAAGGACACAGGGATGAGAACTAAGGGGGGGTGGAAATGAGAGGGAGGTGGGGAGCAAGGGGCGGGGGAGGCTGTAATGGGAGAAATAGACAAAAAGATTGTACTTGAAAAATAACTAAATAAAATTAATTTAAAAATTAAAAAAAAACATATGGTGTTGGGACAACTGGACAGCTACGTGCAAAAAAATGAAACGAGCATCAATTTACACCATACACCAAAATAAATTCAAGGTGGATAAAAGACTTAAATATAAGCCTTGAAACCATTAAAGTCCTAGAGGAGAACATTGGCAGGAAAATCTGAGATATTTCACACAGCAACATTTTTACCGATATGTCCCCTAGAGCAAGGAATATAAAGGAAAGAATAAACAAATGGGATCTCATCAAAATTAAAAGCTTCTGTATGGCTAAAGAAAAGAGTATTAAATTAAAAAGACAACCAACTGTATGGGAAAACATATTTGCCAATGATACCTCAGACAAAGGTTTCATCTCCAAAATATACAAAGAACTTTCACGACTCCACTCTAAGAGGACAACTAACCCAATTAAAAAATGGGAAAAGGACTTGAACAGACACTTCTCCAAGGAGGACATACAGAGGATCTGGAGACACATGAAAAGATGCTCAGTATTGCTAGCTATCAGGGAGATGCAAATTAAAACCACAATGAGATACCACTTCACACCAGTCAGAATGGCCATCATAAACAAAGCAACAAACAAGTGTTGGAGAGGTTGTGGAGAAAAGGGGACCCTGGTGCACTGTTGGTGGGATTGCAGACTGGTACAACCATTATGGAAAACAGTTGGAATTTTCTAAGAAAACTAAAAATGGATCTGCCTTTTGACCTAGAATTTTCACTGTTAAGATTATATCCTAAGAACCCTAAAACACCAATCCAAAAGGACCTATGCACCCCAATGATCATAGCAGCACAATTTACAATAGCCAAGAGTTGGAAGAAACCTAGGTGCCCAGCAGTTAATGAATGGATCAAAAAATTATGGTACATATACACAATGAAAAGAAAGAAGGAGCTCCTATCCTTTGCAACAGCATGGATGGAACTAGAAAGCATTATGCTGAGTGAAATAAGCCAGGTGTTAAAAGACAAATACCATATGACCTCACCTTTAACAGGAAGCTAAACAACAAAACAAACAAACAAGCAAAATAAAAACAAAGACACTGAAATTGAGGATAGGTTGACAGGGACCAGAGGGGAGAGGAGAGGTAATTTCAGGGGAAAAAAAGGGGGAAGGATTTACAGGAACTAGTATAAAGGACACATGGACAACAATTAAGGGGGTGGAAATGGGAGGGAGGTTTGGAGCATGGGAGGGGCTGGGGTGGGAATAAAAGACAGAAAACTGTCCTTGAAATATAATTAAAAAAAGAAATTGACAGTTTTTACAATCAAAAAAATAAATAAAGATGTCTAGCTGTGCTTTAGTTATAATATATTTCCTTTTATGTCAATCTTTTTAGTGTCTGAATTCACTCAAATTAAGAGTAAGAATTGGGATTGACTCAAACAGAAACCATAGTACTCAGAGTTCAGGCTGTTTCCAGGAATGAAAGAGTGGAAAAACACATTAACACAATTTAAGGTGAAACAAAATACAGTAGTTGTCCACTTATCCAATCATCTAGCATACAGCTATATACAGAAAGCCCTAAAATTTCACCTGGTAGGAAAAGTACGTCACCTTAATCCCTCATGGCTAGATAATTATCTGAAAAGTAAAAAAGCAGTTTATCTAAGCATGCAAATGAATGACGATGGTGGAAGAGAAAATTGTGCAAATATTCAGGCCAAGCTCAGCAAACTGTGGTTAACTATGGGAAATATTAACACTTGGTTAGTCTTCAAAAGCCCCAGGGCATCCCCCATAATTACATTTAGAATGCTGCTTCTGCACCCACCCCCATGTATGATACTACTTGGCCAGCGCATCCTACTGTTGTGAGCTCTCCTCTCCATGAGCTACAAGTTTCAGAGAATATACACGAAAATATCTTCCCTTTACTGAGGCCAATGTTTACTTTAAAGCAGGTTTTTTTTGGTAATTTAGCAACTTTATTTTTTAATTTTTAAATTTTAATTGTTGTTCAAGTACAGTTTTTTGCCTTTTACTCCTAGCCCAGGCCACCGTCTAGCCCTCCCAACCTCCCTCCCTTTTCCACCCTGCCTTGTTTTTGTCCATGTGTCCTGTATACTTGTTCCTGCAAACCCTTCCCCTTTTCCCCTGAAATTCCTTCCCCTCTCCTTTAAGGCAGTTTTCCATGACTGACTTGCCACTCAAAAATGGGTTAGAGCTCCTCTTACATGTTCTCATTGCATTCTAAATTTCCATTCTACGCACCTATAAAAATTGTAATTAAATAAGTATTTGTGTAATTGCTTTATTAACCCCTACATTTATTCAGCTGAAACATATTCATTGATCATCCATTCTGAGCATGCACTGTGCTGGGCGGTAACACATGAGAGTGAACTCAACAGACCTGGGCCCTGTTCTCTTGAAGTATCAGAAAAGAAGGCAACTGATTGCACAATTTATTACTTAGGCATAATTATTTCATGACAACTTCTTTTGTGGGACTATAAACACAATGAGAAGGGAAACTTTTATCCTGCTCAGTCTTGGAGGGTTCTCAGTGGGAACCAGCTAAGAAAGCTTTTGCTTCAATTCAAAGCATTTCTTGGGGTTCTGAGGTAGGCAATGAAGCTGTTCTGTACGTTCTCACAAGGCAACACATCAGGTTACCCCACCTAAAGCCAAGGGAAGTTGGCTTCTCAAGTTCTAGAGGTTCAGTCAGTAAGCTAGATCAGTCAGTGAGGGTACTGACAAGGGACACTATGTATGGAATCTGGAATTTACTGAGCCCTGACTTTGTTGCACTTGTAAATTCTCAGGACTGACTCTGGGGTCCAGGGGACATAACAGTAGTAGTTTTGCGGTATTTCAGGGCCTCAGGACAGAAAGAGAACAGCTGCAACAGCTACAGGTAAAGAGTTCAGAGAGAATAAGTGTGGGCTCCCGAGAAAAGAAAAGGAAATTTGGATAAGTCCCACAGCACATTGAGGCTTGGGTTCTGAGGTTCACCTGGAGTGGTGTTCTTCTTTTGGCATAATTTATAATCTAGCAGTAGGTCAAAGTGGGGAATAGTTAACTGCATGGCATCATCCTTCAATGATTTAGCAAAATTCTTACCGTTGCTGATCTAAAAATTATTTCTGGTTTCAATCACAGCTAAGCGCATATTTGTAACAAGAATATTACTGGCTGCCCCAGAATGCAATGGGAAGTTCCAGGGCCATGACCTGTCTGTTTATATCCTGGAGAGGGTTAGTTCTCAGGCTACAAATGGCATTTTTTTATTTAAGAAGTTTATTTTTTATTATTAATATAAAACAGTCCATTTTCCTATAGAAAATCAGTGAAATATTTTTTAAATGAGAAGGAAAGCAAAAGTCCTACTTCCCAGAGATAACAACTATTACATCTTTGCATGTATGATTCCAGACACATCTCCTGTGGCTATATTGCATAGTGCAGCAGGGTCAGTACACTGCCAAACCCAAGGTCCAAGTAACTTTTCTCATGCCAGCACTCTTATCTATAGTCTTCATGACTCAACATCCCTTTGGCACCCTGACATACAGGCTTCAAATGAAAGAGCTGGGCTGGAGATATCAATTAGGTAGTCATTAGCCAAGGTGGTAGCAGAAGCAGTAGGAAGCAGTACTATTTACCATTTATTCACAGCTTACTATCTTTTAGGTGTTGTGCTAAAGTAACATCACATACATTCTCTATAATCCTCACAAAAATCTTTTGAATCTATGTTATTTCCACTTTAGAAACGAGGAAACAAATTCAGAAAAAATAGGTGATATATTAGTTTTCTAATGCTGCCGTATAATATTAGCAAAAAATTTGTTGCTTAAAACATCATTAATTTATTAGCTCACAGTTCTGTAGCTCAGAAGTCCAGGGACAGTTAACTTACCTAGATTTTTGCAAAAGAGACCACAAGGCTGAAATCAAAGTGTCAGCTGGGCTGTATTTGTTTCTGAGGCTATGGGGGTGAATATGCTTCTAAGCTCATTCAAGATATTGGCAGAAATCCATTCCTTCTTGTTGTAGGAATAAGGTCCTATTTTCATCCCTGGCTGTCAGCTGAGGGTTGGTCTCAGAGGCTGCCCTTCCTCCATATTTAAAGGCAGCAATGATGGTTGCAGTCATTCTCATACTTCAGTCTCTCTGCCTCTTTCTAACCTCTCCTCTGCCTTCCTTTTGTTTTAAATCACTTTGCTGAGCTACAATTGGTATGTATTTAATGTATACAATTCAGTGAGTTTGGAGATAAGCATATATTTGTGAACCCATCAAAGCCATAGGTATATCAGTCACCTCCCAGAGCTTCCTCTAGATCTCCCTATTTTAAGATCAGCTGATTAGCAACTTAGTTGCATCTGCAAAGTCCTTACACAGCTGAAGTGTTTGGTTAAATAACCAGGGGATGGGAATCTTGGGGAAACATCTTGAAATTTTTGCCTGCCATAGGTTATTGTTCCCAGGGTTAAACAAGTGATTAAGTGGTGGACCTGGGATTAGAATGCAAGATTTCTGGATCCAAAAGAGTTTATATGTAACTCCTAATTCTTTTCTTTTTTAGTTATTAATTTTTAAAAAGCTGTCCCTGACCAGTGTGGCTCAGTTGGTTGAATGTGAGCCCACAAAATTAAAGGTCTATGGTTCAATTACGGGTCAGGGCGCATGACTAGGTTGTAAGTCTGGTCCCTGATCAGGATACCTACCAAAGGCAACCAACTGATGTTTCTCTTCATCAGTGTTTCTCTCACTCTCTTTCTCCCTCCTTTCCCCTCTCTCTGGGAGTAAAGTTTTTAAAAAGGTGGATGACATTTCAAGAATGGATATAGACAGGACAAAAGTAGGTTTACAGTTTTGAGTACATGAAACAGAGTTTATTCTTATATTATTATTTATTAGTTATTGTATTATTTCCATATTTTTCTACTTTTGCCATGCCTTGTATAAGGGGAAAGAGCAGAGAGACAGGGCCAAAAATGTTGAGAACACGTTGCAGAAGTTTCTGAAGAAAATAAGTTCAATAAATACTTGTTATTTTACTCAGCTATATATCACATACTGGAGCCACACCCCTAAGCCATCACCCCTAAGTGTTTTGTTAAAAGCAACACAACTTTAGAATTTAAAAAAAGCCAAACTCATAGAAGGAGAGAGTAGAATTACCAGAGAGTAGATCACCAAGGATGAGTGTTGGGGGAAATGGGGAGATGTGGATATACCAAGGATACAAACTTCCTGTTATAAAATGAATAAGTTCTGGGTATCTAATATATAGCATGGTGATTATAGTTAATAATACTGTACTGTATTATATACTTGAGAGTTGCTGAAAGAATAGAGCTTAAATATTTTCACCAAAAAAAGAAATTGTAATTATGTGATGTAATAGATGTGTTAGCTAATGCTATAGTAATAATCATTTTGCAACAAAGAAGTATGTCAAATCAACATGTGTACACCCTAAACTTACACAATGTTATATGTCAATTATATCACAATAAACCTAGTGTGGGTGGGGGGAAATATTCTGAACATTCTTGGCTACTTATACTTCTGAAGAAAATTTAGGGTCAATTTGCCAATTTTCAATTTAAAAAAAAAAACCAAGATAATCATAATACTCTACAAGTCATCAGCATTAAAGCTTTAAAAATAAAATCAAATAACTTATTTATCTATACATGTGTATGGCTTTAGTTGGTCATGTTCCTGTCCTTGCAATCTCCCAAGCAACAGCAAATAATTATGTCAGCATCTGGGACTAGCATGGTGTCACTGTTGCATTTCCATTTGCTCTTGGACTGCAGAAGCTCTTTTTAGTGGTAAAGAGCCCTCCCTGCTTCCATCTGGTTTTTGGAAAAAGCTTGTCACCTTTTATCAGATTAATATTTCATCAAT
Source organism: Artibeus jamaicensis (assembly GCF_021234435.1). Classification (NCBI taxonomy): domain Eukaryota; kingdom Metazoa; phylum Chordata; class Mammalia; order Chiroptera; family Phyllostomidae; genus Artibeus; species Artibeus jamaicensis. The sequence continues at coordinate 14,960,787 of NW_026522045.1, forward strand.
TGCCTAAGTATTTGTGGGGTATGCTTTAGGTTAGTCTTTTGGTCTCTACTTTGGGATGTATTGGAATCTGATTCAAGCCAGCAGATGGTGAACAAAGGGCAAGTAGTGGCAAACAGATACTGCAGGAAAATAGTCAAGCAGTGGAGGTGGGAAATGAGGACAGGCTTAGAGAAACTGGAGGATTTTTCTCTTGTTTTGAAATGAAAAGATATTAAAACTCCTTGCTAAATCCAGGGTCTTCCTTTGCTTCCTTTACCACCACCAGCCCTCCTTTCACAACACATTCATGTGTACTCATAAACATATACTCATATACAGATGTGTGCATACAGGAATGCAGGACTAAGCTAATTGACAGTAAGAAAATGGAGGAATTCCAAACTAAAAGATTGTTGATGACCTTTTGAGGGACCTTAAGACAAGCACTAAAAGCAGCCCAGTAGGCAATGGAACCCAGACCAGTCTCTCTCAGCCAAGAGAAATGACTAAGTGCCACAGGGTTTCTGTTTTGAGGTCATAGTCTGTGCATGCCCATAACCCTGCTGACTTCAATATAGCCATTTGCTCAGACTTAGAAATGCTTTATTTCCCTAAGAAATTCCATCAGTTTAAAAGCCAAATGTTTGGCCCTTATTAGATCCAGACCTTCATCTATATTTTTAAGGACTTGTGTGCACTTTGGGGCTTAATTTGCTAAGACTTGGTCTGACTTCAAATAGAAATAAAAGAGGTAAAAATATAGGAAACAGTTTATTTATATTTTATCTCTGTTTATAGGGTGTATGGGGATAACCTCATAGCACAATTTTTTAAAACCATTGATTGTCTAGGGGAAATTAATCAGAATTATCGTTCCCTTTCTCATTGCTAGGTAACTTAAAGTACAGTATAATTCAACAAGTGTTCATCAGGTGACTTGCACAGTGACCTCTTATGTATCACAATGTCTCAAAAGTAAGTGTTGAAAAAAAAAGTAAGTGTCGAATTGTTTGATTCAATATGCTGCTAGTCAATTTTATGAGCCAAAGAGACAGATGATTTTAAAATGTCTTTATTTACCTGGTTGGTGTCTGAGGGGTTTGGAAAGAATCAGGATTCAATCCTGGCTGGTGTGGCTCAGTGGATTGAGTACAGGCTTGTGAACCAATGAGTATCTGGTTTGATTCCCAGTCAGGGCACATACCTTGGTTGCAGGCCAGGTCCCCAGCAGGGGACACACAAGAAGCAACCACACATTGATATTTCTCTCCCTCTCTCCCTTGCTTCCCCCTATGTCTAAAAATAAAATAAATGAAATCTTTTTAAAAAGTTATTTCAAAGAAAAAGAATCAGGATTCATCCTTAGAAATAAATACATCTGCAAATCAGGGTTATGGAGTGAAAAAACAGTTAGAGCTCAAGGAAATTTTTAAAAAATTGGTGAGGCACTCTTTCTCTTCAGGTCCTGGGCACTTTGGGAGCCACAGGCTAGGATTCAGATATGGCTAGTACAACAACTGCACCACATACAACCAGTCTCCAAAATGGCACAGAAACAGCATGAAGAAACCCCAGTCATGAAGACACAAATCTCTCAAGGGGGTAGAGCCTAAGTTCCACAGGAACATGCACTTTTCCCAGAAGCAAAAGAAAAAGAGCCTGAAGAAGATGCAGGTCAACAATGCCTAGACCGTGAGTGCATGTGTGGAGGCCATCAAGGACCTCATATGGCCCAAAGAGGCCAAGCCCAAGATCCCAAGGGGTGGCAGCTACAAGTTCACTTGAAGTGCTTACACAGTTCACCCCAAGCTTGGGAAATATGCTTGTGCTGCATTGCTAAGGGTCTCCAGCTCTGCTGGCCAAAGTTTAAGGCCAAGGCTCAAATCAAGCCCCAGGCTGCAGATGCAGCTCAGGCTCCCAAAGGTGTGAAGGCCCCATGAAGTCTCCATAGTAGAGGCCTCTGTCTGCTGATGAGGACGTGACCCCTGAGCTGCTATCTGCATGGAGCTGGTGTTCTCCATTGTATTTTATTTATTTTTGACATATGTGGCAGGATTGGTCAAAAAATAAAAAAACAGAAAAAAATAGGTGAAGCTTGCTTTATTTCCCTTGATTATCTAGTATTAGTCTTAAATCTCTCCCCCCTCCATTTAAGTGCATGGGGAACAACATCAACACACTCATTTTTTTCTGTGAAGTTGGATGGGTGAGGCAAGAGCAAAAAGATAAGCCATGAAAATTAAAGCTCAGAGAATTGATTCATAATAGGTGACCCTGGACTCCTTGGAAAGGGTTTTCTTTGGGATAAAGTCTGTAAATGTGTCATAGATAAGAGTCCCTGCAGTCTTGTCAGAAAGACTTGAGTCTTCTTCAAAGTCCACCAAGGAAGTAGAGTGACTGGAATGTGACAACTGTGGAAAAATTATAACCTATTCAACTGTGTTGGAATTTCTCTGGCATGACATGAGGTTGCAGTGAAAAATATGAAGGGGGAATGGTAATGTAAAAAATGGGAATGAAAGAAGAGAGAGTGGGAATAAAAATATGAGAATAATTTCTAGTTTTTGGATAAAAGTAGGCCCTTGCCCATTTTTTGAGTGAGTCACTGAGTAAAAATAGCCTCACACTGGAGAAAGATATTTATCTAGCTATGTTTATTTGATAAAGATAAAACTACAAAATTTAAGAATACCCCCTTCCTTTGTTCAAACTCTGTGCTCACCAAGCAATCTTTCCACATGTAATTTGGTTCTCTAAATGACTTGTCCATCCAGAGGAAATTCCCTGAGCAAGTGACAAATGTGCATTATTATACTAGATCCAGATGTAAATTATTAAGTGACTCCATGGTTTATATGTCAGTCTTTTGCAAGTGCAAAGCAGTCCCCCAGGATTTGACTACTACTTTGTGTACACTGATATAAACTGAGTTTTTGGATCTACAAAGCTGAGGATTTTACCCTGAACCATGAGGAACTTGCAATCAGACTACCTATTGAACTTTGATTACTTTGACATATTACGTATTCTTCTTGTTATTCTATAACTCTCACATGGCCTACAGGCCATATTTATTCCCATTAGAAGTAAATATGAAAAAAAAAAAACCCTGAGAAAATTGAATGAAAACATATAGCAGAAAGAGGTAAGGTTTTAATATTATAAGACCCAAATTTAGCCCTGGCTTAAGTGGCTCAGTGAATTGAGCACCAGCCTGCAAACCAAAGGGTTCTTGGTTTGATTCCCAGTCAGGGCACATGCCTGGGTTGCAGGCCATGTTCCCCAGTAGGGGGCCCAGGAGAGGCAATCACATATTGATGTTTCTCTCCCTCTCTTTCTCTTCTCTTTCTCTCTCTCTAAGAATAAATAAATAAAATCTCATTTTTTAAATTTAGAGAAAATACCCAAGTTCTTACTCTGCAGTTTCTCATTTGAAAATGGAATTAATAATCTCTACTTCTGGAAGATTAAATGGGATTATATGTAAAATGTATGTGGCAAATGCAGGGTGTTCAATAAGTTGGGTCACTGCCATCCCAAGCTGAATTTACATTTTAAACATACCTTTGACTTACTCAAAAGGCATAAATGCTGTGAGGAGTCATTTTAGACCCCAATTAGGGGCAAAGTGACAAAAGAATTTGGGAGACCTAGGCCCCATCAAGATCTTTGGAAATCATACTGTATTGGTCCCCAAAACTGTGTCTTCTAGTTGTCCCATGAACATACTTAGGGAGGATAAAGTAAATAGGGAGCTGCTGCTGGTATAAGTTTTGTGTAAATGGGTAGTTCATAGAGATATGATACTCCTAACAAATTGTCAAAAGATAGCATCCACATTCATCAGGGAAAGCTTATGGAGAAGCAATACAAATAAGAGTAGCTAACATGTATTCAGCATTTACTTTGTACCAGGAACTGGGTTAATAGAAGCATTTTTGGTAACTATTTTCACATCATTTGTTCTATGTTGCCAAGAATATTCTAAGTTCTTGGAAGACTTCGTGTTTCCCTCACTGCCTAGTGCAGTAACCAGTAATAGAAGGACAAAGGCTATGGATGATGATGCTGAACTACTAATACATTGTTTTGTTACCATGTGCCATGCAGTATACTAAAGTGCTTTTACGCGCTTTATCTCTTTCAGTTCTGTTAATAACACTATGAATTAGGTACTGGTATTATCCCTTTTTTACAGATGGAGGCATTGGGGCCTGAAGTTTAGGGCACTTGCCCAAGGTCACACAGCTATAAATGGCTGAATATGGATTCACTTTAGGTTGGTGATTCCAAAAAACATTTTACTGCAACCCCAGTACCTCTAGTCTTGGCCTTACCACTTATCTCAGGAAAGCTATTTTATGTTTTTAAGGTACATCTGAAAAACTGGAAAACAATTTCTACTCTTACTAAGCCTGGAAATTGTGAATTCATCATTTTGACCCTAAGAATGCTGAAGTCCTAAATAAGGGCAGTTCCTGGTTGGCCAAAATGGTGGAGTATGTGGACACTGTGCTCACTTTCTCCCGTGAACACAGGAAAATTACAACTAAATTATAAAACAATCAATCTGGATATCCATCTGAAGACTAGCTACACAAAAGTTCTATAACTAGGGATATAAAGACAAAGCCACGTTGAAACTGGTAGGAAGGATGGAGATGCAAAATAGACTGGCCCCACATCCACATGTGACAGTTGAGAATCCAGAGGAATATCTCAGCTGCAGAGATCTTCCCTGAAGAGCGAGGAGTCTCAGGCCCATGCTGCGATCCTTAGCCCAGAGAGGAAGAGGAACCCACATAACATTTGGCTGTAAAAATCATCATGGATTCTATCTGTCCAGGTGAGACATAAGGCTGCTGGAAACGCAACCATTCTCTTAAAGGACCAGAGCACAAACTCTCACCTTGAGGTCTGGTGGAGGGTCAGTGCCTTAGGGTTAACAGAGACCTACAGGGAGAAATTGAGTTGTTTGGTTTTAAGGAAAGTGCTTAAACAAGCAACCAGTGCTGTTTAGCATATCAGGGAACCAAATGTTGTGGGAAATGAAGCGACCAAACACCGAGGGATTTTGGAGTACGAGGTTTATTGCTTAACGTGCACGGGCCCAGAGGAATCATTTCCAAATTCTGAGCAATGAACAAAGGATTCTTGGGGTTTTTATAGTCTACAGGGTCTTCTGTCTACGTGGCAAGGCGGGATACAGAAGCGGAATGCGGAGGTTAGCTCTAGCTAAGGGGTAGAAGCAGAGGACAAAGGCCAAACCTGAGGGGTCAGTTTTAACAGCAGGGGTGTTAATCTCAGTCCTAGCTAATGCACTGTTGTTTACTTATCTTAGACAGCCCCATCATTCTCCCCAGGGCGCCTGGGGCCTGGGCAAATAAAGGTTAAACAGAGGTTTTTCAAAGTTTCCCATATCAAAAGGGCTAGAGGACTGGTTGCCACTGTCCTTGTATTGAGCTGTCCTCCTGTGCATCAGACAGCCATTTTTCCTGTGTGTAGCCCTCCTACCACAGGTCCAAATGTGCATCTACACTAGCCTGATGAGTTCCACTAGCTCCACACTAATGACTCCCTGACATACTACTCTACCCAATTCACATATTGCTGCGGTCTTTGAAGTGCAATCAGCCTGGAACCACATTGCAATGTTTCTTTAAAAAACTCTTGAGGAATTTTACTCAACCTCAGTGATGCCAGAGATATAAAAGAAGAAACTGAGTTGTGTGGCTTTAAGGCAATTTCCAAAGGGACAGCCACCATTGTCCCTGTGTTGAGCCTTCCTCCCTCACTGCTGACTGGCATCATTTTTCCTGGTTGAGCCATCCACTCACACAGCTAAATCTGAATCTACATTAGTTTGGTGAAGTCCACTAGCTCTACTCTGATGACTCCTTAAGACCCCTCTCCAACTTGTGCATAACCTGAGGCTCTGTTGGCAGCAACCAGCCTGTGCCTGCATTGCAATCTTTTTTTCAAAAACTCTTGAGGAATTCTGGTCAAATTTGAGGGGTACCAGAGACATATAGGGAGAAACTGAGTTGTGTGGCTTCAGGGTAATGATTGAAGGGACAGCCACCATTGACCCTGTGTCGAGCTCTCTTCTTACAAGACCAAATCTGAATCTGCAAAATCCTTCACCCTGACAACTCCCTGAGAACCCACCCCACCACAAAACTCCACAGCCCCAAGGTGTGTGGTGGCTGCCATAGGTATACACTGAAACTTTTGCTGAGTGGTCTCAGGCCCACCACCAGTGACAACTCTGAATCTATATTAACCTAGTGAACACCACCAACCTAACCCCAGTGACTCCCTGATGCCATGCATCAGCAAAGTCACACACTGCTCAATGACCTTGTAAGGGTTGAAATGTAAAGGCAACTGGACAGTGGTGGCAGATCTCTGGGTGCCTTAGGGCTTTTGATGACTGCCTCTAGCCATGGTACTGGTGGCAGCTAGCCTTGGATAGTGAAGTACCCCACCCAAGTGTATGCAGGAACAGCACAGGCAACTACTAACCATGAATCACTTTGTAGCACATAACAGAAAGTCCTGTGCTAGTCAGAGGCAGTGTCTGACTATGACCTGCACCAGAATTCCTCCCAAGATGCCACAGAAACAACAAACCTGGTGTTCACATTCAGATCACAACAGAGCACCACTCAATTAATTCTACAAGTGGCACACCCAAAGTGAAGTCTTGGCATGTGCCAGACCCCACTGGAGAAAATCTTGCACCAAGGGGTCAGCTCTTGCAGAGTAGATTATGCACTGTAGTCATGGCAAATTCTCAGCCAGCCAGCTCTCAAGCCCATCCACTGATGTACCTACATCAATCAAGAATCAGTTCCAACAGGAGGGCACACACAATACCCACAAGTGACACACGTGGAGAACTCAGGTCAGGGCCTCAAGTTGACTGCACCATTGGGCCCCAAAAGGCACCTACTATATAAGGCTCTCCTGTCAAGACTGAGATATGTAGTGGATCAACCTAATAGATAGAAACAAACACAGAGAAACAGCAAAATGAGGAGAAAAGAAACATGTCCCAAATGAAAGATAGGAGAAATCTCCAGGAAAAGATCTAAATGCAACAAAGGCAAGCAATCTAACAGATACAAAATTCAAAAACAGGTTATAAGGATGCCCAAGGAACATAGGAAAGGAATGTCTGAACTCAGTGAAAAATTCAACAAAGAGATAGTAACTATAAAAAGGATATGCAAACCATAAAGAAGAACCAGTGGGGAATAAAATACAATGAATAAAATAAAGTATACACTAGAAGAAATCAACAGCAAACTAGATGAAGCAGAGAATCAAATCAGCAATTTGAAAAACAAGGTAGCAGAAAACACCCAATTAGAACAGCAAAAAGAAGGGTTGGAAGATGGCGAGGGAGTAGGAGGGAGCAGATTCCACTTCCCCCTACACACAGGAGAAAAACCTGGCTGATCTACAGAGGAACAGCAAACAGACAATAGAACCCCAGCATACATGAAAATAAGAGACCAGAAATTGTAGTGGACACTGAAAAACCAGATGGTAAGGAGACTCCTGCAGGGCAATAAGGTCCCAGGGACCAGCACAGGGAAGTGGCTGTACCGGTGCCTGGTGCTGGGTCTACCGCAGACTCTTTGGGAGCCATGGGCCTGCCACAGAGTCCTTGGGAGAGGGCCAGGTCAACTGCTCCCTCCCTATCCAGCCAAGCAGTGTTTGAGCAGCACCAGGAGAGACCTGGATGCTTGAAGTTGCAGAGAGGGGACTAAGGACAAAGAGGCAAACACACAAAAGTTGTGATCACCCATGGAGCCTGTGGTCACAGAATGGGAAAGTTGAGAGCCCTGCAGTGACGAGCACTGACCCCTGATAGTCACCAGTCTGTCTGGAGAACTGAGATGTACTGAGCATCATGCTTGAGTAGAAGGAATTTCTCAAAGAGTAAAACTGTTTGGGGGATTCTCCTGAGACAGCTGCTCCTACACCTACTCCCCACCCAGTCAGACAGCAATCTGGAGGTTGTGCAGAAGTCCCTGCATTCCCCCTTAGCACTGGAAAGGGTTCACATGCAAGCTTGCAGGGCCCAGGCAGACTGGACACCCCACATGCCCACCTGCACTGCACAGACATGACATCTGGGGAGAGTGCTCTAAGAAGACCTGGATCCCCCACCTGGGGCGCTGGGGAGAGGCTCTAGACTAGCTCTTGGGAGAGCGTTTGCAAAACTGTCTGAGTACACAAGAAAGGCCACACCAATTGCCCCTCAGCCTGCTACGGCCAGCAACACCAGAAAATCCAGTCTGGACAGTTTGAAACAAATAAGAGGTTTTTTTAAAAGTAATCTTTTATTTTTTTAATTTTTATTATTGTTTTATATTTCAATACCTTTTCCCTCTCCTTCCTTCTTTCTTCTTTTATTCTTCCTTTCTTTCCAATTTTATCTCTCCTTCCTCCATTCTCCTGCCTATTTTTAAATACCCACAAGTGAGACAAAAAACTTGGAATTGTGAAAGGACGTGAGACAAAAAACTTGGAATTCTGAAAAACTTGGAATTGTTGGAACCAAAGAGGGAACATACCAACAGTTGAGACAGTGAGAGAAATTTCACTTTGCTATTGCAGAGAAACTACAAGGTACTGCATATTTGTATTATTATTTTTTCCTTATTCTTAAATCTTTTATTTTAATAGTAGTTTTGTATTCCTCCTCTTTCTGTATAGTCTTTTTTGCTTGGCTAGTTATATTGTATCATTTGACAGCTTTCCCCTGTTCTCTCTTCTACAGTGTACTGCTAATTTACTATCCTTCATGTCACTTGTGCTCTTTTAACACATTACTCAAAGTTCCATACCCCCTATTTGTGTTATCCAGATCAAATAGATTCTGTCATATGATTGCTGCTCCAATATTATTGTAAATGATAGCTGTTTCATACACTTCTAAATACTTCAAATCACCCCTCCCAGATCTTAGCCCACTTCACAGTTTCCTGAACTCTATTACTGTAGTGGTTAACTCTATTCACTCACACACTACATTTATTTACTATCCTTTACTCTCACCTTACCTCAGAATCTGACCTCCTACAATTTCACTGCTTTCTAGATCCAACTCACAACCCTTCCCTACCCAACAAGAGTCTTATCTTCTTTCCATCCTTCCTTAAAAGTGGCTATTTGGGTTGAAGATCACAGTTAACACTAGACATAGCTAAAGGATCTCTTATATCTTCCCTACAGGTTGCTACTGTAAATATCATAGAATACTCTCCTGCTGTCATAAACCATTTTGCCTTCCCCTCCAACTGATCACAAAAAAAGCAAGTGAAAGTGGTGAACACCAGGATACCCACTGGAAGAAGAAACCCAACGACAGAGGAACCACCAAAGGATAACAACAGAAGAAGGTGAAGGAGGGTGTGGAAACCACACAAATCTCAATCCAGGACCTATCTGCAAATACAATTAAATAGTGGAGAAACTACCAAGTACAAACAACTGAACAAGAGCAAAAGAGAATCCTCAAAATCTTGTACACATGGAAGAACTAGCTTCAACACAACCTGCCCTCACAAGCACAAATTACAAGAGGTGGTGGACATAGTGACCATCAGTTAACCAGCTGGTGGGAAGGACTGACCAAAGAAAGACCCAAAAGCAATCAAACCCAAAGACAAACACAGATCCAACTTAAAGGACAGGCCAAGACAAGTGACCTTGGGAGATCAAGGACACCACACCATTAAATCTCACAGGTATTTTACCACAGAAGTTCACACCATTAACCCAGGGAGCAAGAACAAATCAATTTAAGAAGCTGAAGCTAACAAAGAGTCTCACAAACAATGGGAAGAAAAAGAACCAATCCCCAAATGAAAAAAAAGGAGGAAGCCTCAGAAAGAATGCAAAATGAAATAGAGGAAAGTCAACTGTCAAATATTGAATTCAATGCACTGGTTATCAGGAAGTTCAAAGAGCTCACGATGAGCTACCAGAAACTACAGGGGAACTACAATGAACCTACTGAAAACAATATCAACATAAAAAAGGAAATAGAAACTATCAAAATGGGCCAAGAGGAAATGAAGGATACAATTTCTGAACTGAAGAACACAGTGGAAGGAATCAAAAGCAGGATCAATGAAGCAAAATTTCGGATCAGTGAGTTGGAGGACAAAGTAGAAAAAAACCCCAGAAAGACCAATGAAAGGTAAAAAGACTCATAAAGAATGAAGAGGGATTAAGAGAAATCCAAGACAATGTGAAAATAATAATACCCATATAATAGGGATACCCGAAGAAGAAGAGCAAGGGATAGAAAACCTATTTGAAAAAGTAATGATGGAAAATGTTCCTAATTTGATTAGAGGAAAAGTCACACTAATCTGTTGGAGCCCAAGAGGCCTGTGAGAGGTCGACGATAGGGTCTAGCACCGCGGGTGTGGTGACTGGGCCTGGTTTCCGGCCTCGGGGCTATCTTGGGTTGTGACTGTTCTCTGACCCCTTGAGAAACTGGCCGCCTTTCCCTTCCCATCAACTCATATCTTTGGCCTGTGCGTCATGTACCCGGAAGGTATGTTAGCCTGAGAACATCCTGACTCTAAGGGAAGAGATAAACTTTGTAGGTCAAGGAAGTGAGCTACGTGCCAGAAGGCTTCTCCTTTGTTCTCTATGTACTCAAGATTATATTTAAGCCTGAAGACTGCGCAATAAACTTGCCTTATGCCAGCAGAGCATTTGGTCCTCTCCTTTATTCAGTCCCTCGCTCAGCCTCACGACCACCCTTGCTGCAGCTGGCTGCAGCACTAATCCAGGAAACAGAGGGAGTTCCAATCAAGAGGAACCCAAAGAGGCCCACTTCAGGACACATTATAATTAAGATGGCAAAATTCCAAGACAAAGAGAGAAACTTAAAGGTAGTGAGGGAGAAACAGGAAGTAACATACAAGGGAACCCCAATGAAATTAGCTGCTGACTTCTCATTGGAAACACTTCAAGCAAGAAGAGAATGGCAAGAAATATTCCAAGTAATGAGAACCAGAGGCCTGCAACCAAGGCTACTTTACCCAACAAGGCTCTCAATCAAGACAGAAGGCCATCCTGGCTGGTGTAGCTCAGTGTATTGAGCACAGGCCTATGAACCACAGGATCACGGTTCAATTCCTAGTCAGGGCACATGCCTAGGTGGCAGGCCAGTTCCCAGCAGGGGACTCACCAGAGGCAACTATACATTGATATTTCCCTCCTTCTCTCCTTCCCTTCCTCTCTAAAAATAAATAAATATAATATTTTTTAAAATATATAGACTAAAAAAAAGATAGAAGGCCAAATAATGAGCCTCCAAGATGAAAGAAGTCTAAAAGAATCCTCTTCCACCAAACCAGCTCTGCAAATGATGCTAAAAAAAAACTGCTTTAAGGAAAGAAAGGAAAAGGGAGAGCGAGGAAAACAGGTACAAAAATGGCAATGAATAAGCACCTATCAATAATAACCTTAAAGATAAATGGATTAAATGCCCCATCAAAAGACACAGAGTAGCTCAATGGATAAGAAAGCATGACCCACACATATGCCACCTAAAAAAGACCTAATTATTTAAAAAAAAGACTTACACGGACTGAAAATGAAAGGCTAAAAACAAATATTCCAAGGAAATGAACAGGAGATAAAATCCATGGTAGCAATACTCATATTGGACAAATTAGATTTCAAAAAAAGAGCCATAAAAAAGAGACCAAATAGGCCAAATCATAATATCAAAGGGAAGAATCCACCAAGAAGACATGAGCATTGTAAATATATATGCACCCAACATCGGAGAATCCAAATACATAAAGACAGTCTTAGTAGACTTCAAAAAATATTGACAGCAACACAATTATAGTAGGGTATTTTAACACCCTACTGTCAAAAATAGACAAATCTTCCAAACAAAATATCAACAAAGATATTGTGGCATTGAACAATGCCCTAGATGAAATCGACTTAACTGAACTGATATATATATATATATATATATCCCTTCATCCCAATGAAGCCAAATACACATGTACCTTTCAAATGCACATGGAACATTTTCAAAGATAGACCACATGATAGGACACAAAACAAGCCTCGACAAATTCAGGAAAATTGAAATCATACCAAGCATTTTCTCCCACCACAAGGAAATAAAACTAGAAACCAACCCCAAAGGAAAAAAACTAAAACAATAAAAATCATGGAGATTGAATAGTATGCTACTAAATAATGAATGGGTCAAGAATGAAATATGAGAAGAAATCAAAAAGTTTCTGGAAATGATGAAAATGAACTCACTACAACTCAAAATTTATGGGACACAGTGAAGGCAGTTCTAAGGGGGAAGTTCATAGTGATACAGGCCTACCTAAAAAAGATAGAAACATTTAACACAAACAACCTAACCCTATGCCTACAAGAACTCGAGGAACAACAACAAAGACAGCCCAGAGCAAGTAGAAGGAAGGAAATAACCAAGATCAGAGCAGAATTAAATGACATAGAGACTAAAAGCACAATGCTAAGGATCAGTGAATTCAGGAGCTGGTTTTTTGAAAAGGTAAACAAAATTGGCAGGCCTTTAAGCAGGCTCATCAATTAAAGAAGTGACAGAACCCAAATAAACACAATGAGAAACGAAACAAGAGACACCACGGAAATAGGAGAGATTGTAAGAAATTACTATGAGGAACTGTATGCCAAGAAATTTGAAAACCTATCTGAAATGGACAAATTTCCCTGATGCTTACAGAAAGAGCCCATAAATAACTTTGGAAAATGCCCCAATTTTAATTAACTGCATCCTGTCATGTATTTATTTTAAAACAAGATGAACAAATGGAGTCTGGAGCAAGATGAGGATTTGGGATAACAGATCCCCACACATACCTAAGTTTGGGTTGTCACATTCCTCCAGGAAAGCTGGCACCACATTTACCCATTAATCAATATATAACTTTTTTTCTCCTATCCCACCAACTATATAAGTCCTCAGAACAAAGGACTCACTCACTCTCTCTTTCTTGAGTGCTTGGGGCACTTTTGAAGCTCTTGGCTCTCTAGCCAATGGGCCTCTGGCCACCAAGCCTGAGGCTGCCCGGGGGCTTGCCACCCTGGTCTTCAGCCACCCTTACTTTTCTGCCATGCTTTGCCCTGAAACTTTGCCTTTCACCCTGCACTCTACCCAATCCTGTTCTCTTCTATGGGAATGGGTCACTGATAAACTGATTACATACTAATAGACTTGCTGATCTATAATTCTTTACATGCGTCAGCAAGAAGAACCAGGTCTCTCCAGTCAACACCTGTGACCAGCTGGAACACCTAGCCAATCTTGTGAGGAACAGAGTGAACAGCCTTTTAAGGAATCTTAGGTTATATGAAGTTTGGAGGCCAAAAATCATAGAGGACATTGAAAAACAGACAGTGAGAAGATTGTGCTGGGACCGTAAGGTCCCTGGGATCTGCACAGGGACGTAGGCTGCTGTGGCCCCCAACCCAGAGCCTGCCACAGGTTACTTACTTGGAGGAGAGTTAGATCACCACCTCCCACCCCCTCCAGAGCAGGGAGGTCAGCCCAGCACCAGAAGGGACCTGGATGCTTGAGGTTGGTTGGGGGAATAGAGATAAAGTGGGGGTTACACAGAGGCGGTGTACTCCCTCTGAGACTGTGGATGCTGGGTAGGTCATTACCAGAAAAACTGGGGAGCTGGGCAACACCTGGAGAAGGGAGAAGAGTTGGGCCGTGTCAGCCCTGACCCAGATAGTCTCTGGTCTGGTTGGCTGTGTGAAAAGCCTGATGCTTGTTAAGAACAGCAGGCTTAAACAAGAGGCTTTTACTCTAAAAAAGAGGAAAAAAAGGCTCCCAGCTGCTTTGTAAAGAACTCTCACCCAGTGGCTGGCCCACTAGCACTGCTACCCTGGAGGCTGATACAAGCCAATCCCTAGTGCTTGACTCGGGCAGCTTGCCAGGCACCTGATTCCCACTGCTCTCCCTGAGGATAATTTGAGCAGTTTGTCCATGCCTGACTTGGGCAATAGCCCAGCAGCTGAGTTGGACTGCTCCCCAAAGGCTGACTGGCACAGCTAACCCTGCAGTAATTCTGGCTGGTGGCACCTCTCACCCTGAGTCTGATTTGAGCCCACACTTAACTCAGGCTGCTCACCCTGCAGCTAACTGGCGCTGCTTTTCTGGTGGTGGAGCTCACATGGTGGGCTCCCAAATAGTAAGGAGGAGGTGAACTTCACAAACCTAGGTGCAACTGGTAGATTAAAGGTACAGACCTGGCACAGATGGACAGTGGGTCCTGGCAGCTCATGGAGGACTTGGGCTAGAGGCTGGGCAACTGTGAATATTGTGGCCTAGCCCTTGTTCCCATCCTTGCAAGGGAAAAAAAATCAAAGCCCAGCCCTCTTCTTTCTGTGACATCCAGACAGACCAGCACAACTCATTGAACAGCTTTCAAGTCAGCAGAAGGCTTATATTTTTCTTTCTTATCTCTTTTTTATTCCTCCCCCAAGTGAAACAATAGACATGGAGTTATGAAGGGTCAAGGGATAGATACAAATGGGGAGCACAAGACTAACCCCCAAAATGAGAAACTGAGACAAATGTCACTTTGGTATCACATAGAGCTGGCACTTTATTGTTTATGTGTATTATTATTTTTTCATTATTTTTACAACTTTTGTTTCATTAGTATTTTTTTATTTCTCTTCTATATGTTTAGTTTTCTTCATTTTATTTCTCTTTAATTGTATTGTTGGACTGGTTTTCCTTATCTCTATTGTATTTTCATTTTCCTTCTTTCACTTCACTTGTGTTCCAATAACACACTGCTTTTCATCATGTACTTTCTTTTCTGGTTATCCATATCATATATTTCTTGTCATATGGTTATTTTCAGTACTATTGTAAATAATTGTTGTTCCATACAATTGTACATACTACACAGTACCCCTCCCTGGTCTTAGCCCACTTCACTTTAATCCTGAACGTTATTATTGTTGTGGTTAACTCCATTCTCTATCACACTGCACCTACTTTCTATCCTTCACTCTCACTATATCTCATCATCTAACCTTGTACAAGCACTCTGTGATCTGGATTCAGCTCGCAATCCTCCTCCCCTCTAACAAGAGTCTTATCTCTCTTCTACCTTTTATAAAGGTGGCTAGTTGGGTGAAATATCACAGTTAATGCTATACTTATCCAAAGACTCTTCTATCTCTTCTCTACTTGCTGGTACTTCAAATCCCATAAAATAGTGTACCGCTGTCTTAATCCATTTTGCCTGCTCCCTGCCACTTATCACGTACAAGAATAGGTGGGAGTTGCAAACATCAGTATACCCACAGGAGGAGAGAAATCACCAACAAAGGAACCACCAAAAGGTATAATGAGACAGCCCACACAAACAGGAGAAAGGGCAAACCTAGAGCATCCAGACAAGGAGATCAAAGAGACTACACCACTGAACACCATAGAATTCGTACCATAGAAGTTCACCCTACAAGGACAGCTAGCAAAGCGAATCATCAGGAAGCACAGAAACAAACAAAAAGAGTCACCTTATATGGGGAGATAAAAAAGAACGTGCAATCAAAAGGAATGGAAAACTCCCCACTAAAAGAGCTAAATGAAATGGAGGTAAGCAAACTATCAGATATATCAGATATAGAATTCAAAATAATGGTTATAAAGATGCTCATGGAACTCACAGACAACTACAAAAAACTGAGTGAGAACTACAACAGTACAAAAAAGAAAATAGAAACTATAAATAAAAACCAGGAAGAAATGAAGAATACAATTTCTGAAATTAAAACACACACACACACACACACACACACACACACACACACTAGAAGGAATTACCAGCAGGCTGGATGGAGCAGAGGACTGCATTAGTTAGCTGGAAAGAAACACCCAGGTAGAGCAGCTGCACAAAAAATGAATAAAAAATATGAATATAGCTTAAGGGAACTCCAAGATAACATAGAATTCAACAACATTTGAATCATAGGAATACAAGAAGGAAAAGAAAAGGAACAAAGGATAGAAACCCTGTTTAAAAAAATAATGACAGAAAACTTTCCAAACCTGGAGTGGGAAAAAAACATGCAAATTCAGAAAAGCACAGAGTCCCAATCAATATGAACCCAAAGAGGCCAACTCAAAGACATATCATAATTAAAATGCCAAGTATTAATGACAAAGAGATAATCTTAAAAGCAGAAAGGGAAAACAGTAAGTAACATATGAAAGGGCTCTAATAAAGCTATCAGCTGATTTCTCAATAGAAACACTCCAACCCAGGAGAGAATGGCAAGAGATATTACAAGGAATGAAATAAAAATGCCTAAAACCAAGATTACTCTACCCTGTGAGGCGTTCAATTAAAATGGGAGATGAAATAAAGATTTTCCCAGACAAAAGAAGGCTAAAAGAATATATCTCCACCAAACCAGCCCTACAGATTTTCTAAAGGGATTATAAAAAGAGAAAGGAGAACAGTGAAAAAGAGAGAAACACGGGTACAAAGGGGAAAAATGAACAAATACCTATCAATAATAACCTTAAATATTAATGGATTAAATGCTCCAATCAAAACACATAGAGGAGCTGAATGAATAAGAAAACATGACCCACATATATGCTGCCTACAAGAGACCAACGTCAGAACAAAAGACATACACAGACTAAAAGTGAAGGGCTGGAAAAAGATAGTCCAAGCAAATGGACAGGAAAGAAAAGCTGGGGTAGCAATACTCATACCAGTCAAAATACACTTCAAGGGCCATAAAACATGATCCAGAAGATCACTTTATAATAATCAAGGATAGAATCCATCAAGAAGATATAAACATTATAAATATATATGAACATAACATACGAGCACCCAAATACATAAGAAAAATCTTGGAGAACTTCAAGAAAGATATAGACAACAACACTGTATCTATATCTGTTGTTGTCTATATCTATCCCCACTATTATAGGGGATTTCAATACCCCATTGTCAAAACTGGACAGATCTTCCAAACAAAATATCAACATGGATATTGGAGCATTGAACAATGCCCTAGATGAAATGGATTTAACTAATATATAAAAACTTACATAGAAGAAGAAGCAAAATACACATTTTGGGGGGGCGACTTTCTCACAAGTCCCCCCAAATGCCATGGACGAGAGTGAATATGACTGAGATATGCTGTGATCTGTTTGGTTAGGAGAAATAGGCTGTGGCCCGTTTCTCCGAGGAGAAAAAGGTCCTGAGCCCCCTGCTCCAGGGCTTTTATTGGGTTGTAATACACAGGAGTACAGGGCGGCAAGGATCAAACTGTAGATAACATTTCAAAGATATCTGAGGGCTTTTGAGTCTGAGTCAGGTCCGTCATGAAGAGAGTTGCAGAAACTTTGGGAGACATACCCATTTTCTCTCAGACCCTTATCATATGAATGAAAGTACTCATAGCAGAGCAGATTTCACAGGTTTATCAGCAAGTCTTTGTGATGCCAGATTTTTCCCCAGGACACTCTCTAGCAAAGGTAAGGAGCTGCACCCTCCCCAACAGGTATTGAAGCTTAAGGGGATTAGAGTCAGGAAGCCCTTCTCCTAGAGGACATGGGGACTCAGGTTATGTCAAAGCCAGGGGGCAAGAGTCCATTGCTCTTTGTTGCAGCTCCCTGAGTCCTTCCATGAAGGCCATCCAAGTGATCAAGTCTGGCTTAGTTTGCCCCCCACTGCAAGGGATCTTACCCATCACTGACTTTTGACCAAGCTTTGGGGACAGGGAGAAGAGACTGAGGCAGCTGTTTGCTACCAGAGATAAGCTTTCTCTCCTGTGGCTTGCTCTCCAAAGGTTGTCCCTTGCTCTAAGCCACAAGGGGTCCAAATACAATTCCTAAAACCAGGCAGAGCGATCTACAAAACACATTTTTTTCTAAGGCACATGGAACATTTTGAAAGATAGACAACATGACAGGACAAAAAACAAGCCTCAACAAGTTCAAAAAAATTGAAATCATATCAAGCCTTTTGTCTGACCACAAAGGACTGAGACTAGAAACTAACCTCAAGGAAAAAACTCAAAAACACTCAAACTCGTGGTGATTGAAAAGCATGCTATTAAACAATGAATGCATCAAGAATAAGATTGAAGAAGAAAGAAAAAATTCCTGCAAAAAAAAAAGTGAAAATGAACACACAACAATCCAAAACTTATGGGACACAGCTAAGGCAGTCCTGTGAGGGAATTTCATAGTGATACAAGCCTACCTAAGAAAGATAGAAACATTTCAAATGAACAACCTAACCCCACACCTACAAGAACTGGAGAAACAACAACAAAGAATACCTAGAGCAAGTAGAAAGAAGGAAATAACCAAGATCAGAGCAGAATTAAATGACACAGAGGTTGAAAGCACAATTGTAAGGATCAATAAATCCAGAAGCTGGTTATTTGAACAGATAAATAAAATTGACAAGCCTTTTAATAGGCTCATCAAGAAAAAAAGAGAGAGGACCCAAATAAACACAATCAGAAATGAAAGGGGAGAGATTATTCCTGATACCACAGAAATACAAAGAATTCTAAGAAATTAGTGTGAAGAACTATATGCCAAGAAATTAGAAAACCTAGGTGAAATGGACAAATTTCTAGAATATTATATTTTATAATGTTCCAAAACTAAATAAAGAAGCTGACAGCCTGAAAAGACCAACAGTAAGTGATGAAATTCAAGCATTAATCAAAAAAACTCCCACCACACAAAAGCCCTGGACCAGATGGTTTCACAGGAGAATTTTACAAAACATTTAAGGAAGAGCTAACCCCTATCCTTCACAGACTTTTCCAAAAAATTCAAGAAGATGGAAGACTCCCAAGATCTCTTTAGAAAGCCAGCATCATCCTAACCCCAAAACCAGTTAAAAACACAACAAAGAAAGAAAACTTCAGGACCATATCACTGATGAACATAGACACTAAAATCCTCAACAAAATATTGGAAAACCACATCCAACGATGCATTAAAAAGATCATACACCATGACCAAGTGGGATTCATCCCAGGAATGCAAGGATGCTTCAAAATTCACAAATCAATAAATGTAATGCATCACATAAAGCAAAAGCAAAGACAAAAATCACATGATCATATCAATAGATTTGGAAAAAGTATTTGGTAAGGTACAGCACCCATTTGTGACAAAAACACTCAGCAAAGTAGAAATAGAGTGAGCATTCCTCAACATAATAAAGGCCATATACAAGTGAACTACAGCAAACATCATACTCAATGGGCAAAAACTTAGAACTTTCCCACTAGGATCAGGAACAAGACAAGGTTGTTCACTTTCACCACTTCTATGCAACATCCTATTGGAAGTCAGATGCACAAAAATCAGACAAGAAAAAAATTCATCCAAAGGGCAAAGGAAGAAATAAAACTGTCACTGTGGATATGATAGTGTACATAGAAAATCCTATAGACTCCAACAAAAAACTGCTTGACCTCATAAATGAATTTGGCAAAACAGTGGGATACAAAGTTAATGTTCAGAAATTAAGGTATTTTTGTACACCAACAGTGAAATACCAGAAACAGAAATCAGGGGGAAATCCCATTTGATAGAGCAACAAGAAAAATAAAATACCTAGAAATAAACCTAACCAAGGAGGTAAAAGACCTGTACTGAGAAAACTACACAACACTCAAGAAAGAAATGAAGGAAGACACAAACAAATAGAAGCATGTAGTGCGTTAATGGATCAGAAGAATTAACATCATCCAAATGTCCATACTACCCAAAGCTATTTACAGATTCAATGCAATACCTATTAAAATACCAATAGCATATTTCACAGATCTAGAACAAACACTTCAAAAATTTGTATGAAACCATAAACAACCCCAAATATCTTCAGCAATTATTAGAAAGAAGAATGAAGTAGCAGGGATCACAGTACCTAATGTCAAACTGTATTACCCGGCCACTGTAATCAAAACAGCCTGGTTCTGGCATAAGAACAGACACATAGAGCAATGGAACAGATGAGAGAGCACAGAAATAAACTCAAGACTCTGTGGTCAATTAATATTTGACAAAAGTGGAAGAAGCATAAAATGGAGTAAAAATAGCCTCTTTAACAAATGGTGTTGGGACATCTGGACAGCTACATGCAAAAAAAAAAATGAAACTCAATCATCAACTTGAAACACACACACAAATAAATTCAAGGTGTATAAAAGACCTAAATATAAATTACTATGTCATAAAAGTCCTAGAGGAGATTATAGACAGAAAAATCTGAGATTTTCCACACAGCAATATTTTCACTGATGTGTCCCCTAGAGCAATGTACATAAAGGAAAGACTAAACTAATGGGACCTCATCAAATTAAAGTGCTGCTGCACAGCTAAAGAAAATGGCATTAAAATGAAAAGATAACCAACTATATGGGAAAACATATTTGCCAATGATGCCTCAGACAAGGTTTGATCTCCAAAATATATAAAGAACTCATATGACTCCACTCCAGGAAGACAAAAAAACCCAAACAATTAAAAAATGGGCAAAGGACTTGAACAGATAATTCTTCAAGGAGGACATACAAAGGGTCCAGAGATGTATGAAAAGATGCTCAGCATTGCTAACCATTCATTGAGATGCAAATTAAAACCACAATGAGATACCATTTCATACTAGTGAGAATGGCCACCATAAACAAATCAACAAACAAGTGCTGGCGAGTGTGTGGAGAAAAGGGAACCCTAGTGCAATATTGGTGGGAATGCAGACTGGCATAGCCACTGTGGAAAACAGTATGGAATTTCCTCAGAAAACTAAAAATAAAACTGCCTTTTGACCTGGCAATTTCCCTGCTGAGGTCATATCATGAGAACCCTGAAACACCAATCCAAAATAAGCTATACACCCCAATGTTCACAGCAGCACAATTTACAATAGCCAAGTTTTGGAAGCATTCTAAATGCCCATCAGTAAATGAGTGGATCAAAAAACTATGGTACATTTACACAATGGAATAGTACACAGCAGAAAAAAAGAAGGAGTTCCTACCTTTACTGTCAGTATAGATGGAACTGGAGAGCATTATGCTAAGTGAAATAAGCCAGGTAGCAAAAGACAAATACCCTATGATCTCACCTTTAAGTGGAACCTAATCAACAAAACAAACAAGCAAGCACAATATCACCAGAGACGTTGAAATTAAGAACCATCTAACAGTAACCAGAGGGTAGGTGGGAAGGGATGGTGGGGGGGAAAGTGTGAAGGGTTTTCAGGAACAACTATAAAGGACACGTGGACAAAACCAAGTGAGAGTGGAATCAGGGGAGGGAGGTGGGGATAGCTGGGGTGGGGGGAGACATAGGGGGAAAAGGTAGACAACTGTACTAAAAAACAATAAAATTTTAGAAAAAAAAAAACACTACTTCTCAACTAGTGTTTTCTGTATCAACATCCACTCAGTTGTCCAAGCTAACAATCTTGGTTTTATTCTTGGCTCTTCTCTCTCTCCAAATCTCCCACTACCAACTACTAAGAACTATTCATTCTACCTCCTGCATATTTATTGACTCCACACACTTTCTATTTCTAGTGATACTATCACTTCTCTCCTAAACTGCTATAACAGCTTCCTAATTGGTCACCTTGACCTTGATCTTGCCTCTGTGCACATACAATCAGAAGGATATTTTTAAAGCACACTGAATTATGTCATTCTCCTGCTTAAATCCTTCATCAGCTTCCCAGTGCCAATTTGAATTAAAGTCAAAAGTTTTTGACATGGCTCTATAATGTTCTTAGTTAGCCAGCCCCCACTAACTTCTTCAACTATATCTGTACAAAAATTACTCACTAAGACCGTAACTTCTTTCAGTTGCCTGAGTGGTCATAATTTCTTTTCTCTCTGGACCACCACACTGAATTTTTCCTGCTTGGATTACCCCTTGCTGCTCACTTAGCTTATCTTAACTTATCCTTAGCTTATCCTTTAAAACTCATCCTGGTTTAAACATCACTTCCTCTGAAAAACCTTCCAGAATCCTCATACATGGGATCAGTGGTCCTTCTTATGTGCTACATTAGTACCCTAGATATTCGCTATGGTAAATTTAACAGATTGTACTGTAATTGAGTTTACTTATCTTTCTTCTTTTAGACTACAATCTCCATTAAGTTGTTTCTCAGCCTCTGATACTAAGTACATAGATGTGCAAGAAATATTTGTGAATTGAATTAAATGTCACCAAGGTTTCTCATCACATGTATGGCTTTTATTCTCATTTTTAGTGTTTTCTGTATATTCAAATTATTTGATCCTTCCCTGTATCCTTATATATATATATATATTTTTTTGTTTTCAGAGACCAGTGTGCATAAATTATCTTTCTACATTTTTGAAAAATTCTAGCTCTTGTTTTCCAACCCCTTTTCTGTCCCTTAACTTTGACCTTTTTCCCTGCCCTGGTGATTCTCTGACACCATGACCCACTCAAATTTCAGGCCCATGCAAAAGCTGTTTCCAGTGGCTTTCACATATAAATGGCTTATCTTTTTTCATGTTTCAGACTTTCCTAAAACTTCTCAAACAAGCAGCATCTGGCCTGGTCATGTCCCAAACCTTTAGCCTAGTGGCACCAGGCCCAGCACTAGTGGTAACTGGCCTTGGTTTATAGCTTGGTTTCTCCCAGGCACCTCCAAGCCCAGCACAAGTAGCAGCCATCTAAAGATCACACTGTAGCTCATTCTGGGAAATCCAGGGCAGAACACAGGTGGTGGCTGACCTTGATCTGCACCTTCCAGGAGGTTTCAGAGCTAGTGTACCTAGTGCACAGCTTCAGACTATGTTGAAGCATTACTCAACTACCTCCACAAGTGACATGCTAAAGGGTCAAGCAGACTCAGTGAGCACCAGAGACCCCATGAAGTAAGTCCTGCTACATGGGTTGGGCCCCTACACGATTTATTGCCCACAGTGATTTTGGCCAGACCTTGCAGCCAATTGATCTGGGGGTAAATCCTTCCCATTGGTGTGCCAACAACAATAAAAGCTCAACTACAACAAGAGGGTATACACAGTCTACATGGAGAGATTCACCTAGAGTGCTCAGCTTGGGTGAACAGGGAGGCTGTGCCACTGGACCCAAAGGACACCTACTACATTAGACAACTCTACTAAGCCCATGAGACTTAACAGATTAATCTAATATATAGAAACAAATACAAAGAGGCTTCAAAAATTGGGAGACAAAGAAACATGTTCCAAATGGAAAAAAAAACAAACAAACAAAGAAAACTCCAGAAAACAAGTAAACAAGATGGAGACATCAATCTACTCCGCATCTAGATGCGGAGTTCAAAACACTGGTTATAAGGATGCTCAATGAACTTAGGGGAAGAGTAGATGAATTCAATGAGAACTTCAACAGCATAAAAAAGAACATGAAACCATAAAAAATCAGTCAGAAATGAAGGATACAGTAACTGGAACGAATAATTTACAAAGATTCAACATCAGAGAAGATGAAGATGAGAACTGAATCAATGATTTGGAACATAAGGAAGCAACAACAAGAACAACACTCAATTAGAATAGCAAAAAAAAAAAGAACCCCCCCCCCAAAATGAGCATAGTATAAAGAGCCTCTAGGACAACTTCAAGTATACCAGTATTTGCTTGGTATGCTGCCAGAAGGAGAGAGGGCAAGAAATTGAAAAAAATAATGACTGAGTACTTCCATAGCCTGGTGAAAGAAATAGACTTATGAGACCAGGAAGAGCAGAGAGTCAAAAAAAAGATGAACCCAAAGAGGCCTACAGTGAGACACATTATAATTAAAATGCCAAAGGTTAAAGACAAAGACAGAATCTTAAGAGCAGCAAGAGAAAAGCAATTAGTTACCTATGAGGAAGCTCCCATTAAACTGTCAGCTGATTTCTGAACAGAAATTTTGCGGTCCAGAAGGGATTGTTAGGAAATATTCAAAGTAATGAAAAGCAAGACCTATTGGGTAAAGTAACCAAGGGTAACCTACTCAACAAAGCTATCATTTATTTTATTTTTTTATTAAATGTATTCAGGTGTCATTGGTTAATAAGATTATATAGGTTTCAAGTGTACATTTCTATGATATATGATCTGTATATTGCATTGTGTGCCCACCACCCAATTTCAGATCATCTTCTGTCAACATAAATTTGGCTCCCTTTACCCTTTACTGCACGTGTGGCAAACACAAGGCCCATGGGCTGAATCTGGCCCTCCACCTTGTTTATCCAACCTGGCATATTATTTCTACTTGGTGGCAGTGCCAAGCTCTCTCTTAACTGTTAAGGACTAGTTACATTCATATAGTCCTAAAATTATATTTGGCCCTTTGATGGCAACTGTGAGGCTGATGTGTCTGTCCCCCAGTGAAAATTAGTTTGACACCCCTGTTTTAGTGCTTGTTCCTGCCATCCATTTTTCCTCTTTGTCTATAAGGTTTTGGTTTTCATTTCATTTTAGTTTTATTTAATTTATTGGAGTAATATTGGTTAATAAAATTATATAGGTTTTAGTGTGCACTTCTATAATACATTATCTACATATTGTATTTTGTGTTCAACAATACAATATTCAAATGATGGAGTGGCAAAAGCTATCATTTAAAATCAAAGGACATGTAAAAAGCTTCCCAGACAAGAAAAAGCTAAAGTAGTTCATCATTACCAAACCAGTATTATATGAAATCTTAATGGTCTTTTTTAAGAAAAGGGGGGAAAAGATCAAAGATATGAAGAATGAAATGACAATAAACACATATCTATAAACAATTTAATATTAAAAAAACAAAATAAATGAACAAGCAGAAAAAACAAACTCATGGATACAGAGAATATTCTGACGGTTTCCAGATGGGAGGGGAATTGGGGGAGTGAGAGAAAAAGGTTATGGGATTAAAAAGTACAAACTGGTAGTTACAGAATAGTCACAGAGATATAAAATACAGCACAGGGAATATAGTCAATAATATTCTAAAAACTATATATGGTGTCAGATGGGTAAATGATGTATTGGGATGATGACATAGTAAGTTATAAAATATATAATCACTGGGGTGTACACATGACAGTAATATAATATTAAAAAATGATTGATTTGGGGGGTTACTTATAAAACATGGCTAAACAAGGGCCTAGTAAATTAGACTGATTTTTTTAAATTATAAGAGAAATAATAAAGCCTAAGAGCCTGGTGATTAAACATTCTAGGACTAAGAGCTATGTGGATTATATTTGGACTCTCATAAATATTGTTCTTTCATGCACTTAAGGGAGCATTTGAAAGGTCAAACAACTAGGCTTGGCTTAACCCAGAGAGGTGTGCATAAGCTCCACATATGACAAAAGGAAAAGCTGAAAGGCAGAGTTAAACAACATCATAGTGTAGCTAAGGCTTTGTGTGAATTTCTTGCAGGATGTACAGAGGGAGAAAATAGCATTTCTCCTCTTCTCTAATTTATTTATTTTTAGGTTTATTTCTTAGTCTCAAGAATCCATTTCTTCTTACACATTTTGATATTTTTCT
Organism: Artibeus jamaicensis; assembly: GCF_021234435.1. Classification (NCBI taxonomy): domain Eukaryota; kingdom Metazoa; phylum Chordata; class Mammalia; order Chiroptera; family Phyllostomidae; genus Artibeus; species Artibeus jamaicensis. Next base: position 14,986,401 of record NW_026522045.1, read on the forward strand.
AAAACAATGAACTGGTTAAGTTAACTGCGGTTGAATTTTCCTACTATTGCTTTCAAACCACTATAATAAACTATGTTTTGGCCATGTCAGAAGACAAATGAGATCAGACACTTTATGGTGGTCTGGTTTGCTTCTTACAGTCACTTATTTCTATATATTTTATATTTAATGAGAGTAAAGAGTTGCATTCTTTCTTTGGTCTCTGTTTTGTCTTTTCTAGCAGCCACAGAATGTGAACTATTTTATCATCAAAGTTCCTCTAAAAGCCTTTAACCCTCACCAGTCACCAGCCAATGTTTTAATGGGTCACTCTAATCACGGTTTTTTATAGCTCATCAGCAGCTAGTTGTTTCTAGTGAAATGCAAGAGTATTTGACTAGAAATGCTCTCTCAATTTAATAAAACTTTCTAGTTTAAAAAATGCTTATCATTTTTTGCATTTTATTTAAAAAACTATGGTACATATACACAGTAGAATTTTATGCAGCAGAAAGAAAGAAGGAGCTCCTACCCTTTGCAACAGCATGGATGGAACTGGAAAACATTATGCTGAGTAAAATAAGCCAGGCACTGAAAGACAATACCATACGATCTCACCTTTAACAGGAAGCTAAACAACAAAACAATCAAGCAAACAAAATATAACCAAAGACCCTGAAATAGAGAACAGGCGAACAGTGACCAGAGGGGAGAGGGGAGGGAATTTCAGGGGAAAGGGGGAAGGATTTACAGGAACTAGTATAAAGGACACATAGACAACACCTAAGGGGGGTGGAAATGGGAGGGAGGTGGGGAGCATGGGGGTGGTGGGCTGGGATGGGAGTAAAAGAGAGAAAACTGTACTTGAATAACAATTAAGTAGAGGAAGATGGCAACAGAGTAGGATGGAGTGAATTCCATTTCCCGTATACATGAGAGAAAATCCTGGCAGATCTATGGAGGAACAGTGCAAATAGCCAACAGTTCCCCAGCATTTATGAAAATAAGTGGCCAGAGATTGTGACGGACACTAAAGGACCAGACAGTAAGAAGACAGCTGCAGGTCAGTGGGGTCTTGGGGACCTGAGAAAAGACAAGAGCAGCCGTGGAGTAGGCTGGTGCCCAGCGGCCTCAGCCAACGCCTAGAGGCCTTGGTCCGGGTCCAGGGGCCTCGGTCTGCAACCAGCGCTCAGTGGTTTTGGCCAGCAACCAGTGCCCCGTGCGTCTACCACGGGAGCCCTGGCACCCAGTGCGGGGAGACACGGCACCCAGCAGCCTCAGGTTGGTGACCAGCACAGGGGATGTCTGCCACAGTTTTTTTCAGGAGCCCCGGCACCTGGCAGGTCTACGGCAGACTTTTTAGGAGCCTTGAGCCTGCTGCAGGGTCCTTGGGAGAGAGCTGGGTCATCAGCTCCCTCCATCCCTGTCTAAGCAAGGTTGGGCAACACCGGGCAGAGACCTGTCTGCTTGAGTTTGCAGAGAGAGTAAGCAAAGGGCCATGTTCAACCGCGGACTCTGTGGTCGCCAGCCCAGGAGAAATGAGAGGTGCATTGTCGTGCTTTGACTCTGATAGTCACCAGACTGGCTGGGGGATTAGGCTGGGCTGACAGGCAGGCTTTCTGGAGAAATTTTTTTGTAAAGTAAACTGAAGGATTCTCCTGCAACAGCAGCTTGGCCTGCTCCCTACCCAGCCTGGCAGCGATCCAGAAGATGGGTGGAAGCCCTTGAGTTCCCCCACAGAACTGGGAAGGACCTTGCCAGATACCAAAGGACCCAGGCAGCCTGGCTGGTGTGCATGCATGTGCACCCACACCCCAGCCCACAGAGAGGACCCCGGGAGAAAGTGCTCTGAAAAGAATCTTAGATCGCCTTCCTAGGGCGCTCAGGAGAGGCGCTGGACTAGCTCTTGGGAGATCACTCACAGAAAGGCCACACCAATGGACCCACAGCCTGCTGCAGCCAGAAAAACCAGTTTGGCCAGTTTAAAACCAACAAGAGATGTTTCTTTAGTGGGTTTTTCTTTTTAGTAATCTTGTATCTTTTTAATTTTATTACTGTTTTATCTTTCAATACTTTTTCCTATCCTTTCTTTTCTCCTGTCTTATTTTTTCTTCCTTTCTTTCCAAACTTATCGCTTTTTCCTCCCTTCTCCTGGCTTTTTGTTTGTTTGTTTCTTTGTTTTCTATTACCCACAAGGGACACAAACAACTTGGAACCATGAAAAGACCATAGTTAGAACCAAAGAGGGGACCCCCAACAGTAGAGAAAGAGACAAGTTTCACTTTGCTATAGCACAGAAGCCACAAGTTGCCGCATATTTGCATTATAATTTTTTTCATTATTCTCACTTCTTTTATAGTTTAATAGTATCTTTGTATTCTTTCTCTTTCTGTATAGTCCTCTTAGCCTTGGCTGGTTATATTGTATCAGTTGACAGGTTTCCCCTGTTCTCTCCTCCACAGTGTATTGCTAATTTTCTATACATCATGCCACTTGTTTTCCTTTAGCACACTACCCAAAGTTCTATACCCCCTATTCCTGTTATCCAGATCACATAGAGTCTGTCATATGATTGTTGCTCTAATATTATTGTAAATAATGGCTGTCCTATACAGCTGTAAATACTTCACAACACATCTCCTGGATCTTAGGCCACGTTACAGGTTCCTAAAATCTATTACTGTAGTGATTACCTCTATTTGCTCATGCACTATACCTATTTATTATTCTTTACTCTCACCTTACCTCAAAATCTGACCACCCACAACCTCGCTGTTTTATAGATCCAACTCACAAGTCTTCCCTCCCCAACAAGAGACTTATCCTTTGTCCATCCATTCTTAAAAGGGGCAAACTGGGCTGAAGATTATAGTTAACACAATACATAGCCTAAAGATCTTCTATCTCTTCTTTATCAGCTGTGATTGTAAATATCCTAAAACACTCTCCTGCTATCACAAACCATTTTGCCCTCCCCAACTGATCACAAAAAAAGGAAGAGGTAGAAGTAGAGAATATCAGGATACAGGAAGGACACTGCACCACTGAATTTCACAGGTATTCTACCACAGAAGGTCACACCATAAATCCAGGAAGCCAGAATAAATAAATTTAAGAAGCTGAAGCTAACAAGAAGAGTCTCACAAACAGTGGGAAGACAAAGAAATGATACCCAAATGAAAGAAAAGGAGGAAGCCCAGAAAGAATGTTAGATGAAATAGGAGCAAGTCAGCTGTCAGATATTGAATTCAAAGCACTGGTTATCAGGACGTTCAAAGAGCTCACAAAGAGTTACCAGAAACTACAGGGGAGCTACCATGAACTCACCGCACACTATATCAACATGAAAAAGGAAATAGAAACTATCAGCAAGGCCAAGAGGAAATGAAGAATACCATTTTTGAATTGAAGAACACAGTAGAAAGAATCAAAAGCAAGATTGATGAAACAGAAGATCGGATTAGTGAGCTGGAGGACAAAGTAGGGGAAAAAAACTCCCAGAAAGAGCATAAAAATGAAAAGAGGATCAGAAAGCATGAAGAGGGATTAAGAGAAATACAAGACAATATGAAAGGTAATAATATCCGAATGATAGGAATACCAGAAGGAGAAGAAGAACAAGGGATAGAAAACGTATTTGAAAGAGTAATGAGAGAAAATTTCCCTACTTCGATGACAGAAAAAGTCACACAAATCCAAGAATCACAGAGTCCCAATCAAGAGGAACCCAAGGAGGCCCACTTCAAGACGCATCATCATCAAAATGGCAAAATTCCAAGTCAAAGAGAGAATCTTAAAGGCAGGAAGGGAGAACAAAGAAGTAACATACAAGGGAGGCCCAAGAAGGTAAGCTACTGACTCTCAATGGAAACACTCCAAGCAAGAAGAGAATGGCTAGAAATATTACAAGTGATGAGAACCAGAGGCCTGCAACCAAGGCTACTTTACTCAGCATGGCTCTCAATCAAGATAGAAAGGCAAATAAAGAGTTTCCAAGACAAAAGAAGTCTAAGAAAATTTGCCACCACTAAACCAGCTCTGGGAGAGATGCAAAAAGGACTACTTTAAGGAAAGGAAGGAAAAGTGAGAGACAGAGAAGAACACAGGTACAAAAATGGCAATGAATAAGCACCTATCAATAATAACCTTAAACATAAATGGATCAAATGCTCCAATCAAAAGACACAAAATAGCTGAATGGATAAGAAAGCATGACCTACACATATGCTGCCTACAAGAGACCCACGTCAGAAAAAAAGACCATCACAGACTAAAAGTGAAAGGCTGGAAACAAGTTTTCCAAGCAAATGGACAAGAAAAAAAAAGCTGGGGTAGCAATTCTCATATAAGACAAAATAGACTTCAAAAAGAGGGCCATAGAGAGAGACCCAGAAGGTCACTTCATAATACTCAAGGGAAGAATCCATCAAGAGGACATTAACATTGTAAATATATATGCACCCAACATAGGAGCACCCAAATATATCAAGAAAATCTTAGAGGACTTCAAGAAAGATATCGACAGCAACACAATTATAATAGAGGATTTTAACACCCCACTATCAAAAATGGACAGATCTTCCAAACAAATTATCAACAAAGATATTGCAGCATTAAACAACACCCCAGAGGAAATTGACTTAACTGATATATATAGAGCCCTTCATCGAAAGAAGCTAAATACACATTCTTTTCAAGTGCACATGGAACATTTATAAAGATAGACAACATGATAGGACACAAAATGAGCCTCACCAAATTCAAGAATATTGAAATCATACCAAGCATCTTCTCTGACCACAAGGGACTAAAATTGTAAACCAACCCCAAAGGAAAAAACTCAGAGCACCCCAAATCATGAAGACTGAATGGTATGCTATTAAACAACAAATGTGTCAAGAATGATATTAGGGAAGAAATCAAAAAGTTTCTGGAAACAAATGAAAATGATCTCACAACAACCCAAACTTATGAGACACAGTGAAGGCAGTCCTAAGAGGGAAGTTTACAGCAATACAGGCCTACCTAAAGAAAATAGAAACATTTTAAATAAACAACCTAACCCTACACCTGCAAGAACTCGACAAACAACAACAAAGACAGGCCAGAGCAAGCAGAAGGAAGGATATAACCAAGATTAGAGCAGAACTAAATGACATAGAGACTAAAAGCATGATTCTAAGGATCAATGAATCTAGGACTTAGTTCTCTGAAACATAAACCAAATAGACAAGCTTTTAAGTAGGCTCATCAAGAAAAGAAGAGAGAGGACTCAAATAAACACAATCAGAAATGAAAGAGGAGAGATTACAACAGATACCACAGAAATAGAAGGGATTGTAATAAATTACTATGAAGAACTGTATGCCAAGAAATTTGAAAACCTAGGGGAAATAAATACATTTCTAGAAAAATAGAATCTTCCAAAACTTAATGAAAAAGGAACAGAAAATCTGAACACACCAATAACAGCAAAAGAAATTGAAGCAATAATAAAAAAAAAAAAAACTCCCATCACACAAAAGCCCTGGACCAGATGGTTTCACAAGGAATTCTACAAAGCATTTAAGGAAGAGCTAACCCCTATTCTCCACAGACTATTCCAAAAAATCCAGAAAGATGGAAAACTCCCAAATTCTTTTTATGAAGCCAGCATCATCTTAATTCCAAAACCAGAGAGAGACACAATAAAGAAAGAGAACTTCAGGCCAATATCGCTGATGAATATAGATGCTAAAATCCTCAATAAAACGTTGGCAAGTCGAACCCAACAATATATCAAAATATCATACACCATGACCAAATGGGATTCATCACAGTGATGCAAGGATGGTTCAACATTTCCAATTCAGTAAATGTAATTCATCACATAAAAAAAAGCAAAGAAAAAAACAGCATGATCATATCAATAGACGGGGAAAAAGCTTTCTATAAGGTACAACACCCATTTATGATAAAAACACTCAGCAAAGCGGGAATAGAAGGAGCATTCCTGAATATAATAAAGGCCATATATGAGAGACCTACAGCCAATATCATACTCCATGAGCAAAAATTAAAAGCTTTTCCACTAAGATCAGGAACAAGAAAAGGATGTCCACTTTCACCACTTCTATTCAATACAGTTTTGGAAGTTTTGGCCACAGTGATTAGGCAAGAAAAGGAAATTAAAGGCATCCAAATAGGAAAGGAGGAAACAAAACTGTCACTGTTTGTAGATGACATGATAGTGTACATGGAAAATCGTATAGACTCTACCAAAAAGCTGCTCAAACTTATTAATGAATTTGGCAAAACAGCGGGTTACAAGTCAATATCCAGAAATCAATGGCATTTTTCTATACTAACAATGAATCAGCAGAAGCAGAAATCAAGGAAAAAATCCCATTTGATATAGCAAAAAGAAAAATAAAATATCTGGGAATAAACCTAACCAAGGAGGTAAAAGACCTGTATGCAGAAAACTACACAGCACTGAAGAAAGAAATAAGGGAAGACACAAACAAATGGAAACATATACCTTGTTCATGGATTGGAAGAAAAAACATCATCAAAATGTCCTTACTACTCAAAGCAATATACAAATTCAATGCAATACCTATTAAAGTACCAACGGCATATTTCACAGACATAGAACAAACACTTCAAAAATTTATATGAAACCAGAAACGACCCTTAATAGCAGCTGCACTTTTGAAAAAGAAGAACAAAGTAGGAGTGATCACAATACCTGATATCAAACTGTATTACAGGACTACTGTAATCGAAACAACCTGGTACTGGCATAAAAACAGGCACATAGACCAATGGAACAGAACAGAGAGCCCAGACATCAACCCAACTCTCTACAGTCAATTAATATTCGACAAAGGGGGCAGTAACATAAAATGGAGTAAAGATAGCCTCTTCAACAAATAGTGTTGGGAGAACTGGACAGCTATGTGCAAAAAAAAATGAAACAAGCACCAACTAACATCATACACCAAAATAAATTCAAAGTGGACAAAAGACTTAAATATAAGCTGTGACACCATTAAAGTACCAGAGGAGAACATCAGCAAGAAAACCTCAGATATTTCACACAGCAACATTTTTACTGATATGTCCCCTAGAGCTAGGAATATAAAGGAAACAATAAAAAAATAGGATCTCATCAAAATAAAAAGCTTCTTCGTGGCTAAAGAAATCAGTATTAAATTAAAAAGACAACCAACTGTATAGGAAAACATATTTGCCAATGATACCTCAGACAAAGGTTTAATCTCCAAAATATACAAAGAACTTTCCTGACTCCACTCTAAGAGGACAACTAACCCAATTAAAAAATGGGAAAAGGACTTGAACAGACACTTCTCCAAGGAGGACATACAGAATATCCAGAGACACATGAGGAGATGCTCAATATTGTTAGCTATCAGAGAGATGCAAATTAAAACCACAATGAGATACCACTTTACACAGGTCAGGATGGCTATCATAAACACAGCAACAAACAACAAATGTTGGAGAGGTTGTGGGGAAAAGGGGTCCTTAGTTCACTGTTGGTGGGATTGCAGACTGGTACAACCATTATGGAAAACAGTATGGAATTCTCTCAGAAAAATAAAAATTGACCTGCCTTTTGACCCAGCAATTCCACTGCCAGGATTATATCCTAAGAATCCTAAAACATCAATTTCAAAGAATCTATGCACGCCAATGTTCATAGCAGCAAAATTTTCAATAGCCAAGAGTTGGAAGTAACCTAGGTGCCCATCAGTAAATGAATGGAACAAAAAATTTTGGTACATATACACAATGGAATTATATGCAGCACAGAGAAAGAAGGAGCTCCTACCCCCTGCAACAACATGTATGAAACTGGAAAGCATTATGCTGAGTGAAATAGGCCAGGTGTTGAAAGACAAATACCATATGATCTCACCTTTAACAGCAAGCTAAACAACAAAACAAACAAGAAGCAGAATAAAAACAAAGACATTGAAACAGAGAACAAGAGGACAGTGACCAGAGGGGAGAGGGAAGGAAATTTAAGGGGGAAAAAGGGGAGGGATTTGGAGGAACAAATATGAAGGACACAGGGACGAGAACTAAGGGCGGTGGAAATGGGAGGGTGGTTGGGAGCACGGGGCGGATGGGCTGGGATGGGAGAAATAGAAAAAAGTCTGTACTGGAAAAATAACTAAATAAATAATTTTTTAAAATAAATAAATAAATTCATTTAATTGTTATTCCCGTACAGTTTTCTGTCTTTTACTCCCATCCCATCCCACCCCCCCAGTGCTCCCCACTTCCCTCCAATTTGCACCCCCTTAGTTGTTATCCATGTGTCCTTTTTACTACTTCTTGTAAATCCTTCCCCTTTCCACGTGAAATTCCATCCCCTCTCCCCTCTTGTCACTGTCAGCCCGTTCTCTATTTCAGTGTGTTTGTTTTTATTTTGCTTGCTTGTTTGTTTGATTGTTTAGCTTCCTGTTAAAGGTGAGATCATATGGTATTTCTCTTTCACCGCCTGGCTTATTTCACACAGCATAATGCTTTCCAGTTCCATTCATGCTGTTGCAAAGGGTAGGAGCTCCTTCTTTCTTTCTGCTGCATAGAATTCCATTGTGTATATGTACCACAATTTTTTTTTCATCATCTGAAGATTTATACTTCAAGTGAATTTTTTTCTCACAGTACAGGACAAAAGATGCACTTTTTATCTCACAACTGTTTTTCTGGGCACATTTTTTTGTAAGAATAGAAATAAGGGGTTCTTTTTCTCTGTGTGTTTTTACTTCATGTAAAACAATCAGCTTTCACAATGCTAGACAATGAATGACAACATAAAATGTGCTCCTTCAATAAAGACCATAGAGATTTCCAAACAAAAAATCAAGACATTTTTCTAAGTCCTTTCATCAATTTAATTTTGTTTTTATTCTAAGTGAATGTTTAGATTTCCTTTCTTTAGCCTTTCCAAGATGTGTGAGGGTAAATCTGCTATTGCTTGCTTTTTTTAAAATTTTACTTAGTTATTTTTTCAAGTACAGTTTTTTGTCTATTTCTCCCATCCCAGCCTCCCCAGCCCCGTGATCCCCACCTCCCTCCCATTTCCACCCCCCTTAGTTCTAATCCTTGTGTCCTTCCTACTTGTTCCTCTAAATCCCTCCCCCTTTTTTCCTTAAATTCCCTTCCCTCTTCCCTCTGGTCACTGTCCCCTTGTTCTGTATTTCAGTGTCTTTGTTTTTTTTTCTGCTTGCTTGTTTGTTTTGTTGTTTAGCTTCCTGTTAAAGGTGAGATCATATGGTATTTGTCTTTCAACACCTGGCCTATTTCACTCAGCATAATGCTTTCCAGTTCCATCCATGTTGTTGCAGGGGGTAGGAGCTCCTTCTTTCTCTGTGCTGCATAGAATTCCATTGTGTATATGTACCAAAATTTTTTGTTCCATTCATTTACTGATGGGCACCTAGGTTACTTCCAACTCTTGGCTATTGTAAATTGTGCTGCTATAAACACTGAGGTGAATAGGATCTTTTGGATTGGTGTTTCATGGTTCTTAGGAGATAATCCTAGCAGTGGAATTGCTGGCTGAAAAGGCAGATCCATTTTTATTTTTCTGAGAAAATTCCACTATGTTTTCCATAGTGGTCGTACCAGTCTGCAATCCCACCAAGAATGGATTAAGGTCCCCTCTTCTCCACAACCTCTCCAACACTTGTGGTTTGTTGGTTTGTTTATGATGGCCATTCTGACCAATGTAAAGTAGTATCTTATTGTGGTTTTAATTTGCAAGTCTCTGATAGCCAGCAATATTGAGCATCAAAATTTCCACACTATTCAAAGCAATTTACAGATTCGATGCAATACTTATTAAAGTATAAATGACATACTTCATAGACATAGAACAAACAATTCAAAATTTATATGGAACCATAAATGACCCCCAAGAGCAGCTGCAATTTTGAGAAAGAAGAACAAAATAGAAGGGATCATAATACCTGATACTAAACTGTATTACAAGGCCACTGTAGTCAAAACAGCCTGGTACTGCCATAAAAACAGGCACATGGACCAGTGGAACAGAACAGAGAACCCAGAAATAACCCCAAATTTTTACAGCCAATTAATATTCAATAAAGGGGGCAGCAACCTAAAATCGAATAATAATAGCCTCTTCAACAAATGGTGTTGGGAGAACTGGACAGCTACATGCAAAAAATAAAACTCAAGCACCAACTTACACCATACACCAAAATAAATTCAAGGTGGATAAAAGATTTAAATATAAGTCGTGACACCATTAAAGTCCTAGAGAACATTGGCAAGAAAATCTCAGATATTTCACACAGCAATTTTTTTAATGATATGTCCCCTAGATCAAGGGACACAAAGGAAAGAATAAACAAATGGGATCTCATCAAAATTGAAAGCTTTTGTATGACTAAAGAAAACAGTATTAAAATGCAGAAAAAACCAACTGTATGGGAAAACATATTTGCTAATGATACCTCAGACAAGAATTTAATCTCCAAAATATACAAAGAACTTACACGACTTCACTCTAAGAAGACAAGCAACCCAATTAAAAAATGGGCAAAGGACTTGAACAGACACTTCTCCAAGGAGGACATACAGAGGATCCAGAGACACATGAAAAAATGCTCAATATGGCTACCTATCAGAGAGATGCAAATTAAAACCACAGTGAGATACCACTTTACACTGGTCAGAATGGCCATCATAAACAAACCAACAAACCACAAGTGTTGGAGAGGTTGTGGAGAAGAGGGGACCTTAATCCATTCTTGGTGGGATTTCAGACTGGTAAAACCACTATGAAAACAGTATTGAATATTTCTCAGAAAACTAGAAGTGGACCTGCCTTTTGACCCAGCAATTCCACTGCTGGGATTATAGCCTAATAACACTAAAACACCAATCCACAAGAACCTATGCACCCCAATGTTCATAGCAGCACAATTTACAATAGGTAAGAGTTGGAAGCAACCTAGGTGCCCATCAGTAAATTAATGGATCAAAAAAATTATGGTACATATACACAACTGAATTCTATACTGCAGAAAGAAAGAAGGGGCTCCTACGCTTTACAACAGCATGAATGGAACTGGAAAGCATTATGCCGTGTGAAATAAGCCAGGCAATGAAAGACAAATACTATATGATCTCACCTTTAACAGGAAGCCAAACAATCAAACAAACAAGCCAGCAAAATAAAAACAAACACACTGAAATAGAGAACAGGCTGACAGTGACAAGAGGGGAGAGGGGATGGAATTTCACGTGAAAAGGGGAAGGATTTACAAGAAGTAGTATAAAGGACACATGGATAACAACTAAGGGGGGTGCAAATTGGAGGGAGGTGGGGAGCACAGGGGGATAGGCTGGGATGGGAGTAAAAGACAGAAAACTGTACTAGAACAATAATTAAATTTAAATTTTTTTTAAAAATTTAATCATTTTATTTGCATTTGACAAATACTAAATCATACATTAAATCTGTTCACATCAGTAAAAATACTTGTTGCAGTAACATCTCCTAATATGTGCTATTCTCAGAAATCAATTACATTATGATTCTTTTTTATTGAGTTTACTGGCCGTTACACTGGTTCACAAAATCATACAGGTTTCAAGTGTACAACCCAACGAAATATCATCTGCACTTAGTCATGTGCCCATCACCCCAAGCACAGTCTGTTTCCATCCCCATTTTCCTCCTTTTACTCACTTTCACCAACCTCCACTTTCACTTTCCTCTGGTTATCACCATACTGACAAACGAGGAATTAATATATATAATACACAAGAACATCTGAAAGTCAAAAATATAAAGATAGGGAACTTAATAGAAAAGTGGATAAATAATAAGAATAGACATTCATAAAATCAATTCAAAAAGTTAGCAATAATATGACATGAAAACTCTAGGCCTAGATGCTGTCAATGGTAAATTCTAACAAAGGTTTAATGAAAAATAATGCTAATTTTGTAAAATCTCTTATTAAAATAGAATTGAAGGGAGCACTTCCTAACTCATTTTATGAGACCAGCATTTCTGTAGTACCAAAACCAAACACATTACAAGAAAAGAATTGCAGACCAAAATAAAAAATAGACATTTAAATCCTCAACAAAATATTATCAAATCTAATCCAGCCACATATCAAATGAATAGCATATTATGATCAAGGGGGTTTACCTCAGAAATGAAAGGCTGGCTCAACATCTGGAATAAAAAATTAATGTAACTTATCAGATCAACAAAGTATCGAAGGAAAACCATGTGATTATCTCAACAGATGAAGAAAATCCCAACTAACATTTATAATAAAAAAAATAGCAAATCTCAATGTGAATTTCATTAACCTGATAAAGGAAATTTATTTTTTATAAAACCTACAGCTTTCATAACACTTAATGGTGAAAAATGGAATACTTCTTCTAACATTGGGTGTCTGCTTTTACCAATTTGATTTAACATCAAACTGATAGTCCTAGCCAGTGCAATGAGGTAAGAAGAAAGCACACGGATTAGAAAGAAATAACTAAAATTATCTCAATTCACAGAAAACATGATTGTCTTACGCAGAAAATTCCAAGGAGTCTACAAAAAGTTCCTACAACTAAGAAGGAAATTTAGTATACTTGCAACATATAAGGTCAATATACAAATTTTTTCTATATACCAGCAATGAATAATTGGGTTCAAATTTTTTTAAATAGTATCATTTACATAATACTGAGAACATTAAATGGTGAGATATAAACCTAACAAAATATGTGCAGAATCTATATACTGATATCTACAAAACGCTGATTAAAGAAATCAAAAAATTTCAAAATAAATGGAGAGATGTTTTACGTTCATGGATTGGAATACTCAATAGTATAAAATCCATGATAATACTGGTGAGGATGTTGAACAATTTCAACTCATATACATGGCTGGTAGGAATGCAAAATGGAACAGACACTTTGGAAAACTGTTTGGCAATTTCCTATAAAGTCAAATATATACCAACCAAATGACCCAACAATCCCATTCCTATGTACCTACCCATGAGAAACTAGACATATACCTCACAAAAACCTATATGTTAATGTGTATAGCAGCTTGATGTATAATTGCCAACATTTAGAAAGCAATGCTTCAACTGGTTAGTGGATAAACACACTGTACCACATTCATGCAATGGAATGCTATCTGGCAACAAAAAAGAACAAACTATTGAAAAATATAACATGGTTTAATTTTAAAAACATACTAAATGAAAGGAGCCAGACATCAAAAACCTATATCCTGTATAGTTCCATTTATATGACATTTAGGTTAAGACACTACTGGCATGGAAAATAAATTTGTTTCCAGGGATCATAAATATGAAGAGGGGTTGACTACATGGGATCATCAAGTCCTACATCTTTTTTTGGTGGTGACTGTGCAACTCTCCACATTTGCCAAAACTCATAAAACTGTAATCAAAAATTGAATTCTGTTGGATGCAAGTTTTAAAAATAAATAATATGTAAAAGACAAAATGAGCAATTCACAAAAGAAGACATTCAATAGTTAATTAACCTATGAAAAGATCTTCAACTTTACTAATATCAGAGAATTCAAATTAAAAAATATCATATGAAATAAGATTTCCCACTCCAGGGATTTTGAGGAACAAGTATGAAAGAGACAGGGATGAGGACTGGGGGGGGGGATGGGAGTGAGGTGGGGAGAAGGGGCAGGGGGGGCTGGGATGGGAGAAATAGACAAAAAACTGTACTTGAAAAATAACTAAATAAAAATTTTAAAAAAAGATTTCCCACTCCAAAAATAGCAAAAACTAAGTTTGTTGAGAGTTTTGAAAAAAAGAGAATTTTTATAAACTGCTGATGAGTATGTAAATTGGGGAGCAACTTCCCAATATTTTGTAAAGTTGAAGATATACACCAAGTCTGTCTAGAAAAAGTCCAGCCATTGTTAATACAGCAAGAATGGTTTGTGTGACATTGATGTAACCTGGCAGCCAAGGAGAGGTGGACTGAAATGTGCATGTGTGAAAAGGGATGAATTCACTGTATTAGTTAGTAAGGGTGGTAGACGCTACTGAATGAGCATGTGTCCTCTGTGGCCAGTGCCTTCAAAATGAATGAGTAGAGCAATTAATCTGCATCAAATTTTGCCTTAAGCTTGTGGAAGACAAGGTAGAAAATAACACCCAGAATGAGCAAGAAAAGGAAAAGAAGCTCTGAAAGAATAAAGAGGGGTTAAGGGAAATGCAGAAAAACATGAAATGTAATAATATTCATATAATAGAGATACCAGAAGGAGGAAAAAAAAAAGAGCACGGGATAAAAAAACCTGTTTCAAAAAGTAATGATGGAAAACTTCCCTAAACGAATGAGTGAAAAATTCACACAAATCCAGAGGGTCCTAATCAAGAGGAAAACAAAGAGGCCCACTTCAAGACACAAAATAATTGAAATGGCAAAATCCCAAGACAAAGAAAGAATCTTAAAGACAGCAAGGAAAAAACAGGAAGTAACATACAAGGGAGCCCAAATAAGCTTAGCAGCGGACTTCTCAATGGGAACACTCCAAGCCATAAGGGAATGGCAAGAAATATTCCAAGTAATGAGAATCAGAGGCCTGCAACCAAGACTACTCTATCCAGCAAGGCTCTCAATTGAAATAGAAGACAAAATAACGAGCTTCCTAGACAAAAGTATCCTCAAAGAATATACCTCCTCTAAACTAGCTCTTTAAGAGATGCTAAAGGGTCAGGCTTTAACAGGAGGAAAAACAGTACAAGACAGAGGATCACAGGTATGAAAATGGCAATGAAAGTACCTATCAATAATAACCTTAAATGTAAATGGATCAAATACCCTAATGAAAAGACACAGAATAGCTGAACAAATAAGAAAACACCACCCACACATATGCTGACTACAAGAGACCAACCTCAGAACAAAAGAGCTGTACAGACTGAACGTAAAGGCCTGGAAACAAATTTTCCAAGCAAATGGACAAGAAAGAATAACGGGGGTAGTGAAACTCATATCAGACAAAAAACTTAAAAAGAAAGGCCATAAAAAGAGACCCAGAAGGTCACTTCATAATACTCAAGTGAAGAATCCATCAAGAAGAAATAAACATTATAAACATATATGAACCCAACATAAGAGCACCCAAATATATAAACAAAATTTTAGAGAACTTCAAAAAAGATATTGACAGCAGCACAATTATAGTAGGGATTTTAACACCCCACTGTCAAAAGTGGACAGATCTTCCAAACAAAATACCAACAAATATATTGTGGCATTGAACAATGCCCTAGATGAAATGGACTTAACTGATTATATATATATATATATATATATATATATATATATATATATATATATATAGAGAGAGAGAGAGAGAGAGAGAGAGAGAGAGAGCCTCTCATCCCAAAGAAGCTAAATACACATTCTTTTCATATGCACATGGAAAATTTTCATAGACTATGTGATAGGACACAAAACAAGCCTCAACAAATTCAAGAATATTGAAATATCAAGCATTTTTTTCTGACCACAAGGGACTGAAAGGAGAACCCAATCTCAAGGAAAAAGAAACCCAAACACTCAAAGTCATGGAAGTAAAATATCATGCTATTAAACAATGAATGGGTCAAGAATGAGATTAGGGAAGAAATCAAAAAGTTTCTGGAAACAAATGAAAATCAACCCACACCAATCTAAAACTTATGGAAAACAGCTAAGACAGTCCTGATAGGGAAGTTCATAGCAATACAGGTTTACTTAAAAAAGGTAGAAACTTTCAAACAAACAACCTAACCCTATGCCTGTAAGAACTTGAGGAACAGCAACAAAGACAGCCCAGAGCAAGTAGAAGGAAGGAAATAACCAAGATCAGAGCAGAATTAAATGACATAGAGACTGAAAGCACAATTCTAAGGATCAGTGAATCCAGGAGCTGGTTCTTTGAAAAGATAAACAAAATAGGCAAGCCTTTAAGCAGGCTCATCAATGAAAAAAGAGAAAGGACCCAAATAAACACAATCAGAAATGAAAGAGGAGAAATTACAGCTGATACCTCAGAAATACAAAGGATGGTAAGAAATTACAGTCTTTTCGGACTGTAAGATGCACTTTTCCCCCCAAAATTTGGGAAGAATAATGGTTGTTAATGCTGCTGTAGAGCTCTGTTTACATTTACATTGGTGAAATATTATGTTATTTATGTTATTAAATATTTTAACACATTTTTTGTTTCAAAAATTTTTTTTTGCTTCAGTAATTTTTTTTCTATTTTTCTCCTCTAAAACCTAGGTGAGTCTTATGGTACAAAAAATATGGTACTATGAAAAATTATATGCCAAGAAATTTGAAAACCTAGGTGAAATGGACAAATTTCTGGAAAAAATATAATATTCCAAAACTCAGTAAAAAAGAAAGAGAAAGCCTGAACACCCCAAAAACAGCAGATGAAATTGAAAACAGTTATCGAAAATCTTCCAACACACAAAAGCCCTAGACCAGATGGTTTCACAGGAGAATTTTACAAAGCATTTAAGGGAGAGCTAACCACCATCCTCCACAGATTATTCCAAAAAGCTCAAGAAGATAGAAGACTCCCAACCTCTTTGTGTGAAGCCAGCATTATCCTAATCCCAAAACTGGATAAAGACATGAAAGAAGAAAGAAAGAAAGAAAGAAAGAAAGAAAGAAAGAAAGAAAGAAAGAAAGAAAGGAAGGAAGGAAGGAAGGAAGGAAGGAAGGAAGGAAGGAAGGAAGGAAGGAAGGAAGGAAGGAAGGAAGGAAGGAAGGAAGGAAGAAAGAAAGAAAGAAAGAAAGAAAGAAAGAAAGAAAGAAAGAAAGAAAGAAAGAAAGAAAGAAAGAAAGAAAACTTCAGGCCAGTATTGCTGATGAAAATATAGGCTAAAATGCTCAACAAAATATTGGCAAACCATATCCAGCAATATGTTAAAAAGATCATACACCATGATCGAGTGGGATTCATCTCAGGGATGCAAGGATAGTACAATATTTGCAAATCAATAAACATAATACACCACATAAACACAAGCAAAGAAAAAACATATAAGCATGTCAACAGACATGGGAAAAGCATTTGAGAAGGTACAGCACCCATTTATGATAAAAACACTCAGCAAAGTGGGAATAGAGGGAGCATTCCTCAAACTAATAAAGGCCATATATGAGAGACCTACAGCCAATATCATACTCAATAGGCAAAAACTTAGAAATTAACCACTGAGATCAGGAACAAGACAAGGATGCCCAATTTTACCATTCCTATTCAATATAGTACTGGAAATCCTAGCCACAGCAATAAGACAAGAAAAAGAAATAAAAGGCATCCAAATTGGAAAGGAGGAAGTAAAACTGTTATTGTTTGCAGATGACATGATAGTGTACATAGAGAATCTATAAACTACACAAAAGAAACTACTCCACCTAATAAATGAATTTGGCAAAACAGTCAGATACAAAGTCAATACTCAGAAATCAAAGGCATTTTTTTGTACACCAACAGTGAAATATCAAAAACAGAAATTATAAAAAAATCTCATTTGATATAGCAACAAGAAAAATAAAGTACCTAGGAATAAACCTAACCAAAGAGGTAAAGGATAGGTACTCAGAAAACTACACACCACTGAAGAAAGAAATTAAGGAAGAAGCAAACAAATGAAAGCATGTACCATGCTCATCTGTTGGATGAATTAACATCTTCAAAATGGCCATATTACCCAAAGTAATACACAGATTCAATGCAATACCTATTAAAGTACCAATGGCATATTTCACAGATATAGAACAAATACTTCAAAAATTTATATGAAACCATAAACAACCCTGAATAGCTGCAGCAATTTGATAAAGAAGAAGAAAGCAAAAGAAATCACAATACCTGATATCAAACTGTTACAAGGCCACTGTAATAAAAATAGCCTGGTACTGTCATAAGAACAGACACATAGACCCATGGAACAGAACAGAGAGACCAGGAATAAACCCAAGTCTCTATGGTCAATTAGTATTTGACAAAGAGGGAAGAATCATAAAATGAAGTAAAAATATCCTCTTCAAAATATAGTGTTGGGAGATCTGGATAGCTGCATGCAAAAAAAAAATGAAACTTGATCATAAACTTACAGCATACACAAAAATAAATTCAATGTGGATAAAAGACTTAAATATAAATCAGTATACCATAAAAGTCCTAGAGAAAAACATCAGATGGAAAATCTCCAACTTTCCATACAGCAACATCTTCACTGATATGTCTCCTAGAGCAACGGACACAAAGAAAAGAATAAACAAATGGGATCTCATCAAAATAGAAAGCATCTGCACAGCTGAAGAAAACAGTATTAAAATGAAAAGAGAACCAACTGTATGGGAAAACATATTTGCCAATGATACCTCAGACAAGGGTTTCATCTCCAAAATATATGAAGAACTTACATAACTCCACTCTAAGAAGACAAGCAACCCAATTAAAAAATGGACAAAGTACTTGAACAGACACTTCTCCAAGGAGGACATACAGAGAATCCACACACACATGAAAAGATGCTCAATATCGCCACCCATCAGAAAGATGCAAATTAAAACCACAATGAGATACCACCTCACACCATTGAGAATGGCCATCATAAACAAATCAACAAACAGGTGTTGGAGAGGATGGGGAGAAAAGGAAACCCAGTGCATTGTTGGTGGGAATGCAGACTGGTTCAGCCACTGTGGAAAACAGTATTAAATTTCCTCAGAAAAGTAAAAATGGAACTGCTTTTTGACCCAAAAATTCCAATGCTGGCATTATACCCTAAGAACTCTGAAACACCAATCCAAAACAACCTATGCACCCCAATGTTCATAGCAGCACAATTTACAATAGCCAAGTGCTGGAAGTAATCTAAGTGCCCATCAGTAAATGAGTAGATCAAAAAAACAATAGTGCATTTACACAATGGAATTCTATGCAGCAGAGAGAAAAAAAGGACCTATTACCCTTTGCAACAAAACATGGATGGAACTGGAGAGCATTATGCTGTGTGAAATACGCCAGGTGGTGAGGGACAAATACCACATGATCTCACCTTTAACTGGAACCTAATCAAAAAAATATTACCAGAGACATTGAAATTAGGAACAACCTAACAATAGCCAGAAGGGAAGGTGGAAGCGATGGTGGGGGAAGGGTTTTCAGGGACTACCATAAAGGACACATGGACAAACCAAGTGGGAGGGTGGAAGCAAGGGAGGGAGGTGGGTTTGGCTGTGGTGTGGGGGAGTGTTGGGAAAAATGCAGACAACTATAGTTGAACAACAATAAAGTAATTTAAATACATACAAAAAATTTTTGTCTTAAGCTTGAACATTCTTCCATGGAAACTATTCAGATGATTAAGAAAGTCACAGGTATGGGCAACTGGTGATTGGGAGCTTTCTCACAACAATGTTCCCACTCATGCATCATGTCTTTTACAGAGGTTTTTTGTGAAACATCAAATCATCCAGGTGACTCAACCCCTCCAAATCTCAGATTTGGCACTCTGTGACTTCTGGTTTTCCCAAAATTAATATCAACTTTGAAAGGGAAGAGATTTTAGACTTTCAATGAAATTTAGGATACTATGATGGGACAGCTGATGGAAATTGGGTGAACTGTGTGAGGTCTCAATGTGCCTACTTTGAAGGGAACTGAGGTGTCATCATCCTATGTAGAATGTTTCTGGTATTTTGTATCTTCTTCAATAAATGTCTCTATTCTTCATAGTGTGTATCTAGATACTTTCCAGGCAGACCTTGTATAACCTACATCCTAGACATTCTTCCTTGTGGTTTGTATCCTAAAGAAAAATATAACACATGTGCACAAGGAGACATGCACAGGAATGCTAAGTGCAGCATTATTTGTAATTTCAAACGCTGGAAGTAATTTATATATCTGTAAAGAGGAGAATGTATAAATAAATCAGACTTATGGATGCAATTGAATGATTTACAGCACCTGAAATGCTGGAACAAAGGCCATGCATATCAAATAAATAGGTATTAATAATAAAATAAAGCATAAAAACAAGCTACCAAATAACATATATGGTGTACTATTTATGAATAGTTTGAAGAGAAACAAAACAATGTTTGTATATTGATAAACACATACATAGCAGCAGTCTAAACACTTATAAGAAATGATAATTGCTAAATTTAGGGTCATGATTACCTCTGAGGAGGGTTGGAGAGGAATGAGATCTGGGAGGGCAGCAGAGATCTGCAACTATGTGTAATGTTTTCTTCTTTCAAGATAAAAATATGAAACAAATTTGGCAAAATGCTGATCACCAATTTGTTATCTTATTCTCTTTATATTTAACAAAAATGAATAAATAGAAGATAATTTGTATAAAGATGTTCATGCATTATTTGAATTCATCTCTCATAGCAGCAGCGGTTTATGTGCCACTTTTTGGGAAACAATGCTATAGGAGGCTAGTAAATAGACCATGGAACTTGGGTTCAAATTTTGCCTCTTTAATGTACTAGCTATACAGCCTTAAAAAAGTTACTTAATCTTTTTAAGCAGTGGTTTCTTCTGTGGTTGATTGGATTATTATCTACCTCATGATGTAGTTGTGAGGATTAAATAATAATTTAGGGATAGCCATGAAAGATAATGACTTTAACAAAGTACATTGTCTGTCTAATGGAAAGCTACTGTTGAATTATTTATTACCTATGGGAAGAAGTCAAAGAAGACATTTCAGAAACAGTGACAATCTGAATCTCAAAGGACTTTGAAGAATTAACCAGTTCAAGGAAATTGAAAGGTGTTTCATACAAAAGGAACAGAATGGCATGTGGCAGAAGCTGAATGTACATAATTGAATTTTGGGAACATCCATGAACAAAGGCAAACATTTAATTTTTGTGTCTAGTCTCTCATAATATTTCAACTCCAACTTTGGATGTATCCTTTCAAAGTTTAGCATAAGTTAAAACACACTTTGGAGATGATGATGAACAGCTTTGAGATGAGTGGAAAGAATGATGATGACCTGTGGGAAGCAATAATTTATCTGGGTTTGAACAGAGTATGCAGTCAAATGCTAAAAACAGGACTGGAGGCAAACATGGTGAATGCATCTAAAGATGATATCCCTTTTCTCTACTTTTATTTCTCTATTTTTCCATAGTATCTCCATTTTCCAGACACACTTTCCAAATGCACACTGGAAAAACTAGTCTGTTAAAAGAGCATTACTCATATTATAAACCTTTAGACAAAATTGCTATAACTGACCAAATTAGCTTTTTGTTGCAATTTATGGCTAAGCAATGCACCGGATGTCTGCCTGGCTGGTTGAATCACATTAATAATCAGACTGGGAGCTTCTAGATCTAGCTGTTATGTTGTAGGGAGGAAAGCAACTTGAAATTATTTATATCAGTGCATTTAAGCTTGGACTTTATGACAGTCAAAAATTAAAATGGAACCAAAGTTGTTAATGTGGTGGTGCCATATAACTATAAATTAAGAAAAATGGGCCTGAGTGGAGAAAGTAATAGAAGAGGAAAAGGACCTGTGGATTAAATCAATATTCTGTGGCCATACTGCCACAACATCATAGCCAAACTGTCTTATTAATCATATCATATTACCAACCATATATCAGATGGATAAGACCAATGAGATTGAGCAAATGCTTTTTCCAATACCTATATCCTCAGGGAGAAAAGAAAAACCAATATTTTAGTTGTGATTACATGTTTAGTGCTGTAAAGAGAACTGATATTGGAATCAAAACATTATTCCACTTTGTCCAAAACTCTGAAAATGATCATTGTTTAAAGACATCACAAATCAACATGGAACATGGAGGGAAATCGTTATGGGAAAGCCTATACAGCAGAGTGCTTAGTAAAACATTTGTGCAGCTTGGTTCAGCAAGTAAGGCACACCAACAGATATCACAGGATGCAAGTTCATGGCTTGGCTGCCCTGTTTCCTGAATGCTGCCATAGATTGATCTCATTGTATTTGTTTGACAACCCATGAAAATATTCATAGAGCTGTTCTTTCAGGAAACATAAAAGGAGATTGCTGATTTTCAAGGGATGAAAAGTTGCACAAAATATATTTAATAAAAAGATTGAGAAATAAGTTTTACTAAATATATTAGTATTTCTTAGTTCTTAAAAACTTTGTAGATTGCCATGGCTTGTGTAGCTCAGTGGATTGAGCGTGGGCTGTGAATCAAAGGGTCACTGGTTCGATTTCCAGTCAGGGTACATGCCTAGGTTGCAGGCCAGGTCCCCAGTGGGGGCCACATGAGAGGCAACCACACATTGATGCTTCTCTAACTCTTTCTCCTTCCCTTGCCCTCTTTCTAAAATAAATAAATAAATAAAATCTTTTTTAAAAACTTCATGGATTAACTTTTATTTTATTCGAGCCTTAAAACTTCCTCCTTCCTGAAATAAATGAGCAGTTTCAAATTTTAGGTGAAAAAGACTGGCACAGAGTTCCCTTGACTCGCCAAAGTCATGCAGCCAAGGTCTGGGGTCCAAGAGAACCAAGCCTAGGCCTACAGTGACACCTCTAACCTCCACAGCCACCCTGGTGAGAAAGGCTCCTCTCCTGAGGGGCTGCACATGCAAGAATTACAGTCTTATCTTCCAGGTCCAGAGAGCACTTTCTTCAAAAGGTGCTCCCTGGACCTTTGTTGTGAAGGGACACAGCACAAGGGGAGTTCAAAGAAATTCCTGTTGAGACAGCAAGGTGAAATGGTCACACCACAGAGTAGTGTCTGAATCCTTGCTTGGAAGAAACTCCTGTGAGCCTCTCCCAGAAAAAGTGAATAAAGTCCTCACCCTCTTGTAGATGCAGGAGCCTCATGTTCCCTATGATAGTTACCCCCCAACCTCCAAAGATTAAGCTTTGCAAAGATGAGGAAGGGCAACTGGATAGCTCAGAAGCGCAGGATTGAAACCCCAGGCATGGGCCTTTTCTGAGAGTGCCCTAGCAGTATATGTCATTCTAAATATTGTTCTCATCAATGTTGCAAAATGCAACAACCTTGCCCCAGTGGGTGGTTTCCAGGCCAGCAGCCACACAGCCTTGGCCAAGTTGCAGATAGTGAAGGTTGCCCAAGAAGAAAGGGTGGTAGGGCTATTTCTTCCAGAAAGTGGGCATGCTAAGTCTAGATGATGATCTGGAGAATAAAATTTGTGGCTGTGTGCTAATAATAATACTAGAGAAGCTCCACTCAGAGGATCCCACAGCCCTTTCTGAGGTGGGGATATAAGAACAGTGGGCCCTATCACACACCTTGCAAAAGGGAAAGAGAAACATTGACTGCTGCTGGCATTTCCATGTCAAGTTGTCAATTTTTTGTTCCTACTAGTGAATCTAGAGGAAAGCCATTTTAATATTTACTAGAGCCCCAGAATCCCCAAGATGATTTCCAAAAGAATATGTACAAATATAATATAATAAGAATTTATACTTCATTTCCCATATCTTTAATGACTTCCCAAGCACTTTGCACACATATTCATTAATTTTATTATCTGATTCTGAAGTGGCCAGAGATGAAAACAGAAACTGAAAAAATATACTTGCATTATTCCCATTATGGGCTATAACATTAGAGGGAAAGAAGTTAAGGGGGGACTTCCGCCAAGATGGAGGCATAGGTGGATGTGCCGTGCCTTCTCACACAACCAAGTTTAGAGACAACTAAATCTTAGCAACAGAAAACACGGCCAGAACACGGAAAATTGAACTTTTCGGAAGTCCGTTAACAACAAATTCTTCAGCCTGACCAGTAAGGGGCGAAACCAGCAGCTGGTGAAGCAGGATTGCACAGGAGGTCTCGGTCAGCCGGACTCAAGCGCGGAATCCAGACGCGCGGAATCCAGGCCCAGGGTTGGACCTAGTGAGCGACCGAGCCAGCCACCAGGCGAGCAACCGCTGGGGAGACAGCGGGGGAGCGGTGCTGCGTGTTGACTGTGGTCGCGCATTTGTGCACGGGCGGACAGGCGAGGGAGTGGGCGGTTGGACCGGGCCCGGCGGGTCCCCGCGGCAAGCAGCAGTGGAGGACGCTGCCATTTCCCTGCTCTGACCCCACCTCCACATACAGTGTCATAACCCAGCGACTCTGAGTGGCCTGGCCCAGGTGAACCCCCTAAGACACTAATCCTCACCCAGCTGTGAGAAACAGCAGAGGGGGTCGCCATTTCCCCGCTCTGACCACGCCCCACATACAGCGTCACAACCCAGCGACCTGGGAGTCTAAGGCACCGCTTCTCACACTTAAAGGGCCAGAACAGACCAAAAATGTCGCAAGATCTCAAAGCGCCAGAGCCCATAGATCTAAGCAATGAAGAAATAGCAAAACTCTCAGACGCACAGTTTAAAACACTGGTCATCAGGATCCTCACAGAACTGGTTGATTATACCGACAAATTAGATAAATATATGAAGGCGAAACTAATTGAAATGAATGGAATTGCACAGGACACCAATGGCAATGAAAAGGAAACTGGGTCTCAAATCAATGGAGTGGACCAGAAGAAAGCAAATAATGGCCAAACAGAAAAGAGTCAAGAAGCAAGAATTCAAAACAATTAGGAGAGTCTTAGGACCCTCCAGGACATCTTTAAATGCTCCAACATCCGAATTATAGGGGTACCAGAAGGGGGAAAGGCACAGCCACCAGTGGAAAACTTATTTGAACAAATAATAAAGGAGAATTTCCCCAATCTGGCAAAGGAAATAGACTTCCAGGAAATCCAGGAAGCTCAGAGAGTCCCAAAGAAGTTGGACCCAAGAAGGAACACACCAAGGCACATCATAATTACATTAGCCAAAATTAAAATGAAGGAGAGAATCCTAGAAGCAGCAAGAGATAAGGGGACAGTCACCTACAAAGGAGTCCCCATCAGACTGTCAGAGGATTTCTCAAAAGAGACCTTCCAGGCAAAAAGGGGCTGGAAAGAGGTATTCCAAGTCGTGAAATCCAAAGACCTACAACCAAGATTGCTCTATCCAGCAAAACTTTCATTTAGAATGGAAGGACAGATAAGGTGCTTCTCAGATAAGATCAAATTCAAGGAGTTCATCATCACCAAGCCCTTATTATATGAAATGTTAAAGGGACTTATCTAAGAAAAAGAAGTTAAAAAACATGAACAGTGAAAGGACAACAAACTCACAGTTATTAACAACCACACCTAAAACAAAAGCAAACTAAAAGGACAGCTAGATCAGGAGTGGAAACATAGAAATGAAGATCTCAAGGAGGGTTAGCAACAGGGGAGTGGGAGGAGGAGAAGGGGGGAGAAGGTACATAAAATAAGTAGCATAGACAGTAGATAGAAAATAGATGGGGGGCAAGAATAGCATGGGAAATATAGAATCTAAAGAACTTGAGACACGTGGTCATAAACTAAAGGGGGGTAATGGTGGGGATGGGGGGCTAGGGTGGAGGGGAAAGAAGGGGGGAATAGAACAACTGTAACAGCATAATCAATAAAAAAATAAAAAAAAAGAAGTTAAGTGGGCATCTTCCAGATTTCTCTGGGAGATTAAAAGAAGCAGATGAAAAAGTCTTTGAGGCCTGAATATCAGTAATAAAAATGTGGGAAAGAATTTGAAAAGGAAAGTTCTTCATAGTTTCAATTAAACAAACCATATAAATCAAATGTGCAAACAGAGTTGCAAAAAAAAAAAAAAGAATGTGCAGTCTTGGGGGTAGAAGCTGCTTGTTTTATTTTGTTGCCTTGCGAAAGGCCAAAGGTGCACACGTGTGTACACACACACACACACACACAAAATAAGGCTACTTTGGCAGAAATGCTAAAAGTTCAGTGTTTTTAATTGAAATATTTTTCCAGGACCACCCCAACAATAGGTTTGATGCATAAACTGTTGTCTAACACTCTTCAGCATCTTAGGCATATTTAAAACAGAGAAATGGGAAGAAATAATCTTGAAATCATGGACCCATTTACCCTTGTCAGGAGCCTTTTTTCCATGACATGTACATTAACACTGCAGTTGTTTCTTAGGGCTAATCTTGGCCCTTCTGATTGCAGAAAGAGAACAGGGACCATGTGCATTTTCCTTCATCATGTCATCTGTCTCTCCCAGGAAAGAAATAGCCTGTGCAAGGTTGCAAATAGCTTGCAGAACCACAAAAGGAGCTCTTTTGGAAATCAAGAGTTAAAGCAAATATTCAGGTGATATCCACCAAGACCAGCAAGGAAAAGGATTTGACTGCTAACTCCTGAAGTGTAGTTTTGATGGTGTTTAAAGCTTGGAATTGCCTTTTTTAACACAATCCACCTTTTGGTCTGCAACCACCCTCCCTACTCTGTTAGTCTCTGATCCCTTTCCTCACTGATATCCATGTGCTATGTGAGTTCATTTATTTAACAGCACACTTCTGAAGTTGTGGAGTGCAAAATCCCATACTTCACCATACCTTGCAAATGCTCCACTGTACCCAAAGGGAACAAAAGTTACTGTCTTGAAACCAGAACTTTAAAGTCTTAAAGTCCACAACCCTTTATTGAACTAATTTGATTTTTTGTTTATTTTTAATATCCTTAGATTGAATGGTAAACATTGTATTATTGTTGTAAAAACAGTTCAAACAATAACAACTATATTCATTAAAAAAATAAAGAATACATTCTCCCTCCTTCAATACTGCTACCCCAAGAAAACTGTTAACACTTAGGGAATAATCTTGCATACCACCTTCAATGCATGTAAGAATGTCTATGTTCAAAATTGTCTATGTTTATAAAGAATAAATAGGATCATACTATTCAGAAACTTTTTTCACTTTATATAACTTAAACATTACCTATGACAGTACATTTAGATGTATTTCATTTTTAAAGCATTTATGATGTCACATTGTATGACTATACCATAACTTATTTAATCAGTTCTCTATTGATGAAGATATAGGTTGTTTTCCAATGCTTTCTGTTATGACCACAGCAGAAATCAAATATCTGTATACTTTGTTTAAAAAATGCTGCTTATCTAATCATGAGAGTAGTATATTTTCATTGTAAAAAGAACTTGGAGAATACAGAATATTATAAATAAGATTAAGACACCTGAATCCTACCCCTAAAGTGTAAACATTGCTAACATTTTGGTATATAGTGCTTTCTTTAGTTTTTGTCTGAGCAAGATAATAAGTGAGTGACTGCTTTGTTTTACACTTTTTTAAAACTATATTAATATAGTACCTGATGTAACAAGTCCTGTTAGTATAATATGTATTCTTCCCATCTTCGTCACTAAAGAAATTCAGTTCTTTCCACATAACAATGATCCAAGATAAATACCAACGTTTTCCAATGTTCCTTAAAGTTAGGGATAACCATGTGATGTAGTTCATGATGAATGAAATGTAAAAGAAAGTTTGTGAAAGGTTTCAGGCAATATTTGCTTTCTTACTATACACAGCTCCAGGTTCCTCTTGCTATTTCCTTTACCTTTCTCTGGCCTGGAGCATGCATCTGAGGCTGAATATAGGACATTGTAGTTATTACAGTATTTCACCATATTTCTTATGCTGTACTTTACATCTCTGCGACTATTTTTATAACTGGCAATTTATATATCTTAATCCCTTCCCCTTTTTCAGCCACTCCCTAATCTGTTCCCATTTGGCAACCATCAATATGTTCTCTGCTTTTATGAGTTTAATTATGTTTTGTTTCTTCATATGGTATTTGTTTTTCTCTGTCTGACTTACTTAGCATAAGACCTTCTAGGTCCATCCATATTTTCACAAATGGTAAGATTTCATTAATTTTTATGGCTAATATTCCATTGTATATATGTACCACTTCTTTTTCTTAAGTATATTATATTAACTATACTATTATAGTTGTTTCATTTTGTCTCCCCTTTATCCCCCTTTGTCCTGTACCCTCCAGCATCCCCCCTCCCATTTAGTTCATGTCCATGGGTTGTACATATAAGTTTTGGGGGTTCTATATTTCCTATACTATTCTTAACCTCTCCCTGTCTATTTTGTGCCTGTCATTTATGCTTCTAATCCCCTGTACCTTCCTTTTTTTCCCCCCACTTACTCCCGACTCACAACCTTTCATGTGATCTTCATTTCTGTGGTTCTGTTCCTGTTCTAGTGGTTTGCTTAGTTTGTTTTTGTTTTTGTTTTTTTGAGGTTCAGTTGTTGATAGCTGTGAGTTTGTTATCATTTTACTGTTCATATTTTTTATCTTTTTCTCAGATAAGTCCCTTTAACATTTCATATAAGGGCTTGGTGATGATGAACTCCTTCAACATGACCTTAGGTGGGAAGTACGTTATCTGCCCTTCCATTCTAAATGATAACTTTGCTGGATAGAGTAGTCTTAGATGTAGGTCCTTGCTTTTCATAACTTTGAATACCTCTTTTCAGCCCCTTCTTGCCTGCAAGGTTTTTTTTTTTTTTTAATCTGCTGATAGTCTTATGGGAACTCCTTTGTAGGTAACTGTCTCTTTTTTCTTGATCCTTTTAAGATACTCTCCTTATCTTTAGTCTTGGATAATTTAATTATGTTTTGTCTTGGTGTGTTCCTCTTGGGTCCAATTTTCAATGTGTGTTTTTAGCTTTATTTTTATTGTTGATACTATTACAGATGTGCCCATCACTCTCCCTGGCCCTTTGCCCACCTCCACCTAGCCACTATACCCCCTTCCCTATGGCCACCATCACTGTTGTCTGTGTCTATGTGTCATGCACAAGAGTCATAAGTTCTCTGGTGAATCACTTTACCTTCTTTCAATTAATCCTTACCCCACCTCCCACTGACAGCTGCCAGCCTGTTTCATGTATCCATGGCTCTGTTTCTGTTTTGTTTGTCAGGAAAAAAAAACCAATCAATATTAAGACCAGATTATAAAGTAGCAAGGCTAGGTTTTATACTTGAATGAAAAATTACTCTAAAGAATAATAGCTGAAAAGATTTCAAATCTGATGAAAACCACTAATCTAGCCATCCAATATGTTTAATGAACTCTAAGCAGGATAAATGCAGAAATGTACACCTGGAGACAACATATTTACAATGTAGAGAACCAAAATTTTTTTTAAAATCTTTAAGAAATGAATGGAAAATGATTCATTGCATGCAACAAAACCACAAAAAGACTAACAACTGACTTGTCAGCAGGAATAGTAAAGGCCAGAAGTCAGTGTGACAATATATTTAAAGTGCTGAAAGCAAGCAAACAAACAAAATATTTTGTATTCAGCAGAGCTATCTTTCAAACATGTAAGCAAATTAAAGGCTCTCTCCAAATCTGTAATTACGTTAGTACACATTTGAAGTCGATTCTAATAAGATGGATATTGTAATGACTGCCTAAGAGTAATCATTAGAAAATAACTTTAAAATATACAGTTTTAAAAGTCAATTATATAGGTTTCAAGAGTACATTTATATGATCCTATTAACCAATGTCACCCCAATAAATTTAATTAAAAAATAGCCACTTCCAGCCAAGATGGAGGTGTAGGTAGAAATACTGTACCTCCTTACACAACCAAATTTAAGGACAATAAAGATTTAGAAACAAAAAACACAACCAAAACAGATGGAAAATTGAACTGTACCGAAGTCCAATGAACCATTCTTCTAGACCGGTAAGAGGGGTGGAGTCAGCGGACAGCAAAGAGGGGTCTCCTCAGGGAAAAGCGGTAGCTGCTGGACTAACCCAGGTGTGTAGGCAGCAGTTGGCAGATCCCAGGCATGGGGTGGAAACAAGCAGACCCAGTGAGGGTGCAAGGCAGCTAGCTGACCATGGTCACACATTCACGCACAGATAAACCAGGTGAAAAAATGAACAGTGAGATGGGCTGCACAACCCAGGGCCTAGGTGCTGGGAAATAATGCCTAAAAGCACCGATTGAAAAAACTTTCAGGGGTTGAGGTGCTGGAAGAGGCTCCCAGCCTCAGAGGAGAGTTTGTTGGAGAGACCCACAGGGTCCTAGAATCTACACAAGCCCACCCACCCAGAAACCAGCACCAGAAGGGCCCAATTTGCTTATGGGAAGTGGAAGAGGGGAACAAAATTTGAGAAAGAGCAGAACAAATGCCATTTTTCCTTCTCTGACCCCGCCCCCAGTCACAACCCAGTGACTGGATTGACCTGCCCCAGTGAACACCTAAGCTTTCGCCCCTCATACATAACAGGTGCAAACAGACAAAAACATTATGGCTCAAGCAGAAGAACAACTCAAAGCGCCAGAGCCAATAACTCTAAGCAACCAAGAAATAGCCAACCTATCAGATGCACAGTTCAAAACACTGGTGATCAGAATGCTCACAGAAATGGTTAATTTTAGTTGCAAATTAGATGAAAAAATGAAGGCTACACTAAGTGAAATGAAGCAAAATACACAGGGAACCAATAGTGATAAAAACAAAACTGGGACTAAAATTAATTGAGTGGACCAGAGGGAAGAAAGAAACAATCAACCAGAAAAGAATGAAGAAGAAATAATTCAAAAAAATGACAAGAGGCTTAGGAACCTTCAGGACATCTTTAAACATTCCAACATCTGAATTATAGGAGTACCAGAAGGGGAAGAGGAAGAGCCACAAGTGGAAAACTTATTTGAACAAATAATAAAGAAGAATTTCCCCAATCTGGCAAAGGAAATAGACTTCCAGGAAATCCAGAACGCTCAGAGAGTCCCAAAGAAGTTGGACCCAAGAAGGAACACACCAAGGCACATCATAATTACATTAGCCAAGAGTAAAATGAAGGAGAGAATCCTAGAAGCAGCAAGAGATAAGGGGACAGTCACCTACAAAGGAGTTCCCATCAGACTGTCAGCGGATTTCTCAAAAGAAACCTTACAGGCAAGAAGGGGCTGGAAAGAAGTATTCCAAGTCATGAAATCCAAAGACCTACAACCAAGATTGCTCTATCCAGCAAATCTTTCACTTAGAATGGAAGGGCAGATAAAGTGCTTCTCAGATAAGGTCAAGTTCAAGGAGTTCATCATCACCAAGCCCTTATTATATGAAATGTTAAAGGGACTTAAATAAGAAAAAGAAGATAAAAATATGAATAGTGAAAGGACAGCAAACTCACAGTTATTAAGAACCACACCTAAAACAAAAGCAAACTAAGAGGACAGCTAGATCAGGAGCAGAACCATAGAAATGGAGATCACATGGAGGGTTAGCAACAGGGGAGTGGGAGGAGGAGAAGGGGGGAGAAGGTACAGAGAATAAGTAGCATAGATGGTAGGTAGAAAATAGACAGGGAGAGGGCAAGAATAGCATGGGAAATGTAGAAGCTAAAGAACTTGTGACACATGGACATGAACTAAAGGAGGAATGGGGGGAGTGGGTGTGAAGGGTGGAGGGGAATGAAGGGGGGAAATGGGACAACTATAATGGCATAATCAATAAAATATATTTTTTAAAAAATTGATTCCAATATGGCTGCAAAGTACATGGAAGCTGCATCCATTTGTTCCTACCCCCAAACTGAATTTACAGCTGAATTGCCAAGCAATCACCCTGAACAATCAACTGAAACCTAGATAATATGAAATATTGTAACCAAGGCATACAGAAGATGTCACATAGAGACTGGTAAGAGGGGCTGAGATGCAAAGTGGGAAAGCCCCACATGCAGGCATGACAGCAGCTGAGAAACCAGATAGATACCATGGCTGTCAAACTCCCTTCCCCTAAAAATGATGGGTCTTAACCTCACACAGGCATCCCCAACCCACAGCAACAGAGATGGGAAAAGGAGTCTGTAGCATTTGGAAATGGCGTAGTGAGGATTCTTTGTACCTGGGAGACTCAGAGCATACGTTCCCAGTGTAGAGCACTCCTATTGTTACAGTACCAGCCTAGAGAGTTCATAATACCAGTTTCAACTGCTGAAAGGGCCATGCTGACACACTTGGGTCCTTCAGAGGGGTCTACTGGCTAAAGCCAGCAGTGATGCTAAGGGGCCTTCTATTTTCTGGGGAGTATTTAGGCAGAGACTCAGATAGTGACTTAACTGAGTGGTTTGGGAAAGAGGACCAGTCTCCTCCATCTCAAGCACCCAGTCAGTGGCCCACCTTCCACCTGTTGAATCACTCCTGCTGCTGAGTTCGTAGGCACAGAGGAGCTATGCAGGGATGGGAATTTGGGCCTGTCCTGCTGTATTTGGTTTTGCACTGCACCAAGCTGGGACTTTCATCCTGCCTTGCTGAGACCAGCCAGGTGGAGAGGTAGTAGTGCATTACAAGGCTAAAAATTTGGGCTCTGTCCTGCTTGGTTTTGGCAGTCTGAAAATCTCTAAAAAATGTTGGGGAACAAACTCACTTCTTGCCTGGTCTCTTATTATTTCAATTGAGAGTATTTGCAAAATGGGTTTCACAGGATTTTATGCATTCTTTCTTAGGCCTGATTGCCCTAGGAAACCACCTGTTCTTGCACAGGGCTGCACTGCCCTCCAGCATTGTTTCAGGCTTAAGTAAGGCAGGGAAAGTGAGGCAGCCAAGAAATTAAATTTCCCAGAGACAGAATGAGGGCTCAGGCTATGCCAAAGCTGAGGGGCAAGGGTCTATCACCCCCTTTTTGTATAGACCCCTGAGTCCTTCCCCAAGGGCCCCTTCACAACCATGCCTGGCTTAGGTCGTCCCTCCCTTGAGGAGTCTTACCCATCATTGGCTAACCAGTCATCCACACGGGGCCAAGCAGGGTGAAGTGAAAAGGAGTAGAGGTGGAGCCCCTGCCAAGAAGATAAGCTTTGTCTCTTTAGTGGCTTATGGTCTCAAAGTCTCTTTCTCAGCCTTATCCATGGGGAGGGAGGGTTATTGCTTCTGAAACTAGGCAGGGTGGTTCCCAACAAAGGACTGAATTTACCTTTTCCCCACCAGACTCCCACCAATGAACTCTTGGAACTCAAAGTCTGAAATGTAGATGTTACAGAAAATAGCTATATTTTTGAACAACAGTGCTTGAGGTCTGAGAGTTATAGATGCCATAAAAATTTTAAGGGTCCCTTAATCCCTTCACCTTGCCAGAGGGAAGGGGAGTAAGAGAGAGAAATGGTGAGGGAAGGAGACCTCTCTTGGGGTGGTAAACCCACAATACAATATACAGATAATGTTATAGAACTGTACACCTGAAATGTAAATAATTTTGTAATTTTATTAACCAATATCATCTCAATAGATTCAATAAAAAAATGTAGAGAGTCAACTCTCCTAACTCTACTTTTTTTTATCATGCAATGATTATGATGTTTTTTGCTCTGGTGAAGGAATAAAACACATTCTCACAGAAAGGAATTTGTCTCATACTTAAGAAAAGGCTTAAATATCTGGGTCTTAATATTTAGGCACTAACTTTTACCTTTAACTCATATCCACGTTCAAGGCTATACAAGCTATACCCAAGTAAAAGTCAATTTCAAAATGCTCAACTTATTATCAGCTGACTTCGCCATGATTTGACATTATGATGCCAGAAAATCTAGTTATATCAAAACTGAAAAAAATATCACTGAGCCATACCTTTCAAAAAATGTTACTAATATGTAATTCTTTGCTAAACGAGAAAGATGGAAATGTAGCTGCATTCACAAAGAATTTATGGAGGCTGCTAAAGAAAGCAAATAATCTTTGGAAGGCACCCTTATTTGGAAATACTCTCATCATAGAACCATGATTTTTTAAACAAAAGCATCCACCATACCTCCTTTTGAAAAGTTGCACTTCCAAAATATATAGAAAGAAGTTAATACCATGTTACTCAGCTCTTCTATGATTTACTTGGGAACAGCTTGGGTTTAAAAAAAAGACAAAGCCTTCCAAGAACTATAAGTAGCTTCCTGTAGGTCTTATGAGGTAATGGAAAAGAAGCATAGCCTCTGGAGTTGCACAGACCTCTTTTTGAAGCTTGGCTGCACTCTTAATTAGTTGGGTTACCTTGAGCAAGTAACTTTATCTTCTCTATGATTCATCTGTAAAAATAATTAAATTATATAAAATGGGAAAACATATGTGAAAGTACTCATTGTAGAATATTCCCCCTAAGGTCTCAATGGAAAAGCAGAATAGTTGTATGTAATTTTTATGATATAAAGTAATAAATAAATGTCTTAATATGTGCAAAAAGCTACTTAGATGAATTATAGAGGGCTTTGAAAAGAGCAAAACAATGTAAAATATTTTGTGTCCAAGTGCAAAATTATGCACTGGAATGATATGTGCATTGAAATTAGTTCTACTCATTCTACTTTACTCCTATCTGTCATTGTCCTTCTGTTGAGTTGTCCTCTAGCAGGGCCAAATCTGATTCTCCATTAACCTAGTGAACTCCAGTAGCTCCACCATGATGACTTTCTAAGACCCTGCCTTACCCAGCTTGGACATGGTCCAAGACTCTTTCACCACCAACCAGCTTAGGCTTGACTTGCAGTTTTTATTTATAAACTCTCCAAGATATTCATGTGTAAACCATAATTAAAAATATATTTTAAAATTTTTTAATCTTAAGGAATTCCAGCTAAGCTCAGGGTGTGCCAGAGACATACATGGATAAACTTAGTTGTGTGACTTCAGGTAGAGAGGCCTGGAGGGACATCAACTATTGTCACTGTGTTGAGTCCTCCTCCCATGTAGCCAATAAGTGACAACTTTCCTGTGCTGAGTGCTCCCCCTACACAGCCAAACATAATTCTGCATGAGCCTGGTAAACTCCACTAGCTCCACTGTAATGACTCCCTGGGACCATAATACCCAACTTGTAGGCAGCCCAAGGTTCTTTCAGCAGCAACCACCCTAGGCCCAATTTGAAGTCTTTCTTGAAAAACTTGAGAGGAATTCTGTCAGGCTTGGTGGGTGCCAGACACATAGGTATCAAGACTAGGAGGCATAGCAAATCTACCTATTACATAGAAACAAACACAGAAGGCAGGCAAAATGGGCAAAGAATCATACATACCCTAAATGAAAGAGCACAAGAAATATCAAGGAAAAAATACTAAATGAAATGGATGTAAGCATTTACTAGCTGTAAAGTTCAAAATAATAGTTATAAAGATATTCAATGAACCCTGGCTGGTATGTCTGAGTGGATTTAGTACCAGCCTATGAACCAAAGGATCGCAGGTGTAATTCCCAGTCAGGGCATATGCCTGGGTTTCAGGCCAGGTCCCCAGTAGTGGGTGTGAAGAGGCAAGCACACACTTGTTGGGAACCGCCCTGCCTGGTTTCAGGAGCTGTAACCTCCCCATGGCTAGAGTGAGTGACCTTTGGACCATAAACCACTAAGGAAATAAACCTTATCTCCCTGGCAGGAGCATTGCTTCTGCTCCTTCATCCATAACTAGCCCCCAATGCTTGATCAGTTAGCCAATAACAGGTAAGATTCCCCAAGGGGAGAACCCTAAGACAGGCATAATCATGCGGAGGCCCCAGAGAAGGACTTGGGGGGCTACGTAAAAAGGGGGTGATGGACCCTTGCCCGTCGGCTTTGACAAAGCCTGAGTCCTCATTCTGTCTGTGAGAAGTCTCCTAATTTCTTGGCTGCCTTACTTCCCCTGCCTGACTTAACCTGAAACAATGACAGAGGGTGGTGCAGCCCTGTGCTGGAAAGGGCCAGCTCCCCAGAGATCAGGCCTGAGAAAGAATATGTAAATCCTGTGAAACCTGCCTTGCTAAGAATGTTCTGAATTAAATGATAAGGGTCCAAGCAGGAAATGAGTTTGTTTCCCAAAGTTCTGTAGCCTTTTAGCTAATAGACCCTGATTCAGAATATGCCCTCGTAGTTCTTTGTATGCTATCTATTGTTTGATCCTTACTGCCTGACAATGATTAATGAACTTTACCTGTATTCCTGTGCTAATTGAGCCCAATAAAAGCCTGTCCAGGCAAGGGTTTAGGCGCTCTCCCCTTGAAAGAGTTTCCAGGCAGCTCCAAGGTGTTGCACTCTTGAGGGAGTAGCCGTGCCATCCTTTTTCCTCCACAGGACTCAGTAGTTCATGTGAATTTGTCTCGTATCTCATCCATACGCCTTGGATACTGCAGGCTGATGTATGCAGCACACATTGATGTTTCTCTCCCTCTCTATCTCCCTCCCTTCCCCTCTCTCTAAAAATAAATAAAATCTTTTTTAAAAGATATTCAATGAATTTAGGGAAAAAATGAATAAACTCAGTGAGAAATTCAACAAAGAGATTATAAGTATAAAAGAGGACATAGAAATAGAAACCACTAAAAAGAACAAGTTTGAAATGAAGAATATAACATCTTATATAAAGAGTACACTGGACCCTTGGCTTGGAGTGGCTCAGTGGATTGAGTACCAGCCTGTGAACCAAAGGATTGCAGGTTTGATTCCCAGTCAGGTCATATGCCTGGGTTGCAGGCCAGGTCTCCAGTAGGGGGCATGCAAGAGGTAACCACACATTGATGTTTCTCTCCCTCTCTTTCTCCCTTCCTTCCCCTCTGTTTAAAAATAAAATCAATAAAAATTTTTAAAATATATTAAGAAAGAAGTCTGGATAGAATCAAGAGTAGGTTAGATGAAGCAGAGATTTGAATCAGTAATTTGGAAGACAATGTAGCAAAAATATCCAATCAGAGAAGAAAAAAAAGGAATTCTAAAATATGAGAACAGTTTAAGGGACCTTTGGAACAATGTGCACCATAACAACATTTGTATCATAGGCATACCAGAAGAGGAAGGGAGTAATAAGGGATTAAAAACCTATTTGAAGAAATAATGACTGAAAACTTCCTTAACCTCGTAAAGAAAAAAGACACTCAATTCCAAGAAGCACAGACATTGGCAAACAAGATGAACTCAAAGAAGCTCCAAACACATCATAATTAAAATAGCAAAGCTTAAAGACAAAGAGATAATCTTAAAAACAGCAAGAGGAAGAGAGTTACCTACAATGAGATCCCATAAAACAGTCAAATGATCCCTCAACAGAAACATTTCAGGACTGAATAGATTGGCACAAAATATGCAAAGTGATGAAAAGCAAAAACCTACAATCAAGACTACTCTACACAGCAAGGAAATTATTTAAAATTAACAGAGAAATAAAGAGCTTCCCAGACAAGAAAAAAACTAGTTTATTACCATCAAATAAGTACTAAAAGAAATGGTAAAAGGTCTATTTAGGAAGAAAGAAAAAAAGGAACGTAATTATAAAGAAGAAAATTACAATATATACATACCTATGAATAATCATTTTAAATGTAAATGGCTTAAATACCCCAATCAGAAGACATAAGACAGTTGAATGAATAACAAAATAAGACCTATATATATGCAGTCTATGCCTCAGAATGAAAGACACACACATAGTAAAAGTAAAGGGATGGAAAAAGTTATTTCATGCAAATGGAAATTTTAAAAAAGTAGTTGTAGTAATATATAAATCAGACAAAATAGACTTTCAAACAAAAGCTAAAATAAGACATAAGGATGAACACTATATAATGATAAAGGGATCATTCTAAAAATAGGACATAACCTTTACAAATATTCATGTACCGAACATAGGAGCACCTAAACATATAAAGTAAACCTTGGTGGTCAGAAAGGAAGAGATTGACAATATTAGAGACCTAGTGGGTGTTACATCAATGGATAGATCTTTCCCCTGAAAGACACACTAACCAGATGGATTTAGTTGTTATTTTGAGAGCATTTCACCCAATGCATGCATCACAATTTACATTCTTTTCAAGAGCACATGAAATATTTTCTAGGATAGATCACATATAGGACACGAAAAGGCCTCAATAACTTTAAGAATATTGATTATCATATCAAGCATCTTCTCTGACAACAATTATATGAAACTAGAAATAAATTATGAGAAAAAAACCCTAAAAATCCAGAAATACATGAAAGCTAAGTAACATGTTATTAAACAATAAATGGGTAAACAATGGGATCAAGGAAGAGAAAAAAATACCTTGAAACAAATGAAAATGAAAACAAAATGACCAAAATCTATGGAACACACCAAATACAGTCCTAAGAGGGCAATTTAAAACAATGCAGGCCTACCTCAAAAAAAAAACAACCAAAACATCTCAAATAAACAATCTAACCTTACAACAAACACAGCTGAAAGTGAGTGGAAGGAACGAAATAATAAAAATCAGAGTGGAAATAAGTGAAATAGACTAAAATAATAATACAAATGATCAATGAAACCAAGAGCTGGCTATATCAAAAGATAAACAAGAATAATAAATCTTTAACCAAATGTATTAAGAAAAAAAGAGAGAGTATCCAAATAAATAAAATCTAAAATGAAAGAGAAGTGAAAACTGACACCACAGAAACACAAATGATTGCAAAACACTATATGCCAACAAATTGGACAGTCTGGAAGAAATGGATAAATTTCTAGAAACATACACTATTCCAATACCAAATCAAAAAAGAAACCCCACAAAATCTGAACAGGCTGATTACAACCAATGAAATTGAAGCAGTAATTTTTAAAAACCCAACAAACAGAGGTCCTGGACTAGGTAACTTTACAGATGAATTGTACTAAACATTGAAAAAGAACTACCAGAGACCCACGATGATAGAGGAGTGGAAACTACACTAAAGTCCTCCCCGGACCAAACCGAAATTACGACTAAATTTTTAAAAATTATCCTGAATAACCAACTAAACACTAGCTGGAGAGAACCTTATAACCAAGGACTTACAAAAGAAATTACATCAGCACATCAACATTGGTAGGAAGTGCAGATGGGTACATATTATTGATATGTACCTATCAATAATCACCTCAAATATATATGGCTTAAATGCTACAACCAAAAGACAGAGGGTAGCTGAATGGATAAGAAAACAAGACCCATGTGTATCTGCACACAAGAGACCCACCTCAGATTGAAACATACACACAGACTAAAAGTAAAGGGATGGAAAAAGATACTTCATGCACATGGAAAGGAAAAAACCTGAGGTAGCAATACTTACATCTGACAAAATAGACTTTAAACTCAAGGCTATAGTAAGAGACAAAGAAGGACACTACACAATGATAAAAGGAGCAAGAGGCTCTGGCTGGGCTCCCACAAGAGCAGTTCAAGTTCCAGAGGGATATTTCAGCAGCTGGGGTGTTCTCTCTGGGAAGTGTAGGGTATAAACCACAATCTGGGCTCCCTAGAATAGAGCACCAGAACTGGGAATGGAACCCAAATAACAACCGGCTGTGAAAAGCACCGGGGTTTCTTTTCACTAGGGAAAGATGCCTAGAGATGCAGAGAGCCCCTTAAAGGGCCAACACACTATATTTTATTTGTATCCACTTAACCTGGGCTCCAGCAGAGGGAGGGAAGAGTGTAATAGAAATGCTTGAGGAGACTCCAGGGTTGGTGGCTCTGGGGAGCTGAAGGGTCATCGGAAAGGATCCCTATGCTGACTCATTACCCATACTGCAGAAGACATTTCTTGGGCAGAACACTCCCCTTCAAGCAGCATCCACCTGAGGGAAAGCAATAGCTCTAACCTATAGGAACCTCTCTTACCCCACCCTCTGGAGTTTAACTCAGGCAGCTGAGTGCAGCTGGAGGCTCTATTGGTGATTAAGCCTTACAGCAAAGGTTGATGTCTGGGAGCTCTGAGACTTTAGCCGGCCCTCCTTTGGGTCTGTTACTGGTAAAATCCAGCTTTAGTGTGCAACATGGTTCTTTCTACACACACCCAGGCCCAGCAGAGGGAGCCACAAGATGTGGATCTCTGATAGTTCCAAACAGGTTGCCCAGGCAAGTCATAGGCAGCATCTAACCTACACTACCACAAGTCTTTGCAGATCTATTGGATACACAGAAACAAATACAAAGAGGCAGCCAAAATAAGAAGACAAAGAAACAGCCCCCAAGTGAAAGAGCAAGAGAATTCTCCAGATGAAGAACTAGATGAAATGGAGGCAAGCAATTTATCAGATATAGAGTTTAGAGCAATGATTATATGGATGCTCAACAGCATGAAAAAAGATATAGGAACCATATAAAGGATGAGTCAGAAATAAAAAATGCAATATCTGAAATAAATAATGCACTGGAAGAAAAAAAAGAATTGGTTAGATGAAACAGGATTGACTCAGTGATTTGCAAAAAAAAAAAAAAAAAAAGGTATAAAAAACACCCTTAAAGAAAAAAAAAGTTAAAAAATAAGGAGAGCTTAAGAAACTTTTGGAAGAATGAGAAGTACAGCAGCATCCACTTCATGTGAATACCAGAACAAGAGAGTGAGCAAGGGACTGAGGACCTATTTGAAGAAATGATGACCAAAAACTTCCCTAATATGGCAAAGGAAAAGGCATACAAGTCCAGGAATGTAGGGAGTCCCAAGCAAGATGAACCCAAAGAGGCCTACACAAGAACACATAATAACTACAATGGCAAAGCTTAAAGATAAGGAGGGAATCGTAAAAGCTGAAAGAGAAATGCAGTTAGTTACCTACAAGGGAGCTCCCACTAGACTGTCACCTGAATTCTCAACAATACATTTTAGGCCAGGAGGGATTGGCATGAAATATTCAAGGTGATGAAAAGCAATGACCTAAGACACTGAAATAGAGAAAAGGAGGACAGTGACCAGAGGGGAGAGGGGAGGGAATTTCAGGGGAAAGGGGGAAGGATTTACAGGAACTAGTATAAAGGACACATGGACAACAACTAAGGGGGGTGGAAATGGGAGGGAGGTGGGGAGCACTGGAGGGTTGGGCTGGGACGGGAGCAAAAGACAGAAAACTGTACGTGAACAACAATTAAATTTTTAAAAAGAAAGAAAAGCAATGACCTATAACCAAGGTAACTTCACCAAGCAAAGCTATCATTTAAAATCAAAGGAGAAATAAGGAGCTTTCACAAGAAACAGCTAACACCAAATCAGTACTTCAACAAATGTTAAAGAGCTTGCTTAAAAAAAAAAAACAAGAGGAAAATAGTTAAAAATTAAAATGGTAATAAACATGTACCTATCTATAATCACCTCAAATATATATGGCTTAAATGCTACAACCAAAAGACAGAGGGTAGCTGAATGGATAAGAAAACAAGACCCATGTGTATACTGTGCACAAGAGACCCACATCAGACTGAAACATACACACAGACTAAAAGTAAAGGGATGGAAAAATATATTTCATGCACATGGAAAGGAAAAAAC
The DNA here is from genome assembly GCF_021234435.1 of Artibeus jamaicensis. Classification (NCBI taxonomy): domain Eukaryota; kingdom Metazoa; phylum Chordata; class Mammalia; order Chiroptera; family Phyllostomidae; genus Artibeus; species Artibeus jamaicensis. The sequence goes on from NW_026522045.1 coordinate 15,027,657, forward strand.
CTGAGGTAGCAATACTTACATCTGACAAAATAGACTTTAAACTCAAGGCTATAGTAAGAGACGAAGAAGGACACTACACAATAATAAAAGGAATAATCCAAACAGAAGATATAACCCTAGTAAACATTTATGCATCCAACATAGGAGCATCTAAATATGTAAAGCAACTCTTTATTGACATAAAGGGACAAATTGACAGAAATACAGTCATAGTAGGGGATATTAACACCCCATTGACTTCAATGGATAGATCTTTCAGACAGAAAATCAACAGAGACAGCACCCTTAAACTACACACTAGATCAATTAGACTTAATTGATATTTTCAGAGTATTTCACCCTAAAGCAGCAGAATATACACACTTTTCAAATGCACATGGAATGTTTTCTAGGAGAGACCACACGTTTTCTAGGAGAGACCACATGTTAGGTCACAAAACAAATCTCCATAACTTTAAGAATACTGAAATCATATCAAGCATCCTCTCTGACCACAATGTTATGAAAATAGAAATCAATCACAAGAAGAAAACTGAAATTACATAAAGACATGGAAACTAAATAACAGGTTATTAATGAATGGGTCAAAAACGAGAAAAAGGAAGAAATCAAAATATACCTGGAAACAAATGAAAATGAGGACAAAACAATCCAAAATTTGTGGGACACAGGGAAAGCAGTCCTAAGAGGGAAATTCATGGCATTACAGGCCTGTCTCAGAAAACAAGATAAAGCTCAGATAAAGAATCTAACTTCACACTTACAAGTACTTGACAAAGAACAATAAAGCCCAAAATAAGTAAAAAAGGAAAGAAATAATGAAGATCAGAGTGGAAAAAACAAAATACAGTCTAAAACTGGTTAATGAATCAAAGACCTGGTTCTTTGAAAAGATAAACAAGATTGACAAAATTTTAATCAGAATCATGTAGAAAAAAGGAAGGAGGACCCAAATAAATAAAATCAGAAATGAAAGAGGAGAAATAACAAATGTCACCAGAGAAACATAAAGGATTGTAAGAAAGTATGAACAATGATATGCCAAGAAATCTGGACTACCCGGATAAAATGGGTAAATTCCTAGAAACACACAACCTTCCAAAATTAAACCAGAAAGAATCAGAGAATCTGAATAGACAGATCACACCTAGGGAAATTGAAACAGTAATAAAAAAAAATTCCAACAAACAAAAGCCCTGGAACAGATGGCTTCATGGGTGAATTTTACTAAACATTTGGAGAAGAATTAACACTTCTCCTTCTCGAACTATTTAAAAAATATTAAGAGGAAGGAAGTCTCCCAAGCTCATTTTATGAGGCCAACATGATACTAATTCCAAAACCACATAAAGACACTACAAAACAAAGAATTATAGGCCAATATCTCTGAAGAACATAAACACTAAAATCTTCAACAAAATATTAGTAAACCAATTATAGCAATACATCAAATAAATCATACATCATGATCAAGTAGGATTTATTTTAGGAATGCAAGGTTGGTACATTTGCGTATCAAAAATGTGATACACACCATAAACAAAATGAAGAATAAAAACCACCTGAGCATATCAATAGATGCAGAAAATGCATTTGATAAAATTCAGCACAAGAATAAATTCAAAATAAATGAAACACTTAAATGTTAGACCCAAACCCATTGAAGGTTTTGAAGAAAATATAAACAATAAAATCTCAGACATTGCCCTGGCTGGTGTAGCTCAGTGGATTGAGCCTGGGCCTGCAAACCAAAGGATCGAGATTCGATTCCCAGTCAGGGCACATGCCTGGGTTGCAGGCCAGTTCCCAGCAGGGGACACACAAGAGGCAACCATACATTGATGTTTCTCTCCCTCTCTCCTTCCCTTCCCCTCTAAAGATAAATAAATAAAATCTTTTAAAAAATCTCAGACATTGCTCATAGCAATATTTTATCTGATATATCTCCTTAGGCAAGGGAAGCAAAAGAAAAAATAAACAAATGAGACAACATCAAACTAAAAAGTTTTTGCACAGCAAAGGAATTCATCATCAACAACAACAAAAATACCCACAGAATGGGAGAACATATTCGCCAACACATTTAATAAGGGGTTCATACCCAAAATTTGTAAAAACTTACATAACTGAACACTAAAAAAACAAGCATTATAGTCAAAAATTGGGCAAAGGATCTGAATAGACACTTCCCCAATGAGGACATAAAGATATCCAATAGACACATGGAAAAATGTTCAACTTCACTAATCATCGGAGAAATGAAAGTTAAAACCACAATGAGATATCACCTCATACAGTTCAGAATGGCTATCATCAAACAACAAGTGCTGATGAGGATATGGAGAAAAAGGAACAATTTTGCACTGTTGGTGGAAATGCAAATTGGTGCAGTTACTGTGGGAAGCAGCATGGGATTAGCTCAAAAAACTAAAAATGGAAATGCCTTATGGCCCAGATTCCACTTCTGGGAATTTATCCAAAGAAACACGAAACACTAATAACTTAAGAGAACATAAGCACCCCTGTTTTCATTGCAGTGTTATTCATACTCACCAGATATGAAAGCAGCCCTAGGGTCCATCAGTAGATGAGTGAATAAAACATCTATGGGACTTTTACAGAATGGAATACTGCTTGAACATGTAACAAAGATGAAAATTTTATTCTTTGCGACAGCATGGATGGACCGAGAGAGCATTATGCTAAGTGAAATAAGCAGTCAGAGGAAGACAAATACCATATGATTTCACTCATACATAGAATCTAATGAACAAACTGAACTAACAAGCAGAACAGACATACTCATAGATAGAGAGCAGGATGGCAGCTAAGAGGGTGAGAGATTAGGTGGTGGAGGGATTCAGCAAAAAGGAAAAAAGACTAATGGACATGGGCAACAGTGTGGTGATTGTGAGGGGGAAGGGGTATAAGTGGGATAGATGTAATAGAAAAATTACAAAAGATATGTTATTTGAAAAAGGGAATTGTGCCATGGCTGGTGTGGCTCAGTGGATTTAGTGCCAGCATGTGAACTGAAGGGTCACTGGTTCAAATCCCAGTCAGGGCATATGCCTGGGCTGTGGGCTAGATCCCCAGTTAGGGGTGTGAGAGGCAATCAGTCAATGTATCTTTCACACATTGATGTCTCTCTCCCTCTCTTTCTCTGTCCCTTCCCATCTCTCTAAAAACAAATGAATAGAATCTTTAAAATTTAAATTAAAAAGGGAATTAACACCTATCCTTCCTAAACTCTTACAAAAAATTCAAGAGGAGGAAAAACTCCCAAGTTCAGTTACAAGGGCAGAATTACCCTTATTTCAAAACTAAATAAGGACACTACAAAAAAGTTATAGGGAAATATCCCTGATGAACATAGATGCAAAAATCCTCACAAAAATTAGCAAACCAAATTTAGCAATACATTAAAACTGTCATATGCCATGATGAAGTGAAGTTTCTTCCAGCATTGCAAAATGGTTCAATATCAGAAAATCAATTAACATGATTCATCATACAAGCCAAGTGAGGGATAATAATCATACAATTATATAAAAGATGTATAAAATATATTTGAGAAAACCCAGGATCTACTTATGATAAAACCTATCAGCAAAGTGGGAAATGAAGGAATGTACCTCAACATAATAAAGAACAGATGTTACAAACCCAGAACTAACATCATACTCAATGGGGAAAAACTAAAAGCATTTTATTTTAGATCAGGAACAAGAACGTTTTGTCCGCTTTAACCCATTTTATTTAAAATAGTATTGCAATTCTTAGGAACAGAAATCAGAGAAAAAGGAAGAATAAAAGGCAACCAAATTGGAAAGAAAGAATCAGAGTGTCATTACTTGCAGATGACATAATATTAAATAGAGGGCCCTAAAGATACTACCAAAAAACCTACTAGAACTGATAAATGAACTCAGTAAAGTGGCAGGGTACAAAATAAATATCCATAAATCAATAGCATTTTTATATATACCAATAATGAACTATACAAAGGGGAAACTAAGAAAATAATCCAATTTATAACCGCATCTTGAAAATTAAAATAATCGAGAATAAATTTAACCAAGGATATAAAAGACTTGCACTTGGAAAATTATGAGACACTGAAGAAAGAAATTGAAGACAATAGAAATAAATGGAAGCATACACTGTGTTCATGGATAGGAAGAATTAACATAATTAAAATGTCCACACTACTCAAATCAATCTATAAGTTCAACAGAATTCCTTTCAAGATACCAGTATTTCACAAAACTAGAACAAATAACCCAAAATTTATATAGGACCACACAAAGAATTATATGAATGTATGAATGAACCATGGACTTGGACAATGGTGTGGGGATTGACTGTGGGAGCGGCAGGTGGGCTGAATAGAGGAGGGCTAAGGGGGAAAAAATGAAACAATTATAATAGAATAACAATAAAAAACAAAATGAAATTAAAAAAAAAACAAAGAACACAGTAAGTGAACAAATAAAACAGAAACAGTCTCATTGATACAGAAAACAAACTGAGGGTTGTCCAATGGGAGGGAAGGTTAAGGGGCAGGATAAAAAATGTGAAAAGGATTGAGAAGTACAGATTGGTGGTTAAAAATAGTCATGGGGATGTAAAGTACAGCATAGGAGATATAGTCAATAATATTGTAATAACTATGTATGGTGCCAGGTGGGTACTTTAAATATCAGGGGAAACACTTTGTAAAATATAATTGTTTAACCACTATGATGTACGCCTAAAACTAATGCAAAATAATATTTAATGTCAATTGTAATTGAAAAATAAAAACAAAAAATAAAACCTCAAAAATATACATAAATACGCCCTGGTAGGTGCGGCTCAATGGATTGAGTGCCAGCCTGTGAACCAAAAGGTTGCTGGTTTGATTCCCTGTCAGGGCACATGACTGGGTTGTGGGCCAGGTCCCCAGTTGGGGGTGTGCGAGAGACAACTAATCAATGTATCTCTCACACACTGTTTCTCTTCCTCTCTTTCTCCCTCCCTTTTCCTCTCTCTAAAAATAAATAAATTATATATATATATATATATATATATATATATATATATATACATAAATGTGAACAAATACTAAAGCTTTATAATGAGAATAATTAGTAGGATTATTTCCAATTCTTAAACTATTTATGAAGACAGGGATAGTTTAGTACTATCAGTATAGGTTTCTTTTCATCTGTAATAAGTATAAAATAAACTTTGTTATAAATTCATTTATTTTTACTTTAAATTTTCTGCTATCTTTAAAATACTCAATATTAAAATAATAAACATTTCCTAATCAAAAAAGAAGTACAAATTGATAGCCACAAAATAGTCATGAGATGTAAAGTACAGCTTAGGGAATATAGTCAACAATATTGTAATAACTGTGTATAGTGCCAGGTGGGTACTAGAATTATCAGGTGGAATCACTCTGTAAAGTGCATAATTGTCTAACCACTATGCTGTACACCTGAAACTAGGATAAAATAACATGGAATGTCAACTGTAATTGCAAAATAAAATAAAAAAAATAAATATAAATAAATTGCTCCTATAGAAATTATTTTTATGATCAATAAAAGTTGTTTTATGAAATTTTCTATAAATAAGATATCTAGAAATTCTAATATTGTATAAAGTGCTTAGTCTTGCTATTTCAAAGGGAATTTTGAGAATGAGGTCAATGAAAAATAAACAGCAGCAGCTTCTACCCTTTAAGCCTAAATACAATAGCTCAAGCCCAAAAGCTACAAATGAGGTGACTTTTATTATAATGAAAACAAAATTATAAAGTAGTCACCCTACCTCAAGGTATTCTCTCAGTTGTCCAATAATTTAATTATGTCCTTTGACTATGTTGAAATAAGTTTGCTAAGAAAACTATCTTCTACAGTAAAGATTGCTTCCAGTTTCCAAATTCCAGGTTCTCACTGCTGCCAGTGTAATAAAAGATTCTTCAATCATTCAGTGAAAAAAAGAAAAAGAAACCGATGCTCTACTCTAATTAAGTGTTATAATCTAAGGGTCAGCAATCTACAGCACATGGGCCCAATTCAGGCTCTGTGGTTTTTTTTAAGATTTTATTTATTTATCTTTAGAGGGGAAGGGAAGGAGAGAGTGAGAGAAATATCAGTGTATGATTACCTCTCATGCGTCCCCCTGCTGGGAACTGGCCTACAACTCAGGCAACTGCCTTGACTGGGAATCAAATCTCGATCCTTTGTTTCGCAGGCCCACGCTCAATCCACTGAGCTACACCAGCCAGGGCCAGGCTGCTGTGTTTTTATAAATAAAGGTTTATTGGAACAAAGCCATGCCCATTCAGCTATGTGTTGTTATGGCTGCCTTTGCAGGACAAAAAGAAGAGTTAGAATAGTTGTGATAGAGGCTGTGTGGCCTACAAAAACTAAAATATTTACTATCTACATCTTTATAAGAAAAGTATGCCAACACCTGCAATCCACTTTCTGCCTAAAATCAAAGACACTGTTTTTAACCTATTCATGAGATACTTTATTTTAAAAGATGGTCATATTTACTCCATCTGTAGATTGGCTTCAAGAAAATTTTTGAGCAGAGAGAGTCCTCTTTATGTACCTTGCCCATGCTTATTCTTCTTCAAAAGAATGGAAGTCAGCATTGTGATACCCTGTATTGTAAAGTTGGCCAAACTTTTAATTTGGGGTGAATGTAGACTTTGCATTATAACAAAGGGATATATAGAGATCCTAATCTACATTTAGTTGCCTTTACACTATTATTTTACTTAAACAAACCTTAGTACTGTCAAAGTCAGCTTTGTGGGGGTCCACCAGTCTCTTAGGAGATTTGCTGTGAAAATAATATGGCTGAAACACATTAGCTGTTCAACATTCTTTGTAAGGTTTTGAAAACTTTGAGAAGCATAGTAATGATATTTCTTGGAATGCTGAGCAATGCACCGTGGCACTGTTGAGTTTCATAAACATTCTCCCAAAATCAGAATTGAAAATCAGTTTTTTTCTGTTCATAGTATTTATTTTTAATTTTATTTTAATTGCTGTTCAAGTACAGTTTTCTATCTTTTACTCCCATCCCAGCCTATCCCCCTGTGCTCCCCACCTCCCTCCAATTTGCACCCCCTTAGTTGTTATCCATGTGTCCTTTATACTACTTCTTGTAAATCCTTCCCCTTTTCACGTGAAATTCCATCCCCTCTCCCCTCTTGTCACTGTCAGCCTGTTCTCTATTTCAGTGTGTTTGTTTTTATTTTGCTTGCTTGTTTGTTTGGTTGTTTGGCTTCCTGTTAAAGGTGAGATCATATGGTATTTGTCTTTCATTGCCTGGCTTATTTCACTTAGCATAGTGCTTTCCAATTCACTATCAGTTTGATTCAACTCATAGCTCATCCTCCTAAATAACGTGGTTTGAAAGATAAGGAATCCAAATAAGTAAAATACTGGCTGAAATAACTGGAAAAACAGATAGAAGAAAGGAATTGGGGCAAAATCTCTATTCTGAGTATGCAAAGCTTGAGATGAAGCTTTGCTATAATAAGTAATTCAAAACCTATAACTTCACTTATGTCAAAGAGTCTTTGATATAAGAAGCTGGAGGGGAGAAAGTCAGAAAAATTAGTCTGGCTTTCTTTCTTCTTCATGGACATATTCTAAAGTAAAGTTCCAACTAATATTCTTGATTATTTAGTTTTATTATGTTTACAACAAAAATAAAGTACTCTCTGTATTTTTCCCAATAAGTTACAAGTTTTATATATATATATTCAAATAAAAGTGGTAGGAAAAACTTCTTTTTAACAATGGAATCCAAATAAATGCCAGCAAAGTTTATAGTCTGGGCACTAAGGAAGGGAAAATGTTTAAATGGCAAGTAGGTAAATCCTTCACAACAAAACAACATACAATGACATAGCTTCACGCATTTCACTTTTCAGTTTTTCTCTGAGACAAAAAAACAAAATGAAATGTATTCTTAGAATAATGTTGTGATTTGAGACCTCTAAGTTCTAAATTGTGTTATAAGTATATTCAAGTATTTGCTAACCTTTTTGGAGGAAAAGAAAAGGAGGCTTTTACCACAGTCCTTGGGAGGTTGCTTACAAATATGCTTTGACACAGAGCAAGGCAACAGTATCAGAGCACATGTCAGAGCAAGACAATAAGAAAAGTCTCAGGGTACCAGAAGCCCCACTACTGTGTCATTTGTTATTTGGAGAACCCAAGAAATGAAATGCCACCAGGTTAAAAGTGATGTAATAACACATCTCTGCTATCCACAGGATTAGGGACAAGGAGAATTAGAGTTGCAGAATGGGCAAGTGCAGTCAAAACTTAGTGCTTTCCATCAGCCACTGGTGAGGGGCTTTGGGCCATGTTCACAGAAAGGAAGACAGGACAATTGAACACTAAAGGTAGAAAATGGAACACTATTGAGTTCTTCTGGGCTCTGCACTTAAGGTAAATTTCAGTTTGCACAAATTAAAAAAAAAAACTTAGGTCTTTTCAAGCACAGTTCCTGCTACAAGGGATAAAAAAAAACCCACATGAACCAACAAATGTGATAAATGGGATACAAGATGTATAATATACTTATGACTAGAAACATATCAACTTGTTACTCTTTACCCACCACAGTACATAACAATGTCTTTTGTATGAGATACTTAATAAATACTTATGAAAGTGAATGGAGTTCCATTTTTTTTTAAGTAGAAGGCATAGATTCAAATTCCACCTTGTAATAAATACTTTTCGATACAGACTTGCTATAGGGTACATGAAACATGGGAGGCTGATAAACATTAATTCCAAGTACTACATAAAAATGACATTGACAAATAGGATCAATTAATATATCCCTTTGTGAAAACCCCTACACTAAAGTGGAAATTGAAAAATAAGGTGATACGCACTTAAGATACAAAGTGTCAAACAAGATACACCCTGTGTTAAGTAAATTATTATCACATGGCCAAAATTGTTTTTTCACCTCCAGTGCTTTCAAAAACGTTTACAAAGTTTTCTCAGATAAAAGACAAATAAGAAATCTTACATATTTCAGAGCCAATTTTTGAAAATTATAAAAATTATTTCTTTTTTGATTGATCATTTAATGAGCTTATAACCATAAGTTATTGTGCAACACAAGAAGGAATAAAAAAGAAACTTACAGTTAAATACTTGATTTGCAACTTTTTAAAATGTAATATTAAGAATGATAGAGATATATCTTGAGTTTTCTCTACCTTCCATATTTATTTTTAACATCTAAATCTCTGGTGTACAGGGCTAAAGAAGCTCCTTAGAGACACTAAGTCCAAAAAAGATGCAGTGACCCCACTTTGTATAAAATTTATACTTTAAAAGATATACTATACTGGCTGGTGTAGCTCAGTGGATTGAGCGCGGGCCTGCGAACCAGATAATCGCGGTTCGATTCCCAGTCAGGGCACATGCCTGGGTTGCAGGCTGGTTCCCTGCAGGCCAGTTCCCAGCAGGGGATGCATGAAAGACAACCATACATTGATGTTTCTCCTCCTCTCTCCTTCCCTTCCCCTCTAAAGATAAATAAAAACCTAAAAAATGCTAAAAAAAAAAAAAGATGTACTATAATTTATAAAACTTTACACCAAAAAAGTTGATTTTATTGTACGGTAACTAAAAATAAAATGATGAAGTAATAGCAACTAAGTATACAACACTCTAAGACTATTTTTATCATAATGACTTATCTTGAAGTTTTGTATAAAATAATAAAGACCAAGTTCTTCCACCCCTCAAAAAAAGTTTGCACCTTGGTTTGCAAGCATAAGCTCAGAGTAAAATAGCACTGTGAAAGGAGATAATCAACATTAGCTCCTCTAACTTTTAGAAACCTAACAACAATATTTCTTTAGTGTAATCCATGCCTGAGCAACATTCAAAAACAAGTTTATCTTTAGTAGAAATGTGAAGAATGTAGCTCTTATACTGGCTACCAGTATAAGCCTTCTCAGATCTGGAGTAGCCAGCTGCTGACATATGTAGTGTCATTTGAGGGGTACTTTGGGGAAATAGGATCCTACAACCTTGAGTTGCTCACCATAACTCAGTCCTGCTGGCTCTTCTTAAGGAAAAATGAACAACTTACTTTGATTGAGGTACTCTGTTATGTTAAAAAAATAACATCTATAGGAATTTGGTTTATATAAATAAACTGTACTCCTTTACCACCAAGCCAAAAGCTGAACATAAGACTGGCCAACTCTGATGGAGCAGAGATGAGGATGAGAGAAGGGGAAAGCTGGAACATGGTTCATATTCAATTCTGTTTAACTGTGTGTGTTTTTTAAGTATGCTTAGGTGTAGCTGAACTTTATAATATCAAACTATTTTAGGGGATGTGTCAGGTCACTCGCAGAGGACTAAGTGCATGGGTGGCAAATTATATATGGAAAATAGCAAAAAGCAAAAAGAAAGAAAAAGCACAGATTGAAAGGCACACTATTTAAACGAGAACTGGTCAGCAGGAAGGCCAAAAAAGTGCAGGAGCAGTTATTCTGTGGGAAATTATTAATTTTTCTGTTGCGGAGGTAAGTAAATGAGAGATTATCCTTTGAGCTTTCAAATAGGGAGAGACTGCATAATTCGAGAAGGGGAACCAAGTGACACAAGTTATATAAAGTGGATAAAGTCTTTTTTTAGGGCAGTTAAACTTACAACATGGAAGTGATTAAGGTATACAGTAGTTTTGATTATTGATTGAACTGTTAAAAGTCAAACTCAGTAGCCAAAAGGTGAAAACAGTCCAAATATTTATTGACAGGTAAATTTAAAAAACAAATACATGCAATGGAATATGATTCAGTCATAAAAGTGAAATGAAATACTGATACATGCCATGACATGGATGAACCTTGAAAACATTCAGTGGAAGAAGACAGATGAAAAAAAGTTATATATTTTTATGAGGTTCCATTTGTTTATTTTTTTTCTTTACATTCCTTGCTCTAGGGTACATATCAGTGAAAATATTGCTGCATGGAATATCTGAGATTTTCCTGCCTGTGTTCTACTCTATGACTTTTATGGTGTCATGACTTATATTTAAGTCTTTTATCCATCTTCAATTTATTTTTATGTATGGTGTAAGTTGGCGATCGAGTTTGATTTTATTTTTTCATGTAGCTGTCCAGCTCTCCCACCACCATTTGTTGAAGAGGCTACTTTTACTCCATTTTATGCTGCTACTGCTGCCTTTGTCGATTATTAATTGACCATGGAGGCTTGGGTTAATTTCTGGGCTCTCTGTTCTCTTCCATTGGTCTATGTGTATGTTTTTATGTCAGTACCAGACTGTTTTGATTACAATGGCCTTGAATATATAGTTTTATGTTTTATATAGTTTTAGTGTGATCCCTCCTACTTTGTTCTTCTTTCTCAAAAGTGCTCTGGCTATTTGGGGTTGTTTATGGTTCCATATAAATTTTTGAGGTGTTTGTTTGATCTGCAAAATCTACAAAGAACTCACAGAACTCCACTCCAGGAAGTCAAATAACCCAATTAAAAAATGGGTAAAGGACTTGAACAGATACACCTCCAAGGAGAATATACAGAGGGCTGAGAGATATGAAAGGGTGCCCAGCATCACTAGCCATCAGAGAGATGCAAATTAAAACCACAAAGAGATACTACTTCACACCAACAAGAATGGCCACCATAAACAAATCAACAAACAAGTGTTGGAGAGGATGTGGAAAAAAGGGAACCCTAATGCACTGTTGGTGGGATGAAGACTGAAACAACCACTATGGAAAACATGGAATTTTCTCAGAAAACAAAAAATGGAACTGACTTTTGACCCAGTGATACCACTGCTGGGATTATACCCTAAGAATCCTGAAACACCAATTCAAAAGTACCTATGCACCCCAATGTTCATAGCAGTACAATTTATAATAGTTAAGTCCTGGAACCAACTGAAGTGCCCATGAATAAATGTATGGATTAAAAAATCTATGGTACATTTATACAATGAAATACTATGCAGCAGAAAGAAAGAAGGAGCCCCTGCCCTTCATGACAGCATGGATGGAACTGGAGAGCATTATGCTAAGTGAAATAAGCCAGGCCGTGAGGAACAAATACCATATGATCTCACCTATAAGTAGAACCTAATCAACAAAACAAACAAGCAAGCAAAGTATAACCAGAGACATTCATATTAAGAACAAAGTTACAGCAACCAGAGGGGATGGGTGAAAATAAGGATATGTCCATCAAGGAACTTGTATAAAGAACACATGGACAAAGCCAAAGGGGGGTAGGTTCAAGGGTAGGTGGTAGAGATGGGTGGGGTGAGGGGCAGAGGTGGGATGAAAATGGATACAACTGTACTTGAACAACAATAAAAAAATGTCAGGTATTATATGATTCCATTTATATGAACTGTCTAGAATAGGTAACTCCAAAGAAGCAGAAACTACGTTAATGGTTGCCCGGGACCGGAGGAAGGGAATTTAGGAACAACTGCTTTAGGGATATGGGGTTTACTTTTAGGATGATGAAAAAATTTTGGAACTAGATAATTATATAGGTTTACAATATTATGATACATTACATTGTTCACTTTATTTTTTGAAGTATTTTTATTGATTATGCAATTATAGTTCTCCCAATTTTTCCCCTTTATCCCGCTCCACCATGTACCCCCAACCCTCCAGCTTTCCCTCCCATTGTTTCATGTCCATGGGTTATATATACAAGTTCTTGGAGTTCTCTGTTTCCTATACCATCCTTAACCTCTCTCCATCTACTTTATGCCTATTATTTATGCTTCTTCCCAGTCTCTTTTCCCCCAATTCCTTTTTCCCCCTCCCCACTGAAATCTATCTATGTGATGTCCATTTCTCTGATTCTGTTCCTGTTCTAGTTGTTTGCTTGGTTTTTGTTTTCATTGTTTTTCTTTTCTTTCAGGCTCATTTGTTGATAGGTGTGAGTTTGTTGTCATTTTACTGTTCATATTTTTATATTCTTTTTCTTAGATAAGTCCCTTTAACATTTCATATAATAATAGCTTGGTGATTGAGCTCCTTTAGCTTGACCTTATCTGGGAAGCAATTTATCTGCCCTTTCATTTTAAATGACAGCTTTGCTGGATAGAGTAATCTTGGATATAGGTCCTTGCCATTCATGACTTGGAATACTTCTTTCCAGCGCCATCTTCTTGCAAGGTTAGCTGAAAAATTAGCTGATAGTCAAATGGGAACTCCTTTGTATGTAACTGTTTCCTTTTCTGTTGCTGCTTTTAGAATTCTCTCTTTATTTTTAATCTTGGGTAACTCAATGATGATATGCCCTGGTATGTTCCTCCTTGGGTCCAACTTCTTTGAGACTCTCTGGGTTTCCTGGACTTCCTGGAAGTCTATTTCCTTCCCCAGATTGGGGAAAATTTTTTTCATTATTTGTTCAAATAAGTTTTCAATTTCTTACTGTTGTTCTTCTCCTTCTGGCACCCCTATAATTAGGATATTGGAATGTTTCAGGCTGTCACAGAGGTTCATAACTCTCTCTACATTTTTCTGAATTCTTTCTTCATTCTATTCCAGTTGGATGTTTATTTCCCCCTTTTGTTCCAAATCATTGCTTTGAGTCCTGGTTTTCTTCCTGTCACTGTTGGTTCCCTGAATATTTTGATTTATTTTATTTTGGGTATCTTTCATTTGTTTTTTAATTTTTCAACCAAGCTCAATCAGATCTGTGAGCATTTTGATTACCAGGGCTTTAAATTCTCCATCAGGTAGGTTGGCTAACTCCACATTGCTTAGCTCTCTTTCTGAAGTTTTGCTCTGTTCTTTCATTTGGGCCATATTTCTTTTTCTCAGTGCAGCTGATAAGTTGTAAAGAGGCAGGGCCTTAGATATTCACCCAAGCATGGCAAACCTCTTTACTTCTCTGTGTGAGGGCAACTTTGCCTGCAAAGTCCCCCTGTCTGCCACAGATAAAAGTGAAACAACCAAGACATAATCTGCTTGGGGAGGAAAGGTGGCCAACCCCTCAAAAGGGAAGGGTCAAGAGCCCCTTCCCCAAGGGGCTTTTATTGGGTTCATTTGCATGAGAATACAGATAAGGATCAAACAGTAGATAGCATCCAAAGAACTATGAGGGCTTATTCTCAGTCAGGATCAGATAGCTAAAGAGCCATAAAACTTTGTGGAACAAACATCTTGCTTGGATCCTTATCACTTAAATGAGAGCATTCTAAACAAAGCAGGTTTCACAGGATTTTACATATTCTTTCTTAGGCCTAATCACCCCAGATCTCAATCTAGTCGGCAAAGGGCTGCACAGCCTTCCACATCATAGGTTCTTAGGCTTAAGTGGATTAGAGCTGGGAAGCGATTCACCCAGATGGAAATGGGGACTTGGGCTATGTCACAATAGCCGGGGGGCAAGGGTCCATCGCTCCCTCTTTCTTGCAGCCTCCCCTTCCCCAAGTCCTTCCTTAATGGCCTCCCAAGTGATCGGGTCTGGCTTAGGTTGCCCCTCCTCTGAGTGGTCGTAGTTGTCATAGACTAACTGACCAAGCATTGGGGGCAGGGGATAAAGCAGAGACAAGCTTTGTCTCCATAGTGGCTTGCATTCTGGAGGTCACAAACTCAGCCTTAGCCATGGGATGCAGTTACAACTCCTGAAACCAGGCAGAGCAGTTCCCAACAGTGCTGTAGCACTGCCTGTTGGGGAGGGGCCAGAGAGAGAACAGTGCAGCTCATCTGCTAATCTCTAGCACATTTTTTAACAATGTGAGACTAGGAGTTTCTCCCACTACAGCAACTGCCATAGTCCACAGTCAACTCTGAATCTCAGTTTCCCACTCAGCCAGCTCCACTCACTCGGTTTGCTGCCTAGTCAAGGTTTTTCTCAGCCCATCCTGCCCACTTTGTTTGCCACCTCATTGTGGGTTCTTACTGGTCGGATGTTCTGGTTGACTTTTTCTTTAATTTTTTGGTTGTTGGAGTTCCATGCAGTTAGATTTTCTGGCACTTCTGGTTGTTCATTGATTTCAGATTGGTTGTTATCTTCCTTTTGGCTGTGCAAGGAGTTCTACTTATGCCTCCATCTTGGCCAGAACTCCTGAATTGTTCACTTTAAAATGATTAATATTTTTTTAGAAAAATCCTCACCTGAGGATAATGTTTTATTGATTTTAGAGAGAGAAGAAGGGATGGAGAGAGAGAAAGAGAAACATCAATGTGAGAGACAAGGATTGATCAGTTGCCTCCCACAGGCTCCCTGACTGGGGATGGAACCTGAAGCCTTTTGGTGTATGGGATAATGCGGCAGCCAAGTCAACCACCCAGCCAGGGCTAAAATGATTAATATCACGTGGATTTCATCTCAATAATTTTTAAAATATATTTTATTGATTATGCCATTACAGTTGTTCTATTCCCCCCTTCATTCCCCTCCACCCTGCACACCCCCTCCCCCACCATTCCCCCCTTTAGTTTATGACCACATGTCTCAAGTTCTTTAGATTCTATATTTCCCATACTATTCTTGCCCTCCCCCCTATCTATTTTCTACCTACCATCTATGCTACTTATTTTCTGTACCTTCTCCTCCCTTCTCTCTCTCCCACTCCCCTGTTGCTAACCCTCCATGTGCTCTTCATTTCTATGGTTTTGCTCCTGATCTAGCTGTCCTCTTAGTTTGCTTTTGTTTTAGGTGTGGTTCTTAATAACTGTGAGTTTGCTGTCCTTTCACTGTTCGTCTTTTTTATCTTCTTTTTCTTATTTAAGTCCCTTTAACATTTCATATAATAAGGGCTTGGTGACAATGAACTCCTTGGATTTGACCTTATCTGGGAAGCATTTCATCTGTCCTTCCATTCTAAATGAAAACTTTGCTGGATAGAGCAATCTTGGTACCCCTATAACTTGGATGTTGGAACATGTAAAGATGTCCTGAAAGTTCCTAAGCCTCTCCTCATTTTTTTGAATTCTTGTTTCTTCATCCTTTTCTGTTCAGTCATTTTTTCCCTCTTTCTGGTCCACTCCTTTGATTTGAGTCCCAGTTTCCTTTCCATTACTATTGGTTTCCTGTGCATTTCCATTCATTTCAATTAGTTTAGCCTTCATATATTCCTCTAATTTGTGACTAAAATCAATCAGTTCTGTGAGCATCCTGATCACCAGTGTTTTGAACTGTGCATCTGAAAGTTGGCTATTTCTTTATCGCTTAGATTGATCAGCTCTAGGGCTCTGAGTTGTTCTTGAGCCATGTTTTGTTCTGTTCATGCCCATTAAGTATGAGGAGCTAAGCCTTACGTGTTCACAGGGGGGGGGGCACCCAGGTCACTGGTTTTTAATGCTGTATGTGGAGGCGGGGTCAGAGAGGGACAATAGTGGTCCCCTCTGCCACTGCCCGCCACTGGGGCCTGCACAGTCTGTCTCACCGTTCGCTCCTTCACCAGTTTATCTGTGTCTGAATGTGTGACCATGGTCAGCCCTCAGTGAGTCCACCACCTTGCGCCCTCAGTCGGTCCGCCCACTGCTACTCCATACCTGGGATCTGCCCACGGCTGCCGGTGTGCCTGGGTCACGTGCCCGGGTTGGTCCAGTGGATCTTTTCTGCCCGACCGTCCTCTGCTGCTGGCTCTGCCCCTCTTACCAGTTTGGCTGAAGGGTTCGTTGTTGTCAGACTTCTGTATAGTTTAGTTTTCTGTGATTTGGCTGCGTTTTTGTTGCTAAAACTTTGTTATTTTTAAACTTGGTTGTGTGAGAAGGCACAATGCTTCCACCTATGCCTCCATCTTGGTGGAAGTCCATCTCAATAATTTTTTAAAAGTTTTACTCAAATCACATGAGATTTTAACTCTAGCTTTCAATATTCAAGGTCACTTAATTCTTCCTAAGTTTGATTTACATAAAAATCAGAACATAATAATGCTTAAAGATTAATGACAACGGGAGTTAATTATTTTTAAATCTGTGTTTGTCTGTATGCCTTGATGTATTTGTATACTTAAATATAAAGAATATATTTTATTTAATTAAGAATATGTAGAACCTGAAATGCAAAAGAAAACTAGGCCACCTACTTACACCATACACAAGAATGAACTCAAAATGGATTAACGACTAAATGTAAGACTTGAAACCATAAAAATCCTAGAAGAAAACATAGGCAGTAAAATTGTGGACATCTCTCTTAATAATGTTTCTTGTGATGTATCTCCTCAGGCAAAGGAAACAAAAGAAAAATAAATGAATGGGACCACATCAAAGTAACATTTTTTTCCACAGCAGAAGAAACCATGAATAAAATGAAAAGACAATCTGCTGAATCAGAAAACATATTCTCCAACCATATATCTGATAAGGGGTTAATATCCAAAATTTATAAAGAACTCATAGAACTTAATATCAGGAAGACAAACAATCCAATTTAAAAATAAGCAAAGGATCTGAATAGACACTTCTCCAAAGAGAACATACAAATGACCAATAGACATAAGAAAAGATGTTGAATGTCACTAATCATCAGAGAAATGAAGATTAAAACCACAATTTGATATCACCTTGCACCTGTCAGAATGGCTATCATCAATAAATTAACAACACCAGCAAGAAACAAGCGTTGGCAAGGATGTGGAGAAAAGGGAACCCTTATGCACTGTTGGTGGCAATTCAGATTGGTGCAGCCACTATGGAAAACAGTTTGGAAGGGGTCTCCAAAAACTAAAAATGGAACTACCTTATGACCCAGAGATTCCACTTCTGGGAATATATATGAAGATATCCAAAGCACTAATTCACCCCTAGGTTCAGCTTTATTTATAATAGCCAAAATCTGGAAGCAACCCAAGTGCCCATCAATAGATGAGTGAATAAAGAAGTGGTGGTATGTATCTACAACAGAATATTATTTGGTTATTTTTAAAAATGTTTACTTTTTGCTACAGCATGGATGGACTTAGAGCAGTGATTTTCAACATTTCTCATTCCATGACATGCATAAACTAATTACTAAAATTCTGTGGCACACCAAAAAATATATATATTTTTTGCTGACCAGACAAAAAATAGGTATAATTTTGATTCATTCACACTGGATGGCTACTACTGTATTGGCTGTTGTCATTTTTTATTTGACAATCTAAGGGAAAATAGGAGAGTGCTCCTGACTAAAGAATCAGGTATTACATGTTCTAAAAGTTCTTGAAGCATACCAGTATGCCTGTCAAGGTACATCGGTTAAAAAATTTTGACTTAGAGGGTATTGTACTAAGTGAAATAAGACAGCCAGAGAAAGACAAATACTACATGATTTCACTTATAGGTGAAATCTAAAGAATGTGATAAATGAACAAACAAAATAGAAACAGACTCATAGAAAATAGACTGTTGCTGGAGGGTGAGGGGACTGAGTAAAAACATGAAGGGATTACAAATACAAATTGGTAGTTACAAAATAGTCGTGGGGGTATAAAGTACAGAATAGGGAATATAGTCAATAATATTGTAGTGACTGTGTATAGTGTCAGGTGGGTACTTGAAATATCACAGGAAACACTTTGTAAAGTGCATGATTGTCTAACCACCATACTGTACACCTGAAACTAATACAAAATAATATTGAATATAAACTGTAATGGAAAACTACAACTTAAAAAAAAGGATAAATAGTAGTAGTCTATGGGGGCGACTTCCTCTCAAGTGCCCCCAGTGCCATAGACACACGTGAATGAATAAATATGGCCAAGACATGCTAGATCTGTTTAGGGGAGGAGTGGGCTGTGGCCAGTTTCTCAGGGGAAACAAAGGCCAGCAGCAGCCAGTTTCTCTGAGGAGAAAAAGGCCTCGAGAGCCCTCTTCCATAGCCTTTTATTGGGTTGTAATACACAGGAATATGGGGCAGCAAGGATCAAACAGTAGATAACATTTCAAAGAGGTCTGAGGGTTTCAGTCTGAGTATCTGTCAGGAAGAGAGTTGCAGAAGCTTTGGGAGACATACTCATTTCCTCTCAGACCCTTATCATATGAATGAAAGCACTCTTAGCAGAGCAGATTTCACAGGTTTATCAGCAAGTCTTTGTGGTGCCAAATTTTCCCCAGGGCACGCTCTAGCCAGGCAAGGAGCTGCACCTCTCCCCATCAGGTATTCAGGCTTAAGGGGATTAGAGCCAGGAAGGGCTTCTCCCAGAGGACATGGGGACTCAGGCTATGTCAAAGCTGGGGGGCGAGAGTCCATTGCTCTCTGTTGCAGCCCCCCTCCCTCAGTCCTCCCACAAAGGCCTCCCAGGTGATTGAGTCTGGCTTAGGCTGCCCCCCGCTGTGAGGGGTCTTACCCATCATTGACTTCCAACCAAGCTCTGGGGGCAGGGAGAGGAATTGAGGCAGCGTTTGCTACCTGAGACAAGCTGTGTCTCCTGTGGCTCACATTCCAGAGGTCATCTCTTGCCCTTAGCCACAAGAGGTAGAGATACAATTCCTAAAACTAGGTAGAGAGGTCTACTGCAGTAGTCGAAATATTTAACAACTTGTACAGCATAAACACTGACCAATGGATGTTGATACTATGCCAGCTATCAATAACCAGTAAACAAATGTTTTTACTCCCTTTATCTCTAATAACAAAATGCAATAGTTAATTTTATGTGTCAACTTGATGGGGGTCACAAAGTGCCCAGATATTTGGTTAAACATTGTTTCTAGGTGTGTCAGTGAGAATGTTTTTTAATGAGATTACCATATGAATTAGTAGACTGAGTAAAGCAGCCTGCCTTCCACAATGTGGGTAGGCATGATCCTATTAGTTGAAAGTCTGAATATAACAAAAGGCAAAGGAAAGAAGAATTTGCTCCTTTTTTCCCTGACTGTAAGAGCTGAGATGGGGTCTTCTGCCCTGAAGTTAGGAATTATACTGCTGGCTCTCCTGGTTCTCAGGCCTTCAGACTTAAAAGAGTAAAAGCCAGAGCCATTGCTATTGTGGCACCATTTGCTGAGAAGGCCTGTGACCTTGTTAAACATGACTGCCATTTTGCTCTTCTGATCTTGGCCCCAGGACTGAAAATTACTGAAAAGCAAGGACAGAAGTAACCACTCTCTATAGCCACATGCAGAACATAACATTGGAACATACTACAACCTTGTGTTACACTGCCCCAACTGCCCAAGGGCCATACCACAGCACTCCCTACCTTTTTCAATGTAATTATAATCTAATACTCAAAGCCCCCACTCCTCAATGCTGGTATATGTCTTCACACCATGCCCCTCTCCTTTCTTAGAGAATGAATAAAAACTTTATTCTCTACGCTTTACACCACTGGCTTTCCTCACTCTCCAACTTGCAAATGGCAGATTGTGGGACTTTTTAGCTTCCATGATCACTTGAGCCAATTTCTCACAGTAAATCTCTCTATTTACCTATCTACACACATACACACAAGAAAAAACAAAAACAAAAAAACCCTGTAATTATCTTCTGGAATGTGGGCCCCTTGTAATACAGGCTTCCCCCACTAGGTGAGTGTTCTATCTGTGTCATTGTACCAGCTGGCATTATGAGAGGCTGCATTTGGCTTCAGTGAATTTTTTTGAAGTCTCAGCATGTTGGCCTATTTCATAATGGGTGATTTATGAGAACACCTGCCCACACCATGCTGAGTGTTCAGCAGTTTTTGAAAAAATATGGTATGACCCCCATGCCCCATCCTCCCTTTCCCCTAATCTTGTCTCAAGAGACTTTTGTTTCCCTGGATCAAAAAAGTCCTCAAAGGGAAATGTTTTGCATTTGGAAGAAGTGAAATGAAAAATGGCAGAAGCACTAAAAGGCATCAAAATCAACAAGCTCAAAAACTGTTTTGAGCAGTGGAAAAAAACTCAATATGTGTGTTGCATCAAATGGAGAATAATTTGAAGGTGACTGAATTTTAAACATGTAACAATAAATGCACAATTTTTTATAAATAACTTCTGTTTTTGGGGGTCCCCTGTCAAATATATATATATATATATATATACCAATCATTCACGTATATTCTGTTTCTCTGGAGAATTCTAATACACCAAATGGAAATCTTAACTGAGCAAATAATGAAGCTATAACCAAGGCCCCACAATCTCCCCTATGACAATGCATTTGATTTACATACCTAATATTCAGTAGAAAATAGCTTCAGGAGTAGTGGTATTGAAAGCCATGTCATACGTATTAGTAAAGTGTTAGAAACTTAATATTTGTGTTTCCTCAAAAGTCATAGGTTGAATCCCTAAATCCCCACTGTAATGGTATTTGTAGGCATTGCCTTTGGGAGGTGATTAGGCTTAGATGAGGTCAGATGGTAGGGTCTTGGTCTAATGGGATTAGTGCCCAGATAAATAGAAATGCTAGAGAGCTTGATCTCCCCTCCCCATTCCACTCTAACACAAAGAAAAGGTCTTACAAACACCCAGTTGAGATGGTGACCACCTACAGACCCAGAGAAGAGACCAAAGAACAAAACCGACCTTGATGTTCAACTTTGCAGCCTCCAGAACTAGTGAGTTGTAAATAACAAAAGTTAATTTTTCTTCATTCCTAAAGTTAGGAACATTAAGTTCTTTCCAGTAAATTGCTTCGAAGAAGCTTGGTTTGACCTTTTGAACTTGTTAGCAAATAGTTTATTGCTTGGTTTAAATGCTTCCATGACCTAGTGCTTTCCCTTGCACAGTATATAACAGGGAAAATCATTAGTCTGTATGTCATTCTCCACTTTCTTCTGTGAAATTCAGCCAAGAAATACAAAGAAAGGGCATCCACCTACCTTTGTCTAAAATTGATATGTGGATAAGCTACAGAGGGCTAAAGTAATAGATCTGGAAGACATTTTATTATCTTTTCTTTTTTTACTTGTCTCAGACAAAATACAGTTATGCTATGATTCATATTGTTAAGACTTATATCAGGATGACCTAATTTGTAGCAGTCTGACCAGGGAAATACTAATTCTGTTTAATCTGTAAAGCTTTAAATAATTTTCAGTAAAAGATAGAAAAATGAAAATCTTTACAATTTATTTGTCTCCTATATCTTTAAGACCCAATTCCTCTTCTAAAAGGAGAAGAGCAATAGTTTGGCCAAAATTTGTGAAAAGTAGACTTACTGCATTTAAAACAATGTTACTCTTGTATAGATTTTTGAAATTAGCTCTCATCTAACATGCTTTAAAAAATCAATGATTTACATTTTTAATAATGTTCTACATACCATTCATTTTTATTTTATTTTATTTTTATTTTTTTAATTTTATTTAGTTATTTTTCAAGTACAGTTTTTTGTCTATTTTTCCCATCCCAGCCTCCCCCGCCCCTTGCTCTCCACCTCCCTCCCATTTCCACCCCCCTTAGTTCTCATCCCTTGTCCTTCCTATTTGTTCCTCCAAATCCCTCCCCCTTTTTCCCCTTAACTTCATTTTTATTTTAAAATATTATTTATGTGGCCTCATGTAGTGACAAATATAATCAAGTGGCTGACTTTTTTACCATTTCAATAAACTGTTACAATTTGGAAAAGCAAATTGGAGGTAATGAGTGGTGTGCTGATTTGAGAGAGGATACTGAGAGATTCTCCATGCTGTATAGTAGATTACCCAACCCTAGTGCGACAGGCAATGGAGTGTTATTGTCTGTGGAAAAGGCCACATAGAAAATTAAATTAAATTGAAGTCTTCATATAGATGAAATGAATGCGGCAAAGAATAATGTACACAAATATAAGTAAGACATTATTGAGCTTGATGGTCAATGAAATGCATTTCCCTTGTATTTGGATTTCCCATCAACTTTTTACAATGTTGTGTGGCTTTCAGAAAGCATCCTTTTGTAACAGGATGCAGCCAAGGAGGGCCCCAAATGGGGATTTGTAATGGGGTACAGAACTCAGGATGTCTAGGAAATATTATATATATGATGTCCTCACCCGCACAAGCTGAGCTTCAGGGACATTGAGAGTTGTTCCTAATAAGAACAGTTTTGTAGATAACCTCTAGAATGGTCATTTAACATATCTATAACCTTTAACTGATCTATGACACCTCTCTGGGTTCATAGATATGTTAAATAGCTGTGGCCATGCCTTCAGCCAGGGGATGGGAGTGACTTCAACCTAGGATGTAACTGGGAGGTAACGCCCTCTGGGTACAGCACCTGAAAAAGCTTGCAGATAATTGGCTCCATGCCATGGGGCCATACCTGCCTGGACTTACTATGGCAGCCCAGTAAAGCTGGAAGAATACGGGAATGCTGGCAGGTGTAGCTGATTGTGGGAGGAGTAAAAAATGGGGCTGCAGAAGAAGATTGGCACTGGTATTTAAACTCGGTGCAGCAACCTTGCTATTTTGGAAGGGGACTACGTGGCTTTGGTGAAAGTTGGGACCATGCAGCTTTAGGGTGCTCCCTTTTTGCCATATGGCTTAGTAAGCAGGAGAGACTTTGCCTAGAAGAAAAGGGGTGAAAGGATTCTTGCTGGTGGGGCATGAGAAGGTGCCACATGGTTTTGGATTAACTGGAAATTGCAGCAGCAACACAACTGATGATGCCAAAACTGAGGGGCTGCCTAAACTACTTCTTTTCCTGAGATACAGTGTCCCAGACTGGTCAAAGGGGAGAAGGAAGGACTGTGCATTTGTGGTATTCTAAAGGACTTTAGTATTTTTTAATGAAGACATTAAGTCATTACTCTAAATCTGTATAACCTTTTAAATAAATAATCTCTTTCCTTTTCACCAATCTCTGGCATTGAGAGACATCTTTCCCTGGTGGTGGGCAAGGAGAATCTAGTATAGGGGGGAACCTCCGGAGCACAAGGGTGGATCCATTCAGTAATAGTATATCATTCCCTCTGGGTCTGTTCTGTAACACTTCCTTTATGGACACAATTGCAAATATACTGTTGTATTCTGTGGTTATAAACTATTATTAAAATAAACATAGATTTGAATAATAACTTTTAAAAAGCATACTTTTATATAAAGTATCTCAATCAGTTGAGAGATAGTTTGATAAAATGGAAGGGGCATTGGCTTTGAAATCAGGAAAACAATTTATGGGACTCATAAGTGATTTAGCTTCTATTCCTCTCTTTCTTCATCTGTAAAATGGAGATAATAATGGTATCTACCATTTAGACCTCAAGAGTATAATATAAATGAATATATGTAAAATGCTTAGCAAGTACTAAGCATGGAATAAATATTTTTAAGTGCCTCAATTATAAGTAAATTTAACTTTATTTTATCAAAAGCTTCACTGAGGAATTTTAATAATATTGGTATATTCTTTTTAGTATACTTGCCATATCTTTTTTTTAAGTAACAAAAATGGTGGAATTTCATACTTATTTACAGGACACTGCAAGATATGAAATTCCACATAGAAATAAGAAACCCACTGAGAGGAGAAGCTTTATACAGTCTGTACAGTTTGGAACTATTCAAGCAAAGTTTATTGTTAAAAGTGCTAAAATAACAAAATCAATTTTAAAAGAGTTCTTAGTAGAGAAACAGTAAGACAAACTTACACCAAACATAGTACACAGAAAACAGTTTTTCATGCCTCAGCTATACAATTTAAAAGTTAAAGGTCCCAGGAGTGCCATCCTGAACTTGCAAGGTATAGCTGTCAAAGGTAGTTTCTGGCACAACATTTTGGTCTTCCTGTTCCTCTACAGGGAACTACTTCTCAATCAAGTTAAGTGAAGCTTTGTACATAGACTCATTTTTATGATTTCATAGAGCTTCAATTTGTCCTAACTTCCACATTCTTTAATCATTGTACTAACTTTCTCAGTTTTACCTAGTTTCTCAGCAGCCTGAAAGATATTTGAAATGCATCCAGAATCACCAGAATAATTTTGGTATCTGTTGCAGTTAACAAGTTCACTGATGGCTCTATTAGCCACAATAAATGAGGTACACAATCTGTTCAACTGTTTCATCACTTGTACAGTTTGTCACAGCTCATACAGCTTCCTTTTATGTCTTAAAGTTTGTGTTAGAGAGAACAACAATGAGGAATGGGACAAATCCATGATTCACTACTTGCTGTGTCTGGTTCTGGCAGCCAGCTGTGATGTTTGACATTGTCCATGTCGCTTCTTTCTGGATATTAGTTATATAGTTCATTAGTAGTCTAGGAAAGATGGCAAGTGCTCCTGCATTGATTGCAACTTGAATCTGTTTATCTGTTGAAGTGACAATTTTTCCTATGGTTCTTAGTGCAAGAATCACAATTGGCAATTCAGTAGCTTCTAGGGGCTTCACAACTTAGGGCACCACTTCTGTTTTCACAACCATTTCAATTCATTCATTTGGACCTTTAGTAAAGTAGGAAATGGCCCAGCAGTTATCTGCTAATGTTTCTGGATCATCATAATACAGAATACAAACTAAAATAGGAAGAATCTCCTCAACAGAGGAGGTACAGTATTGTGACAAAGATTTGAAAGTGTCCAGGTAGGATTATATAAGTAACCACATGCTAAAAATGACATGTCAGGAACTACAAGAAGAGCCAACAGTGGATCAACTGCACCATACCTGATTACCAAGTCTCAGAAAACTGAACCATCACCTGTGATATTTCTTAGAGCCAGTATGGCTTGTCCACTGATGTGAACATGGGGAGATGCTAACAGAGAAATGAATTCTGGGATAGCGCCTGCATCTACTACAGCCTTAGTCTGTTCTGATGTCCCAGAAGCAATGTTAGTGAGGGCCTAGGCAGATTCAAACTGAACAGGACTATAATCAAGTTTGCCCAAAAAGGACACAAAATTTGGAATCAAACCAGCCCAGATTATGTTGTTTATGGGTGGCTGTTTTTCCCTAGAAAGCAGTTTCCTCAGGGTCTGAAGTAGCTTGGACCTGGCTTTCCAAATTGTTTGTATCTATGCCTTTGACAGTGTCCTCAACAGACCAATTTGCAGAGCCCTGGGTGTTGCAGGTTCTCCTCCACCCCTGCAGTGAACAAGTAGCATCATCAGGATACAAACTGACATTTCTCATTTTCAGCATCTGGTCATCCTTCCTAAATTTCCTCAGCTCCACATTAACTTCTGTTCAGCAACACTTCATTTTTGTACTCTTTCCCCTTGTTCTTGGATCTATGAACATGGGAAGCTGGAGAATTAACATTCTTATTGGTGCACAGAGTTATGAGACAAAGGGAGATAGCTGCACATTTGGCTCAGGCTTTCACAGGATACAGTGTGGTGTGAACAAGCTGTGTTTTGGTTGCTCTGAAAATGACCACTACAAGATAGTATATTTGCAGCATCTTTTATGTTTCTCTCTGCACCACTCCCTTTATGATTCTTGTTTATCTTCTTAGTTTTTTTAATGTATTATTTCTTTACTTGTTTGATTATCAATGGTATTTTTATCCTGAGGGCTACTGCTCCCTTTCTATTCCACCTTTCTCTTCATCCATTCTCCTATTATCTCCAGTCTTTCATCTGCTTTTACTCAAACCTTGATTTTTCTAGGAGTTATGGCCTCTGAGGCATGTTTACTATTTGATAGATTCGTGTTCAGTAACTAAAGCCCTTCAGAGAAAAGGTAATATATAAATGAGGTAAGACTACTTTAGCGATGTGACTGAATTTTTTTAATGTACTTGCCAGAAAGTATATTTTCAAATAAGTATTGTTATAGTCATAACTGTCACTGTGGGATTTGATCCATTGGTCTGCAATAATATGACTTTTATTAATAGCATGGGTCTCAAATAACAAGTGTTTTGTGTTCTAGCAAGTTTGTTGTGTACCCCAAGTCAGATATAGTTTTCAAGCCTCAGACTCCATCAAAATCCTCATGGTCTCCCTACCCGAACTATCCATTACAGTGGCCAGTCATTAATTTTTGCTGCTGGACATTCAAGCTCAACTAGCTTACTCCTTGTTTCATCTTATACACTTGGCAAAGCCCCAACTCTAGTTAAATACAACTTTCTGCCTATTTCCACACCTGTAGCCCTACAGCTGAATGCAGAGAAGGAAAAAACACAACCACCCACTTTAAATAGATCCTTAATGCTGGTCAAGAATCACACATTTTCCTAGGCCATTCATTCTGTTCTCATAAATTACTATTTCACATTTGTACTCTCTTCAGACCTTCAACATTTCTTTCTCCCATCATACTCTCATCTGAAAGAAAATGGAAAACAGAAAATAACTTCCATAATCCCAAACTACATGCTGTGGAACTGTGCCTGTTTTTCCATGTTCCTGTCTAATGCCAACACTTCCACTTTACCACTAGATTTCATGCCTACTCAAAACTCCAGGACATCACCCCAGCAATTCATCCATCTCTCTCCTGCATCATCCATTTTTCTAATTTCTACTGAATCATTGCCATCAAAAATTTAAAATTTCTTTATTTTCCCATCTGAAAAATTCTTTATTACACATCTCCCTCTAGCAACTCCTGTCCTTGTTTCTATTTTTTTTTATAGCAAAACTGCTCAAAAAAAAATCCATCCTCACAACTATGTTGAGCCCATTGCAGTCAGATTTTTGCCACTACTGTTTCACAAAAACTATTATTTTCAAGATAATCAATGATTTCCCCATTGATAAACCCAATGTTCAGTACCAACCTTATATGCCTTGTTAGTAGTAATTGTTATAGTCGATCACTCCTTCCTGCATGACTTCCAGAACCTCACACCTTTCCTTTTCATTGACTTTTTCATTATCTCTTTTGCTGATTCCTCTTATTGACTCAACTTCTAGAGTACTTTCCAGATCAGAACTTGGTTTTAGTCTCTTCTTTATATATTGAACCCTGAGGCGTCTTTGGTAATCTCATCCATTCTTTAAATATTATTTGTATGCTGAATATTTCCAAATATAATCAGACATCTCCCCTCAACTCCAGACTCACATATCCAACTGATTACCCACCATCTTTATTTCAATATCTAACAATCTTTACATCCTTAACAGACCTGAAATTAATTCCTCATATTGGCCCTCAAAGCTGTTCTTCCTACATTTTTTCCTTATGTTAGTAAAGAGCAACTCTGTCTTTCCAGTTATCAAAGCTAAAAACCTGCCATCCTTATTTCTTTCCTTTCTCCATTATTCACATGTTATTCACCTACAAGTCCTGTCAAAAACACCATCAAAACATATCTAGAATGCAACCATTTCTCACAATCTCTACTGCCACTGTTGTGGTCCAAACTATTATAATTTTATATCTGGGTTACTACAATAGTCTTCTAACTGGTCTCTCTGCTTCCACATTTGCTCGCCTTCCCAAAAAGCCTATTCTCAACACAACAGCCAGAGCGATACTGTTAAATGTAAGTCAGATACCATAGTTTGTTTACTCAAAAGATGAATTTCTCAGAGTAAAGTCCAAAGTTGTTACAATGATTCACCCATAAGACCCTACTAGATGTGATTCTGCATACTGTATGAATTCATCTCCAACCACTAACCCCCTTGCTCACTTCAGGCCAGCCATACTGGCCTTATTTCTGAAACACACTTAGCATTTTCCTAACTCAGAGCCTCTCTATTAGTTCTTCTCTCTAGTTGTAATACTCTTCCCACAGACTTCCACGTGACTCATTCCCTTGCTTCTTTCAAATCTTTCAATGCAATCTTTTGACTCTCCTACCTAAATAGGATAGCACCCTTTCAGTCACACTCTTCTGAATTATAGGGAACTTATCCGTGTGGAATGGAAAATGTAGCCCAGCCCTATTGGAAAGTCGATAGGTGCATGTTGGCACACAGGATGCCAAGCCCATGGCATCCTGTAAAGCATAATGAATGAGAACCTTCTTTGATGTATGCTATTGGGAAGCCAATAAAAGCCTGTCAAGGCAAGGGTGGAGGCACTCTCCCCTTGAGAGAGTGGCCATCCCATCCCTTTTTCTCCACAAGACTTTGGTACTCTGTGTGAATTTGTCTTGTCTTATCCACAATGCTACAGACACTGCTGGCTAGAGTCTGCATCAGCACCCCCCCAACTACAATATAGATTCATGAGGCAGAAATTTTGCCTGATTTGATCACTGTTGTATCTGCAGGACCTGGAACAGAGTCCAGCACATAGTAGGTGCTCAATACATTTTGTGGATAAATTATTTCTGATTCAGAGACCCTAAATAGACAACACTTCACATTCTGAAAGGTGGTATACTTATCTAGGATTCTAGGAACAGCAATGCTGATTTAAAAATAACAAACAGCCCTGGCAGGGTTGCTCAGTTGTTTGGAGCATTGTCCCATACACCAAGAGGTTACGAGTTCAATCCCCAGTCAGGGCTCATACAAGAGGCAATCGATTGATGTTCTTTCTCATAAATCTCTCTTTCTCTCTCCCTCTCTTTAAAATCAATAAAAACATGTCCTGAGATGAAGTTAAAGAAATAAAACAGGAAACAGAAATTTGGAAGTAAGGTAAAGGAAATACAAAATAAGTTTCCAAGGACAAGAAGTTGAGGGAAAAGGGAAAGAGTAGCAGTGAGAGGTGAATGGCATGAGGTCTTTGATAAGGCTGCTATCAGTTGTCAGATCCCTAAGGTTCTGGTGTGTTTTGTTAATATTTGTTTGTACTGGAGTGAGTGTGGTTTTTTTCAACAGCTGTGTAGGACCAGGAATGTACTGATTAAGTTGTAAGATGCCTGGGAACATATCACAGCACCCACTTGGATGTGAGGATTTACTACTCTTAGTTGTACAGGAATGCATATACAAGGACTTTCCTACCATGCAACTTAGTGGTTGTGAGTTTTTAAATAGTGGAGCTATTGAAAGAGTTACAGAGGATAAAGAGGGTCTCATGATTCCACTGTGCAATGAATGGAGAAATCATGCTACCTCAGATTTTTCTTTGGGTTCAGAGCCTTGGAAGTCAATTAAAAGTCCCATTTTTAGGAAGAATGATAATTAGGAAGGAAACCATATGAACACTTCCAAGTGAAGGCTCAATAGTAGAGGAAGTGCTACTTGACTGATATATGTGTGAATTTTGAATACAGGCTAAACAGCCTTTCTTTCTTCTGCCAACCTACTGGTGAGAGCAGCCAGCTTGTTCTGTATGACTCAGTTTTGGCCCCAAAGTTCTAGATTCCTTTTGTGCTTAACACTTCATCTATTGTTTCTGAGTAAGTGGTAGAAATCCTCAATAATTTCGAATTCCAAGCAAAAGGTCCAATACCATTACAGTGGAGATCAGGGAGGTAGGAGGCCAAAAGCCCTATTCTCAGCTGATGAGACTAATAAAACTTATTGAAACTAGGTGCTGTGAATGAAGCAATAAATCAAATACAAACCCATGCACTCAAAGAATCCAAACTGTAATGAGGATTGGGGTGGGGAAATATGGTCATATAAATAGACCATATTTATAATGTAACATGTAAAGGGCAATGACAAAATACAGGGAGCTACAAAAGAACATCAGGAAGGGAAACCTAGTTGAGTGGGCTCAAATAAACCTTTCAGGAGGTGATTCCTGAACTGAGGCCCAACGAACAAGTACCAAAATAGTATAGAAATAGAAGGGGCATTTTAGACAGAGAAGACTGTGAGCAAAGGGATGGAAGTGAAAAATGGTATGGTGTGTCCCAAGTAACTGCAAAGCATGGTGGTAGCTGGATAATGAAATTTAAGTCAGGAATGATGATGCATGTGGCTGGAGAAGTAAGAGGAAACCAGATCATGGAGGCACTGTGCCCCAACTTAAAGCCTTTCTCCTTTTGATAATGGGGGAGTGGGACAAGGGTTTTGAGTCTAGAAGTGTTACAGAAGAGGGGCCTGGCCCTGAGTGGATCTACCTAGGGCCAGCTATAGTGTATGCATTCTTGATGTCATGCAAGAAAGATTCCACAACAGAAATCCAGGTGACTAGGAGGATGTGTTTATTAAAGCTGGGAACAGTGAAACAAGAAAGGGCTCAGCATAGTAGAAGCAACAGAACCGCCTAGGCTGGGCTTCCTTAGCTCACTGGAAGTCAGAGAAAAGGGGGCCTTGTGACAGGCTCAGGGGATTATCCTGGGATAAGCTGCCAGCTGCCCATGACCTTAGAGCAGGGGTGTCATTTTCACCACAGGCCACATCAGACTCATGGTTGCCTTCAAAGGGGTGAATGTAATTTTAGGACTGCATAAATGTAACTACTCCTTAACTAGGGGCAAGGAGCTTGGTGCTGCCATCAGGTAGAAATAGGTGCTGGTCCGGCTAAAACAAGGTGGAGGGCTGGATTTGGCCTGCAGGCCTTGTGTTTGCCACCTGTGCACCTGAGTTTAGGAGACACGTACCTGTGAAAAAAGAAGCAGAGGAAAGAAGAAGGGAAAGTGAATGGTGAGGGCTGCTCTCCAAAGGGAGAGCACATGCATGCTTGGTCCTTTGTCTTGAGGCTTTTATCTCTCTCTTGCAGGGGAGAATCTTAGGGGAAGTCTCAGGAAAGCATTTCAGTAGAATATTCATCAGTGCCCTTTCAGGGTCATGGTCTCCACTAATTGGTCAGTGAAGGCAGGGGCTCTTTAATGATAGCAGTGGGTTCTGGCTTTCCCCACCTGGTCTTGCTGCTTTTCTGGGCCTGAAGCTGAATAATAACTGAGGTCTAGACATTATCTCCAGGGAGGAAAGGCCAGGGGAGGAGAGGTTACCCTGGGGGCAAGGTCTTTGTTTTCCCTCTAGTGACTATCTGCACCCGGCTATAAATTGCTTCCCCATTGTGTTCAGCTATCTGTCACAGTTTTCTTATTCCACTTGCCA
The DNA here is from genome assembly GCF_021234435.1 of Artibeus jamaicensis. NCBI lineage: Eukaryota > Metazoa > Chordata > Mammalia > Chiroptera > Phyllostomidae > Artibeus > Artibeus jamaicensis. The sequence continues at coordinate 15,059,441 of NW_026522045.1, forward strand.
AAGAATTTCCCTAGCTTCTTACTATCTTGTCTCAGAAGTAACATGGTGAGCATTTCAGAAAATTTCCTCTCACTGCAAAATATGGGCTGCATTAGAAATGCTAAAACTGGGGACAGGAACAATAGCAGGGAAGAAGTTTATGTAACTCAGGAGAGATGATGGTTATTTGAACTAGGATGATAACAGTGAGGATGGAGAGAACTAAAGAAATACTTGAAAATTAAAATAAGTACTGTAAGTGTTTGATGACTGACTGGATGTCAGGATGAGAAGAATGAATAAGCTAGGGTAATTTTTAACTTGGGCATCTGCATAAAAAGAGATATCGGGATCTGAAACAGGAAATAAAGTGAAGCCAGTTATCAGAGAAGGTGCTGAGAATTACTGGCCTGGGATTAGCTGGGGGGTGAAAGTGGAGCTTCTTAAGAAACTGTGAGAGCAGAGGAAGTCAGGCGGTCAGTGGAAGCTGGAAGTTGAAGCTAAATCCAAAAGGCAAAGGGGAGCAAACAGTCAGCATTCACAGATGAAGTACAGTTATATTAATCAGAAACCAGAAATGTGGCCCACTGATGACACATAAATGAAGAGAGGTATATAAAATCATTTTCTGCAATGCACACAGCACCAAGCTAAGCTCTGTGGGGCAACTTTTCTCAAAAGTCCCCTGGTCCACCACGATGAAAGTAAACATGACATGACATGATCTGCTTGGGGAGGAGAGGTGGCCAGGTTCTCCTAGGAAAAAGGCCTTGAGCAGTGGCCAGTTTTTCTGGGGAAAAAGGCCTCGGGCCCCTTCCTCCAGAGGCTTTTATTGGGTTGTAACACATAGGAATACAGGGCGGCAAGGATCAAACGGTAAATAACATTTCAAAGAAATCTGAGGGCTTTGTCTGAGTCAGTGTCTGTCAGGAAGGGAGTTTTGCAGAAATTTTGGGAGACATACTCATTTCCTGCTTGGACTTTTATCATATGAATGAAAGCACTCTTAGCAGATTTCACAGGTTTTTCAGGAATTCTTTGTGATGTTAAATTTTTCCCCGGGACATGCTCTATCAAGGCAAGGAGCTGCACCTCCAACAGGTATTCAGGCTTAAGTGGATTAGAGCCAGGAAGGGCTTCTCCCAGAGGACATGGGGACTCAGGCTATCTCACATAGCCAGGGGGCATGGGTCTATTGCTTGCTCTTTGTTTCAGCCCCCCCTTCTATGATGGCCTCCCAAGTGGTCGAGTCTGGCTTAGGTTGCTCCCCGCTATAAGGAGACTTACCCATCATGGACTTTCGACCATGTTTGGGGTCAGGGAGGAAACTGAGGCAGCATTTGCTACCAGAGACAAGCCTTATCTCCTGTGGCTCGAATTCCAGAGGTTACTGGCTCATCCTTAGCCACGGGGCAGGGGGGTAGGGTTACAATTCCTGAAACCAGACAGAGCGGTCCACAGCAAAGCTCCTTGAGTTTAAATAACCAGGAACTGAATGTTCACTGATATGTGTCCTGAAATCTCTTTGTAAGTATGCTTTCTGCTGTACAGAACAGAAAATCCTACTTCAAATGGTGTAAACTATAATGCCTTAATTCACATAATAAAAAGAAGTCCCAAGGTCAGGTGGCTCCAGGGTTTTGTTTTCAATGTCTCAAAGAAAAATTCTAGGACAGCTTTATTCTTTCTTTCTGCTCTGCCATTCTCAGAAGTGTCAATTTTGTCTTCAAACTTATTCTTCTCACAATCCCAAGATGAATGCATAGTTCCAGCCATAACATCTAGACATAACCATGACCAATGGAAGAAGAGAACATATCTTCCTATGCATATCTTTTAAAAAGTAAGAATACTATTTTCAGAAGGCCTACAGCAAAACATCCCCTAACAGCTCATTGATTAAAAGTGAGTTACATGTGCATACTTTAAACACTGGCAAGGGAAAGAGATTACTATAGTTTGTTTAGAGTAATCAGGATTGACTACACTGGCAACTGACATGGTCACTCACTAAAGTGCAGATAATAGAGCAAACTCAGCTTTCTGTTAACAAGGAAGGAGGGGCAGTATGCATTGAATAGGGTTCCAGTAATGTCCACCATACTCAACAGTGAAAATACTTTATCCTTTGACAGCAGATTTCCTTTTTTAAAATGGGCAAGTAATTCTAAAGCCAACACTCATGAATAAGGAAGATGGGTGGTCAAACTAGGCAAAACCTTTCTACATCAGCATCTCTTAAGTGCACGCTAGCTAAATAAAGCCTTGCTACTTTGAGTGTGGTCCATGGACCAGTGTAATTGGCATCACCTGAGGGCTTTTTAGGAATGAAGAATATCAGACTCCACTGCAGACCTACTGAATTAGAATATACTTTTTTAAAGTGACACAGATGAAAAATGATTCATATGCATTTAAACTTGCTCCAAGCAATATTAATCCTATCAAATGTTATTTTTAAAAAGTGTCACAAGTGTAACAAAGGACTTTTACCCACATGTACTTAAAAACTCTCAAAATTCAATAATTGAAAAAATGCCAATGAAAAATATGCAAGAGATTTGAACAGGTATTTCACCAAAGACAATATATAGATGGCAAGTAATCCCATGTGAATATGCTAAACATCATTAGTTATCAGAGAAATGCACAACGATATATCAATATCATTAAAATAGCTAAAGTAAAAAAGAGTGTATGACCATGACAAGTATCAGTGAGAATGTGGAGCAATTAGAATTCTCATACGCTGCTGGTGAGAAAGAAAAATGCTATAACCACTTTACATACCAGTTTGTCATTTTCCTTAAAAAGTTAAAGGCCTTAAAAAGCTAGTTATACCAACCATACAATTGAGCTTTTCCACTACTACTTACCACCCCTGCCCCCACAAAAAAAAAAAAGAAAAGGTTATGTCTTTATAAAGATTTGCACATTGATGTTAATAGTAGCTTTTATTATTAATAGTCAAAACCTGGAAATAACCTGAAGTTCTATCAACCAGTGAATGGATAAACATACTATGGTATATACATAAAGTGAACTATTACTCCAAGATGAAAAGAAATTTACTTATACATCTGATGACATAGAAAAATCTCAAAATAATTATTCTGAGGGAAAGAAGCAAAACAAAAAAGATAATATATTATTCTAATCATGTAAAATACTAGAAAGTGCAAACTAATGACAGAACTCAGATCGATGGTTGCCTGGGAATGAAAGCAGGAGATGGCGATAATAGGAGGGTAGAATTGAGAAGGGGTAGTAGGAAATTTGGGGGAGTGATGGATATGCTAATTACCTTGGTGATGGAGATGGTTTCATGGATGTATACATATATCACAACGTATTTAATTGCAGACTTTAAACACGTGCAGTTTTACAAGATACAGTGGTCTTGAAAAAGCATCCATGGTCAAAAAGTTTAAAAATATCATACAATATATACAATGTTTCCAACCTTGGAGGTTGGAAATGCACTTTTACAGATTAAAACCTCAAAGAAGTCTTGCAGTAAATAAGTGTGCTTAACCTAACCTTTCACAGTTATATGATAATAAAATCAATTTTCCCACCATGTAGCATCTATTAATATCCTTATAGACACTTGGGAAATGCAGCTCTGTAACAGTGGTTCTCAAAGTATAGCTCACGTACCAGCAGCATCAATCTCACCTGGAGACTTGTTAGAAATTCACATCACCTGCCTCTACTTCAGATCTACTAAAGCAGAACCTTTGAGGTTGGAGCCCACCAATCTACATTTTAAAAAGTCCTCCATGTGTCTTGGCCAGTATGGCTCAGTTGGTTGGAGCATTGTCCCATAACTGAAAGGAGGCAACCAATCAATGTTTCTCTTTCTCCCTTCTTCTCTTCCTTCTTCTCTCTCTCTAAAAAAAAAATCACAAAATAATAAAATAAACATAAGTGTGCTCTATGTAATTCTGAAGCACATGGAAGTTTGAGAAACACTATGCTAGAATAATGTGATTTCTTGTGTTTCTAATAAACCATGTAGACAATGGTAGTATTATACTTGGAGTTGAGCAATTTATCCTACCAAGAAAATAAATTGAGTGTGGGAAACACCCCTTTTGAATATGTAAATGCTGGCATATTTGTTTTAAAAGAACAGTCTCATACTTACTCATGAACCTCATATAGCAAAGTACCTCGGTGCTCCAGGGAAAGGCACCACAAAAATGCAGTTCTCAAACCATCATGAAAGTGCAAATGCACTCCATCACATATCCTACAAGAACATTGCATCTAGAATATATAAAGAACTCTTACAACTCAATAATAAAAAGGTAAATGACCCAATTTTAACAAGGACAAGAGATCTGAATAGAAAATTCTCCAAAGAAGATATGTAAATGGACAATAAGCATGTGGTAAGGTGCTCCACATTGGTTAGTCATTAGGGAAATAAATTCAAATCAAAACTACAATAACACTAATATAGAAGCTCAATAAATATTTGTTGAAGGAAAATATAAAAAAAGGATTCACTTAGAAAAGGAGCTATCAAACCATGAAAATACATGCAGAAAACTTAAATCCATATTACTAAGGGAAAGAAGGCAATCTGTAAAAACTACATACCTATGTTTCCAATTCAAATGGCATTATGGAAAAGTAAAAAAATATAGAGATGGTAAAAAATTTGTGGTTGCCAGGTGTTCAATGGGAGAATGCAATAAATAGGAAAAGCTCAGGGGAGTTTTAGGGTAGTGAAACTATCCTGTTTAATACTGTAATTGTGAATACATAATATACATTACTCAAAACATATAGAACTCTACAACACAAAAAGTGAATCTCCATGTAGACTATGAACTTTAGTTAATAATTATGTTCAATATTGACTAATTAATTGTAACAAATGTACCACACTGATGTGAAATTTAAAATATATATTTTTTATTTATATAGAGAGGAAGGGGGGCAGAAAGAGAGGGAGAAAAACATCAATCGAGGTAGCATCTCATATGTGCCCTGACCAGGGATTGAACCTAAAACCCATGCATGTGCCTTGACCAGGAATTGAACCAGCAACCTTACGCCTTGCAGGAGACTGCCAACTGATGCACACAAGTTAGGGCTGATGCAAGATTTTAATAAAAGAGGTAGTTGAATATTTGCATGAGGGGTGAATAGGAACTGTCTGTACTATCTGCTCAATATTTGTTTCACACCCACCAGGATGCCTATAATTAAAAAGATATAATAACAGATGTTGGTGAAGATGTGAAAAAATCAGATCTTTCATACATTGGTGGTGGGAATGTAAGATGGTGCAGCAGCTTTGGAAAAGTTTGACAGCTTCTCACAATATTAAACATAGATACAATATAACCCAACAATTCAACTCCTATGATATATTCAAGAAAACTGGGAATTATATCCACTAAAATATTTGTTCACAAATACTCATAACAACATTATTGATAATAATCAATGGTGAAAACAACCCAAATTTTTATTAACTACTGATGAATGTATATCCATGCAATAAATATTATTTGGCTATGAATAGGAATAAATTACTAAAATATTGACTTTGAAAATACACTAAATAAAAGAAGCTGTTCACAAAAGACCACAGATTGTATGATTCCACTTATATGAAATGTCCAGAATGAGTAAATTCATAGAGACCGAAGGTTCCTCAGTAGTTATAAGAGGCTGACGGGAGAGGGAGAATATGAAGTGACTGATAGTAGAACATGATTTGTTTTGGGGTGCTGAAAATTTTCTAACATTAGATAATGATAATGACTGTACAACTCCACAAATATACTAAAAACCATTGAAATAACAATTTAAAGGGTAAATTTTTATCGTATATAAGTTATATCTTAAAGAAAACAAAAATGCAGTGTGTCATAAATTTAAGTTGTTTCTCAGCACTTTGTTGTGCAATATCTAGATAACATGTTGATAGTTATCCATTTTGATTTTTTAAAAGAGAAACCATATTAAATGTCTGTATTGCTTAATGCTCTGTTGATATCTGAAATTCAATTATTCCATTTTCTTAAATAAATTCTCCCCTTTAGTTCACTTGTGTGTGTATGTGTATGTGCGTAGTCTGGCCAGAAGGTATCAAGCCATGTAATATGAAAAATAGAGACATTTATTGAGGAAGACACAAGATACAAGAAGCCTTGTACATAGGACAATGATGCCTCAGTCCCCTTTAAAAAAGTCTCCTTGGGACCTCAGACAGTTCTCCCAGTTGCCATCAGAAGCTCCATTGTATTTTCCTGAATCTCATAAATTGTCTGAAATCTCTTCCTTTTCAAAGATGATTTTCATTTTGGGGAAAGCCAGAAGTCACAGGGCACCAAATCTGGGCTATAGGGGGGCTGAGTTACCTGGGTGATTTGATGTTTCACCAAAAAACTCTGCATGAGATGTGATTTGTGAGCAGACTCATTGTCTGATAAAGTTGCCAATCACCCATAGTTGCAGCCTTCTGAAGCATTGGAATAGTTTCTGCAGAAGAATGTTCAAGTTTAATGCAAAATTTGATGCACATTCGTTCCTCTATTCACTCAGTCATTCTGAAGGTGACAGCCACACACACACATGCTCGCTCAATGGTGTGTACTGCCCCTACTGACTAGTACAGTGAAGTCATCATTGTTTTCTCATGCACATTCCAGTCCACTCTCCTTGGCTGCCAGGTTACAGCAATGTCATGCAAACCATTCTCATTATATTAACAATGACTGTGCTTTTTCCAGACAGACCTCATGTGTATAAAAATAGATAGATAGATGATAGATAGATAGATAGATAGATAAAATTTACTGGAGTGACATTGGTTAATAAACTTATTTAGTTTTCAGGTGTGCAATTCTATAATACATCATCTGTATATTGTGTTGTGTGCTCACAATATATATTTTGATGGAAAGTAAAATATATATATATATATATATATATATATATATATATATATATATATCATATATTAACCAGCATGCATTTTCATTAAATTATGAGGTAATGTGGATCTTAATTGGAAAATTTGTTAAATTTAGTGAACGAGTTTAAGTGATCAGAGGATTACTTTATCAATGATACAGTAACAGTATACTAAATGGCATTCTATTTGATTGAAAGCACGAATGTCTAATGTTAACTGTGTTCACACAAAGCAAAAGTGAGACATCATCCGAAGTCTGATCATTTTTGGCAGGCAGTTAAATAAAAGCATTCTACCTTGAAACACTTCCTTCCTTTCCCACTGCTCCTCCTCTCCCCTGTTTGGTGGCTGTTCTTTCCTTCCAACTCCTGACTATAGATATTCCTCCAGTGTTCAGTTCTTAACCTCTAAGATGGATGTGAATTTTGGAGGGCCAAAAGGAAGACCATAAAGATATGTCTCCCCAAAATATATGTCTTTGTTCTAATCCCACAAACCTGTGAATATTACCTTATATGACCAGTAGATATTAATATTATATAGCAGAAGATATGATTAAGCTAAGGATCTTGAGAAAAACTTATTCTGCATTAGCTGGGTGGGCCCTAAAGGCAATCAATCACCCTTATCTTGATAAGATGAAGACAAGGGAGTTTTGAGACAGAAGATGAGGCAGTGTGACTGCTGAAGTAGAGATTTGGCCATGAAAAGACATAAATTACTAATACATGCTGTAACATGGACTGACCTTGAAAATATGCTAAATAAAAGAAGCCACTCACAAAAGACCACAGATCGTATGATTGCATTTATATGAAATGTCCATAATAGGCAATCCACAGAGGCAGAAGTTACTTTATTGGTCACAAGGCACAAAACTTCTGGAGTCACCACAAGCTGGCAGAGGCAAGAAATGAATCCTCCCTTAAAACCTGTAGAGAGAGCAACCCTATTAACAAATTAATTTTGGACTTCTGCTGTCCAAAACTGTAAGGTGATAAATTCCTATTGTTTGAAGGCATCCAATTTGTGATAATTTGTTACAACTGCCACAAAAACTAATATACTGCCTTTCTAATTTCTGTGAATTCATTCCTCTGTTCAATAAGTCATAACCTGTGGGACTTAAATTTCCAGGAGCCAGCAAAATTATTACAAGGGGTCCTCAGATCCTTATATGAAATAAGCATAGTGTTATACCATATACCTTTATCTTGCATATACATTTATTGTTTTTTCAAACACATCTATATAAGGTGTTTAATAGGATGTTAACTTATAAAGTATCACTAAAGTCATAGTAGCTCTGTTATGATAAAATGTCTTAAAGACAGATATTAAAAGAAATACTGCTGTGTATTTTTACAATTATGTTTTTAAAATTATATTGTGATAAAAACTATAAAATTTACTATTAAAACCATTTTTAAATGTACAATTCAGTGGCATTAAGTACATTCACAAAGTAGTGCAACCATGACAACCAACTAGTTTCAGAAATTTTTCATTGCCCGAAAAGGAAACACCTTACCCATTATGCAGTCACTCCACAATAGCCTCTTCTTCAAGCCCTAGCCATCACCAGTCTGTGTTCTATCTCTTCGAATATTCTTATTCTTGATATTTTATTTAAATTGATTATATAATATATGTCCTTTTGTGATTGGCTTCTTTCACTTAGCATAACATTTTTAAGGTTCATACATATTGCTGTGTGCATTAGCACTTCATTCCTTTTTATGGCTGAATGATAATCCATTGCATGGGTATACCACATTTTGTTTTCCCATTCATCCACTGATGTTTGGGTTGCATCTACATTTTGGTTTTTGAGAACAGGGCCTCTATGAACATAGGCATACATGTTTTTGTTTGAACACCTGTTCTCAATTCTTTTGGGTATTGATCTAGGTCTAGGATTTCTGGGTTATATGGTAATTTCATGCTTAACTTATTGGGAAACTGCCAAACTGTTTTCCCTAGTGGCTGCACCATTTAATGTTCCCATCAAGAATGAACCACAGTCCCAATTTTTCTACATCCTCACCAACACTTAATATTTTCTGTTTTCGTTTTATAGTAGCCATCCTAATGGGTGTGAAGTAGTATATTATTGCGTTTTGATTTTAATTTCCCTAAAGGTTAGTAATGTTGAGCATATTTTCATGGCTTATTGGACTTCTATATACCTTTTTTAGGCATATGGCTGAAGTCCTATGCCAATATTTTAATCATGTTGTTTTTCTTTTTTTGTTCTATTATAGGAAGTCTTTATATATTCAGGATACTAGATTCTAATCAGATATGTGATTTGCAAATAGTTTATTCCCTCTGTGGACTGCATTTTCACTCTTTTGATACTGTTCTTTCATACAGAAAAGTTTTCAATTTTAATGAAGTCCATTTTATTTCTTTTTGTTTTTTTATTAATTGAGCTCCTGGTGTCATATCTAAGAAACCATTACCAAATCCAAGATTGTGAAGTTTTATCTCTATATTTTCTTCTAAATTCTTCTAATAGTTCTAGCTGTTATATTTAGGTCTTTGATCTATTTAGAGTTAATTTTAGTATCTAGTGTGAAGTAGGGTTATATCAATATTTTGCCTTTAAATGTGCAGCTGTTTCATTTTACATGTTAGATATTAAAAAGGGATTCTTTTTATTTTAATAATATATTTTATTTAACTCAGTATACCCAGAATAGTATTATTTCAGCATAAAAAATCCATATAAGATTATTTATGAGATATTTTACATTATATTTTTTCATTCAATGTATTTAATACATATATCACATCTCATTTTGGACTGGCCACATTGCAAGTCATGTGTGACTAGTGGCTATATATTGGAAAGTTCAGGTTTCTGGCTTTATAGTTTGGTATTCAACAGAAAGGTATTCTTTTTTTCCACATTTTTTTGTTGTTGTTCAAGTACAGTTGTCTCCATTTACCCCTCACTATGTCCTCCCATCCCAGCCATCCCCACTCCCTACCCTTGATCCTAACCTCTTTGGTTTTGTCCATGTGTCCTTTATACACATTCCTGAAAACCCTCCCTTTTTTCTTCCATTATTCCCTCCCACCTCCCCTCTGGTTACTGTCTGTTCTTAATTTCAATGTCTCTAGTTATATTTTGCTTGCTTGTTTGTTGTGTTTATGTTCCACTTATAGGTGATGTCATATGGTACTTGTCTCGGAAAGGTATTCCTAAAGAAATAATGTGTTCACTGATATTCACAGTATTATTCTTCATTGCAGCTAAAAACTAAAAACAGTATACATGTTCAATAATAGATTAGTAAAATAAATTGTGATGCATCCATATAATGTATTATTGTATAGATATTAAAGTAGTGTTGTGGGCAAATATTTATTATAATGGAAAGTTGTTCATAAAAGTCACTATGCCAAAATTAAAAACTGATTAAAGTGCAGTAATTGCATATATATTTAACTGTGTATGCATAAAACAGGATCTTATGGGATACACACCAAGGAGCTAATTGTGGCTATCTCTGGTGACAGTATTGTGTGTTTTTTTTTAATTTTCTTCTTTTTGTTTATGATTATTTTGTGAAATTTTTACAAAATAAACAATTATTTTAATTGTTCAAAGCTTATTGTCTTATTAATAATGACTAGTCTTCATTTTCTAAAAGATCAGAAGTTAATGTTTTTGTCTGTTTATGCCTCCTGTACAAACCTGTTCTGTCCTGTGTTAGCTGACTTCCCTGCTCTTGGCATCTTGACTATATGATCTCTAATTTCACTCTGATACTCCTCATTAAAGTAGGCTACACTTTGAAGTCAAATCATTCTATAAACAACTCTTGTTCTATTGAATTTATCCATCAAAGGAGTTGTGCGGGTGGGACATGACTGTCAGTATGATCATCTTTCAGACTAGATTAGCCCTTATTTCTATTCTAAGTCTGTGGTTAAGTTGGTTGGAAGATTAGTCCTTATTTTGAGCACACGTTCCAAAACTGTGTAATTATGACTAGTGACTGACCAGTAGAAGCACTGCAGAAAGACACGTATACTGAGGCAAAATCAGAAATGAGGAATAAATGGACCACCAAGGTCTTTGTTTCTGATTAGGACCAATGAATGGGATCCAACATATGTAGTAACAGCTGTTGCTCTCTAACCTAGCAAACTTCTGTTCTTGTTAGTTTTATGAGTGCTGATTGTGAAATTTTATTGCTGGATCCGCTCACCCTTAAACAGTTCTTTTCAAATCTTTGGATATGGCTTGCTGATCTGCAAGCAACATTTAGATATTTTTCTCCTTCTTTGTATTTAATGGATTCCAGGAGGCCTGATGCCTTGCCAATGTTTTCTTTATGATTCTTCTATCTAATGACTATCAGACAGACAGAGTCAACTTCTCAGAATCTCTCTCTCTCTCTCTCCCTCCCTTCTTTCCTCCCCACCCTCTTTCTCTCTCAAAAGCCTTTTATTAATAGCATAGGCTTAGAAAATAAGTAATGTGTAATTTTTTTTATTCAAAGAGACTTGTGTTCCTGAAATGATATCTCTACTATTTGAATTAATAATTGGGGTGAAATTCAGTCAGTCATCAGCAGTTTGTATCTGTTCATCCTCTTTTTAATTTTTTCCTTCTGTATTGTCACATAATTCTTTCTGTGAGTCACATCTGTCAGAATCTTAGTCACATTTCTGGTTCTTTTTTAGTTTAAGCTGTTCCAACCAATATCCAGTGAAATAATTTGAAGTAATCAAGATCATCTTTGATATCTGATCCTAATTGAACTTAAATTTTGTGTACAGCTTGTACTCTTCATTCAAAGGGCTTCATAGTCCCAGAAATCCATGAAGTTTAGGAAGCTTCATCTCATAATCATTTTTCAGTGTTTTCTGCTCTTTGATCTTTCTCCTGTGACTGCTTGACAAACATAGACATACTATCTGTGTCCCTGTGGACATTTCCCCCTGAGGTTGTACTTTTTATCTCCCTTAGAAAAAAAATCTGATGCTTTTTGCCAAGTTCAAATGTGTTTGGGACATATGTGTGCTAATAAATCATAAATAGGAAGCCTAATTCTCCTAAGAAAGGAAGACAGTTTATCATATACCCATGGAAAAATATTGAGGGCATTTATCCATCAGCTCTATTTGTTTCAAGGGAGTAATTTCTTACCATATGCCCTATTCCTATAGATCAAGAAGAACCTCCTTGCCAGTGTATTTATACCATATATACAATGTATGTAGATGTGTGAGGGCATCATGGGAACCCAAATAGAAAGACTCTTCCATGTGTCACTCTTTCAGTCTTCATCTTAGAATGTCACACCCTTTTTCTTGAAACAGTGTCCCCTTGACTTTTGTAACACCATTCTCTTCCACTTTTCTTTTTTTTATCTGGTTACTACTGTGGTATCTTTGTTGGTTCCTTCATTTTTAACCAAACTTGTTGGAGTTCTTCAGGATATGGTCTTTACATCTTAGATGACTTTAACCATCCCCAGTGTTTCAGTTATATGCCAGTGACACCATTCTAGATTTTCATACTGAACTTAAAATCTGCCTACAGTAGTATCTAATAGGCACCCAAAATTCAACAATACAAAAGTATATTCAATATTTATACCATCTTTCCCAAATTCCTGTTGTGCTTCTGTGCTTTGCATTTTAGTTAGGGACACCACAATCCACCCAATTTCCCAAGTCAGAAAACCAGGAGTCAACTTCAACATTACAGTCTAATCTGTCATCAATTAATCACTAAATCCTATTGATTCTACTTCTGATATCTTCCTCAAGTCTGTCCACTTCACTCCATCTCCATTGCCAGGACTCTAGGGCCAACCAACAGATTTCACTGCTTCTAGGTCTAGCCTTTCCCTGCCCTCCATCGCATTTTGTACACTGTACACCTAATGAGCTTTTAAACACATAAATCAGATTGTGTCACTCTTAAACATGAAAACTTTTCAGTGATTTCCTATGGCTCTTAGGTAAACCCCAAATGCTTATCCTTACCCACTGTTCTTGAACTATTCTGACCTTCTCTTAAATCCTCCAACATGAAAGTTCCTTACCATCTCAAATTGTCTGCACATGCTGTTCTACTTGAAATGGTATCCTTCAGTACCATTTCCCTTAATTCCTAGTTCAAATGAATGAAAAAAGGAATGAATTCCACTATACCTGGCACTATGGAAACTATGGATGGTGGCAGCTACAAAATTATTCAATTTACCTAATAGCAAACACACCAAACAGAAAAATGAAGTTTTAAAGAAACTTTTTTCTGCCAAGCCTGCCTAACTTAGTATAAATTAATATAAATCAAACTTTGTTAATCTTGTTGGTACGGCAACAATCTCATCTATACAGAGAAATGAATAACTAAAAAGTGTTTTGGCAATGTGCACATGGTTATAATAAAAGTTCACATAAAAATAAAACTTTTATTCTGTCACAATGTAGAAATAAATCCAGATATTTTACTAAATGTTTCCATTTTTGTGTAAATATTTGTGGCTGCCTGTCCACATTATTTGCTTTATTAAGCTATCCACTTATTTTCATAAATCTTTAAAATATGGTCCTTAGGTAAACTAGATTCCTCTGGATCTAAGCCATCTGGGAAGTTAAAAATAAAATATTTTAATAATAACATATGGATGATAAGATTTCTCAAAATTATAATTAGTGGCAAGAGAGGATATTAGAAAAAGTTAACAGAGAGATTGCATTTGAGTCAGATGATTAGTAGCTCGATAATTCTCTTTTTTATATTACTTATATTTTATACATATATTTTTAAAGATAAATTACCTTTGCTTTTGTTTTAAATATATAGTTAAATATAAAAAATTATATTTTATAAATATAAAATATATTTATAAAAATTTATTTAAATATATTTATGAATATATTTCTTTGCCCAGCAATACAGAAAGGATATTGTCAATAGGAAATGTTAGAACAATGACCCATCTTAGTCCAATTTTATCCCTTGACTGCTCAGAGTTTAAAATAAATAAGGCAAATTGTCCTAGGCATGTAACCGGATACTGTCCAAGGCCTGTCTCCTACCATAACAGGTGTGCTTTCAATGGCCTTCTATTGCTCTTTTTATCCTCCTCTTGTTCTGTTGTCTCCTAGAGTCAACAGCTGTGACTACTGTTTATTCCCTATAGTTCCCAGATTCCCTTTTCCCTTAGCCTTTCAGCAATCTCATTTTCCTAATGTCTTTGTTTTACTGCTACTGATTATGCTGCAGTGTACATTGCAGTAGCTATTAGACTCTGAAGCTCTATTTAATCTAGTTTTAGTACAAGTAACTATAAGTTTGTGTAGATTATACCAAGCTAACTCCGAGCATAGTCTAGAAACACCCTGGCTCCCTATGTCATGCTCTGAAGTGCCATGGGAACGACCTAAGCGCCCAGAGTAAATTACATACCCTAAGCCAGACATGTACTCTTCCCAAATATTCATCCCTCATTCATTCAGGGAATATTTATTGAACAACAACTTTGTATAAGGGATTGTACTTGAAATTGAGATACAGAGATAATTAAGACATAGTCCCTTCCCTTAATACCTAAAGAGTCTTATGCTAGAGAAGAAACACACAATTACTAAGAAATATGCTAAATAAGAATGGAGAACTATAGATGGTAAGCTGGAAAAATCAAAGTACCTTCATGCCAGGAAATCTATCTGGAGGAAGTGACATTTAAGTGAGTGTCTGAAAGTGCTGCAGGAATTAACCTAACTTCACTAAATACTAAGGAACAGCTGTCTCAGGTAGAAGAAGCAGCATTTACAAGGAACAAAATCTTGAGATAACATGGCTTATTAGGTGAATAATCAGTAATTGCTCATGACTGGAATACAGGATTCAAAGGCAGGGTTAGGGTGTAGAAAAGGTCATAAAAAAGATGTGAACATCAGTTTGACCCTCCACTGGACCCAAGCAATTACAGGCTCCCCACCCCTTCCTATGCTTATAATATGTGCTCACCTTGCAGTTCTTGTGCTAGAGATAGAAATTTTGTATAACACTATTGTCCTGGGTACATGATCAACCTCTGTTAAGGCCTTTGTCATGTATTCCCTCTCTCTTTCTCTCTCCCCCTCCATATATATATATCTTTCTCCATATAGATATATATAGATATATATATCCTTCTCCATATATATATGTATATTTTCTCCATATATAAATCCAAAAAGTCCATTTAGTTTTTTCCATAAAATAAAGACACATTTTTCATTTTCACAAATAACTTTAGTGATTTGGATATTTTGAGTATGTCAGCTATCTCCCACTACTGGCTTCTAGTGAGTAGAGGCCAGAGGTGCTACTAAACATCTGCCAGTGCATGAGATAGCCCTACAGCAAAAAAAAAAAAATATTCGGCCGAAATGTCAACAGTAACAAGAAACTTCACAAGCCGCTTTTGAAAAATCTGATCAGTCACACACCCTCTCCATACACTGCACAAATCTTTTTATGCATTTCAGTTGCATTTTTACCTTTCTTGAAATAATAAAGCATAATATGCCAAAAATGTTGTGTATTTTCATCAATATTAAAATGGCTGTACAAAAAATTCACCAATTTGGTAAGTTTTTTTAATGCATGTTGATATGACAGCTGTCATAATACAATCTAGCAAAATTGTTTTGAATGAAGCTAAAGACAGCTAAGCACTACTGGAGCCATCATACAGAAAAAAAAAAAAACAAGTGTACTTTTTGGCCAACCCAATATACAAATACATACACTTTAAAAATTTGGCCAGTGAATGAAAAAAAAACAAAAAACGCTCATCTTGCATCTGCCCAAGCCTCCTAAGTTCCCTTACTCATTAAACCTGCCATGTACCAATCTGGAGTGGTCTGCTTTTTAATTTAATTCAGTGTTTCCTTGCTCTCAGCTAAGGGGACTGGTTGTGGATTATACCTCAGAAGCTCTCAGAAGTTTGTGACTCAATGGAGGGGCATGATCAGAGAAGCCTAAAGAGTAAAATAGGGACAAGGTAGCTATACTAAGAATCATAAGCTTTATCATTTAGGGCAATAGCATCTTAGATGGGTCACCTTGGTGGTAGTATGAAAAAGTATATAGAAAAGGGTCAAAAGGGATGCAGTCACAATAATTCAGTTGACAGATGATGGTAAACTGAACTAAAGTATTGGTACAGAGAATGGAGAAGACATACTCAAGTGAAATTTCAAAAGTTTAATTGCCAGTACATCTAATAATATAGTTATGATACAACATAAGAAGCATTATAATAATGGTAAATACAAAAATACTATTTAGAGAAGAAAGCAAATTTTTTTGTCTGAAAGCAATGAGTGACAATCTACTGAGAAGAGCTATGGTTAAACGAGGCAGAACTATCATGTGCAAGAGCACAAATGAGTTTAAATAATGGTGTGTTCAGTGAATGCCTTGAGTAGTGTGAATGTGTGTGTGTGTTTAGCAACAGAACACTTTTCCCAACTACATCTCTCTCTAAACCTTAATGATTAAAATAGAAGTGATGAACCAATTCCTCAGGCAGTTCAAATATTTTGGCAAAGTGTGTCATTGTTTGCAAATTTGTAGAGTACCCTACCCTGTGAGTCCCCTATGGAGTCCATTTGAAAACTTGTTGGGTAGAACTCACCTACTGAACTAATGAGCTAAGCTACAAGTGGATCTTTACACTACTTCAGAGAACTTACATAAACTGCCTCATTTTAAAAAGTTTTTTTATTGTTGTTCAAGTACAGTTATCTGTATCCCCCCCCACCATCCCCAACCCAGTCATCCCCAACTTCTTCCCCTGACCCCATCCCCTTTGTTTTGTCCATGTGTCCTTTATACTTGTTCCTCAAAACCATTTCCCCTTTTTCTACCATTATCACCCCCCACCTCCCCATTGTTTACTGTCAGTTAGATCTTCATGACAATGTCTCTGGTTATATTCTCCTTGTTTGTTTGTTTAGTTGATTAGGTTCCCGTTAAAGGTGAGATCATATGGTATTTGTCTTTCACCACCTGGTTTATTTCACTCATCATAATGCTCCAGTTTCATCCATGCTGTCGAAAATGATAGGAGCTACTGCCTTCTTTCTGCTACATAATATTCCATTGTGTAAATATACCATAGTTTTTTTTATCTTTTAATTTATTGATGGGTACTTAGGCTGCTTCCAGCACTTGGCTATTGTAAATTGTGCTGCTATGAACATTGGGGTGCATACGTACTTTTGGATTGGTGCTTTGGGGTTCCTAGGATATACTCCCAGCAGTAGAATTGTGGGGCCAAAAGGTACTTCTATTTTTAGATTTGTGAGGAAATTCCATACTGTTTTCCAAAGTGGCTACAACAGTCTGCATTCCCACCAACGGTGCACTAGGGTTCTCTTTGTTCCACACCCATTCCAACACTTCTTGTTTGTTGATTTGTTTATGGTGGCCATTCTTACTAATGTGAAGTGGTATGTTATTGTGGCTTTAATTTCCATCTCTCTGATGACTAGTCATGCTGAGCATTCTCTCATATGTCTCTAGGCCCTCTGTATGTCCTCCTTGGAAAAGTGTCTGTGCAGGTCTTTTGCCCATTTTTAAATTGGGTTGCTTGTCTTCTTAGAGTGGAGTTGTGTGAGTTCTTTATCTATTTTGGAGATCAAACCCTTGTCTGAGGTATCATTGACAAATCTGTTTTCTCATACAGTTGGTTCTCTTTTCATTTTAATGCTGTTTTCTATAGCCATGCAGAAATTTTTTATTTTGAAGAGATTCCATTTGTTTAGTCTTTCCTTTATGTCCCTGGCTCTAGGGGACATATCAGTGAACATATTGCTCCATGGAATATCTGAGATTTTCCTGCCTATGTTCTTCTGAAGCACTTTCATGATGTCACAACTTATATTTAAGTCTTTTACCCACCTTGAATTTATTTTTCTGTATGGTGTAAATTGGTGATCAAATTTCATTTTTTCTTTTTTTACATATAGCTGTCCACATCTCCCAACACCGTTTGTTGAAGAGGCTATTTTCACTCCATCTTATACTTCCGCCCCCTTTGTCAAATATTACTTGACCATAGAGACTTGGGTTTATTTCTGAGCTGTCTGTTCTGTTCCATTGCTCTAAGTGTCAGTTCTTATGCCAGTACCAGGCTGTTTTGATTGCAATGGCCTTTTAATACAGTTTAATATAAGGTAATTTGATTCCTCCTACTTTGTTCTGCTTTCTCAAAATTACTGTGGCTACTTGGGGGTCATTTTTGGTTCCATATAAATTGTTGAAATGTTTGTTCTATATTTGAGAAATATATCATTAGTTTTTTTATTGGGGATTGTATTGAATCTATAAATTGCTTTGGGCACTATAGACAATTTGATGGTGTTAATTCTTCCAGGCCATGAACGGGGTACATGCTTCAGCTTGTTTATGTCTTCTTTAATATCTTTCTTCAGTGTTGTGTAGTTTTATCAGTATAGGTATTGTAACTCCTTGACTAGGATTACCCTTTGTACATTATTTTTCTTGTTGCTTTATCATATAGAAAATTTTTTTCTGACATCTGCTTCTGATATTTCATTGCTGGTGTACAAAAATGACTTTAATTTCTGAATATTGACTTTGTATACCGCTGTTTTGCCAATTTCATTTATTAGGTCAAGCAGTTTTTTGCTGGAGTTTATAGGATTTTTTATCTACACTATGATGTCATCTGCAAACAATGACAGATTTACTTCCTCCTTGCCAATTTGGATGCATTTTTTCTTGTCTGATTGCTATGGTTATAATTTCCAGTACTATGTTGCATAGAAGTATTGAAAGTGGACAACCTTGTCTTGTTTCTGATTTTAGTGGGAAGGCTTTTAGCTTTTGCCCATTGATTATGATGTTGGCTGTAGATTTCTCATATATGGCCTTCATTATATTGAGCAATGCTCTCTCTATTCCCACTTTGCTGAGTGTTTTTATCATAAATGCTGCTGTACCTTATCCAATATTTTTTCTGCATCTATTGGTACGATCATGTGATTTTTCTTTGCTTTTGTTTATATGATGTATTTTGTTTATTGATTTCCAAATATTGTACCACCCTTGAAACCCTGGAATGAATCCCATTTGATCATGGTGTATGATCTTTTTCATGTATTGCTGGATGCGGTTTTCCAATATCTTGTTGAGGACTTTAGTATCTATGTTCATCAGCTATATTGGCCTGAATTTTTCTTTTTTTGTTGTGTCTTTATCTGGCTTCTTTAAAAGATTTTGGGTTTACTTTGTCTTCTTAGATCATTGGAAATAGTCTGTGAAGGATAGGGGTCAACTCTTCCTTACATGTTTCATAAATTTCTACTGTGAAGCCATCTGATCCAGGGTTTTTGTGTCATGGGATTTTTTTTTTTTTGATTACTGCTTCAATTTCATCAGCTGTTATTGGTCTGTTCGGGCTTTCTGCTTCTTCTTCAATGAAGTTTGGAAGAAGATGTTTTTCTAGAAATTTGTCCATTTCAGCTAGGTTTTCCAATTTCTTGGCATATAGTTCTTCATAGTAATTTCTTACAATCCTTTGTATTTCTGTGGTATCAGTTGTAATTTCTAGCCTTTTATTTCTGACTGTGTTTATTTGGGTCCTCTCTCTTTTTTTCTTGATGAGCCTGCTTAAAGGCTTGTTGATTTTGTTTATCTTTTCAAAGATCCAGCTCCTAGATTTATTGATTTTTAGAATTGTTCTATTAGACTCTATGTTGTTTAATTCTGCTCTGATCTGGGTTATTTCGAGCCTTCTGCTTGCTCTGGGCTGTCTTTATTGTTGTTCCTCCAGTTCTTGTAGGTGTGGTGTTAGGTTGTTTTTTTAAAAATGTTTCTATCTTTTTAGGTAGACCTGTATCACTAAGAACTTCCCTCTCAGGACTGCCTTTGCTGCATCCCATATGTTTTGGGTTGTTGTGATTTCATTTTCGTTTCTTTCCAAACCCTTTTTGATATCTTCCTTAATCTCATTCTTGACTCCTTCATTGTTTAACAACATGCAATTCAGTCTTTGTGATTTTGAGTGGTTTTTTTTTCCTTAGGGTTGGTTTCTATTTTCAGTCCCTTGTGGTTAGAGAAAACGCTTGATATGATTTCTATTTTCTCCAATTTGTTGAGGATTCCATTGTGTTTTATCATGTGGTCTACCTTTGAATATGATTTATGTTCATTTGAAAACAATGTGTATGTTGCTTCTTTGGGATGAAAGGCTCTACATGTATCCGTAAAGTCCATTTGATTTAGAACATTGTTCAATGACACAATATCTTTGTTAATATTTTGTTTGGAAGATCTGTCCATTTTTGACAGTGGGGTGCTAAAATACCCTACTATTATTGTGTTGTTGTCAATATCTCTTTTGAACTCCTTCAAGATTTTCCTTATATATTTGGTTGCTCCTATGTTGGGTGCATATATATTTACAATGTTTATGTCTTCTTGATGGATTCTTCCCTTGAGTATTATGAAGTGACCTTGTGGGTTTCTTTCTATTGCCCATTTTTTGAAGTCTATTTTCTCTGATATGAGTATTGCTACCAAAGCTTTTTTTTCCTGTCAATTTGCTTGGAATATTTGTTTCCAGCCCTTCACTTTCAGTCTGTGTAGGTCTTTTGTTCTGAGGTGGGTATCTTGTATGCAGCATATGTGTGGGTCATGACTTCTTATCCATTCAGCTATTCTATGTCTTTTGATTGAAGCATTTAATCCATTTACCTTTAAAGTTATTATTGATAGGTACTTATTCAGAACCATTTTTTTTGTACCTGTGTTCCTCTCTTGCTCATTCATTTTTTTTCTTTTTCTTAAATCAGACCCTTTACCGTCTCTTAAAATTATGGTTTGGATGAGGTGTATTTTTTAAATATATTTTATTGATTATGCCATTACAATTGTCCTATTCTCCCCCTTCATTCCCCTCTACCCTGCACACCCTCCTCCACTATCCCCCCTTTCGTTTATGTCCATGTGTCACAAGTTCTTTAGATTCTATATTTCCCATACTATTCTTGCCCTGCCCCCTGTCTATTTTCTAACTACCATCTATGCTACTTATTACCTTCTCCCCCCTTCTCCTCCTCCCACTCCCCTGTTGATAACCCTCCATGTAATTTCTATTTCTATGGTTCTGCTGTTGATCTAGCTGTCCTCTTAGATTGCTTTTGTTTTAGGTATGGTTGTTAATAATTGTGAGTTTGCTGTCCTTTCACTGTTCATATTTTTTATCTTCTTTTTCTTAGATAAGTCCCTTCTTTATTTCTGAGTCTTTCTTCCTTTTCTTGCTGTCTCAGGAAATTTTTTTCTACCTTGTCCTCCAGCTCTCTGGTTTGATCCTCTGCTTCATCCAGCCTGCTTGTAATTCCTTCTGGTGTGTGTGGTTTCTTTCTCTCTTTTTTCTTTTTTTCAGAATTCTGTATTTAATATCACATTTTTTAAATTTTATTTACTTATTTTTCAAGTACAGTGTTCTGTCTATTTCTCCCATCCCAGCCTCCCCACCCCTTGCTCCTTACCTCCCTCCCATTTCCACCCCCCCTTAGTTCTCGTCCCTGTGTCCTTCCTATTTGTTCCTCCAAATCCCTCCCCCTTTTTCCCCATAACTTCCCTTCCCTCTCCCCTCTGGTAACTGTACCCTTGTTCTCTATTTCAGTGTCTTTGTTTTTTTTCTGCTTGCTTGTTTGTTTTGTTGTTTAGCTTCCTGTTAAAGGTGAGATCGTATGGTATTTGTCTTTCAGCACCTGCCCTATTTCACTCAGCATAATGCTTTCCAGTTCCATCCATGTTGTTGCAAAAGGTAGTAGCTCCTTCTTTCTCTCTGATGCATAGAATTCCATTGTGTATATGTACCACAATTTTTTGATCCATCCATTTACTGACAGGCACCTGGGTTGCTTCCAACTCTTGGCTATTGTAAAATGTGCTGCTATGAACATTGTGGTGCATAGGTTCTTTGAAATTGATGTTTTAGGATTCTTAGGATATAATCCTAGCAGTGGAATTGCTGGGTCAAAAGGCAGGTCGATTTTTATTTTTCTGAGAAAATTCTGTACTGTTTTCCATAATGGTTGCACCAGCCTGCCATCCCACCAACAGTGAACTAAGGTCCCCTTTTTCCCACAACCTCTCCAAGACTTGTTGTTTGTTGCTTTGTTTATGATAGCCATCCTGACTGGTGTAAAGTGGTATCTCATTGTGGTTTTAATTTGTATCTCTCTGATGGCTAGAGATATTGAGCATCTTTTTATGTGTCTCTGGATCCTCTATATGTCCTTTTTGGAGAAGTGCCTGTTCAAGTCCTTTTCCCATTTTTTAATTGGGTTGGTTGTCTTCTTAGAGTGGACTCTTGTAAGTTCTTTGTATATTTTGGAAATTAAACCTTTGTCTGTGGTATCGTTGGCAAATATATTTTCCCATACATTTGGTTGTCTTGCTAATTTAATACTGTTTTCTTTAGCCACATAGAAGCTTTTTATTTTGATGAGATCCCATTTGTTTATTCCCTTGAGCAAGGAATATAAAAGGTTTTTTTGTTTTATTTCTGAGATTTTATTGTTCATTTCTTCCTGGTTTTTGTTTATGGTTTCTATTTCCTTTTCATATTGTTGTAGTTCTCACTCAGTTCCTTGTAGTTGTCTGTGAGTTCCTTGAGCATCTTTATAACCATTATTTTGAATTCTATATCTGATAGTTCATTTACCTCAATTTCATTTAGCTCTTTTAGTGGGGAGTTTTTCATTCCTTTTGATTGCATGTTATTTTTTTGTCTCCCAATTTTAGGTGACTCTTTTTGTTTGTTTCTGTGTTTCCTGATGATTTGCTTTGCTAGCTGTCTTTGTAGGGTGAACTTCTATGGTAGGGATTCTATGGGGTTTAGTGGTGTGGTCTCTTTGATCTCCTTGTCTGGATGCTCTGGGTTTGCCCTTTCTTCTGTTCATGTGGGCTCTCTTGTTTTACTTGGGTTTTTACCTTTTGGTGGTTACTTTATTGGCGGTTTCTCTCCTCCAGCAGGTATATTATGTTCAAAGCTCTCACCTAATCTTGTATGTGATCAGTGGCTGGGAGCAGGCAAAATGGATTAATATATCGGAACACTATTTTTATGGGATTTAAAGTACCAGCCAGTAGAGAAGAGATAGGAGATTCTTTGGATAAGTATAGCATTAACTGGGACATTTTACCCAACTATTGACTTTTTATAAAAGGTGAAAGAGAGATAAGACTCTTGTTAGAGGGGAGGAGGATTGTGAGCTGAATCCAGAAGACAGGGTGCTTGTGCAAGCTTAGATGATGAGATGTAGTAAGAGTGAAGGATAGAAAGCAGTAAAAATGTGTGAGAGAATAGGGTTAAACACAACAATAATACAGCTTAGGAATAAAGTGAAGTGGGCTTGGATCAGGGAGGGTTGCTGTGTAGTATGTACAATTATATACAACAATAATTATTTACAACGGTACTGTAACAACAATAAAATGATAAGAAATATATGGTTTGGATAACCAGAATAGAAAGTAAATGATCAAGAGTAGCGTGTTATTGGAACATGAGTGAAGTGAAAGAAGGAAAATTAAAATAAAATATGAAAGACAGAATAAGGAAAACCAATCAAACAGTGCAATTGAACAGTGAAATAAGATGAAGAAAACTAAACAGAAAGAAGAGAAATGAAAAATACTAATAAAATAAAAGAATTTTAAAAAATAATAATAATACAAATAAACAATAAAATGCCAGTTCTGTGGGGTAGCAAAGTGAAATTTGTCTCAGTTCCTCAGTTTTCAGGGTTAGCCTTTTGCTCTTCCTTTGGATCTGTCTCTAGACCTTTCATAAATCCATGTATTATTGTCCTCTTGAGGCAAGAAAAAAGAGAATAAAAGAGAGAGGGGAAAAAATAAGCCTCCTGCTGACTTCCAACCAGTTGAACGAGTTCTGTGGGTCTTCCTGAATGGCACAGGAAAAGGGTGGTGGGCTTTGCTTTTCTCCTTTCCTATGCTTTTGTGAGGATGGGGTATAGGTCTAGGCCACTATATTCATAGTTGCCCAGCCTCTAGCCCAGGTCCTCTGTTAGGTGCTAGGCCTCCTCTGCCCATCTGTGCCACGCCTGAGCCTTTAATTCACCAGTTGCGCCTAGGTCCATGAGGTGTGCCTCCTCCTTGCTCTTTCTTTGCAAGCCCACATGGCCAGAGCCCACCACAGGGCAAGCAGTGCCATTCAGCCTCTGCATGAGAAGTGCAAGTCAAGCATGTGTAAGCAGCTCAGATCAGCCACTCAGACTCTGGGAGAGCAGCGCAAGTCAAACTCCAGCTGCCTCAGGTTATGGGTGCTAGGAACAACCAGAATCAGCCTCAGGGTAAGTGGCATGACACAGTTGCCAGGGTAGCAGCTCAAGTCCAGTGCAGGCAAGCAGCTCTAATCACTCTCAGGGTCAGTGGGGCGAATCAGCTGCCTGGCAAGCTGCCTGAGTCAAGCATTGGTGCATGGCTCGAATCCACTGTGGGGTGAGCATCCTGAGCCAAGCGTGGGTGCACAGCTCAAATAACAATGGGGCAAGGCAGCCACAGTGCAAGAGTTCTTACAAAGCAGGTGCCACTGTTCTTAACAAGTGCACAGCTTTTCCAACACCCGAACTTTCTAACATATCTGGAGGCTATCGGTGTCAGCACCCAACACAACTCAACCCTTCTCCCTTTTGCAGGTGTAGCCCAGCTCCCCAGTTTCTCTAGTAATGACCTAGCCAGTGTCCACAGTCACAGCAGGTATATACCTCCCACTTCATCTCTATTCCCCACAGTGACTTCAAGCACCCAGGTTCTTCCTGGTACTGGGCTACCCTCCCTGCTCTGGTAGGGAAGGGTGTTAGTGATCTAACTCTCCTCTCAGTATCCAGTGGCAGGCACCGGGCAGGGAGCCACAGTGGCACTGGTCCCTATGCAGATCCCAGGGAACTTACCATCCCAACACAATATCCTCATCACCTGTTTTTCAATGTCCTCTACAATGTTTGGCCTACAAATGTCATATAAGCTGGGATTCTGTTGGCTCTTCACTCTGTTCTTCCGAAGAAGATCAGCTAGGTGTTCCAGATGGGCACAGGAAGAACTGAGCTCCACTCCCACCTACCTTGCCACCATTTTTACCCCCCTATTCTAAGTCTTTTGATTGGAGCATTTAATCCATTAATGTCTAAGGTTATTTTTGATAGGTACTTATTCATTGACTTATTTTTGTACCTGTGTTCCTCTTTCTCTCACTCCTTTTCTTCCTGTTATTAAAACAGACCCTTCAGCATCTCTTACAGTGATGGTTTGGAGGAGGTGTATTCTTCAAGGCTTCTTTTATCTGGGAAATTCCTTATTTCGCCTGACATTTTAATTGAGAGCCTTGGAGATACAGTAGTCTTGGTTGCAGGCCTTTATTTTTCATTACTTGGAAAATTCCTTGCCAATCCCTTCTGGCTTGGAGCATTTACATTGAGAAGTCAGCTGCTAGTCTTATAGATGCTCCCTTGTATGTTACTTCCTGTTTCTCCCTTGCTGTCTTTAAGATTCTCTCTTTGTCTTGGAATTTTGCCATTTTAATGATGATGTGTCTTGAGGGGGGTCTCTTTGGGTTCTTCTTGATTGGGACTCTCTTTGTTTCCTGCATTTGTGTGACTTTTCTCTTATGCAGTTAGGAACATTTTCCATCATTACTTTTTCAAACAGGTTTTGTAACCCTTGCTCTTCTTTTCCTACTGGAATTCCTATTATATATGGATATTATTAAATTTCATGTTGTCCTGCAGTTCTGTTAACACCTTGCTGTTCTTTCTGAGTCTTTTTTTTTTCTTTTCTTGCTCATTCTGGGAGTTTTTTTTCCACCTTGGCCTCCAGTTTACTTATCCTCTGCTTCATCTAGCCTGCTTTTGATTCCTTATACTGTGTCCTTCAGTTCATAAATTGTATTCTTCATTTCCTCTTTGCTCCTGTTGATTGTTTCTATTTTTTCATATTGATATAGTTTGCAGTGAGTTCATTGTAGTTTCCCTGTAGTTTTTGTTAATTCTGTGTGAGTTCATTGACCTTCCTTATAACCATTGCTTTGAATTAAATATCTGATATTTGACTTTCTTCTACTTAATTTAGCATTTTTTCTGAGACTTCTGCCTTTCCTTTCACTTGGGGTTTGTTTCTTTGTCTTCCCATTGTTTGTGAGATTCTTCTTGTTAGCCTATGCTTCTTAAATTGATCTTTTCTGACTTCCTGGGTTTCTGGTGTGAACTTCTATGGTAGGAGACATTTGAGACTCAGTGATGCAGTCTGCTTGATCTCCTGAACTTGCTGCTTTTGGGCTGTCCTTTATGTTCACTCTCTGAATGTATTTGGGTTTTGATTGTTGTTGGGTCTTTCTTTGGTAGGTCCTTCCCTCCAGCTGGTTGACTGAGGGTTACCCCACCCACCACGTCTTGTTTACTTTTGTGCAGGTGCAGACAGGCTGTGTTGAAGCTGGTTCTTCTGTCTGTCCATGGTTAGGAGGCTTCTCTCTTGCTGTTGTTCAGTTGTTCATTCTGGGTAATTTCTCCACCATTTAGTTGTAATTCCAGGTGGTCCTGAGTCGAGGTTAGTGTGGCTTCTACTCACTGCTCTGCCATCTTCTTTTATTATCTGTTGGTGGTTCCTTTGTTGGTGGGTTTTCTTTCAGCAGGTATATTGGTGTTCACAGTTGCAGGGGGAAGACAAAATGGATTCAGATAGAGGGAGTGTATTCTATGGGATTTAAAGTACCTATAGGTAGAAAAGAGATAGGAGATCCTTTGCATAAGTGTTAACTGTGATATTTCACCCAACTAACCACTTTTTAGAAGGGGTGGAAAAGTTAAGATTCTTGTTAAAGTGGGGAATGATTGTGAACTGAATCCAGAAAACAGAGCACTTGTGGGAGGTCTCATTATGAGATATAATGAGAGTAAAGTATAGAAAATAGGTATAGTGTGGGAGAGAATAGAGTTAACCACAACAGTAATAAAGCTTAAGGTGATAGTGAAATTGACTAAGATCTGGGAGGGGTGCTGTGTAGTATTTACAATTATATGGGAAAAAATTATTTATAATAATACTGGAACAACAATCAGATAACAGGAACTATATGATCTGAATAACAAGAAAAGGAAGTACATGACCTAGTTGGGTGCTATTGGAACACAAGTAAAGTAAAAGTAGGAAAATTAAAATACACAATGAAAGAGAGAAGAAGGAAAACCAGTCAAACAATGCAATTAAACAGAGAAATAAAATGAAAAAAAAACTAAACAGAAAGAACAGAAATAGAAAAAAACTAATAAAATAAAAGAAGTAAAACCAATGAGAAATAATAATATAAATGAACAATAATGTGCAAGTTCTCTGGAATAGCAAATTGAAATTTGTTTCAGTTTCTCAGTTGTTGGGTTTAGCCTTGTGTTCCCTTCCTATGGTTTTTGGAGAATATGTGCCAGGTCTCGGCTGAAATCTTCACAGTTGCCCAACCTCCAGCTCAGGTCTTCCATTTGCTCCCAGGATCACACTGCCTATCTGCACCAGACCGCATCTTCAATCCACTAGTTATGCCATCCTTGAGGTGCACTAATTAGGGGAATCTCACACACCACCTTCTCACTCTTTGCTGTCCTAGGTGCTAGGCACTCTAAAAGTCTCTTCAGGGTAGTTCAGCTTTGCCACTGACTTAAGTCTTTCTGGGGACTGCTAAGTCCCTAAGCCCTTCTGCTCTCCTCTGCCTGAGGCACCTCCTACTTCTTAGCTAGCCAGCCCAGCTATGCAGGTGCAGGGAGCTGCCTTGCCTGCAACATGGGGACAGGGGCACAGCCAAGGCCATGGCAGAGGTGGGTGTGGAGGCGCACCCTCAGTTGTGGCAGTGGAGGCAGGGACGCATCCCCTTTTGTGGCATTGGCAGCCACTGCAGGGGCACGGATCGAGTGGCAGGGGCCACTGCTTTGGGAAAGTTGCCTAACAGCAACCATGAAACTTTTTTTGAGCCTGTTCAAGCCTGATGCTCTTAACAATCGCCTGAACTCTCACTCACTAGACCAGAGACTTTCAACTAGACTAGAGACTATGCAGATCAGGATCTATCATGGCCCAACTCTTCTCCTTTCTCCAGATGTCACCTGCCTCCCCAATTTCTCTGGTAATGATCCAGCTGGCTTCCACAGTCCAGCAGGTAAACATTACCCCATGTGTCTTCCAACTCATCTATATCCCCCTCAGCAAATTCAGGCATCCAGGTCCATCCTGTTGCTGCACTGCCCTCCCTGTTAGGCAGAGGAGGAAGCTGTTGATTTGGCTCTCATCCAAGGATCCTGTGGCAGGTACTTGCAGGCACCAGACTAGGAGCTGCAGCAGCCTGGTCCCTGTGCTGGTCCCAGGGACCTTACCATCCCAAAGCAATCTCCTTACCATCTGTTTTTTGATGTCCTCTACAGTTTTGGCCTCCAACCTTTATATAAGCTGGAATTCTACTGGCTATTGACTCGTTTCCTCAGAAGATTGGCTAGGTGTTCCACCTGTGCACTGGGAGAAGTAGGATCTGCTCCCACCTACCTTGCTGTCATTATTAAGAAAACCTATATAAGCTGCCTCTTATAGATGAGTACATTGTTCCCTGAATCTAATAACCTTAATGCCATATACTTCCTAAAGAAATTCAGAGATATTTATTTAAATCCTGCAGTTAAGGAGAATCTAAAACACCAGGTGAATGGGTAACTCTATTTGTGGTTCTCTTCCTCCTTTTCAGTACTGAGTTTCCTTGTCCAAAGGCCTATTGCATTTCTGCAGCCCCGCCCCCCATCTCTGTAGTAGTCTTCTACACTTCAGTTTGAACATAAGTAAATGAATAAGTGGATTGAGTACAGTATATGAGTTTGGGGTCCCGTATCACAATAACTCAACACTGACTCTTCAAAAAATTACATTATACTATCTGGCTGAGCTCAATAGAGATGATGCCTTCTTCCCCAACTCAGTTCCCTGCTTTTCACAGTCTGTTCTATCGATCAGTCTTGCTCAAACTGGATACTTTCAGGATACATGAACTTTACAGAAATATGTTGGCAGATTTTGTTTGTGTGGGTGTTTGTTTTTAACCAAATTCTAGATATTTAACTTCCATGACAAAATGTATTACTTTAATCATGACATAGCAAATTGTTTTGTAAAGGCAAGTAGTTTTTAATGCCTTGCTTTCAACAAAATCAGAGCAGGGCCTTACAAAGTGGTCATGTGATCAATCACTACATATGATTTTGATGACAGATCATTATGTAATTTCTTGAGATACTATTCAGGAAGTGCTTAATTGAATGATACCGTTTCAACTAAACCTTGTTCATTCCTATCCACTTATGTAAACAGTCCCAAAGGCTCAGAGTCTTACAGTCACAGGAAATAAGCAGTTTTAAAGTATACGTTTGTACATATTTTTGTGGCAGAGTTGGGATATAATGATGAAAGGCTTTCAAGCATAAAACATATTACAATAGGATACAATTCTGTGGGGTGACTAGAATGAAAAGAAGAATCGAGTATAAAATGTCTAACTATTCAAAAGGAATAGTTAGACTATTCAAATAGTTCATGTATCTTTCAACTGAATAATGTTGGATGTGAAACTGCTATGGTATTTGGTTCCACTTAATACATTTAAAAGAGGGAAGCAAGAATTTTATTCTTAAATATCAGCATTTGCAATATGCCAGAAGTTACATTATTTGCAATATGTAAACTTTCATAAATTGTTCCATAACAAGTTGTTAGGTGTCACCCTTAAGCTATGTTATGAGGTATGTGATTCTAGAGGCTATGCAAGTAAAAATGTCTGAAAACTACTGTCGTGGGTGGAGAATTCCCTTTGCGAGCCAGGAAGAGGGACTCTTCCCAAGCCAGACATGGGACCATCTTTCTCAATCACTTTTCCAGTGTCTCTTCCTTGAACTTCCTCTTCCCCACCTGCACCTTCACTCCCGTTCAGCCCCTTTTCAGCTACCCCTGCCTGTCCTCTACTAACTGAAACTTCCCTTAGGGAGTCTCACCTCCCATTGCCTGAATACAAATACTCCCACAATTAAGGAGAGGATAAATTCAAAAGAGCTATAAATTTATTTTTTCAGAAGACAACAGAGAGAGGTTTTAATACAAGCAGCTGCTATGAGTGTCATGTGCTGAGAGCTCACAGTTGCCCCTCTTCTCTGGAGAATTGCTGTGGGCTGATAGGCGCTTCCCACCAAGAAGGTTACACCCTAGCCTGGAAGCAGCCCCTGACCAGAGATTGACTGATAAGAGCTTCAAAAGGCTGGTCCTTCACCTTAATAGGAAGCAACACTGTAGCATGATTTATGCTCAAGAACCTTCCACCAGAGATCAAGTCAGTGTGGGGCTGTCCTTCCCAGCACTGAAACCAAACACAGGCATCTGCTCCTTGTTCTGCTCTATCAGGCATCTTTTTCCCCAAACAGACCAAGTTTAGTACACTGGAAATCTGTTGAAGTAAATTTCTCCTTCCAACACCAGCCAATTGTTTCTTCCCAACACCAGCCCCTATGATCTCAGATAGTAGCTGGTGGCAGATAGAACTCTGTAGTGACTGTTAACCCTCCACCACCCGATCCCACTTTCATGTATGTGTACGTTCAAAAGGCCTTGAACTCAGGCAACCTAGAGCATAAAGGAAAGGCCATTGCTTGTGAAACAATCATTCATCTATTTATTCATCCAAATATATGTATTGAGGACTTAATGCATGTCAGATACTGTTCTGGGCTCTTAGGGTAGAGACACCAGTTAACCAAATGAAGATCCTTGCCGTCACGAATCTTTCCCCACTCCTGGATTCTGTCACGGGAGCTCCAAGGTTGGGAGGGGGAACCAAGGGGCTGCAGTATTAAAATGGGGTCATCAGACTAAATTAATGCATCTCCTTTCTCTGATTATTGTAGATTGCAAAGGCATGAAGCTTTTTGTATCTGAAATTATTTGTTCTTTATTGTTCACAATTGTTTGTATTGGAGAAAAACAGCCCATCAAATACTCATCATTTCTCACCATTTTCTTTATTTTTTATTCTCTACTTTTATTTTCATTGTGCATATACCGATCTCGTGACACTCGCAATACTTTCTGTACATTTGCACTCAATGACAGTATAGGATTAGAGTTGCTGGACTTAGCAAATGCACCGGTCTGGTGTGGCTCAGTGGATTGAGTGCTGGCTTTGCAAAACAAAGGTTCACTGGTTTGATCCCCAGTCAGGGCACATTCCTGGGTTGTGGGCCAGATCCCCAATGGCGGGCACACGAGAGGCAACCACACACTGCTGTTTTTCTCCCTCTCTTACTCCTTCCCTTCCCCTCTCTCTAAAAATAAATTAATTAAATCTTCTAGGAAAAAAAAAGAGTTGCCAGACTTAGCAAATACATTTAAATTTAACTGGGAATTTCACAGAAATTTGTATAAGTATGTCCTATGAGATATTGGGGACACAGTTGTACTTTGTATTTATATTATGTTTATATTGCATGGAAGTGCACATTTATATATAGAATAGTTATACTGTATTTACACTTAAAATGACTTGTTACTTATGTAAAATTCAAATGCAACTGGGCATCCTATATTTTATCTGGCAATTCTGTGCAAGACTCATTTAAATTCATCAAGGTTCACTGACTGCCCATCATGAGCAGTTTGCGAAGCATGGTCCTGAGCCCGGTAGCATCAGCCTTACCTGGGAACTTGTTATGAATGCAAATTCTCAGGTTCACGTCAGACAAACCGAATGAACCAGAAACCCTGGACTTGGGGCCAAGCAGTCTGTTTCAACAAGCCCACCAAGTATATCGACCTTTGGAAACGACTGGCACACACAGACCTGCCAGTGTCCAGCCCAGGTCTCGCCAGTTCACCCATGGTGCAACTCCTACAAAGTTGGCTGCTGCAGCCTCACAGTTGTCCCCCTTTCTCTGGGGAATTGCCCTCAGCTGTCAAAGCTGCCTTTCCTGGGCAGTTGTGTCCCAGTTTGGGGGAAGCCCCAAAAGTTTGAACCACTAATAGAGGTACAAAAGGCAGACTTCACGATGAAAATGGGGACAGCACTGCAGTGTGATTTCTGTTCCAGAGCCCTAACTTTATGAATCAGACCAAGGCTAGACTTTATCTGCGATGTCTTTTCCTAGTTCTTTTTCCTTCCCTGTCCTGTTCCTCTCACTTACTTGCAGGTGTTCCTTAAAGAGCATTCCCTTAACACCTCATTTGCAACCAATCCCTGCTCCTGCAGACTCTGACACAAGACGGATGGAGCTAATAATGTTTGTAAAATATTCTAAATACGGACAATTCAGCAAGCTGATGGCAGAACAAGAATAAAATGAAACATATAACCACCGATGCTCTTTGAAGGAAAAGAGGTTTTAATGTTTTAAATATCAGGTGTTTTCAAATTGTCGTTCAATTACAGCTGTTTCCATTTCCCCCTCCCAATATTCTCCCCTGGCCTACCCATACCACCTCCAACATTCAATCCTCCTCCCTTCTCCCAGTTGTCTTTGTCCATGGGTCCTTTATACATGTTCCTTCACTTGACACTTCCCCTTCTTTTGCCCATTAATACCCTCCCCACTCCCCTCTGGTTACTGTCAATTTGTTCTTAATTTCACGGTCTCGGGTTATATTTTGCTCACTTGTTTGTTTTGTTAATTAGGTTAACAATAATCAACACTTAACTCTTAAAGGTGAGCTCATATGGTATTTGTCTTTGACCGCCTCACTTATTTCACTTCGCATAATGCTCTCCAGTTCCATCCATGCTCCAAGGTTAGGAGCTCCTTTTTTCTTTCTGCTGCATAGAAATTCCATTGTGTAAATGTACCATGGTTTTTGGATCCATTTATTTACTGATGGTCATTTAGGTTGCTTCTAGCACTTGGCTATTGTAAATTCAGTTGCTATGAATGTTGGGGTTCATAGGTTCTTTCAAATTGGTGTTTCAGGATTTTTTAGGTATACTCCCAATAGTGGAATCACTGAATCAAAATACACTTCCTTTTTATTTTTTTAAAGATTTTATTTATTTATCTTTAGAGGGAAAGGGAAAGAGAGGGGGAGAGAAATGTCAATGTATGGTTGCCTCTTGCATGTCCCCTGCTGGGAACTGGCCTGCAACCCAGGCATGTGCCCTGACTGGGAATCGAACCACGACCCTTTGGTTCACAGGCCCAAGCTCAATCCACTGAGCTACACCAGCCAGGGCCCTTTCTTAGTTTTGTGAGGAAATTCCATACTGTTTTCCACAGTAGCTACACCAGTCTGCATTCCCACCAATAGGGCACTAGGGTTCCCTTTTCTCCACAACTTGCCAGCACTTATTTTTTGATTTATTGATGATAGCCATTCTGACAGGTATGTTTAATGTGTGTTTAATTGTGGCTTTAATTTGCATTTCTATGCTCAAATTCACCATCAGAAAGAACTTGGTACCCTGGCTGGGGTGGCTCAGTGGATTGAACGCCAGCCTATGACCAGATTCCTGGTCAGGGCACATGTCTGGGTTGTGGGCCAAGTCCCCAGTTGGGGGCATGCGAGAGACAGCCACACATTAATGTTTCTCTCCCTCTCTTTCTTCCTCCTTTGCTCCCTCATTTTCATTCTCTCTAAAAATAAATAACATCTTTTCAAAAATTGGATTATTATTTGGCAATAAAAATGAAGTCTACCATTTGCAACAATATGGATGGACATAGAGGGTATTATGCTGTGTGAAATAAGTCATTCATAGGAAGATAATTACCATATAACTTTATCATATAATGTGGAATCTGAAGAACAATATAAAAGAACAAACAAAACAGAAACAAACTCCTAGATACAAAGAACACACTGGTAGTTACTAGTAGGAGGGGGATTGATGGACAGGGTGAAAAAGGAAAAGGGATAAAAAGTACACATTGGTAGTTACAAAACTGTCATGGGAAAGTAGAGTACAGCATGGGAAATATAGTCAACAATATTGTAATAATTATGTATGGTGCCAGGTGAGTATTGGAAATATTGAGGAGAGCACTTTGTAAAACATATGATTATCTACTCACTGTGCCGTATACCTGAAAGTAATACAAAATAATATTGAATGTAAAGTGTAATACAAAAATAATTTTTTAAAAAGGAGACCTGGCCATAAAGAAAATTCAAAATAGTATAGACACAAAAAAGCAATTAAGAAGACAAACTTTACCTTGGCTCCAGGATTATCTAGGCAACTATCATTTTCCTGGGTAGGTTTGGGACCTGGGATTTTTTAAAAGATTTTATGTATTTATTTTAAACAGAGAGGAAGGGTGGGAGAAAAAGAGAGAGAAAAACGTCAATGTGTGGGTGCCTCTCATGTGCTGCCTACTGCAGATGTGGCCCACAACCTACGTATGTGCTCTAGAGTGGAAACTGAACCATTGATCCTTTGGTTCACAGGCCAGTGCTCAATCCACTGAGCCACACCAGCCAGGGCATGGAAGCTGGGATTTTTCAGTGTTGCTGTCCATGAATTCTTCATGGTGAGGTGTAAAGGTCAGTTTGACAAGGGTTATTGACAACCAGAAGAAGAAGACCTTTACCTTCTCAGGAATAGTGATGAGAAACTGATAATAAAAAATGGGGAATATTCTGTCACTTTAATAGTTCTGACATTTTTGGACAAAGAAAGTGCATTAAAATAGAAGTCTCACTCTTCTAGTGAACATCTTCTAACTCTCTACTCTTCAAAACTGTGATCTCAATTAGTGTGAAGGGAATGAAAAAAGGGATTAACATAAATTTACTATGCAAAGAAGTTTCTTGTAGTGGTCAAAGTTCACCCTTAAGAACAACAGTTTTTTCCTTTCTTATGTTAGCTGCTAACATTTTGTCTCAAATGATGTTTTTAAGTGAACCTCAGAGAAATAAGCAAGTATAGCCAATTACTGTTAACAAGCTCATGGGGACGAAAAGACTGTGTTACTATGGTGTATAAAGGAATATTAGTGAAATACTCAGCCAAACGTATGTATTCATTAAGTTATTTTGTGTGTGCTCAAATCCATATTCTATTGTTGCACTGAATACTTCTTGATGGTTATATAGCCATGTTCTCTACTAGCACAATTGTTCATAAAGGAAGGCAGTAGATACAGTAGTTAAGATCATAAACTTTGAAGTCCAGGGTACAAATCTGGTTTATGTCACTTTCTGGTTGTGTGATATTGGGCAAGCCTCTGAGAATCTCTGAGCCTCCATATTCACATAGCACACATTGCACAGGGTTATAGTGAGAGGGGAGAAAGGTCATGCTGTACATGGATTAGCAGGATGCTGTAGTAAGTGTGCTCTAAATGTCAGGTGCTGTGATACTGCTATTATTTCACTCTTCTCATTATTAAGTGATGGAATCAAATAAAAAATATTATTTTTTAAAACCCTGCAAAGAGCACCATTACTTTCAAGAATGTTCTGACACCTGAGCAAGCTTAAGAAAGATTCCCCTAGAGACTTCCACCAAGATGGAGGCATAGGTGGAAGCACTTCGCCTTCTCACACAACCAAGTTTAGAAACAACAAAGTTTTAGCAACAAAAACGCAGCCAAACCACAGAAAATTGAACCACACAGAAGTCTGACAACAACGAACCCTTCAGCCAAGCTGGTAAGAGGGGCAGAGCCAGCAGCAGAGCGGGGTCAGGCAGGAAAGATCCACCAGACCAACCTGGGCATTCTACCCAGGTACGCTAGCAGCCGTGGGCGGATCCCTGGTGTGGAGTAGCAGCGGGCGGACCCACTGAGGGTGCAAGGCGTTGGACCCACTGAGGGTGGACCATGGTCACACATTCCCTTGCAGATAAACCGGTGAAGGAGCTAGCGGTGGTGAGATGGACCGCGCAGGACCCAGCAAAGGACAGCAGCAGAGAGAACTGCCATTGTCCCTCTCTGACCCCACCCCCACGTACAGCGTCACAAACCAGTGACCTGGGTGGCCTCGCCCTGGTGAACAACTAAGGCTCTGCTCCTCATACTTAATGGGCACGAACAGACCAAAACATGGCTCAAGAACAACTCAGAGCCCTAGAGCCAATAAATCTAAGCAATGAAGAAATAGCCAAACTTTCAGATGCACAGTTCAAAACACTGGTAATCAGGATGCTCACAAAACTGGTTGATTTTAGTCAAAAATTAGAGGAACATATGGAAGCTAAACAATTGAAATGAAGGGAAATACACAGGAAACCAATAGTAATGGAAAGGAAACTGGGACTCAAATCAATGGAGTGGACCAGAAAGAGAAAAAAAATGACCAAACAGAAAAGGATGAAGAAACAAGAATTCAAAAAAATGAGGAGAGGCTTAGGAACCTTCAGGACATCTTTACATGTTCCAACATCCAAATTATAGGGGTACCGGAAGGGGAAGAGGAACAGCCACAAGTGGAAAACTTATTTGAACAAATAATAAAGGAGAACTTCCCCTATCTGGCAGAGGAAATAGACTTCCAGGAATTTCAGGAAGCTCAGAGAGTCCCAAAGAAGTTGAACCCAAGAAGAAACACACCAAGGCACATCATCATTACATTAGCCAAGATTAAAATGAAGGAGAGAATCCTAGAAGCAGCAAGAGCTAAGGGGACAGTCACCTACAAAGGAGTTCCCATCAGACTGTCAGAGGATTTCTCAAAAGAGACCTTACAGGCAAGAAGGGGCTGGAAAGAAGTAGCTCAAGTCATGAAATCCAAAGACCTACATCCAAGATTGCTCTATCCAGCAAATCTTTCATTTAGAATGGAAGGGCAGATAAAGTGCTTCTCAGATAAGACCAAATTCAAGGAGTTCATCATCACCAACCCTTATTATATGAAATTTTAAGGGACTTACCTAAGAAAAAGAAGATAAAAAAGATGAACAGTGAAAGGACAGCAAACTCACAGTTATTAAGAACCACACCTAAAACAAAAGCAAATTAAGAGGACAGCTAAATTAGGAGCAGAACCATAGAAATGAAGATCATATGGAGGGTTAGCAACAGGGGAGTGGGATAAGGAGAAGAGGGGAGAAGGTACAGAAAATAAGTAGCACAGATGGTAGGTAGAAAATAGATAGGGGGAGGGCAAGAATAGTATGGGAAATATAGAATCTAAAGAACTTGAGACACGTGGTCATAAACTAAAGGGGGGGAATGATGATGGAGGGGGTATGCAGGGTGGAGGGGAATGAAGGGGGGAAATAGAACAACTGTAATGGCATAATAAATAAAATATATTTTTAAAAAAATAAAGATCCCCCCTAGTATGGCATACCTGTACCTGAGTCCAGGAAATTACACCTTAGAAGAAAATTCGGCTAAAACTGAACCTTTGGATAAACCAAAGACATGAGAAGGAGCCTTTGGGGAGGAAAACCACACAATAATAGGTACCACTGGGAGAAAAGAAATCCACATCCAAAGGTCAGAAGATTATGAAATTCAGTATCTTCAGGAAGAGTAAATATTACTGCATTGTACATGACTTTTCATGGTCACACTGGCTTTGCGTGAAAGGGAAGAATCACAAGTCAGTGCTTTTCTGGCTTCACTCCCATTCGCTTTCTAGGAATTTCACTCCCCACCTCAGACTCACACATTCCTGTATGTTCTTTCCCCTGCCACATCCCTACTCCCTGCTGCAAAGAGGAAAAAAACCCTAGAAAACCAGGAATATACCTTACAAGTTCTCTGGGACCTGAGGCTCATGGCCACCACATGTCTCCCATTCCTCTGCTTTTTGTGTAGGACTTGCCATGGTCAATGGCTATCAGAAGCATAATGTCTACCGGTACTGCCAAAGGTCTGACTGGGGGGCCAGAATTACCCATGCACAGGCCATCAGTGGTCAGCAAGAAAGTGCTGTCTTCCGATGCTACTGAAGCCAGGGGTGTGACCTCCCAGGGTGCTGCCAAAGCTGTTGACACTGAGGTTGCTGACATATTACAGTCAAGTTCTTTTTCTCTTCAATTGTTCTTTTTATTAAATATCCCCTATTGTAAGGTTCAGAGATGGGTTCATTTGGGGCCTGGGCTAGATGATATCTGTGGCAGACACTGCTGGGCTCATAATCTAGCCAACTGCTTACACTGGCCCAACTACCCTTGAATCAAGATCTGTGCCACACTTTTAACTTTGGACGATTTATCTCAGAAGCCTTCTTGATGCTTTTGGCCTCATCAAATCTCCTGAGGTGCTCAGCCCATTGTGCTTGGCTTTTAGTGTGAACAGTACCTAAGTTGATGATGGGGTTC
This sequence comes from Artibeus jamaicensis, assembly GCF_021234435.1. NCBI lineage: Eukaryota > Metazoa > Chordata > Mammalia > Chiroptera > Phyllostomidae > Artibeus > Artibeus jamaicensis. Next base: position 15,097,712 of record NW_026522045.1, read on the forward strand.
TTTATTATGATGAGATGGTCAGAAGAAAGGAACAGGGACAGGGAAGTGAGGTTCACTGTAGTTCACTTTATCAGGACTTACTGAATACCCACTGTATGCTCCATAACAATCTTGCATAACTGCCATCAGTATATTCAGTTTACTAGTATTATACTCTATTTTCTTCGTACCCAGTCAGTTAAAGCAACTGGATCAAGGTCGCACAGACAATAAATGACAGAATTAAAATTTGGAGCCAAGTCTTCCAATTGTCCCTACCTGCAGTACTATTCTCTGCTTTTATCACTAAGAGGAGAGGTGTATAAGAGGATACAAGCTGCATATTGGATTCTGTAGTGTTCTACCTTTACAACAGACTTTGGCCACTCTCTACTCTGGAGGTCAGCAAACTATCATCTTGTGCCCCACAACCTGAATTTGTAAATAAAGTTTTATAGGAACAGAGCCATGCTCTCACTTACATATGCTCTATAACCACAGACATTAGTAGTTTTCCCTGAAGCCACATATCTGAAAGCCAAAAACATTTATTTTCTAACCCTTTAAGAAGTTTGACAACCCCTGCTAACCTATGAAAATGTCCCACTGGGCTCAGAAGATGCCTCTGTTACCAAATTATATTCCCCACCACTACTCCTAGAACCTTAGGGATCCTGAAGAAAATCTAGTCCTGTGTTGTGGGGGCAAGTTATCAACCAAAAGTAACTTCAGAGCCCTAGGTCATAAAGAATAGCACCACAGTACGTGGACTGGTATGCATTTGCATAAGTTTATTTTTCTTGGGTGAGAACCAATAATTTTTATTATATCAAACATAATTAGGAATCACTGATTTCATTACTGTCAGACAGGAATAGCTATAAGTCACATCTCAGGCAATGACCAGCCCTGTGATTTTATCCAATGAGTTCAAGTCTGAGAGAGTCTATTTTCTGAAATAAAGAAATGTGTAAAATGATATACAAGGTCTGTCCAAAAAGTATCCAGTCATGTACTATGAAAAATGGACACATTTATTTCTTCTTTTTTAATTTTAAAAATATATTTTATTGATTATGCTACTACAGTTGTCCCATTTTTTTCTCCATTTTATTCCCCTCCACCCTGTAACCTCCTCCAACCATCATTCCCTGACCTTAGTTCATGTCCATGAGTCATACATATAAATTCTTTGGCTTCTCCATTTCCCATACTATTCTTAACCTCCCACTGTCTATTTTGTACCTAACATTTATGCTTCTTATTCCCTGTACATTTTCCCCCATTCTCCTCCCCCTCTGTGCTGATAACCCTCCATGTGATCTCCTTTTCTGTGAATCTATTCCTGTTCTAGTTCTTTGCTAATTTTTTTTTGTTTTTGTTTTTTATGTTCAGTTGTTGATAGTTGTGACCTTGTTGCCATTTTACTGTTCATAGTTTTGATCTTCTTTTTCTTAGATAACTCCCTTTAACATTTCATATAATAAGGGCTTGATGATGGTGAACTCCTTTAACTTGACCTTATCTGGGAAGCAATTTCCCTTCCATCCTAAATGAAACCTTTGCTGGATAGAGCAATCTTGGATGTAGGTCCTTGCCTTTCATGACTTTGAATACTTTTCCCCAGTCTTTCTTACCTACAAGGATTGTTTTGAGAAATCTGCTGATAGTCTTATGGGCACTCCTTTGTAGGTAACTCTCCTTTTCTCTTGCTGCTTCTAAGATTCTATCCTTATCTTTAATCTTGGGTAATGTAATTATGATGTGCCTTGGTGTGTTCTTCCTTGGGTCCAATTTTTTGGGGACTCTCTGAGCTTTCTGAATTTCCTGGAAGTCTATTTCCATCATCAGATTGGGGAAGTTCTCCTTCATTATTTTTTCAAGTAAGTTATCAATTTTTTGCTCTTCCTCTTCTCCTTCTGGTACCTCTATGATTCAGCTGTGGGAATATGTAAAGTTGTCCCACAGGCTCCTGAGACTCTCCTCTTTTTTTTTAAATTCTTGTTTCTTCATTCTGTTCTGGTTGAATGTTTATTTCTTCCTTCTGCTCCAAATTGTTGATTTGAGTCCTGGTTTTCTTCCCTTTACTTTTGGTTCCCTTTACTTCACATTCATAGCCTTTACTTTTTTCTCTTTTGAGACCATACCAAACAATTTCTGTGAGCATCCTTATTAACAGTGTTTTGAACTCTGCATCTGATAGGTTGGCTATCATTTTATTGCTCAGTTGTACTTTCTCTGGAGCCTTGATATCTTCTTTCATGGGCTATATTTTTTTTGTCTTGGCATGCCTGTGATGTAGTAAGGGGTAGAGCCTTAGGTATTCACCAGGGTGGGGCAAACTACGTGACTGCATTGTGATGCTATATAAGGGGGGGTCTAAGAGGGAACAATGCTGCTTGCTCACCTCTTGGCTGGCTTTCAATCACTTCCTCCACTACCCACAAGCAAACTGGGCCCTTCTGTGCTGATTCCTGGGTGGATGGTTTTATGTACATTCTATGATCTTGTGGGTCTCTCCAGTGAACTCTCCTGTGAGGCTTGGAGTTTCTCCTGCCATCTCAATCCCCACAGATTTTTTCAGTCAGAGGTTTGAGGCTTTATTTTCCTGCACTGGAACTGTAACGGGGTACAGCCAAGTTGGAGGTCCCAAGTAGGATTTTGTAATGGAGTCCAGAACTCAGAGTATTCAGGAAATATTAGAGAAAAAAATATATATGATGTCCTCACCCCCACCAGTCTGAGCTGGGACACATGGAGCAGGGGCATTGAGAGCTGTTTTGTACAGCAACAGTTTTGTAGCTAACCTCTGGCATGATCATTTAACATACCTATATGAAACCTTTCATTGGTTTCATAGTTGTATTAAATATATGTGGTCACTTAAGCCAGGGGGATGGGAGTTAATTCAACCCAGGATCTAACTGAAAAGCCAACTCCTGCTGGTTACAGTTCCTGTGTGAGAGCTTAGAGATGATTGGCTCCACGCCATGGGGCCATGCCTGCCCAAACTTACTATGGCAGCCCAGTAAAGTTGGCAGGATACAGGAATGCTGGCAGGTGTAACTGATTGTGGGAGGAGTTGGAAATGGGGCTGCAGAGGCAGATTGGTGGGGGGATTAAAACCTAGGATGGGCAGCCCTACCAGGTCAGGATAATGAGGCTTCCGAGGAGTTGGGACCATGCAGCTGTGGCAGGAGAGGGAATCACCACACATCTTGGGCAGAAGTTGGGACCACGGGCTTGGGCAAGAATTAGGACCACATGGCTCTGGGGTGCTCCCTTTTGCCACATGGCTTAAGCAGCAGGAGAGACTTTCGCTGGAAGAAAAGGGGTGGAAGGACTCTTGCTGGTGGGCCATGAGAAGGTGCCACATGGCTTTGGATAAACTGGAGATCATGGCGGCAACACAGCTGATGGTGCCGGGAGCCTGAATCACAGACTTCTACTTCTTTTCCTGAGATACGGTACCCCAGACTGGGCGAAGGGGAGAAGGAAGGACTGTGTGCACTTGTGGTTATTCTAAAGACTTCGGTATTTTAATGAAGACATTAAGTCATTACTCTAAGCCTGTATAACTTTTAAATAAATAATTCCTTTCCTTTTCAGCAATCTCTGGCATTGAGAGATGTCTTTCTTCTGGTGGTGGACAAAGCGAACTCAGTATGGCGGGGGAACACACAGAGAAAACAAAGGGGGGTCTTTTTAGTAATAATATATCATTCACCACCCAGGTCTGTTCTGTAACAGAACCCTAGGTTGCATGGTTGGTCTCACTCCCCAGTTGTTCCTCCTCATTTATCCACACACAAATGTGGGACTGCCTGCTGCTACCTGGCCCATCCCAGTTCTCCAACAGTGGCCTTACTGTGTGTCCTCTCTGCCCAGCTGCCTATCTCAGCTCCTCTTAACTGTCTGGAGGAATGTTTCTTCTTTACCTTCTTGGTTGTTCTACTTCTATACAGTTCAGTTTTCTGGTACTTCTGGTTATTTTTTGTTTTTAAATTTGTTGTTGTCCTTCTTTTAATTGTGTGAAGAGGCAAAGTGTATGTACCTATGCCTCCATCTTGGCCAGAAGTAAAAAAATGGACACATTTATTGAAGAAGATACAAGAAACTTTGTACGTAGGACAATGATGCCTCAGTTCCCTTAAAAGTAGGCACATTGGGACCTCACATAGTTCTTCAAATCACCATCAGCTGTCCTCTTGTATTTTCCTGAATTTCATCACCAGTCTTAAATCTCTTCTGTTTCATAGGTAATTTTAATTTGGGGAAAAGTCAGAAGTCACAGGGCACCAAATCTGGGTTCTAGGGGGGCTGAGTCACCTGGGTGATTAGATGTTTCACCAAAACTCTTCATGAGACATGATGAATGAGCAGGCACGTTGTTGTGATGAAGCTGCCAATCACTGGTTGCCCATAGCTGCAGCCTTCTGAATCATCCAAATAGTTAATGCAGGAATGTTCAAACTTAACACAAAATTTGATGCAGATTCATTGTTCTACTTGCTCAGTCATTTTGAATGTGATGGCCACACAGTACACATGCTCACTCAATGGTGTCAACTGCTCCCCACTGACTAGTCCAGTGAAGTCATCATTGATCACACATGTGCATTCCAGTCCACTCTCCTTGGCTACCAGGTTACATCAATGTTGTGCAAATAGTTCTTGTTATATTAACAATGGCTGAACTTTTCCTAGACAGATCTCGTATATGGACCATCTGCTGGGATCAAGTCATCCTGCAAACAAGTGAGTCAACTTGTAACTTCCAGTTACTGAGAGGTTCCTAACCTCTGTTTTCTCCCTCTTCTCTTAAACTTAATGTGAGCACTACTCATCTTCTTAAACTGCATTTGTGTCTGGACCCTCTCATCAGCAGATGAAACAAGCTGTGATACATCCATTCAATGAAATACTGCTCAGCAATAAAAAGGAACTACTTATCTGTGTAACATTGTGGATATATCTCAAAGGCATTCTGCTGAGTGAAAAGAGAGCCAGGCTCAAAGACTGCAAGATTACAAACTATGGTTCTTTTTATATGACAGTCTGGAAAAAACAAGACTGTAGGAACAAAATTCAAATCAGAAATTCCCAGAAGCTAGAATGGAGTGAAAGAATTTATACAAAAGGTATGGGAAGCAGAATTTTGACCCCTATGACCTCAATCCTGGTCTTATGCCCATGAATATGTTATATTATGAGTGAAGTGAGTCTGCTGATGTAATTAAGGTTATTAGTCAATTAACCTAAATCTAACTAGATAAACCTGGATTATCTAAGTAGGTCCAATGTAATCACAGGAGCTCTTAAAAGTAGAAGAGGGAGGCAGAGAGATTTGAAGTACAAGAAGAATTCAACTTGCCATTACTGGCTTGAAGATCGGGGTAAGGCCAAGTGTCAAAAAAGAGGAGACCTCAGTACTAGAACTACATAGATTTAACTATGCCAACTGCCTAAATAGCTTGAAAATAGGTTTTGGGGTGTTTTAAAATTTATTGTTGTTCAGTTACAATTGTCCTGCCTTTTACACCATTGCTCACCCCAGCCCCATTCCCCACCACTCCCATATTCAATCATCCCCATTGTCCATGCCCATGAATCCTCTATTCATGTTTTTTTGTTTGTCCCTTCCCCTTCCCCCTCCCCTCTTGTCACTGTCAGTCTGTTCCATGTTTCCATTCCACTAGTTCAATTTTGTTTGTTAGTTAATTTTGTCCATTAAATTCCACTTATAGGTGAGATCATATGGTATTTATCTTTCACTGCCTGGCTTATTTCACTTAGCATAATATTTTCCAGTTCCAACCATGCTGTTGCAAAACATAGGAGCTTATTCTTTCTTTCTGCTGTGTGGGATTCTATTGTGTAAATGCACCATTTTTTTTTGATCCATTCACTTACTAATGAGAACTTAGACTGTTTCCGGCACTTGGTTATTGTAAGTAATGCGGCTCTGAACATAGGGGTGCATAGGTTCTTTTGACTTGGTGATTCAGGACTCTCGGGGTATAGTCCCAGCAGTGAGATCACTGTATCCAAAGACAGTTTCATCTTTAGTTTTTTGAGGAAATTCTATACTGTTTTCCACAGTGGCTGCCGCAGTCTTCATTCCCAACAGTGTACTAGGGTTCCCTTTCCTCCACAAACTCTCCAACAATTATTGTCTGTTGATTTGTTTATGATGGCCATTCTGACTGGTAAAAAAATGGTTATCTTATTGTGGTTTAAATTTGCATCTTTCTGATGGCTAGTGATGTTGAGCATTTTTTTCATGGGTCCTCTGTATGTTTTTTTTTTGTTTTTTTTTTTGCAGAAGTTTCTGTTCAGGCCCTTTTCACATTTTTTAATTGAATTGTTTCTCTTCCTGGTGTGGAGTTGTGTGAGTTCTTTATATATTTTGGAGATCAAACCCTTGTCTGAGGTATCATTGACAAATATGTTTTGCCATACCATTGGTTCCCCTTCCATTCTGTTGATGCTTTCTTTGATCATGAAGAAGTTTTTTGGTTGATGTTATCCCATTTGTTTATTCTTTACTTTATATCACTTCTCTAGGGGACATATCAGTGAAAATATTGCTGTTTGGGATATCTGAAATTTTCCTGCCAATGTTTTCCTCTAGGATTTTTATGGTGTCATGCCTGATATTTAAATCTTTTATCCATCTTGAGTTTATTTTGGCATATGGTGTAAGTCGGTGGTCTGGTTTCATATTTTTGCATGTATTTGTCCAAATATCCAAACACCATTTATCAAAGAGGTTATTTTTACTCCATTTTATCTTCCTGCCCCCTTTGTCAAATATTAACTGATGGTATTGACATGGATTTATTCCTGAGTTCTCTGCTATGTTCCATTGGTTTATGTGTCTGTTCTTATGCCGGTACCAGACTGTTTTGATTACAGTGACCTTGTGATATAGTTTGATATCAAGTATTGTGATCCCTCCTACTTTTTTCTTCTTTCTCAGTATTGCTGATGGTATTTGTGGTCATTTATGGTTTCACATAAATTTTTGAAATGTTTGTTCTATATGTGTCAAAGAAGTCATTGGTATTTTGATAGAGATTGAGTTGAATCTGTAGATTGCTTTCAGTACTATGGACCTTTTGATGATATTAATTCTTCCAATCCATGAACATGGTATATGCTTCCATTTATTTGTGTCTTTCTTGATTTCTTTCTTCAGTGTTGTGTAGTTTTCTGAGTACAGGTCTTTTACCTCCTTGGTTAAGTTTACTCCTAAGTATTTTCTTTTTCTTGTTGCTATAATAAATGGATTTTTTCCCTAATTTCTGTTTCTGATATTTCATTGTTTGTGTACAAAAATGTCTTCAATTTCTGACTGTTGACTTTGTATACTGCTGTTTTGCCAAATTCATTTGTTAGGTCAAGTAGTTGAAAATAGTTTTTTTTTTTTTGAGATCTTCAAATAGGAATTTGACCTGGGTAACATTTTGATTTCGGCCTTGTGAGACCTTCGGGAAAGAGCCCAGCCATACCTTCCTGGACTTCTGACATACAGAAGTGTGAGATAATTAATGGATGTTGTTTTAAACCAGCAAGTCTGTGTTAATTTGTTTTGGCAGCAGTAGAAAAGTAATACAAGAGGGCAATAATGGACTCTTTGGGTAGAGGAAATTATCTTTTTAAAGACATTTTATGTTTCCAGTTTTATTTAGATATAATTGGCATAAAACATCATGTAAGTTTAAGGTGTACAATGTTATGACTTGATATAAATTACAAAATGATTATCATGTTACCCGATGATTAGTGCTATGGAGAAAAATTAAAGAAAGAAAGAAAAATAAGAAATGTGGGTGGAAAAAACTTAAAATAGAGTAGTCAGGGAATATCTCAGTGAGAAAGTGACATTTCAGCAGAGACCTTTAAAAGGTGAGCAAAAAAGCCATGCTTCTATCTGGTATGAAAGTATCCCAATAAAGAAAACATCTGTGCAAATGCCTAGTTTTGTCTAGGAAAATCAAGGAACTCAGTGTTGCTGAAGCTCGGTGGGTCTTGTAGGAGAGGAAGTAATGGAGAGGGAGAGGCAAATCCTTCCTATGAGGCCTTATATGGTAATGTAAGGTCTTTATCTTTTATTATGAGTGCTAGTCATAAGAGTTTCTTTAGTAAAAGAATGACTTTTTAAAACAGTCTCTCTAGCTGCCATGTAGAGGATAGAATGTAAGGGAGCAAGGACAGAAATAACATGAACAGTTTTAAGCCCAAATAAGGAGACTGATGTTTCCTTTGAATTATGGCTAAAAGTGGTGAAAATAAGTGGTAAAAAGTGGTTTTTACTAAACAGTAAAATGACCATGGGGTGCTATGGTTATTTTCTTTTCTTTCCCTTTTTTTCTTTTCTTTCATTAAATCAGGAAATAGTTTTTTGTAGCGGAGTCCCCATGAGACACTCAGCTAGATGCTGAAGAAGTACAATAATTGCATTGTATCACAAGGGTATTGCAAGCTTATAGTCTATAGATCATATAACTTGTCTAGGCCCACACTTTACATTAATGTCTGCCTATCCCAATCCTCCTACTTCTTTAGGACAGGCTAGAAGTATTTAGTCCTTAGAAAATTCCTGTCACACCTAGTGCCATTCTCCCAACCGAGGCGAATTATCCCTACTTACAGTATATTGAATACTTTATCCATTGAGCACAAAATAGCCTCAGATTGCTTTTCAAAACTATGCTTTTTAGACAGCCATTACTGATTAATTAGAAAGAACACTAGAAATTAAACATGTTTAGTATCACTAGTCTCACAACTGCCACATTACTCACTGCACCAGTGCATCTGCAAAGGACAATGAAATGGGGCTGATATCCAACCCATATTCTGCTCTTCGTGGGCTGGGTCTATGTTCTAAGAGTGTCTTTTTCTAAATTAAATGAAAGCACTTTATAGACTGGCAGCATCTCTGTCCTAGGGGAATAAGCAGGAGGCTGGTTGGTGTAACTGAAGCAAGGAGAGAGGGGAAAGAGACGGAGGACAGGAGAGAGAGAGAGAGGTGGGTGAATGGAAGTGTTCATCTTTGAAGAATAGCTAGGATTTTATGTTTGTCTTCCTATTTTAAATAGGAAATGATTGGTATGATGACAAAGTTAGTGTAAAAAATGGTCTAGGTAAGCTAGATGTTGTAAGTACAGAGCTGTAGAAAAAAGATTATAAAGAATGAGGCTTGGCTTTGCCTAATGGAGATGTTTATGTAAGTGGTTATTTGCCTCTGCCTCTTGGCAACTAACTAAATCCAATCTTGATTTCTGATCAGGTTCAACATTGCATGCCTTTCTGTTTGATAAATTTAAATGTAACATAAAACCAAGAGCAGTTCTCTATTTACTGATGCATTTTTACTTTGTTTAGTTACATTCTGTATTAAAGAAACACACATATAACATTTGTATTAAAGAAACACAACACTTAATAAGTACTGAATGATTCATAGTGCCACAGTTCCTTAGGTGATTTGATGTACACAACGTGGTTAGGCATATGGAGCCTAAAAAGTAAGTCAACTGGCCTGGAGAGGGACACCAAACCAGAACTATCATGAACTGGCTTCCAAGTTCAATAAATAAGACTGTTCAGCTGCCCCTCACCAGTGTATAAGGACATACCAGCATTCCCCATACTGTAAGAGAAGCTCCTGATAAATGAGGATATGTAGGAGTACAGAAGTTTCAGGTGAATGTAAAGAAATTGGAAGGGCAAAATTTTAGCCCCAAAGCTGAGGCCATTCAGAGGAGAAACTTTAGCATGCATGCTCTGGCAACACACCAGTAACAAAGGCTACCAGTTACAAAGCTCTCTGATGTGGCTTACTCTTAGCCAGTTTTATTTAAAAACTTGTCATTTGATGTATAGTCTTATCCCCCCACCCACCTTGCTTTCTATAATCCCTTTCATTTGAGTCGTGTTTCTCTACATGTTCTCCAACTCTATTATTTCTGTCTTGTACTGAGACCAGAAAAACAATAACACAGCCCAGGTGCAGACACCTGAAGTATTTATGGAAAAGTAGGATGACCTCTCATTAATTTTTTCTCCTATGTTTAAGATATTAAAGATTTTCCTGAATATTTTAGCCAAAGTAGCACTTGGCCAGATGTCCTCAGGGAACAGTCTATATGGACTTTTGGCTCCCTTTCATTTGGGTGGCTATTTGGAGAAAACACTTCATATACATATAATGCTTTATGGTTTAACAGGCTCTTTCATGTATATTTACACTTAACCTCTACAATAACTCTGATGAGAAAGGTGAGTGAAATTTTCCAATACTACACAGTAATTATGTGATAAAGTATGTATTATAATAAAAGTTGGGATCCTTATTTCATGCTAGACTACTTTATTATTTGTTAGGATCCCCTGGGAAATCTTGACATACTAAAACAAGTTGTACATTTTATAAAAGGTTTTATTTGAAAAAAAATCTAAATGGGGGGGGGGTCTCTGCCTGCAGGGACCTTTTCCTCAATGGGCTTTCATTGGGTTTAATTTGCAAAGGATACAGGGTATATATTTAAAGCTTATCAATCATTGTCAGGCAGTAATGATCAAACAATAGATAACATTCAAAGAACTTTGAGGGCTTATTCTGAGTCAGGGTCAGATAGTTAAAGGGACATAAAACTGTAGGGAACAAACTCATTTCATGCTTGGACCCTTATAATTTAAATTGAGGATATTAGCAAAGTAGGTTTCTTAGGATTTTATGCATTCTTTCTTAGGCCTGATAGCCCCAGGGAACCCACCCTTTCCAGCACAGGGCCTCACCCACCTCTGGCATTGTTTCAGGCTTAAGGCAGGCAGGGGAAGTAAGGCAGCCAAGAGATTATGAGACTTCTTGCAGACAGAATGAAGATTTAGGTTATGTCGAAGCTGAGGTGGTGAGGGTCCATCACTGCCTTTTTCTATAGCCTCTCATGTCCTTCCCTGAGAGACCCCTCATGGCCATGCCTGTCTTAGGTCACCCCTCCGTTGAAGAAGCTTACCCATCATTGGCTAACCGGTCATGCACTGGGGGCCAGGCAGGGTGAAGTAAAGTGGATAGACATGGTGCTCCTTCCAGGGAGATAAGCTTTGTCTCCTTAGTGGCTTAGTGTCTCAAGGTCTTTCACTCAGCCCTAGCCATAAGGGGTTACAGTTTCTGAAACCAGGCAGGGCAATTCCCAACATCTAAAACTTTGAATGGTAAATTTATTTAAAAATTTTATGGGACTTAAGGCAACCAATAGAGTAGGCATGATAGAATATCCACCTACTCAAATCTGAGGAAATATAGGGCTCTCTTTGTGACTGCCCATATTGTGAGTTTAATCATTTCAGGCTATAGATAACTTAGTGGTCAAAAATACTACAAGGGACTAAAGAGAAATTTTATTTCATTAAGCTCTGCAACTGTCAAAAGCAGCTACAATTGGAGGACTTTTATAATTCTACTTCATCTGTGGTGAAAGATATTTTCATTTCATGATGGTACCTGTTCTATCTCCATCAGTCAGATTACTTTATGAGCCATTTGCTTTGCAAGTAGGTATTTTTTTCTCCCTTAATGGAATAAAATAGTACAAGGTTAAGGCTCGTTATCAAACTAGAAACACTAGCCCATAATTTAAATTTGTCACTGTAGAAACTGTAAAGCAGAAATATATATAATATATAAATATATATTATACATATTTAGAAGTTTATTACCCACTGGAAAACTCTGAAAAGGCAATGACTCATTCAAGACTATCAATTTTTTAAAGTATATTTTATTGATTATGTTATTACACTCGTCCCTTTTTTCTCCCCTTTACCCCCCTCCATCCAGTACCCCTCCTCCCACCAGCATTCCCCCCTCCCCTTATTTCATGTCCATGGGTTGTACGTATACATTCTTTGGCTTTTACATTTCCTATACTATTCCTAACCTCCCACTTTCTATTTTGTACCTAACATTTATGCTTCTTATTCCCTGTGCCCTTCCCCCATCCTCCTCTCACCCCTCCCTGCTGATAACCCTCCATATGATCTCCATTTTTGATTCTGTTCCTATTCTAGTTTGCTTAGTTTTTGTGGGGTTTGGGGGGGGAACAGTTGTTGATAGTTGTGACCTTGTTTCCATTTTACTGTTCATAGTTTTGATCTTCTTCTTTTACTTATATAAGTCCCTTTAACATGTCATATAATAAGGGCTTGATGATGGTGAACTCCTTTAACTTGACCTTATCTGGGAAGCAATTTATCTGCCCTTCCATCCTAAATGAAACCTTTGCTGGATAGAGCAATCTTGGATGTAGGTCCTTGCCTTTCATGACTTGAAATGTTTCTTTCCAGCACCTGCTTGCCTGCAAGGTTTCTTTTGAGAAATCAGCTGATAGCCTTATGGGCACTCCTTTGTAGGTAACTCTCTCCTTTTCTCTTGCTGCTTCTAAGATTCTATCCTTATCTTTAATCTTGGGTAATGTAATTATGATGTGCCTTGGTGTGTTCTTCCTTGGGTCCAATTTTTGGGGGACTTTCTGAGCTTTCTGGATTTCCTAGAAGTCTATTTCCTTCACCAGATTGGGGAAGTTCTCCATTATTTTTTCAAGTAAGTTATCAATTTTTTGCTCTTCCTCTTCTCCTTCTGGTACCTCTATGATTCAGGTGTTGGAATATGTAAAGTTGTCCCAGAGGTTCCTGAGACTCTCCTCATTTTTTCTGAATTCTTGTTTCTTCATTCTGTTCTGGTTGAATGTTTATTTCTTCCTTTTGTTCCAAATTGTTGATTTGAGTCCCAGTTTCCTTTCCTTCACTGTTGGTCCCCTGTATATTTTTCTTTTTTTTTTTTAAGATTTTATTTATTTATCTTTAGAGGGGAAGGGAAGGAGAAAGGGAGAGAAATATCAATGTATGGTTGCTTCTCCTGTGTCCCCTGCTGGGAACTGGCTTGCAACCCAGGCATGTGTCCTGACTGTGAATCAAACCACAATCCTTTGGTTTGTAGGCCCACGCTCAATCCACTGAGCTACACCAGCCAGGGCATATTTTTCTTTATTTCACTTTTCATAGCCTCCACTTCTTTCTCTTTTTTGTAACCATACTCAATAATTTCTGTAAGCATTCTGATTGTCAGTGCTTTGAATTGTGCATCTGATAGATTGGCTATTTTTATCACTTAGTTCTTTTTCTGAACTTTTTATCTGTTCTTCCATTCAGGCCATATTTCTTTGTCTCAGCACACCTGTTATGTTGTAAGAGGTGGAGCCTTAGATATTCTCCAGGGTGGAGCCACCCATATTGCTGGGTTGTGGTATTGTATGTGTGGGAGGGGTCAGAGAGGAAACAATGCCACTTGCTAGGCTCTTGCCCCAGTTTCAGTCACCTGCCCCACTTTCCACAAGCAAATTGGGTCCTTCTGGTGCTGATTCCCAGGTGGGTGGTTTTGTGTGCATTCTATGACCCTGCAGTTCTTTCTAACTAATTCTCCTGTGAGTCTGGGGGTTTCTCCTGCTGCCGCAACCCCCACAGGTTTTTATAGCCAGAGGTTTTGAGACTTTAGTTTCCCACTCTGGAAACAAGGTTTTCATGGCCTGTCTTGCTCCCCGGTTGTTCATCCCACTTTACCTGCTCATGAATGTGGGACCTGGTGTACCAGTCAGCACCTCGCCCACCTTGTCCACCATTTTGCTGGGTCCTATCCAACCTCATTGTCCATTTCTGCCCCTCCTACCTGTCTCAATGAATATTTCTTATTTAACCCCTTGGTTGCTGGACTTCCATGTAGTTTGATTTTCTGGCATTTCTGGTTGTTTTTTTTTTAATTTTATTTATTTATCTTTAGAGGGGAAGGGAAGGAGAGAGGGAGAGAAACATCAATGTACGGTTGCCTTTTGTGCGTCCCCTGCTGGGATCTGGCCTGCAGGGAACCTGCCTGCAACCCTGGTATGTGCCCTGACTGGGATTCGAACTGCGATTGTCTGGTTCGCGGGCCTGCACTCAATCCACTGAGCTACACCAGCCAGGGCTCTGGTTGTTGTTTTTTTATTTGTTGTTGTCCTTCTTTTGGTTGTGCAAGGAGAAAAACTGTATATACCTGTGCCTCCATCTTGGGCAGAAGTCTCAAAGCTATTAACTTTAATGAAATATTCTGATTCACATGCAAATGAATTAAAGCATGAAAAACATGCAAATGAAGCAAAGCATTTCATACTTCATAGTTCTTAAAGTTTTAACTCTCCAAAAGGTTTTGAATTCTCAGAATATACATAGAACAATCTATCTATAGATATTTATGAATATGAAATCACTTAACAGTCATTTAGCACACTAACTACATATAAATAAAACTTTATTACTATATATAAATAAGAGAATAGAAAAAATGAACTCATATGAATGAATCGGAAAAGAGACTCATTGTAAAGAAGGACAGTTCTAATGTTCTTGCTCTGTTTAGAACAGTGGATACTATATCACTTTTTGTTCTTTTGTAAAATATAAAGATATTCCAAGAAAAAGTAAAAGATCAATGATTTTAGACTATAACACTTGAATATACTAAAGAAACCATTGTAGTGTAATAAAAATAACTGTTGGTAAAGCATGTAAACTGACAACTCAGATACCTACTTGTTTTAGTATGAAGGTGTATGTATCCTTAAAACAGGGCCCAAATATTTAGCATAAGAATAAAACTACAAGGACTTTATAAAAATTGCTACTTTAAAAATCTTTGTGGTTATTTTTTGTAGTCTGCCATGTGAAAGTCTAAATCTAAGGCCGATAAAAACTTGTTCTTTGATTACTCTTAATCAACTATTTTGTGAAAATACAAAATTCTAGGGACTCTTTTTATATTACTAACATGTCATGAATAGATCTATAATGCCAATTGATAGCTAATACAGTTATCTGACATAATTCAGACAGAAAGCTCACACTTGCCTGTATTTGTGAAACATTTTACTTTGCTTTCTAATGCTCAAATTGCAGCAGTGATAATAATAAATTTGATGTTAAAGACTTAGATAAAATATATTAGAAGTGAAACAGTAGTGAGCATCTATTAACCACCTAATTTCATAAGTAAGGAACTCAAGCCCAGAGAGGTGAAATGACTTGCCTGATACTGCAAAACTAAATGCTGGCACAATTGGAATATGACTAAGTCTCCAATTTTTTAGTCTAGTGTACTTTTGACTTCAAGAGACTGTCTCAAGCTTTAATTGGTTAGTGTCCAAAGTATATGACTTCTGTTTCATAAAAATTTCTGACTTTAGCCCTGGCTGGTGTAGCTCAGTGGATTGAGTGCAGACCTGGGAATCAAGCAACCATGGTTCTATTCCCAGTCAGGGCACATGCCTGGGTTGCAGGCCAGTTTCCAGCAGGGGACACACAAGAGGCAACCATACATTGATATTTCTCTCCCTCTCTCCTTCCCTTCCCCTCTAAAGATAAATAAATAAAATCTTTAAAAAATTTTTGACTTTAAAGTGAGTGCCTGGTAAGTAGGAGCCCCCTCTCTGTGCTAGCTACCTTACATTATTTGGGAGGATTGACATCATGGCAATATCAAATCTTCCAACCAATGAATAAAATATATCTTTCCATTTATTGTTTTGGATGATATTTGGCTTCTGCCAGCTAAGAAAAACCAATTCTCTCTGATTATACTTTTTTTCTTGGCCTCAAGTTATTGCAGTTGTGCAGAACAGTTGCCAGGCCATTCTGCTCTCATTTTAAAAAAAAGATTAAATGATAATCAGTAAAATTCAGGGAAAGTACAATGTGTTAATTTAGGGGAGGTCTGTTATTCAGCTCCAAACTAACATAGAAATGCCAACCAGACAATTACGTCATGTTCACTATTAAAGCTTTTCAAGAAAAATATAGTAAGCTGATATTTAATTTTATTAGAATATAATTTGATATCCGATAAACTGAGTACATTTAAGTTGTATAATTTGATAAGTTTTTATATATGCATAATATCATCACCACAATCAACATAGTGAACCATATTCACTACCACCCAAAAAATTTCCCAATGCCCCTCTATAATCCTTTCCTCAAGTTCAATCCCTGCCTTCCACATTCACAGGCAACCACTGATCTGCTTTCAGTCACTATATATTAGTTTTCATGTGCTAATATTTATTAAATATTTATTTATCTTTAGAGGGGAAGGGAAGGAGAAAGGGAGAGAAATATCAATCTATGGTTGCCTCTCATGCGTCCCCTGCTGGGAACTGGCCTGCAACCCAGGCATGTGCCCTGACTGGGAATCAAACCATGATCCTTTGGTTCACAGGCCCACGTTCAATCCACTGAGTTATACCAGCCAGGGCTCATGTGCTAATATTTTATATATACATGGAATCACACAGTCTGAACTCTTTTGGCTAGCTTATGTTACTCAACATAATTACTTTGAGATACATCCAAAGTTTTACATGTAACGAGAGTTTGTTTTTCAGTAATAAGTAGTATCACAATTTGTTTATACTTTCATCAAATGATGGATATTTAGGATGGATATAAAGATGCTATGAACATTTGTATACATGTATTTGTATGAGCATATGCTTTAATTTTCTTGAAGAATTACTTAGGAGTTGAATGAGTATATCATATGCTATGTGTGTGTTTAACACATTAAGAAGCTGCCAAACTGGTTTATGAAGTGGCTGCATCACTTTATATTCCCACAAGCAATATATGAATGTTCCAGTCTCTTCACATTCTTGTCAATGCTTGGTATAGTCAATCATTTTCATTTTTCAATTATAATAGATAATTGAAGTTTTATTTTTCATTTATTCAATGGCTAATGATCATCTTTTCCATGTATCTATTTGCCATTCGTATATTTTCTTCCTCTATTCAAATCTTATCTGTATTAAATTGGGTTATTTGTTTTCTCATAATTCAGTTTTGAGATTTCTTTATGTAATCTGCATGCAAATATTTATCATCTAAATGCAAAGTTTTATCTCAGTCAGTGGCTTGTCTTTACCTTCTTTTAACAGTGTCCTTTGAAGAGCAAAATTTTAGATTTTGATGGTCTATTTTATCAATTTTTGATTTTATGAATCATATCTTTGGTGTCATATCTAAGAAATCTTGGCTAACCCAAGGATGCAAAAATTTTCTCCTATATTCTCTTTTAGAAATGTTATATATTCAAGTTTTACATTTAGGTCTATGATCCATTTTGAGTTAATCTTCATATATGATATAAGGTCTAGACTCCTGATCCATTGTTGAAAATCAGCTGTGCAAATATTTGTTGGCTTATTTCTGAACTCTCTGTTCTGTTCCACTGATCTATATGTTGATAAACATATACAAGTGTAAAGAAAATAGTGCCATAAAGTTTTGATTAGTGTAGGTTTACAAGATCATATGAGTTTTGAAAGCAGATAATCCTCCAACTTTGTGTTTTTTTCAAAGTTGTTTTAGCTATTCTAGGTCCTTTGTATTTACATATGAATTTGAATAAATATGGATCTAAATATCAATTTGGAGGAATTTGACAAAATGACAAAAATGACTTCTTATCTATGAACACCATACATATATCTCTATTTATAATTTCTTTAACTTCTTTCAGTAGTATTTTATAGTTTTTAGTATACTGCTCTTGAACATCTGTTAAATTGACACCTACCCATTGTATGTTTTTTATGCTATTGTCAATAGTATTATTTAACTTAAATATAATTTCCAATTGTTAGTTGCTAGTATATAGAAAGAACATAGACAATTCTGTTTTTATCTTATATCCTGCAATCTTATTAAACTCACTTGTGTCTAGTAGTTTTCGTAGATTTAAGATCTTCTATATAACCCTGACTGGTGTGGCTTAGTGGGTCGGGCACCGTCCTGCAAACTGAAAGGTTGCCAGTTCCTGGTTAGCACATGTGACTGGGTTGCAGGCCAGATCCCCAGTTGGGGGCTTGTGAAAAGCAACCAACTGATGTTTCTTTCCCTTTCTTTCTCCCTTCCTTTCCCTCTCTCTAAAAAAATAAACATAATCATTAGAAAAATTTAAAGACCTATATAGGTAATCACATAATTTGTGAATAAAAACAATCTTATTTCTTTCATTCCAATCTGAATGCCTTTTATTTCTTGCCTTAATACAATTGCTAGAACTTCCTGTACAATGTTGAATAGAAGTGGAAAAAAAAGACCTTCTCATCTTGGTTCCTGATCTTAAGAGCAAAGCATTCAGTTGTTTTCCATTGTGTGATACTATCTACAGCACAGGAGGCAAGCACAAGGCCCACAGGCCGAATCCAGCCCTCCACCTTGTTTTATCAAGCCGGCACCTTGTTTCTACCTGGTGGCAGCGCTGAACCCCTTACCCCTAGTTAAGGAATTACATTTATACAGTCCTAAAATTATATTCGGCCCTTTGAAAGCAACAGCAAGGCTAATGTGGCCCATGGTGAAAATGAGTTTAACACCTCTAATCTACAGAAATTTTGTAGGTTCCTTTTGTCAAATTGAGAGGGTTTCTTTCTAGCAGGGACTTCAATAGCTCAGCTGGCAGAGCAGAAGACTGTAGTGGATGAGAAAGTTTCTTTCTATTTATTGTGTTCTGAGAGATTTAAAATAAATGAAACGTTTTTGTTGAGTCATAATGTTACCAAACACGGGGTCCAAGGGGGGGCAATATTTGGCCCACCCAGGGATGCCAAAAAAACTGTTACAGTAAACAGGGGCCCCTCCCAAGGAAAGTATACTAATATCTACTGGGCTCATCTGTCCACCACCAGAGGAAAGACATCTCTCAATGCCAGAGATTTGTGAAAAGGAAACGAAATGTTTATTTAATGCTATTCAGGCCTAATGCCTCCATTAAAGTATCAAAATCCTTTAGGGTATACACCTACACCCACACAGCGCTCCCTTCTCCCACTGTCCCAACTCCGGGTACCGTAAATCAGGAAAAGAGCACACATCTGTGTTTCAGGCCACTGGCACCGTCAGCTGTGTTGACTATCCAAGCAGGATCTCTAGTTAATCCAAAGTCATATGGCACCCTCTCACGGTCCACTGGCAAGAGTTCTTTGTACCCAGTTCCAGTCAAAGTCTCTCTTGCTTTCCAGGCCATGCAGCCAAAGGGGGCACCCCAAAGCCACGTGGGCCTCTTCTACCAAAGCTGCAGGGGTCTACACTCCACCAAAAGCATGTGTCTTTCTTCTTCACCTGGCTGCAGGGATCTCCATTCTGGCAAAGTAGTGTGGTTTTCCCTTTCACCTGGCTGCAGGGGTCTGCACTCTGGCCAAAACCACATGGTTTTCCCTCCTAATGGCTGCTGCGTCTGGGTTTGTATCTCTGCACCTATCCTCCTTTGCAGCCCCATTTCCAACTCCTCCTACGTTCAGTTACACCTGCCAGTATTTCTGTATTATTACAAGTTTACTGGGCTGCCATCATTAGTCTGGGTGGGTATGGCCCCATGGTGTGGAGCCAATCAATTCCAAGCTCTCACACAGGTGCTGTAACTCAGGGGACCAGCTCCCAGTTACATCTTGGGTAGAAGCCACTTCCTTCTCCCTGGCTCAAAGTATGGCCACCGCTATTTAAGATATTTATAAAATCAGTTAAAGGTTATAAATATGTTAAATGACCATTCCAGAGGTTAGCTGCGAAACTGTTGCTATGCAAAACAGTTCTCAATGGCCCTGCTCCATTTGTCCGTTCCCCCTGGGGGGGTGGTGAGGACATCTTAACATTTCTTGGATACCCTAAGCTCTGGACCCCATGCCAAATCCTTTTTTTTGGGGGCCCCCTCCTGGCTGCACCCTGTTACAATAAGAATTCTAAAAATTTCCTTTTGGGAGTATTCATTTTTAGTATCTAGAATACAATTAATTTCAGCATATTGATCTTATATCCTATAAATTTGCTGAATTCATTTACTAGCTATAACTTTTCTATGTATTTAGGATTTTGTAGATTTAGGATTTTCTACACATATACTCTAATAAGCATATACAGAGAGCTTTACCATCCCCCTTTCCCTCTGGCTGTCACCCACTGTTGTCTGTCTGTTTTATATATATAATCATATATGTATATGTTTTTTAATCCCTTCACCTTCTTTCATCCAGCACCTCAACCTCCCTCCCCTCTCACAGCTCTGCTGTCATAGAAGGTTAAAAAAAGAAGGGGACCAATCTTTTGAGATAAGAAGTAATCATGGAAGCAGACATCAAGGTATTCAAATGTAAAGATGAAGTTTCCTGGCAAAACTGGTTAAGAACTAAATGTAGAATCATCAACTTTTCAGACATTTTTTTAACAATCTGATGAAAATATGAATTGAATGTTCACTGAAATGATGAGAAGGTAAAGCATCTGAGTTATATTTGGGGAAGTGAGATTTTTTAATTAAGAAAATTCCCATATGAGGTCTATATATTAATTACTATATAATAATCACTATATATTAATTTTGGGTGCTCTCCAAATTCTCATTTTAAATACTTCTACTTTTCGGACTCAGTTCCTAGAGTACCCCTACTCCCACCCCACCCAACCTCATTCTGGCTGAGGCTTCAGGACAAGAATAGAGGGTTGAGGCACTTTATAATTGAGATACTTATCTGAATGACTCAACTAAGATCAGCAAGTGAAAAGCAATTGCAACAGGACAAAAAGGGACTAAAAGGAGGCTTTTTGTTCATTTCCTTTTTTGCAGAAGAGTGCTGGTATTTAAAATAATTTATTTATTAAATGAATGGTCTTCACGGATCTTTGCTTTCATTCAAAGAAATCTTGTATGCTGAGGAGACATATAGAAATGGTGAAAGATGAAAAACCAGGGACTATAAGCAAACCTGCCTCCTAAAATTTAACCAGCCCAATGGAATATTATATAATCAAGCAATGCTCTCTAAGGTTAGGGTTGCAGATGTTGCATGGGTCATACTTGCACTAAAAAATTATTTTTGTTTACAAATTTGAATCTTGAATTCAAATTCAACTAGGCATCCTGTAATTTTATTTGCTATATCTGGCAAGCCTATTAAGGTGTTATTCTATCACATCTGTTCTATTTAAAATTCAGAGCCAAGTTTTATAATTTAACATTCTTTAAAGAACAGTAAAAAAAATAATAATAAATTTTAAAAAAAGAACAGTCAGTGTTATACCCAGCTAGGAAAATTACAGCTAGGGCATTACCCAACCCAAATCTGCAGTTCCTGGAACAGGGTAATGAACAAACATCAGGGAACAATTGGGTTTAAAATTCTAGCCAAATAAGGTAACTAACCCGGGCCGCCAGAAAGTGCCCGCCAGCAGCAGCACCCACCAATCAGGGACCCTCGCCGTTTTTAAATAAGCCAATAGCTAACTGCCACCTTCTGTATGCCTTTGCTTGCTTGCTAGAATATATAAATACCCAGTAGTCTGTAAGCCAGGCGCGACTTCCATTTTGTAGCTCTGAGTAGCTGTGACTCCAGTCACAGTTGGGGAAGTTCGCCCCTGCGCAGGAAAATCTTTGGCCATTAAAATTTTATCAATTCGGTTCCAGACTCCGAGAGTGTGTATTTACCCACCGATTGTCTACAACATTTGGGGGCTCGTCCGGGATATACATACACTCGGAAGACCATCAACCGCTGGGCCCGGTAAGTTTCGGCAGAACTGGGGTACCCCGATCTTGGGAACGGTCTAGACCTCTTGAGCCCCGAGGGGGTAGGTGGGACGCTACCGGCAGTCCCCCCGGGGAATTCCCAAGGAGAGGACGCTCTCGGGAATCGGAGCTAGGCTCCCGCCACTGGGTCGCAATTGGTTTCGATTTTCGCACTGCATTGCGCAGCGATATTGTGGTTGCGTGAAAGGATTTGTGTCTGTGTGGGCGCCTTTTATTGTTTGTCCAGAAATTGTGTCTAAAATTATATGTGTTCCCTCTAGGCTTAACAACTCTTTTAGTAGCCCTAGGACTCTGGGAGATCACCGAGGTCTCCCGCCGCAATTCCAAGATGGGACGATAATTGTCCGTGGCAGACCGACCCCCTCAGGTGCGAGAGGGTGAGGCTTCGGAATTTTCCAGTCTCTGAGGATTTCTCTGTGCTCTTGAGGGCATCGGCCGCCTAATCACGCCTGGAAAGGTGAAAAAGAAATGAAGCGGGGAAGGGAGCAGAGACGTGAAAGTGTTTTGGGTTGAAAAACTTGGTTTCTGACTGCTCTTTTGTGATAATGGAGCTGGAATTGTGGGCGATAGCAAGGGAAATATCTGGTTTTTACATCACCTGTATTCTTTTTACTCTGAGCCTTTGTTTGCTTTGTTGGAACTGTGTGAGTAGCTCTACAGAGAAGCGTGTAATGATCCAGAAGGAGAAAGGGGGGTCTTAGAACCCCTTCCTGATAGTAGATCACAGGAGGAGAAAGATGATGAGGAAAGAAACCTCATTAATGCTCTGAACCCAGGGAATGAGGGACCCCAGAGAGCGGGAACTTCCGTGGTGACATTGCTTTCTAGGGAGGTGAGGCCCACTATGGCTTCTCTTGCCCTGCAAGTGGGAGAAGTCTCCACCACGGATTCGCAGCCTCTGCAAGTGAGCTCTGCTCACCCACTGCAGCAGGGGTTGCCAGGAGCCACTTTGGCTCCCGAAATTGGAGCTACAGAGCCCCCACCTTCACAGGTGAGTGGAGCCTGCTCTCCACCTGCATTGGTGACTGCAGCCTCAGTGCACCACCCCCAGTGGGTGGAGGGCAGCTCTGTGGTGCCCCCACGCCTGTGAGTGCAAGAGGCCTTGGGGGCTTCCAGGGCTCCTGAAACCGGAGTCCTGGAACCTTCCCAGGTGGGTGGAACCAGAGTCGGGGTGCTGCCATTTTGGGTAAAATGGATGAGCCATGTGAGTGCCCCACCATGGAGGACAGCGCATGCTTGGGTGCCGCCATGCTGGATGACTCCACGTGCATGGGCGCCACCATCTTGGAACTGGATAAGGCTTCTCTTCTGATTACGGGCTGTATGCTGCTTCTGTGTGGGCACTGCAGCCGTCAGGTTCTCTGTGTAACTGGTTCTGATAGTAATGGCTCTGGTTTTGAAGGTCATGAACTGAGGTCCAAGGGTGACCATCTGATTTATAGGGTATTTGCAAGGTCTAAATTTCAGAAAGGTACAAAATGTCCCTGCGAATCTAGGGATTTTTAGTGGAAGGACTTTTGGCTGCCACATACTGAGTTTAACTACTGAGTTTACGTATAGTCCTTCCCAGTGTGGGAAAGGGACCTAGATTAAAAGAAAGTGATGGTTAAATCTAGATGAGCAGAAATGTGTATAAAAAATATGAAAGTTTTAAACATGGAGTAAAGGAAATCTCAGCTACTTGTTTTCTGGTTTTGTGAGAAAAGAGCAAATTTCTCACATGTGATTCTGTTTCTGATCAGAAACTCTGTATGTATCTGAAGACCTAGGGAAGGTCACCTGTAACCAGTTGGGGAGAATGCCTTTGCCACCTGGGACCCAGGAAGGGTCATTTAGGGCTGATGAGTGCTTCAGCCTGAGGCAAAGCAGCATGTCTCTGCCATGAGACCGGGCCTGAAGGAGCATGTCTCTGCGAGGCACCAGTGGAAACACTGGTGCAGGAAAATGCCTCTACCTGTGTATTGATTCGGAACTCTATGTTTCGGATTTTGCTCTGTATCTGCTCTGAAAAAAAAAATTAAAGATTCCAAAAAAGGTTGAAACTTCATACTCTGTAAAAAAGTGAACAAAAGAAAGTATAAGATATGGAAATGAAGAAGTGTATAAAAGGTTGTAGAAGTTTTTTGAATGTTGCTGAAGGGCTGTGAAAAGCTGTAAAGATAAAAGAGGGTGTGCAAAAGGTTGTAAAAGTTTACAAAAATTTTGGAAAGGAATTATATAAAGTTAGTAATGGAAGGTATAAAGCATGGAAATGCAATCTTAGTAGATATCAGAAGGGAAAAAGATTTTCCATTATGCTTTGTATTTTTCTCCCTACCTGAACCCTTCAGAATTTAGCATTCTAAAGGAATGAGTGATGACATAAGGTTTCTTTGCATAAAACCAATAAGACCAGTCTTTAATAGTGGTTTTGTTAACCAGGACTTTGACTGGAATGTCACGCCTGAAGGAGGCATGTATGGGTTCTGGTCATTACCAGAAAGCCCTGAGGAACTGAGATTGACTTGTGAAGCTAGCAAAAGCCCTCAAGAAAAGCCTGGTACTTTAGTTGATTGTGCGGTTCATGCGAGTATTTCTAGGGAAGGAACGAAAGTTGCTTTCCTGAAAGATGGCTAAAAAGGAACCTGTAGACACAATAGAGGCTCAAAGACTTGAGTAAAACAACTGGTACCGGCAAAGCCAGATGGCAGGTGTGTGGCTCTGCTTTTGTGCCCTGAGGGGCGAACTGAGAAGTCAATCTGAAGGTTCCCTGTGTCAGTTCCAGCAAAGTAGACTTAGGGATCATAAGTGATCCAGGCTGCTCTTGGTGTGTTTATGCAAACGAACAGTCAAAATCAAAAGTGGGACCCAAAGTAGTCCCTGTAAATAACAATGAGGGTGATCTTAAGGAGAAAAATTATAATTCAAGGAAAATCACAATGCTCAATATTAGACATCAAAATGGCGCAGCTAATTGTCTTGAAAGTTTGTTTTCATTTGAAAGTTGAAACCAGGTTTGTGATGTTACCGAAGATGTACAATTTACCGGTGGAAAGGATCTTGCAATGGAATGTCTTCCCAAAAGACAGTCTCAGAGGCGCAGAGACTGGTTTGGGGATTGTTGTGTAAATTAACCTGTGTGTTCTCTGTTTTCATAGAGTGTATGCCTATGACCTGCCTATGCCTGTGAGTGATTGGTTGGAATATAGGCCTCAGAGCTCAGGCCAAGTAGAAAGGATGAATAGAACTCTAAAGGAAACCATAATAAAACTAAAAGAGGAGACCGGCGACAGCTGGGTAGAGCTACTCCCTCTCGCCCTTTTTAGAGTGAGATGCACCCCTTATACTGGATCCTGGACCCCTTATGAGATAATGTTTGGACAACCTGTCCCCATTATCCCCAAACTTTCCAGTGAAGAAATAGCCAGCACAAATCATAACTTCCTTAAGTCCCTCCAGGCTTTGCAGCAGGTGCGACAGGAGATACGAGTCCTACGCCACCAGCCTCCAGCTGAGACAACCCGATGGCCAGCTCCACCTGAACCGGGACAATGGATCTGGGTCCTTAACCATCACCGGGGAAGCCTAGAGCCGAGGTGGACTGGCCCCTTCCAGGTCCTGCTCAGCACCCTCTCTGCAGTACGAGTAGCAGAGAAGCCCTACTGGATTCACCTATCACACACGAAGCCAGCCCAGCCCCCAGAGGACCACCAAGGAACATGGCGGATCAGCAAAGATCCCGAGCAACCGCTAAGACTGAAATTTCTCAAACAGTAAGACTTTTCCTGCTTGTAGTAACTCTGCCCCTAACCCGTGGCAGATTCCAAGCTAGCCCCAAGGACCTCGACGCAGCCCTTTTTGGACCACCCTGTGAGTGTAGAGGAGGAACTCGTACTGACTATGCCATACCCTCCTCCTATACACGGACCACGGATTGTGGAGCCACTGTAGCTTACCTACCCTATTCTAGAACCTCCACAGGAGTCAGCCAGCCCGAATGGGTATGTGTACCAAAGCCTACATGGTTTCCTCCCTCTCTTACTCCCCTTGCTAGGGCCTTTACTAACAGTAATATTAATTTTAACAATAGGACCCATAATATTAAACAAAGTGTTTGTGTTCATCAAAGACAGAATAGATGCTGTCAAGCTAATGGTCCTATCCCAACCCTACACCATCTTACCCCAAGAAGATGAGTCAATGGTTTGACCACCTCCCCACAGAAAAGGGGGGAGTGTTATACCCAGCTAGGAAAATTACAGCTAGGGCATCACCCAACCCTAAATCTGCAGTTCCTGGAACGGGGTAATGAACAAACATCCAGGAACAATTGGGTTTAAAATTCTAGCCAAATAAGGTAACTAACCCGGGCCCGCCAGAAAGTGTCCGCCAGCAGCAGCACCCACCAATCAGGGACCCTCGCCGTTTTTTAAATAAGCCAATAGCTAACCGCCACCTCTGCTTCTGTATGCCTTTGCTTGCTCGCTAGAAAATATAAATACCCAGTAGTCTGTAAGCCAGGCGCGACTTCCATTTTGTAGCTCTGAGTAGCTACGTGACTCCGGTCACAGTTGGGGAAGTTCGCCCCTGCACAGGAAAAATCTTTGGCCATTAAAATTTTTATCAATTCGGTTCCGGACTCTGAGAGTGTGTATTTACCCGCCGATCGTCTACAACATTAGAAGTTTTAGGGGGGGGAGGAAATGGGAGGGAGGTGGGGAGCAAGGGGCAGGGGAGGCTGGGATGGGAAAAATAGACAAAAAACTGTACTTGAAAAATAACTAAATAAAATTTAAAAAAAAAAGTTTTATACTGCTCTATGGAGAAAAACATAGCTTTTTTTCTCAACTGTGAAAAAATTGAAATCTAACTGTTGTATTACTTTTCAAAAGGTTTAGGAGGGCAATAATTTCATCAACAGAATGTAGAGTCTAAGTTCCTATTCATATCAATAAGACACTTATTATCTTATTATCAATAAGATAACTTATTATCAGCAAGAATAAGTTAAAGGTTGGTAAGTTTGGTTCTCTGCCTTCTCAATCAGAGTTATATACCTATTACTACCACACTTTGTTTCAGTGATCTTGGGGGGAAGGAGTAAATTCAGAAAACAACCCCTTGCTAGTAGTCCTGACAATGAGCACAGCATGGGCTTTGTGTCTGCTTCACACTTGCTGAGCAAGGGAGGGTTAAAATCTTTTTAAATGTTGCCATGCAAATTGCTGTTTACCATGTAAAGTACAAAGTACAGAGCAAGGAGAAAGGCCACAGGGTCATTATGCTTTAGTGGCAAAAGGCCTGTCATTATTTTCATTATATTCAGTGCCAGCAAACTGTTTGTTAAAGGACAAAATTGGAAATTCTCCACTTCACTCTTTTTTTAGGACTGTTTTATTTATTTCCACAACCTAAGGAAAAGAAAGAAAACTTTGCAGCTGGAGCACAGCAGTTGTCAGGGTCTTTTAGTGCCCACAGGCTGCCCCTATCCAATGACACTATTCTCACTGGTGAGCCAATTGAATTTCATGTTTTCCTTATATTGAGTTAAAATCTTGAAAACATATTGTTACTGAAGCTTGCTTCATAAGACTGACATATAATTTGGTCAGTCACTGAGGAAAACTAATCACATGAGGTTTTTTTGGCCTGAGGAATCTCTCCCTTCTCTGAAGATACATTCTTTCACTTGTACCACTAACATGATCTTTATCCCTTTATGCTGTGTGTTACATTTTTTTGTGGCTTATCTCCCTTATTCAGTGATAAACCCTGTGAGATCTCAGCAAGGTCCCTGTTTACTCATCTTAATCCCCTCATCCATAACTTTACATAGTTTACATACTTCTTGATAACTATTTGTTAAATAAATGAGTATGTGAACTCTTTTCATTCTGTACTAACTATAGCACCATCATACCCAGATGTGTGAGGCTTCTAAGCAAATATCTCAGAAAGGAGTTTGCTCCATTTTGTTAACTCTAAATAAAACACTTTGCAGTTCTGTTACCAAAAACTACTTGAATGCAGAAAGAAAGAAGACAAAGATATTGCCATTTCCCCATTGTCATAGTCCAAAAAGTAAGTAATGCAGCAAATAGAATAACTTCTTGAGCCCTTTGGGTAAAAAGAAAGATTTAGCTGAAGTGAGTATTGACTATAAATGCAGCATATTCCAGAGTCTTAAAATAACTCTTTTGTTATATTCTCAAAGCCAGATGCTGAACTACAGCTTGGTTGAGACATCATTAATTGGATTTTAGGTCAGTGTGTTTTTGATTTTCTGTGGGGAGACCTGAGTGTGACCACAGGAGAATAACAAACACTGAAGAGCAAGACAAGTTATTTTGAAATAAGGGGAGGGGATTTCTTTAAAAAACTTTATACAATAGCAGAATAAAATACGCAAAATAAAGTGCCAAAGGGGGCCACAAACAAGTGGAAGACCAGTTGAGAGAGCTTCATTCCTCTGAGTAAACCAAGAGAATACATTCAGTATTCAGGAGACTAAGGAAAAAAATAATTACCTAGAGAGAATTGGTCCAAGATTCCAGAACAAAGGAACCCCATTTCCTTAGAAGTAAAAGTGAGAGGGAGGTACAAAACATGAAAGAGAAAGAGAACCACAGAGATAGATCAAGCAAAAAAAAAGTTAAAAATAAGGGAGAGGGCCCTGGCTGGTGTAGCTCAGTGGATAGAGTGCGGGCCTATGAACCACACGATTGCAGTTTGATTCCCAGTCAGGGCACATGCCTGGGTTGCAGGCCAGTTCCCAGCAGTGGACACACAAGAGGCAACCATACATTGATATTTCTCTCCCTCTCTCCTTCCCTTCCCCTCTAAAGATAAATAAATAAAAGCTTAAAAAAAAAAACTAAGGGAGGAAGAAATATAGATCCCATAGGATCAGAGCTAAAGTAATGAGTTTAGTCACAATATCAGAAAATCAGGTAAGAACAATTTAAATTCAACTAATCAATTTAAAAGGGATACCAAGCACTTACTATGTACAAGTCATTGTATCAGGTTGTTTTTACTATTATATTTCATTTAATCCTCAAATAACTAAAAAGTTTTATCTCCACTTCCCAGATTTAAAAAATGGTGGGTGATACATATAAGGTTTAAGATCACACAGATAATAATTGAAAAGGAATTCTAATTCAGGAATAATTCAGGTGGTTCTTGACAGACTGAAGTCCATGCTCTTTCCACTATACTTAATAAATAGAGTTAGCATTAGGCTGGTTCAAATAACTATGTATATTTATATTTGCTTCTAGAAGAAGTCTATTTCTTTTTTGGGGGGGAATTACTAAGAGTTAAATTTTTTAGACTTCAATGAATTCTTTTAGAAAACACAGAATAAGTAGACACACATATATAACATAGGTAATATATGCATATATGTATATTATTTGCCATAATGTAACATTTGTTATATATGAAGTTACTCTGTAATCACTTTCTAAAGGTGCTATCTTACTATTTACAATTCTAAATAATGGTTATCTTACATACATTGCCATTTTCTTGTTCTTTTTAAATACTTCCAAATATCTTACAAGTTTTTCTAACTGTTCTCCATTGCTTTAACCACTGCTTTGCTTAAACAAGATTTTTAAAAAATTTTATTTAGTTATTTTTCAAGTACAGTTTTTTTGTCTATTTCTACAGTCCCAGCCTCCCTGCCCCTTGCTCCCCACCTCCCTCCAATTTCCACCCCCCTTAGTTCTCCTCCCTGTGTCCCTCCTATTTGTTCCTCCAAATCCCTCCCCCTTTTTCCCCATAACTTCCCTCCCCTCTCCCCTCTGGTCACTGTCCCCTTCTTCTCTATTTCAGTGTCTTTGTTTTTTTTTTCCTCTGATTGCTTGTTTGTTTTGTTGTTTAGCTTCCTGTTAAAGGTAAGATCATATGGTATTTGTCTTTCAACACCTGGCCTATTTTACTCAGCATAATGCTTTCCAGTTCCATTCATGTTGTTGCAAAAAGCAGTACCTCCTTCTTTCTCTCTGCTGCATAGAATTCCATTGTGTATATGTACCACAATTTTTGATCCATTCATTTACTGATGGGCACCTAGGTTGCTTCCAACTCTTGGCTATTGTAAATTGTGCTGCTATGAACATTGTGGTGCATAGGTTCTTTGATATTGATGTTTTAGGATTCTAAGGATATAATCCTAGCAGCGGAATTGTTGGGTTAAAAGGCAGGTCGATTTTTATTTTTCTGAGAAAATTCCATACTGTTTTCCATAATGGTTGTACCAGTCTGCACTCCCACCAACAGTGAACTAAGGACCCCTTTTCTGCACAACCTCTCCAACATTTGTTGTTTGTTGCTTTGTTTATGATAGCCATCCTGACTGGTGTAAAGTGGTATCTCATTGTGGTTTTAATTTGCATCTCTCTGCTAGCTAACGATATTGAGCATCTCTTCATGTGTCTCTGAATGTTCTGTATGTCCTCCTTGGAGAAGTGTTTGTTCAAGTCCTTTTCCCATTTTTTAATTGGGTTCGGTGTCTTCTTAGAGTGGAGTTATGTAAGTTCTTTGTATATTTTGGAGATTAAACCTTTGTCTGAGGTATCAGTGGCAAATATGTTTTCCCATACAGTTGGTTGTCTTTTTAATTTAATACTGTTTTCTTTAGCCACGCAGAAGTTTCTTATTTTGATGAGATCCCATTTCTTTATTCTTTCCTTTATATTTCTTGCTCTAGGGGACATATCAGTAAAAAAGTTGCTGCATGAAATATCTCAGATTTTCATGCCAATGTTCTCCTCGAGGACTTTAATGGTGTCACAGCTTATATTTAAGTCTTTTATCCATCTTGAATTTATTTTGGTGTATGGTATAAGTTGGTGCAAAAGTTTCATTTTTTTGCATGTAGCTGTCCAGTTCTCCCAACACCATTTGTTGAAGAGGCTATCTTTAATCCATTTTATGTTATTGCCCCCTTTGTCAAATATTAATTGACTGTAGAGAGTTGGGTTGATTTCTGGGCTCTCTGTTCTGTTCCATTGGTCTATGTGCCTGTTTTTATGCCAGTACCAGGCTGTTTTGATTACAGTGGCCTTGTAATACAGTTTGATATCAAGTATTGTGATCCCTCCTACTTTGTTCTTCTTTTTCAAAAGTGCAGCTGCTATTCGGGGTCGTTTATGGTTCCATATAAATTTTCAAAGTGTTTGTTCTATGTCTGTGAAATACGCCATTGGTACTTTAATAGGTATTGCATTGAATCTGTAAATTGCTTTGGGTAGTATGGACATTTTGATGATGTTAATTCTTCCAATCCATGAACAAGGTATATGTTTCCATTTGTTTGTGTCTTCCCTGATTTCTTTCTTCAGGACTGTGTAGTTTTGTGCATATAGGTTTTTTACCTCCTTAGTTAGGCTTATTCCCAGATATTTTATTTTTCTTTTTGCTATATCGAATGGGATTTTTTCCTTGACTCCTGCTTCTGCTGATTCATTGTTGGTATATAAAAATGCCTTTGATTTCTGGATATTGACTTTGTAACAAGCTGTTTTGCCAAATTCATTAATTAGTTTCAGCAGTTTTGGGGTAGAGTCTATAGGATTTTCCATGTACACTATCATGTCATCTGCAGACAGTGACAGTTTTGCTTCCTCCTTTCCTATTTGGATGCCTTTTATTTCCTTTTCTTGCCTGATGGCTGTGGCCAAAACTTCCAAAACTATATTGAATAGAAGTGGTGAAAGTGGACATCCTTTTCTTGTTCCTGATCTTAGTGGAAAGGCTGTCAGTTTTTTTCACATTGAGTATGATATTGGCTGTAGGTCTCTCATATATGGCCTTTATTATTTTGAGAAATGCTCCCTGTATTCCCACTTTGCTTAGTGTTTTTATCATAAATGGGTGTTGTACCTTATTGAAAGATTTTTCCACATCTATGGATATGATCATGTGGGTTTTGTCTTTGCTTTTGTTTATGTGATATATTACATTTACTGATTTGTGAATATTGAACCATCCTTGCATACCTGGGATGAATCCCACTTGGTCTTGGTGTATGATCTTTTGGATATATTGTTGGATGCGATTTGCCAATGTTGTGTTGAGGATTTTAGCATCTATGTTCATCAGTGATATTGGCCTGAAGTTTTCTTTCTTTGTTGTGTCTCTATCTGGTTTTGGAATTAAGATGATGCTGGCTTCATAAAAAGAATTTGGGAGTTTTCCATCCTTCTGGATTTTTTGGAATAGTCTGTGGAGAATGGGGGTTAGCTCTTCCTGAAATGCTTTGTAGAATTCTCCTGTGAAACCAACTGGTCTGGGGCTTTTGTGTGATGGGAGTTTTTTGATTCCTGCTTCAATTTCTTTTGCTGTTATTGGTGTATTTAGATTTTCTGCTTCTTTTTCACTGAGTTTTGGAAGATTGTATTTTTCTAGAAATGTGTCCATTTCCCCTAGGTCTTCAAATTTCTTGGCATACAGTTCTTCATAGTAATTTCTTACAATCCCTTCTATTTCTGTGGTATCAGTTGTAATCTCTCCTTTTTCATTTCTGATTGTGTTTATTTGTGTCCTGTCTCTTCTTTTCTTGATGAGCCTACTTAAAGGCTTGTCTATTTTGTTTATGTTCTCAAAGAACCAACTCCTGGATTCATTGATCCTTAGAATTGTGCTTTTAGTTTCTATGTCATTTAATTCTGCTCTAATCTTGGTTATTTCCTTCCTTCTGCTTGCTCTGGGCTGTCTTTGTTGTTGTTCCTCAGGTTCTTGCAGGTGTAGGATTAGGTTGTTTATCTGAAATGTTTCTATTTTCTTTAGGTAGGCCTGTATTGCTATCAACTTCCCTCTCAGGACTGCCTTCCTGTGCCCCATAAATTTTGGGTTGTTGTGAGATCATTTTCATTTGTTTCCAGAAACATTTTGATTTCTTGCCTAACTTCATTCTTGACCCATTCATTGTTTAATAGCATTCCATTCAGTCTCCATGATTTTGGGTGCTTTAGGTTTTTTTCTTTGGGGTTGGTTTCCAGTTTCAGTCCCTTGTGGTCAGAGAAGATGCTTGGTATGATTTCAATTTTCTTGAATTTTTTTAGGCTCATTTTGTGTTCTATCATGTGGTCTATCTTTGAAAATGTTCCATGTGCATTTGAAAAGAATGTGTATTTAGCTTCTTTGGGATGAAGGGCTCTATATATATCAGTTAAGTCCATTTCATCTAGGGTGTTGTTTAATGCCACAATATCTTTGTAGATAATTTGTTTGGAAGATTTGTCCATTTTTGATAGTGGGGTGTTCAAATCCCGTACTATAATTGTGTTGCTGTCAATATCTTTCTTGAAGTCCTCTAAGATTTTCTTGATATATTTGGGTGTCCATATGTTTGGTGCATATATGTTTACAATGTTAATGTCTTCTTGGTGGATTCTTCCCTTGAGTATAATGAAGTGACGTTCTGGGTCTCTCTTTATTGCCCTTTTTTTGAAGTCTATTTGGTCCAATATGAGAATTGCTACCCCAGCATTTTTTTCTTGTCCATTTGCTTGGAAAACTTGTTTCCAGCCTTTCACTTTTAGTCTGTGATGGTCTTTTGTTCTGAGGTGGGTCTCTTGTAGGCAGCATGTGTGTGGGTCATGCTTTCTTATCCATTGAGCTGTTCTGTGTCTTTTGATTGGAGCATTTAATCCATTTACATTTAAGGTTATTATTGATAGGTACTTATTCATTGCCATTTTTGTACCTGTGTTCCTCTTTGTCTCCCTCTTATCCTTCCTTCCCTTAAGGCAGTCCTTTTAGTATTTCTTTTAGAGCTGGTTTGGTGGAGTCATATTCTTTTAGGCATGTTTTGTCTTGGAAGCTCTTTATTTGGCCATCTGTCTTGATTGAGAGCCTTGCTGGGTAAAGTAGCCTTGGTTGTAGGCCTCTGGTTCTCATTACTTGGAATATTTCTTGCCATTCTCTTCTTGCTTGGAGTGTTTCCACTGAGAAGTCAGTAGCTAATCTTATTGGGGCTCCCTTGTATGTTATTTCTTTTTTCTCCCTTGCTGCCTTTAAGATTCTCTCTTTGTCTTGGAATTTTGCCATTTTGATGATGATGTGTCTTGAAGTGGGCCTCCTTGGGTTCCTCTTGATTGGGACTCTCTGTGATTCCTGGATTTGTGAGACTTTTTCTCTCATCAAATTAGTGAAATTTTCTCTCATTACTCGTTCAAGTATATTTTCTATCCCTTGTTCTTCTTCTTCTCCTTCTGGTATTCCTATTATTCGGATATTATTACGTTTCATATTGTCTTGCATTTCTCTTAATTCCTCTTCATTTTTTCTGAGCCTCTTTTCTTTTTCTTGCTCTTTCTGTGAGATGCTTTCTACCTTCTTCTCCCAATCACTAATCCTATCCTCCTCTACATCTATCCTACTTTTGAAACTTTCTACTGTATTCTTCAATTCAGAAATTGTATTCTTCATTTCCTCTTGTCTCTTGCTGATAGTTTCCATTTCATTTTTCATGTTGCTGTAGTTTGCAGAGAGATCATTGTAGTTCCTCTGTAGTTTCTGGTAGTTCACTGTGAGCTCTTTGAACTTCGTAATAACCAGTGCTTTGAATTCACTATCTGATAGTTGATCAGCCTCTATTTCATCTAACATTCTTTCTGAAGTTTCTGCTTTTTCTTTCATTTGGGGAATGTTTCTTTGTCTTCCCATTGTTTGAGACTCTTCTTGTTAGTCTGTGCTTCTAAAATTGATCTGTTCTGAAACTCTGGTTTTATGGTGTGAACTTCTGTGCTATGGTCCTTGTGAAGTTCAGAGGTGCAGACTCCTTGAAATTTCTTGATGTTCTTCATCTCCACTTTCTCTCACGCTGGTCCTCACGCTGGTCCCTGCATTGGTCGCCTACCACTGCTGAATGTTCCGGCTCTAATAGCCGCCTCCTCAAGCACCCAGGCCCGTTACTACAGCAGCGGCACAGAGGCTGGGAATGTCCCGGCTCCCGTAGCTGGCTCCTCTGCTGCCCAGGGATCTCACAGGGGTTTGGAGTGTCCCGGCTTCCGTACCTGACTCCCCGGTATCCAGTCCTGTTGCTATGGCAGTGGCACAGGACCTGAGAACATCCCGGCTCCTGTAGCTGGCTCCTCGGGGCCCAGGCCTGTCTCTATGGCGGTGTCACAGGGGCCTCCGGTGTCACAGGGGCCTCCGGTGTCCCAGCTCATGCAACTGACTCTTCTGTTGCCCAGGCCAGTAGCTATGGCATCGGCACAGGGGCCGAGAATGTCCCAGCTCTGGTTCCAGACTCCTCTGTCGCCCAGGACTGTCACAGGGGCTTGGAGTGTCTGGCTCCCGTACCTGACTCCCCAGCTCCCAGGCCTGTTGCTCTGGCAGCACCAAAGGGTCCATGTGTGTCCCAGCTCCAGTAGCTGACTCTGCCTCCATCTGGTGTTTCAGCATCAGTCACAATCTCTGGTCTTTTAATTTCATAAATGCTAGGTAACCGATGGTTTATTGTGCTGTTTCTCTATAGATCTGCCAGGATTTTCAACCATGAGTACAGGAGCTAGCATCAGCTCCGTCTTACTCCGTCGCCATCTTCCCAGCATTCCTTATCATCTTTTTCTTAGGTAAGTCCCTTTAACATTTCATATAATAAGGGCTTGGTGATGATGAACTCCTTGAATTTGATCCTATCTGAGAAGCACTTTATCTGCCCTTCCATTCTAAATAAAAGCTTTGCTGGATAGATCAATTTTGGATGTAGGTCTTTGGATTTCATGACTTGGAATATTTCTTTCCAGCCCCTTCTTGCCTGTAAGGTTTCCTTTAAGAAATCTGTTGACAGTCTGATGGGAACTCCTTTGTAGGTGACAGTCCTCTTATCTCTTGCTGCTTCTAGGATTCTCTCCTTCATTTTAATCTTGGCTAATGTAATGATGATGTGCCTTGGTGTGTTCCTTCTTGGGTCCAACTTCTTTGGGATTCTCTGAGCTTCCTGGATTTCCTGGAAGTCTATTGCCTTTGCCAGATTCGGGAAATTCTCCTTTATTATTTGTTCAAATAAACTTTCCACTAATGGCTGTTATTTTCCCCCTTCTGGTACCCCTATAATTCGGATTTTGGAGCATTTAAAGATATCCTGGAGGTTCCTAAGCCTTTCCTCATTTTTTTGAATTCTTGTTTCTTCATTCTTTTTTGTTTGGTCATTTTTTTTCCTCTTTCTGGTCCACTCCTTTGATTTGAGTCCCAGTTTCCCTTCCATTACTATTGGTTTCCTGTGCATTTCCGTTCATTTCAATTAGTTTAGCCTTCATATGTTCCTCTAATTTGTGACTAAAATCAACCAGTTTTGTGAGCATCCTGATTACCAGTGTTTTGAACTGTGCATCTGAAAGTTTTACTATTTCTTCATTGCTTAGATTTATTGGTTCCGGGGCTCTGAATTTTTCTTGAGGCATGTTTTGTTCTGTTCGTGCCTATTAAGTATGAGGAGCAGAGCCTTAATTGTTCACCAGGGTGGGGCCACCCAGTTTGCTGGTTTGTGATGCTGTATGTGTGGGCTAGGTCAGAGAGGGACAATGGCGGTCCCCTCTACCACTTTCCACAACTGAGGACTGCACGGTCTGTTTTACCGCTTGTTCCTTCACCAATTTATCTACTTGCGAATGTGTGACCATGGTAAGCCCTCATTGGGTCCACTGCTTTGCGCCCTCAGTGGGTCTGCCAGCTTCTACTCCACACCTGGGATCTGCCCACAGCTGCTGGCGCACCTGGGTCGCCCTCCTGGGTCAGTCTGGTGCATCTTTCTTGCCTGACCCTGTTCTGCTGCTGGCTCTGCCCCTCTTACCAGTTTGGCTGAATGGTTCCTTATTGTCAGACTTCTATATAGTTCAATTTTCTGTTGTTTGGCTGCGTTTTTGTTGCTAAAACTTTGTTATTTTTAAACTTGGTGTGAGAAGGCACAATGCTTCCACCTATGCCTCCATCTTGGTGGAAGTCCAAAAATGTATTTCTTATCAAATTAAATCTCATGAAATAATTTAAAAATATGTTTAGTTGTATGATAAAAACAAATTGTTTTGCAATACAGATTGAGTTGTTGAGTAGTGCAAATCAATAGTCATTTTATGAGATTATTATTAACCCTTCAAGGCAGTAATTGAAATGAGCTCTCTTAGTGGTGAGGAAAAGGAATTATAACCTGTACTGAGATTTAAGCTACTGGCTTTAAGTTTGTAAATGTTCATGTTTAAACAAATATTTAGTTTCCATGGGGCACCAAAGGATTATAGTTAATTTAATGACTTTTATAGGAAAACTAAAAACAGAAATTAGCCCTGAGCATGGCACTTTCATTTTATATATTTAAAATAATTGAAGAAAACTCCTAATGCTTATGTATTTCTTGAATTTGTATAATGGTTTATCCTTTCATACATGTTGTTATAAATTATGAATTCACTTCACTTTTAGAAACAGAACTCTACTTCTAATTATTTATAAAATACTGTGAGACATTTGGAAAACATTATAGTACTACTGATAAGTATTTAATTAGCCCCATGTTCTTACCTGCCTTTTAGAGGCTGAGCTGTTCTAAATCTTCAGAGGATTTTCTTTCCCCCACAAAAAAATTTGGGTCAATATAAATATTAAAGTACTAATTTATTATTGTTAAAAAATACTTTAATAAAACAGAAATGAAAGGAAAATTCCCTAACTTGACAAAGTAGATTAATCTCAGTTCAAAAGTAAATCACGTGCCTAGTGTGGAAAGGGTATCTACTAACTCCACTATTATTAGAACTTTTCCTACTGAATGTATTAGGGTGACATTGGTTAATAAAATTATATAGGTTTCAAGTATGCAATTATACATTTCATTTATTCGTTTTAAAAAACTTATATTTAGGGACTTCCGCCAAGATGGAGACGTAGGTGGAGGAACCACCTTGCCTCTGTAAACAACTAAATCTAAGAACAACTATTTTTAACAACAATCACAACCAAGCCACACGGAAAATCGACAATACGGAGTCCAGAGGACAACTAAATGCTCAGCTAAACTGGTAAGAGAAGCAAAACCAGTAGCAGAGCAGGTTAGCAAGAAAAAATCCCCGGGTGGTGCGCGGTGCAGCGAGCAGCCAAAGGCGCTGATGCAAGCTAGCTACGGGAGCGCACAGGGAAGAGGTGCTGCGGGCTGTCTCGGTCGGTCGCGCGCATCTGTGTGCGGAGAAACCGGTGAGAAGGGAAGCCTGTGCGGGGCAGCAGGCTCGCACAATTCCGATCAGATAAATAAGCCCGTGGCGAGTGGTGTGACTGGATGGACTGGGCTAGCGGAGAGGACCACCATTGCTCCCTCTCTGACCACGCCCCCACACACAGCGTCACAAACCAGCGACCTGGGTCGCCCCATCCTGGTAAATAACTAAGGCTTCGCTCTGCTTACTTAACAGCACGAATAGACCAAAAATGGCTCTAGGACAACTCAGAGCCCCAGAACCCATAGATCTAAGTGATGAAGAAATAGCCAGTCTTTCAGATGCACAGTTCAAAACACTGGTTATGAGGATCCTTACAGAACTGGTTGATTTTAGTCACAAATTAGAGAAACATATGGAAGCTAAACTAATTGAAATGAATGGAATTGCACAGGACACCAATAGCAATGAAAAGGAAACTGGGACTCAAATCAATGGAGTGGACCAGAAGAAAGCAAATAATGGCCAAACAGAAAAGAATGAAGAAATAAGAATTCAGAAAAATGAGGAGAAGCTTAGGAACCTCCAGGACATCTTTAAACGTTCCAACATCCGAATTATAGGGGTACCAGAAGGGGGAAAGGCACAGCCACCAGTGGAAAACTTATTTGAACAAATAATAAAGGAAAATTTTCCCAATCTGGCAAAGGAAATAGACTTCCAGGAAATCCAGGAAGCTCAGAGAGTCCCAAAGAAGTTGGACCCAAGAAGGAACACATCAAGGCACATCATCATTACATTAGCCAAGATTAAAATGAAGGAGGGAATCCTAGAAGCAGCAAGAGCTAAGGGGACAGTCACCTACAAAGGAGTTCCCATCAGACTGTCAGCTGATTTCTCAAAAGAGACCTTACAGGCAAGAAGGGGCTGGAAAGAGGTATTCCAAGTCATGAAAACCAAAGACCTACAACCAAGATTGCTCTACCCAGCAAAGTTTTCATTTAGAATGGAAGGACAGATCAAGTGCTTCTCAGATAAGACCAAATTCAAGGAGTTCATCATCACCAAGCCCTTATTATATGAAATGTTAAAGGGACTTACCTAAGAAAAAGAAGATAAAAAAGATGAACAGTGAAAGGACAGCAAACTCACAGTTAGTAACAACCACACCTAAAACAAAGCAAACTAAGAGGACAGCTAGATCAGGAGCAGAACCATAGAAATGAAGATCTCATGGAGGGTTAGCAACAGGGGGTGGGAGGAGGAGAAGGGGGGGAGAAGGTACAGAAAATAAGTAGCATAGACAGTAGATAGAACATAGATAGGGGGGAGGGTAAGAATAGTAGGGGGAAATACAGAATCTAAAGAATTTGAGACATGTGTTCATGAACTAAAGGGGGAAATGGTGGGGGAGGTGTATGCAGGGTGGAGGGGAATGGAGGGGGGGAATAGAGCAAATGTAATGGCATAATCAATATAAATAAATAAATAAATAAATAAAAACTTATATTTAACTCAAAATGGAAAATAAGGTATAGAAAAGACCTTAATAATCTGAATCACTTCTAGTAAAAAAAAATGCTACACCTTATTATTTTAAATGTTTCAAAACAAATTTTAAAGAAGGAGAATGCTGGACAACTGGTTCTAGTTCTACACATACATTCTGTGCAGTTGGGGATCCCCAACACATAATCATATATTGTTGGGAAGTAGGAGAGCCTGGTGCTCATATTTGGGTTTAAAATAAGTGCAGGCCAAGACTTTGAGATCTGTTGTCTATCCCTCTCCTTGGTGCATTTTCTGCTCTACTAAAGTTACAATTTACACTGATCCAGAATTATTATGCCATTTTAATGAGCAGTACCTGCTTCAATCAAGATTTTAAAAATTGGAAAGGATAAAGCTAGAATTTTTCTCAGACTTGAAGAGGGTTTAATTAACCTTTAACAGAAGAGAAAGAATTTTGTAGACTCAATAATAAGGTGAGGAAGAATGGAGAATTAAGGGAGCAAACTATATAAATTCTTTCCATTGTGTGGCAGAGTGACCTGACAAGTAACCTCTTTGCAGACACTGAATTATTCCTAATGAGGTGAATAATTTACTCCAGCTTTCCAAGGAAAAAGTAGTGGCTTTTAAGCTTCTTAGAATCTGAGTAAATGATTAGAAGACAGACTCAAAGAGAAGTCTGAATAAGGACTCTTTGCCTGTTGTGATCTGCTGGGAGGCACTGTCTCAAAACTAGCAAATCATCACTCTGCTGAGTTTCAGGTTTCCCTTACCTTCCTTTGTCTCCTTGTCAAGCCCTCATCTTTGATCAAGTCCTGAAAGCTTGGACTTTGCATTTCATTTGGTCGGCCAAGTTCCTGATCTTGGTCAGTTCTGGCCCTACTTTTGCTATATAGATGTGACACTTTGGAGACTCATTACACCCCACCTGCCATTTGAACTCAGCCAGTACTCTTTTGTTGATTTCCCTTGTCTAGGAAACTGACAGCTGGAGGGGACTCCACCCTACTATATTGTAACAGGGTGAAGCCAGGAGGGGGACCCCCAAAAATAGGATTTGGAATGGGGTCCAGAGCTCAGGGTGTCCAGG
Organism: Artibeus jamaicensis; assembly: GCF_021234435.1. Lineage (NCBI taxonomy): Eukaryota > Metazoa > Chordata > Mammalia > Chiroptera > Phyllostomidae > Artibeus > Artibeus jamaicensis. The sequence goes on from NW_026522045.1 coordinate 15,138,117, forward strand.
AAATATTAAGATGTCCTCACCCCCCCCCAGGGGGAAGGGACAAATGGAGCAGGGCTATTGAGAGCTGTTTTGCATAGCAACAGTTTCGCAGCTAACCTCTGGCATGGTCATTTAACATATCTATAACCTTTAACTGGTTGCATAGATATATTAAATAGCTGTGGCCATGCTCTGAGCCAGAAGGATGGAAGTGACTTTCCCCCAAGATGTAAATGGGGGCAGGTCCCCCAGGTGACAGCACCTGCATGAAAGGTTGGACAAGATTGGCTCCATGGCATGGGGCCCCACCTGCCCAGACTAATGACAGCAGCCCAGTAAAGCTGGGAGGATATGGGAGTCCTGGCAGGTGTAACTGATTGTAGGAGGAGTCAGAAATGGGGCTGCAAAGGAGGACTGGTGTGGGGATTTAAACACAGATGCAGCAGGTTTTGGAGAGAGAGCCATTCCGTTTGGGGCAGAGTAAGGACCATCCTCTTGTCCAGGTGAAAGAGAACCATGGGGCTTTGGGATGCTCCCTTTGTCCGCGTGGCCTGGGAAGGAGGAGAGACTTTGCCTGGCAGAAGGGTGAAAGAACTCTTTGCCAGTGGACCATGAGAAGGTGCCACATGTCTTTGGAGTAATTAGAGATCCTGCCTGGACAGCGACACAGCTGCTGGTGCCAGTGGCCTGAAACACAGATGTGTGCTTCTTTTCCTGAGATACAGTATCCTGAGTTAGGGCAGGGGGAAAGGAAGCGCTGTGGGCATCTGTGGTTATCCTAAAGGACTTTGATATATTAATGGGGACATCAGGTCACTGCTTTAAGTCTGTATAGCTTAAATAAACCTTTCCTTTCTACTAATCTCTGGCATTGAGAGATATCTTTCCTCTGGTGGCAGACAGACGAGCCCAGAGGTATTAGTATACCATCCTTGGGAGGGGCCCCTGTTGTTCTGTAGCAGTTTTTGCCATTCCTGGGTGGGCCCAATATTGCCCCCCTTGGACCCCTGTTCGGTAACAATATGGCACAAGTTATGGCATAATATGGTATCAGTGTCACTGGAGCATTATCTAACTTATTTGCAAATCCACACTTAAAACTGAATTATATGTGGCTCAGTGGATTGAGCATTGGCCTAGGAACCAAAGGGGCACTGGTTCATTTCCCAGTCAGGGCACATGCCTGGGCTGTGAGCCAGGTCCATGGTAGGGAGAATGTGAAAGGCAACCACACATTGAAGTTTTTCTCCTTCTCTTTCTCCCTCCCTTCCCTTTGCTCTAAAAATAAATAAAATAATTTTTTAAAATTGAATTACACAGAAAGAAAATTATAATCGTCCAAATGCCAGGTGAGAAAATAAATTTATAGAAGAATTTTAAAAGAACCAAAATATTAGGGCAAGTCATTTTACTCATGTAGGCCTCAGTTTTACTTATTTTTAATGTGAGGGATATGGTCTATAATGTCCCCTCTAATATAAATCAAATTATTATCATTTTAAATTTGATCTTACCTTTAAAAGGAACCTAAACAACAAAACAAACAAACAAGCAAAATATAACCAAAGAAACTGAAACTGAGAACAGGTTGACAGTGTCCAGAGGGGAGAGGGGAGGGAATTTCAGGGGAAAAGAGGAAGAGTTTACAGGAACAAATATAAAGGATACATGGACAAAAACTAAGGGGGGTGACAATGGGAGGGAGGTGGGGAACACTGGTGGGGTGGCCTGGGATGGGAGTAAAAGACAGAGTACTATACTTGAACAACAATTAAAATAAAATTTTTAAAAAATAAATAAATTTGATGCTTCAGGAGACCTTATTATTATATAAAATTAAAATTTCAGCCATATGTTATGGGTGTTTTTGTTATCAACACATTTATTTTATAATGCGTTTGTTTTGCTTAAAAATATCCCCACACAATGATTTATGTGACCCATAATTTAGAGTTCATAGGTAGGACAATTTGTGTTGTGTTTTCTGGAAATTTTTATAAATTGTGTCTCTGTCTACTATGTATATCCTGCCTAGAGGATAAACTGAAAATTTGTAGTTTTATATTTGTAACAAATAACTGGTTTGATAAAAATTTTCACTGAAATTATTCTATAATTTAATATCCTATAGAATAAAGCCTGGAGATAAAACACCCCATGATTTCAATCTTCACAGTGCTAAAATAACTATGTTTTTAATTCTGTACATCACCTAAAAATGTTACTAAAAAAAGAGAATTGTATTCTTCCTGCTGCCATTGGCATGAATTGCTATTGTGTGGATCCATTGACTTACCCTTCAGAGCTGATAGTGTCATTTGGTTGAAAGAAAACACCATGTGTAGACTTATGAAAACAAATGCATGCTATTATACACAGCTAACATTGTTAGGAATAAGTATCATAAACATGCCTTCTTATCTGTGAGATTTATCAACAGTAGGGCTAATCAATTTTCCATGGAAGTCAGAAATGTAAAATCATCAGCAGTTTTTCCTGTTCTTTATTTCTTAGAATAAAACTATAGTGAACACTTTTGTAAAATCCTCTGGTTCTAACACCAGGCTGTACAGTCAGACATGAGATGGAATTCTCTCCTCCTCAGCTCCCATGTTACAAGTGAAATGACATTGGGCAAAAATTACTTATACCTTAAGCCTTAGTTTTCTCACCTGAAAATGGAGATAATAGTGTCTCCATTATTGGAGTAGTTATTAGCATTAAACAAGATATTGTTTTTTAATTATATTTTATTACAGTTGTCCCAAATTTTCCCCCATTGCCACTCTTCATAAAGCACCGCCCACTCCCTCAGGCTACCACCACACCATTGTTCATGTCCATGGGTCATATGTATAAGTTCTTTGGCTACTCCATTTCCTATACTCTACTTTACATCCCCATGGTTGTTCTGTAACCACCTATTTCTACTTCTTAATCCCCTCATCTCTTCACCCATTCCCCCACATCCCTCCCATCTGGCAACCATCAAAACACTCTCCATATCCATGATTCTGTGTCTGTTCTGCTTGCTTACTTGTTTAGTTGGTTTTTTGGATTAAATTGTTGATAGATATATATTTACCTCCATTTTATTGTTCATAGTTTTGATCTTCCTCTTTTTCTTAAATAAGCCCCTTTAATATTTCATATTATAATGGTTTGGTGATGACAAACTCCTTTAGTTTTCTCTTGTCTGGGGTACTCTTTACCTATTCTAATCTTGGCTGTAGGTCCCTGCTTTTCATGACTTGGAATATTTCTTGTGAAAACCTTCTAGCCAGAAAAGTTTCTTTTGAGGAGTTAGCTGGTAATTCTTATAGGAATATCTTATGGGAATTCCTGTGGTCAAGTAACTGCTTTTCTCTCTCTCTCACTGCTTTCAAGATTTTCTCTTTATCTTTAAACTTTGGCATTTTAATTATGATGTGTCTTTGAGTGGGCCTCTTTATATTCATCTTGTTTGAGACTCTCTATTTCCTTCACCACATTAGGGAAGTTTTGTTTCACTATTTTTTCAAATAGATTTCCAATTTCTTGCTCTTCCTCTTCTCCTCCTGACACCACTATGATGCAACTGTTGGTAAGTTTGAAGTTGTCCCAGAGGCTCCTTACAGTATCCTCCTTTTTAAAAATTCTTTTTTCTTTTTGCTGTTGATTGGTTGCTTTTTGCTTCTTTATGTTCCAAATCATTGATTTGATTCTCACCTTCATTAGCTGTATTGTTGATTCCATCTATACTTGTCTTTATTTCAATAAGTGTATCCTTCATTTCTGACTTGATATTTTTTATACTGTTAAGGTCCTCACTAAGTTCCTTGAGCATCCATATAACCAGGTCTGCATTTGATAGATTGCTTATCTCCATTTTGTTTAGTACTTTTCTTGGAATTTTGATCTGTTCTTTCATTTGGGTCATGTTTCTTTGTCTCTTCATTTTGGCAGCCTCCCTGTGTTTATCTATGTATTAGGTAAGGCCGCTATGACTCCCTGACTTGGTAGCATGGACTAATGTAGTAGGTGTCCTGTAGGGTCCATTGGCACAGCCTCCTCTATCACCCAAGCTGGGTACTTGAGGTGTGCCCTTCATTGGGCTGAGTACACACTTTTCTTGTAGTTGAGCCTTGATTGCTGTTGGCAGGTCAATGGGAGGGATTTACCCAGGCCAGTCAGCTGCAAGGACTGGCTGTGACCACTGACCACCAAACTCTGCCTTGTGTGGAGAATCAGCTGTGCAAGGACCCAGTACACAGAGCAGTGAGAGAAAAGCAGTTAGTTTCCTACAGGGAATTCCCATAAGATAGTCAAGCTGATTTCTCAAAAGAAGCTTTTCTGGCTAGAAGGGATTTGCAAGAAATATTCCAAATCATGAAAAGCAGGGACCTGCAGACAAGATTGCTCTAGCCAGCATAGATATCATTTAGAATGGAAGGGTAGGTAAAGAGCTTCCCAGACAAGAGAAAACTAAAGGAGTTTGTCATCACCAAACCATTATAATATGAAATATTAAAGGGGCTTATTTAAGAAAAAGAGGAAGATCAAAACTATGAACAATAAAATGGAGGTAAATATATATCTATCAATCAACAATTTAATCCAAAAAACCAACTAAACAAGTAAGCAAGCAGAACAGACACAGAATCATGGATATGGAGAGTGTTTTGATGGTTGCCAGATGGGAGGGATGTGGGGGAATGGGTGAAGAGATGAGGGGATTAAGAAGTAGAAATAGGTGGTTACAGAACAACCATGGGGATGTAAAGTAGAGTATAGGAAATGGAGTAGCCAAAGAACTTATACATATGACCCATGGACATGAACAATGGTATGGCATTGCCTGAGGGAGTGGGGGGTGCTGAGTGGAGGGAGGCAAAAGGGGGAAAACTAGGACAACTGTAATAGTGTAATCAATAAAATATTCATAAAAAGAGTAATTGCTTGGGAATCCAGCAGTTTCTTCAATCTGCTCAATCCTCGCTAGTTTTTACAAACAGAAGTTGTGGGGACTTATCTTCCTGGCACTGAAACTCTGAGTTGTGGGGCTTGGTGTTATCTCCTGAGATATCCCTCCCAATTTTTATCTACCACATGTGGATGTGGGACCAGCCCTTTCTGGGTCTCCACATCTTTACCCCTCCTACCACTCTGGATGTTTCTTCTTTACTTCAGCAGTTGTTAGACTTCCATTCAACTCATTTTCTGACAGTTCTGAGTGGTGTTTGTTCTATGGTTTAGAAATAATTTTGATGTGGTTATGTGAAGAAGTGAGTTATGTTTACCTACACCTCAATCTTGACCTTAAATGAGATACTGTATATAAATTTCCTAGTATAAGTCCTACCACATAGGAGGAGCTCATTAAGGGGTAGCTGTAGTTGTTATTTTATTCCCCTTGTTGAAATGTTGCCATTGTGATTGCACTCAAATTTGAAAATTGAAAAAGAAATGAGGTAGAATAGAGCTACTTGTCAGCTGCTTGCTATTAAAGATTGTGATGACCTAAGATTGTAATGAGGGAAGGGCACTAATTTTTAACTTAATCTATTTATCATCTTTAGTTGTGAACCAAGTCTTAAATACCCCTTTCAAAACAGAGCTGCATCCAGATGTAAAGTCCATATTGGAGCAAGCACAGGAATCTAGACAGGGTCAGCAAACTGTGGGCCCCAAACCCTACCTGTTGCTGCTTATTATTGTAAATAAAGTTTTATTGGCACACCACCATGCCTATTTGCTTACTAACTGCCCATGACTGATGTTTAACTACAATAGCAAAGCTGAGTTTTGCAACAGAAATTATATACCAAAAACGTTCACTGCCTGGCTTTTTATAGAAGATGTGTGCTGACTCATAATTTAGAATATTCCTTAGGAGTCTGATTTAACTTGTTATGATTTCCTTTCCAGAGGACTAAAAAACATTAAAAAAAAGACTTAATTAAGCCTAGCTACTTATAGGCCCACTCTATTCCATCCACCAAATTAGATGTATTTTACCATAATGCTCCCTAATGTTTGACTGGCAGTGCATCTCTAAGTGGACATCTTAACATCCATTACACCTTTGTTCAGGTGACTCTATGGCTCTGATAAAGAAACAAGCCAGTGAGCACATTCTCAGTTCTGAGTTATCAAACAGACTTTTGTTAATTCAAAATGAAACTTCTTGTCTTCAACCCTTCCATGATAATCTCCAAGGAACCTCTTTGTTATTTAGACAAAATGCCCTATTATCTTTCTTACTGCAATTAGTTATCCAAACCTATCATGTTTCCATCCTTAAAATAATATAATGACATGATCACTTAAACCTTTCTAAAAGTATCAAAGAAGAAATATATCATCTTTTGCTATCCAGGTTGCATTACTGGCTTCATTTGGTTTGCTTAAAATGTTTTGTTTAAATCTCTTTTGTGGTACACTGAAGCACTTTGCCCTTCTTGCAACCAGAATGGTAAACAAGGGATAATGCTGATCAAAATGTAGATTACTTTATTTTCCAAGGTGGTTTTGACTTCTGAGTTCAGTTTGTCTCTTGCAATACAGATACTTCCTGTATGTGTTTTTTGCCATCATAGGTCAAATCCATATAAGTATGGTTTTCCTGTGCTAAACTGCCTAATTGTGTATATCTCTCACTTTTTTAATACCAGCTTTATTGAGATATAATTCACAACACCACTTAATTTACCTGCTTAAATGGTACAAAACAATAGTTTTTAATGTATTTACATAATTGTGCAAACATCACCACGATCTATGTCAGAGCATTTTATGACACCCCAAAGGGAACCTAATGTCATGAGTTACATTAGAAGTAAGTCACCTTTTTCTTCCCAATTTGCCCCCTTCCTTGCTCCCAGTCCTAGGCAACAACTAATCTACTGTTTCTATGCATTTCCTTTTTTGTATATTTCATAAAAATGGAATCATACAATATACAGTCTTTTGTAACTGAATTCTTTCCCTTAGCATAATGTTTTTAAAGTTCATCCATGTTGTAACACTGTCAATGTCTTTTGTATATTTAGTAGATACAAATTCAAATATTTATAACATTTTAAAATTTGATCCGATATTCTCTCTTTTTTCCTCCGTCTTCTTCTCTCCTCTCTCTCTCTTTCTGTCCCTTACACACACATGTGTGTGAACTCACACTCATAAACAGATACTCTGAAATTCACCAAAATCTGGCCTAACATATTTGGGAATCAAACAAGTATAATAGGCTTGACATGATGGCTTTTTTAGGAGCTTAATTAGTGGTATGGAAATTATTGATAATCCTTATGAATTCTGAAATATGCTCTAGATTTTATTCTGAAGGGCCTCCAGTATATCTTTAATAGCTCCTCCTCATAGGACACCACCAGTATTTGAAATTGCATTCTGATAAAAGTTGAGGGTGAATATTTTCTTTAAAAAAATGGTATTAAAACCCAGGCACAAATAAAAATGAAGTCAAGCCCTGACTGGTCTGTTGGGCATCATCCTGCAAATGAAAAGGTTGCCTGTCAGGGCACATGCCTTGGTTGTGGGTTCAGTCCACAAGTCAATGGGTATGTGAGAAGCAACTGAAAGATGTTTCTCTCACACATTGATATTTCTCTCCCTCTCTTTCTCTCTCCCTCCCCCTCTCTCTAAAAATAAAGAAACAAAATGTAAAAAATGGATTGGGCAGAGATGCAACTTAAAGTGGAAACTGGAGCCTCTTATGATATCAGATGAGTACAGGAAGAAGAAATGGTTTACAAAACTTTGTGATACTAATTTAAAATTATTTTTTACAAAGACACATGGGATTGAAAATTGAAGATGGAAGGAAAGGATGAAAAACTTTAGGCTATTGATTCGCAGGGTTTGTGAAAGACCAATATGTATAGCTTTTTTGTTTTTATTTTTACAGGAATAGAGCTATAAAATAACCATTAATTCAAAAAACTTGTACTGAACTTCTATGAGCCAGGTGTTATGCAAGTTGCTGTTAAGATGAATTAGATCTGCCTACCTGTAAGCAATTGGAAGGGACTGAAAATTATCTGTGTACGCCTTGTTTGTATGGATAGGAAAACTAGCAACTTTAGGTTACTTTTTGAATGACCATATGTGAGTTTAATAAAGGGTATGAAAGATCTGAAAGAAAATGCAGTTGAATACAGCTTTGAGATTGAGGTTCTTTTCTTAAGAGAAAATGCTAATCTCTGGAAAGGCCTTTCGATTTTGAGCTGCACAAATGTACCTTAATTACATGAAAATGCCTATGTTAATAGTAATCATTAAAATGAAGTTCTACTTGGATTATATTTGTTGATTTTGCTAAATAAGAATTTCACCTAGCATTCAAATAGGTGCTTTCATGTTTAAGGCATCTTTTATCTGCTGGAAACTACTGAGGCAATGATAAGTAGTGCTATGGAATCCACTAGCTCCACACTCCCAACATTTGGCAGCCCACCCTGTTGAGCCTGAAAGGGTTTCTTAGGCTCCACCCAGGAAGAAATGCTAATCAGCCGCAAGCTAGGCAGTATAGAGCTTTATGGGTTTTTGTGCGCCCAGCCGAGGTTCTCCAGCCTGCACAGTAGGGCCGGGAAAGTCTCACCCAAGCAGGGAATGTGGCAGGGTTTTATTTTGGTTGGCTCTCTTTGTGGTAGTTGGGGTTTGGTCCCCTTTGAACAAAGCGGCAATATATCGTTGGTGGCTTTCCTCAGGCTCAGGTTGCTATGTGGATAAAGCCCGCCCTTTCAGCTCTCTGGTTCAACATCAGCCATCTTTTCTGGGTTGTAGTTCAGCCGCCATTTTGTCCTACCCTGCTCATCCTAACAGAGCTCAGGCTCTCCAGGAAGTCAGGCCAGCATCTGGGACAGACTGACTTGTGTGTCTCTAGAATGGGATCCACTTTTCCTTCAAATGTCCAGTTTTTTAGAGCCCTCTCCTCACACAGCCAAGTATAGGTCTGTTTGGACCTGATCAGCTCTGCTGCTGACTTCCTTTGACAACTCTCTGAGCTCCCTCCCTCCTGTCTCACCACAAAGGTGTATGAGCACCCAATGGGTGGCGGCAGGCCTTGGTGTACTCTGGTACTTTTGGTAAGTGGCCTTAGACCCAGCACAGACACAGAGTTAAATTTATATCAGTCTTATGAACACCATTCTTCCCTACCTGGTGACTCACTGAGAACCTGCCTCACAAAACTCCCATACTGTCAAAGGCTCGTTCAGTCACTGAACATATGAGGAAGCTGGCAAGTGGAGGAAGGTGCAGGCAGATCTTGGGGTGTTTTGGACCTTTTGCTGTTGTGTCCCCAGCTCAGTGTTGGAGGAATCCAGGCCTTACTGCACAGCTTGGTCCTTCCCCAACACACTGAGGCCCAGCAGGAGCAGCCACAAACTATGGATCATTTCGTAGCTGCAAACAGGTTGCCCAGGTATAGTCACAAGCAGTGTCTAACATTGACCTGAACAGATTTCCTCTCAAGAGGCCCCAGAACCAATATACCAAGAAGCAAGCTCCAGACAACATCAGAACAGGATCTAATTAACCCCACAAGCAGCATATCTAAAGAAGAATTTCAGCAGGCACCAGACCTTGCTAAGGCAAGTTCTGCTTCATGTGGTCAGCACCTGCACAGCAGTTCCTACATTGTGGTTGAGGTTAATTCTCAACTTGACCAGCCTGAGAGTTGAACCCCTGCACAGACAGACCAATAGCAATCAAGACTCAATTATAGCCCTCACCAAGTAACTCAGTTGGTTAGAGTGTCATCTGAATATGTCAAGGTTGCAGGTTCAATCCCTGGTCAGGGAATATACAAGAATCAGCCAATGAAGACATAAATGGAACAATGAGTCTCTCTCTCTCTCTCTCTCTCTTTTGCCACCCCTCAAATCAATAAATTTAAAGAGAAGACTCAATTACAACAGCAGGGCTCACATAAGCCACACAACAGACATGCCAGCTATACCAGTTTGGTGACCAGGGAGACTGTACCACTGCATCCCACAAGATACCTTACATAAGGCTACTGTAGTAATACTGGGAGACATAGCAGCTCTATATAACACATAGAAACAAACACAGAGGGCCAGCCAAAATGGAGAGACAAAGAAACATGGCTCAAGTGAAAGAAAAGAAGAAATATCCAGAAAAAGAACTAAATGAAATGAAGGCAAGCAATCTATCAGCTACACAATTCAAAGCAATGGTTATAAGAATGCTCAACAAACTTAGAACTCCAAAAGCATAAAAAATAAACATAGAAACCAAAAATAAAAAAGAACTAGTCAAGAATGGAGAATATGATAACTGAAATAAAGTATATACTAGAAGAAAAAAAAGGCAGGTTAGATAAAACAGAGGATTGAATCAGTGACTTGGAAGACAAGATAGCAGAAAATACCCAACCACAGAAGCAAAAGGAAAATAGAATTTAGAAAATGAGAATAGCTTATGGGACCTCTGGGACCACATGAAATGTAATAATATCCACATCATGGGAATATCAGAAGAAAAAGAGGGCAAAAGATTGAGAACCTATTAGAAGAAATAATGACTAAAGTCTTTCCTGTGAAGAAAAAGGTATACACAAGTACAGGAAGCACAGGGAGTCCCAAACAAGATAAAACAGAGCCCACACAAGACACATCAAAATTAAAATGTCAAAGGTTAAAGACAAAGAAAGAATCTTAAAAGGAACAAGAGAAACATAGTGACTAGTGACCTACAAAAGAGGTCCCATAAGACCATCAGCTTATTTCTCAACAGAAACATTTCAGACCAAAAGGTTTTGGCACAAAATATTCAAACTGATGAAAAGCAAGGACCTACAACCAAGATTATTCTACCCCGCAAAGCTGTCATTTAAAATCAAAGGTCAGATAAAGAGCTTCCCAGTCAAGAAAAATCTAAGATTTCATTATCAAAATAGTATTATAGGAAATGTTAAAGGGTCTTCTTTAAGAAGAAGAAACAAAAAGAGGAACAGAGTTATAAAGAATAATATTGCAATAAATACATAACTCTCAATAATCATCTTAAATGTAAATGACATAAGTGCTTCAATAAAAAAAACACAGGCTATGTCCTGGCTTGTGTGACTCAGTTGGTTTGGGAGTCTTCCCATAAACCAAAAGGTCACAGGATTGATTCCTGGTCAGGGCTCATGCCTGGGTTGTGGATTCCATCTCTAGTTGAGGTGTGTGCAAGAGGGAACCAATCAATGTTTTCCTCGCACATCCATGTTTCTCTTCCTCTCTGTCTCCCTCCTCTCCACTCTAAAAAAAATCAATAAGCATGTCCTCTGGTAAAGAAAAAAAAAGACATAGGATAGTTGAATGGATAAGAAAACAAGACCCATATATATGCTGCCTACAAGAGACCCACACTGAATGAAAGAAAAACACAGATTTAAAAGTAAAGAGATAGAAAAAGATATTTCATACAAGTGCAAATTGTATGAAATAGAAGACTAAAATCATACAAGTGCAAATGAAGAAAGCTGGGGTACCGATACCTATAGCAAACAAAATAGACTTTAAAACAAAGGCTATAATAAGACACAAAGAAGAACACTATGCAATGATAAAAGGATCATTTCAACAAGAGGATATAACCCTTATAAACATTTATGAACCAAACGTACAAGCACCTAATTATATGAGGCAAATCCTGATGGATAGAGAGGGAGAGAGTGACAGTAATACAGTCATAGTAGGGGCTTTTCAAATCCCATTGACATTAATGGATAGATCTTCCAGACAGAAAATCAACAAGGAGACAGTGGCCTTAAATAACACACTAGATCAGATAGATTTAATTGATATCTTCATAGCATTTCACCCCAAAGGAGAAGAGTATACATTTTTTCAAGTGTATATGGAACATTTTCTAGAATAGACCATATGTTAGGACACAAGACAAGTCTCAACAGAGTTAAGAAGACTAAAATCATAATCAAGCATCTTCTCTGCCACAATGGTATGAAACTACAAATCAATTACAAAAACAAGAACTATAAAACAGAAAAAGACATGGAAGCTAAATAACATGTTACTAAACAGTAAATGGCTTAACAATGAGATCAAGGGAGAAATCAAAAGCTACCCCAAGACAAATGAAAATGGGAAAACAATAACCCAAAATCTACGGGACACTGAGAAAGCAGTCTGAACAGGAAAATTCATAGCATTACAAGCCTATCTCAAGAAACAAGAAAAATATCAGATAAATAATCTAACTTTACACTTGAAGGAACTTGAAGAAGAACAACAAACAAAACCCAAAGTAATTGGAAGAAAGAAAATAATAAAAATTAAATTGGAAATAAAGAAAGTAGAGTCTAAAAAGCAATATAAAAGATCAATGTAACAGAAATCTTGTTCTCTAAAAAGATAAAGATTTATAAACCTTTGACCAAGCTCAACAAGAAAAAAAGAGACAGGACCCAAGTAAATAACATGAAGAATGAAAGAGAAGAAATCTCAGAAAACACCACAGAAATACAAGGGATTATTAGAAAATATTACAAACAACTATATGCCAACAAGTTGAACAATCTGAAAGAAACAGATAAGTTCCTGAAAACATAAAATCTTCCAAGATTGAATAAAAAAGAAACAGAAGGCCGTGCATGCTGTTACTCCACTGCTGGAGCTCAGAGGGAGTGAGTATGAGGTAAATGAAGCAGGAGTTCCAGCCAAGATGGAGGTGCAGGTGGAAACCCTTCACTTCCTCACACACCCAAAAGGAGGATAACAACTAATCTAAAATAAATAAACAACCAGAAGTGCCAGAAAATCAAACTGCATGAAACTCCAACAACCAAGGAATTAAAGAATAAATCAACCAGAACAACCAAGGTGGCGAACCACGTGGCCTGGCTCAGATAAGTCAAGGGGAGGTGGTGGACCAGGCAGGCAGGACTGACTTAAGGGGAAACTGACATTCAGAGTTGACTGTGGACTACGGCAGTTGCTGGTGGGAGAAACTCCCTGTCTCACACTAGAGTCTGTTGGAAAGTGGACTAGAGATGAGGAATCAAGCTGTATTGTTCCCACTCTGGCCCTGCCCCCACAGGCAGAGCCTCAGCACAACAAAGAGGGTTGCCCTGCCTGGGTGAATATCTAAGGCCCACCTCCTTACAACATATCAGCTGTGCCAAGACAAAGAAAAATGGCCCAATTGAAAGAACAGAGCAAAACCTCAGAAAAAAACAACAACAACTAAGCAATCAGGACATAGCCAACCTATCTCATGGAGAATTTAAAGCCCTGGTAATCAAAATGCTCACAGATATGATTGAGCTTGGTCAAAAAATGAAAAAACAAATGAAAGATACCCAAAATGAGAAAGCAAAATATTCATGGAAGCAACAGTGACAGGAAGGAAACCAGGACTTAAAGCAACAATTTGGAACAAAAGGAAAAATAAACATCTAAACAGAACAGAATGAAGAAACAAGAATTCAAAAAGGTGAAGAGCATCTTACAAACCTCTGGGACAATATGAAATGTTCCAATATCCAAATTATAGGGTTGCTAGAAGGAGAAGAACAACAGCAAGAAATTGAAAACTTATTTGAACAAATAATGAAAAAAAAAAAACTTCCCCAATCTGGGAAAGGAAATAGACTTCCAGGAAGTCCAGGTATCCCAGAGAGTCTCAAAGAAGTTGGACCAAAAGAGGAACACACCAAGGCACATCATCATTAAGTTACCAAGATTAAAGATCAAGAGAGAATCCTAAAAGAAGCAAAAGGAAAGGAAAGAGTAACCTACAAAGGAATGCCCATAAGGCTACCAGCTGATTTCTAAAAAGAAACCTTACAGGCAAGAAGGGGCTGGAAAAAAGGATTCCAAGTGATGAAAGGCAAGGACCTACATCCCAGATCACTGTATCCGGCAAAGCTATCATTTAGAATGGAAGGGCAGATACAGTGCTTCCCAGATAAGGTCAAGTTAAAGGAGTTCATCATCACCAAGCCATTATTATATGAAATGTTAAAGGGACTTATCCAAAAAAAAAAACAAAGATAAAAAATATTAACAGTAAAATGACAACAAATTCACAAGTATCAACAAATGAACCTCAATAAAAGTAAAACAATGAAAACAAAAACTAAGCAAACAACTAGAATGGGAATAGAATCCGAGAAATGGACATCACATGGAGGGAGTTCAGTGGGGAGAGGGAAAGGAGGGATATGGGGGAAAAGGTACAGGGAAGAAGAAGCATAATTAGTAGGCATAAAACAGACTGGGAGAGATAAAAATGGTATAGGAAACAGAGGACTCAAAGGACTTATATGTACAACCCATGGACATGAACTAAGGGGGGGGATCTTGGCGGATTGAAGGGACAGGACAGAGGGGAGATATGGGGAGGGAATTGGGAAAACTAGTAGCATAATCAGTAAAAACACAAGTAAATAAAGGTAAATAAAAAAAGCAGAAAATCTAAACAGACAGATCACACTACACATGGAATTAAAGTGACAATGGGAAAAAACTTCTGCAACTGATAACAGGGTACAGCCAAGGGGGGTCCCCCAAAAAAGACTTGGAATGGTGTTCAGAATTCAAAGTGTATAGGAATATTGGAGAGACATATAAGATGTCCTCACCCCTTCCCCCCACAGGTGTGAATTGGGGGAAGGGACAAATGGAGCAGGGCCATCAAGAGCTGTTTTGCATAGCAACAGTTTTGCAGCTGACCTCTGGAATGATTATTTAACATAGCTATAACCTCTAACTGGTTTCATAGATATGTTAAAAAAGCTGTGGCCAAGTTTTGGCCAGGGGAAGGGGGAGCAATGTGGTTTTCAGCAGAGTGAAAGAGTACCACTTGACTTTGCCAGAATGGAGATCCCTGCAGCCAGATGAAAGGGAGAGCCACGCAGTTTCAGCAAAGTAAAGGTTCCCTCTTGGCCAGATGAAAGAGAAAGCCATGTGGTTTTGGCAGAGTGCGGACCTTTACTTTCCCAGGTGAAAGGGAAAACCACGCAGCTTTGCCAGAATGGAGATCCCTGCAGCCAGGTGAAGAAGAAAGCCACACGCGCTTTTGGTGGAGTGCAAACCCCGCAGCTTTGGTAGAAGAGGCCCAAGCGGCTTTGGGGTGCCCCCTTTGGCTGTGTGGCCTGGAAAGCAGGGGAGACTTTGACTGGAACTGGGTACAAAGAATTCTTGCCATTGGACCACGAGAGGATGCCACATGACTTTGGATTAACTAGAGATCCTGCCTGACACAGCTGACGATACCAGTGGCCTGAAACACAGACGTGTGCTCTTTTCCTGATTTACGGTACCCGGAGTTGGGACAGTGGGAGAAGGGAGAGCTGTGTGGGTGTAGGTGTATACCCTAAAGGACTTTGATGTTTTAGTGGAGGCGTTAGGCCTGAATAGCATTAAATAAACATTTCATTTCCTTTTCACAAATCTCTGGCATTGAGAGATGTCTTTCCAATTGGCGGTGGACAGAAGAGCCCAGTAGATATTGGTATTCTGTCCTTGGGAAGGACCCCTGTTCTGTAGCAGTTTTTGGCATCCCTAGGTGGGCCAAATGTTGCCCACCCCCTTGGACCTGTTGTTCGGTAACACAACCACAAGTCCTGAAGCCACAGCAGGTGGCTACACAGGTAAATTTTACCAAATATTTAAAAAATAATTATCTATCCTTCTTAAAATATTCCACAAACTCTAGTGTAGAGAACACTCCCAAGCTCATTTTATGAGGCTAACATTAACCTGATTCCAAAAACAGTACAAAGAAAAAAAATTTTAGGATAATATTCATAATGAACATAGATGCAAAAAACCTCAACAAAATATTAGCAAGCAGAATCCAACAGTACAAAAAAAAAGACCATATGCCATGATCAAGTGGTGTATGATTTATTCCTGGGATGCAAGGCTGGTACAATATCTGCTAATAAATCAACGTGATACATCACATAAACAAAATGAAGGTAAAAACCATATCGTCAGCCCTGACTGGGTTGGATCAGTGGGTTCAACATTTTCTTTCAAACCAAAAGGTCACTAGTTTGATTCCTGGTCAGGGCATATGCCTGAGTTGCAGGCCAGGTCACTGGTTGGGGGTTGTACAAGAGGTCATTGATCAATATTTCTCTTGAATGTTGATGTTTCTTTTCCTCTTTTTCTTCCTCCTTTCCCCTCTCTATAAAAGTAAATAAATGCAATCTTTTTAAAAGAAAAAAACAGAACCATAGAAATGAAGATCTCATGGAGGGTTAGCAACAGGGGAGTGGGAGGAGGGGAAGGGGGGAGAAGGTACAGAAAATAAGTAGCATAGACAGTAGATAGAAAATAGATAGGGGGGAGGGTAAGAATAGTAGGGGGAAATACAGAATCTAAAGAATTTGAGACACATGTTCATGAACTAAAGGGGGAAATGGTGGGGGAGGGGTATGCAGGGTGGAGGGGAAGGGAGGGGGGAATAGAGCAAATGTAATGGCATAATCAATAAAAAAAATAAAAAATAAAACTAAAAAAAAAAAAGAAAAGAAAAAAACATATGATTATATCATTAGATGCAGAAAAAGCATTTAACAAAATCCAGTACCAATTTATGACCAAAAAAAAGAAAAACCTCTCAGTAAAGTGGGAATAGAGAGACCATATCTCAACATAATAAAGGCCATATATGAGAACCCCACAGTTAACATCAGACTGAATGGGGAAAACTAAAAGCATTTCCTTTAGCATCAGGAACAAAACAGGGTTGTCCATCTTCACTACTCATATTCAACATAGTTCTGTAAGTTCAAACCACAGCAATCAGATAAGAAAAAGAAATAAAAAGCATCCAGAGTGGAAATGTACAGGGTGGAGCCAAGAGGGGGGTCCCCAAAAAGGGATTTGGAATAGGGTCCAGAATTCAAGGTGTCCAGGAAATATTAGAAAGACATGTAAGATGTCCTTATTCCTTCCCCCCCAACAGGTGTGAGTTGGGGGAAGGGACAAAAGGAGCAGGGCCACTGAGAGCTATTCTGCATAGCAAAAGCTTTGTAGCTAACATCTGGCATGGTCATTTAACGTATCTATGACCTTTAACTGGTTGCATAGATATGTTAAATAGCTGTGGCCATGCTCTGAGCCAGGGGGACGAAGTGACTTTCCCCCAAGTTGTAAATGGGGGCAGGTCCCCCAGGTGACAGCACCTGCATGAAAGGTTGGACAAGATTGGCTCTATGGCCTGGGGCCCCACCTGCCCAGACTTATAATGGCAGCCCAGTAAAGCTGAAAGGATACAGGAGTGCTGGCAAGTGTAACTGATTGTAGGAGGAGTCGGAAACAGGGCTGTAGAGAAGAACTGGCATGGGAATTTAAAACCCAGCCACTGAGTGAGCCATGCACAGCTTTGCAGGGTAAACCACGCAGCTGTGGCAGTACAGAGAAAGCCACGCGCTTCTGGCACAGTGGAGACCCCTGCAGCCATGTGAAAGGGAGAGCCACAAGGCTTCCCCAGAGTGGGGACCCCCGCAGCTGGGGTATAGAGAATCACCATGCGGCTTTAGCAGGGAATTGCCACTCAGTTTGGCAGAGTGGTAACCCCCACAGCTTTGGTAGAAGAGGACCTCGTGGCTTTGGAATGCTCCCTTTGGCCATGTGGCCTGGCAAGCAGGAGAGACTTTGCCTGGAAAATGGGTACAAAGAACTCTTGCCAGTAAGCCATGAGATGGTGCCACATGATTTTGGATTAATTAGAGATCCTGCCTGGACAGTGATGTAGCTGACAGTCCCAGTGGCCTGTAACATGGACACCTACTTATTTTCCGGAGTTACAGTACCCCAAATTAGGGCACAGGAGAAGGAAGCACTGTGGGCGTCTGTGGGTATCCAAAAGGACTTTGATATTTTGATGAGGACATTGGGTCACTACTTTAAGTCTGTATAGCTTTAAATAAACCTTTCCTTTCCTTTTCACAAACTTCTGGCATTGAGAGACGTCTTTCCTCTGGCCTCTGGCGGCAGACATAACGAACCTGTGTGTATGTGTTCCGTAACAGTTTTTGGCATTCCTGGGGGGGCCAATAACCGCCCCCTCCAGCCTGTGTTCTGTAACAGAAATGAATGAGTAAAACTGTCATTATTTTTAGATGATATGACACTGTATATAGAGAACCATAAAAATTCCACAAAAAACTAACAGAAATTAGTAATGAGCTTAGTAAAATAGCTGGATACAAAATAAATATCCAGAAATTGGTTGCATTTTTATATATACATAATGAATTATCAAAAATGAAAACTAAGAAAACAATCCCATTTAAAATTGAATGAAAAAAATCTAGGAATAAATTTAACCAAGGAGGTAAAAGACCTGTTCTTGGAAAATTAAAAGACACTGAAGAAAGAAACTGAAGAAGGTACAAATAAATGGAAGCATATACAATGTTCATGGGTAGGAAGAATTAACATACTACCCAAAACAATCTCTAGATTCAATGCAATTAATGCAATTCCTGTAAAAATTCCAATGGTGTATTTCACAGAACTAGAACAAATAATCCAAAATTTATATGGAACTACAGAAAATGTCAAACAGCTCCAGCAATCTTGAGAAAGAGCAAAGTTGGAGGTATCACGTTACCTGATATCAAATTATACTGTGAAGCTATAGTAATCAAAACAGTGTGGTACTAGCATAAAAACAGACATGTAGATCAATGGAACAGAATAGGAGCCTAGAAACAAACCCACACCCCTAAGGTCATTTAATATTTGACAAAGGAAGCATTAAAATATAGTGGAGTAGAGACAGTCTATTCAACAAATGGTGTTGGGAAAATTGGACAAATACATGCAAAAATGAAACTATACAAACTGCTTATACCATATACAAGAATAATTTTAAAATACATTAAAGACTTAAAAGTAAGACTCAAAATCATATAACTCCTAGAAGAAAATATAGGCAGTAAGTTCTCAGACATTTCTCTTGGTAATATTTTTTTCTGACATATCTCCTCAGGCAAGGGAAACAAATATAAATAAATAAACAAATGGAACTATATCTAACTAAAAAGCTTTGCATGGTAGAAAATAGATGAATAAAACATAAAGACAATCCTCTGAATGGAAGAAGATATTCACCGATGATACATCTTAAGAAGTGTTAATATCCAAAATGTATAAAGAATTCAGGTAAGTCAACAACAAACAACCCAACTGAAAAATAGGTAGAGGACCTGAATAGACACTTTTCCAAAGAGGACATACAGATGGCCAATACACATATGAAAGGATGCTCAACATCACTAATCATCAGAGAAATGCAAATTAAAACCATAATGAGATATCACCTCATACCTGTCATAATGGCTATCATCAATGAATCAACGAACAGCAAGTGTTGGTGAGGTTGTGGAGAAAATGGAAACCTTTTGCACTGTTAGTGGGAATGCAGATTGGTGTAGTCATTATTGGAAATTGTATGGAAGGTCTTCCAAAAATTAAAATGAAACTGCCTATGATCCAGCAATTCCACTTTTATGTTTATATCTAGAGAAACCCAATTCTTTTGAATTGGGTTTTAAAAGAATTAGAACACTAATTCAAAAGAATATATACTCTCCTATGTTCGTTGAAGCATTATTTACAATACCCAAGTTATGGAAGCAACCCTAGGGCCCATTAATAAATGAGTGGATAAAAAATGTGTTGTACATTTACTATAGACTCTACCCAAAAACTGCTCAAACTAATTAATGAACTTGGCAAAACAGCAGGCTACAAAGTCAATATCCAGAAATCAAAGGCATTTTTGTATACAAACAATGAATTAGCAGAAGCAGAAATCAAGGAAAAAATCCCATTCGATATAGCAAAAAGAAAAATAAAATATCTGGGAATAAACCTAACCAAAGAGGTAAAAGACCTGTATGCAGAAAACTACACAGCACTGAAGAAAGAAATCAGGGAAGACACAAAAAAATGGAAACATATACCGTGTTCATGGATTGGAAGAATTAACATTATCAAAATGTCCATACTACCCAAAGCAATATACAGATTCAATGCAATACCTATTAAAGTACCAATGGCATATTTCACAGACATAGAACAAACACTTCGAAAATTTATATGGAACCATAAACGAGCTCGAATAGCAGCTGCTCTTTTGAGAAAGAAGAACAAAGTAGGGGGGATCACAATACCTGATATCAAACTGTATTACAAGGCCACTGTAATCAAAACAGCCTGGTACTGGCATAAAAACAGGCACATAGACCAATGGAACAGAACAGAGAGCCCAGAAATCAACCCAACTCTCTACAGTCAATATTCGACAAAGGGGGCAGTAACATAAAATGGAGTAAAGATAGCCTCTTCAACAAATGGTGTTGGGAGAACTGGACAGCTACATGCAAAAAAATGAAACTTGAGCACAGACTTACACCATACACCAAAATAAATTCAAGGTGGATAAAAGACTTAAATGTAAGTCATAACACCATTAAAGTCCTAGAGGAGAACATTGGCAAGAAAATCTCAGATATTTCACGCAGCAACTTCTTTACTGATATGTCCCCTAGAGCAAGGAATGTAAAGGAAAGAATAAACAAATGGGATCTCATCAAAATAAAAAGCTTCTGCATGGCTAAAGAAAACAGTATTAAATTAGCAAGACAACCAACTGTATGGGAAAACATATTTGCCAATGATACCTCAGACAAAGGTTTAATCTCTAAAATATACAAAGAACTTACACGACTCCACTCTAAGAAGACACCCAACCCAATTAGAAAATGGGAAAAGGACTTGAACAAACACTTCTCCAAGGAGGACATACAGAACATTCAGAGACACATGAAGAGATGCTCAATATCATTAGCTATCAGAGAGATGCAAATTAAAACCACAATGAGATACCACTTTACACCAGTCAGGATGGCTATCATAAACAAAGCAACAAACAACAAATGTTGGAGGGGTTGTGGGGAAACGGGGTCCTTAGTTCACTGTTGGTGGGAGTGCAGACTGGTACAACCATTATGGAAAACAGTATGGATTTTTCTCAGAAAAATAAAAATCGACCTGCCTTTTGACCCAGCAATTCCACTGCTAGGATTATATCCTAAGAATCCTAAAACATCAATATCAAAGAACCTATGCACCACAATGTTCATAGCAGCACAATTTACAATAGCCAAGAGTTGGAAGCAACCTAGGTGCCCATCAGTAAATGAATGGATCCAAAAGTGGTGGTACATATACACAATGGAATTCTATGCTGCAGAGAGAAAGAAGGAGCTACTACCCTTTGCAACAACATGGATGGAACTGGAAAGCATTATGCTGAGTGAAATAGGCCAGGTGCTGAAAGACAAATACCATATGATCTCACCTTTAACAGGAAGCTAAACAACAAAACAAACAAGTAAGCAGAAAAAAAAAACCCCAAAAAACAGACACTGAAATAGAGAACAAGGGGCTAGTGACCAGAGGGGAGAAGGAAGGGAAGTTAAGGGGAAAAAGGGGGAGGGATTTGGAGGAACAAATAGGAAGGACACAGGGACGAGAACTAAGGGGGGGGGAGGAAATGGGAGGGAGGTGGGGAGCAAGGGGCAGGGGAGGCTGGGACGGGAAAAATAGACAAAAAACTGTACTTGAAAAATAACTAAATAAAATTAAAAAAAAAAGAAAAAAAAAGATGTAATCATCACAAAATACATTTTCCAACAAGTCAGAATAAATGAGTTTAGTATTATAAAAAAAAAAAAAAGAATTCCTCAAGGAAGGACCCTGGGGAAGATGGTGGTCCTAATGAGGCAGAAATAGACCAACTCAAAATATAGACCTTTTTAAGCAAAAAGACACTGGAAAAAATGCTTAACTGGTCTTACATATATTTAATGGACATCTCATAATACTAATGAGAAACCTACAAAGTGGCTCATTGTATTGCATTACCATGTAATCATCTGTATAATAGACAATGTCAATGCACTTCGTGGACTAAAGACCCTGTGCTGAGCAAATAATAAATTCACATTCAAATTACAATATTATTATTATTATTATTACTATTATTTCATTTACTATAGTCTTGACATAATTTTTGGTGGATATGTATGTTAAACTGTTGAAATTACAGTTTTAGAATTGACTGCAGAATGCTCAGAATCACTGTCTTCTGAATCAATGCCAATTTCCCATAAAATAAATCATCAGCGCCATAAGAAAAAAAAAATTTATATGGAATCATAAACGAGCCCGAATAGCAGCTGCTCTTTTGAGAAAGAAGAACAAAGTAGGAGGGATCACAATACCTGATATCAAACTGTATTACAAAGCCACTGTAATCAAAACAGCCTGGTACTGGCATAAAAACAGGCACATAGACCAATGGAACAGAACAGAGAGCCCAGAAATCAACCCAACTCTCTACAGTCAATTAATATTCGACAAAGGGGGCAGTAACATAAAATGGAGTAAAGATAGCCTCTTCAGCAAATGGTGTTGGGAGAACTGGACAGCTACATGCAAAAAAATGAAACTTGAGCACCAACTTACACCATACACCAAAATAAATTCAAGGTGGGTAAAAGACTTAAATATAAGCCATGACACCATTAAAGTCCTAGAGGAGAACATTGGCAAGAAAATCTCAGATATTCCACGCAGCAACATTTTTACGGATATGTGCCCTAGAGCAAGGAATATAAAGGAAAGAATAAACAAATGGGATCTCATCAAAATAAAAAGCTTCTGCATGGCTAAAGAAAACAGTATTAAATTAAAAAGACAACCAACTGTATGGGAAAACATATTTACCAATGATACCTCAGACAAAGGTTTAATCTCCAAAATATACAAAGAACTTACACGACTCCACTCTAGGAAGACATCGAACCCAATTAAAAAATGGGAAAAGGACTTGAACAGACACTTCTCTAAAGAGGACATACAGAATATCCAGAGACACATGAAGAGATGCTCAATATCGTTAGCTATCAGAGAGATGCAAATTAAAACCACAATGAGATACCACTTTACACCAGTCAGGATGGCTATAATAGACAAAGCAACAAACAACAAATGTTGGAGAGGGTGTGGGGAAAAGGGGACCTTAGTTCACTGTTGGTGGGAGTGCAGACTGGTACAACCATTATGGAAAACAGTATGGAATTTTCTCAGAAAAATAAAAATTGACCTGCCTTTTGACCCAGTAATTCCACTGCTAGGATTATACCCCAAGAATCCTAAAACATCAATTTCAAAGAACCTATGCACCACAATGTTCATAGCAGCACAATTTACAATAGCCAAGAGTTGGAAGCAACCTAGGTGCCCATCAGTAAATGAATGGATCAAAAATTGTGGTACATATACACAATGGAATTCTATGCAGCAGAGAGAAAGAAGGAGCTACTACCTTTTGCAACAACATGGATGGAACTGGAAAGCATTATGCTGAGTGAAATAGGCCAGGCATTGAAAGACAAATACCATATGATCTCACCTTTGACAGGAAGCTAAAGAATAAAACAAACAAGCAAACAGAATAAAAACAAAGACGCTGAAATAGAGAACAAGTGGGCAGCGACCAGAGGGGAGAGGGAAGGGAACTTAAGGGGAAAAAGGGGGAGGGATTTTGAGGAACAAGTATGAAAGACACAGAGATGAGGACTGGGGGGGGGATGGGAGGGAGGGGGGAGACCGGGTGGGGGGGTGGGGTGGGATGGGAGAAATAGATAAAAAAAAATGTACTTGAAAAGTAACTAAATAAAAGTAAAAAAATATATATTAAAAAAAAGAAAAGATTTTTGTGTAACTTTAGAATATATTAAAATAATATATGTAGTTGTCAAAAAATGTGTTGTACATTTATAGAATGAAATATTACTTGGCAACAAACAAAGAATAAAAGCTTTCCATTTGCAACAGAATGAATGTACCTAGCGGACATTATGCTGAGTGAAATAAGGCACAGAAAGACAGGTACCATATGATTTCACTTATATGTAGAATCTAATGAATAATATAAATGAACAAACAAAACAGAATGAGACTCACAGACCCAGAGAACAGACTGATGGTTGCTGGAGGGGAGGGGGTTTGGGAGACTAGTTGAAAAGGTGAAGGGATTTAGAAGTAGAGATTGATAGTTAGCAAATAATCATGGGGATGTAGAACACAGCATAGGGAATATAGTCAGTAATATTGTGATAACTATGTGTGGTATCAAATGGGTACTGGAAATAATGGGAGGGGGGAGCAGTGTAAATATGATTGTCTAACCACAATGTTATACACCTGAAAGTAATACAACATAATACTGAATGTAAAGTGTAATTTAAAAAATAAAAAATGAATAATATTGAAATGATACTCTATAAGCAAAAATATGAATATTTAAATAAAATTGCATTTTAGAGGTACTGGCAAGAAAAAAAAGACATAGTTGCTACCACTGGGGCATCCTGCAGCTTTGAGACTATGGATCAGCTCTCTTCCTTTAAAGTGACATTTCTTGACAAAAAAAGCCAAAACAAAATAACTTGACGAATTCTTACATCCTCATTGTTAGTGATGAGCAAAGACTTTTGTTTAAGTTTTTATGTAAGCTTTTAAAATAATAAACAAAAAAGCATAAAAGCATATGCATAGGCTTCTTACTGTTTTGATCTATTCTAAATTCTACAAATTAAAAAATAAACTCAAATAGAATACTTAGTTAAAGAATTGAGACAAGTATATCCATACTTGAAAACTTTACTTACAGAGTTCCTTCATAATAAGTCAGTAAATTTAAATTTAAAAGCAGGTGGAAGCTCTTCAGTGGTGACCTACACACATCAAAAAAAGGGTAGAAAACTGAAGTTTCATATTTAGTGTATCTAGAAATGTTGTGTAAAGAATTACAGAAACCATACCTTGGGCCAATTATTGAAAACCAGTAATCTCATTTGGGGGCCAATTGTAAATGTTCATGGCAATGCACTGCTTAGTTAACCTAACACCATTTGGTTGAAATTGGTATTGTTGAAATTGTTATTTTTGTGCTGACCCAAATCTGACACAGTGTAAAATCTGTCACAACAGAAATTTAATGTCTTTGAAAGCACGATTGCCTTCTCGTTTATTTTTCACCTTCCTGTGCCTTTCATAAGGTTTTCCAATTGGTTAATCATTAATTAATATTTAACAAGGCTTTGTTTTTCCAGTGCCAAGCCCTTCTCGACTTGTCTAGCCTTATATGAACTGCCCCACTCCTCATTTAAGAAGCCCTGACAGTGACTACAGGTTAATTTCTCTAAAGACATTAGTAACAGTAGGTGAAGTGGGGGTTTCCTTTACAAGAGCAATCAATTTTGCAGGCAATTCTTGGATTTAACATTTCTCCTAAAACACATGTAAAATGAGATGTGATTGAACCAATTTTAATTTTTTTTTAAAATTTCAAGCACGCATTTTCTGAACAAAATGGTTACTACCCGCAAAGGAAGGCTTTGTTTGGGTACTGTCTTCTACAGCTGTTCCACAAGACAATCTCTTGAACTGACCCTGGAGGGTTCCTCTGGCCCTCTGGCCCTACAGTGAGTCAAAGGATGGGAATGCAGATAAGAAGGGGACCCTTCCACTGGTATTAATGAGAGAAGTCAGCTATGGGTTGGAGGCAATCGCTTGGGCAAAGAAGAAGAAAAGGTACTCTGGGAACAGGAGACTGTCTCCAAGTTTTCTGTGGTGAAGGGAGACTGATGAGAATTGATGTCCATTTCAATTTAAACCAGTGGAAGCACTTCAGTTTCACCATCCCTGCCGACCTCCACCTCTTTCTGCATGGAATATATACCAGACAGCCGATTTTGGTCAACAGTTTACTTGGCATAAAGCCAGAGACTTGAGAGCCCCATCCTGTCCGTAGTCTACTTCCCAGACCTCCTAGGGAAAAGGGAGGATTGCTGAGGTTTTCTCTCTGCGCTGCTCTGCACCAGCGCTGATTGGAGCCAATGAAACTACTAGAGTCCCTTCCATACCAAGATTCTCTTCGTGATTTCAGCGAGAAACTGTATCTTCCATAGATTTAAATAGGGGCCTGGAGGCATTCAAACCATCGTTCCCGACATTCCCATCTTTTCACTTATTCCACAAGACTTTTTTGAACCTGTACTCCGAGCCTGGCACTGTGGGCTTTTCTAATCTCGTCTTAACCAGAGAGAGGGAAAAGCAGAATCTGGGGACCAGTCTCAGATTCCAGCCCCGCAGTTCCAGCCGGGGCGCCCATCCCTGTGATTATTTTCCCAACTCCCCACCCAGCTGATGTGACAGGCTCGTGGCCCAATCTGCTTCCTGGTTCCCAAGCCGCCAGCACGCACCACCCAACCAATGGGGGCGGCGGAAGGGCGGAGGGGCGGAGGGGCTTGCTGGAAGAGGAGGGAGTGCTGGCTTTAGAACTACAGCCTCAAAGATTCCGAGAGACAGAAGTTGTTTGAGCGTGTCGGTGGAAGGTATTCGGGCCAGATCCGGTAGTCTGTGACTTTAGGTAAGTGCTTTGTTGGCACGGGAGGGCACCAAGGTAGGGGGTGTACCTGGGCGTTGGCTGGAGCTGGTCTTAGGGACAGCATCTCCCTGAACCTCAGTAGAAACGTGCCTCGCTGGTGGGGGGGGGTGGCGGGCGCAGCGGGCTGAAAGTCGGGGCAGGAAAAATCTGTCTTAGTCCTTGGGCGCCAAAGCGATCGTTACCATCAGAGATGGGTGGGACTGACAGTGTTCGCCAAGAACAGCACCCGACGAAAGTACGTTTTCTGCTCTTCACTACAGATGGTGCTTTCCCAGTAGTTGCTTTTAACTTGTTGCCAACCTTGAGCTGGAGTCCCTTACGCCAACCCTTGCCCTTCCTCCCTTATGTGGTTCCGGCCCTGAAGTGGAAACATAGTACCTAACTTCCCTCCGTTGTCCTTCTCCAGCTACTGCCACCCCCACCCCACCCCCTCCCCAATCCGGATTCAGGAAAACGCTGATCCCTTAGCCTGCGACGCCTCCAGCCCCTCCTCACCCACCTTGGGTGACCTCGCGGGTCCACACCGCCCCGGGGCTCTGGGGGTTCCCGTGTCCCTGGTAGGGAATGAGGCTCGAGCGGCACGCCGTCGGACTCTCGGACTCTCCTCCTTCTCTTGCCCTTAGCAAGAGCGTCGCGATCGCACCAACTCTCCCTATGAGTAAGCACTTTTTTCCTTTCAGTAGCCGAATGTCTCCCAGGCCAATGGGGGCAGTACCTTTCTGTTCTCTTCCCTGACTCCCGCCGGCTGTCCGTTCCCTGCACAGCTCTTCTGGCTCTGTAGCCCGGAGCGCGCGGCCGGGACGGAGACAGGCCGGGACCGAGACAGCCCGGCACCTCTGGAGTCGCCCTGTGTGGCCAAGCCCCTCGGGCGGTGGGAGGGGGGGTCCGTTTTCCCCACACAGCTGCACTTGTCGGCATTTACTTTCCTTCACCCTCAGTCCTTATGAGAGACCTCTAATGAGAGGCTAAGGGGACGCCGACCACCCCGGCCCTGGCTTCTCGCCAGTCCTGAAGTTGGCCCCTGCCTCCTCAACTGCTCTGGTGTGCTGGCGGCTCTGATTGCCTCGCTCCAGGGCAGGAGGTGATCCTACTCTGGAACGTGGAGTGAGGTTAATGCCGTATATGCTGCTTTTTGCACCTCATCTGATGTGTACCACATCCCTACAGGTGCAGAAAGTTGAGCTTACAACTAACTAGGATACAGGGCGAGGCCACTTAGGATCAGATAAACGGGAAGCTTGCGGTGCCTGGCCTGCTATGAGGGTGCAGGACAGAGAAGAGAGCCAGGCTGGCTACAGAGCAGGTAGAAAACATAGGTGAAGTTAAAAATCACTGAGAGATAAGAACTAATACACTTAACTGGATGTCACAATGTAATTGGGAGCCTAGGTCTGATCCTGGAGATGCAATTTGCAGTGAATTCCAATGAAGGGTTCGCAGTCTCATACAGGCCTTAGGGTGTCATGTGCCTCAAGTCTCTGGTACCCCTAGGGTAATGGTCACATGACTTGTTTTGACTTTAAAATGCCGGAAGCCCCATTTCCAAAAACTACTCTGGCAAAAAAATGGAGGGGAGTGTGAACTAGTCTTTACTCAAGGGGATTCTGCTTGGATTGCATGAGAAGAACAGAGAAGGAATTTAGTGGTCAGATTTTATCAAAAATAAAAACAAATTGTTTTTTAAGTATATTTTATTGACTATGCTATTACAGTTTTCCCAATTTTTCCCCTTTATCCTCCCACTGCCCTACACTCTCCAACCCTCCAGCTTCCCCTCCCCCATTAGTTCGTGTCCATGGGATGCTCATGTAAGTTCTTTGACTTCTCTAAAACAGGCATTGTTTTTAAAATAAGAACTTGAAACATGTTTTTGCTGGGACATATGTCTCTCCTGTGGGCCTTCAATCTAGTGATGGCTTTTCTAAATTTTAAAATATCTTATTAATTTTTGGGGAAAATTGTACTTTTGTTCACATCTTATCTCATCCCTAAATGATAGATTTGAAGTGATATCTCATAAGATAGTGTTAAAAAAATAAGGCTCTGTCCATGCTCCTGGGTCTGGCCTATATTCTAATTGTAGCATTCTCTATATTAGGCATCTGTTTGAAGGTGGTGGATCATTTCTTGACTAAAATTAACCATCAGTTGGTTGCCAGAGGGAAGGGTATGAGGGACTGGGTGAAAAAGGTGAAGGGATTGAGAAGTACAGATTGGTACTTACAAAATTGTCATGTGGACAACATAGGGAATATAGACAATAATATTGTAATAACTATGTGTGGGGCCATGTGGGTACTGGAAATAGTGGGGGGAACACTTTGTAAAGTATATGATTATGTAACCACTATGCTTTACACCTGAAGTTAATACAAAATAATATTGAATGTCAGATGTAACTGCAAAGTAAAAAAGACAGTAAAATAAAATAAACAATCAGTTATTTGTGGTTTGGAATTAATTGGATCAGAAATCAGGTACAAAAACTGGACACAAAATTTGACAAATTGAGTTGGTTGGGACTCTTTGCCTGTCAAAGTTCAGTAGAATAATGAGAGAACACTGAAATAACTCCCATCCTGACCAATACCCGCCCTTGTGGCCCAAGTTATGGTTTCTGTAGGAAAAACGTGGCAGTTTTGGTATTCAGATTATATATTACTGAGTATAGAAATGGACAGAGGAATCTCTGAGGTCATGAGTTTAAAAGCTTTACTTATTCACAAAAATGGATGTAGCTGATACATAAATTCAGCCTTGAAACCATTTATGGCAGCTAAAATTGAAAACTGGGAACATGAAGAGATTTTGGCTTTGTATGCCTTAGGCAGAAACCCTTTGTGTACTGCAGCAACCTCAGACTGATTGCAGCACCCCATTTTCCTGCTGTGCATGGGTTTCTGAGCCTAAAAACTAAACTACTTGAAAGCACAATAGTTGTGATCCCAAGGCTATCCTTGAGCCACACATTAGCTGGAAGTGGAGTTTAAACTGCACCTGAGTTATTAGAGTTAACTACACTGGTAGATAGCTCCCCCCCCCCAGTGGAAATGAGGTGATAATATAATTTCAGATTGAATTGTAATAAATATTTAACCTCAATAAAGGAGAGTACAACTATCCAACTAAGTTAAAGAGGTAGGAAGATAAGCTCCTTAAAATATTATTAACTCATGTCAAAACAGGATCATCACTACACTCTTAGTCCATGGTATTTTATTGTCTTGAGATGGCTACTCAATTAAAACCACTAACTACATAGCTGACTTCATTCTTTAGTGGTCTGATCTAATGAACCCAAATTTATTATTAAAATTAGGGGTTTGTCAAGTTATCAACCTCTTTCTTTACTTGGCCTCGGAGCCAAACAAATTATGCTCTTCCTGCCTTGACTTAACACAGTATTGAAGCCCATGGTCTCTAGTCTGATGCCATCATTGAGATTCACTTGCTAAAACTGTAGGCTTGTGGCATTTTGGGTAGAAGGGTTAATTATAACTATGAATAGTATTTGTTTGAGATTAAGCCTCTTCTACAAATGGTTATGTGCATATTAGATTTGATCATGACTATACTGGCAGAATGTCAGCATCAAGGGCACTATCAGAAACCAAATAAAATTTTGCTCCTAGGCAAACACTATGACTTTTGCTGGAAATAAGAGTGTAGTTAGGCCACGTGCTTGAGCCCTGAAGTGATTATTTTTGGTGAAACAAAGAAAAGAAAGTTCACTTGCCATTGATTATTCTATATTCTGTTTTAAGCATTATTTCTACTTGCCTTTCCAAGAAATTTACTGACATAATATTCTTAGCACATATAATAAATTCATGAATTTGCTATTGTGTTTGATATAGTGCAATCTAAGTGGAATATGTATGCTAAACTGTTCTGCTATTTAGTACAGATTCCAAAAATAGCTGATGTAAAATTGCAAACAAACATTTATCTATACATGACAACTTGGGTATCTGTTTTTAGAATCATTTTGTGCTTGCTCATATGGTAATTTTTCTTTTGGTGGAAAGTAATCCAGAGGGGGAAAACTTTGATCTATGGTAATAATACAACTCAGTTTAGGAGAAAACAGACAGATCATGTTGTCTGTATAAAGTATTGTAAAGAATGATGTAACATGTAATGTATATTAAATGTGTTGGAAGTTTCAAAAGCTTTTTAGATATATTACACTATTGGAAGCTCTTTTAGATACCAGTGGTCATGACTGGCTGTTTTTAGTTATGAGACAGCTTTGGTTAAAGTTATGGCTTAGATATACAAAAGACTGTCTAATCATGAAATGTCAGCTTTAGGAAAATCTGATAATACTTGGGCCAACTTGCAGGTAGTTATGGAGGTGAGGCAGTTTAAAAAAATCCAACGTGTTTAATATTGAATTTACCTTATTTTTAGCATTCGAAAGATAAATATTAGTGAGAATACAGTGTTTGAAGGGATGAAAAAAGCATTGCTGGTTAAGTGAAAATTAAAATACTAAGGGGGAAGTATGTTGGAATTGGCTTCAGAAGAACTAGATTCTAGACATGGCTCTGCCACTGATTAATAGTTTGACCTTGAGAAAGCCACTTAAAATTTATTTTATTGGTAACTAACACTGAATACATACAGGTGCCAGACACCATGAATTTTCTAATTTATAAAATGAGGCCTTGGATCAAGGCTTTTGATTTCCTGGGAATTTTATTTTCAGAGTTATAATCTGGCTTATTCAGTTATATTTATCAGTTGATTTTTCAATTTTTGATGCAACTATATTGAACCAAGCTAAATACCTTGTGGACAAATTGATGATAACCATTGGCATATTCCAAGACTAATGTTAGTTTAATATGCAGGTACTGTTTATATCATTCTCTAACAAAGACTTTTGATGCATTAAACCTACTGATTTTATGTTATGAGAAATTAATTTCTCTTACCAGTCTAAAAATTTGTTTGATGGTAAGGAAGTAGTGTTGTTTATTAGAAGAGGCATTGAGTGTGGAATCCAAGGCCTTTTAGTCCTCTACAGTTTGGATGGATAAGCCATATTAAGTAAATCATGGAAGTTACTGTTCGTATGGATTTCACTTTATTTGTTAGCCATCTGTTTCCAATCTATGTATTTCACAGGCATGCAGAAAGGATAAGTGAGCTATGTAAGCTTTTGCTTTTCAACAGACAGGTGCTATATAAATTCAAAGTACTGTAGTAGTATATCATAGAAACACTGGAGCTTTAACAAGAGTTTATAAAAATGGCAGAGTTCTCATCATTTAAGTCTTGCATATTTACTTGTCTATAAATTTTCTTCAGCCATACAATTTCACAAGCAAAGGAAAAACAAAGACAGATATAATATAATGAAAAATAAGAGAAATGGTTGATAACACGAGAATAAAAACCCATACATAATACTTTCTTTTTAAAAATATTTTATTTATTTATTTTTAGAGAGAGGGAAAGGAAAGGAGAAAGAGCGGGAGAAAAACATCAAGGTGTGGTTGCCTCTCACGTGTTCCCCACTGGGGACCTGGCCTGCAACCCAGGCATGTACCCTGACTGGGAATTGAATTGGCAACCCTTTGCTTCACAGGCCCATGCTCAATCCACTGAGCTCCACCAGCCAGGGCTAATACTTTCTTTTATATATATATATATATATATATATATATATATATATATATACTTTCTTTTATATATATATATATGCGCATATATTTATTTATTTATTTATTTAATCTGCTCAACTATGCTAAGTAGCCTGTGAAAGCCATTAATGTAGTGATGAGTTGGGTTGTTTTTTTACCCTTCTCAAGTAACTACTAACCAGTGTGTTGATGTTCATTATTAATCATAACAGAATCTGATGGCTTATCATACTTCATTCTTAGATTTATGGTTGTCTGTAATAAAAGGTTTTATGTAAAATTGCTCATGGAAAATCAAGTGTTTCTCCTTATAATTGCACTCTAAGGAAGCAGGCACAACATGAAGGTATGCAAAAGTGCATAATGGAGATAATCTGTTTATTTAAGTTTCATGCCATCACTAACACAGAAAAGGAGAAGATAATATAGGTCTTCAGTTGAAAAACAAAGTGTTGGGCTATAGGTCACCTTTTTAATTTTTATTTTTTAAATTTTATCGTTTAAGTACAGTTGTCTGATATTCCATGTGGCAATATTTTCACCAATACGTTCCCTAGAGCAAGGGACATAAAGGAAAGAATAAACAAATGGGATCGCATCAAAATAAAAAGCTTCTAAAGAAAACAGCATTAAAGTGGAAAGAGAACCAACCATGTGGGAAAACGTATTTGCCAGTGACACCTTGGATAAGGGTTTGATCTCCAAAATATATCAAGAACTCACACTTTTTCTTTTTTTAGATGGGTCATTTTCATGCCTGACCCTTAAATCTATTAACTTGGAATTAATTTTTAATGTTTATTTTATCATCTTGCCAATTATATGCTGGTTCTTTAACTGCGGTTCTTTTGAATTATGCATTTTTCCCATTGGTTAAACTTATGTTTGATGATATTTGTTAAAATATCATTTGTAAAATGATAGTAGTTAATTAAAATGAGATGAGCAGAAAGCCCTGGGTTAAAGGACTTAAAATAACCTGGTATCATAGGACTAGTTCTGAAGAGTGGGTTCTTTTCACTAAGAGAAATCATTTTCTTTTGTAAATTCTGAGCTGTTATCTTTACTAAATCGGTTTTAAAAGATTAATAGCAAATTATTTTTTGTTTATCTTATAAATCATTCACTGAAAATATAACTCTGATTCTCTTAAACTGCTTTTAAATATTTAAAGTTTTTACCTTCTATAAAATTTTGTGAGGGTAGTAGCATCATAACTTTGAATATTGATATTATTATCTTTTATATTATATGCTCTGATTACATAGTGTGCACTCAGAATTGACCTGCTGTTGACATTGAGTGATGTCATAGACCAGTAAAACTTTTTCCTCTGTATTTCTTAGTTTGCTTGTGTATTCCCATTTTGCCATTTCTTATGGTCCTTTTTGGTATTTTGGGGTTTGCATTTCAGGTCAGGGAGGATTACCATCATAGACTGCACAGTGTTTTCTCAGAGGTGAAAATAACAGGAAATGGTGCCTCAGGTGTATCCTATTGTTATAAAAGTCCATATATATGATTTAGTAATCTAAAGGTTACTAAAGTAATCTAAGACACTGGAAAACTGTCTTAAGTAGGGCATACTCCAGATGCTTTTAATCACTTTACTTTGGATTCAAAAATACAAGATCATTCTAAAAATCTTAAAGGAAAATATAAACTGGTTTATAAAAAAGAAAATTAAAATTACTCAAAATTGTATCACCTAACACTTCTTTACATGTTTTATCTATTTCCTGTATCAAAAGAAAAAAATAGTTTTACAGTTGGGATCAAGCTTGGTTATATAGTTTATATCCCATTATTTTCATTTATTACATTCTGAACATGTTTTCATGCGATCAGATATCTTTGAAAATGTTTAAAATCACTGTATGATAGTCTGTGTGATGGATATTTCATAATCTATGTTACTGATTCTAGGTTGTTGGAAGTTTATGGTATTTTCATATCATATAGAAACTGCTTCAGAGAACTTCCTTGGGCAAGAACCCTTTTGTGACTGATTATTTTGTTTAGATAAATATGTAGGAAAAAAAATGTCAAGGAGTTTTGTTTTTAAAGATCATTTCCTTTGACAATCTCTGGAAGTTATACATTGCCAAAAAATGAGCCTTGACTGCTAACAGTAGCAATCAAAAAAGGAAAAGAAAGCCGTTCTTTATATAGCATATCATATGTGACTAAACTGGAGCTGGTTTAGGTTAAGTATATGTCTTGGAAATATTTTGGTTTCCTCTGATCTAGTTAACAGGGGCAAAGCAAGATTGAAGTAGAATCCTGTGCAGTGTACAATCATAGGAAGTTCTATTTTTGAAATGGAACTCTTAGTGGAGGAAAGGAGACAGGTTTGTTTTTGAAGTAGCCTGTAAATTTCATGTTGCTATAAAACTCAGTTTAAGTATAGAGAACTTACTTGTGATCATAAACTTTCAGTATCCTACAGAAAATTTTAATCCTGGAGTTGGTTAAATGGGTGTTTGTTCATAGGTTTGTTTAATCCCAGGCTATTGGTCCCTTAAATTACCTTGATATCATCATTCAATAAATTCAAAAAAAATTATTTCATTCAGGTTACTTAAATAATATTACTAATCAGAGATTCAATTGTGGTAAAAGTTCTGATGGCTTCCACTTGCTTTGTGCCTAGTGTCAGTATATGGTGACTCCTCAAATTACAGTTGACTTAAATGTTTTGTATATTTGAATGGCTCCTTGTATACTGTATATGCCTCTCTAAACTTATCCCGTGCTACTTCACAGACCCTTCCCTGATGTTTTTTTCTTCCCCTCAGTTCACCAGTCACACTAACGCCCATGTTGGAAGGGTTTGACCTGATATCTTTTTTCTTTTCTTTTCATAGGGATGGTATACATGCTATGTTTCAGAGTCAGAATGGATTTAGCATAAAATGGCTTTGTTATTTTATATCTATGTGACATTGGGGAAGTTCTTTTAAGTCCTCAACCTCATTTTCTCCATCTTTAAAATGTGATAATACCCCTTATTTGCATTGTTGACCTTAGAATTAAATGAGAACATTTGTGAAGAAACTAGCATATGTCCTGACTGGTGTGGCTCAGTTGGTTGGGCTTTCTTTCCTGAAGGAAGAAGTCACCTGTTTGATTCCAGTTTGGGCACAGCCTGGGTTGTGGGTTCGGTCTGGTCACAGTGTGTGTGAGGAGCAGATCATCTATGTCTCTTGCATCGATGTTTTTTCTCCCTTCTCCATCCCTTCCTTTCTCCCTAAAATAAATAAATAACGGAAATGTTTTTTTTAAAGAAAAAAAAACTACTGTATAATAGGTACTTAGTAAATGTTGCCATTTACAAGTCAGTTACTGTTGCCTCAGGTGATCTTTGTCAGGTACGTACATCTATCTGTCTCCTCTTCATTTTTTTCTAATTCAAACCATTTTTCCTTAAGTATCACCACTCAAGATAAATAGGATCATTTATTTTTTGTTTTATTTAATGGCATTGTGAAAATATTGTCTTCAATTGCTTTTTATTGTGTGAGGGATTTTTAACAAAGTTCCAAGTTTGCTTACCTACCAAAACCTATTTACCATTTAACTTATCCTTTTGTGAGAATATGCCATCTAAGAGTCTAAAGAACTAGCCTTCAAAGAAAAACTGGAAATATGGCTCTTTTAATACATTACAGACATCATTATAAACTCATTGCCACCAACAAATAGAGCTTAGATCATGATGAAAGGTAATAAGTGAGACTTCCGCCAAGATGGAGGCATAGGTGGATGTGCCGTGCCTTCTCACACAACCAAGATTAGAGAAAACTTAATATTAGCAACAGAAAACACAGCCAGAACACGGAAAATTGAACTTTTCGGAAGTCCGTTAACAACAAATTCTTCAGCCTGACCGGTAACGGGCGAAACCAGCGGCTGGCGGAGCAGGGTTGCACAGGAGGGCTCGGCCAGATGGACTCAGGCACGCGGAATCCAGGCGCAGGGTCGGACCTAGTGAGCGACCGAGCGAGCTACCAGGCGAGCGACCGCAGGGGAGATAGCAGGGCAGCGGGGCTGCGTGTTGACTGAGGTCACGCATTTGTGCGTGGGTGGACAGGCGAGGGAGTGGGCGGTTGGACTGGGCCGGCAGGTCCCCAAAGCTAGCGGCAGTGGAGGGTGCCGCCATTTCCCTGCTCTGACCCCACCTCCACATACAGCGTCATAACCCAGCGACTCTGAGTGGCCTGGCCCAGGTGAACCACCTAAGGTGCTGCTCCTCCGCACCCAGCTGTAAGAAGCGGCAGAGGGGGTCGCCATTTCCCCGCTCTGGCCACGCCCCCACATACAGCGTCACAACCCAGTGACCTGGGAATCCAAGGCGCCACTTCTCACACTTAAAGGGCCAGAACAAACCAAGAATGGCGCAGGAGGATCTCAGAGCCCCAGAGCCAATAGATCTAAGTGATGAAGAAATAGCAAAACTCACAGACGCACAGTTTAAAACATTGGTGATCAGGATGCTCACAGAACTGGTTGATTATACGGACAAATTAGACAAATATATGAAGGCGAAACTAATTGAAATGAATGGAATTGCACAGGACACCAATAGCTATGAAAAGGAAACTGGGACTCAAATCAATGGAGTGGACCAGAAGAAAGCAAATAATGGCCAAACAGAAAAGAGTCAAGAAGCAAGAATTCAAAGAAATGAGGAGAGTCTTAGGAGCCTCCAGGACATCTTTAAATGCTCCAACATCCGAATTATAGGGGTACCAGAAGGGGGAAAGGCACAGCCACCAGTGGAAACCTTATTTGAACAAATAATAAAGGAGAATTTCCCCAATCTGGCAAAGGAAATAGACTTCCAGGAAATCCAGGAAGCTCAGAGAGTCCCAAAGAAGTTGGACCCAAGAAGGAACACATCAAGGCACATCATCATTACATTAGCCAAGATTAAAATGAAGGAGGGAATCCTAGAAGCAGCAAGAGCTAAGGGGACAGTCACCTACAAAGGAGTTCCCATCAGACTGTCAGCTGATTTCTCAAAAGAGACCTTACAGGCAAGAAGGGGCTGGAAAGAGGTATTCCAAGTCATGAAATCTAAAGACCTACAACCAAGATTGCTCTATCCAGCAAAACTTTCATTTAAAATGGAAGGACAGATAAAGTGCTTCTCAGATAAGATCAAATTCAAGGAGTTCATCATCACCAAGCCCTTATTATATGAAATGTTAAAGGGACTTATCTAAGAAAAAGAAGTTAAAAAACATGAACAGTGAAAGGACAACAAACTCACAATTATTAACAACCACACCTAAAATGAAAGCAAACTAAAAGGACAGCTAGATCAGGAGTGGAAACATAGAAATGAAGATCTCAAGGAGGGTTAGCAACAGGGGAGTGGGAGGAGGAGAAGGGGGGAGAAGGTACAGCAAATAAGTAGCATAGACAGTAGATAGAAAATAGATGGGGGCAAGAATAGCATGGGAAATATAGAATCTAAAGGACTTGAGACACATGGTCATAAACTAAAGGGGGGGTAATGGTGGGGATGAGGGGTAGGGTGGAGGGGAATAAAGGGGGAATAGAACAACTGTAACAGCATAATCAATAAAAAAATTTTTAAAAAAAAGGAAAAAAAATAAAAGAAAGAAAGGTAATAAGTGATTGTTGATGCCTGATTTTGGTTGGGAGGAAAAAATGCCTCAGATTCTTCAGTGTTTCTTTCTTTTTTTTTTAATGTTTCTACAATAGTAGAAATGGTAGGCATGTGAATGTTGGGAGGTTTATCTTTGAAAAATAGGAGAAAAGAAAAAATAAATAAGTGAAAACACAAAATGCTCTGGGGATGGCAAAAGGTTATAAATTAGATTACCATCTTTCCAAGGTGACATGTAGTCTTCAGTAATGGGTGAGTCCAAAACATATTAATCTTAAATTTATGATGCCTGTTTTTCTTCCAGTGGAAGTTTTCAAAAGGAAAAACCAGGAAATGATAAAAGACATTGACACATTCAACAAATATTTTGAGCAGTTTGTGGGTCTCCAGTTTAAAGCTACAGCTGAATCATTTTTGCAAGTGCTTATGAATAATTAAATTTTTATATTTTGTCTTATAATTAAAAAACAAATATAATCAAATTATCATTAAGAGTAGATTACAAAAAAGTAATAGTGACAGATTTATATATTTAAAAATATCAGCCAATCCATGTATTTGGTGTCTTACCCTAATCCAAATGTCCCAGCATTAGTTGCACCTCTGAGAAAAAACAAAGTAGAATACACTTGCAGGGGCTAGCAGAAGGGGGAAAACTTGAACCACAGACAATTTCTGTAAAGCCAAGGAGAAGATTGATATGTCAAGTCAAGTACCTTGAAATATATTAAGTATTATGTAAAAGAAGGCTTATAAGCCATTTATAGATGTAAAACTCAGGAAAACTTTAAAATGTTCCCAAAGTTTTCAAGTATACATTGAGAATAGTACAAACTACAAAATGGAGTAACAGCCAAGGATATTAACAGGGGCAATACATTAACTAGTCTGTTTATGAAATGGTGTCATCATTCATTCAACTGAAAAAACGTTTAATGAAGATGGTTAAGTGCTAGAGCTACAAAGATGAGTAAGATACTCCTGTGGTCTAGTAAGAGAGAAAAACACAATAGTACTACTATTTGATTTCATGAAACCTAAAAATATCCTCCTTTGTAGAAAATGAACTTAAATATGGTCTTTTTTTCTTAACATAAAGTAATTTCTAAATTTAAACCTTGTGCCAACAAAGACATTCATTTTTAACCCAATATAATCAAATCTAAACTAAGAACAAATCAAATTTAAACATTGTTATGTCTTCGCAATAGTTATTGCATCCTAAAAAAGTGCCTGCAATGAGTTAATTTTACTTAAATAGAACATTGCTCAGCCTATAAATGAAGGTCAGCAGACACCGATGTCTTGGAATAAAATAGCCCTTTGGCAAGAAAATGAGCCACACCCCATTTAGTTTTTACAAAAATAAAATTCTTTCCAGCTTTACTAAATTGTAGATGTTGTGCTGAGCATGTACTTCTGCAGCAGTTGGTTCTGCAGCTGTGGAACTATCCATGTATGCAGAAGTCCTAAAAAACATCAATTCACTTTTAATTTGTACACATGGCTCTCATACTTTATGTAGTTTGGTATTCTGTTAAGTTTTATCTGACTCAAGGATAGTGGTAAGTAACTATAGGTATAGCTGATACCTTAATTTCTCGTCTTAAATTTCTTGAATGTCACAGACTTTAAAATGAGCATAAAAACCCAGGATTACAAATCTCATTATTGTTTCATTTTGGTGGGAGAGAATCTAATGAATGTACTATGTCCACTGTACTGTATGCTTTTCTTCAAAGACAGTAGTGTTATATTCCTTCCATGTGCTATAGAGAGAACTGTACTTCTAGGGAAAAAGGTAAAAAAATCTTGACAGGGAGGCCCCCTTCTCATAGTTCCTTGCAGTGCACCTGACACACAGCAGGTTTCCATTTATACATTTGAAAAAGTGAAAAATAAAGGGCCAAAAATAGTACTTGCTGAAAAATAAGTTTCATTCCTTTCTGTGGATGAATAATATTTCATTGTATAAATATTAAATTGTGAAATTCTAATCAGAAGATGAGTAACTTGTGAGTCATCTTGAATACAATACAAGAGAATGCAAACCTATAAGAAAACTAAGCAAGTGGCTTCCTTGGTTTTCTTTTTTTAGTTATTTTAGAAGAATGGTCATGAGTAAATGTTATAGATTGCACTTCTACTGTCAGAACTGTTTGACTTTAAAGATGAAATTGGGACATATTAATATTTTTTCACTTAAAATTTTTTCAATTTTTATTTTTATTTTTTCTCAATTATAGTTGACAGTCAATATTGTGTTGGTATCAGCTGTACAATATAGTGGTTAGACATTTATATAACTTACAAAGTAATTTTATACATCTTGTACCCACCTGACACCATGTATAGTTGGTACAATATTATTCACTGCATTCCCTAAACTGTATTTTACATCCCCATAACTATTTTGTGACTGCCAATTTGTAATTCTTAATCTCTTCACATTTTTCTTCCAAGCCACCCATCCCCCTTGCCCTCTGGCAACCATCAGCTTTTTCTTTGCGTCTATGAATTTGCTTCTGTCTTGCTTCTTTGTTTATTTCGTTTTGTAGATTGCACATACAAGTGAAATCATATGGTATATGTCTTTCTCTAATTTAACTTAGTACAATACCCTCTAGGCCCATACATACTATCTGCCACAAATGGTAAGATTCCATTTTTTATGGCCAAGTAATATTCCATTCTATATATGTATCACTTTATTCACTTGTCTTTCAATTGGAGCATTTAATCCATTTACATTTAAAGTAATTATTGATAGGCATGTAATTATTGCCATTTTGTCGTTTTTCTGTTTTCTGTTTGTTTTTGTAGTTCTCTGTTCCTTAATTCTCTTACTCTCTACTCTTGTATGTTGTTTCACTAGCTGTAGTGTTGTTTGGACTCCTTTCTCTTTATTCTATTATCTCTTGTATATTTTTGGTTTGTGGTTACCATGAGCTTCTTATATACTAAGCTATGGTTTTAGCCATCTATTTTAAGTTGATGGTTGCTGAAGTTTGAACACATTCTATAATCACTACCATTTTTACTCAACTCCTCATATTTTTGTCATTATTTTTTTACTTCTTTTGTGTGTATTTGTATGTGTCCCCTAATTTCCTGTTGTAATTACACATTATCATCCTACTTTTGCCTTTTAACCTTTGTACTAGCTTTAGTATTGGTTGATCCACTACTTTTATTATGTATTTGCCTTTGTCATTGAGAATATTTTTCTTTGAGATACCATATTTTTTAGACTATAATAAGATGCACTATTTCCCCCCAAATTTGGGAGGAAAATGGTGATATGTCTTATAGTCTGAATGTAGCTTACCTGGTTCACTATGGGGGGGCGGCAGTGGAGTGGGGTCACAGGTTATTAAATATTTTACTACATTTTTTCTTTAAAATATTTTTTGCTAATTTCCTCCTCTAAAACCTAGGAGCATCTTATGGTCCTAAAATATGGTATTTCTTATTCATAATTTTTTCTTCTTAAAGAAATCCCTTTAACATTTCTTGTAATACTGGTTTGGTGGTGATGACCTCCTTTAGTGTTTTCTTCTCTGAGAAGCTCTTTATTTCTCCTGTGATTCTAAATGAGAGCCTTACTGGATAGAGTAATCTTGGTCGTTCATCCTTGCTTTTCATCACTGAGTATCTCATGCCAATCCCTTCTGGTGTGCAGTGTTTCTGTTGAGAAATCAGTTGACATCCTTAAGGGAGTTCCCTTATAGATAACTAACTGCTTTTCCCTTGCTGTTTTTAAGATTCTCTCTTTGTCTTTAACTTCTGCCATTTTAATGTTGATGTGTCTTGATGTGGGCTTCTTTGTATTCATCTTTTTTTGGGACTCTGTGCTTCCTATGCTTCTATGTCTGTTTCCTTCACCAGGTTAGGGAAGTTTTTCAGTCATTATTTCTTCAAGTAGGTTTTCAGTTCCTTGGGGTCTTCGGACACCCCATGATGCAAATGGTGTTGTGCTTGATGTTTTACTGGAGGTATCTTAAGCTATTCTCATTAAAAAAACACTTTTTTTGTGTGTTCCAAGTGGGTGTTTTCTTCTACTTTATCTTTCAAATCACTGATTTGACCCCCTCCATCCTCTAATCTGATGATGGTTCCATCTAATATATTCTTCATTTCTGACTGGTTCTTTTTCATGGTTTCTATTTTCCTTTTTAAATGTTTTCTATCTCTTTGTTTAAGTTCTTACTGAGACAATTCATTCTTCCCCTAAAGTTCATTACACATCTTTATAACTGGTGTTTTGAACTCTACATCTGGTAGATTCCTTGCTTCCATTTTGTTTAGTTCTTTTTCTGGAGTGTTGTCCTGTTCTTTAATTTGGGACATATTTCTTTGTTCTCTTATTTTGGCTGTGACCCTGTGTTTTTTCCCCATGTATTATATAGATCTTGGCAGAGTATCCTTAATAGTAGGTGTCCTGTGGGGCCCAGAGGTGCAGTCTCTCTGGTTACCTGAGCCTAGTGCTCCAGAAGTGCCCATTGTAGGGGTTGTTTGTGCCCTCCTGTTGTGGTTTAGCCTTGATTGCTGTTAGCATGTCAGTGGGTTGGATTGATCTTCAGGCTGACTGGCTGTGAGGGCTGGTCATAACTTCAACAGAAAAGTTGTTTTGTGGGTCTACTCCATGGAGTGGAATTTGCTTTAGGGGGACCTCAGGTGCTTGCCCAGGTGACCATTTGAGTGTGTCTTTTGTGGTGCTAATCAGGTAGTACTCTGTTGTTGTCTGAAGCCAGCTACCTGGTGTGTTGGTTCTGGGACTTCTTGGGAGGGAGTTTGGTGCAGACTAAGATCAGCTGCTGCCTGTGTCCAGCCAGGGCCACCTGATAGAAGCTAGACAGTGATCATTGGTTGGTGGCTTCCTGTACAGGGTGCAGTGGCACCTGAGAGTGGTTATGTTGTGAACCAAGGCCAAATGCCACTAGTGCCATGCTTGGGACCTCTTAGCAAGAGGTACAGTGCATGCTTCAGCCAGTTGATGTTTGTTTGGGGTTTGTGGACCTTTGAGAGATTTTTAGAAATGTCCACAGCATGGGCCCAGGCTGGCCCCTTGTGTGGTTTAGCCTTCAAAAGAGGTTCTGCCCATTTGCATAATTGGGTGGGCCTGGGTCTCAGAGATCACTAGGGCAGGCAACAGCTGTGTTAATTTGGTTAATGGAGACTTAGATTTGGCACCTGTTTGCCCCTGTAGGGTATGGCGGGGGTGGGTTGCTCAATAAAGGAACAATAGCATTCTGGACAGGAGAGAGCTGCCCCTCTAGCTTTCGCCCTGAAGCCAGACAATTCAGTTCCCTTCTGTATGTCCCTGGTGCCCTTAGCTAGAGCTTAGGGCACGTGTTTGTGAGCAAGTGAGTCTGTGCATGGGCCTTTTAAGAGAATGCGTGGGTCTGTGGCAGCCCTCTGTCTCACTCAGACTGAGTCCCTGCTGATTTTCACAGCCAGCTGTGGTAGGGACTCCTCTTCCCCATCTGGTGATCTGTACTTGGGAGCCCAGTGTGGGGTTGGAACCCCTTGCTCTTCAGTGGGGACCTCTGCAGCTGAAATATTTCTCCCAATTCTTAACTGTGATATGTGGATGTTGGACCAGCCCATTTCATTTATCTGTTCCTTCTATAGACTTGATGTAGTTTTGCTTCTTCTTTATCTCCTTATTTATAGGGTTTTATTTAGATGGTTCTCAAGAGTGGTTGTTCTGCAGTTTAGTTGTAATTTTGATGTAGACATGGAATAAGGTAAGCACAGCATTTACCTACTTTTCCATCTTGACTAGAAGCTTCGTTTTTCACTTTTTAAAGCAGTTTTATTGAGATATAATCCACATCCCATACCACCCAAAGAAAGTGTACAGTTCAGTATATTCCCAGATAGGGGCAGCTGTCTCCACAATTTTCAAACATTTTCATCACCTCTCTTGAGCTATACTCTTGAAATCCCATACTCTTGAGCTATAACCCTTTCCATCAGCCCTACCCCTGCCAAGGTATAACCCCTAATCTACTTTGTCTCTATAGATTTCACAAGTCTGAAATTTCATATGAATGTACCATATAGTATATGGTCTTTTGTGTTTGGCGTCTTCCACTTAGTATAATGTTTCAAGGTTCATTCACATTAGAGCATATATCAGTACTTTATTTCTTTTTATGGCGGAATAATATTCCATTATATGGATATACCATGTTTTCTTATCCATTCACCTGTTGATAGACATTGGGTTGTGTCTATTTTTGAATACTATGAATAATGAAACATGTTAATATTAAATGTCTAATCACAGGTCAGCTAATGACTTAGAGGTGGTACTGACAAGATAACATTTCATTTATCACTACTCTGCTATTAAAAAATAAATTTTTTGGTTTTACTGACTCAAAGCAATATTGATTTCTGCATCTAAGAATAGGTATTTTTTCTTGTTTCCTGATCCTTATTATCCTCAACTTGTTCCCAGTACCTTTGTCCTTACTATTATTGTTACTTGAAAATGGAAAACCTATAAAAATTGTATAATCGCCTTTTTAAAACTTACTGTATAGTAGATGTTTACAAACTTCCTTATTTAAAAATATTTACTGAACACCTAAGAAGCAAAGGTAAGCAGTATTAAAGTGCAGAAGTAAATGATAAATATTTTTAAACACAATCGTTTTAGTTGATCTAAAGCAGAGGTATCCAATCTTTTGGCATCTCTGGGCCACACTAAAAGAAGAAGAGTTGTCTTGGGCCACACATTATCTACACAAACACTAATGAAGACTGATGAGGCAAAAAAATGTTTTGAGTAAATTTGTGATTTTGTGTTGGGCTCCTTTCATAGCCATCCTGGGCCACCTACGGCCTGCGGGCCATGGGTTGGACACCCCTGAAACATTACTGACCACATCTAAAATATTCATTTTAAATTTAACCTTTGAAATATGAAATATACTGAAATATATGAAAAATTGAGAAGATATAAATGAACGTAAAGAAAGGACAATAAACTTCCTGCCCCTGACCCCAATGCCCCATTTCCCTTCCCAGGAGGTGACCATTAGTACTAGTTTCTTATG
This sequence comes from Artibeus jamaicensis, assembly GCF_021234435.1. Lineage (NCBI taxonomy): Eukaryota > Metazoa > Chordata > Mammalia > Chiroptera > Phyllostomidae > Artibeus > Artibeus jamaicensis. The sequence continues at coordinate 15,182,978 of NW_026522045.1, forward strand.
TATCCATTCAGAAATGATACTGAGTACATTTAACACTTGACATTTTCAGAAGAGTTTGGTGTTTGACATTTAGAACTTGTGGCATTAAGTTTGAAGGAACATTTACCTTTTGAATATAAGAGTGAGGAATTATCAAAGGATGGTAAACAGAATCACCACAGTTTCAAATCACAGCTTTTCTCTCAAGTGCCCTTAGCCCTAGATTCACCTGCATAGCATTAGGTCAAAATAGTTGATACCTAGAATACAACTCTGCCATTATCTTCTGAATTCACACACAGAGAAATTCCTGGCCACAGTCTTCTTGCTCTTAAGGGCAGTTAGTTCCTTGCAGGCCATTAAGAAAAGAATATGCTTCCCTGAGAGAGGAAGGCTATAGTTTAGTCAAGAAAAGATAAAATTTGTGGAAGACCCAATTAGAACTTCCTATATAATTACTTAATTCATTTAATAGGCCTGTATTTGTTATCAACAGTATGCCAGGCACTGGTATCACTAAGATAAATGAAACACCATCTAATCTAGCCATTAATGCTTTACAGATGAGGTAACAGAGGTCTAATTGATTTTGATTTGCCTCAGCACATAGTGGCAGAAGACAGTGGTAGAGGACGGGGTCTCCTGATGCCTGATTTATCACTCTTCTCTGCATAAATGTAAACACCACATCTAGGGTTCGACTTTGTTTAGTTAGGAATGCCTCTCCTTCCCGGAATCACTTTATACCAACTGGTGTTTTCTTTTAGATGTTAACAAAATGACACATGACATGTGATTAAAGTTGACATGAACTCTAAAATTCACTTCACCTGTAACTTAAGCAGCTTCCAGCTCTTCCGTAGCTAATGCAAATTCATTAGCAATAGCTTTGCAGTGGTCAGCTATTTTTCTAGGTCATATCTTTAATCCAAAGGACTCCTTATGCTAACAAAGCTACAGTCCTAATTATTGATCTGAGTGTTTCCTATATTGTAATACATCCATAAGATTTTGAAACCTCTTAATTCCAGTACAGTATATTGGGTATACCTTACAGGGTTTATCACTTTCAATTATTTCTAAACTGGATTTTGTCTACTTCATAGAGCCAGTATTTGTACTACTTATCACCAAGAAAAACATCTTTCCCATTTCATTCATTTATTCATTCATTTATTCAAATATTTACTGAGTGTCTGTTATAGGCCAGGTACTACTCCAGGCAGTGGGGATTACACCTCTCTGAAAAAACAACCCACAAAAATGATCACCTTATGAAGTTTACAGGAGACTAGGGGGAAATAGAAAGTAAACACTGATATAATATATTGGATGGTAATGGTTGTGGAGAATATTAAAAACAGGACTGAAGGAATAGGGAGTGGAAGGAAGAGCATTACCATTTCAAATCATGTGGTCCCAGAAGGTTTCACTGACAGGGAGTTATTTGAGGCAAGACATGAAGGAGATCAGGGAGGGAGCCATGTGCATAACTAGGGAGAAGTATCACTTGAACATATAAAGTCTATTTCTAATAACAAATACTTAAATTGGATTGCACTGATGGGTTTTACTCCTGAAATTCCTTATTGTATTAGCCTTTTATTTTTGTGTTGAACAGAAGAAATATGTTTTACCCAGATTAAATACTCTACTGGAGTCATGGAAAGATTGTATAGGCTAAGGAGTTATGTCTATAATGTTTTGAAAAGATTAATAGGAGTAATGTTTAAAACAAAATATGGAGTTAATGCAAGTAGATTTTATTCTCTATTAATTTAATTGTAGTATATTAAGTTTTTACTTTGCAATAATCATAGAAATATTACTTATAAGAAATGACACAGAAAGATCCCATGTACCTTTTACCCAGTTTCCCCAAATGGTAACTTTACAATATAGTAGTATAATATCAATGTCAAGATATTAATAATATTGATACAGTCAAGATGCAGAAGAGTTCCATCACCACTAGAATCCTTTTTGTTACCCTTTTATAACAACAAGCATCTGCTTCTTCCCCCTCCTCCCTCTTTACATCTGGCAACCACTGGTCTGTTCACCATTTGCATAATTCTGTAAGTTCAAAAATGTTTTATAAATGGAATCATAGAATGCATAACTTTTTCAGATATGCTTTGTTTTTTTTTTTACTTAGCATAATTCTCTGGAGATTTACCTAAGTGGCATATGTCAATACCTTGTTCTTTTTTTAAAAAAGATTTTGTTTACTTATTTTTAGAGAGAGGGGAAGGGGTGGAGAAAGAGGAGAGAAATATCAATGTGTGGTTGCCTCTCTTGTTGTCCCCACTGGGGACCTGGCCTGCAACCCAGGCCCCCAGGCATTTGCCCTGACTGGGAATTGAATCGTCAGCTCTGGTTCCCAGCCTATGCTCAATCCACTGAGCTACATCAGCCAGGGCACCTTGTTTCTTTTTATTGCTGAGTAATATCCCATGGTGTAACTATATCATAGTTTATTTAACCATTCATCCATTGAAGGATATCTAGACCATTTCCAGTTTTAGCCATTAAAAATAAAGCTACTATAAACATTCGTATACAGGTTTTTGTGTGAATGTAAGTTTTCATTTCTCTGGGATTAATACCTGAAGAGTACAATTGCTGTATTGTATGCAAGTTTCATGTTTAGTTTTCTAAGAGACTGCCAAAATGCTTTTCCACAGTGACTGTATCGTTTAATCTCCCACCAGCAGTGTAGGAGTGGTCTGGTTTTTCCATAGTCTTGTCAGCATTTGGTATTCATTCTTTTTTTCTTTTACCCATTCTGGTGGGTGTGTATGATATCTCATTTTGCATATCCAGTGCTTAATGATATTGAATATCTTTTCACACGTTTAATTCCCATCTCTTTATCCTCTTCAGTGAAATGTGTTTTTGTATATTTTGTCTATTTTCTATTTTTTATTTTTATTGATTTTAGAGAAAGAAGGGAAGGGAGAGAGAGAAACATCAACTTGTTGTTCCACTTATTTATGCATTCCTCTGTTGCTTCCTGTATGTGCCCTGACTGCTTGGATTGAACCTGCAACCTTGGAGTATCAAGACAATACTCTAACCAACTGAGCTTCCCAGCCAGGGCTATTTGGCCTATTTTCTAATTGGTTCGTTTATTTTTAATGTTGAATTTTGAGAGGTATTTATATATTCTAGATAATAATCCTTTGTCAGGTATGTGGTATACAGCTATTTTCTCCGACTCTGCAGCTTGTCTTTCAATCCTCTGAACAAGGTCTTTTATAGAGCAAAAGTATTTGTTTTGATGAGGCCAAAGTAGTATTTCCTGTTATGGATTGTCTTTTTGGTATCATATCTAAGACTTCTTCACAAAACCTGGTTCTTGAAGAATTTTTCAAACATTTTTCTAGCCCTAGCCAGGTAGCTCAGTTGGCTATAGCATTGCCTCTATATGCCAAGGTTGCGGGATTCAGTCCCTCCCTGGGCAGGGCACATACAAGAATCAACCAGTGAATGCATGAATAAGTGGAACAACAAATTGATGTTTCTCTCTCTCTCTCAAATCAATAAAAAATGAAAAATAAAAAATAACAAAGTTTTCTAAAGTTATATGGTATGATGTTTCACATTTAAGTATGTGACCTAATTTTTAGTTTAATTGTATGTAAAGGTATGAGGTTTAGGTCAGAGTTACTTTTTTTCCTAATGGTTGTCCAATTGCTCCAGCACCATTCCTCCATTAACATGCTTTCACATCCTTGTCAAAAAGCAGTTGAGCATATTTGTGTAGGTCTACTTCTGGCTTCTCTGATCTGTTCCATTGTTCTGTGTCTATTGCTCTGCCAGTACCACATTGTCTTGATTGCTGTAGCTTCAAGTGAGGGATTCCACTCACTTTATTTTTCAATATATTTTACCTGTTTTGGACCTGTTGTTTTCCACATAAAATTTTTGGAATAAACTGGTCTATGATTAGAAAAACTGTGCTGGGATGTTGATAGTAATTTTATTAGAATTTTAAGATTGCATATGTAATATTAAGTTAAAATGGTAATTCTGTTCAGGGAAACTATTTAATTTCTTCTATAGTCTCATGGTAGGTCTTATTTTCTAAAATTGTGCTTATTTATATGATTTTTAAATCGCCGAATAAGTATTAAGTGGTTGTTTCTCATCAGATATAACTTGGGTGTCTTCTTTTAATTGCCAAAATGGAAGCATTTCCCTCCAAAAGATGACACATTCTTGATTTAGGTATGTAACTTTCAACTTCTAAATTATTGATCTTTTTCAGAATTTAAAAATTTTTAAAGGGTTACATCTAACAAATTTTGAAGACCACCCATTACATTTCTATTTACAAGATTCCTAAACTTATTGTTGTACCTTAATGACAATATGGTTTATCCCTTCTGTTGCCTCAAATAGATGCATTTCCTCAAATAGAAAAGTATAATATGCCACTAGGATTGGAATTTAGGGTATTGGAGTTTGAGATGCATTTGTTGTTGATGCATAGTAAATAAAAGTTTTAAAATTGAAAATGTGTATTTTCATGCTTTGATTATGCAAAATAACATTTTAAAATTACAAATGTCTTAATTTAAAAGAGACTCTTGGAAACTAACTATTATTATATAAAAAAGAAAAAGTGAAAGGAACTATTTAGTAATTGTTAAGGCACCCCTAAAAAAACCCTTTTGGGTTTTTCCTATTGTTTTTATTATAAATTGGCTTTTATTACTTTAATAAAGTACAAAGTGGAGCAAAAGTAGATTTACAGTTGTTCATATGGAAAATAATATGATAATTAGTAAATAATACAAGAATAAATTGTTTTGCCTACTCAAAACTGTCAACCTACTTTTGCCCCACCCTGTATGTCAGTGGTGGCCTGTAACATTATGAATATGGTATTAAGTGTCTAGACTTAAAAAGCAGAAATTTAAAAAATCACAGTCCAGTTATACTACATTAAGTACAATTTGCAGAATTACTTCTCAATAGTGAAAACTTATAGCCTGTGGTTCATAGTTTAAGTGTAATAATTACAGTGAGATCAGCTGTCACTAATATCAGCAATTTGTTATTCTAAAAATGATTTAACAAAAATAAACATGCCTGGCAGGTGTCGAGCACGGACCTCAACACCAAAGGCTCGCCGGTTCGATTCCCAGTCAGGGCACATACTTGTGTTGTGGGCCCGGTCCCCAGTAGGGGGTGTGTAAGAGGCAACCACACATTGCTGTTTCTCTCCGTCTCTTCCTCTCTTCCTCTTTATCTAAAAATAAATAAATATAATCTGTTAAAAAATAAAAATTAACAAACAGAAAATAACAAGCAAAATATCAGGGGTTTGTGTCTTCTCCAGCTACTCCTAACTTTGTTTAGGTAGTAGTCACAGCTACAGCAAATGTACAGATATATATCCTGTGATTGAAAATAGTGTTATTTAAGGGAGAAAGTAGTACACAGGTTAATAAAGTAGGTTTACAGTTGTTTGTATGGAAAATAATATAATAATTAGTAAATAATAATACAGGAATAAACTGTGTTTCCCATCTCACAACTATAAACCTACTTTTACCCACCCCTGTATAATGGTACTCATCATAAGCAGGTATCTCAATTTATTTCTTCACATACAAGTTATCTGTATTTTTATATTTAGTTGATCTAATAAATGACTTTTGCTTTTTTCCTCCCAAGGGTTATTTAAATATACAATATTATTTTTCTTCAATTATATTGTTGACACTATTGTCCCCAGTTTCTCCCAACTTTGCCAGCCTCCACCAAGCCCTTACTCCCCTTCGCCCCCTCACCATCACCACACTGTTGTCTGTGTCTATGGGTTATGCATATATGTTCTTTAGCTAATGTGTTCACCTTCCTTCATCCAGTTCCCCCTCCCTTCTCCTTTCTGACAGCTATTAGTCTGGTCCATTGGCTTAATTCACTTTGTATGATAGTCTCCAGTTTCATCCATGCTGTTGCAAAGAGTAAAATTTCTTTTTATGGCTGAGTAGTATTCTATTCTGGAAATGTGTTTTTTATCCACGCATCTACTGATGCACACTTGGGCTGCTTCCAAATCTTGGCTATTGTAAATAACGTTACTATGAACATAGGGGTGCATGTATTCTTTTGAGTTGGTGTTTCAAGATTCTTAGAATATATTCACATAAGGAGGATCGCTGAGTCAAAAGTCAGTTCCACTTTTAATTTTTTTGAGTAAACTCCACTGTTTTCTACAGTGGCTTTACCAGTCTGCATTCCCACCAAAATGCACTAGGGTTTCCTTTTTTCCCCATCCTCCCCAGCACTAGTTGTTTGTTAATGAGAGACTTGTAAAAGCTCATTTTCTGAAGCAGTAAAATCTTAGAGCCAGTGAGCTAAGGATGGCCTACCCCATCAAAAGAACCATGCTAATGGCTTTATTCAGTTTCTGAGATAATATGGTACCATGGAGAGGGATAAACTGGGAAAGGTAAGAAGCTACTCTTACATGGATGACTTTTGGTTAACAATATGATTTTTAGTAAGTGAAGGCCACAAAAGCCATTTGATTTGTGGCAGAATTAATTATAATGTGACTTTATTAGCTGTACAGTACCCACCCCATCCATAGTTTTACTTTTTGTGGTTTCAGTTACCTGCAGTCAGTTGGAATCTGAAAATATTAAATGGAAAATTCTATAAATAAACAATTCATAAGTGTTAAGTTTGTACCATTCTGAGTAACCTGATGAAATCTGGCACTATCCACTCCATCCCACCAGGGGATGTGAATCATCCCTTTGTCCAGCATAGCCACGCAGGACATGCTCTCCACCTGCTAGTCACTTACCTTACCAACTATCTCTGGATTATTACAGTGCTTGGGTTCAAGTAACCCTTATAGTAAGTAGCCTAACATTATATCACAATGCCTCTGTCATTCACCTCACTTCATCTCATCACATAGGCATCACATTATCTCACCACGTGGGCATTGTTGTTTAAATAGAAAGGGGATATTGTACTACATTATTTTTGCTGTCAGTCTTAAGGAGAAATGTTCAGGATTCTGTGTTGGGCCAAACTTAACAGTGACCATTATGTATTGTTGTTGAATTAAACTATCTCTTAAGATTAGAATTTTTTAAATTATGCTAATAAAACCTTCATGCAACATAACCAAAGATGTTAACATAACCAGAGAAGAATGGGTAAAAGTAGAAAACAGTGCAATCGTTGAATTATTCCTGGGAAAAGAACCCTAAACTATGTAAAGGTAGTGACTGTTTACGTATCTAAAAAAAGCAATTCTAAAAGTATTCACATACACAAATTTCGATTTTTCAGCTAGAACTTCAAGTGGAGCTGTTCCTGACACGTTCCCAATGAAATGGTGTTATTTTATGTTGTTTTGAAAGTGTATATAAGTGCTTGCAAGAATTACATGGGAAAATGAAACTAACAGAGTACTTGATGTTTCTTAAAGTGAATATTGACAGAATATTAAAGACATTTTATTGAACGATGAGGCAACAATTTTTCTCCAAGAACATGTTGCCACAATAACAGTGGCAGAAAATATTTCACATGCAAACATATGTGAATGTCTTCATGAATGTGTTTAACACTTGGAAGTGATGGCAACATCTGGTAACAAGTAGAAGTCAGCGTCTTATAAACTGTGGCTTCATGTTACCACTTCATTTGAATTAGTTGTTTAAAGGGATTTTTATGTCTTCCTAAAAACTGACAAGGTTAATTTTGGACTAGTGCAGGCAGGCAGGAAATGCTAAAACAGCTTTCTTTTGAAGGTTTGGCTATTCCCTATGAGGTCAAGAAGTAGTTATTTTAAAGTTTAGAAAGGTAAGGCAGTGATGTCTTGACAACTGAGATTTTCCTTTCTTTTCTGTGTAGCAAATTTGACAGAACGGTAAAATTCAAAGTTCTTTATACTTTCCACCCTACTTCTTTTCTCAGAAATGGTTTTATTTTCTAAAAGTAAAGCATTTTTAAAAATCATTTTACTGAAAAATATTATGGATTTGGTGTCACTGGAAAGAAAGAACCTCTCATTTTTTTTTTCCAGATCAGCTCTCAGAAATCATCCTATTATTACAGTTATCCAGTGGGACAAGAGTAGATGCCTTTTATAATTATTTTATTTGCATTAAAAAAAGCTAAATGTTTGCTCTTGATTATGTAATTAACCACTAGCAAATAACAATGAGTTTAGTTCTTTTAAGAGGCAACATCATTACCATAAATTCATTTAACAGTTACTGAGAGTCTACCCTGTGCAAAGCACTGTTCTAAATGCTTGAGATAGATTGGTGAAGACAAATCACTGCCTTCGCAGAGCTTAATAAATATAAATAGTAAGACAGAGCAATGTAAAGTGATTTAATGCTATCATTCTTCTTTTAATGACCTTCACTGAATGAGTTTTGAGAACTGTTACACATTTTATCTGAAGTTTGAATAGGAAAAAATTGACAGTTTATTTGGAATATATGGCAGTAAGCTGAAGCTGATAATTAATTTGATTTAAAATTTTATGTTTTGATTACAGTTTGGCTTTCTGATTCTCACTTTTACTTTTTTATTTACCAGCGATCAGAGTTATAATTAGCCTCCTGAAGTAACTGAGGAATGTTATGAGATTAACTTGTGGCTTTATTTTTTAGATGGGCGTAATTTGGGGAGAGGATGATGGTGAAAGTATGTAGTAGCCCTGGAAATTGGTATTAAAGTATGGCATATGTAAACTTTGTCTTCTGTCGTATGAAGAATTATACGGTACTTAATGCATTTAATGTGTACTGTGGAAAATGAATGTACTCCTTTGTTATTTTTGCCTGTATGAATAGTACAAGAGCTGACTCAAAGGAGATGACAGGATGGTTCCTGTTCTGAAGTGAAATAAGATGATGGGTTGTGGTGAAAAATGATGTGATCATGCCCATATTTGCTCACATCTCTTATTTGTTGCTTTTTATAGAGGAAAACCAAAGATAGTCTCATTTCTTATTGTTTCCTTTTTGTATTTTCTCTTTTTTCTTTATTTTCTTTTCATGCCATTTCTTTCTTTGTCTCTTAAAATTGCATTGTAATGATTTGTAATTTAGTTGGTTCAAGCTGTACTTTCCAATAATATTAGTACCCCTTAGGATGGGCATTGTGGAGGCATTATACCCATGTTAGAGAATCAGTTACATATATGGATACACACTCTGAGCACCTTGGGTGTGAAAGAAATGTTTCATAAATCTTTGTTTCCTGATGCCATCTAACACAATGCATTTTACAGAGTAAACTATAGTCACCACAGTGTCTTTTTAAAAAATATATTTTCTTGATTATACTATTACAGTTGTCCCATCCCCCCCTTTATTCCCCTTCACCCTGCATACCCTCTCCCACCCACATCCACCCCCCGTTTAGTTCATGTGCTTGGGTCCTACATAAAAGTTCTTTGGCTTCTACATTTCCTATACTATTATCAACACCTGCCCCCTGTCTATTTTCTCCTTACCATTTATGCTACTTATTCCCTGTACCTTTTTCCCCCTCTCCCCCTCCCACTCCACCACTGATAACCTTCCGTGTGATCTCCATTTCTGTGATTCAGTTCCTGTTCTAGTTGTTTGCTTTGTTTGTTTTTGTTTTTAGGTTCAGTTGTTAATAGCTGTGAGTTTGTTGTCATTTTACTTGTTCATATTTTTTATCTTTTTTTCTTAGATAAGTCCCTTTAACATTTCATATAATAAGGGCTGGGTGTTGATGAATTCCTTTAACTTGACCTTATCCGGGAAGCACTTTATCTGCCCTTCCATTCTAAATGAAAGCCTTGCTGAATGGAGTAATCTTGGATGTAGGTCCTTGCCTTTCATGACTTGAAACACTTCTTTCCAGCCCCTTCTTGCTTGTAAGGTTTCTTTTGATAAATCAGCTGATAGTCTAATGGGAACTCCTTTGTAGGTAACTATGTTTTGCTGCTTTTAACATTCTCTCCTTATCTTTAATCTTGGCCAATGCAATTATGATGTGCCTTGGTGTGTTCCTCCTTGGGTCCAACTTCTTTGGGACTCTTAGCTTCCTGGACTTCCTGGAAGTCTGTTTCTTTGCTACATTGGGGAAGTTCTCCTTCATTATTTGTTCAAATAAGTTTTCCACTTGTTGCTCTTCCTCTTCCCCTTCTGGTACCCCTACAATTCGGATGTTGGAACGTTTAAAGATGTTCTGGAGGTTCCTATGCCTCTCCTCATATTTTTGAATTCTTGTTTCTTCATTCTTTTCTGGTTTTCCTTCTGCTACAAATTGTTTATTTGAGTCCCAGTTTCCTTCCTGTCACTGTTTGTTCCCTGTACATTTTCCTTTATTTCACTTTTCATAGCCTTTATTTTTTTTCTCTAATTTGTGACCATATTCAACCAATTCTGTGAGCATCCTGATTACCACAGTTTTGAACTGTGCATCTGATAGGTTGGCCATATCTTCATTGTTCAGTTGTATTTTTTCTGGAGCTTTGATCTGTTCTTTCATTTAGGCTTTTTTTTTTTTTGTCTCAGCACGCCTGTTATGTAGTAAGGGTCAGAGCCTTAGGTGTTCACCAGGGCGGGGCAACCCACGTTGCTGCATTGTGATGCTATATGTGGGGTAGGAGTCTGAGAGAGAACAGTGTCTCTTGCTCTGCTCTCTGCCAGCTTTCAGTCACTTCCCCCACTATCCACAAGCAAATTGGGCCCTTTTGGTGCTGATTCTTGGATGGGTGAGTTTGTGTACATTCTAGGACTCTGTGGGTCTCTCCAACGGATCCTTCCCTGAGGCTGGGAGTTTCTCCCACTGCTGCCTCAACCCCCACAGGTGTTTTCAGCCAGAGGCTTTGAGGCTTTATTTCCCCACGCTGGTGCCCTGGGTTGTGTGGTCTATCTTGTTCCTCAGTTATTCCTCTCGGTTTATCAGCATGCAAATGTGAGACCACCCAGTCTGCAAGCCACCACCTGGCCTAGTTGACCAGCTGATGCCTCGTGGCTAGTCATCTCCACCTGGCTACCCATTTCCGCCCCTCCTATTGGTCTGGATGAATGTTTCTTCTTTAACTCCTTGGATGTTAGACTTCCATACAGTTCAATTTTCTGAGAGTTCTCGTTGTTTTTTTTGTTTTTAAATGTGTTGTTGTCCTTCTTTTTCATTGTGCAAGGAGGCACAGCGTGTCTACCTACGCCTCCATCTTGACCAGAAGTCCACAGGTGTCTTTTAAATAAGTTCCTTGCCCTATGTGTAGGTCAGTTGATAATTTGGACAAGGTTTATAATTTAATATATAATAAGGCATCCTATTCTAAAATGTTGACAGATTTAATTACTTTGTTACACAAATACAGAGCTAATGAAGACTTATTAGGGAGACAACCCCTGGAATATTAAAATTAGGCTATTTTGTAGCTTTTTCCCACACCCAATATGTAAAAAATGATTACATAAACCAGATCTACTTGATTATTAACACTGACACATCAATGCAACAGGAAGTTTCTGTACCTAATACTATTCCTACTATAAATTTCCTGAACTTTTCAGTATAGTTCAAAATTATAGTAGTTTCCTGCATGTTAATTTGGTACCTGTTTTATGTTAGATATCTTTACTTCAATTCTTCTCTCACTTTGGGTGTTATCTATTTGTTTTTTTTTTCTTTATAAAAAAGGAAGATGGGTAAAATCCTGTTTCATTAAAGGAAAATAGGTGAGTGTTATTGAAGTGTGTCCTTAAGCCCAGCAGGAGAGGCCGCCACTGTGCTTTTTGCACATGAGAAGACTGTACCTGGTGCTTAGTATGGTGGAGAGCATGACATTTGAATGAAAGTTGGAAGAGACATTAAAAATACTATATCTAGATCTTGTGTTCTAACTGTATATTACAGTGATATGTCTATGAAATTCATTCAGCATAGATTGTACCTCTTTCTTTCCTTTATACCCTGAGGGCCATGGGTGTCCACAGGTACATGTGTGTGAACTTTTAACTTTATGGGTTTGTTTGGGGAGGGAGAGAGATTGAGAGATTGAGAGCCTTATCTCTACAGATAAAACATAGGTTTGTTTCCATAGGCTTTTCTCAGCATTTGTCATGATGAATTTGAAATAAAGTGTAAAAGTTGTTTTCATTTTGCGGCCTATTTATAAAACTATGAAATGTATTACACAACCCTTGCCATCATCCTCTATTCCAAAACCAATTTTCATTACCCATAGTAAAAATACAAATTCTGTTAATACACACACATACATGTACATACATAAACACTCCTCCTCCCACCCACCCCACACAGCACACATTACCTCAGATGATAACTGAAACATTTAGAAGGTTACAAAATGGACCGGAAATTAAAACTGGTTGAACTATTGATGTGATAGGACAGTCTTCTAGGAAACGTAGTGGTTAATAAGTAGAAGCTATGCGTTTCCAAAGGGGTATACATTCCTATAAATTTTCCCACAATGTTTTGGAGTTTAAGTGAATTCTGTAATAATAGAGTGAATAGATTTTAAAATCAGTGACTTAGTGTTGATAGGTTTCACTATTATCAAAGATGAGCCTTAGAGTTCAGAAAGCTAGAAAGCATATACATTCCAGATGAACAAGAAAGGGAAGGTCAAGGAAGCCATTTCTAGGTAGCCTTATTATTGAGGAAGTTAATAGCACTTAAGACAGACCCATTTAAGTGGTTTGAAGTGACAAATGTGGCTGAAGAAAAAGTAAGGCTGGAAACACCCAGTGTCTCTGATCTAATGCTGACACTGTCTTCCTATGTGAGGTAGTTGCCTGTGCCCTGATTTTCTCTGTAAATTGCATGATAATACATACATGTATATCCTTTCGGGTAGCTCAAGTGCTTGAGAATTACTTGCTATCTCATATATTCCCTGATGGGCAGAAGTCAGATAGTACTATGCTTATTTTGCAAATGGTGAAATTGAGACTTGGGAAAGTCGAACAGGCTTCATGTAGTGAGTGAGTCAGCAACAAAGACATGGGAAAACATGTCCTCTGGCTCCTGCCACTTTATTCCTTCTGTTCTGGATTATGTTGCCTTTTGATGTTTTATGGGTTTTTTTGTGATTGACGAAATAAATTAAAGTTATTCTACTAAGGAGGTGAAATGTAATTCAATGTCTGCTAATGGTGGTTAGTGATGAGGACAGAATACTCTGCCACCTTAACATGGACTACCAAGTACTTTTCACCAGTAGATGCAGTGTGAGTCATCTCCTTATTCTGGGAAATGAGTATATTACGATAAAATGTTTCACTGTGTTTGCTTTATATTATTTATAAAGGACTGGAGTAGCTATTATTTCACTTTCACTCCTATCAGGCCGATAGAGCAGATGATGTTACGTGTGTTGTATCTCAGGTACATTATAATAATGGCTGCCACTTACTGAGCAACTTGCTGGAGCCAGATCCTCTTCTATACTTATATTGTCTCATTTAATCATCATGGCAATCTTATGAAGCATATGGAATTAGCTCCACATTTATAGATATGAACATGGGGTTCAGAGAAACTAAGTAATTTGTTCAGGGTCATACAGACTTCAAATTTGTCAGCCTCCTAAGCCTCTGATGCTCCCATTGCACTCCGTTTCTTTCCAAATGATTTTTTTTCCAGTATTAGACATGGTCTCCTGAGTCTAGTGTGTCACTCCTGTTGATTTTCTGTTCTCTCCCATAAAGGGCACTCCCCACAAACCAGTTAGTTAATTTAGCAATTCACTCATTAGAATTGCTATGCCAGTTAAAAACACAATTTCAACAATAAGAACAGTAGTGATCACCTTGACTGGTGTGGCTCAGTGGATTGAGCACTGACCTGTGAACCGAAGGGTCACTGGTTTGATTCCCAGTCAGGGCACATGCCTGGGTTTTGGGCCAGGTCCCCAGTAAGGGGTACATGAGAGGCAACCACACATTGATGTATCTCTCCATCTCTTTCTCCTTTCCTTCCCCTCTGTCTGAAAATAAATTTAAAAAATCTTTTTAAAAAAAGAATACCATTGATCACATATAAAATGCTTATTACTTTGTGTGACAGGCTATAATCTAAATTTCAAACAGACATTAAATCATTTAAGCATCACAGCAATGTACAAAGTAGTTTCCTATTATGTGAAGTAGTTACTGTTGTTCCTGGATGTGAAAACAGGCACAAGAGCTTAAGAAACTTGCCTAAGAACATGCACAGCTAGAAAATTGTCAACCAGGATTGAACCCAGTCTGGCTCTAGAGCTCTTAACTGCTCTGCATTCTTACCTCTCAGTAGAAAATTTAATTGAAGTAATGGCTTAGTTCCTATATGTGATACTGGAAGAAAATAGAGTTCCTACACTTAACAGCTTACATTTCAACAGAATGCAGGTGCAGTAGATACTTGCGATAAATACTACAACACCTAGCTCACAGAGGGTAAATGTTGTGTGAAAGTATGAATGAGTTTGGATCAAAATAAATAATAGAGAGCATGAACAGTCTGAGAGTTAGCTCTCCTAAGTAATGTACTGGTAACTTGGGCACTGGGGAGAGGCTAGTTCCACCCATGTCTTCTAAAATAAGCAGGTTACTTGGCTAATGATCAAACTCTAAATAGGTATGTGGGTTGTAGCTATTTGATCTGACCAACTTTAAATTCCCTGGTGATTTTGCATGGTTTCAGTGGTGCTGGAATGAAAAAAATTAACTTTTCTCTAAATTTTGTGAAGATAGAATTCATTAATACTTGGCAAAAACACTGTGAGGCAGGCAGGCAGGAAGGGAATTCGTAAGTGTTATATCATTCTTTTGTTAGGCTGTTCTCTTTTTCTAGCAGGAAGTGTTATGACTTGTTCTCTGAAGTTGCAATTGTAAGAAGAATGTTGGGTTTCCAGATTGGCATTCTGAGCGTAGGAGGTTCCGTCTATTAGTGCTGCGAGAAACAGGTTTGCTCTGGTCTTCACAGAAGGGTAACTATTTTACTATTATTTTGTTAGGCTCTAACTTTTAGGTTACTGAATATTTAAGCAGAAATTTACTTCAAAGGTAGTTAAACATTTAGAGACTATTTATTACAGTAGAACCCAATTTAAGAGAAATTTTTGAAGTTTAGATCTAACCTGTTCTCTATATATTCTGTCTTTACTTTATTTGGAAGACAATTTTAGGGACTTTGTACCTTTTAAAAATTGGTTTTGAAATCCTAATTATATATCCATATGTATCAAGTTACATGACCAAAGGTTTAAATAACAGAAACTATTACTCTATATTTTGTGCAGGGGGGTTGGTGGGGTAGGATAGGGTAGAATTTCAAATGCCTTTGATCCCTGTTAAATGGTTTTTCTATATTCTGTGAAATAGAAGATGAGGTAGCTGTCATGACAACTTGTCTTGATTAAATTGGTATTCTACTCTTACAAAATGACCTGTGTCAAACCTCATCTTCTGTTTAACATCTTCTCTTAAACATCTAATGTTTAATTATAATTTACAAAATAAATGAAGACCATTGGTGATGAGATTTTAGTAGTGTTATTTTATAACATAGTGGTGATTAGAGATTTTGATGCTCACAAAATCACATGGCAATCCTATAAGTTTTATTTCTCCATATTTTAATATAGCTAGTTCTATAAATCCCAACTCTGAGTTAAGGCTAATATCTCAGAGTGGTTGCACTTAGTACACCTGTATGAAGTAAAAAGTGAAGTATGAAACAAAAGAATCTAGTTTCCAATTAATAAGTAGTATATTTGAGAACCAAATAAGCAGGGTATGTAACATTGCAGAACATACTTTTAGTGACTAATAAATAAGGTCTCAACTTAGCTCAAAGTCTAAGCTGAAATTGTATCTCTACTGATTACTGAGTTGTACATCATAATACTTAGTTTGTGTTGAAGCATGTTAACTAGTCTGACCTTGCCTTGTGAGGTGTGTGTGTGTGTATGTGTATAGGTAGCTTTTAGCTTCTATGTTAATTTTCTAATGCAAGGAGAATGGAAATACCGTCAGGTGTGAAGATTAACTAACTTTGTTAGCAGCAGTTAAATTTTTTATAAAATATTCTGATATTTTTGTAACATGTCAAGATTTACTTACAAAGGGACTAGACCTTTTAAAAAGGAAAGTGCACTATTTCAATCCAAGCACTTAATACACCTTAGCTTTGTAAACAAGGGGGAAGGAGTTGTATTATTTTGTTGTCTTTGGGTTTGATATAGATAGTACTCTTTATCACAAGCAAAGGGGCTTTTAGAATGTAATTAAGATGTACATTAAATATCTACAAAATTCTTCTCTGGCAAGAATTTAAAGAATGTTTTCAATCTTATTAAATTGAATTGAATGTTTCTATTATTGGAAAAGTTATTAACTTATTTTTAAATAGCCATTGCTTTAAGATCTTATCTTTTTTAATGAAGTCCAAAAAAAAAAAAAGAGAGAGGAAACTTTTACTTAAAATGGAGGTATTGGATATTCTTCCAGGAAATGACACAGACTTAGGTACCCTTTGGGATTTCAGTGACTCACAGGTGCTTAGGGAAAAAAAAAAGATCAACTAGAATCTAGCTTATGATAGATTCTAGACTAGAATAAATGTATTTCTAGAAAATGAAATCCTGGGGTCTCTGGGGTTTGCATTAAAATTCTTTAAGATGGAAAAGAGGGAGGAAGGGAGGGGAAAACAAGAGAAGGAACAGGAAAGAGTAGAGATGAAACAGTTGTAGGAAATTCCTGATAAATGCAGACTCTGGATGATGGGTTTGTAGGCGTTTGTAGTACTATTTTATTTTACCTTTGTATATATTGAAAAATTTTACAATAAAAATTTAAGTATAGCTTTAGTTTGAAGCAATTTACATTTATTTATAAATGTTACTTTTATCTTTAAATTGCAGGTTTGTCAAAACATAATTTGTACATGATATGTTATTGTAAAGGTGAGATGTGCTGTTTGCCAAAATTGTTACACATAAAAAATGTTTCTGAAAACAATCTTTCATTTGACTTTCAGCTACATTCAAAGGACTGGTTGCAAACATCATGAAGAGTTTTGTAGTATCTTGAAGTATTAATCGAGTAGATAGTTAAAGCATACTAACAGGACAATTGTATGTGAAGAATGTGGGAACATTATAATCTCTTGACTATTTTGTTCACAGCTTTCTCTAATAGAGTGTGCATTTTTAAAACTACATGGACAACTGTTTAGCCTGCATTATGTTTAAGTTCACTTTCTCTACTTGGCTCCATAAGGGTTTATTCAACAAACATTTCATAGGTGCTCATTGTGAGCCAAGATACAAGGTCAAATAAGGTACCAACCCTGTTTTCAAGGAGCTCAGAGACTAGTGGGAAAGATAGAGAAGTAGATGGTCTTCGCGCACTGAAAGGGGCTATAGGTATTGGGGAATGGGAGTTAGTGGTTAGCAACTGTGACTCTATGGTGCATCTCCTTGTAAACAACACAAACAAAATTTGAGGTGACTTAGTTGTGGATATGAGAGAGGTAGGAAGAGGACTAATATAGGTTGATTTAACTCTATACAGTCCCCTACACATGACTTTGCAAATAACAGCCATCTATGCTCCCCTGCCCTTCTTACAATAACGATCCTTCATACTTCTCTTACGCATCCTCTGACATTGTTGGAGCAGCATACATACAGAAGATAGCAATCTCTTCTTCACATTAAATAGTAAGTTAGTGTTTAAGTCTCCTTAAAGTTCTTGGATGAACCCAGGGCAAAAATAGTTATGTATTGGCTGTGACTTGTGGTTGGACAAAGGGCAGAGTTATAGCCTTCACTCAAGGATAAAGCCTTCCAGTGTTTATTTCTCAATTGATTGAGAATTTGAAACATATTTTATCATGGAAATAGTCCCTAAGGATTTTCAGATCACTTCACAAATGTCTCTCAAATGGTATGTTAACTTGAAATGTTACGTTTTGTTGTTTGTATTATTTTCATCTAAATTAATTGTAGAAGAAGCACTGTGCTAAATATATCCAGATTTATGTTCTGTCAGCCACTTGCTTTATTCTTTTTTTAAAAGATTTTATGTATGTATATATTTTTAGAGAGAGGGGAACAAATGTTGATACACAAGAGAAACATCCATCAGTTGCCTCATGCACACACCTATCTGGGGACCTGGCCTGAAACCTAAGCATGTACCCTGACTATGAATCAACCTGGTGACCTTTTGGCTTGAGAGACAATGCTCAACCCACTGAGCAACACCAAGCAGGACCAGTTGCTTTTTTTTTTTAGTCATGAATACTGTGTAACCTAACATTATATATAACAGTGCCTCTTGGGAAAATACTGGTAGTTTTATGTAGGAGTATCTAGCAGTGACCCCTGTTTAGTTTTACCAATTTGCAGCTGAAATGTCAAGTAGAATTACCAGATCTAGACTTAAAAAACAATCTTGCTAAGTAAAGTATACTGTACATGTTGAATATTGATTTTGTAGAGGTTTGCTGTCCACATTGAATACAATAAGCAATTTTTAATAATTCTGAGGAACTAAAGTAATAAACAGTAAAATCATTTACTACTTTTTCTGCTTTAACCTTTCCTAAACTTTCAGGATGAGGAACCTCTGATGCATGTGAAGGCATTTAGAGTTTGACTCACTTGTTTTGACTTGAAGAGTAACAAATCATTAAATTGAGAAAGATATATAACTAATCACTAAAAAACTATGGGTACCATAGCAATGGCTTATGCATGAGAAAAAAATCCTAAAATAAAAAGTAAATCACATAGATACCTGAGTGTTTGGTTATGTTTATACTAAGTTATTAGCACTGATACAATGGGAGTGGTTATTCATGGTATTTAGCATTTAAGAGTCTGAAATGAAGCAATATACAGTGAAGTAGAAGCATGTCATATATAGGAATGATTGTGCCAAGAGAAGGTAAGCATTTGTGTCCTAATTTTTAATGGCCTGTTTTATTGTCAGTACTCATTTAACATCAGTGTTTTTCCCTCTCTCTTTTTTATTGTTGTTCAAGTACAGTTGTCCCCATTTTCCCCCTACCAGTCCCCCTCACTCCAGACATCCCCACCTCCCACCCTCGATCCCACCCACCTTTGGCTTTTTTGTTATGTCTTTTATACATGTTCCTGACAACCCTCCCTCATTCTCACCCCCCCATCACTATCAGTTTCTTCTTTATTTCACTGTCTCTGGTTATATTTTGCTTGCTTGTTTGTTTTGTTGATTAGGTTCCACTTAAAGGTGAGATCATACGGTATTTGTCTTTCACTGCCTGGCTTATTTCACTTAGCATAATGCTCTCCAGATCCATCCACGCTGTCACAAAGGGAAGGAGCTCCTTCTTTCTCTCTGTTGCATAGTATTCCATTGTGTAAATACACCACAGTTTTTTGATCCATTCGTTTACTGATGGGCACTTATATTCCTTCTAGCACTTGGCTATTGTAAATTGTGCTGCTATGAACATTGGGGTGCATAGGTTCTTTTGCATTGGTGTTTCAGGATTCTTAGGGTATAATCCCACCGGTGGAATTGTTGGGTAAAAGGGAGTTTTATTTTTAGTTTTCTGAGGAAATTCCATACCGTTTTCCACAGTGGATGCACCAGTCTGCCTTCCCACCAGCAGTGCACTAGGGTTCCTTTTTCTCCACCACCTCACCAGCACTTGTTTGTTGCATTGTTTATGATGGCCATTCTCAGTGGTGTGAAGTGGTATCTCATTGTGCTTTTAATTTGCATTTCTCTGATGGCTAATGGTGGTGAGCATCCTTTCATATGTCTCTGGGCCCTTTGTATGTCCTCCTTGGAAAATTCTCTGTTTAAGTCCTTTGCCCATTTTTTAATTGAGTTGTTTGTGTTCCTGGAGAGGAGTCATGTGAGTTCTTTATATATTTTTGATATTAAACCCTTGTCCTAGGTATCATTGGCAAATATATTTTCCCATACAGTTGGTTCCCTTTTCATTTTGCTGATGTTTTCTTTAGCTATAAAGAAACTTTTTATTTTAATGAAGTCCCATTTGTTTATTACTTCCTTTATGTCCCTTGCTCTAGGGGACATATCAATGAAAATATTGCTGTATGGGATATCTGAGATTTTCCTCCCTATGTTCTCCACTAGGACTTTTATTGTGTTGCAACTTATATTTAAGTATTTTATCTATCTTGAGTTTGTTTTTGTATATGGTGTAAGTTGGTGGTTGAGTTTCATGTTTTTGTATGTAGCTGTCTAGATTTTCCAGCATGATTTGTTGAAGAGGCTATTTTTACTCCATTTTATGCTTCTGCCTCCTTTATTGAATATTAATTGACCATAGAGACTTCGGTTTATTTCTAGGCTATCTATTCTGTTTTATTTATCTATGTGTCTCTTCGTATGCCTGTACCAGACTGTTTTGATTACTGTGGCCTTGTAATATAGTTTGATGTCAGGTATTGTGATCCCTCTTTGTTCTTCTTTCTCAAAATTGCAGTGGCTATGTGGGGTCATTTATGGTTCTATATACATTTTTAAAATGTTTGTTCTATATCTGTGAAATATGTCATTGATATTTTAATAGGGACTGCATTGAATCTATAAGTTGCTTTGAGTAGTATGGACATTTTGATGATGTTAATGTTTCCAGTCCATGAATATGGTATGTGCTTCCATTGTTTGTGTCTGCCCTAGTTTTCTTTCTTCAGTGTTGTGTAGTTTTCTGACTACAGGTCTTTTACATCCTTGGTTAGGTTTATTCCTAGGTATTTTATTTTTCTTGTCTCTCTATCAAATGGGATTCTTTCTCTGAGTTCTGTTTCTGATATTTCACTGTTGGTGTATAAAAATACCTTTGATTTCTGAATATTGACTTTGTATCCTGCTGTTTTGCTAAATTCACTTATTAGGTTGAGTAGTTTTTTGGTGGAGCCTAAAGGGCTTTCAACGTACACCATCATGTCATCTGCAAACAATGACAATTTTACTTTCTCTTTTACAGTTTGGAATGCCTTTTATTTCTTTCTGTTGTCTGATCATTGTACACCAGTGTTTTAAAGAAAGAATTTTTGGAGAGACCATATATATGGTCTGTCCATAAGGTATCTAGCCATGTGATAGGAAAAATGGAGAAATTTATTGAAGAAGGTACAAAATACCAGAAACATTGTGCATAGGACAATGATGCCTCAGTCCCCTTCAAAGTAGGCACCTTGGTACCTCACACAGTTCTCTCAGTTACCATCAGCTGCCCCATCATATTTTCCTGAATCTCATCAATGGTCTGAAATCTTTTCCCTTTCAAAGGTAATTTTAGTTTTGGGAAAAGCTAGAAGTTGCAGGACGCCAAATCTGAGCTGCACAGGTGCTGAGTCACCAGGGTCATTGATGTTTCACAAAAAAAGTCTGCATTAGGTATGATGCATAAACGGGCACATTGTCATGATGAAACGGCCCATCACCGTTTGCTGATAGCTGTGCCCTTCTGAACCATTTGAATAGTTTCCACAGAGTAATGGTCAAGCTTAGTGCAAAATTTGATGCAGATACATTGCTATACTCAAGACCTTTTGAATACGATGGCCACATAGTATACATGCTCACTCAATGGCATCTACTGCCATACTGACTAGTCCAGTGAAGTCATCATTGTTCACACATGCACATTCCAGTCTACTCTCCTTGGCTGCCAGGTTACATTGATGTCACACAAACCATTCTTGCTATATTAAGAATGGCTGGACTTTTTCTATACAGATCTCATATAATCTTTACTGAATCTTTTGCCTACATTCAGTGTGTTTTGCACAATTATAGTTCTAGTGATTTCAGTTCAAGAACTAAGTGAATCCCTTATCCTTTAATGAAAACAAGTTAATATTAGGTAGAGAGTGGTCACTCTCTATTTCCTGGCAACCATTCATACTTCTAAATAGCATGGTCATGTTTATTAGGAGCTTTGAAATTATTCCAAAGGCTCTAAATAAGCATGAGCCTTCTTTCCACAAAGCAGTGGGTATATAGCCTCTTTGATTTTGTTTTTATGGTAAGAGTAGTTAATTGCCTTCTTTCATACACACTCTTAATTTTACATTTGCTGCTTTGCTCTGTTCTGGGCAGAGTTCCTTAACTCTTGTTTCTAAAAGTCCCTAGGCTTTTGTTTCTTCCCTAATACAATTTCAATAATCATTGGATATTGGGCATGCTGGGAATTATTCCTACCCTCAAAACATGGCAAGTAGTTGGAGTAATTTTTGAGCCATGTCTCTGTACCCAGCATCCAGCAATGGATTACTGTGGGAGTACAAGAGAGGAAGATTAAGTTTAGGCTCTGTTCTTGAGAAACTATTTTAAAATAAGACTTGCATATCAAGTGGTTAGACAAATATTTATGAGCTGTTGATAAAAGAATGGATCTCTTTTATTGGAGATTATTCTCATTGACCAAATTTGAAGATCTGTGTGGAGGAGGCAGATGAACCGAACCTAATAGGATGGTGGATATTCCAGCTCCACTGTCCTCATGTCCACTTATATAACTATATGCAGGAGTCTATAATTAAATTGCTAAGTTTTGTGACAAGATTTTAAATGCTGTGAGAACTGAAGAACAGAGCAGAGGTGGAGTCATTGGGAAAAATGGTTTGGGAGAGGATGAGGCTTCTGCTGAACCTTGAAGATTGAATAGAATTTGGATAGGAAGAGAAGAAAAGGGGGGGAGCATTATAAATGTGAGAGTTAGATATACAGAGGGGGTTCTTTCTAAGAGAGAGGAAATAAGGAGGGGAAGGATGAAACAAAAACTACTGAGTGTTGTTGAAAGGTAAAGTTAGTTAGATGTGACTAATAGGACCACTCTAGAGGACCTTGGAATATCAGGCAGAAATTAGATACCTGTTTAGGCATAAGCAATTATAGCTTCCTAAAAGGGAACCGACATTTATCAAAATGGTTGTAGGTACTAGTTGTGGGTTATTTTTAATTCAAAAGATATTTATTGAGAATGCACCATGCCCATGCATTATACCAAGTACTATGTTGAAAAGAAATGAGTAAGCTGTATTTCTATTCTAATATTAAAGTTTATAGTCTTGTTGATGAAATAAATTCATTCAGTAAGTGTTTGTTGAGGAGGCTATATAGCATTAATGATTAAGAATACTGACTTTGGTTTTAGGCAGACCTACCTGGGTTTGAGACCTGGCTCTACCTCTCTCACTATGCGACTTTACAAGTTATTCAAATTCTCGAAGCCTGTTGGCTTGTTTGTAAAATCGTAATAACAGCATCACTTGGTTCATATAGGCTTTCTGATAAGTAGCATGCATAAAGTATATAAAGTATTTAGTGCAGTCCATGTAAAATGTAAGTCCTCTATAAATGTTAGCCGCTGTAATACAAACTTACAATCATATGCTACTATACTGCCTTAATAATATTACCTACTCTAGGTAATTATTATTACCTAGACATTGTGACAAGGGCTGGGAATATGAGTATGAATAGGATATGGTATCTTCCATAAAAGAACTTAGTATAATAGGATTAAATGCTATCATAGTGGTGACTATATTTTCCCATTCAAAAATTGGTACATATGGTCTGAGAGTAAAACAAAGTATTTAAAATTAGAGCTGTCTGAGAGAATCCAGAACTGACTGTAATAGAAGAAAACACAGTTCTGTGAGAGTACTAAGAGGAGAAAATTTTTGGTCTCAGATGGGGACAGTCTGAAGAGACTTTCTTAAAATGCTCTTGAAGCCCTGATTAGTGTGGCTCAGTTGGTTGGGCATCATCCTGCAAAGCTAAAGAACAATGGTTTGATTTCTGGTCAGGGCATATGCCTGGATTGCAGATTCAGTCCCAGGTCAGGGCATGTGCAGGAGGCAACCAATCAGTGTTTCTCTTTCTTTCTCCCACCCTTCCTCTCTCTCTAAAAATAATTAAATAAAATCTTTTAAAAAATGCTCTTGAAGAGCACTGGTTGGTGTGTGGCTCAGTGGATTGAGTGCTGGTGTGCAAACCAAACAGTTGCTGGTAAAATGCCTGGCCAGGGCATATGCCTGGGTTGCAGGCCGGGTCCCCAATGGGGGACATGTGAAAGGCAACCACACATCGATATTTCTCTCTCTCTTTCTCCTTCCCTTCCCCTCTCTCTAAAAAAATAATAAAATATTTTTGAAAAATGCTCTTGAAGAATAGATAGGAAGTTGCTGAGGAGCATTATACACAGAAGTACTGAAGGTGAAGAAATACATGGCCTGCTTGGGGAGTAGGGCATTTTTAATTGAGTTTGATTCAAGGGTGCACTGCATGTAATAGGCAGTAACATAGGGAGATAGGCAGATATCAATGTAGAAAAGTGTAGAGCCTTGAATGTCGAGTTTTAAAGTTGGGACTTTCTTTTGAATGACATATATTATAGATCTATTGTTCAGGAAATTAGCAGTGTAAAAAAATACATTGGAGGGAGACAAGACTAGATAGATTAGCTACACAAAAGGCTTTTGGAGTAGGCCAGACATGAGATGATAAAAGGTTATGATGCAATAACTCAGAATGCTTAGTGGTTGATTTCACCCCTCTGTTTATTGTGGCCAAATTTATAAAGCTGGAGACTGAGGAAGGTGGGGAAGTTGAAAAGGAGACCTAATTTACCAGGAGAGTTACTTGAAAGGGGAGGAAATAATGTAGCAATAAATTCAGTTGTAGACATTCAGACTTTCCTGACTGGAATCCTCCTCACTGACCTTCCTTCCCCCTTGGCCAGAAGGTCAAGTCTATATTTTTTAAAGAATTTTAAAATTTATTTTGAGAGAAAGGGGAAAGGTGGGAGAAAGGGAGGGAGAGAGACATTGATGTGTGAGAGAATCATCGATCTCAGTTGCCTCTCGCACGCCCCCAACCAGGAGCCTGGCCTGCAAGCAAGGCAGGTGCCCTGACCGGGAATTGAACTGGAGACCTTTTGGTTTATGGATGATGTCCAACCCACTGAGCTACACCAGTCAGGTCTCAAGTCCAGATTTTGACTGTAGCCCTTCTGAGTTGGGCCCTGACCTGCTCTAGTTATGTCTGTCACAAACCCTAGGTACAATGCTCCAACCATACTGTCTTTCTCCAGCTCCCAAAAATACTCTGCTCTGTAGGTCTGTGCCTAGAATGCCTTTATCAGTGATATCTGTCTGAGAAAGTCCTACTTACATTCTAAGATAAAGTTCAAAACTTACCTGCTCTGGAAAACTTTTCCTGATGCCTACCACTCAGTAAATATGATAGCACTAATGCTATGTCTTTTGTTTTCCGTGTTTCCTCAACTAGACAGTAAGCTCTTTGAAAAAAAGGGACTTTGGCTCCTAACTTTCTATATTTGCAGCACCCAGCACTGCCTGGTACATACTAAGCCTTTAATTAAGGCTTGGCTATAAATAAGTAAGTGGGTGAATGAATGTGGTAAACATTCAAGTTGAAATCTTCTAAACATGGGATTGGAGCTTGAGTAAGCATAGTAAGAGTAGGTGAGCTACAGCTCACAGAGTGTTGCACGCCCATCTGACCTGGAGACTAGCGCTGTTGACTTGCATAACTAGGGAGGAGGCAGGGTGGCAGTTTCTGTTGATACAGGTAGATACATGAAGTGTGGGTGTTCCAAAGCCCTGCCTATTTTGGATGGAGGAAGGGGATAAAGACACACCTGTTTTTGTTGATCACTGTTGAATTTTCACAGATAGCAGGGACTCTGGTGGTGTTTCTTTTCATTTATAGTATAAAACAATATGTTCTTCCATGTTTTGTCCACTCTTCGTTGCTCTCTACATGATACTAGCTTAAGTATGTGTTGCCAAATCTCTGATTTAAGTAATCAGCCTTGCTTTCCCAGTTCTACTTACCTGGCATACTCATGGGATTGTGTATAGTGATATATCCCCTGCTATTTTCTTTTAGTTGCCTTTCAGTTTCAAGAAAAATATATATAAAGTTCATTATCAACTCTTCATTACCCACAGATGAGATTCCCAATGTGTATACCCTGGTATGGCCCACATGGTACTGAATGACACAGATTAGTAAATAGATTATTCAGTCAGCTTCACTCCTGAAGTAAAGCATTTTCGGGGATGAAAACAGGCACCCTCCTCATCCCCAACAAATACCTTTCAGAATTTGAGTAATAGTTTCAGGGAGTTATTTGCAGGTATACCTTTCTCAACAAAGATTTGTGTTCAGGGTTAAGCACAGTCAATTGAGGCAGTGGAGTGGTTTTATAATTGCTGTATTGTTAGTCAAACTCCATAATTAGGGATGACTTCATAGGCATAAGACTCCTCTATGGGTGACGCCCTGAATTCAGACCCTGTTGTACACCATATCCTTTTATGAAAAAAACAAACAAGGTTTTGTTTGCTTTTGTTTTATTCCCTTATTTGAAAATCTCTTTTCCTGTGCCTCAGATGGTTAGGGGGAGAGAGGGTTTGCTCTTTCCCTGCTGCTTTTCCCTTTGGAGAGGAGGTAGGTTTAGGAACTAGAGACAGATTATAGTGCTTTGCAGATGAGAGAAATTCAGAAAAATGCAGAGACCCTGGGTGATTTTTATTTGTGATTACTATTTCATTTGGTACATTTAAATGGAGGGAAAATATGTTTTTTTTTTAATAACAGTTCTCTCTCTCTGTGTGTGTGTCTCTCTCTCCACGTAAATAAAGTTCACTTTTATAGGAAGTCAGAGGGGGAAAAGCCAGACTTTCGTTTTGCCTGTAAATCACATACTGTGAATTTGAGCGTGAACTTTACTTTCAGCAAGTAATATTTACTTTTTACCTCTTCAACTTTTATTTTCCATTGCTTGTGAAAAAATGTGCAAATTACATGGAATGTGACAATATTGACAAGCCGTTAGCTGTTTTTAAAAGTGGTCTTGAACTATTTAAAGTAAAACTTGTACATTTTTACTGTCTCCTGGCTGCTCTTCAAGTTGTGTTTAGAAACCCCTGATCAAGGAGCCAAATAGAGCCATGAGTAAAAAGTAGTAGACAGGTTTTCTTTAGGCCCATCTTTCTTAAATTACTCTGACTAAAAGGCTTATAATTTTTATATGCGAAGGAGATCTGTTATACCCTGTACTCAGTAATCATAGAGCAAATAAGATAACTTTTCATATATTCCATTTTTAAGTTTCTTACGTAGAACTTAGGACTTATATAGGGTTTGCCAAAAGTAGCTTTACAGTTAGTTGTTCATGTGGCAAATAATACAATAATTCATGAATAATAATATAAGCATAAACTCAGTTTTGCATATTTACAATTGTAAACCTACGTTTGCCACACCCTGTATTTATATAGTCTCTCACAATTACTTACACATTCATTAATTCTCTATTTTCATTCCTTAAAGATTTAAGGAAAGATTTTATATCTTTACTTAAAGTATAATACTTTATCATTTATATTGTGCCTTCACATTTGACATCTTTAATTTTCACAAGGACCATGGGGAAATAGGTATTATTTATTGCTATTTTCAAATGAGCGAACTAAGGCTCAGAGAGACTAAGTGAATGTGCTCATAGACCCATGGATAGGAAATAATGCCAGGGCATTAATTGAGGTCTTCTGGTCTCACAACCAATGGTCTTTCCATTAAAACATACTTCATCCTTGGGTGAGGAACAACAGCTTGCTAAGGGGCTTAAGATTGAATGAAGTATCTAAAGGGCAATAACCATGTCAAATTATGTCTCATTTCTAAGCCCCAGTCTGGAATGTTTTCGTTGCTTTGAGAGGAAAAGGCCCAAATGTACAATGCCCCATGAAGAACAGTAGAATTTCTGTAATTTCTAAGAGTTTAATTTTTTTAAATTTATTGATGCTACCTACCTGACAGTCTTTCCTAAGTTATCGTAATGTGATGCTTTCTCTCAAGATAGTACTAGTTACTCAGTTTCATTAAAGATATAATCAAATACCTATGAGTAGTCTTAAAGATAAGTCTTTTTAAAAAATTCATATTATGGAGGACCTGAATTAAATAGCTAATTTAAAAACTGCTTTTTGTCAAATAAAGCATATATTGTGAGCCTTTAAATTTGACTTTGGGTAAGATGGCGGAGAAGTAGGTGGGAGTGGAACCCATTTCTCTCTGTGCCCAGATGGAACACCTAGCCAATCTTCTGAGGAACAGAGTGAACAGCCAATGGAATCCCAGCATATATGAAGGTTGGAAGCCAAACATTATAGAGGACATTGAAAAACAGATGGTGAGAATATTGCGCTGGGACAGTAACGTCCCTAGAATCTGTGCAAGGACCTAGACAAACTGTGGCCCCTGGCCCAGTGCTTGCTTCAGGATATGGGTTAGAGAGTTAGATCACCAGCTCCCTCCCTACCATAGCAGGGAGGCCAGGCTGGCACCAGGAGGGACCTGGATGCTGGAAGTTGCTGAGGGGAATAGAGATGAAATGGTAGACACAGAGAAGTGGTATATATCTGCTGGGGCTGCGGACACCAGCACCAGAGAAATTGGGGTCCTGGGGGACACGTGGAGAAGGGAAGAGTTGAGCCGTGTTGGACCCTGACTCCTATAGTATCTGGACTGGTTGGAAAGTTGGGCTGTGTGAAGAGCCCTGCACTTGTTAAGAACAGTAGGCAGCTGCTCTGTAAGGAACTCTCCAGCAGCTGGCTCACCCCAAGGGTGATTTGAGCTTCACACACCCAAAGATTGAATGGCTGATTTGAACCTGGCAGCTCATAGAGAACCTGGGCTGGAGGCTGGGCAACTGTGAATATTGCAGCCCAGACCTGGTCCCTATACTCTCAAAATCATAGAAAGGGAGAAAATTGAAGCCCAGCCCCCATCTTTCTGTAGCATCCACAAGACCAGGAAAACTCCCTGAACAGGTTTCAGGTCAGCAGGAGGCCAATGTTTTTCTTTCCTCTCTCTGTTTTTTTTTCTTTTTACTCTTCCTCTAAGTGAGACAATAAGACATGGAGTTAGGAAATGTCCAGAGACAGGATTCAAAGGGGGAGCACAATGCTAACCCCCAAAATTGAGAAACTGAGACAAATGTCATTTTTCTACCACATAGAGCTGGCATTTTATTTTTTATTTGTATTATTATTACTTTTTTCATTATTTTTACCACTTTTATTTTATTAATTTTTTAAATTTCTCTCACATATGTTTAGTTTTCTTCATTTTATTTCTGTTTAATTGCATTGTTAGACTGGTTTTCCTTATTCTCTATTGTATTATAATTTTCCTTCTTTCACTTCACTTGTGTTCCAATAACACACAACTCTTCATCATGTATGTACTTTCTTTTCTGGTTACTCAAATCATATATTTCTTGTCATATTATTGTTGTTCCAATACTATTGTAAATAATTGTTGTTCCATACAATTGTACAAACTACACAGCACCCCTCCCTGATCTTAGTCCACTTCAGTTTAATCCTGAGCATTATATTGATGAGGGTAACTCTATTCTTTCTCACACTACACCTACTTTGTATCCTTCACTCTCACTATATCTTATCATCTAAGCTTGCATAAGCTCTCTGTTTTCTAGATTCTGTTCACAATCTCCCTCCCCTCAAACAAGAGTCTTATCTCTCTTTCACCTTTTATAAAAAGTCGATAGTTGGGTAAAACGTCACGGTTAATGCTATACTTATCCAAAGAATCTCCTATCTCTTCTCTACTGGCGGGTACTTTAGATCCCATAAAATAGTGTCCCGCTATCTTAATCCATTTTGCCTGCTCCCTGCTACTGATCACATACAAGATTAGGTGAGAGCTTTGAACATCAGTATACCTGCTGGAGGAGAGAAACCACCAACAAAGGAACCACCAAAAGGTAAAAACCCAAGTACAATGACAGAGCCCACCTAAACAGAAGAAAGGGCAAACCTAGAGCATCCAGACAAGGAGATCAAACAGACCACACCACTAAACCCCATAGAATCCCTACCATAGAAGTTCACCCTACAAAGACAGCTAGCAAAGCAAATCATCAGGAAACACAGAAACAAACAAGAAGAGTCACCTTAAATGGTGAGATAAAAAAGAACATGCAATCAAAAGGAATGAAAGACTCCCCACTAAAAGAGCTAAATGAAATGGAGGTAAGGAAACTATCAGATATAGAATTCAAAATAATGGTTATAAAGATACTCAAGGGACTCACAGACAACTACAAGGAACTGAGTGAGAACTACAACAGTATGAAAAAGGAAGAAAAAAAAGCTATAAACAATATCCAGGAATAAATGAACAATAAAATCTCAGAAATAAAAAACACACCAGAAGGAATTACAAGCAAACTGGATGAAGGAGAGGATTGAATCAGTGAGCTGGATGAGAAGGTAGAAAAAAACACCCAGAAAGAGCAAGAAAAGGTAAAGAGACTCAGAAAGAATGGAAAGGTATTAAGGGAACTGCAGGACAACATGAAATGTAATTATATCCAAATAATAGGAATACCAGAAAGACACAGAAAAGAGAAAGGGGTAGAAAACCTGTTTGAGAAAGTAATGATGGAAAAGTTGCCTTAATTTGATGAGAGAAAAAGTTACACACATCCAGGACACACAGAGAGTTCCAATTAAGAGGATCCCAAAAGGTCCACTTCAAGACACATCATAATTAAAATGGCAATATTCTAAGACAAAGAGTCTTAAAGGCAGCAGGGGGAAAAGAGGAAATAACATACAAGGAGGCCCTGATAAGGCAAGCAGCTGGCTTCTCAATGGAAACGCTCCAAGCCAGAAAAGGATGGCTAGGAATATTCCAAGTAATGAAAACCAGAGGCCCGCAACCAAGACTACTCTATCCAGCAAGGCTGTCAATTAAAATGGAAGGCCGAATAAGAAGTTTCACAGACAAAAGAAGCTGAGAGAATACATCTCCACCAAACCAGCTCTGCAAGAGATTCTAATTGGACTGCTGTAAGAAAAGGAAGAAAAGATACAGAATAAATACTTCAAAAATTTATGTGGAAACATAAACAACCCCAAATACCTGCAGTAATTTTGAGAAAGAAGAACAGAGTAGGTGGGATCACAATATCTGATTATCAAACTGTATTACAAGGCCACTGTAATCAAAACAATCTGGTACTGGCATAAGAACAGATACATGGACCAATAGAACACAATAGACAGCCCAGAAATAAACACAAGTCTCTATGGTCAATTAATATTTGACAAAGAGGGCAGCAGCATAAAATGGGACAAAAATAGCCTTTTTAACAAATGGTGTTGGGAGAGCTGCACAGGTACAAGGGAAAAAAATGAAACTTGTTATTCAACTTACACCATACACCAAAATAAATTCAAGGTGGATAAAATACTTAAATATAAGTTGTAACACCATGAAAGTCCTTCAGGAGAACATAGGCAGGAAAATCTCAGCTATTCCATGGAGCAGTATTTTCACTGATAAGTCCCCCTAGTGCAAGGGACATAAAGGAAAGAATAAACAAATGGGATGTCATCAAAATAAAAATCTTATGCTCAGCTAAAGAAAACAACATTAAAATGAAAAGAGAACCAACTGTATGAGAAAACATATTTGCCAATGATACCTCAGACAAAGGTTTGATATCCAGAATATACAAAGAACTCACAGGACTCCACTCTAAGAAGACAAGCAACCCAATTAAAAAATGGACAGAGGACTTGAGCAGACACTTCTCAAAGGAGGACATACAGAGGATCTAGGGACACATGAAAAGATGCTCAGTATTGCTAGGCATCAGAGAGATACAAATTAAAATCACAATGAGATATCATTTCACACCATTGAGAATGGCCATCATAAACAAATCAACAAACAACAAGTGTTGGATGGAGAGGTTGTGGAGAAAAAGGAACCCTAGTGCACCACTGGTGGGAAGGCAGACTGGTGCATCCACTGTAGAAAACAGTATGGAATTTCCTCAGAAAACTAAAAATGGAACTGCCTTTAGACTCATCAATTCCACTGCTGGGCTTATATCCTAAGAACCCTGAAACACCAATCCAAAAGAACCTATGAACCCCAATGTTCACAGCAGCACAATTTACAATAGCCAGGTGCTGGAAGCAACCTAGGTGCCCATCAGTAAATGAATGGATCCGAAAACTATGGTATATTTACACAATGGAATTCTATGCAGCAGAAAGAAAGAAGGAGCTCCTTCCCTTTGTGACAGTGTGGATGGATCTGGAGAGCATTATGCTAAGTGAAATAAGCCAGGCAGTGAAAGACAAATACTATATGATCTCACCTTTAAGTGGAACCTAATCAACAAAATAAACAAACAAGCAAAATATACCCAGAGACATCAAAATTAATAACAAACTGACAGTAATCATAGGGGAGAGTGTAGGGGATAATTGGGGCAAAAGGTTGAAGAGTTTATAGGAACAACTATAAAGGACACATGGACAAAAACAAGGAGGGGTGGAAACAGTGGAGGGAGGTTGGGGTGGTGGGGAGGGGTGGGGGGAAAAGGCAGAAAACTGTATTTGAACAACAATAAAATTCAGAAGTATTTAATAAAATAAATTTCACTTGTATTTTTGGTTTTAGCTCACATACTTCAGAGTAGCATTTATTTATTTACTTTTAAATAGTTATAAATAATTGAAATTGAGTGTGTTTAAGTGAAAGTCTCCTAAATTAAACTATTTTGTTATTCTATACCAAATTGCTTGGAAATGTTGTTTGGAGTATGTATACATGTTCCAATTCTCCTTTTTATTTTTATTCATTTGTGCCTCTTAATGTCTCTCGTAGGAAAAAATCTGAGTTACAGATGTAAGAACTCTAGGTTTTCATGAAGACAATTAGACTGGAATAAGAAATTAGAAAAGTTGGAAGTATATTTAGGGTTTTTAAATGCTGCATTGTATCAATGTATTTTTAAGTGTATGGGTGCCTTCAAATTATTTCCATAAGGTCTAAGTATTTTCTGATTGAGTAAGGGAGAACAAAAGTACTGCTTTCCTGGCCTACTTGAGGAGTTGATAATCATTACAGTTTCCTGAGCCCATTTCCTTCTATATCTTTTATTGCCTCAACTAATTCACTTTGTGTTGATTTATAATTATTTACATGTTTGCCTTCCCCAGATTGTAAATATGTTGAGGGTAGAAACTAGGCATCTAACAGATGCCTAAAATATTTGTAAAATTGTGTGAGGATAGGGGTCTATGTGTGCTGCTAAGGGGTATGAGCAATAGGGAAAGAGATTTCTGCCTTGTTCAGTCTTGCTGCCTGCAAAGGCAAGAAGTGGAAGGAT
The DNA here is from genome assembly GCF_021234435.1 of Artibeus jamaicensis. Taxonomy (NCBI): domain Eukaryota; kingdom Metazoa; phylum Chordata; class Mammalia; order Chiroptera; family Phyllostomidae; genus Artibeus; species Artibeus jamaicensis. The sequence goes on from NW_026522045.1 coordinate 15,216,245, forward strand.
TTAGTCAGAACCCACTGGTCAGCAAAAATGAAGGGTTGGACAGGTGGAGTTATGTCCAGAACTATCTTTGTCTAATTTTCTTTTTTATGGAAGTGACATGGTAGTATGAGAATAAAATCAAATGTCTTTTTTATAACTCACATACTTTAGATTATTCCTGACTGACAAACTTCCCAAAGTGGAAAGTACCTTTATAGATAAAGGAGAGGCCACATGTTTGGGATTTTTGAGGTAGTCTCACTTTAAGACTTTCTGTGCCATTGTTCTTTATGATATAATTCATGGTAATGGGTAGTAATTCTGTATTGAAAATGTGATTCCTTAAAATGTGTGTAAAGGAAATTGTAATAAATCTTATATTGTATTTTTATAATCAGAAGTGTTGAACATCATGTAACTAAAATATAGAATATTTTTAAAAAGTACTATCCTCGGGTTGCAGCTTAACTTCTGAAAAAGGGCTTTTTACTCTTAATCTTTAGAATGCCTGACATCAAATCTAACTAAAGATCTTTTATTACCTTATAGATCCCAAGACCACTCTGAAAAGTGTTATTACCTAACTTACTACTGCAGAGAAGTTGTCAGTGTTTTGTAACATCTTAACATCACAGGTGAGAAAAAATTATGAACAGGCAAGTTCCGTTTTATGTTCTTTAAAAGCCTGTTTTTATTTAATTTTTAAAAATCAGTCATTATAAATGTATATTGCATTATGGTGGAAACTGAAAGGAAAGGAATTTGTGGGGGATAATATTTCACTTTATTAGGGTTCAAAGTTAATGTGCCTTATCATCAAAATTGACTGCAAGTGTTTGTTTATCTATAAAAACTATGCTTGGCCCAGATTGGGCCCAAGGTCATAGTTTGCCAATCCCTGCTCCATTAGCAAAATAGGTATAATAGAGCCAAATCTGAAAGGGTATAAATTAAAATAATGTAATGTGCATAAAGATATGTTTATTAGCACCACTTGTGTATTTCTATATCACGTAATTTATTTGGGCAAAGGTAATTTGTTTCAATCTGTTCTTCCTTTAATGGGAGTGACTGGTAGGTGTTAGTGTGCTGTTTAAAAATCAGTTTTTCTGATATGTACCCTAAAGCAAGGGACATAAAGTAAAGGATAAACAAATGGAACCTCACCAAATTAAAAAGCTTCTGCATGGCTAAAGAAAACAGCATTAAAATGAAAAGAGAGCCAACTGTATGGGACTAAGAGCCCTGAAACACCAATCCAAAAAAACCTATGCACCCCGTGTTCATAGCAGCACAATTTACAATAGCCAAGTGCTATAAGCAAGAGCCCATTAGTAAATGAGTAGATCAAAAAATCATGGTACATTTACACAATGGAATTCCACACAGCAGAAAGAAAGAAGGAACTTCTACCCTTTGTGATAGCATGGATGGAACTGGAGAACATTATGCTAAGTGAAATAACACAGGCAGTGAGGGACAAATATTATATGATCTCACCTTTAACTGGAATGTAATCAGCAAAAGAAAAAAAAGGAAACAAAATGTAACCGGAGACATTGAAATTAAGAACAATCTAACAATGGCCAAAGAGGAGTGGAGAGGGGACAGTGGGGAGAAGCTTTTTCAGGAACTACTGTAAAGGACACATGGACAAAACCAAGTGGGAGAGACTTCTGGCCAAGATGGAGGCGTAGGTGGAAATACTGTGCCTCCTCACACAACCAAAATTAAGAACAACAAAGATTTAGAAACAAAAACACAACCAGAACAGACATAAAATTGAACTGTACAGAAGTTTGACAACCATTCATCCAGACTGTTAAGAGGAGTGGAGTCAACGGCTGGCGGAGAGGGATCATGGCAGGAAAAGGCAGTGGCAGCCAGACCCAGGAGTGCAGGCAGCATGGGGCTGACCACAGTCACATATTCATGTGCAGATAAACTAGGCAAAAATGGGCAGCAAGACAGAGCGCACAACCCAGGGCCCCAGCAATGGGAAATAAAGCCTAAAAGCACCGATTGAAAAGGTGCCAGCTTGTGGGAAGTGGCAGAGGGGACTGAAATCTGAGATAGAGCAGAACAAGTGCCATTGTTCCCTCTCTGACCTCACCCCCACATAAAGCATCACAACCCAGTTACTGGGTTGCCTTACTCTGGTGAAAACCTAAGGCTCTGCCCTTCATAGATAACAGGTGCGACCTGACCAAAAATGGCTCAATCAGAAGAACAAATCAAAGCCCCAGAGCCAATACTTTTAAGTGACCAAGAGATAGCCAACCTATCAGATGCACAGTTCAAAACACTGGTGATCAGGATGCTCACAGAACTGGTTGATTTTGTTCGCAAGTTAGATGAAAAAATGAAGGCTACACTAAGTGAAATGAAGCAAAATGCACAGGGAACCAATAGTGATGAAAAGAAAACTCAGACTCAAATCAAATGGAGTGGACCAGAATTAAGAAACAACCAAACAGAAAAGAATGCAGAAACAAGAATTCAAAAAAATGAGGAGAGGCTTAGGAGCCTCCAGAACATCTTTAAACATTCCAACATCTGAATTGTAGGGGTACCAGAAGGGGAAGAGGAAGAGCAACAAGTGGAAAACTTATTTGAACAAATAATAAAGGAGAACTTCCCCAACCTGGCAAAGGAAATAGACTTCCAGGAAGTCCAGGAAGCTCAGAGAGTCCCAAAGAAGGTGGACCCAAGGAGGAGCACACCAAAGCACATCTTAATTACATCACCCAAGATTAAAATGAAGCAGAGAATTCTAGAAGCAGCAAGAGGTAAGGGGACAGTCACCTAGAAAGGAGTTCCCATCAGACTGTCAGTGGATTTCTCAAAAGACACCTTACAGGCAAGAGGGGGCTGGAAAGAAGTATTCCAAGTCATGAAAGACAAGGACTTACATCCAAGATTGCTCTATCCAGCAAAGCCTTCATTTAGAATGGAAGGTCAAATAAAGTGCTTCTCAGATAAGGTCAAATTGAAGGAGTTTGTCATCACCAAGCCCTTACTATATGAAATGTTAAAGGGACTTATCTAAGAAAATGAAGATCAAAACTATGAACAGTGAAAGGACAGCAAACTCACAGTTATTAACAACCACACCTAAAACAAGCAAAATAAGAGGACAGGTAGATCAGGAGCAGAACCATAGAAATGAAGATCACATGGAGGGTTAGCAACAGGGGTTGGGAGGAGGATAGCAGGGGAGAAGTTACAAAGAATAAGTAGCATAGATGGTGGGGAGAAAATAAGGGGAGAAAAAGAATAGTGTGAGAAATGTAGCAGTTAAAGAACTTATGACACATGAACATGAAGTAAAGTGGGGGAATGTGGGTGGGAGGGAGTTTGCAGGGTGGAGGAGAATGGAACAACAGTAATGGCATAATCAATAAAATATATTTTTTTTAAATGAGGAGAGTAGAAGCAAGGGAAGGAGTGAGGTTTGGCTGCCATGTAGAATGGTTGGGAGAAAATGCAAATAACTGTAATTGAACAACTATAAAGTAATTAAAAACAAAAAAATCATACAAAAATAAATAAATAAAAATCAGTGCTTTCATGGCTGGCTAGTTCAGTTGGTTAGAGCATCTCCCCCTCCTGATAAGTCAAGGTTTCAGGTTCAGGCCCTAGTTAGGGCACATACAAGAATCAACCAATGAATGCATAAATAAGTGGAATAACAAATCAACATTTCTCTCTCTTCCCTCTCTCTCTAAAATCAGTAAAAATTTTAAAATTCTATGTTTTCACAGTGAATATGAGGTGAAGAACATATTAGCTAATCCATCTATCATATATGTACATGTATCAAATCATCAAGTTGTATACCTTAAACTTACATAATATTATTGGCAATTATATCTCAATAAAGCCAGAAAATAGAAATAAACAGTGAGATAAATTTAAAAAAATAAATGGATTGCTAGGAAAGATTCATATTTAACTGAATATTTGGTCACATGCAACTGAGAATTTCTATTGTGTATCTGCTTACTGTCATTGCTAGGTACCTAGACTCTTCCTTATACTCTGAAAATAAGGTTCAGGAATATTTTTTCTCAGTAACCTGGTAAATGATGTCTTCTCATTTGTTTATTTTCTTTATTTTGGCTTTAGCTACTAATATGGGAAGCTATTCAGATGGCATTGGTTTTCTGTTTAAATTATTCTTTAGATGAGAATTTCACAGGAGTGTTTATAATATATTTATCACAAACAGTTTTTAAAGTCTGAAACCTTTGGAGTTTCTCTTCAGATCTTCTTTAAATGGATCAGATGGCTACCACTCAGATTTCCAAAGATGAGCTTGATGAACTCAAAGAGGCCTTTGCAAAAGTTGGTAAGTAGTTTTTTGCAGTATAGCTATAGTAAAGAAATCTTTATTTGGCCCTAATTAAAGATATTTCTATTAAAAATCATATGAATGGCCCTGGCTGGTGTAGCTCAGTGGACTAAGTGTCGGCCTGTAAACCAAAGGATCGCGGTTCGATTCCCAGTCAGGGTACATGCCTGGGTTGTAGACCAGTTCCCAGCAGGGGACTCACGAGAGGCAACCATACATTGATATTTCTCTCCATCTCATCCTCCCTTCCCTTCTAAAGATAAATAAATAAAATCTTAAAAAAACATATGAATGATTAATTATGAACCTTAGGACAAGACAGTTAAACATTGATGTGATAAAGTTTTAAAAGCAACACTTAAACTGTATTGTTTCTAATTATATCTAATATGAACAAAGGTTTTTGTTTCGGGGACTAGTGTTGCTGTGGCTCCTGAAATTTTTAAATAAATTTTATGATGTTGTCATATTTAGTGAACCATTTTTCTGTGGAGAAGATTTGGAGCTTTTCCCATAATCTCAAAGGGATATATGACCCCTGAAAATGTTAAGAATTATTACATATTGTATTGCCTTTCCCTAATTAGCTTGGCTGTATTGATTTTTTATGTATCTTTACTACCTTTGCATAATTTAGACTGTTCTACCTTCATATTAAATTATAGCATCATTATAAGATGAGAAGTCATAGCATGCTATTTGGTTTATCCTTTAATATCATATAACAAATGTTAGAATTTAGCAGCTATGGAAGCAGTTTTTTTGCTAAGGCATTTACATTCCAAATTTCAGTTCAAGTCAGTAGAGAAAATGAGAAAACCATAGGAACTGATTATTGATGTATGAATGCACATGAGATGAGTTAACATGTGCTTAGAGAAGTAAACTATTACTAGTTTGTATCTCATTGATTAAAGTATATAAAGTTAGATCATGATGATTTGTCATTTAAATCTGAATCTAGTCTTTGACCTGTGTTGAAAATCCCATTAGTGAAAAGTGAGAACATGTATACCCCTATTCCAATATATTTTTAAAAGATTTTATTTATTTATTTGTAGACAGAGGGGAAGGGAGGGAAAAAGAGAAGGAGAATAACATTAACGTTTGGTTGCCTCTTATGTGCCCTCAACTGGAGACCTGGTCTGCAACCCTAGACTGGGTATCACACTGGTGACCCTTTGGTTCGCAGGTCGGCACACAATCCACTGAACCACACCAGCCAGGGTGATTCTCATACATTTTTTATTAACATTTTCTATGAAGGCACCCCTTGGAAAGAGCAGTTAGCCCCAGCCAAAATGACTATTCACAATCCCATCAGAATTCTAACTAGAAAAAAGTCAAATAGTCAAGAACCTAACATGATTGTGTGTGTGTGTGTGTGTGTGTGTGTGTGTGTGTGTGTGAGAGAGAGAGAGAGAGAGAGAGAGAGAGAGAGAGAGAAAGAGAAAGGCAATCCATAGGTACCACTGACTGTGAGACTACCATCCAGTCTGATACTAGAATGGTTATAAAAAAGGGCAGCTGAATTCTTGGCTGTGAGATATTTTAAGTCTTATCATTCTGTAGAAGTAGCCTTATAATTATGTAAGGATTACATTTCCTTTGAACCTTGTGTTTATTTAAATTCATCTTTCAGTGTTGCAGAAAGCCTAATTTGTTTCTTTATGAATAGAATTTTGAGGTAGAGACCATGACTTATTACTGGTAGTGTTTAATCTTCAAGGCCTTGCTTCTTCAAATTAAATGTTTTTTTTTTTGTTGTTGTTGAACTCAGACCCTGTTCTCATAATGCATCTTGGAAATATTTGTGTGAATAATATTTTTAAACTAAAATATAATTCAAATATTTGTGTGAATGACATTTTTAAACTAAAAGATAATTCATCGGGTATGTTTACCTGATGGGACTGGAATACCTTTATCAGTAAGAGAGATTAATTGCTCCTTAAAAGCTTAGTGTTATAAAGAGGGCTCCCCAATCAATTACTTCTGTGGAGGAAAGAGGGTTAAATTAGAATTGGACTGCAAGAAAGGGTCATTGTTGGAACTGCTATCTTATTTTAAATCATACATTTTGGAGGATTTAGGGTTGGTAAACAGCTTCCCAAAGGCAGTAGATTGGACCATATGACGTCTTGGAGTCCCTATCAGACATAAGTTCCTAATGTATGCAAGCCGTTGTCACTCTATATGCTGTACATAGGAATACTGGAGTCCCAAGTTTCTTCCTGTTCTGTATTTTGTTCTTTTGTATTCCTCTCTCAGTATCTAGCTCAGTGTTACACACATGTTAGGTTTTCAATAGAAATTTAATTGATTGAATCCCATGGAATTATACATAGTCTTTTTATGTACTGGGACTTTTTCATTACCAACTATAAACACAAAAAGGCCTTTCTTAAGAAGATTTTCATCATGATGGGGGTGGGTAGGGCAGGAGAATGTGGTGGTGGAAAAATAGATACAATTGTATTCAAACATCAAGAAAAATTTAAAAAAGAAGAAATGCTAATCCTGACACTACCGTGTGACTTTAGGGAGTTATTTAACTGTTCAGTGCTCAAGTCTTCCATCTCTAAAATGGGGATCTTAAATTGTACTTCCCCATAGGATTGGTAAAACGTTTAAATGTAGTGCTACATGTAATCCACTTAGCAGTGATTGGAATATATAGAAGGACCAATAAATGGGAACTTTTGCTGATAAAAAAAGATTTTCATCAAGGTAGAATTTATTACTAAATGTTTTAGCCATTACATTATAGCCCATAAAATTTATATATGTTTTTCAGCATAACTAAGGCTAATGTATAGTCTATTAGAAAAGTGTTTAATGACCCAGCTGAATCTATTAATTTTCTTTTAAAATCTTTGCAGTTTTTAGTTGTTATTAGTTACAGAGCCCTCAGGCAACTGTCAAAGGTATTATGGAAATCCTTTGAATTTTTTTCTTCATTGTGGGAAACTTGACTTTTAAAACAAGCTCCATAACTTATTTTCCTGTCAAGGACAATTCTTTCTTATTTGGTTGGTAGTGAGGACTATTTGGTCTCAATTCAGTTGTGACAAAAATACAGAAATCATTATATGATTTTCCCATCTATTAACAATGGTAGCCTTGATTTTTCTCTTTAGAAATTCATCAAAATCAGTCTGGAGAAAAATCTCTCTAATTACCACTAATCACAGGTTATGATCAATCAATTAATAGTTTTTTGAAATTCTTACTAGCAATAAATGAGTGTTAGGGTTTAAAAGTTCTCCCTTCACTCACTTTCTGCACCCTGCTTAGTGTTAAGCTCCAAGAAGTCTTTTGTTGTTATTGTTTCATTATTTTAATTTTCTTAACATTTGTTTCCAGTATTTTCCCCTGGCATAGCAGAAGCCTTGGGTCTCATTTTTTTTTTACTTCATAATATTTGTCTTTTAATTTAAATGCTCCTTGAGTTCTTTCTAAAGAACAATAAATCAGACTTTCAGAACACTTAAGAAGTAAATATCTGCCAACTACAATATGCCTTTTATATTCTTGTTATGGAAACTAGTGATCATTTGGATGATTACTTGTATTAAAGATAAATTCACGTAACATAAGTCTTTTCAGATTGGTCTTTAATCCTGCTAACGCATCTTTTTTCCCTCCTAAGCTATCGAGACTGTACTTTATGTTTTTATTCTCGTTTATTCTCTTACAGTTGTCCCAATTTTCCCCCCTTTGCCCTCCTCTATCCCACCCCATTCCCCACTCCAACAGTCAATCCCCACACCATTGTCCGTATCTATGGGTCATTCATAGATGTTCTTTGACTATTCCCTTCCCCTTCATTCCACCATTCCCCCCTTATTTTTTAACACGAATTCAGTTTTGAAATAAAAGAATAATGAAGTTTTTTAGATGAGTAGGAATGGTGTGGGTATATTGCTTTGAGGTTGCCTGCCAAACTAAGCCAAAAAATGTTGGTTATGATGATTGTAGCAGTACCAGATTTTTTCATCTCAAGAAGTTGACTTGTTTCAAATTACTTGATATTCTGTAGTATATAAAAACCACATCAGGGTGATTCCACAAGAAGCATGATGGTTTAGTGTGTATTTGATAATTATGACTTAAAAATAAAAACTATAGCCCCCCCCCCCAAATAAACTGACTGGTGCTCTTTCACTGTGCCATCTGTTTAGTTATGGGTGGAATACTAGAAATGGATATCATGAAATAGTCTGAAAACCACGTATTGATGGTGTGGAAGATGGAGTAAAAGTGTGTGGGTGTATCGGGACGAAAGCAAGAGCACGCATGTGTGTGAGGATGCATTCATGTGAGTGTGTGGGTAGCTGTGTATTTTTAAGGTGGGAAAAATGGCAGCAGCTGAAAAATGATGGTCCAACTGTTGGAAATTTTGAGTTGGGAAAGGATTGTTAGACATTTTTGATTGTCTGGCCTCAGCTCTCTAACCTTGTTCAGCCGTTAGCCGTACTTGACCTCCACCTCAGGGAATCTACTATTAGTATGAACTCTTAGGAACCTTCATTCTACTTTTATCTGGGACCCATTAAAGTGCATCTTATATTTACTAGAATGAGCTACCTCAAAAGGTGTAAACAAGGAAAGGCAAAACCTATGTTCAGCTAAACATCTGGAGATGTTTAGCTGCTGCCTTTTCTAAAGTTTTAATGCCAATGAAAGCTTGACTTTACTGGTTAGTTCTTAGGGTGGAATATAATCTAAATTCTTCTGCACAAGTCTTTTGGCCAACTATTTTAAATCAGTATATTGTGTGCTTTCATGGGCATTCAAGGTCGTGTGTGTATGTATGTAAATCCATTATTGTTAGATTCCTTTTGTCTTTAAGTAAAACATTTTTTATGGAAGATATGGATTAAACTAAATGGAACTTACAAACCATGTTTTCTGAAAGGAAGTACATCTGCACTTCATTGTTTTTTTTTCTTGAAGTCCTAATGAGCACTGTCCAGAGTGGGTTGCATCTGTGTTGCAGATGAGAAAACACATATGCAACCTCTGTATAAAGAGAAATACTAGATTTAGACAGATTCAAGGGTGGTTAAAGCAAAACACATACACAGACAACCCGAGGGAGGGTCAAAAGAAATCCCAGTCTTTCTTACTGTCAGATTTATAAGAGCAAGTAGCACCCCCAAAGGATGGGTTTGAAGTGATAGATTGCTCCATGTGCCACCTGGACATGGGCAGTGTAAAACAGCAGCTAAAATCAAAACCACTTGAATTCTGGCTCAGCTTTCTCCAGACAAGTACTTAAAATAGCTTAAATAACAGGATGCAAGGGGAGGGAAAACATTTCCTTTTAAGGATATGCATTCTTGGTGTGATTCAAACTTCTGCAGGAACATGGCTGCATAATAAGTTTATTTACTTTAAGGTTATTTGGGGGAGGGTGTTCGGAGAGTTAACTGGCATTTACAATAATACTTGGAAAAAGAGTATAATGAGGTTTTTTTTAAAGCAAAATGCAGATGTAAACCTACATGTGGAGAGAGAGAGAAAAAGAGGAGAGAGAGAGAGAGAAGAGAAGAGACACCTGGGAGAGAACGTGTTGTTACAGTTGGTTCCTTCCTGATAATGCAGTAACTGGTATGAAAGACAGGCCTCTCTGGTGCAGCATTGGGAGCCTCTTAGGGATTGTTTTTTTAAGTGTAATGATTTTTCTTTAAAAAAAAGAACACAGTCAATTTATTGAAATTTAGCTCTACTTTCTGTGGAAACTTTGTTTAGTGGGCGGAGTTTCTTTGTTCCTGCCTCCCATTAATGTATACTGGTAGTACCCATACTTTCTGGACCAACAAGTTGAGGCATGTCCTTGCAGAAACATTGAGAATGTTCTAGATAATGCAGGTTGTATGATAATACCTTCTTATCAGGTGGTTGAATGTATATTGCTGGAACAGAAGGCTTCAAAATGCAGAACCTGTCCTACCCCATGCCAATGTATTGTTAATGAAGAAGTGGCAAATTAGTCAGAAAGGGATTCCAGTATATTTGCACTTTGAGAAAATCAAGGACTACCTTCCTGCCAGAAGATTGTGATTTTAGTTTCCAGTTGTTAAAACTATTTTCAATCTAGGTCTCTGTGTTTTGGGTCAGTTTATTAAATTCTGAATGTTTATATCAAACTTAGGAAAGGAAAAGTTTGTCATCAAACATAGTATTGAGCTCCTGCTTAATAATGTCACTGACAAAGATGGACGCTTTCTAAAATACCACTGTGCTATCTCATTTTCTGCCCTTTCAAAGCACATCACATTAGATCTTGGATATCGTTTAAGGGTGTGTGTGTGTGCGTGTGTGTGCATTGGGTGGGGATAGGAAATAAAATTAGCATAAAACTCTTTAAAAATAATCGCACCTAATTTTGTCTTTCAAGTACTTTACCAGCTGGAGATTTTGTATAATTAATTGCAAGCTGCCTTTTTAGTCTCCCTCTGCCTTCTTACTGAAATTGTTTTCTTCAAAAGATATGATTTAGGAGCTTAAGCACACAATGCAATATACAGATCACATATCATAAAAATGTACACTTGAAACCTATATGATCTGAATAAATAATGCCACCCCAATAAATTTAATTAAAAATAAAGAAATAAATGAATAAATAAAACAATTTAAAGCCAAAAAACTTGATATAATTAACTAACACTAACATTAAAATGCCTTTGATCTGATGGGTGCACAGTGCAGTGTGCAGGTGATATTTTCTTGAGTTGTACACTTGAAACCTGTATGGTTTTCTGAACCAATGTCACCCCAATAAATTAATAAAAAAGGAAAATACAAACAGAAAAAAATACTTTTACAGGAGGTAGTAAAAGCTAGATCTGATCAAATAAGGGGAAATAGCAGAATATGTGAAGCTTTTAAAATCTGTAGAACTGAATGACACATACTCAATGGTTTGTTTCTCATCTCAGCAAAAGTATAGGATAGGTATTCCAGGTGACCCAAAATTTTTGGGTTTTAAAGCCATGGTTTCAAGTCAAAACCAGGATGTTCTGCCTGATTAATTTCTGTATCTGGTATCTAGCCCAGTGTCTGCCACAGAGTAGGCATCCTGTTTTGCTGTGTACAATGTGCTCCCATGTATAATATGTACCCACAGTTTTGTTCCAAACTGTAAGGGAAAAATCTTTTGTTTTAATTATTTAATTCAATTATTTATATTTGGATGCTTGTTTTTATATTATAAAGCAATGTCAGCATTTAGTTTTGAACATATTATGGTACAAGAAATTTTGTGTAACAGATAGTGACAAAATATAAGAACAGATGCAGGGTATTTTAGGAACTACCCATGTATAATGTGCATCCTTATTTTTCCCTGACAAATTTGGACAAAAAAAGTGTGCATTATACAGGGCAAAATACAGCACTCAATTTATCACAGGGTCTTTCTTAATAAAGTAGAACAGGTTTCTACATTACAAACATGAAAGTGGTCCTGACCTGACAACCATCACTGGTTGTCTACTTGGAGAGTCCTGGGTGGGTGTGTCCACTTAGACAACCAAATTACAGATTTGAAGGCTGCTGGGTGGAGACAGGATTAGAACAAAGTGAATGAGATTGAATGTTATTTAAGGGATATTTCTGTCATTGTGGTTTCCTGAAGGAATTGTCATTTAGTCTTGTAGTCATATTTCTGTATTTTTTGTCATTGTTTAATTTTGTTTTAAAAATGCTCATTAGATTGGAACATTCTTTTCCTGATTAATACCTGAGAATCAATGATACTATAAAAAGAATTTTCCCCATTGCTTATTATATGCAAGGTACTGTGTGACGTAATAGGGGTGGGATATTAAAAAGATTTAGAAGAATCTTCATCAAGAGATTTGCAACCCAATAAGTTGTCATGTAATGACAAATTCTTGTTCCACCAACCCTCCCCCACTTTAACATGTTCCTGTCAGTTACTAAAAGCATTTGTTATTACTACTCTGATTTCAAAATGTAGTTTTCACATGTGGTTATTTTATGTTAGTTATATTTTAGGGTGGCTACTTCCTAGCATCTTTTAATCACAACACTAGCTCCTAATTAAGGCACATGAGAGGTTATTTCAGGGCAGTTCACACAAGTGGTGGTTTTCTCCATTGCCTACACCTCTATTTCAGATAGACTACACTATCAGGGCCTTGGTTTTCATGTACTTTTGAATTCATTATAGTTCTCCAATATTTATTTTTAAACATCTCTACCATCTACTTCTATTATATCACTGAGAAGACAAAAAGAATGATGAAGTACCTGTTATATGCTAGGTCTAAACTAGAGTCAATAACAAGGTAAATTATGCTCAGATACATCATTTCAGAAGTCAGAGAAAAGTAGAATATATTTAAAAATATTTTTCTATAAGAAATTGTTAAAACGGACAAAGTTTTTTCTTAATTTTTAAAGAGATTTTATTTATTTAATTTTATTTTTTAGAGAGGGGAAGGGAAAAAGAGAGGGAGAAAAACATTAACGTGTGGTTGCCTCTCATGTGGCCTCTAATGGGAACCTGGCCTGCAATTCAGGCATGTGCTCTAGACCAGAAATCTAACCAGAAACCCTTTGATTTGCAGGCAGGTACTCAATCACTGAGCCACACCAGCCAGGGCAAAATGGACAAAGTTTTGTTACTTTAAAGGAATAAGGTATCTCCTTCAATAAAGGTGTTAGAAAAATAAAGGACTATTTATTTAGATAATAAGGTATAGCAATGATCAGAATATTACTCTGTATTTGTTTTTAATATATATTAGTATTTTACCTAATTTTTTAAAAAAAGTGTGTATATGTGGTTTGTGAAGTCCTGTGTATATTGAATTTAGAATCAGGATGTGTTAGAGCCAAACTGGGACCTTAGAGATTATTTGATTCAAAGTATTCCTTTTACAGATGAGAAAAACTAAGACCTGGAGAGATAAATTGTACAAATTAGTAGCCAAAATGAAATTCTGTCTTGTATCACATTACTCTCACTGGTGTGTCCTTTAAACTATGCTGTGTATCTTCCACTGTGCCACACTAACAGTGAGCTCAATGTTTACTGCTTAAAGAAATGGGAGAGTCATATCAGTACATGCATGGGAGAAGGTGTATTGAAACCCAAGAATTTCATCCATGTAAAGATGCTAAAATTCTGTTGCAGTACCCTGTGGATTACTTTGTTCTTTTTAGTGACTGTGCAGATGTTGCTGGATTGATTTATACATGTAAACGCTTTACTAATGTACTGTTTGATGTATGACCTTTGTATAAACTCACATCAAAGAAAGTGAAGATGTGCCCTGGGGGAATTAAGTGTTTTACCTTGAGGGAAATATGAGTGATTTTCAGAGGCGTTGAGTAGTTCGGAATGATGTTTTAAAAGCATAGAGATTTTAACTGATAGATTTAAAATGTAGTCATCTATAAGAATGTTTGTTTGACTCTAAATATATGTCATTAAAATTAAACATAGAATTTCTTCAGCCTTCAAAGCATTGGGGAAATAATTTTATACAGGATATTTAATATTTTAATAATTGGCAAAAAATTGGCCAATATGAATTACACTTAGATAATACTTAGAATAAAGTCCAAAGTATGTTTCATGGCCTTTAAGAGCTTTTATGATCACCTCCCTAACCTCATCTCTCACTTTCCCCTTTGCTTACTTTGCTCAAGTCATACTGGATCTTTCTGTTCCCTAAACACACTAGACAGTGTTCTACATCACAGATTTGGCATTTGCTATTTCCTCTATTTGCAATCTCTTCTTCAGATATCCACATGATTTGCACTCTTCCTCAAGTAAGTCTTCATTTAAATATAACTTCCTCAAAGTGGCAATCAAAAATATCTTCAGAAGTTTCTGAATGTCCCCTGGATGAGGTGGAGCAGATTGACCTCTAGTCTAATCCCTTGCTTTGTTTTTCTCCGTAGCATTTATATTATATCTTATATTCATACTTAATGTTATTTTTGCCTATTAGTTATCATTAGAATGTGAGCTCTTTGACAGCAAGATTTTCATTGGTTTCAGTATCCCCAATCCTAAGAACAGTGTCTGGTAGATGTTTTGTGAGTTTTTTAAAAAGATTTTATTTTTAGACAGAGGGGAAGGGAGGGAGAAAGAGAGGGAAACATCAATGTGTGGTTGCCTCTCACATGCCCCCTACTGGGGGTCTGGCCTACAACCCAGGCATGTGCCCTGACTGGGAATCAAAGACTTGCTGAACTCTTAGGTTTGTAGTCTGGTGCTCAATCCACTGAGCTATGCCAGCTAGAGCAGAATTTTAAGTAATGTTAAAATAGATTACATTAGTAATAGGTTAACTGTTCACAAAACATTTCTTTAATAGTGTCATGATCATCTTGGGTCATTTTTCTATTCAGATTGTTTCCTTTTATTATACTAATTAAATTTATATATGAGAATGACTGGGAACATAAGGAATAAAAATCACTATTGAACAGTAGGTATTTGAAATTGCTGGTGAAAGTCCAACTTCCTTTATTAAGAAAAAAAATATGCTCAAGTAATTGCAACCCTCAGTACATTAGTTCTTTTTCTCATTAAACTAACTTTTTGTCACTGATCAGTTTTTTTTAATTTAGCAGTTTCAGATTAAGCATCATCAGTACTGAGATATACATACTCTACTAAAACTCTAGTAGCACACACATACAAACGGTTATTTATAGTCATGGTAAACACTTATATTACTCAGAACTCCAAGTATTTTTATGAACTTTATATTTGTCTTGGACTAAAGTTTATTTAGATTAACTCCTAAGAAATTGGCATTGAAGATGTTAGTTTAATTTCAGGTGTGCTTTGTAATATAATCAGCATTAATTCATAAAACTATTCTATTAGACTAATGGAGGAACAAGGAACATAAGAGGCCAAAATAGCTATATTAGAAATTCTTTTAATACCATGTCAATGTTTTATTGGTATATAATCTATTTTATGTTTTAAGATTTTATGTATTTTTTTTAGGGAAAGGGGAAGGGAAGGAGAAAGAGAGGGAAAGAAACATCAATGTGTGGTTGCCTCTTGTGCATCCCCTACTAGGGACCTGGCCTACCACCCAGGCATGTGTCCTTACTGAGAATGGAACCAGTGACCTTTCCTTTCAGTTTGCAAGTGGGAGCTCAGTCCACTGAGCCACACCAGCCAGGGCCAATCTATTAATAATTCTTTTAATGATTTAATGCTGATTTTATGAAGTGACTATGTTTTCTTAATATATGGGTTGCTATTTTAAGCAAAGCTACTTATACACTGTTTAACATAAAGGATACTTGATGTAAATAAAACCTTGCCCTTTCTGTTAAAATTTGCTTTTCCCTGTCAGACAACCTTAGATACCAAATAATAAGAAAGGCAAAATTGTATTTAGACGAGGTTACAAACAGACTCAAATGAAGAAAAATAATGTTAATTTATTTCTTTTAAAAAATTTTATCCTTTTTTGTTTGCTCTTCCTTTTTACAAAGATCTCAACAGCAATGGATTTATTTGTGACTATGAACTTCACGAGCTTTTCAAGGAAGCTAATATGCCGTTACCAGGATATAAAGTGAGAGAAATTATTCAGAAACTCATGCTGGATGGTGACAGAAATAAAGATGGAAAGATAAGTTTTGACGAATTTGTTTATGTAAGTATGTGAAAATCCATCATTTTTATAAGTAATTATTGTTCCTTTGTCTAGTGGGATCATATAGTCATAAGTACCATCTTATTAAGTTCCTAAATATATGTAATAACTAATATAATTTATATCATTGTATCCACTAAATTTAGTTAGTTCTTTTAGCCATTACACTATGTTAACAAAAGAAGTGAGAAAAAGAGTACTGACCTAAAGATATAACACATTGCTTACTTTATAAGGTGAACAGTTTCCTTTGGGGCTTCAGTAAGGGGCATTTTTCAGAGTGCTAAATGAAATCCTTGAAGTGCCATTCTTGCTCCTTCAGTGAACAGTGTGCTCCCAAATTTTAATGATACACTCTTCCTTACAGTCTTGGAAGTTCCTGAGTTGAACATTCTGATTAAAAATATGTTAGCTACTCTTGTGATAGTATTTAGCTGTACCATTTTATCTAGGATGATAATTTTGATAATTAAAAGTTAGAAGCATATTTTGTTAGTTCATTGGAAGAGGCATTTAACAATTTTTCTGTTCTTGCTCTGGCTGGTGTGGCTCAGTGGATTCAGTGCCGGCCTGCAGACCTTTCGAACATAAAAGTTGATTCCCAGTCAGGGCACGTGTCTGGGTCAAGTGCCAGGTCTGTAGTTGCGGGTGTGGGAGAGGCAACCACACATCAATGTTTCTTTCCCTCTCCTCCTTCCTCCCTTCCTCCCTCCCCCTCTCTCTAAAAATAAATAAATAAAATATTTTAAAATAAATAAAAATTATCCTTTTCTTCTTTAGTGTCATAAAATAATGTTCTTAAAGTTTAGGGCCTGGTTTCTTAAATTTTTGCCCTCTGAGCACCTAGTTCATTGTTCTGTACCCAGTATTTGGAGGGTATTATGTGTAGCGCTCACTATTTTTATAAAATATTTTATTATTTTTAGAGAAATGAGAAGGGAGGGAGAAAGGGAAAGAAACATTGATGTGACAGAGAAACATCCATTGGGTTGCATGTCCCAGGCATCCAGGCACCTGCTTTGACTAGGAATCAAACAAGCAAACTTGTGCTTTGAGGGAAGATGCCCAATTAAATGAGCCAGACCAGTACGATCAGGGCAGCACTATTGAATCCTAATGATTTTAGGTGCTAGCAAGTGATTTCTAGATTTTTAGTCATGTGCCATTTTTCAGTCCATATTCACTGACAAAGTATTTGAGACACAGTGTTAAAGAATAGCTGTTGCCTGGGTGGGTACTCAGTTAGAGCATTATTCAGATACACCAAGGTTGCAGGTTGATCCCCAGTCAGGGCACATACAAGAATCAATCAATGAATGCATAAATAAGTGGAACAACAAATTGATGAATGCTTGTTTCTCTGTCTCTGTCTCTCTCCCTCTCTCTGTCTCTCTCTCTCTCTTCTCCTTTCCCTCTCTCTTACCTCTCTTCCTCTCTCTCTAAAATAAAAAAAGAATACCTGTCACCTCTTTCCTCAATTAAGAATATCCTTAAGAATAGTCAGTAATATTGTAATAATTATGTATGATGTCAGGTGGGTACATGAATTATCAGGGGATCACTTTGTTGAGTATATAATTGTCTAACCATTATGCTGTACATCTGAAACTAATACAAAATAATATTGAATGTCAAAAAAGAACACCCTTAGGATTTTGTCTTTATTATTAAGACTGAGTTTGACTAGATCTAATTTGGCATTCTTTACAATATTTGCAAACAGCTAATTAGTGCCTAATATTTATCACAAACTTCCTAGCCTTTTTATCCTTTTTTCATGGTTTATTTTTGCCTCAAGATACCTGAAATGATAACATATACCCTATCAGTAACCACAGAAACTGCAATTCTGATATGTTCTCTTCCAATCAGGATTAACCCCTTTTAAGAGCATCATGTGAGTTCAAGAAGCAAATTGACTATGGAATGATGTCTACTAGGCTGATAGCATTTGGGGGCAGGGGTGTTGTTACTGTTTTAAAAATACAAACATGTCATAAATATAATGATATAGTTCTTGCCATTTC
This sequence comes from Artibeus jamaicensis, assembly GCF_021234435.1. Lineage (NCBI taxonomy): Eukaryota > Metazoa > Chordata > Mammalia > Chiroptera > Phyllostomidae > Artibeus > Artibeus jamaicensis. The sequence goes on from NW_026522045.1 coordinate 15,234,283, forward strand.
TTTTGAAATACTGATTTCCTCCCCACAGTTTTTCTCTCCAGTTACTGCCAAAGGCTTTTGTTTTGAATTCTGTGTTCAATAGTAAGTTGCAGTTGACTTGCAATATGAGTACTTGCATGTCCTTTGATATATAACTTGCTCACTTTGTAATTGCATGTTTAATTGTGAATTTAAGGCACTTTAAAGCAGTAGTTAACTGTGATTGGGTTTTTTAAAATATAATTTGCTGCTTAAAATTTTTGAATCTAGAAAGAACAGACTGAAATCATTAAGCTTTGCAGTGTGCCAGTATTGTTAAAGATAAAATTATGAAAGTGACTTTGAGAACAATAATCTTAGGGAAACAATTTTATAGATTTTGAAACGCTGCAGATTCCACACAGGTGTTTGTGGCCTTTAACGGAGGATGTGTGATTACCTTAATATATTGTTAAAAAGTAACATGCGTACTAATTTTGACATCACCAGGGATTTTTAAAGTAAAATATTAACAAGGACATTTTCTTTAAATATATATGTTAGAATAAGAAGGAATCAATACATTTATAGTCTATTTTTCAAATTAAAAAATAATAACCTGGGTTCCTGAAGAAGGAAGTGACATTCCAAACATTACACACAGAATTAGTGGCTTTTTCTAGTTGTCTTTCTTCTATTCAAGAAATTTGAAATATGAAGGACAATAAAAATAACCTGCCTGAAGTTTCAAAATGATACCACCAGGACTGTACTGAAAAGAACATGGGCATTTAACCAAATGTTTGTTCACTCTCATCTGCTTTGTCATCAATGAAACAGTTTACAAGCTGTCATATGTGTAGATCTTAGTTATCTGAGAAAGAGGAAGCTATTCCTGTCAGGTATTAACATAAGAAAATAAACATCCGAATTATAGGGGTACCAGAAGGGGAAGAGAAAGAGCAAGTGGAAAACTTATTTGAACAAATAATGGAGAACTTCCCCAATTTGGCAAAGGAAATGGACTTCCAGGAGATCCAGGAAGCTCAGAGAGTCCCAAAGAAGTTGGACCCAAGAAGGAACATACCAAGGCACATCATAATTACATTACCCAAGAGTAAAATGAAGGAGAGAATCCTAGAAGCAGCAAGAGATAAGGGGACAGTCACCTACAAAGGAGTACCCATCAGACTGTCAGCGGATTTCTCAAAAGAGACCTTATAGGCAAGAAGGGGCTGGAAAGAAGTATTCCAAGTCATGAAATCCAAAGACCTACATCCAAAATTGATCTATCCAGCAAAGCTTTCATTTAAAGTGGAAGGGCAGATAAAGCGCTTCTCAGATAAGGTCAAATTCAAGGAGTTAATCATCACCAAGCCCTTATTATATGAAATGTTAAAGGGACTTACCTAAGAAAAAGAAGATAAAAAACATGAACAGTGAAAGGACAGCAAACTCACAGTTATTAACAACCACACCTAAAACAAAAGCAAACTAAGAGGACAGCTAGATCAGGAGCAGAACCATAGAAATGGAGATCACATGGAGGGTTAGCAACAGGGGAGTGGGAGGAGGAGAAAGAGGGAGAAGGTAGAGAAAATAAGTAGCAATAGATGGTAGGTAGAAAATAGGCAGGGGAGAGGGCAAGAATAGTATGGGAAATATAGAATCTAAAGAACTTGAGACACGTGTTCATGAACTAAAGGGGGGGATGGTGGGAGTGGGGATGTGCAGGGTGGAGGGGAATGAAGGGGGGGAATACAGCAATTGTAATGGCATAATCAATAAAATATATATTTAAAAGAAGAAAAAAAGAAAAGAAAAATAAACTTGTTGTTGCATGGTAGCATTTTGTTTTTCATTTAAATCACTGCTTAAGGGATGTTAATTGCAAACCAGACTATAAACAATAGCCGTTTGTTACTTGGTAGAATATATATGAGGCAGAGTCCCCAAATTATATGTAAACCTCAAATGTTAAAATTAAATTTGATGTGCTGATTTTGTTTCTTGTATTTCAAAATTATATTACTGGACTTTTATACTTAAAATGTTATTTTTTAAAAGATAATAGTGGTTTTTTTCTTGCACCTGTAAAAAGACTGGCAAGGCAATAAGTTCTTTCAGCACAGATGTGTTCATTAAATTCTTATTTTCACAGTGAGAAGCTTGCTTTTGCTTAGTGGTAACAAGTCATTGACCTGTTGGAGAACTTCTACTAATAGTACCAACATCAAATAAAATGATTAGAACAGTGCCAGGCATATATCAAATGCTATATAGGTGTTAGCTGCTGGTAGTTCTTTCTTCTTTTAAAGAGCAGTATTCTTTTCATGTTATTGCTAAGTTTAGGCCTACAACAGATTCCCCCCCCCCCCCGCCACACCGCCACCCAAGTACATGTTTAAACCTGCTACTTTGAAAACAAGCCTCAAACATTGGAAGCCAGTCAATTTTTTTTGCAATTCTTTTTGAGGTACTTCCTTCTTAATTTCTATGCCTCTGGATTTTTTTGGTTTGGCCACTAGTTGTGTCCTGAGCTAGAAAGGAGATGGAACTTCTAAAATGAATAAGAAACATATACAGTGTCCAATAGAAGTAATGTCTACTTGAGTGTGGTTTGTAGGATAATAATATGGGTATCATAACTTATACTTTTAATTTGAATGTGTCACCTAAAATGTCATATGATGTGCTTGAGTGTAATATTGTTATGTTACAAAACTACATGCTTATGATTTTGTAATAAAAGATTTTGTAATTAAATAGGGGCATTATTTTGGCCAGACCCTGTATATTCCATAAAAGAAACTGAAAAAGATGTATAGACCCAGAGTGAGCAGTATACACCAGGAGTTCGTTAACACATAATAAAACAAGTTCTTCCTCTTCAGGGAAAATAGCACAAAACAGTGAGCATATTGGAATCACAGTGGGCCACTTTGAAAATATTCACTGAGAAGTCTCTAGCACAGTAGTAGTTGGGCCTTATGTTATCTCTGATTTCAGAGATTATTGTTAGCCTAGACTTATATTCAAATAGCTTTGTTGTCTACTCCAGCAATTTCTTTTCTAAAGTAGCAAATAAAATACAGATTCTTGTGTAGTGAGTCCATTTTAAATGTACATAAATCTTCAATTATCTGTTATCTTTTAGTGTTTTAAATCTAAAGAACAGAGAAAAATACTATCAAACTGAAAAGCTGAGCTTGGCTGTAATAATTTGAAAAAAATATTAAGAAAATGAAGGTCATGTAACTTTTCTAAGACCAAAAAAAATTAATTAATGTAGGGTGGTAGGGAGGGGTGGGGGGAAGGCAGAAAACTGTACTGGAAGGAACAAAAAAAATTTTTAACAAATATGAATAAGTACCTATAGAAAAAAATTAACTAATATAATTGCAAGTTTGAATATCATTCCCAAGTATCTGAAGTTTAACTACACCTGTATTAGTAATTGCATCACAATATTTCACAGCATTCTTTATTATTATTATTATTACTACTACTACTACTACTACTACTACTACTACTGCCACCACTACTGTTTATATCATTCCTCTTTTCCATGATGTATATAAATTTAGATTTATTTTTCCACTGAAATTATGATCATGGAAATATTAGGTTTTTTCCTAATTTTTGAAAGCAAGTGATCCTTGATGCAAAAGTATTTGTAGTAAGAAAAATAACTTCACAAGTCATTCTGAGGCAGTAACATTTCAGACACTTTTTGTTATTCCAATGATTGATGGTATGTTAGTCATGAGGAAACGTACACATTTTAGATTTTAATTTACTGTACAATGTGTATACTAAATGAAGTAGACTTCAGAATGAGGTAGAATAGGGAATATTTTTTCTTTTTTTAAATATTTTTTAAGATTTTTCCCTGGCTGGTGTGGCTCAGCGGATTAAGTGCCAGTCTGTGAACCAAAGGGTCACTGGTTTGATTCCCAGTCAGGGCATGTGCCTAAGTTGTGGGCCAGGTCCCCAGTGGGAGGCACACAGGAAGCAACCGCATATTGATGTTTCTCTCCCTCTCTTTCTCCTTCCCTTCCCTTGTCTCTAAAGGTGGGTAAATAAAATCTTCTTAAAAATATAAAAAATAAATATTTTTTAAGATTTTGTTTCTTTATTTTTAGAGAGAGGGGAAGGGAGGGTAGAAGAGAAAAACATTGATTTGATGCATGAGAGAAACATTGATTGGTTGCCTCTCGCCTGCCCCTAACTGGGGACTTGGCCCACAACCCAGGCATGTACCCTGACCAGGAATTGAAATGGGGACCTTTCAGTTCACAGGGCGATGCTCTGCCACTGAGCCACAGCAGTCGGGCTGAATATTGTTTTTTCATTGAGCCAAAATAATAGATGTAAATGGAAGAGTTATAGGAACAAAATACATCACAATTAAGACTGCTACATTCCCAGGTAAACGTTTTGTTGTATAAACTTTTAAGGTAAACTGAATAAAATTAAAAGACTAAAAATCAGAATATAAGTAAAAGTGATTTTAATAATTTGAAAATTACTCGGAGTGCATGAGTCAGCTTCACACTATAAGAGTCAAGGAAGCTAGAGAGAAAGGATAGTGATGTCACCAGCTGCATGCAGTATTTAGAGCAGTCAGTGTGTATGGGGGTGTCTTTTTATAGGTGTACAGATAGAGATACCACCCCCCCACACACCCACATCCATTCTAAAATTCTGCCTTTGAAACTACAGGTATAGCACGAAATCCAAGCTATAGAAATTGAGTAAGCTTAATTTTGTAAGACTTACTGCTTACTATTTTTCTACATAAAATTGGGTTTATAAATCTAAGGAATGTTGACATGTAAGAAAGGTAACAGGAACAGATGACTTTGTGACAGGGTTACTGATAACAGCAGTAGCAACTTTTCTGTCATAAAAAGTTGCTTCCTAGGTAGATTAATTACAAAAAGGTGCCCACCCTAGAAAGACTAAATGTGAAAAGGCACTCCTGCTGTCTGCCTTCCACAGCTTAGTGCAAGATGTAGAGCAGGACTGGTTAGTGAAGCGTGGGCCAGATTTCAGCTTGTACTCATGCTTGCATTCCCAGATACAACCTGAAATGACCCTGTTCCATGTGTGTGAGAGAATATACTTACCAGTAATGCTAAAGACCTTCAAGTTATTTTCTGTGTGTTCAGTAATTTTTTCATTAGGGCTGTAATTTTTTTGGTAAGTGCACTTAAGTGCTCTAAGCACCTTTTAAATAAACTTTTATGGAGATACCACACCATGCTTTCGTTTTACTGGCAGTGATTAATTTAGCCATGCACATTGGTAGATGAGGAAGAAATTTAGCATTAGGCAAATTACAGTATTTAAGAAATATATAGACAGTCCTTTAGAATGTCAGTTCATTCAACCAAGTAGTTAGAGTAGGGTGTGACATTTGCTTTGATACAACCTTCTCTTGGACGATTAGAATTTGCAAGTTCATTTAGTTAGCCATTTTCCTTATTGTGCGGGGAGGCTGGACTTTGTAAATGCACAAGACAATCACTGAAAAGCCTCTTTTCTGTGTTTATTGTCAATAGTCATCTATTACTGCCAACTTAACACACTTTTTCACCTTATTATTCTATGCATTTTGATTGAACAAACTTTTACTGAGCTACTTCTGTCACACCCATAAATTTTTGGGGGGGTTGAGTCATAAATTTTCATCTTTCTTTGTATAAGAATTGTGGTTAAAGAAGGGGGATCCTTCAACCTCTTCTCCCTAGAAAAGAACAAAGCCTCCCTTTTCACAGAAAACTGACAGATTTACCTATGTCTTTGAACCACACTAGTTTTCGGCTTAAAGCAGATTCATTGCATGTGGCACTTAATGTTTTTGACAAGTGTGTGCAGTTGACTTTCTGGTGCTTCATTTTCAATAGCAGTACTGTAGCACTTGTTTACCATTTAAAAAACTGAAGCCCAGTTCTCCATATTTTTTTAACGCTCATCACATATGGGGGAAATTTTAAGTCATCAAAATATAAGAGAAGGTAAAGATGCTTATTGTTCTGCCTGATATAAAATTAATTGTGAATCAACAACATATTTTAATTAATAGATTTTCCAAGAGGTGAAAAGCAGTGATATTGCTAAAACCTTCCGCAAAGCAATCAACAGGAAAGAAGGGATTTGTGCTCTGGGAGGAACTTCAGAGCTCTCCAGTGAGGGAACACAGCATTCTTACTCAGGTAAGAGTTTCATGTACATTAAGTTAACACAATGAACTAAGTAGGGTGCATGCTATAATGTCAAGGAGGGTCTTTCAAAAAACATTGCCTCCTAATTAAGAACACAGAAGTCCTTTGTGGCATGTATTTGGACTTGGAACTAATATTTGCCTTAAAGGCATTTGTAGGTATTTATTTTATGGCTTTGTAAGCTTGCAAGAGACATGATACACTATTACAATGACAAGCTTCATTATAATAGAGTTCTACAGCAATATAAAGATAATTTAGAAAACATTTCATAACTAAATTCTCTAAGAATTGGTTATCTCTGCTTTTTTGGGGGTAATTGTTGTTAACTTTATGTAGTTAACGCCACTAGGTTGTATTCAAGTGTCTGGGTTTCCAAAGAGGATAACTACATGTTTGTGACATAGTAATGTTCAGCATTACTAAACAACTATTTTATGCTTTAGAGTCATACTTAACCTAGACTATGAACTGATTTCTTATTATTTGACATAATTTTAGAGGAAGAAAAATATGCTTTTGTTAACTGGATAAACAAAGCTTTGGAAAATGATCCTGACTGCCGACATGTTATACCAATGAACCCAAATACTGATGACCTGTTCAAGGCTGTTGGTGATGGAATTGTGCTTTGGTAAGGTGTTGGCTTATTTTATATACAAGTTTCTTAAGTTATTTTCCATGTAATTGATGTATTTGATTCTGGATGCTTGACAGCATCATCCTGGGAAATAGAATTGAAAATTATCTTGATTCTGGACATTTCATTTCATCTCTAGCTCTGTCCATGAAAGTACCATCAAAACATGAATCTAAAATGCAATTCATTTAGCCTGGAAGCCTCTTTATAGAGGAGTTTTCAGCTTCAGATTTTTTCTCACCATTGAACCAGTAGAGCATGACAATCCTGTTGAATTTAAGCATGCCAGAATCTTTTTATTCTAAAGTACTGTAGCTTCCAAAAGAAAAAATAAAAGCTACTCTTCAATTCTTACTCTCCAGTTACTTATTTCTAAGTAATGTGTTTGTTACTGCTGCTGCTCCTGAGCCAGCAGCATCTTGGTAGAAATGACATAAGATTATCAATGCTTTGTCAGATGATGCTCCTATTTATAAAAGCAGTGTAGCACAGGGCTTAAAAGCATACCTTATAATCGTTCTACTTGGATTCATATTCAGGCTCTGCCACTCAGTAGCTGTGGAGCTATAGTAAAGATTCTAACCCCTTCGTATTTCACTTTTTATCTATTATGATCTCTATTATCGTATTTTCCTCACAGGGAAGTTGTGAGCATTAAGTAAGTGATTATATACATATAGAGTGCTTAGAACAGTGCAATGGATATGATATACAAGATATAAAATTCTCTTTTGTAATAAGATCATTTTGCTTATTTGAAAAATGATTTAAAAAATGTAAGATATCCCTTATTTTGACTTTTATAAGTGCTAAAGAAGAAATTGCCCATGTGTTTGAATAGAAAGAAATAGCATCATTTTTCTTATACTTAGAAAGATATTTTAGGGAAATGTTATAAATATCAAAAGTTTTAGAGTCTAGCTCCAAATTTTACCACATGAGATTCTTTCTAATAAGTTGCAGATTCTAGCCAAATTAACATAACCTTTCTTTCTCTCACCATTATATTACCAGCATCAAATATAGTGTTCTTAGCTCATCATTTTGGCACTCAATAAATATTTTATAGATGAAAGAATCTCCTGCTCAACTACCTTTACCTCTTTGTTGATAAATGGCATTTTAAATTGTGAATTATATAATCTAGGAGAGATTTGATTTCACTGTGAGATTGTATCTTTTTAACATTTATTCAATAATTTTTTCAATATCCATGTTCATTTTTATAAAAGTATGTGGAAAATACAAAAATAAAATACAATGAGAAAATACACTGCAATCCCCAACTCAGAAGTCACCCAAATACTGTAAACATTTTAATCATTTCAAAATTTGCTATATACGTGTATATGGTGATCAACATGATAAAAGCCATATAATTGCATTTTTCAGATTATGAGTCATATAATAAGCTTTAAAATATTTGTGAATATTTACAGACTCTTCAAAAATAAATCAACTCTATATCACAGAATTGTACACTTAAAACCTATATTATTTTATTAACCAATGTTACCCCAATAAATTCAATAAAACAAGAAAAAATAAATCCACTCACTTTAAAATTTTGTTTCAGTAAAATGATCAACCTTTCAGTTCCTGATACAATTGATGAAAGAGCAATCAACAAGAAAAAACTTACACCCTTCATCATTCAGGTATGCATTTTTCTCTCCATTGTATTCTATGAAACTACTATTTGAGGACCTGTTCTATAGACCATAGGTTCTGAACTTGTATTTTCTCATGTAATTCGTACAACAACTCTGAGTTCAGGATTGTTATCCAGATTTTACAGAGAACACAGCTAGGACTCAGAATGATTTTTGAGCTTGCCTAAGGTTAATACTGGAACTGAAGTTCAAATTCAGGACTAATTCCAAAGCCCTATGTTCTTTTCATTACATACTGTCATTCAAACATGCAAAAATAGGCAAACATACAGGGTGAGACAAAAGTAGATTTACAGTTGTTCTTATGGAAAAATAATACAATTTTTACCGTATTTTGCTGTGTATAATATGCAATTTTATTGCTCAAATTTTTTAGGGAAAAATAAGGGTGTGCATTATACATGGGTACAATGTGCACAAAAAATGTGGGTGCATATTACACACTGTAGCACATTATGCATGGAAAATATAGTAAAAATAATACAAGAATAAACTGTAAGCACACTCACAGCTGTAAGTCTACTTTTGTCCCATCTTATATTTAAACTCTTACTTAGTATATTTAAGGAATGGAACATTTGTCTTTTCCATTAAGTGGGTATTAGACTATTAGGTAGAAAAATTTCCTCTGGCAAGGACACCTCTTAGGATACGAAGATTGAGAACCTCTAGAACTCTTTCAGCTACATGCAATAGACCTCTCATTAGACATTTTTAGAAATATAACACTTAACCTACATGCGTATACTTAACCTAGTTACTTAGCCTTTTCATTTAATATTTCCAAAGTGATCACATAAATACCAAGGTACTTCTGCATGGAATTCTAGAAAAGGCAATAACAATAAGGCTGATATTTGTTTTAGCTGTGCTTTTAATACCAATGTCTGGAATTTGTTTTTTGTTGATCATGTGTGGCTGAAACTACTGCAGGGTTTTAGTTTTTCTGAGTTGAGTGTTATTTTTAGTGAAAGGGAAGTAGACACCTAAAAAATGGAAAGGTCAAGAAACAAGTATGTAAATTGGCTATCTTGCAGGAAAACTTGAACTTGGCACTGAACTCCGCTTCTGCCATTGGGTGTCATGTTGTGAACATTGGTGCAGAGGATTTGCGGGCTGGGAAACCTCATCTGGTTTTGGGACTGCTTTGGCAGATCATTAAGATCGGTTTGTTCGCTGACATTGAATTAAGCAGAAATGAAGGTAACGAAACACAGTTGTTATTTTGAAAGTTGTTTAATGTTTTTTTTCTAGTCATGTAGACTGTCATATTCTCACTTAATTGAGGTGATTAGATGACAACTAGGATTAATATAAGGTAATGCAATAGTGTTATTCAGGAAAACAGCCTAATTGTAACTTTTTTCTTTAATATTTGGCACATTAGAATTCATTTTGCCATAAAAACACAAAAGCATAGAGAGTTTAAGGAACTTTTCTACATATGCCATACTTAATATCTATTTTCTCCTTTGCCCACAGAAACCCCACCCCTTCACACTCAGCTCTTCCATGGTGCACCATCTCCTATCATTTTTAATTCCTTTTATATTCTGTCATAGATTTAAACCTCTTAAAATATTCTAACCTGCCCTCAATGGTCTCATATTTTCTGAACCAGCAGAAGCATCATCCTTATTATAGCATAGGTTTTAAAATCACATCATGAATTTATAGAATGTATGAGCATATACAATAAAATTGTCATGGGGCCCTAGGAAGTACTACATTGTCCTTTCCCTGTAAGCACCACTGCATATATTCATATTTTATTCCAGAAATTACCATTTCAATCCTTAGTTACTTTTGGAAAAGAATATATATTTGGGGTTCTCAGTATTTCAGGGTTTCATAATGTCTGTCATGAGTCTTATTTTGTATATTTTTATCTAATAAAGACTTTTGCATTTCAAGAATTTATTGTACTTACACTTTCAATCCAGTCACAGGTGCCTATATTTGGACAAATACAGTTTTTCTAATTGTTGTCCTCCAATGTGGTGTTTGTCTTGTTAAAGGAGTTGAAGTCCATTGAAAAAGGAAAAGGTGACAACAAAATAAAATTTCATTGGCTCCTGTAATAAATCAAATGATTTATCTTTGACAAGGTCTTAGGTACATAGATGTCAGGCTGTTTGATCCTTTCTGGCCTTTGAGTTGGCAGAGATGAGGAACAAAAGGAGGGTTCTGTACAAATGATCATGCCGTCTCTCTCCTTGCTTAAATCCCAGTGCCAAAATGACATGACATGAAGTGGAGTGCATGAAAGATGAGATTTGGCTGGTATACGTGTTATTTATACCTCTTCAGAAATCAGGCACTTTCAGTCTTGTTCAATATAAGTCTCCTTTATTTTATGGGAGGTTAATATTGCATAAGGATTGCACAACTTCTTCATAAAACAATGCTTAAATTTAAACAGTCCTGTATGCCAACAATTTTCAACCAGTGTACAGCAAGAATCTTCAGAACATGCAATACCTGACTATTTAGTCAGGGGCACTGACCTCTTTTCCCCTAGATTGTCAAATAAAAATAATGACCACAGCCAATACAACAGTAGCTGTCTGGTTCGAATGAATCAAAATTATATCTCTTTTTTGTCAGATTGGTAAAAATTTTTTTTTTGGTGTGCCATAGAATTTTAGTAATTACTTGTGCCTTGAGATGTAAAAGGTTGAAAATTGCTGGTCCGTGCAGATATCCAAGTTCTCTTTATTTTCTCTAGAAATATTTACCAAAACCACCCCTCTGCCTCTTCCATACATTCAACAACAAAAACTGTTGAGCAGCCTTTACATGGTAGATGATATAGAAAATATAAAGTTGAATTATATTCCATTAAAAACCCTTAAAGGGTTTAACCCTTCAAGAGCTAATTAATTACACTTAAATGTAAATACTATAATGTTTCTATGCTCCTTTAAATAAAAAGTTAAGGAAAAGTCTCCACCATTTTAAATATCATCCCTCAAATCTTGATTTTAATATTGTTAAACAAAGACAATTTATGTAAATATGTGATATAATGTGAAATACTCATCTTAAATGCTACAGTGTTTTTGGTATTTGGAGTGCAAAGATTAATAAAGAAGGGAGAATTATGTTGTATATTTGCTGTGTATTCTCATAAGACAATGTCTTTATCTGTATCGTCTTATAATTTTCTACTTATATATTCATCTTTTGTTAGACTATGAGTACCTGAAAACCTGAAAGTATGTCATGCTGGTTTTTGGAACTCTATTATTTGAAAGAATGAACTTGTAATGACCATTATCATATAATATATTGGTCATATGTTCATTTTTTTTTATTACAGCCTTGGCTGCTTTACTTCGAGATGGTGAGACTTTGGAGGAGCTTATGAAATTGTCTCCAGAAGAGCTTCTGCTTAGATGGGCAAACTTTCATTTGGAAAACTCAGGCTGGCAAAAAATCAACAACTTTAGTGTTGACATCAAGGTAATGTGCCAAGAACCATAACACTTTGGGGGGATATAATGACTTGAAAATTTCATCCCAGTTTAACAGATAAAATCCTACCAGTTTATCACCAAGTCTTATTGCTTCTTTGCCCCAGTGGGAGATTTCAGTAGAGAGAAGCCAAGTGAGGAGCATGAGTACCAAGTCTAGCTTCTCTTTTGTAGAAAAGGGTGAAAGTATTATAGTCCTAGTATTTTATATTCTGCTTACTGTTAAACATTGAATATTTTAAAAATGGGCCATTACTATTCTATTTCTAACTGCCTTTCCCAGGCCTCAGTGTACTAGTTAGTAAAGACCTAGAAGAGAAAGGGGGCCTCAAGATTCCCCTTCCCATTTCTTGTGTGCCTCCTTTCCTATTGTGTGCTCCCACCTTTAGACATTGAGTTCTTGAGTGTACCAATGAGCTCTTACATATGTCTGTGCCTCCTATCTTGGCCCCTGCCCCTGTGCCCTCCCACTAAGTCTACCTCTGACACAACACCTGGCACATAAACAACCTGCAAAGATTCCTTGTTTTGAATAGAATTCTGGAGCTCACTGTTTGCCATGAACAGCAGGGGAAAACTATCAAGGGAAGGAGACATTGGTAACATGGTGTCCTTGGCTTCTCAAGGAGAGAGGGCCAAAATTATCATAGCAAAAATCATGGAGTTCTCATTAACTGTCTAGGCTCTCTCTCAAATCCAGATGTTGGGACACGGGGAGTAAACTGGAGGATCTTTACCAGGTGTGACTGACCTACAGGGCTATGAAAGCAGTAGGCTATGGTCACATCAATTTGTTCAGTGGTAAGAGGAAGTAATGGGCTATTTGCTCTAATGATTTCAAAAGTGAAAATTACAGATGGCCCCCAAATTATCAGACCAGTTAGCCCCACTCCTTCTTTTAACTCACATAATGTGTTTGGCCCAGTATATTATACTTTATGCATTAGATGTATTTCTGACGACCATTTGTAAGTACATTTTATATTCTAGGACATATTTTAAATGTACAAAATGAAATCTTATTTAAAACTGAAACCTGCTTTGAATTTTTAAAAGCAAAGGATTATTCAGTATTGTGAAAAGGAATTTCCAATTTAGCTGTATTCACCTGCAAAGCACTTTTCAGTATAGTAAATACAGACTCTACTGGGCCTGTTCTTTACCTCTTCTCAAATGCATAGGATTAGATTTCGTATTCTTTCTGCACCCTTAGTAGGTAACTATAAATGAGAGCACTATCACTACCATCACATACTACCAGAAGGAGGAAAATCCTGTGTAGGATCTGGCTTTGCATTTCATGAAGTGCTTTGAAATGGCTTTGACTCACCTGATTATCCCCATGCTTAGAATAATTTAGGGACCTGGGTATCATACTCACTTGGGTAGCTTGCCTAGGGTGCAGCATTTCTGGGTAGCTCCCAGAGAGTACTCGTATTTTGTAGGTGTGGGGTTGGATCCAGCAACTGGTATTCTAAACAACATACCAGAGGTTGCACGTGATCTGCAGAGCTTACTGTGAGGAACAGTCCTTCACAGGCTATCTGGACTATCAAGGCCCAGGAATAGCAAACTATTGTAGCTGGGAAGGTAGTCTTCTGACATAGCAGGATTAAGGCATCTTGACTCTAGTTCTTGTCCTCTGGTATTCCAGGGAGGCAGAATTTACTTGATATGTGTGTTGAAGACCCCTATTAAGTGTTTGTGCTGGTTTATGGTTTTCAAGCTATGTTCTATGGGCTGTCCACACAGCCTCAATTCACCCAGCCTACCCCTAATATGAGCAATGCCACTTTGTTTTGGGAATTGGGATTTCAAGTAAAAATGATCAAGTGCTGAAAGAGTTCAGGCGTTCAAAACAAAAAGAGAGTGGTGGAAACACTTGTTTTTTGTTAAGTGTATTCCCATCATAAAGGGTTAAATGTTATTTCACCAACTGAAGTGTTCATTTAAAATTTTTTCATTTAAATTTACAATTACATACATCTTTAACACAGCTGATCTCTTTTCATAGGTATAGTATGTATTGTGCTGTGTGATGATATAACCTGTTTGTTTTCTCTTTTCCCTGTGCTTCCTGGATTTCTACTCTACCACTGATTTTTCTTGTTTTACCTACCAAGCTTATTGACTTCAGTAATTCAGTGAAGGTACAGAACTAGTTATGTGGTTACTAGCATTATTGTATTAATAACTTTAATAAATTGTAAAATTATGACAAAATCCAGGTTCAAGGCAGACATAAGACCAGATCCTTTTCTGGGGAAAGGATCTGTTAAATTAAAAGAGATTTGTGCCATGTATTCTCATAAAATTCAGTGCAAATATCCTTTGAAAAATGGGACAGTAGGATACATTCATTCTTTGTAAATGTGATCTCACTGACGTTTTCAATTCATTTGCAGGATTCCAAAGCCTATTTCCATCTTCTCAATCAAATTGCACCAAAAGGACAAAAGGAAGGTGAACCACGGATAGATATTAACATGTCAGGTTTCAATGTAAGTATAGGTGTTTCTTTTAAATTTTATAATTTTACAAAATTATTGTCAATTTCTTATAAATACAAGAATCTTCATGATTGTATGTGGTGGTACTGACAGTTTCAAGTGTAACTTTAACATTATTTTAAATTTGCTACACTTGTCATCCAGAGGCAGAAAGATTAGCTTTGATATATTTTCAGAGTTCATTATTGAGTTCCATAATTATGTTGGCATTGGTTTATAATGGATGGCATAAAATATTCAAAGCGAGTATGGGGAAATAAGTACTAGAGACTGACCTTTGAATACTTAGATTATAATTACAGTGATTTAATGACTACATATTTATATATGCATCTGTTACTCCTATGTTGAGAACAATGTGAATGTGGTTACAAACTCATGATCTGTGAAATAACAATTTGAGGAATTATTCTCATGGATTATGTACCCTAGTTACCTTATTAATTTGTTCAGTGATCTGGGACTACTTCCTTCCCAAAATTGTATCTCACTTTATTCACCCACAAAGTAAGGAGTTGGACTAGACCAATCAGCATCAACTTTCTAGGATCCTATCATTCTTTATACCTATTAGATATGGAATGCACTCTACTAACCTTAGTAATTGATATTTCTACCCTATTAAGCAATAGGATTGAGTGGATTACACTAGCTAAACTGTTTACACTGCCCTTACTAGAAACGAATTTGTAACAGAGTTGTTTGCTTATATTTCTGTCTGTATATTAAATATGAAACTCTTTGGCTCAGGTTACTCTTGCTACAAATGAGCATCATCCTGTACACTAAGGGGATCTGGTGCCTGGATAAATGGCACCACTATACCAACTCATTCTGATTCTTTAAAAAATATATATATTTTATTGATTATACTATTATAGTTGTCCCACATACCCCCACTTTTCCCCCTCCACCCTGCACACCCCCCCACCTGCATTCTCCCCCTTTAGTTCATGTCCATGGGTCATACATATAAGTCAGGGTTGACAAACTCATTTTCACTGGAGGCCACATCAGCCTTGCGGTTGCCTTCAAAGGGCCAAATGCAATTTTAGGACTGTATAAATGTAACTACTCCTTAACAGTTAAGCCAGAGCTTGGTGCTATCACCAGGTAGAAACAAGGTGCTGGACCAGATCAAACATGGTGGAGGGCCGGATTTGGCCCCTGGACCTTGTGTTTGCCACCTGTAACATAAGTTCTTTGGCTTCTACATTTCCTATACTATTCTTAACTTCCATATGTCTATTTTCTACCTACTGTTTATGCTACTTATTCTCTGTACCTTTCCCCCCCTCTCCCCCTCCCATTCCACCACTGAAAACCCTCCATGTGATCTCCATTTCTGTGATTCTATTCCAATTCTAATTCTTTGCTTAGTTTGTTTTTGTTTTTAGGTTCAGTTACTAATAGCTGTGACTTTGTTGTCATTTTACTGTTCATATTTTTTATCTTTTTTTCTTAGATAAGTCCCTTTAACATTTCATATAATAAGGGCTTGGTGATGATGAACTCCTTTAACTTGACCTTATCTGGGAAGCACTTTATCTTCCCTTCCATTCTAAATGAAAGCTTTGTTGGATAGAGTAATCTTAGGTGTAGGTCCTTGCCTTTCACGACTTGGAATAGGTCTTTCCAGCCCCTTCTTGACTGCAAGGCTTCTTTTGAGAAATCAGCTGATAGTCTAATGGGAACTCCTTTGTAGGTAACTATCTCCTTTTCTCTTGCTGCTTTTAAAATTCTCTCTTTATCTTTAATCTTGGGTAGTGTAGTTATGATGTGCCATGGTGTGTTCCTCCTTGGGTCCAACTTCTTTGGGACTATCTGAGTTTCCTGGACCTCCTGAAAGTCTATTTTCTTTGTCAGATTGGGGAAGTGCACCTTCATTATTTTTTCAGATAAGTTTTCAATTTTTTGCTCTTCCTCTTCTCCTATTGGCACCCCTATGATTTGGATGTTGGAGCATTTAAAGTTGTCCCAGATGTTCCTAGGCCTCTCCTCATTTTTTTTAATTCTTATTTCTTCATTCTGTTCTGGTTTAATGCTTCTTCTGCTCCAAACCCTTGATTTGAGTCCTTCCCATCACTGTTGGTTCCCTGTACATTTTCCTTTATTTCACTGTTCATATTCATCATTTTTTCCTTTAATTTGAGTCCATATTCAACCACTTCTGTGAGCTTCTTGATTACCAGTGTTTTGAACTGTGCATCTAATAGGTTGGCTATCTCTTTGTTGCTTAGTTGTATTTTTTCTGGAGCTTCGATCTGTTCTTCCATTTGGGCCATTTTTGTCTCCGTGCACTTGTTATGTAGTAAGGAGCAGAGCCTTAGGTGTTCCCCAGGGCAGGACAACCCAAGTCGGTGCATTGTGACACTGTATGTGGGGGAGGGTTCCGAGAGGAAACAGTGCTGCTTGCTCTGCTCCCTGCCAGTTTTCAGTCACTTCCCCCACTACCCACAAGCAAATTGGGCCCTTCCCAGGTGCTGATTCCCGGGTGGGTGGGCTTATGTACTTTCTAATACCCTGTGGGTCTTTCCAAAGAACTCTTCTCTGGGGCTGGGAGTTTCTCCCGCTGCTGCCTCAACCTCCACAGGTGTTTTTGATTGGAGGTTTGAGGCTTTATTCCCCCATGCTGGAAGCCTGGATTCTGTGGTCTGTCTTGCTCCCTACTTGTTCCTCCCAGCTTATCTACATGTGAATGTGGGACTGCCCAGTCCACAAGTGGCTACCTTGCTGTGAGTCTTCTGTGCCCATCAGCTCATCTCTACCCCTCGCACCAGTCTGGATGAATGTTTCTTCTTTAACTTCTTGGTTGTAGGATTTCCATATAGTTCAAATTTCTGTCAGTTCTGGTTGTTTTTTGTTTTTAAATTTGTCGTTTGTGTTAGGAGTCACCATGTGTCTACCTATGCCTCCATCTTGGCTGAAAGTCTCTCATTCATTTCTGGTAAAGCTCTTCTGTTAGGCCACCCTGATTTATCCTCTTAAAACACTCCTTTATTTCTGTCTTCAATCCTCAGAATACTTTTAGGATTTCCATTAACTCTAGAGTTCTGTCTGAAATGTTCTGCTTAGAGCATTTTAAGGCTGCTCTAGCTCTGCTAGCTAGTACTATTTTACAATAGGCTGTACCCTTCAAACACACATTTATCTTGGAGCCTTTGCTCACACTTTCCTTTTGTTTTTCAGTGTTCTTCATCTTTTAGCCTTATACCTTCTTTAGGACCTAATTAAAAAATTTGAACAGTTCTAGCTTTTACCTGATGGGGTTTAGCATGCCCTTTGAGTTTACTGTACTGTCCTTATATCTGTGATCTGGTGCCATCTATAGTATTTTCAAGGTACTGCAAATCCAGCACAGCCAATTTTTTTCCCCCATTCAGCAGAATTTTAGAGGTTCTGTATGTTGGCTAAGAGAAAGTAGAATTGTATATATAGCCTATCATTGTTAGGAAACATTTATATATTTTCAGTATGGTCTCTAAAAATGTCTTCTTTTATTTCAACAGGAAACAGATGATTTGAAGAGAGCTGAGAGTATGCTTCAACAAGCAGACAAATTAGGTTGCAGACAGTTTGTTACTCCTGCTGATGTTGTCAGTGGAAACCCCAAACTCAACTTAGCCTTTGTGGCTAACCTGTTTAATAAATATCCAGCACTAATTAAGCCAGAGAACCAGGATATTGACTGGACTCTATTAGAAGGTAACTGAAGATTTTTAAAACTCTGATGAGTAGGACTACAGAGAAGAAATATACAGTCCACAATGATTTCATAATCTTGATTTAGTAAGTTTCCCTATCCACTTTCCTTTAGCAGACATCTGCTAGGAGTAGACTGAAGAACTGAGTGAAAATGGCAGCTAAAGAAAGGGATGGTACAAGGGAATTTTTAAACTTTAAAGCTGCTTAGTAAACCAATGTTTTGTTTTAATATTTATGTTAGATCACTTTTTAAATCTTTCACCAGAAAAATGCACATCTGCATAAAATTGGACCTATAAATTTATAGTATTTGTTTCATTATTTTACAGTCATACTAACTAGAACTAGCCCCCTGTTGCTCTCACACTTACTCAAACAGTAGTAGTAATGTGTGATAATTATTTATTTATGTTTGGAGAAGGCAGTTTACCTTTTCCAGGATATATATATATATATATATATATATATATATATATTATATATATATAGTATTTAAAAATTAACAACTATAAATTGTAGCTGTTGAATATCCATTGGTGTTACTATAAAAATTTTAAATTGTTTACAATTTAAACAATCATTTAAATTGTTTTTGAAATTTCAAGTAATTTATTGCTTTAATATAGGCATATAAAAGAACTCATGTAGTTTAGTGAACACACAATACATTATACAAATGGTATATTGTTGAGTTGATATACATGAAACCTATATAATTTTATTAATTGTCACCCCAATAAATTCAATAAAAATTTAAAAAATGAAAATGGATAGACAGAAGGTATAAATCAATATAAGTTTGTAGGACCAGAGCAAATTGTTCAAAATACAAACCAAACTTGATAACATCAGTTCTTTTGAAGTAGGGAGAGTTGGGGAGATACTGCAGAAGAATTAGAGGGGGTAGGAGATTATAAAAAGTTACTAAATGTCTAAATTGCTTAACTGGCTATAATAAGGTTATATTCTTTCATTTTAAAGTAAATTAACAAATTATAAAAAATAAACGTGTCTAGAGAAGTGTATTTAGAGAGACTGCTTGAAGATCCATAGTGATGAAAACCTAGATCTGTAGGGAGGAAATAATCATAAATTGTTTGACATTATATGTACATATATAAGGTTTTTAATGTATATAAAACCAAGGTTTTAAATGAATATATAAAATTTGTGAATATTCTTAACAGGAGAAACTCGTGAAGAAAGAACCTTCCGTAACTGGATGAATTCTCTTGGTGTTAATCCGCATGTGAACCATCTCTATGTGTAAGTCTTCCTACTGCTATTGTAAACAGTAATGAACATCATAAATGGGTGCTATACAAATAATTACAGCTCCAACCATTTTCTAAATGTTACTTTGTAGTGATTATTTATATTGTAAAATGTTGAGTCGTGACTTGTGTTATCATTTTCCAATACACAAAAGCCCAGATTGTATCTTTACACTCTCATCCACTATAAGTGATAGAATGCATAAATGTCTTTCTGGGGAGAAGATACCCTAATTTGAGACCAAGATCAGGGAATGCTGTAAGCAGACCACCAGTGATGCCTGGTGGCCTTTGTGCTCACTCTCCTCTCAGCCTGGAATGTTCTTTTCCACATCAAATGCCCCACTTCTGTATTATATTCAAACCAACAGATTCAGATCAACACTGATTTAGGTGTTGACCACCACCTTCCACTCTCTAACCCCTAACCCTAGCTCTTCTTTTCTTCATAATACTTATATGCACCCAAAATTATATCCTTATATCCATGTACTTGTTTAATGTCTCTCTCTGACTCTAATGTTAAGCCAGGGATTTTTCTCCTATGTACCAAGTTGCTAAACAGTGCCTGGCAAATAGTAAGCTCTCAATAAATACTTTTAAGTAAATCAGATGGTCTTAGCTCCATTTTCAGCATAGGTTAATAGAATACATGTTTTGAGTATTATCTGTGGTTTTATATATCTTGTTTGACTGTCATGTTTTTGTTTTTAAGGAAACAAAAGCCAACCTGTCTGAAAACACTAATTAAATTGTTTTTAAATCATTAGTGACCTGCAAGATGCCTTGGTAATCTTACAGCTGTACGAACGAATTAAAGTTCCTGTTGACTGGAGTAAAGTTAATAAACCTCCATACCCAAAACTTGGAGCCAACATGAAAAAGGTAGATAATTAAGTTGCCACATATCTTTGCTACAGAATCTTCTTCTTCCAAATTTGTTTCTTTTCTTTGGAAATCTCTTTACTCTGAGCTTCTTGTGGACAGGAACTCCGTCTTATTTATTATTCTTGTTTGCTGAGCATCTGGCATAACGTACATATATATATTAAACAAATAAAAACCTTTTACCGTTCACATTTGTGTGTTTGCAGCTAGAAAACTGCAACTATGCTGTTGAATTAGGGAAGCATCCTGCCAAATTCTCCCTGGTTGGCATTGGAGGGCAAGACCTGAATGATGGAAACCAAACCCTGACTTTAGCTTTAGTCTGGCAGCTGATGAGAAGGTATGATACACAATTTTTCTGTTTAAACTCCACTCTACTACAGGTCTGTAATCTCATTCTTATTATTTTTAAGCAAATATGTCAATGACTACATGTTTGAAATTTTTGTATTTAGACTCTGAAATGAGTGTAAGCAATGAATACATGTTGGATGTTTTGTGGGAGATTATGGCTCCTTGAAAGTTAGGCAATAAAACTGAATATTTTCTTTTATCATATGAAACCTGACCTATAGACTTGAGCCACATTTAGTATCAGTTAATTTAAAAAATCAGCAAAAATTATGAACATCCCATGTATCCATTTGAAAAAGATCTCTTAAAACTATCACGCGGGAGTTCCAGCCAAAATGAAGCCATAGGCAGAAACCCTTCACTTCCTCATACAAACAAAAGAAGGATAACAACTAATATAAAAACAGAGAAAAACCAAAACTGCCAGAAAATTATTTGCATGAGAGTCCAACAACCAAGGAGTTAAAGAAACATTCATCTAGACTGGTTGGAGGAATGGAGACAGGCAGCTGGGATGGAGGGGACATGGAAAGGTGGAGGCTAACAGACTAGGAAGCAAGGTGGAGGACCCTGTGGGAGGTCCCACATTCGCCCACAGATAAGCTGGGAGGAACAAATGGTGAGTAAGACAGGTCTCAAAACCTGGGATTTCAGCAAGGGAAACTAGAGACTCAAAACCTCTGGCTGTAAAAAATATGAGGGGGTTGAATAGGTGGGAGAAACACCCAGTCTCACAAGAGAGTTCATTGGAGAGGCCCACAGGGTCCTAAAACGTATACAAACCCACCCACTTGCAAGTCAGCACCTGAAAGGACACAATCCACTTTTGAGAAGTGAGGAAAGTGACAGAAAGTGGGACAAGAGTGGAGCAAGCAGCATTGTTCCCTCTCAGACCCCTCCTCCGCAGCCAGTGCCACAACACAGCGATGTGAGTTGCCCTGCCCTAGTGAATATGTAAGGCTCTTCCCCTTACCATGTAACAGGTGCACCTAGACAAAGAAATATGGCCCAAATGAAAGAATGAATCAAAACTCCAGAAAAAGAATTAAGTGAAGAGGAGATAGTCAACCTATCAGATGCACAGTTCGAAACACTGGTAATCAGGATGTTCACAGAATTAATTGAGCTTGGTCCCAAAATGAAGGAAAAAGTGAAGGCTATGCTCATTGGAATAAAGGGAAGCAACAGTGAAGGGGAGGAAACTGGGACTCAAATCAACAATTTGAAACAAAAGGAAGAAATAAACCTCCAACTGGAACAGAATAAAGAAATAAGAATTCAAAAAATGAGGACAGGCTTAGGAACCTCTGGGATTACTTTAAGCATTCCAACATCTGAAACATGGTGCCAGAAGGAGAAGAGGAAGAGCAAAAAATTGAAAACTTATTTGAACAAATAATGAAGGGAAACCTCCCCAGTCTGGCAAAGGAAATAGACTTCCAGGAAGCTCAGAGGGTCCCAAAGAAGTTGGACCCAAGGAAGCACACATGGAGGCACATCATAATTACATTAGCCAAGATTAAAGATGAGATAATTTTAAAGAGAAAAGGAGAGAGTTACTTACAAAGGAGTACCCATAAGACTATCAGCTGATTTCTCAAAAGAAGACTTTCAGGCAAGAAGGGGCTGGAAAGACCTATTCCAAGTCATGAAAGGCAAGGACCTACACCTAAGATTACTCTGTCCAGCAAAGCTTTCATTTAGAATGGAAGGGAAGATAAAGTGCTTCCCAGATAAGGTCAAGTTAAAGGAGTTCATCATCATCAAGCCCTCATTATATGAAATGTTAAAGGGACATATCTAAAAAAAGATAAAAAATATGAACAGTAAAATGACAACAAAGTCACAGCTATTAGTAACTGAACCTAAAAACAAAAACGAACTAAGCAAACAGCTAGAACAGGAACAGAATCACAGAAATGGATATCACATGGAGGGTTTTCAGTGGGGAGGGGGAGAATAGGGGGGAAAGATGCAGGGAATAAGAAGCATAATAGGTTGGCACAAAATAGACAGGGGAAATTGTTAAGAATAGTAAGGAGCCCTGGCTGGTGTGGCTCAGTGGACTGAGCACCATCCTGCAAACCAAAGGGTCACCGGTTCAATCCCCAATCAGGGCACATGCCTTGGTTGCAGGCCAGCTCAGGTCTCTAGTTGGGGGATGGATGAGAGGAAACCGAACAGTGATATTTCTCTCCCTCTCTTTATCCTTCCCTTCCCCTCTCTTTAAAAATAAATAAATAAAATCTTTAAAAAATAGTATAAGAAATGGAGAAACCAAAGAACTTATACATATAACCCATGAACAGGAACTAAGGTGGAGAAGGAAATGCTAGAGGGTGGGGAGGATGCAGGGAGGAGGGGGATAAAGGAGAGGAAAACATTGGGACAACTATAATAGCATAATCAATTAAATATACTTTAGAAAACTATCATGCTAAAAAGCACTTATTATGACTGGATACCACCCAAAGCAGTTTATTTAAGACATTACCACTGTTGGAGTAGTACAAAATGTGCCTTCTGTAGACTCTTGGGCTTGCTCATTGAAGCATTGAACATCTTAAACCCCACCACCAGCACTGCCATGACTGCAAAGGGTAAGTCAGTAGCAAACTACTTCTACTTAAAATACTTTTTTGAATATAGCATCTTTCTATGAAATCTGTAGTTTTTCAAACCTAAGGAATAAAAGAAATGGAAGATAAAGCATCTTCCTAATGTTTACATTTTATCTCATGAATTAGATTGGGACCTTTTCATTTGCTTCTTCTTTTAGATATACCCTCAATGTCCTGGAAGATCTTGGAGATGGTCAGAAAGCTAATGATGACATCATTGTAAGCTGGGTGAACAGAACATTGAGTGAAGCTGGAAAATCAACTTCCATTCAGAGTTTTAAGGTAACAATTTCCACTTGTGTGACTATTATATGTTATGTTTGCTTGTGTCTAGAATTTTGGAAGGACATTTGGTTTCTTTGTGAGTGAGAACTATTATTGGGCTAATGGCAAGATTCTCTTTTAATTCTCTGGGCTTTTGTTGTGGCAATTTTAGGTAAGTACATAATCACGTTTTACATATTGAAATTGGTACATATTAAAATTCTCAGATTTGTTCTCCTTTTACACTAGGACAAGACGATCAGCTCCAGTTTGGCAGTTGTGGATTTAATTGACGCCATCCAGCCAGGCTGCATAAATTATGACCTTGTTAAGAGTGGCAATCTAACAGAAGATGACAAGCACAATAATGCCAAGTAAGGGATACTGCACAATATTATTCATTCTCATTCAGGTTCTGCCACTCAAGAATTGTATCACCTGGGGGAAACTTCTTTGAACCTGAGAGTCCTCATCAGTAAAATGGGAACAATAATAATTACCTTAGAGATTTTGAAATCAATAAAATATATAAGAGCCTAGCATTGTGCCTGACCTAGTAGGTGCTGAATCAGTTGTTGTGTTAGTGGATTACAAATATAATGTATTGTATGTTTTTTAATTAATTTATTTATTTGTAATTGTTATTCAAGTAAGTACAGTTTTCTGCCTTTTCCTCCCACCCCAAACCAACCCCCACCCCTCCCCACCTCTGTCCTGTTTTCACCCCATTATTTTCCATGTGCCCTTTATAATCGTGTCTAGTATATGTTTTAATGCAACTTGGTGGCAAACCTACAATACCGTGAGGGGAAAATGATCTAAGGATAGTCATGCCTTAGATAAGAGTATCCTTATGGCTCAATTTTTTAAACACATTATTCTCTGATGTCTTTTTTACTGTAGATCACTCTGACTATGTATGTTGAGCTTATTACCTTGGTCCCTAAATTGGCAGGATGCTTAACCCTCAGCTAAAAATATGTTTGGGAAGTATCTTGCATTTCAACAATATTGAGTAGGTCTTTTCCACCCATCTCTTTCTTTCTTCACCAAAGACTTTCACTGTGACCTGGTTTCGTGGGCAACCTACTACACACTGAAAATCTGCCCAGAGTAGGGCTTCATAGAATAGCTAAGAAGCATTACTGAAAAAAAGACTTAATGTTAATAAAACACCTAGAGATGCTTCATGTATTAATTGAGGTGTGCTCCTACAAATTTCCCTAGCTGGACATGTCAGTTCTTTTTTTCCTTCCTTTGTGTACCCTTTCTGTTCCCTGCTCTGGCCACTTTGGCCATGTGCCATGTAGGCTCTCTCCCTTCTCTTAAATATTTAGAAGTGTTCATCTCATCTACCAAAGCAACTAAGATTTTGCATCTGACATAATTTTCTACCTTGTGTCTCTAAGATCATATGAGAGTGTCTTGTATCTTATATGCTCAACAAGAATGTCAATATTGATCGGTTGTATAGCCAATGTGAGTGACTATATATATATATATATATATATATATATATATATACATATTTTTTTCATTTTCATATCAAGGCAATGCTCCAAAATGAGATCTCATGTTATACTGGATAAAAGGAGTGAATAAACATTATCAGTCCCAAATAGTAGAGCTTAAAAACCTAGTGTCGCTTAAGTGAACCCTCAAAAACCAAATAAAGCAACAAAAAATGACATTGTTTTGATTTGAATTTACAATATGGACGCTTTACATCCCAGACAAATGATTATGTAAGAGAAAATAGATGTGTTATATTGTGTACTTGACTGACAAGACTTTCTTCTTTATTTTTGTTTCCTCACAAAAAGGTATGCAGTGTCAATGGCTAGAAGAATTGGAGCCAGGGTGTACGCTCTCCCTGAAGACCTTGTGGAAGTAAAGCCCAAGATGGTCATGACCGTGTTTGCATGCTTGATGGGTAGGGGAATGAAAAGAGTGTAAAGGAACCAATTTGAATAAAAACAGCCTTGCTCCTAGGCGCATGATTAGCAGGTCAGCTATTTCCAGTCGAAGAGCTCATCATGACTTAAGGAACTATTGGTCATTTGAAGGACTTTCAGTTTTGATTAATAAGACTAGTCCTCATGAGAACCCTAGGAGGAAGAGTTTTAATAAAAAGCAACTATTTCCCATAGTCATAGTTGGATGTATCAGGTACACCTGAAATGTGCTCATAGCCAAATCATTTACTCTCCTTCTAGATTGCTGCCAATGATGTTTCCCATTGCTATATTTTCTCTCTATGTATATTTTTCTCTCATATAATGTCCACCTCTTGGGACTTGCTTAGATGATTGGCTACAAATATAATTAGACAATAATTTTACTTTCCATCCAGTATGCTAGTTCTTAATTGAGAACTGTGGTCAGAGGGTATTTGGTTATGAGTATCCTTTGTTTATCTTTCTGGTAGTGAAAATTTGTGGAAGTAATGGGCTGTGCAGAATGTAATAGAAGCTTTTCATATTCTTTTATTCTTAAAATCAGTATCTTTATACAGTATTCTTTCTACACAATCCTTTTTTGTACATTCAAGAATATTTTGATTACATTAAATAAAACTGCTGATTTTGCTACTTTTTAAAAGGGGTCTTCAAGTAATGGAAAAACTTACATTATAGTAGAAGAAAATATACCTTAAATTTGCATCTTTCTCCTCACACCCAAGCTGTAAACAGTTGACATATTTTGTCTTAAAACACTTGGTTTGATATATGCTTACTTGTTTTAAAACCTGTATCATCAAACTCTCTCTTTAGATTTAAAATGCTATTGCATATGACACTTTCAAAGAGAGAGGGTACTCAGAACTTAGGTGGGATACAGTAGGGCAAGTATGCTAAGTGTACAATAGATTTTCTAATTTTACACCTGAGACAAGGAAATAAGGTCAATAAACAATAAAAATATGTATGTAGGACTTATGTACTCTTGCTTTGTCAAGCTGTTTGCTCTAGCTTTCAAGATCATAATATTACTCTAACTCTGAAAAATGATGTAATCTGATAGTAGTGTATTAGTTCAAATAAAGACTTTTACACAATGATTAGTCTCTTCGTGCTTCTGTCCCTTAGTACTACACCAATAATATTTGC
Source organism: Artibeus jamaicensis (assembly GCF_021234435.1). Classification (NCBI taxonomy): domain Eukaryota; kingdom Metazoa; phylum Chordata; class Mammalia; order Chiroptera; family Phyllostomidae; genus Artibeus; species Artibeus jamaicensis. Next base: position 15,260,986 of record NW_026522045.1, read on the forward strand.
CAGGCTGTTTTTTCTCCAAAATTGTGACTTTTCCAGGAGTGCTGTATAAAATAATGTTTGTTAAATTTGGTTTTTTTTAAAGATTTTATTTATTTATCTTTAGAGGGGAAGGGAAGGATAGAGGGAGAGAAATATCAATGTATGGTTGCCTCTCGTGCGTCCCCTTCTGGGAACTGGCCTGCAACCCAGGCATGTGCCCTGACTGGGTATGGAACCACGATCCTTTGATTCGCAAGCCTGCACTCAATCCATTGAGCTACACCAGCCAGAGCTAAATTTAAGCTTTTGAAGCTGAATTACAGGGACTGAATTAAGGATAATCCTAATGAGGAAAGATGGTTTTCTCCATCTTATGAAAATTTATCTATCCACTTCCCCCCTTTTCTTTTTTTTAAAAAATATGTTATTTATTTATCTTTAGAGGGGAAAGGAAGGAGAAAGGGAGAGAAACAGCCTGCAACCCCAGTATGTGCCCTGACTGGGAAACGAACCTCGATTGTCTGGTTCGCAGGCCTGTGCTCAATCCACTGAGCTATACCAGCGAGGGCTACCACTTCCCCCCTTTTCTTTCTTTCCCATCTCACTCAACCTGTTCAATGTTCTATGATACTCAGAAGACCAAAACAATGCTGAACAATCAGGAAAGAGAGATGGAGTATAGCAGTTTTTTTCAGTCTTATCACAACTGACATTTTGAGCCAGATAATTTTTTGTTAGCAGGGGTAGGGGGTTATTCTGTGCACTGCAGGATATTTAGCTGTATCCCTGGCCTCTAGACCCACTAAGATGTAGGCCACCTCCAGAGTGTAAACCAAATAAGTCCCCTGACATGGCAAAATATCCCATGGTAGGCAAAAGCATCCCTAGTTGACAGCCAGTGGTTTATGGTACCATTTTAAGGCTTTGTGTGAATGAGTAATATGAAATGAAGTTCTCTGAGGAACTGCATGGTGATGTTATAAAGTATTTTGTATTTATAATCTGAGTAAGAAAAACCTTTCTAAATATGATACAAACCCCAAAGACATAAAAAGAATAATAAATTTGACAATTTTGCTTTTGCAAAGATGCATATAAATAAATAAAGTGAAAATACAGATGACCAAGATAGAAAGTTTAGTCCCAGTGTCTATAAGTCCATTTGGGCTGCTGTAATAAATATTGATTAGGTAGCTTATAAACAAAAATTATTTCTCACAGTTAGGCAGTCTGAGAAGTCTAAGATTAAGGTGGTGGCAGGTTCAGTGTCTCATGAGGGCCTACTTCCTTATTCATAACATTCTGTCTTCTAGCTGTAACCCAAAATATCAGAAGGGCAAGGCAACTCTCTGAGGTCTCTTGAATAAGGTCACTAACTCAATTCATGAGAGAGCCATCCTTATGACTTAAGCACCTAAAGGCCCCACCCACCTCCTAACAACATTACATGGGAAATTAGGTTTCAACATAGGAATTTTGGGGAAGATAGAAACATTAGGTCTATAATACCCATATAATGGACTAATTTCTTTAATGTAAAAACAGTTTAAGAATAAACAAGACAAGTCTTCTGCAAACATACACATACCAGGAAAGCTGATGAGAAGAGTACAATCACATCTTATGATCAGTCTTGTACTTTGTATTGCCTATGCTTATGCACATTTGTCTCCTTACAAGTACAAAGACTCTTCTCTACAACTAACTATGGCCCTGATGCCTTTTTAAAAATTTTAATTAAATTTATTGAGGTGACTATGGTTGATAAAATTATATAGGTTCCAAGTATATGATTCTATATTACCTGTATATTGTGTTGTGTTTACCACCCAAAGTCAAATTTTCCATCACCATATATTTGACCTCCTTTACCCTTTGCTGCCTCACTCTGTCCCCCTTTCCCTCTGATAACCACTATACTGTTATATATGTCCATAAGTTTTTGTTTGTTTGTCTTGTTCATTTGTTGCTTTCAGACTAATGCCTTTGAAGCAAGATACAAAAGGTTTATTCTACCTTGCTCTTTCTTCAGAAAGGGACCTGATTTCTTGGGTGGTTAACTTGTACAAGATCTACAGCTTACAGAGCTGTACCTTAAATGTTTGTATAAAGCATAATTAAGTGTTTGTATAAAGCAGTGGGCTGGAACACACCATTTCTCCCTTCAAATAATGGACTAAAATTAATAATAAGAGGTCTAGCAAATCTATAAAAGACAAAGTTCCAGTATAAAAATGGGCAAAGGAGATAACTATCCAGTTTAAAAAAAACTATAATTAAGCAATAAACATAAAATTGGAATGCTGATTGTCAAAAGTAATGACGGTTATGAATTTAAACCAACCAAGAACTGCCTAGCCTTTTAGTAGACTTTATGTTTATTTTATATATATATATATTTTTATTCTCACCTGAGGACATGCTTATTGATTTTAGAAGGGAAGGAGAGAGAGAGAGAGAGAGAGAGAGAGAGAGAGAGAGAGAGAGAGAGAGAGAGAGAGAGAAGAACATTGTTCAGTTGTCTCTCACATACACCCTGTCAAGGGACTGAACCCACAACTTAGATATATGTCCTGACTGGGAATCGAACCCCCAACTGAGCCAGGGCAAGTAGATTTTATTTTTAGAGCAGTTTTAGGTTCACAGAAAAATTGAGGTATGGAGATTCCCATATAAACCCTGCCCCACACCTATGCATAGCCTCCCTCACTATCAACATCTAGATCCAGATACATTTGTTATCATTGATAATTCTTTGTTGATATATCATTATTACCCATAGTCCATAACTTACATTAGAGTTCATGCTTGATGCTGTATATACATTCTGAGTTTTGACTAATGTATCCATCAGACAGAATAGTTTCACAGCCCCGAAAATCCTCTGTGCTCAAGCCTGTTGATTCCTCTCTATCCTCTAATGCCTGGAAACCACAGATATTTTTACTGTCTTCGTACTTTCACCTTTTCTAGATAGTATGTATAGCATATTAGAAAGCTGCTACGAGAGTGAATACTAAAAGTTCACAAGAAAAAAATTGTAACTGCAGTGATTAGTCTTATTGTGGTGATCATTTCACAGTATATGCAACTACTGAATCATTATACATCAGAAACTCATATGTCAATTATACCTTAATTTAAAAAGAAACAGGAGTTAGAAAAGTCTACAGTGAGAAATGTGATTTTAAAAATTCAGAAAATTACAAACAAGTGCTGGTGAGAATGGGAAGAAAAGGGAACCTTCATGCATTGTTGGTGGGAATGTAGACTGGTGCAGCGACTGTGGAAAACAGTATGGAGAGTACTCAAAAAATTAAAAATGGAACTACCTAATGACTTAGGAACTCTAATTCTGGGAGTATATCTGAAGAAACGCAAAACACTAATTCAAAAGAATATATGCACCCCTACATTCATTGCAGTGTTACAATAGCCAAGATATGGAAGCAACCCAAGTGCCCAGTAATAGATGAGTAAATAAATAAATGATACATATATATAGTGGCATATTACTCAGCCATAAAAAAATGAAATTTTACCATTAATGACAACATGGATGGACCTAGAGGATATTATATTAAGTGAAATAAGTCAAAGACAAAGACCATATGACTTCACTTATATGTGGAATCTAAAGAACAATATAAACAGACTTGCGGCCAAGATGGAGAGGTAGGTAGACACACTGCACCTTCTTGCACAACCAAAAGAAGGACAAAAACAATTTAAAAACAAAAAACTAGAACTGACAGAAAATTGAACTGTATGGAAATCCAACAACTAAGGAGTTAAAGAAGAAACATTCATCCAGACTGGTACGAGGGGTAGAAATGAGCAGCCAGGTAGAGAGAACTTGCACCAGGGCAGTGGCTGGCAGACCCAACAAGGTGGCATATTGTGGAGCAGGATGGGGCAAGGCTGCAGCTGGATGGCAAGGCAGCAGCTGACAGAGCAGACCTGGTGAGGCTGTGGCTGGTGGAGTGGGTGGTCCCATATTCAAGTGCAGATAAATTGGAAGGAACAACTGGAAAGCAAGACAACTGTGCAACCCAGGGCTCCAGTGCAGGGAAATAAAACCTCAAACCTCTGATTGAAAACACTGGTGGGGGTTGAGGTGGTAGTGGGAGAAACTCCAAGCCTCACAGGAGAGTTTGTTGGAGAGACCCACAGGGTCTTAGAATGTACACAAGCCCACCCACCTGGGAATCAGCACCAGAAGGGCTCAATTTGCTTGTGGGTAGCAGGAGAGGTGACTGAAAACTGGCAGAAAGTGGAGCAAGTGCCACAAACTCCTCCCCCACATACAGTGTCACAATGCGCCAACGTGAGTTGCTCCACCCTGGTGAACACCTAAGGCTCTGCTCCTTACTATGTAACAGGTGTGATGAGACCAGAAAATGGCCAAAATGAAAGAACAGATCAAAGCTCCAGAAGAAATACAACTAAGCAATAAAGAGATAGTCAACCTATCAGATGCACAGTTCAAAACACTGGTAATCAAGATGCTCACAAAATTGGTTGAATATGGTTGCAAATTAGATTTAAAAAATGAAGGCTATGCTAAGTGAAATAAAGGAAAATATACAGGGAACCAACAGTGATGGGAAGGAAACTGGGACTCAAATCAATGGGTGTGGACCAGAAGGAAGAAACATTCGACCAGAAAAGAATGAAGAAACAAGAATTCAAAAAAAAAAAAAAAAGAAGAGAGGCTTAGGAACCTCCAGGACAACTTTAGATGTTCCAACATATGAATCATAGGGGTACCAGGAGGAGAAGAGGAAGAGCAACAAGCTGAAAACTCATTTGAACAAATAATGGAGAACTTCCCCAATGTGACAAAGGAAATAGATTTCCAGGAAGTCCAGGAAGCTCAGAGTGTCTCAAAAAAGCTGGACCCAAGGAAGCACACATCAAGGCACATCATCATTACATTAGCCAAGATTAAAATAAAGAATAGAATTCTAGAAGCAGCAAGAGAAAAGGAGACAATTACCTACAAAGGAATTCCCATAAGACTGTCAGCTGATTTCTTATAACAGACCTTACGGGTAAGAATGGGCTGGAAAGAAGTATTCCAAGTCATGAAAAGCAAGGACCTACATCCAAGATTATTCTATCCAGAAAAGCTTTCATTTAGAATGGAAGGAGAGATAAAGTGCTTCTCAGATAAGGACAAGTTAACAGAGTTCATCATCTTATTATATGAAATGTTAAAGGGATTTATGTAAGAAAAACAAGATAAAAATATGAACAGTAAAATGACAGGACACTCACAATTATTAACCACACCTAAAACAAAAACAAACTAAGCAAACAACTGGAACAGGAACAGAGTCACAGAAATAGAGATCACATGGAGGGTTATCAGCAGGGAAGTGCGAGGGGGAGAGAGGGAGAAATGGTGCAGGGAATAAGTATCATAAATGGTAGGTAGAAAATAGGGGGAGGTTAAGAATAGTATAGGAAATGTAGAAGCCAAAGAACTTATATGTATGACCCATGGACATGAACTAAAGGAAGGGAATATGGGTGGGAGGGGGTGTGCAGGGCGGAAAGGAATAAAGGGGGGAAAATGGACAACTGTAATAGCATAATCAATAAAATGTATTTAAAAAACAACTTAAACAAACAAACTCATAGATAGAGAGCACAGACTGATGATTGCCAGAAGAGAGAGGGGTTGGGGGACTGGGTGAAAAGTTGAAGGGATTAAGAACTACAGATTTGTAGTTTCAAAACAGTCATGAGGATATAAAATACAGCATAGCAAATATAGTCAATAATATGGTAGTAACTCGTTGCAGGTGGGTACAGGAAATATTGAGGGGGGTCACTTTGCAAAGTAAATGATTGTCAAACTATTATATTGTACCTCCAAAACTGACAAAAATAATATTGAATGTAAGCTGTAATTAAAAAATAAAATTTAAAAACTAGACCTGAATCAAAAATTACACTTTTACTTAAAAAAAACAAACAGGAAATTGACATTGCTACAAGCCACAGTGCATATTCATATTTTACCAGATTTACATGTATTTTGCACTCATTTTTGTATGTATGCATTTCTGTGCAACTATAATGTGTACTTTCATGGAACAACCACCACAATTAATGCTCCCTAGTGGCTCTGTTTATAGCTATACCCAACACCCTTCATCCTTAACCCCTGGGTATATTTATGGCTTCTTGATTATGTTCCATCATTCAATGAGTTCATCTATCCCTGTGCCAATTGCACACTACCTTTATTACTGTAACTATTTAATAAGCCTTAACATAAGATTGAGTGCTTCCTTCCACTTTCTTTTTCTTTTTCAAAATTGTTTCACCTGCCCTAGGATTTTTTTGCCTACAAAAATTTTTGTGGACATAGCAGCACAATTTACAATAGCCAAGAGCTGGAAGCAACCTAGGTGCCCATCAGTAAACGAATGGATCAAAAAATTGTGGTACATATACACAATGGAATTCTATGCAGCAGAGAGAAAGAAGGAGCTACTACCCTTTGCAACAACATGGATGGAACTGGAAAGCATTATGCTGAGTGAAATAGGCCAGGCATTGAAGGACAAATACCATATGATCTCACCTTTGACAGGAAGCTAAAGAATAAAACAAACAAGCAAACAGAATAAAAACAAAGACACTGAAATAGAGAACAAGTGGGCAGCGACCAGAGGGGAGAGGGAAGGGAATTTAAGGGGAAAAAAGGGGAGGGATTTTGAGGAACAAGTATGAAAGACACAGGGATGAGGACTGGGGGAGGGGAAATTGGAGGGAGCGGGGGAGACAGCGTGGGGGGTGGGATGGGAGAAATAGATAAAAAATGTACTTGAAAAGTAACTAAATAAAATTTATTAAAAATTTTTTTGTGGAAATTTTGATAGGAATTGTGTAAAATCTATAGATTAATTTGAGAGGAAATGACATCATTATTATGTTAACTCTTCTAATACATGAGCATGGTATATTTCTCCATTTATTTGGATCTTTGACTTGTTTAATATGGATTTTAAACTTTTGAGTATTCAGTCTGTCTATATTTTTAAAGTTTATACCTAAGTATTTCATTTTATCTGGATTTTTTAAAATAAATTTCTTGGGATTGTCTACATAGTTAGGTCATCTACAAGTAAGGAAAGTTTTTTTCTTCCGACTTAAAAAAAGTTGATAAGAGGTTAGATCTCATGTTAAATGTTTTTACCACAGTAAAATCATTTAAAAAATAATCATTGTGAATTTAATGAAAAGTGGGCCTCTGTCCTTTATGTATTTGTATATACCTTCCTTGGAACAGTGCATGGGAAGGTATACTTAAAGGGCCAACAAAATGGAGATGACAACCACTTACTGAGAAACAAATAGTTTTTGTCAAACATTTTTATATAAAATGATATATAGGGACTTGCAGTGACTCATGGTGAGGAATTTATCAAATTTTGTTCACTTTATGAAGTGTCCTTCAGTGAAGAACTTAATGTTTTAGTCTTCCTCTCAGTTTTTATTCAACATAGTTCCTTTGGATGAAGTTCCCCAATTAGATTATCTATTGAGTCTTCTATTAAAATTGTCTTCATTAATAATTACTTAATCAATTAAACCATATTGAATACTTGCTTTGTCCCAGGGTTTTAAGTCCTGAATAAGATGTATGAGACATCCTTTTCCATGAGCTCTATGGTTGTGAATTTTGAAGACAAGCACTCAAAATAATGTGTAACGGTGGAAGTTTGTATCAGGTAGGGGCACAAAGTCAGAAAGGGTAAATTGAACAGTGGTAGACAGAATGTGTGTTGGTTGGTGGAGCATAGTCAGCCAAACCTCCAATGTGAAGTGATGCTTTAGCTGGTAATTAGTTTCTTACAAGTTTAACTGGAGATAAATGGCCCAGGTAAATATTTTGAAATCTCGCAGGCATCTACTTGAGGTGCAGATTTGATCTATACTTGCTGTCTGGTTCCTATTTCAAAACTGCTATGTTCAGTAGATTTCATGGAAGGCACTCCTTTAAAGCTTGACGGCTTAGACTTAAAATATATGTAAGACATTTTCACTGGCCTGTGCGGCATGCTTGGTTGGAGCATCCTCTACTAACCGAAGGTTTGTGTGGGTGCAGTCCCTGGACCATATAATCCCCAGTTGAGGTGCGTATATGAAGCAAACAATTTATGCTTCTCTCTCACATAAATGTTTCTCTCCCTCTCTCTCTAAAAAGAAAATAGAAAAATTATCCTCAGGTGAGGGATAAATAAGTAAATAAATACATAAATAAATAAATGTAAGAAATTCAAACAGCATCACCAATTTCCCCTCTCATAGTCCAATATTATTGGTGACAAAGGAAAATAGCTCTTGACATGACAGCTGGCCTGGCACTGACAGCTACTTCTAGTTCTCCTGTGATCATAAACAAATTCCCACAACACCAATATTCAACAAGGTTCCTCCTCTTTTGTCCTCTAAAGTAAGACAAAAACAAGATCACTGCATTGTCTTGTATCAGTACAAACAAAACATAAATGTTGTCCAAGCCTCAGAAATGAACAAATATCCCCCCCTTCTGGATAAAATGAGGTATGGCTGCTGCTTACCACCCAACCCTAAACATCTTTAGCCTGGGTGTTATCTACCATGATTTTACAGTGTTGGTTGAAAATATATTTCATCTTTAGATGCTTAATGACTTATGTTTTGTCTTTTCTAATAAATATTATTTAAAAATATTTATTTAATTCTTATGCAAGTATAGTTCTCTATCATTTACTCCCATCCCACCCCAGCCCCCCAGTGCTCCTCACCTCCCTCCCATTTCCATCCCTTTATTTGTTGTCCATGTGTCCTTTATACTAGTTTCGGTAAATTCTTTCCCTTGTCCCCCTGATATTCCCTCCCCTCTCCCCTCTGGTCACTGTCCCCCTGTTCCCTATTTCAGTGTCTTTGTTTTTACATTGCCTGCTTGTTTGTTTCATTGTTTAGGTTCCTCTAAAAGGTGAGATTATATGGTATTTGTCTTTCACCACCTGGCTTATTTCACTCAGCACAATGCTTTCCAGTTCCATCCATGCTGTTGCAAAGGGTAGGAAATCCTTCTTTCTTTCTGCTGCATAGAATTGCATTGTGTAAATGTACCACAGTTTTTGGTTCCATTCATTTACTGATGGGCACCTAGGTTGCTTCCAACTCTTGGCTATTGTAAGTTGTGTTGCTATGAACATTGGGTGCATAGGTTCTTCTGGATTGGTGTTTTAGGGGTCTTAGGATATAATCCTAGCAGTGGAATTGCTGGGTCAAAAGGCAGATTGATTTTTATTTTTCCAAGAAAATTCCATACTGTTTTATTTTTAAATATATTTTATTGATTATGCCATTACAGTTGTCCCATTCCCCCCTTCATTCCCTCCACCCTGCACTCCCCTCTCCCACAATTCCTCCCTATAATTTATGTCCATGTGTCACAAGTTCCTTAGATTCCATATTTCCCATACTATTCTTGCCCTCCCACTGTCTATTTTCTACCTACTGTCTATCTTACGTATTCTCTGGACCTTCTCCCCCCTTCTCCTCCCACTCCCGTGTTGCTAACCCTCCATGTGATCTTCATTTCCATGGTTCAGCTCCTGATCCAGCTATCCTCTTAGTTTGCTTTTGTTTTAGGTGTGGTTCTTAATAACTGTCAGTTTGCTGTCCTTTCACTGTTCATCTTTTTTATCTTCTTTTTCTTAGGTAAGTCCCTTTAACATTTCATATAATAAAGGCTTGGTGATGACAAACTCCTTCAACTTGACCTTATCTGAGAAGCACTTTATCTGTCCTTCCATTCTGAATGAAAGCTTTGCTGGATAGAGCAATCTTGGTTGTAGGTCTTTGGATTTCATGACTTGGACTACTTATTTCCAGGCCCCTTCTTGCCTGTAAGGTCTCTTTTGAGAAATCCTCTGACAGTCTGATGGGAACTCCTTTGTAGGTGACTGTCCCCTTAGCTCTTGCTGCTTCTAGGATTCTGTCCTTCGTTTTAATCTTGGCTAATATAATGATGATGTGCCTTGGTGTGTTCCTTCTTGGGTTTAACTTCTTTGGGACTTTCTGAGGGTCCTGGACTTCCTGGAAGTCTATTTCCTTTGCCAGAATGGGGAATTTCTCTTCTATTATTTGTTCAAATAAGTTTTCCACTCGTGGCTGTTCCTCTTCCCCTTCTGGTACCCCTATAATTTGGATGTTGGGACGTTTAAAGATGTCCTGGAGGCTCCTAAGCCTCTCCTCATTTTTCTAAATTCTTGTTTCTTCATTCTTTTCTGTTTGTTTGTTTTTTTCTTCCTTCTGGTCCACTCCCTTGATTTGAGTCCCAGTTTCCTTTCCATCACTATTGGTTTCCTGTGCATTTCCCTTCATTTCAATTAGTTTAACCTTCATTTTTTTCATCTAATTTGTGGGTAAAATCAACCAGTTCCGTGCACACCCTGATCACTAGTGTTTTGAACAGTGCATCTGAAAGTTTGGCTATTTCTTCATCACTTAGATTTATAAGCTCTGGGGCTCTGAGTTGTTCTTGAGCCATGTTTTTATCTGTTTGTGCCTGTTACGTATGAGGAGTGGATCCTTAGTTGTTTACCAGTATGGGGCCACCCAGGTTGCTGGTTTGTGATGCTGTATATGGGGGTGGGGTCAGAGAGGAAGCAATGGTGGTCTGCTCTGCTCACCCAGTCTATCCCACTGCTCCCCCCTTGCCTGTTTATCTGAGCACAAATGTGTGAACCCGTTGCCCTGCACTGTGCGGTTTCGATACTCGTGCCTTCACTGGTTTATCTGCATGCAAATGCTCGACTGACCGCAGACAGCCAGCTGTGCCTCTTCCCTGTGTCTGCCCATTGCTAGTCCGCACCTGGGATCCATGCCTTCGGCTGCTTGTGCATCACCCGGGTCAGGGATCTTTTTGGCCAACCCGCTTCACTGCTTGCTTCACCCTACTTACCAGTTTAGCTGAGGATTTCGTTGTTTTTGGGCTCTGTATTGTTGATTTTCTGTGTGGTTTGGTTGCATTTGTTATTGTTAAAACTTTATTGTTTTTAGATTTGGTTGTGTGAGGATGCAAGGTGTTTCCACCTACGCCTCCATCTTGGTGGAAGTCCTGGGTTTTTTTTAATATTTTCTCTTCCAAGAATCCAAGAAAAATGACCTGTAGAGTTAAACAAGGATCAGCCCACAACACTGCCATTAGAATTTTACAGAAAATGAAAAGAAAGGCAGGAGAAGGTGTGGGAAGTAATCACATATTTACATTTCTGCAGGTATCAAGCATCAATATTCTGAAAGTGATGTGATCTCAGTTCACATTTACATGAAAGAAATTTATATTTGAGATACTTCTATGTGTTATTTCTAAATGATATGAGTAAATGAAAACAACAGCAATGGCTATTATGAATACCTACCATGAACCTATAAACTGCATTCTGCTCTCTACTGCACAATGTGTGCTCCTATCTCCCCACATTTCCTATACCCTTTCCCTGGTTGTCTTCATCAGCCCTCCACATTTTCCATTTTTAGCATAGCCATGTGGTCAAACTTTTTTCTCTGGAAGTTATAAATGTGACCACCAGTCTTGTGGCAACTGACTACTGGGTTCATACAGAGTGCTCCAGGTTAGAACATGGCCAGCCACTCAGCAGCTAAGCCTCCTGTAGAATTATGGCAGCAGACGGGCAATTTGGAAACTTTATTCTCTCTCTTCCTCTCTCCTCCTTGCTGTGTCTCCTCTCTGTCCTTTCTTCCTTCCTTTTATGTTGCAACACCACTGGCACTGGCATGTTCACCATGTCAAGGAATGGCCCCTCCCCTATGCTTCTACAGTGGCAACACAATGCCACTGAAGAGTTTGTTTGAATGCAAGTTTGGTGAACTTGGAAAAGTCACACAGGGCTGCCACCTGGGGCAACTGGTTCTGTGCCAATGTAGAAATTTCCTCAAAGAAAGGGGTCAACAGGGCACCTTTTGTGGGCAGAGAAACTTGGCTGGAGTTGCTTTGTGTTATAGTAGCAGATGCCACTCTGAAACATTGGTAAACAATAGACAGTAACATAAATGGTAATTATTGCAATGATGATATGATACATGGTCATGTGTTTACTCTTTTTAAAAAAAGAGAAGTATAATTTTAAAAGCCTCATCATAAGTTTGCATGGAGACAACAGAACAGATATTGTGGGCTGATTGCACTATAGGCAAAGTCAATGTTGAATTACAGTATTGTACACCTGCAAGTAACAGGCTGTTGTACATCATCCATATTCACAAAAAATAAAATGTGTTACATAGCATTTATTCTTCTGCCTTCCATCCCTCTCCACTTGGAGGGATGAGCTTAACCATCCTATATGCAGTAATTTTAAGTGAGCAAGTTGGCAAGTATGGGACTGATCAGTCAGTTTCTCAACCCAGTTGCTGTGCCCACCAGTCTAAGTCTAGGACTGGTCAATTGGTCAACTTAAGCAGCCAAGTAAACAGTCATCAAGGCAGCCAGAGATGTACTTTGTAAGCCAAAAGCCATGGGTAGGTGGCACTGGAGAATCAGGTGTGGACACCTGCTTGGCTGGTCAGCTAGGAGGCATGTGGGAATAGGAAGAAGCAGAGAAGACAGCAGGCAATGCAAGAGCAGTGTCCAGCCTTCCTCACCCACAGGACAGCTCACTGCACTCCCCAAATTGGGAACTTTGGAGAAAACAGTGTAGAAAAATTGAGTCCAATGGCTGTACCCAGGCTTACTCATGTCCAAACAAACTCACCCTCCAGTTGTCTCCATGCAGAGCCCATGGCTTTCTCCATTTCTGGAAATTGACTCGGTAAGAAAGTCTGCTTTGGTGACCAGCACCCAGGCCAACACATACACGAGGCAGGTAGACAGCAGCTGGAACCCATGGAGGCAGAGAGTGGCCTTTCTCTTTACATCTTCAGATCAGGACTTAGAAAAATTTCAGAGGTGCTGCCAAGAAAGGGAAGAACCCCCAAAACAAAGGCGTCTAGGTGTGTGCCACCCTGTCCATCTGCCCCGTACACCCAGAGCTGGTAGGCACCTGTGGAACAGACTGCAGGCATCAACATCTGCTGTTGCCAGGTAGCATCACTATTTGGTCTTTGGGTCCCAGTGGAAGAAGGGACAGCATGAGTGAGTGCAGATCAACCCTTCCAGGTGTCCTTGGAGATGCAAGGAGCCACTCTCTCAATAGTCCTGCAGGTCTAATTTGCAGAATACAGGCTGAGCGTTGATGCCCCACGACACTTGCATGATTGCCCCAGTGCCACTGGCACTCCGGAAGTCATCTTCCTCCACTACCACTGCCAAATCACCTCCTTTGTCATTCTGGAGGAAAGAAATATACAAACAGCTGACAGAAGGCAATGAACAAGAGGCTTGAGTGTCAGTGGGACTGAACTGATTGGCCCTTTTGGCAGACTGATTTCATTCCCAAACAACTGAGATTCAGTCTCTCAGCCCTTGGTGGGTGGTAGGGACTCCACCTGGGAGTTCCAGGCTGGCTCTTTGTGACCATAGCAGAGAAAGGAGGACATGGAACATCACTGGGTCTCTGGAGGGCAGCAGCCAGAACAGGGGACCAACAAGGCATCACAGATTTGAGAGATTTCCCTGAAGTCTGATCCATGCAGGCCCAAGGTTCCCAGTTGGATGCCAGCTATTCCTGGGCTCCCAGGAGAACCCAAAACGATTTTGTGCCTGGGGACTCTAAAAACCAAAGGAAGGTGAGTATTCACGGGACAACAACGGAAGAACTATTTTCTGTGTTTTTTTCTTTTTCCTCCTTTAAATATTGAATTTATTTGGGGCACATTGGTTAATAAAGCCATAAAGATTTTAAAGAAAGTAATAACGCAGAATAAAGGCTGCTTCTATGAAACTCCTAAAAAGTAAAAACCCCTTCAGATTTTTAAGTATACATCTCAAAAAACCTCATCTAGCACTCACTGCACAAGTTACAAGGTCTCTTTTCCTCCTGATTTATCGTCACATTTTAACTTTGTTGTCTTTAATTTCCTCCACTCCACCATAAATCTACCACATCCAGAATGGATAGGTCTTTCTAAGGCAACAAATGATACTGAAAGCCATACAGGTAAAGAGACATAAACCAGGCCACATAAAAGTTTAGGAAAAATTTGCCCTGGCTGGTGTTGCTTAGTGGACTGAGCACTGGCCTGCAAACAAAAGGGCCACTAGTTCGATTCCCAGCCAGGGCACTTGCATGGGTTGCAGTCCAGGTCCCCAGTAGGGGACACATGAGAGGCAAAGACACACTGATGTTTCCCTCCCACTCTTTCTCCTTCCCTTCCCCTCTCTCTAAAAATAAATAAATAAAATATTAAAAAAGAATTTGCTTACCTTGGGAGCAAGGAATATCAAATTGTTTTTAGAGTGCCTGCCTATTTTGATGAACAGAAAAACTGATGAGAAGCTGCTGTTTCCTGGAACACAGTAAGGACACTGACTAAGGCATCTGCCTTATTGTTACCATCCACCAAAGGGCCAGGCAAGCCTGAATGGGATTGAATATGAGTAATGAATAGGGGGTGTTCTCGCTTGTCAAGGAGGTACTGTAGAATCAAAAATAGGGTTAAAAGTAATTGGGGTCAGTAGAAATCATAATTAATGCCAGATCTAGATGTAGAATAGTATAAACAGTATACCCTGAGTCACAGACTATATTGAAAGGTTCCTGGGGCCATTGCCACAGGGCCCTGATTGCAGTGAAAAGCTCAGTCAGCCCTTTGAGTATAGGAATGTCTTAAGGATGCAAAATTTCTTCAGTTTTTGCCCTCTTGCCAAGTAATGGCAGCCCATCCAGTTTTTCCAGACCCATCAATAAACGCAGTTCTTGCCCCAGTTATTGGTGTTGGGCTGACCTTTTCTGCTACCCTTTTTAGGAGGGAATGGAATGTCTTGAAGCAATTTATCTGAGGGCAGGTTAATTTCTAGGCCTCCTAGAAAATCAGCTATGACACACTGAAATTCTAAAGATTGAGCTGCCAATTGTTGCAAATAGACTTGAGTTAAGGGGACGTGAATAAAAGCAGGATCATATCCAAATAACTGCTGTGTTCCCTCACGTCCCTTTATGATAAGATGGCACAGTGTAGTTATATAGGTGGTAATAGTGCATTTGGTTGATGACACAGAAAGAGCTATTCTATCATAGCTAAGTGGGGTGACAGCTGTTCTATAAGGCCTGTTGAGGCGCCTAAGGTTGAGAAACAGAAAAGTTGGACAGGAATTTGTGAATTAATTCTAGTTAGTTGTCACTATTGAATATGTTGATTTATTATATTTAATTCTTGTAAAGTCCTTGAAGGACAGTTTTCTGAGGGAATTAAGATCTGGGTCCCCTTTAAGGGCATTAAATAAATGAGTTAACTGTTGGGTAGGTATTCCAAGGCTAGGTCGTACTCAGTTGATTGTTCCCAGGAGTTGTTGGAAGTGATTAAGAGTCAAATCTTTGGGTGGATTAATTTGAAGGACTTGAGGCCAAATTGTTCTATTAAAAAGAATATAGCCTAAATATTTCCAAGGTTCTGAGCACTGAATTTTTTTCTGGAGCAATTATTAGCCCAGTAGAGGCTACAGAATTTTTAAGAAAGAAAGCAGTTTTTGCTAAATTGTCTAGTGGAGGAGCTGTGGTCAGGATGTCATCCATATCATGTATTAGGAAACTGATCTCTTACTGGCTGAATGGCTGTAGGAATGAAATGCTGGCAGACAATTGGGCTGTTAAGCATTCCCTGAGGCAAAACTCTCCATTGAAACCGCTGCAAAGGCTATGAATTGTTAATGACTGGGATGGAGAAGGCAAAATGCTCCCTATCCTTTCCTGCTAAAGGGATTGCAAAGAAACAGTCCTTTAGGTAGATAACTAAAAGTGGCTAATCTTTTGGAATATAAACTGGATTTCGGACTCCTGGCTGCAGGGGGCCCATAGATTGGAGGGATTAATTGATTTTTCTTAGATCATGAATAAGCCTACATTTGCCAGATTTCTTTGATATAACACAAACAGGAGTATTCCTGTTGGGGGAAATTGATAGCTATTTTAAAATATAGCACAGCAATTAGGGGATTGTTTTTACAGCCTGGGTGTTTAACAGCCCAGTGATTTGCCTTTTTGTTTTTTTTCTAGCTTATCGCCTACATACCAGAGATAGTGAAACGCTCTGCTTTCTGCCTCTGTAAATTGTCTCCTGCTTTGGTCTGAAGGACAGGCCTCTCCCCCCCTGCTCTATAAAATAACTGCTTTCCCTTTGTTCAAGGCCCAGAATTTGGAAACTGACTCCTCTGGGCCCATGGGTAAAATAAACTTCCACTCTGTACACCGAAAGTGGCTGAGTTGTTTTCTATAACATTCCAAGGGCTGTTAGAGGGTTCAATATGACCTGCTTCTAATTGTTGTTTGACTGAAAGGCAGGTCTGTTCAAGTCACTCTCCTTTAAGTATGGCCCAATACACTGATCAAACCATACCATTGTATTGGAGAGCCAGGTAAGCAGTAGGGGAGTTATAAGAGCAGTAGTCATTAAGGAAAATGCAGCAGAGAGATTTACATCCCCCACTGACTGAGGAGATCATGGCCCTAATTATTAAGGGGCATAGGCAGGATATATGGTCTAATTCTCCCTACCTGTCCTTCTGGTCCGTAACATTTAAGAGACCATACACTGACTTGTGGTGGAGAAACTCTTCCAACACCTGTTACAGGCATTCTGTTGTTTATTACAGGCCATTCTGGAGGCCAAAACTGATTTGAGATCAAGAAGATGTCAGCTCTCAAACCTATGAGGCCACGAAAGGTCTTATCCTTTGTCTTTATTTGTAAGATTGGTTTATTTAATTTAACTGATTCTGTCCAAAGAGCTGATTGTCTATACTACCAAAGCCTCCCTCACCCCTCACTATATTCTGACTCTTTGAGATTACATAGGGGAGTAGGAGCAGCTGGGCAATATGTGTCTGGACAGGAATAATATGATAACCAGAAGCTTTAAGCATGATTTTAATTTTCCTTTGATAGTCTGAGTCAATGACCTCTGGCTGAAAAGAAATACCTTTGGTAGTAATGTTACTGAACAGAGGTCCAGGGGGGAGGGCAATATTTGGCCCACCTAGGGATTCCAAAAACTGCTACAGAACAACAGGGGCCCCTCCCAAGGACGGTGTATTAATATCTACTGGGATTTTCTGTCCGCCTCCAATTGGAAAGACATCTCTCAATGCCAGAGATTTGTGAAAAGGAAAGGAAAGGTTTATTTAAAGCTGTACAGACTTAAAAGTAGTGACCCAATGTCCCCGTTAAAATATCAAAGTACTTTAAGATAACCACAGATGCCCACAGTGCTTCCTTCTCCCCCTGGCCTAATTTGGGGTACCGTATCTCAGGAAAAGAAGGACATGTCTACGTTTCAGGTTGCTGGCACTGTCAGTTGTGTCACGCAGTCCAGGCAGGATCTCTAGTTAATCCAAAGTCATGTGGCACCTTCTCATGGTCCACTGGCAAGAGTTCTTTGTACCCATTTTTCCAGTCAAAGTCTCTCCTGCTTCCTAGGCAACGCGGCCAAAGGGAGCATCCCAAGGTTGTGTGGGCCTCTTCTACCAGAGCTGCAGGGGTCAGCACTCTGACCAAAAGCGTGTGGCTTTCTTCTTCACCTGGCTGCAGGGGTCCCCATTCTGGCAAAGCTGAGTGGTACTCTTTCGCTCTGCTGAAACTGCATGGCTCTTCCTTTCACCTGGCTTCAGGGGTCTACGCTCTGGCCAAAACCACATGGTTCTCCTTTTTCATGGCTGCCGTGTCTGGGTTTAAATCTCCGCACCCATCTTCCTTTGCAGCCCCATTTCTGACTCCTCCTATAATCAGCTACACCTGCCAGGACTCTCATACCTTCCCAGCTTTACTGGGCTGCCATCATTTGTCTGGGCAGATATGGCCCCATGGCGTGGAGCCCATGAACTCCAAGCTCTCACACAGGCGCTGTAACTCTGGGGGCCTGCCCCCAGTTACATCCTGGGTAGAAGCCATTCCCTTCTCCCTGGCTCAAAACTTGGCCACAGCTATTGAACATATCTATGAAATCAGTTAAAGGTTATAGATATGTTAAATAATCATTCCAGAGGTTAGCTGCAAAACTGTTGGTATGGGAAAACAGCTCTCAATGGCCCTGGTTCCATTTGTCCCTTCCCTCTGGCGGGGGCGGTGAGGGCATCTTAATATTTCCTGGACACCCTGAGCTCTGGACCCCATCCCAAATTCTGTTTTGGGGGCCCCCCTCCTGGCTTCACCCTGTTACAGTAATACTGGATTTCCCTAAGATCAAACTGACCGTTCCTGGGGGTAAAGGTCCCCAGACGCTAGTGGGAACCACAATTACTTGATCCTGTTGCTTTAAGATGAGCTTGTTGGTGGTGACCAAGACCAGCTCTGTGCTTCCATAGATGGCTGCACAAAGGTTGGAAATTGTGCATTTCCCTGCATCACCTGATATTGATTGCTGTTCTGAAAGCTCCAATTGGGGTTGGGGACATTGGAGTGGGTGCTCCCTTGGACATTTCCCTGAATAGGTTGGCCATTTTTGTCAAATTTAGAATGGCATTCCTTTGCCCAATATCTGCCCTTGCCACAGCATGGACAATCCTTTAGGGGAAGCTTGTAATTATCTTTTCCCCCTCCCAGTGGGGATGAACAGTCCTTGGGCATGTGACCAGGCTTTCCACAATAGTAACATCTGGGATCTCCCTTAATTGCAGCAGCTAAGAGAGAAGCCGTATGCTGCTCTGTGCTGACATCTTGGCAAGCCTTGATAAACTCACTGATGTCTTTGGTGGTAGTTCCCAGGGATCCTATAATGGTCCTGCAGTCTTTGTTAGCATTTTCATAAGCTAGTTGCCACAAAAGAGATTTGGCTACTCTGTCATTACCTATTTGCCTTACAATAGCTTCTTGGAAGCGATCAGTAAAGTCAATATATGACTCCACAGCACCCTGATGAATATTGGTAAAGGAAGAAATTTCCCTGTTCTCAGAATCAGGTACAGCTTTCATGGCTCTAAGAGCAATTTGAGCACTTTGACTAGAAGCATGAGGATCAAGCCTGGCTTAAGCCATAGCGGTGGCAAAATCACCAGAACTGAGTCACATACGGAGGGTGACAGGATTATTCATTTGTGCATTCTTGGCCACTTGGTGGCCAGACTGTGAAGTGAGCTGGAGTTAAGACTGTCCTGCATAGAGCAATCCAGTCATGTGGGGCCATTCTATAGCTGTCAGTGATGGCTTGAAATAGCCAATTAGTGTAAGGTGACTGAAGCCCATTTTCTCTAATGCTCTTTTTTATATCCTTGTAAAGGGAAAAAGGAAGGGGTTCATGGACATTTCTTTGACCCCTGACTATAATGGGGAAGGCTGAAAGGGCATCTAAATCTCCAACTTCTGCCGAAGGCACTGTTGCTTGGCCCTAACAGGATATCTGTCTAAATTTTCTGGTTCTCTTGGTAGTGAGTCATCCTGTGAGGAGGAGCACTTCCAGGGTTGAAATAAGGAGCGATGGCTATGAAGCAGGTTTTCTGGTGGGGCTGTAGGCAGAACTTTCATAGCTGGTTCTTCCACTACATCACATACAACTTCCTCCTCTGAACTAGACTCTTTATCCTCCTTTGTGACTAGTTTTGGTCTCCTAGCCCAAATGGAAAGGAGAGCAATCCTGACTAGCCCCCATGTTATTGAGTTTTGAGTTCCAATAGAAACACCAATGTCCTGTAAAGATCTTAACCTATTGCCTGCATCTTCTCAAACCTTTATATATAAGGTTCCCTCATCAGAAAAAGCAGGGTAGTATTCCTTTATAGTTTGTAAAAGCTGAATGAGATGCTGTTCCTTCACCTTAAAACCCACTCTCCAGAGGAGCTGCTGTAACACCTGTGGATAAACTTCCTGCTCTTTAGATGAATTAGAGACAATTCTTGCTATTAAAAGGCTCCTTTTTATTTTCAATTGTTGTCTTTTTAGATTCTGCCACCTGTGATGAACCTTAACTAGTTACCTATTGAGGGATATAGTGTGGTGGATTGAAATGTGCTATTTGCGAAAGACAGCCTTGGAGAGGGGTACTGGACTTTCTGAGTACCCTCATACCACTTATGGGTTTCAGGTTCTCCCCCAGCATTTAAGACTGAGAGGTGGACCTCGTAGCTCTAGGTGATCAACCTTTATATGGTGCTTCCTGGACAAGCCAGAAGTTAGATTAAGTAGTGTTGGAGGTCCCTATAAGGCTCCTGCATATCTCAGAAATTGATCCCAGACACCCTCGAAAGGTTCTGAATCACATGGGAACACCTGCTTTCTTGGGCTGAGGGGAGGAAGTGCCTTTTGTCTTCTGAATACCAAAAGCTCTCTTACAAAACCTGCAACTTTCTGAATGCCAAAAACTCTCATACAAAACCTGTGACTAACACTAATTCTTCTGGAAAGCAATCTGTGGAGTACAGTTGAAACCAGAACACTCATTCACTTCCTGTTTTTCCTAACAAAGGCAGTTGGAGGGAAAAGGCAAAATCAAAAGGACCACAAGAGTCGGCTAAAGAGAAAAAATTTGCTGAGATGCTTGTAAATTGTCCTGTAAGTAGTTGATGTGTTTAAAGGTGATTAAAGAAAACAAAAATCTTTGTTCTTTCTCCAAAACCTAGACCTTTTTGGGGTTTGTGCAGCAGGGATGGGCTTGTGAGTGTTTTTACAGTGTGCCTCTTGTTGCATGGACTTTTGCATGCAGCTGGTAGGAAACCTGGTGTTCTGACCCAGTCTATGTCCCAGCTAATCCTCTTTTGGGAGCCTTCTAGCTTTGAGCACCCTTGTTGCTTTTAACTGCTCAACCCATGTCCACAAGACTGTGGCAAATACTTGGGAGAGAGAGCAAGGCTACTTACTAAAGAAGGTACAGTTGCAAAGTGGTCTCAACAGAGGGCGACCTAGGAAGGAAACCCTTTCCCTCTGAAATCCAATACACCCTATGACCTAGCCGAAAAGGAGTCAGTGTCACTGGCCCTTACTTGGGCTGATATGCTCACTCTAACCAAGTTGGTGTGTTGTCCACAATGATAGCTCATAGCCCTGGGTCCCTGTTCAGGCACCAGCTGATGTGGACCCAGGCTTGTGGGGTCTGTGGCATTATGGATGAGGCAAGACAAATTCACACGGACTACCAAATTCTGTGGAGGAAAAGGGACGGCTCAACCACTCTCTCAAGAGGAGAGAGCCTTGGTCCTTGCCTTGACAAGCTTTTATTGCTTTTCTGGGTACATTACATTGAGGACAATCCTCATTTACTATGCTCAGGTTCACTGTAGGTGGTTATGTTTTACAGATAACAAAGGAAAGAATGTTGCTAATTACTTCAAAGAGAAGGATGTTGTAGATTAATGGGAAAAGTGGTTGAACTGGTTAAATTCCATACGGGGAGGTTTAGCACAGAATTTAGGCAGTTACAGTAAGTACTTACTGCCTCAATTCAGATTGAGGGAGTTTTAGCAAAAGCAAGTCTCATAGCAGTGTAGCTGCAATGCAGGCCTGATTCCCCATGGGAGAACCTATCCATGGACATGGGTCCTGTGCATTGGACCTCACTTTCTACTGGCCTTCCAAGTGGGAGCTGGGCCCACACCATGCAGAACAGTCTCTTATAAAAAAACTATGAACAGAAAAATGACAACTAACTCACAACTATCAACAAATGAACCTAAAAAAAAAAAGAAAAGCAATGAAAACAAAAACTAAGCAAACAGCTAGAACAGGAGCAGAATTAGAAAAATGGACATCACATAAAGGGTTTCCAGGGGGAAAGGGAGGGGAGGAATGGGGGGAAGGTAAAGGAAATAAGAAGCACAATTGGTAGGCATAAAATAAATGGGGAGAGGTCAGAAATGGTATGGGAAACAGAGAACTCAAAGAACTTATATGTACCTATGAGCATGAACTAAGGTGGGGGAATGCTAGAGGGTTGGGTGATGCAGGGTGGAGAAAGGATAAAGGGGGGTAAATTGGAAAAACTGTGATAGCATAATCAATAAAGTATAGTTAAAAAGAAAGATTTGGTTTAGGATTAGGTATAGGTTTAAGGTTAGAGTTAGGTTTAGACTATGAACAGGGCTAGGTTTAGAGTTATGGTTAGGGTTAAGTTTAGGGCTAGGGTTAGGGTTACATTTAGGGTTAGGTTTAGAATTAGGATTAGGGTTAAGGGTGGGTTTAGGGTTAGGTTTAAGGGTATGGCGAAGGTTAAGTTTAAGGTTAGGATTATGCCTAGGGTTCAGGTTAGTGTTAAGGTTATGTCTAGTGTTAGGTTTAGAATTAGGGAAGGGCTGGTTTGGGCTTAGGGGTTGGGCTAGGGTTAGGTTTAGGTTTAGAGTTAGATCAATATTAGATTAATGGTTAGGGTTAGTATTATCTTTAGGGCTAGGGTTACAGCTATGGTGAGGTTTAGGTTTAAGGTTAGATACTGGAGTAGGATTAGGGTTAGGTTTAGGTTAGGGATACAGTTAGGGCTAGGGTTAGGGTTGAGGTTAGGTTCAAGGTTAGGGCTTGGGTTAGGTTCAGGTTATGGTTTAGGGTTAGGGATAGGGTTATGGTTTAGGGGTAAGTGTGGGATTATGGTTAAGATAGGGTTAGGGTTAGACTTAGGGCTAGGATTACATCTAGGGCTCAGGTTAGGGTTAAGTTTAGGGCTAGTGTTAGGGTTAGGGTTGGAGTTGGGGTTAGAATTAGGGTTAGGTTTGCGGCTTGGAGTAGGTTTAGGGTTAGGTTCAGGGTTAGCGCTATTGCTACAGTTAGGTTTAGTATTAGGGCTAATGCTAGGACTAGGGCTAAGTTTAGGGCTAGGAATAGATTTAGGGTTAGTGTTAGGGCTAGGCCTAGGTAGGGTTAAGGTTAAGGTTAGGTTTTGGGTTACAGTTAGGATTATGGTTAGAGTTAAGTTTAGGGTTAGGTTTTGGGTTAGGGTTAGGATTATGGTTATGGTTAGGGTTAGGGTTACTGTTAGTTTGAAGGTTAGGGTTAGTGCTAGGTTTAGGTTTAAATTTAGGGCTAGGGCTAAGGCTAGGGCTAGTGCTAGTGTTAAGGTTGAATTTTGGATTATGGATAGGGTTTTTTATTATGGGTAGGTGTAGGTCTTCAGTTTAAGGATGATATTTGGGCTTTGGCTAAGGTTAGTGTTAGGTTTTCAGTTAGGTTTAGTGGTAGGGTCATGGATAGTGTTAGGGTTAGTTCTAGGTTTAGATTTAGAATTTGCTTATGATTATGTTACTGTTAGGGTTATTTAGAGTTATTGCTAGGGCTAGGGTTAAATTTAAGGCTATGGTTAAAGTTAGGGCTGGGGTTAGTGTTAAGTTTAGTGCCATGGTTAGGGTTATTTTAGGGTTAAGACTTGGGTTAGGTTTAGCATCAAAGTTAGGGTTAGGGTTAGAGCTAGGTTTCGTGTTAGGATTTTTGCTAGGTCTAGGGTTAGGTTTAAGTTTAGGGCAGTTTGAGGGTAAGGGTTAAAGAGAGGGCTGGGATTAGATTTAGGTTTGTGGTTAGGTTTTGGGCTAGGGCATGGCTATGTTTACAGTTTGAATTAGGGTTAAAGTTAAGGCTATGGCTAGGGTTAGGGTTAGGATTAGTTGTAGTGCTAGGTTTGTGCTAGGGCTTGGTTTAGGGTTAGTGTCAATTTTAAGGTCAGGGCTATGGCTATAGTTGGGATTATGGCTATGGTTAAGTTTAGGATTAGGGTTCTGGTTCTGGTTAGGTTTTGGTTTAAGGCTAGGGCTAGGGTTAGAGTTATGGTTAGGGTTAGGACTAGGGTTAAGGTTAGGGTTAGGGCTTGGGCTATGATTATGGTTAGTACTAGGGTTAGGATTTGGATTACATTAGCTTTAATTTAGGGTTAGGGTTAGGTTTGGGGTTAAGGTTAGGGGTAATGTTAGGGCTAGGTCTCAGTCTAGGGCAATTTACAGTTTCAAGGATAGAATGGCATTATAGTGGAGAAATGTGAAACTACTATCTTAAATTTCTTGAAATCTGAAAGTTGTTTAAATTTTTTTAAAAGATTTTTCTAAATTTATTTATCTTTAGAGGGGAAGGGGGAAAGGAGAGAGGGAGAGAAACACTAATGTATAGTTGCCTTTTGTGCATCCCCTGCTGGGAACTGGCCTGCAGGGAACTGGCCTGCAGGGAACTGGCCTGCAACCCAGGCATGTGCCCTGACTGGGAATCGAACTGCGATCGTGTGGTTCGCAGGTCCGCGCTCAATCCCCTGAGCTACAGAAAGTTGTTTAAATTCATGAGGAAAATATATGTTGGAGGATCTAGCGATCACTCTCAGCCTTTTCTTCCTGCTTGGAAGAAAAGTGCAGTTTAAGTTTAATGCATACTAAGTGACATTTGGGAGTGCTTGTTGGCAGAGACTACAATTCTGAAATACAAAGTTGTGTTTGTTTTTCAGAACTGAAATAAAATTCTGAAGGATAGAAACAAACATTATGTAGTTATGTTTTTTAAGGTATGCTCATGTTATTCTAGATTATGTGGTAAAGTTGTTACTTCTAGAGTTTTAAGAAGCACAGAAATAAAGTTCTCTTCTGAAATCAGATATGGGTAGGAGTAGAGTTATGATTATGGCTAAAGCTAGATTTTTCGGCTACAGCTTGGGCTAGATATATAGCAAGGGATATAACTAGGTCTAGGATGAGTATTAGGGTTAGGGCTAGGGCTAGGGCTAGGGCTAGGGTTAGGGTTAGGGTTAAGTTTAGGGCTAGGGCTTGGTTTTGGTGTAGGGTTAGTTTAGGGCTAGAGTTAGGTTTCAGGTTAGGGTTACATTAAATTTAGGGCTAGAGTTAGGGTTAGGTTTAGGACTTAAGGTTTGGTCTAGTTTTATGGTTAGGGTTAGGGTTACATTTATGTTTAGGCCTACAGTCAGAATTAGGGTTATGTTTTGATTTTCAGTTAGGGTTAGAGATATGGTTAGGATTAGGTTTAGAGATAATGTTTGAGCTTTGGCTATAGTCAGGGTTAGGTCAAAGTCTAGGGCTAGGGTTCGGCTCATGCTTAGGGTTCGGGTTAAGGTTATTTTATGTTTAGGAGTAGTGTTAATGAGTTAATGTTAGAGTTTGGGCTAGGTTTGGGTTTGGGGTTAGGATTATTTTGTAGGCTAGGATGAGGTTCAGGTTTTTGGCTAGGGTTAGGATTGGGATTAGGTTTAGATTTAGGTCTAGGATAAGGGTTAGGGAGTTACAGCTAGGGCTAAGGTAAATTTAAGGTTAGGGTTAGGTTTAGGGCTAGGGTTACTGTTATGGTTTGGGTTAAGTCTAGGGTTAGGGTTAGGGTTAGGGTTAAGTTAGGGTTAGAGTCAGGGTTAGGTTTAGGGACATTATTAGGGCTTGGGCTAGGGTTAGAGTTAAGTTTACGGCTAGGGATAGAGTTAGTGTTAGGTTTGGGACTAGTGTTAGTGTTGGGGTTATGTTTAGATTTTGGTAGGCCTAAGGCTAGAATTAGGGTTTGTAATAAGGTTAATGTTAGGGCTAAGCCTAGGGTTAGGGTTAGGGTTAAGGTTAGGGCTTGTGTTAGGTTTAGGTTTTGGGCTAGGGTTAGTTTCAGGGTTCATATTGCTTTTATGATTATGGTTAGGGCTAGTACTAGGGCTAGGGTTTGGGTTAGGTTTAGGTTAAAGATAGGGTTAGGGTTTGGATTAGGGTTAGGAATAGGGTTAGGGCTAGGGCTCTTGTTAGGGTCAAGGTTAGGGTGTGGTTCAGGTTTAGCATTACGATTATGGTTATAAATAGGGTTGCATTCATGTTTAGGGTGTGGTTTAGGAATAGGTTAGGGTTAGGGCTCAGTTTAAGGTTAGTGTTAAGTTAGAGCTATGGTTAGGTTTTAGGTTAAGATTAGGTCATTGCTAGGTTTATGGTTAGGGTTTTTATTAAGTTTAGAGATAGGGTACAGCTATGGTCAGGGTAAGGTTCAATGTTAGGGCTAGGATTAGGTTTAGGGTTAGGGTTAACTTTAGGTTTAGGGTCAGGTCTACAGCTAGGGTTAGGATTACATTTAGGGATAAAGTTTGGGCTTGGTCTAGCATTAGGTTTAGGTTTAGAGTTAGGGATAGTGTTAGGTTCATGGTTAAGATTAGGGTTAAGGTTAGGTTAGTGTTAGGCATAGGGTTAGGTTAATGGTTAGGATCAGAGTGTTAGATTAAGTGTAGAGCTAAGGTTAGTGTTAGTGTTAGTGTTAGGGTTATGATGAGGTTTAGGGTTAGGTTTAGGATTTAGATAAGGGTTAGGGATAGGGTAGATTTACAGCAATGGCTAGGGTTCAAGTTAAGATTAAGGTTAAAGTTAAGGCTAAGGTTAGTTTTAAGGTTAGGGTTTTGGCGAGCTCTAGGGCTAGTGTTAGGTCTATGGCTAGGGTAATGTATTCTTTCAAGAGCTGGAAGGCATTGTAGTGAGGAACCTTGAAAGTACTACCTTAAATTTCTTGAAATCAGGAAGTTGCTTAAGTTTACAAGGAATATTTATGTTGGGGGATCTACTGATCACTGTCGCTATTCTTATACTGCTCAGAAACCACAGTGCAGTTTTGAGCATGATTAATTTTAATGCATACCAGGTGATATTTGGGAGTGCTTATTAGCAGAGACTACAATTCTGAAGGACAGAAACAACCATTTGCACAGTTATGTTCTCTTATGTTTTTCTAGGTTGTGTGGTACATTTGTTACTTCTAGAGTTGTGAGAAGCATAGAAATAAACTCTTCAGCAGTCAGATATGGGTAGGATTAGGGTTAGGAATAGGGTAAGGGTTAGGTTTAGGGTTAGGTTTATGTTTAGGGCTAGAGTTAGGTTAAGGTTATGTTTAGGTCTGGGGTTAGTTTTAGGGTTAGGTCTAGTTTTAGGACTAGGAATAGTGCTAGGGTGACAGTTAGGGTTAGGTTTAGGGTTAAGTTAGGGTTAGGTCTAGGGGTCGGGTTAATGTGAGGGTAAAGGTTAAATTTAGAGCTAGGATTAGGGTTAGGGTTAGGGTTAAATTTAGGACCGGGGATAGGATTTAAGTTAGATTTAAGTTTAGGTTTAGAATTTGTGTTAGGGGTAGGTTTTGGGTTAAGTTTAGGTTTAGGGATAGGGTTATGGTTAAGTTTTGGATTAAATGAAGGATAAGATTAAGTTTAAGTTTAAGGATAAAGATAAGGCTTGGGCTAGGGTTTTGGTTAGGTTTAGGATTAGAGTTAGGTTAGGTATAGGATTTGGGTTAGGGCTAGTGTTAGAGTTATGGTTAAGGTTAGGGCTAGGGTTAAGGTTAAGCATATGGTTAAGTTTTAGGGCTAGGTTTGGGTGAGGCTTTGTTTAAGGCCAGGGGTAGGTTTAGGCTCAGGGTTATGTCTTGAGTTAGGGTTAAATTAGTATTAGGATTCAGGTTATGGTTAGTATTAGGTTTAGGGTTACAGTGAGAGCTATGATTAGGGTTAGGATTATGGTTGGGTTTAGCACTAGAGTTAAGGTAGTGTTAAGGTTTGGTCTAGGATTAGGTTAGGGTTAGGTTTATGGCTAGTGTTAGGTTAGGTTTAGGGTTAATGTAATGAATTAGGCAAAACAGCAGGTTACAAAGTCAATATCCAGAAATCAAAGGCATTTTTTTTCTTTTTTAAATTTTTTTATTGATTATGCTGTTACAGTTGTTCAATTCCCCCCTTCATTTCCCTGCGCCCTACCCCCGTCCCCACCGTTACCCCCCTTTAGTTTATGACCATGTGTCTCAAGTCCTTTAGATTCTATATTTCCCATGCTATTCTTGCCCCCATCTCTTTTCTATCTACTGTCTATGCTACTTATTTGCTGTACCTTCTCCCCCCTTCTCCTCCTCCCACTCCCCTGTTGCTAACCCTCCTTGAGATCTTCATTTCTATGTTTCCACTCCTGATCTAGCTGTCCTTTTAGTTTGCTTTTGTTTTAGGTGTGGTTGTGAATAACTGTGAGTTTGTTGTCCTTTCACTGTTCATGTTTCTTTAACTTCTTTTTTCTTAGATAAGTCCCTTTAACATTTCCTATAATAAGGGCTTGGTGATGATGAACTCCTTGAATTTGATCTTATCTGAGAAGCACTTTATCTGTCCTTCCATTCTAAATGAAAGTTTTGCTGGATAGAGCAATCTTGGTTGTAGGTCTTTGGATTTCATGACTTGGAATACCTCTTTCCAGCCCCTTCTTGCCTGTAAGGTCTCTTTTGAGAAATCTGCTGACAGTCTGATGGGGACTCCTTTGTAGGTGATTGTCCCCTTATCTCTTGCTGCTTCTAGGATTCTCTCCTTCATTTTAATTTTGGTTAATGTAATGATGATATGCCTTGGTGTGTTTCTTCTTGGGTCCAACTTCTTTGGGACTCTCTGAGCTTCCTGGATTTCCTGGAAGTCTATTTCCTTTGCCAGATTGGGGAAATTCTCCTTTATTATTTGTTCAAATAAGTTTTCCACTGGTGGCTGTTCCTTTCCCCCTTCTGGTACCCCCTATAATTCAGATGTTGGAGCATTTAAAGATGTCCTGGAGGTTCCTAAGACTCTCCTCATTGCTTTGAATTCCTGCTTCTTGACTCTTTTCTGTTTGGCCATTATTTGCTTTCTTCTGGTCCACTCCATTGATTTGAGTCCCAGTTTCTTTTTCATTGCTATTGGTTTGCTGTGCAATTCCATTCATTTCAATTAGTTTCGCCCTCATATATTTGTCTAATTTGTGGCTATAATCAACCAGATCTGTGAGGATCCTGATGACCAGTGTTTTAAACTGTGCGTCTGAGAGTTTTGCTATTTCTTCATCGCTTAGATTTATAGGCTCTGGGGCTTTGAGATCTTCTTGAGCCATTTTTGGTCTGTTCACGCCTTTTAAATGTGAGGAGCGGCACCTTGGACTCCCAGGTCGCTGGGTTGTGATGCTGTATGTGGGGGCGTGGTCAGAGCGGGGAAATGGCGACCCCATCTGCTGTTTCGCGCCGCTAGGTGAGGAGCAGTTCCTTAGGTGGTTCACCAGGGCCAGGCCACTCAGAGTCACTGGGTTATGACACTGTATGTGGAGGTGGGGTCAGAGCAGGGAAATGGCGGTCCCCTCCCTGCCGCTTGCCTCGGGGACCCGCTGGGTTCTGGTCCAATCACCCACTCCCTCGCTTGTCTATCCGTGCACAAAGGCGCGACCATAGTCAACCCGCAGGCCTGCTCCCTCGCTGTTTCCCCACGGTCACTGGTTCTCTCACTAGGTCCCACCTTGCGCCTGGATTCCGCACACCTGTCTGTCTGACTGAGTTCCACCAGCTGTGCAACCCCGCTCCACTAGCTGCTGGTTTCGCCCCTCTTACCAGTCAGGCTGAAGAAGTTGTTGTTAACAGACTTCCGAAAAGTTCAATTTTCTGTGTTCTGGCTGTGTTTCCTGTTGCTAATATTTAGTTGTCTCTAAACTTGGTTGTGTGAGAAGGCACGGCACATCCACCTATGCCTCCATCTTGGCGGAAGTCCCCCATTTTTAATTTTTTGAGATATTTCTATACTTCTTTCCTACCAACAGTGTAGAAAGGTTCTCCTTTCTCCACATTCTTACCAGCACTTGTTGTTTGTTGATTTATTGATAATAA
Organism: Artibeus jamaicensis; assembly: GCF_021234435.1. NCBI lineage: Eukaryota > Metazoa > Chordata > Mammalia > Chiroptera > Phyllostomidae > Artibeus > Artibeus jamaicensis. The sequence goes on from NW_026522045.1 coordinate 15,290,646, forward strand.
CAATTCGGACAGGTGTGAGATGATATCTCATTTTGGTTTTAATTTTCATATCTTTGATTATTAGCTACTAGTGATGTTGAGTATCTCTTTGGAGATACTATTTAGGTCCTTTGCCCATTTTTTAAATTTAATTATTGTTCAAGCACAGTCTTCTGTCTTTTACTCCCATCCCAGCTCACCGCCCCTGTCTCCCCACCTCCCTCGATTTCCACCCCTGTTAGTTTTTGTCCACGTATCCTTTATACTTGTTTCTGTGTATTCTTCCCCCTTTCCCATGAAATTCCCTCTCCTCTTCCCTCTGGTCCCTGTCAGCCTGTTCTGTATTTCAGTGACTTTGGTTACATTTTGCTTGCTTGTTTGTTTTGTTGTTTCTGTTCCTGTTAAAGGTGAGGTCACGTGGTATTTGTCTTTCACCACCTGGCCTTTTTCATTCAGCATAATGCTTTCCAGTTCCATTCACGCTGTTGCAAAGGGTAGGAGCTCCTTCTTTCTTTCTTTGTGCTGCATAGAATTACATTGTGTCAATGTACCATACTTTTTGGATCCATTCATTTATTGCAGGGCACCTAGGTTGATTCCAACTCTTGGCTATTGCAAATTGCGCTGCTATGAACACTGGGGTGCACAGGTTCTTTTGGATTGCTGTTTCAGGGTTTTTAGGATATAATCTTAGCAGTGGAATTGCTGGAGCAAAAGGCAGGTCCATTTTTAGTTTTACTTTTTTAAAAAAATATTTTATTTATTTTTAGAGAGATGGGAAGGGAGGGAGAAAGATAGAGAGAAACATCAATGTGTGGCTGCCTCTCACATGGCCTCCACTGGGGACCTGGCCCACAACCCAGGCATGTACCCTGACTGGGAATCTAACTGGCAACCCACTGGTTCACAGCCTGTGCTCAATCCACTGAGCTATGCCAGCCAGGGCCATTTTTAGTTTCCTTAGAATATTCCATACTGTTTTCCATAGTGGTTGTACCAGTCTGCAATCCAACCCACATTGAACTAGGGTCTCCTTTTCTCCACAACCTCTCCAACACATGTTGCTTGTTGCTTTCTTTATGATGGCCATTCTGACTGGTGTAAAGTGATATCTCATTGTGGTTTTAATTTGCATCTCTCTGACAGCTAGCAATATTGAGCATCTTTACATGTGACTCTGGATCCTCTGTATGTCCTCATTGGAGAAGTGTCTGTTCAAGTCCTTTGCCCACTTTTTAATTGTGTTGCTTGTCTTCTTAGAGTGGAGTCATGTAAGTTCTTTGTATATTTTGGAGATTAAACCTTTGTCTGTGGTATCATTGGCAAATATGTTTTCCCATACAGTTGTTTGTCTTTTTATTTTAATACTGTTTTTGTTAGCCATGCAGAAGCTTTTTATTTTGATGAGATCCCATTTGTTTATTCTTTCCTTTAGTGCCGTGCTCCAGGGAACATATCAGTAAAAATGTTGCTGCGTGAAATATATGAGATTTTCCTGCCAAAGTTCTCCTCTAGGAATTTAATGGTGTCACAACTTATATTTAAGTCTTTTATCCACCTGAATTTATCTTTGTGTATGGTGTAAGTTGGTGTGCAAGTTTCATTTTTTTCCATATAGCTGTCCAATTCTCCCACCACCATTTGTTGAGGAGGCTATTTTTACTCCATTTTAGATTACTGCCCCTCTTGCCAAATATTAACTGCCTGTAGAGACTTGGGTTGATTTCTGGGCTCTCTGTTCTGTTCCATTGGTCCATGTGCCTGTTTTTATGCCAGTACCAGGCTGTTTTGGTTACAGTGGCCTTGTAATACAGTTTGTTATCAGGTATTGTGATACCTCCTATTTTGTTCTTCTTTCTCAAAAGTGCAGCTGCTA